>NC_089837.1:359659384-360870634 GCF_035609145.1 Eleutherodactylus coqui | reverse complement strand
GAGAGCGGTAAGGAACAGAGGGGAGATCCCTCTCTTCCTCTCTCTCCCCCCTCCCCACTCCCCCCTGCTCACCGCCGCAACTTACCTGTCACCCGCGCCGGCAGCTGAATCTTTAGACACGAGCAGGCAGATACTCAACTAAGGCACTACTCGCTCGAGTAGTTAGCCTTAGCGAGTATACTCGCTCATCTCTAATAATTTGTAACATTTTTTAAAACTCATTGTTACTTTTTTTTTTGTCCCCAGAGGGGACAAGAATATGCGATACTTTGATCGCTCCTGCAGTATGATGTAATGCCATAGCATTATATTATACCACGGTCTGACAGTCATTCTATCAAACCACACCACAGGTATGGCTTTCAGAAGGCCCCCGGCTGCCATGACACCTACACGGCAACCCTTGATCTGATCATGGGGGGCCGTACGGTACCCTGGAACATCAGTCGGAGAATTTAAATGCCACTGTCAGCATTGATGGCAGAATGTAATGGGTTAACAGCTCCAATGAGCGGCGTGGCTTATTGGATCTGTTGCGGGCAGGTGTCGGCTGTAAGAAACAGCTGGCACCTGCATTGTATGGAGTGAGATCATCCTGCGATCTCCCTTCATACATGCCCCAAACATGCAGGACGTTATTGTACATCCTGTATCTTTAAGGAGTTAAAGTGGTACCATAGTGCAGAATCACATTTAATGCACCCCAGAATTATGTTTGCATGGAATAGAAGAGCACTTGTCAGCCTAAAAGCTTACATTTATAATGTGATACCTAGTGTGCAAATGCCATTATTTCAAGTTGCAGGTGTGTTCCACCGAAGTCTGAGTCTTTGCGTCATTACATTCTCCACTTCTCCACCAGATGGTTGCCTTCCCCTGCTGCTGACTTCAGCGCAAACTGAAGCGTACATTTGCATCTGACCCCACTGGAAACAGGCATGTGCAGTGGGTCAAGGTGTTTAGAGCTTGGCTTCACTATGCATTGTGCATGCACCAGAAGCCCAGTTAGGCAATTCTCTAGCCGAGCAACACACATGCACTGAGCTCATAGAGATTGTAAATGTGTATGGCTGATGATAGAATTTTTTTCAAGATCAGTAAAGAGTGTTTGCTTTTATTCCACAGTTTTTCCTCTGTTACCCTTGCCAATTGTAAATGTATCCTCCTGCAGTCAACTCAGAGCCAGTGTGCCACCAGACTCAAGAATCTGCTTAACTCTGCTCAAGGCATATGTGCCATGTGCCAGTAAATTTTGGGTGTAGACACCTCAACCCACTATAGATGTCCGTTTCCATCAGGGAGCTACACAATGTAAGCACATTATTTCACTGCAACTTGCACTGACATCAGCGGCAAAGGGAATGTGGCATCCAGTGGAGGGTGAGTGCAGAGTGTATAACCATAGGCGTACCGGCAGGGGGTGCCGGGGTCGCAACGGCGACCCGGCCTCTGCGCTTGAGGGGGTCCAAAGGCCGCCCTCCAGCATATATTTTCGCTTTTCCCTGCACTGTCGGCGGCCGCGTGCTTAGTGCGGTCCGGCCGACAACAGAAGCCACAGAGGACAGTAGGAGAAGAGAGGAGGAAGTAAGTTGGAGAGATGACAGGGGAAGGGGAGGAGGGGAGGAGCAGAGAGGACAGAGACTCACCAGCACAGCACGGCATCCAGTGGACCAGGGATGATGAGGTCTATCTGTCTATCTATCTATCTCTCTCTCTCTCTCTCTCTCTCTCTTAGGCCTCATGCCCATTTACACGCCCATTTGCATGTGGACATTTAAAGCTTGAGCGTTCGGGTGCATGGCGGCGTATTTGCGCTTTCGATCCAACGATTCTCTTAGCGACAGCTGGACGCTGCGTTGAGAGACATTGCTGGATGGGGCTGAGGACAGCGGAGGTGAGGGTGTGGGTCCAGGCCAGGAGACGGTCGTGCCTGTGTCCTGAGAGGGGGGTTGGATCTCAGTGGCAGGTTGGGGCCCAGGGGGAGAGGCAGTGGCGCAAGCTGAAGGCGGTGAACGGCCTTCGTACAACCTTGTGAGGTGCTTGGCCATCATATGCCTGCGCATGCTGGTGGTAGTGGCTCCCCGGCTGATCTTTGCGCGACAAAGGTTGCACACCACTGTTCGTCGGTCGTCCAGCGTCTCAGTGAAAAACTGCCACACCTTAGAGCACCTTGGCCTCTGCACGGTGGCTTGGCGTGAGCGGGTGCTTTGGGAAACAGCTGGTGAATTATTCACTCGTGCCCTGCCTCTACCCCTGGCCACCACACTGCCTCTTCAAACCTGTCCTGCGGCTGCAATTGCCTGCCCCTCTGAAGTCCGGTCCTCAGTTGGCTTATCACACCAGGTGGGGTCAGTCACCTCATCGTCCAGTGACTCTTCCTCCGAATCCTCTGTGCGCTCCTCCCTCGGACTTACTGCCCTTACTACTACCTCACTGATAGACCACTGTGTCTCATCGTCATCATCCTCCTCACCCACTGAAAGCTCTTGAGACAGTTGCCGGAAGTCCCCAGCCTCATCCCCCGGACCCCGGGAACTTTCCAAAGGTTGGGCATCGGTCACGACAAACTCCTCCGGTGGGAGAAGAACCATTGCTGCCCCATCTGGGCAGGGGCCCGAGAACAGTTCCTGGGAGTCTGCCTGCTCCTCAGAATGTGTCATTTTCATGGAGTGAGGAGGCTGGGAGGAAGGAGGAGCAGCAGCCAGAGGATTCAGAGTTGCAGCAGTGGACGGCGTAGAAGACTGGGTGGTCGATAGATTGCTGGATGCACTTTCTGCCATCCACGACAGGACCTGCTCACACTGCTCATTTTTTAATAAAGGTCTATGACGTGGACCCAAAAATTGCGATATAAAGCTGGGGACCCCAGAAATTGTCCTCTCTCCTACTCCCGCAGCAGCCAGCTGCGATTCACCTGGACCAGGAACTCGTCCTATGCCCACACTCTCACTAGGGACTCCGCGTCCTCGACCGCGATCGAGTCCACGTCCTCTGCCCATACCCCTACCCCTCAGCATGCTGGATTAAGAATCGAGCAGAGAGCGGTGTAAAAATGGTGTAAAAATGTTTGTGAATTATTGCCGCGCAGTTGCTGGCTGCCAGCGGTAATATAACGCTAAATGAAGCCAGAGATAAATTATAAGGAAGGCTGCATGCAGGCTAGGCTGTGAACTATGCAGTTTGGATGGATGTGAAGTCCCACAGGCCACGCAGGCACATGCACTGGGTAACCGTTAGCCGTAAAAAGGAATTTAAAAAAAAAATCTCCTTATTTTACTCTGCAATGCAGGCTGAGGCTAGGCAGTGTGTATTGCACTTTCAATCTATGGGCGTCGGGCAGACTGTGAACGTCTGAGACAGCACATGTATAACAGAGCGTTGTAGAAAATGTGTGGTTTCTTGGCGTACACTTAAAGGCAGACTGCAGTGAGGCTACGCGAAGTGCGGACAGAAAAATATTTCTAAATGAAGGCTGCACGCAGGCTAGGCTGTGCAATGCAGAGGTACTACAACTCCCAGCAACCACGGAGTTAAATGCAAACGGTCGCAGGTTGCCCTAAGAAGAACCGTTGGGGTACTTGTAGACAGGATTCTACACTACCACTGTCCCTGCCTGACCAATAGTGCCCCTATACTGAAGTACAGACTGCAGCCTGAGAACGCTACAGCCTGCACGCCCGATATACATAAAAAAAAAAAAATTGTGCAAAACTGCTCACAGCAGCCACAACAGTAATGCACTAGGTGAGCTGTGGCCCTAAGAAGGGCCGTTGTGGTTCTTGAAGACACTAACACTGTCCCTATAGCAGCAGAAGCATCAGCAGCACTTTCCCTGATCTCTCTTAGCGTGTCTGTGGCGAGCCGCGGGCGGGGCAGATTTAAATACTCGGGGGTCACTTGATCTCGCCAGCCACTCACTGCAGGGGGGTGGGATAGGGCTGGAACGTCACAGGAGGAAGTTGTAATGCCTTCCCTGTGTTTCTATTGGCCAGAAAAGCGCGCAAATTTCTCAGGGAAGGAAATGTAATGGAGTCGAGTGCCGCATGGTGCTCGTCTCAAGTAACAAGCATCTCGAACACCCTAATGCTCGGACGAGTGCGCTCGCTCATCTCTAATTGTCAGTTTTTTTAGCATTACAGATTTACAGATGAAACCTTTGATTATAGTGTACAATTAACAATGCACATGAATGATATTTGATACAGTGGGAACAGGTCAAATTTGGGAAATCATTGCAGATGTTTTAGTGTAGATTTCTTTAATGGTCAAAGTTTAGATGATGAAAAATATTAGTACTATGGTCAGATTGGAGGTAAATTGACCCCAAAATTTCCAACAAGTTTTCAAATTATATATATTTTAAAAAATACAAAACACATACTAAAAATATAAAATGTAGTGAACTTATACAGAAACTTAATAAAATGAGTAAAATTTACAGAGATGTCATTTACAAATGATGCGATCTTAAAGATAGATTATTTTTTAAATTAGGAAAATATTTAAAGGGAACCTGTCACCAAGTTCATGCTGTCCAAACCACGGGCAGCATGAATTCAGGACAGATTTACCCATTCAGCCCATGTATGTTTTATACTGAAACGCTGCAGCATTACTTAGAATTTGGATTCAGAGCTCTCAGAGTGCACAAGTTGAAGGGGTGGACCAGAGTGGGGACTCCCTGCCCGTAGCATCAAGTGCTCCCTGCTTGTGTATAGGGAGACGTCTGTAGGTCTTGAGAGAGCCCAGCGCTGAACGACTCTTCAAGAGTTCAGAGTCAAACAGCAACATTTTAGAATAAAACATACATGGGCCGAATGGACATGTCTGTCCCCGATTTACTTTAAAATGTACCAAATGGTAGCAAAATTTGAAGCCATATTTACACCTTTAAATGCATGATTTTCTACACACTAAGTGTACATTGGTTGATAAAACATAAAGCCGATGATTCAGTTTTGACCAGCATTATGGTCACTTCTTGCCCACAACCTTACGTTCATGGTAATCCATAATGCTGAAACCATGGGGGTTCTTTTGGCATGCTTGGAACATAGTTATGATCCACCTGCTGATTGGAATAAAGTATACCCCTATACAGAAAACAGAGCAGATCAGGTATCATACTGTTAATGAAGCAGATCAACGTATGTGCAACTACATGAGGCAGATGCACTGCCAATCTTCCATAGGATCTGCAGAAAATATGAAGTGACATGAATTTTGGCATGGATTTCAGTACAGAAATTTCAAAGGGTGAAATCCATGCTGAAAATCTCCAATATAAATTGACATATCATGGAATTTTTACACAATTTTCTGCATGTATGAGATTTCTTAAAATTGAATCCACTATAATAATAATGATAATCTTTATTTGTATAGCGTTAACTTATTCCGCAGCGCTAAATCCACTACATATCTACTGCAAGCACAGTGGATTTACCGCGCAAAAAATTCTGCACAGAGAATCTACAAAATGGGATCACATGTTGCTGATTTGTTGAAAAAATGTTTGCAACCAAAAATCTTTTTCCTACTTTTGAATGTGTTGCTTTTGCAGCATGTACATGGATTTCTGACATCCCCATTCAGATGTGTGGGACGCTTGGACAAATTTTTGCAACAAATCTTTTATGTGTAAATATATTGTATACCTAAAGCACCAAACTTCATGAAAAATACGGACTCCCCATTGACATCAACGCCCTTCGAAATCTTTTGCCTAAAATACCCTGATACCAGAAGTCTCATCTCTCAAATCTACTCCAGACAAGTCCACTCCTCTTACCACACTCAATTATCATATATATCCCACTGGGAACCAGATATTGGAAACACACTCAACGAAGATGATTGGTCTCAGATCTGGGAATCTATATATATAAAGACGAAAGCCCTCACTGACTCACTCACTGACTGACTGACTCACTGACTGACTCGCCAAAAGTTCTCCAACTTCCCGATGTCGTAGAAACATGAATTTTGGCACAAGCATAGATTATCTCCAAAATAGGAAAAGTAATTGGGTCCTAACTCGATTATTCCATTCTAGCGCAAAAGAATTGGCATCAAAATTTTACGTACGGAATCTAATTCTCTCACTTCCCAGTGTCATAGAAACTCGAAATTTGGCAGGAGCATTGATTATGTCATAAATAGGAAAAGCTAATGGGTTCCAACTCCATTATTCAATTCTATGCGCAAAAGAATTAGCCTCCAAATTTTACGTACGGAATGTAATTTTCTCACTTTCCGGTGTCATAGAAACGGGAAATTTGGCACGAGCATTGATTATGTCATAAATAGGAAAAGCTAATGGGTCCCAACTCGACTATTCAATTCTATGCGCAAAAGAATTAGCGTCCAAATTTTACGTACGGAATGTATATTTCTCACTTTCCGGTGTCATAGAAACGGGAAATTTGGCACGAGCATTGATTATGTCATAAATAGGAAAAGCTAATGGGTCCCGAATCGATTATTCAATTCTATGCGCAAAAGAATTAGCGTCCAAATTTTACGTACGGAATCTAATTTTCTCACTTTCCGGTGTCATAGAAACGTGAAATTGGGCACAAGCATTGATTATGTCATAAATAGGAAAAGCTAATGGGTCCCAACTCGATTATTCAATTCTATGCGCAAAAGAATTAGCGTCCAAATTTTACGTATGGAATGTAATTTTCTCACTTTCCGGTGTCATAGAAACGGGAAATTTGGCACGAGCATTGATTATGTCATAAATAGGAAAAGCTATAGGGTCCCAACTCGATTATTCAATTCTATGCGCAAAAGAATTAGCGTCCAAATTTTACGTACGGAATCTAATTTGCACACTTTCCGGTGTCATAGAAACGTAAAATTTGGCAGGAGCATTGATTATGTCATAAATAGGAAAAGTTAATGGGTCCCAACTCGATTATTCAATTCTATGTGCAAAAGAATTAGCGTCCAAATTTTACGTACGGAATGTAATTTTCTCACTTTCTGGTGTCATAGAAACGTGAAATTTGGCACGAGCATTGATTATGTCAAAAATAGGAAAAGCTAATGGGTCCCAACTCAACTATTCAATTCTATGCGCAAAAGAATTAGCGTCAAAATTTTATGTACGGAATCTAATTTTCTCACTTACCGGTGTCATAGAATCAGGAAATTTGGAACGAGCATTGGTTATGTCAGAAATAGGAAAAGCAAACAGGTCCCAACTCGATTATTCAATTCTATGCGCAAAAGAATTAGCGTCCAAATTTTACGTACGGAATGTAATTTTCTCACTTACCGGGGTCATAGAATCGGGAAATTTGGCACGAGCATTGGTTATGTCATAAATAGGAAAAGCTGATGAATCCCAACTCGATTATTCAATTCTATGCGCAAAAGAATTAGCGTCCAAATTTTACGTACGGAATGTAATTTTCTCACTTACCGGTGTCATAGAAACGGGAAATTTGGCACGAGAATTGATTATGTCATAAATAGGAAAAGCTAATGGGTTCCAACTCCATTATTCAATTCTATGCGCAAAAGAATTAGCCTCCAAATTTTACGTACGGAATGTAATTTTCTCACTTTCCGGTGTCATAGAAGCGGGAAATTTGGCACGAGCATTGATTATGTCATAAATAGGAAAAGTTAATGGTTCCCAACTCGATTATTCAATTCTATGTGCAAAAGAATTAGCGTCCAAATTTTACGTATGGAATGTAATTTTCTCACTTTCTGGTGTCATAGAAACGTGAAATTTGGCACGAGCATTGATTATGTCAAAAATAGGAAAAGCGAATGGGCCCCAACTCAACTATTCAATTCTGTGCGCAAAAGAATTAGCGTCAAAATTTTACGTACGGAATCTAATTTTCTCACTTACCGGTGTCATAGAATCGGGAAATTTGGCACGAGCATTGGTTATGTCATAAATAGGAAAAGCTGATGGGTCCTAACTCGATTATTCAATTCTATGCGCAAAAGAATTAGCGTCCAAATTTTACGTACGGAATGTAATTTTCTCACTTACCGGTGTCATAGAAACGGGAAATTTGGCACGAGCATTGATTATGTCATAAATAGGAAAAGCTAATGGGTTCCAACTCAATTATTCAATTCTATGCGCAAAAGAATTAGCGTCCAAATTTTACGTATGGAATCTAATTCTCTCACTTCCTGATGTCATTTTATATAAAGGAAACGTTGCATGGTTACCACGTGGTGTTTCCTGGGTAACGCAGAGAACTATGCAAAATGGTGAACATATTTTTTTCCCGGTATCTCTAAAGTTACCATGACTTCATAAGATTTTCCGTGTGAACACCAGATAAACACCAGTACCAAATTAACTCGGGCGAAGCCGGGTATATCAGCTAGTCAACCAATAAAAGCACCTGCAATATGCTGATGTTAGCAACCTCCCTTAAAGGGCTATTCCACTGATATCTACCAAAATAGCCGATGCAGTATTGGGATACCCATCGAATTGCGTTTGCGGCTGTCAGTCTCCGGGTGACATGATATACATGTGTTGGTCTTGTCTCTGAGTCAAACGACTTTGGAAAAGAGTCTACTCAATGATTTACTCAGTTACAGGTTGCAACATCCAAAAAAAATCAGTAGGAAGCCTTATTAAATCAAAAAATTGCAAATATCGCTCCGGAATAAAGCACATTGATCTCTTTCTTTTTCTTATCGACTCCTTGGACGTTTCGAAAATAAAAAGGTGACTAAACTGGTATTTATAATAAACGAAAAACTGCCATCAATAATCCTTGACCGCCACAAGACATTTCTGAGGGTCTGGATGCCAATGGTAAACTACATGTTTCCTTCACAAAACATATCATTAATTTCCCAATACATTTCCGCATTAGTAAAGCTGACAATACTTTGCACGTTGTGACTCTACCGGAGATGAAACCCCTCTCTCCCGCCCCTCCTGCCTCCCTTGATTCCTTATCCCTTTAATAACTGAAGGTTAGGATCTGGCCAAGCCATTATTCGACAGGCAACCTCATAACAAGGTCAGAGATATAAAACACAGCAGCAACAAACATATTAGAGATACAATAAGCACCTATCAATGGTTTACGTGTTATGGTTATATTATATCTACATTCATATACAATGTCATTAATGTTCAGTTATTACTGCACTCTGCATGATTTAAAAACATGAATGAGAAAACAAAGCACCAAACTTTGTTTTCCCTACTCTTTTCAAGTTAGTTCTCTCAAATGCTGTTTGAAGAAGAGAGCATTAAAGAAACGTTGGTGCTATACAATTATCTAACAGATACATATTTAGAGCATTTCTGTGCATATGTTAATGTAACATAAGCAATGTAAAAAGAAAGCTTCATTGTTATGTTGGTCCATAATTCTCAACTCCTGTGACAATAGAAAAATAAACATGACTTACCCAATTTAAGCAAATAGGTAAAACCTAAAAAGTAGCTGCCTACTCTTCCTTTATACATCATATTAAACGCTAACAGAGTCCGTGATCTTGTCAGAGATCTGTCATTCCGGTAGAATACTATACTGTGGCATTTAACCTCCTCTGGTGTTAGATTGGTTTCCGGGTTCAACCTCAAGCTACAGAGCATACATTTACATATGAGGAAGCAATTACACAACCACTGCTGCTTATTTATTTATTTTTTTTAATGTGGGAATTTTTTTTCTTTTCCTAACAAGGATGAAATGTAGCAGATGACACGTATTCATTCCATATTGTAATTCATCTGTAATTTCCCATTTGTTACTATTAATACAGTTGTACCAAAGCATTATAATTAAATTGTATGTAAATTAGTTCATGTCAGCCAAGCCAGCAGCTCATCAAAAAGTAAGAGCAACTCATCCATAGGAGTCTCTGGTTTGGCTGATCTGAGCTCATTTACACGCGTTTCCACAGTGACATCTACAGGGTAACAAGATGTAGTTCATCCTAATACATTTAAACAAATAATGAAGATGAACAATACCTCTGCAGTGCCACCTATTGGATGACAGCATTGCTACAAATCAATGTCAGACCTGTATAAAGGGTCGGACATTGATTTGCAGGAATGCTGTCATCCAATAGGTGGCGCTACAGAGGTATTGTTTCATCTTCCTTATTTGCATATATTGCCCAGAGGAGCATGCATGGCCTTATAAGTCTCTTCACTCCCCTTCTAGGTGCTCTCCTTAAGGAGTGATGATACCCCTCTCAATAAATTTAAAGGCACGCACAATTTAAAAGAAGACTGGGATATTTGTTGTGCCTCTAGTCCAATTACTCTTTTGGTAAGTATAAACCTTCCTTTATTAGATGTATTGAAATTAGATATATGAAATTTCAATATGTTTTGGGGCTGGGCTAGTGTCTTCTACAGGACCAAGCACTCTCGTTAAGGCTGAATGCACACAGGTGGGTTTTTGTTGCAGAATCCACGGTCGGCGCCCGCTCCGCAAATCCACATCAAATTCAGCCTGCTACTTCCTATGGAGATCCACTGATTCCTATACACAGGTGGAAGCACAGAGACAGATAGGTCCTCACCACTGTATATAATTCATTGTAGAGAACCTTGCTAAATGATATATTGTGTCTAAAACATAACTTTTAATAATTATATTTAAAATTGAAACACTAGTGAAGACCACAAGTTGGATTGTATACAAACAAACATGAAACATATAGGTATAGCGATAGTGAAACCCCAATGTGCTAAAACTGTTGCTGCCTAGCTCAGTTACAAGTGTACAGATATATATAGGACAGTGAGTAAAGCTATTAAACCCTCATGTCTCTGTTTATTATTATGGTTTCACTAATATCGTATTCCTCCCTATAGCTGGTGCACACATGTGTACCACTTATCATAACAGAAAATAAAGAGTATTCAATATTGATAGTTGGTTTATCGTTTTCTTATATGCCAACTCCTTATATAGAGTGTTAGCTGTACATCACTTTAATATATGCAGAGAGTGAAGATAACGGACCAATCCTGATAGTATATCACGGACCAATCTCCTATAGTATATCACACTTTCTATACATTCCACAGTGATTTAGTAGCACTCTTCTGTATGTTAAGTATCTTCCTTGTACTTCTGACTTGCTTTTTATATATATACATATTGTCTAGCCACTTAAAGAATTTTTTGGGGTTATAAGAGACTTAAACTAGATGTCAGCTATAAGAATCTGGAAAAAGGGGAGGATTTTAATTGTATATGTACACTTATTGCTGGGATATAGCTTAGATACTGGGGGTTATTCACATTGATAGATTTAGGATAACTGGACTTTCTTGTATTCTTCCATTAGTAATGCAACCAGTTATAATTTGGTTGTATAGTTATTTAGTATGGAAGAATGCGTCTTGTAATTAGGCCAATCAATGAATTAATTATATTAGTCGACGCGGTTCCTCAGCCTAGAGAATCTATTAGGCTGATTCATCAGGATATCTTGAGCCATGTATGGTTGTTCCACAAAGATATGGTAGCCAAGACGTTTATGCTTAATAGCTCTGATGCTGACTGCAGACAGCTAATGCTTCTCTAAACAGACAGATAAGTTCCCCATCTATTTTAGCTAAGACTTTTTTATGAATAGCTCTGATAATAGTTAAGTATAGCTAATACAGCTCAGAACGTGCATAATGAGCTCAGGATATGATCTCCATGAGCTCACTGACAGTCTTGGTAAGAGGTGCTAACCCCCATGCTTATATAGGGGAGGCTCCGTCTTCTGACGTCAGGGACCCACCTTCCGAGCAGCCTATCAGGTGTCAGTTGCAGACGCGTGCCAGCCGCCGTCACACTCTCGTGATATCCGATCGCATCATCCAGAAAAAGCGCATGCGCCATAGGTCCCGACGGGGAGATAGTACCGTGCCAATGGGAGAAACTAGTATGAGGTGCGCATGCCCCGAGCACCTAGGGTGCGCTTGTGCAGAGACATTTTTGTAGGAGACAGTCTCTGAATACAATGGGAGAGGTGTGCATGCGCTGAGCTCCTAGGTTGCGCTTGTGCAGAGACGTTTTAATAGGAGATGGTCTCTGAAACTGAGAAATGACAATGGGAGATATCATGCCAAGTGCTTGTGTCAGATCGATGCTACATCTAGGCATTATAGTCCCCTCTGCAAATGTCTATATATTAATGTGAGGGTGCTAGGACTGCTGGCTTGCGTGTAGAGAGGTGATTAGAGGTAAGATGTTAAATACCTTAGATGTGGAAGAGAGGCTGCTGATGAGGCTATATTATGTCTTGCTCTCAGAGAGTAAGCAATGCAGAGCTATGCATGAGAGTGCTAGATTGTAGCAGTATTGATTAGGGCCCAGTCATTTTAGGGGACTAATATGACGTCCTTGTGTAGGTGGTGGTTAGTATCAGTATTATCTACTGGTTTACCAATAGTGTGCAGACTGGCATGCATATTACTAGAGATGAGCGAGCATACTCGTCTGAGCTTGATGCTCATTCGAGCATTAGGGTGCTTGAGATGCTCGTTACTCGAGACAAGCACCACGTGGTACTCGAGTCAATTCCATTTCCTTCCCTGCATGTTTAGCGTCATTTTTTAGCCAATAAACATGCAGGGAAGGCATTAACACTTCCTCCTGTGACGTGCCAGCCCTATCCCACCCCCCTGCAGTGAGTGGCTGGTGAGATCAAGTGACCGCCGAGTACTTAAAGCCTCAGACACACACTGGGAGAGATCAAGGACAGCGCTGCTGCTGCTATAGGGAAAGTGTTAGTGTAGGATCCTGTCTACAAGAACCCCAACGGTCCTTCTTAGGGCCACATCTGACCATGTGCATTACTGTTGTGGCTGCTGGGAGCAGTTTTGCACCAAAAAATTTTTTTTTCATCTCGGGCTGTGCAGGCTATTACAGCTATAGCGTTCTAAGTCTGCAGTCTGTAATACAGAGTATAGAGAAAGTGGTGCTGAGACAGGGACAGTGGCAGTGTAGGATCCTGTCTACAAGAACCCCAACGGTCCATCTAAGGGCTACCTCTGACCGTGTGCATTTTATTGCGTGGCTGCTGAGAGTTGTAGTGCATCACTATTGCAGAGCCAGGCCTTTTTGCAGCTTTCCGTATAATTTTTTTCTGGCTTCAGTTTGCGTTATAATACCGCTACCAGCCTCTAACTGTCCGCCAATAATTCCATAATTTTTTACACCGTTCTATGTCTGCCGTGAACTTCACACACAGCGTACGGCCACAGCCACTGATAGAGGGAAAGTCATATACACACTATATAGCCTGTAATCTTTTCCAAAAAAATTAAAATAAAAGCTCCTTCGTTGGGCTACCTCTGACCGTCTGAAATTTACAGGGTGTCTGGTGGGAGTTGCAGTGCATCACTACTGCATGGCTAGGCCTGTTTGCAGCCTTCCATATAATATTTTTCTGCCTGCAGTTTGCGTTATAATACCGCTACCAGCCTCTAACTGTCCGTCAATAATTCCATAATTTTTTACACCGTTCGGTGTCTGCCGTGAACTTCACGCACAGCGTACGGCCACAGCCACTGATAGAAGGAAAGTCATATACACGCTATATAGCCTGTATTTTTTTTCAAAAAAATTAAAATAAAAGCTCCTTTGTTTGGCTACCTCTGACCGTCTGAAATTTACTGGGTGTCTGGTGGGAGTTGCAGTGCATCAGTATTGCACAGCTAGGCCTGTTTGCAGCCTTCTGTATTCTTTGTTTCTGCCTGGAGTTAGTGTTACAATACCGCTGTCAGCCTCCAACTGTACACAAATAATTCCATAATTATTTACACCGCTCTGTGTCTGCTCTATTCGTAATCCACCAAGCTGAGGGGTAAGGGTAGGGCTAGAGGACATGGATGTGGACGCGGGCGAGGATGCGGAAGTCCAAGTGAGGGTGTGGGCACAGGTCGATTTCCTGGTCCAGGTGAATCGCAGCCGGCTGCTGCGGGATTAGGAGAGAGGCAAGTTTCTGGGGTCCCCAGCTTCATATCACAATTTATGGGTCCACGTGGTAGACCTTTATTACAAACAGAGCAATGTGAGCAGTTTCTGTTGTGGATGGCAGAAAATGCATCCAGCAATGTATCGACCACCCAGTCTTCTATGCCGTCCACTGCTGCAACTCTGAATCTTCTCGCTGCTGCTCCTCCTTCCTCCCAGGAAAAAATGGTTCCTCTCTCACCTGAGGAGTTTGTCGTGACCGATGCGCAACCTTTGGAAAGTACCCGGGGTCTGGGTGATGAGGCTTGGACTTCCGGCAACTGTCTCAAGAGCTTTCAGTGGGTGAGGAGGACGATGATGAGGAGACACAGTTGTCTATCAGTGAGGTAATAATAAGGGCAGTAAGTCCGAGGGAGGAGCGCACAGAGGATTCGGAGGAAGAGCCGCTGGACGATGAGGTGACTGACCCCACCTGGTTTGCTAAGCCAACTGAGGACAGGTCTTCAGAGGGGGAGGCAAGTGCAGCAGCAGGACAGGATGGAAGAGGCAGTGGGGTGGCCAGGGGTAGAGGCAGGGCCAGAGCGAAGAATCCACCAACTGTTTCCCAAAGCGCCCCCAAGGTGGGACGAAGGCCGTTCACCTCCTCCAGGTCGCACCACTGCATCTCCCCCTGTGCCCCAACCTGCCACTCAGATCCAACCCCCCTCTCAGGACACAGGCACAAGCGCCTCCCGGCCTGCACCCACACCCTCACCACTGCTGTCCTCGACCCCATCCAGCAATGTCTCTCAGCGCAGCGTACAGCTGTCGCTAGCGCAAGCATTGGAGCGAAGGCGCAAATACGCCGCCACGCACCCGCACGCTCAAGCTTTAAACATGCACATTGCCAAATTGATCAGCCTGGAGATGCTGCCGTACAGGCTTGTGGAAATGGAGGCTTACAAAAACATGATAGCGGCGGCGGTCCCACGATATTCTGTCCCCAGTCACCACTATTTTTCCCGGCGTGCCATCCCAGCCCTACATCAGCACGTCTCCCGCAACATCAATCGGGCCCTCACCAACGCGGTTACTGGGAAGGTCCACTTAACCACGGACACGGCAGGGCCACTATATCTCCCTGACGTCACATTGGGTGAATTTGGTAGAGGCTGGGACCGAGGCAGAGCCTGGGACCGCACACGTCCTATCCACACCCAGAATAGCGGGTCCTTCCTCGGTTCTGGTATCTGCGGCGGTCTATGCCACCTCCTCTAAACCCTCCCCCTCCTCCTCCTCCTACGCAACCTCTACCTCTAAATTAAGAAATGTGAGCAGCACGTTGCCAGCAGTCGGTGTGGCGCGGCGTGGCAACATAGCGGTGGGCAAACGTCAGCAGGCCATGCTGAAACTACTCAGGTTGGTGACAAGAGGCACACGGCCCACGAACTGTTGCAGGGTCTGACAGAGCAGACCGACCTCTGGCTTTCACCGCTGAACCTCCAACCGGGCATGGTCCTGTGTGACAAAGGCCGTAACCTGGTGGCGGCTCTGCAACTCGGCAGCCTCACACACGAGCCATGCCTGGCCCATGTCTTCAATCTGGTGGTTTAGCGGTTTTTGAAAAACTACCCGCACTTCTCTGACCTGCAGGGCAAGGTGCACCGCGTCTGCGCACATTTCTGCAAGTCCACCACGGACGCTGCCACCCTGAGGACCCTGCACCATAAGTTCAATCTGCCAGAGCACCGACTGCTGTGCGATGTGCCCACATGGTGGAATTCTATGCTGCACATGTTCGCCAGGCTCTATGAGTAGCGTAGAGCAATAGTGGAATACCAACTCCAACATGGGCGGCGTAGTGGTAGTCAGCCTTCCCAATTCTTTACCGAGGAGTGGGCCTGGATGGCAGACATCTGCCAGGTCCTCGGAAACTTTGAGGAGTCTACCCAGATGGTGAGCGGCGACGCTGCAATCATTAGCGTTAGCATCCCGCTGCTATGCCTGCTGAGAAGTTCGCTGCAAGGCATAAAGGCCGACTCTTTGCAGTTGGAACAGGAGACTGGGGATGACAGTATGTCGCTTGATAGCCAGACCATCTCAGCGCGTTTTGGAGGAGGTGGAAGAGGGGGAGGAGCAGGAGGAGGAGCAGGAGGAGGAGGAAGAGAAGGAGCAGGAGGAAGGGGAAGAGACAGCTGGGCACACTGCAGAGGGTACCCATGCTGCTTGCCTCTCATCTGTTCAGCGTGTATGGCCTGTGGAGAAGGAGGAGGAGGAGGAGGAAAAGCCTGAAAGTCATCTTCCTAGTGTGGACAGCCATATCTTGCATTCTGGCACCCTGGCAAACATGGCTGACTTTATGTTAGGCTGCCTCTCTCGTGACCCTCGCGTTAGACACATTCTGGCCAACACGGATTACTGGATGTACACCCTTCTCAACCCACGGTATAAGGAGAACCTTTCCACTCTCATTCCCGAAGAGGAAAGGGGTTCAAGAGTGATGCAATACCACAGGGCCCTGGTGGACAAAGTGATGGTAAACTTCCCATCTGACAGCGCTAGCGGCAGAAGGCGCAGTTCCAAGGGCCAAGTAGCAGGGGAGTCGCGGAGATCAGGCAGCATGTTCAGCGCAGGCAGGGGAACACTCTCCAAGGCCTCTGCCAGCTTTATGGCTTCCCAGCAAGACTGTGTCACCACTCCCCAGTCAAGGCTGAGTCAGAGGGAGCACTGTAAAAAGATGGTGAGGGAGTACGTAGCCGATCGTACCACCGTCCTCCGTGATGCCTCTGCTTCATACAACTATTGGGTGTCAAAGCTGGACACGTGGCACGAACTTGCACTGTATGCCCTGGAGGTGCTTGCTTGCCCTGCCGCTAGCGTCTTGTCAGAGAGGGTGTTTAGTGCAGCTGAGGGAATCATCACGGACAAGCGTACCCGCCTGTCAACTGCCAGTGCCGACATGCTTACACTCATAAAGATGAACAAAGCCTGGATTTCCCCAGACTTCTCTTCTCCACCAGCGGAACCTAAAGATTCTTTTCGCTGCAACCGCAGATAAAAGCACTCATGTTTGGCCACTGTGATTTCTGTATTGTTCATGTCTTGGGTTGCCTAGGACCCACCTATGCTGTGGGTGCACACAGACTTCCATCGCGGTGTTTGACCTGTCTGGGACAAAGACACTGACTGACTTGGGTAGGGGGCAGAGTGCAGATGGCTTTCCCCTTGCGGTGTCGATTGAGCTATCCGACACCTAGACAGAATGAATACTGTGTGGGCACATGGATTCCCCATAGCTATGTAACTCATGCCCACGTTTGCAGCTCCTGACGGAGGTTGGGCACTTTATTGGAATGAAGATCGAACGTCAATTTCTCATTGATTCTCAACAGCATTGTGGGCTATCGCCTCCCCCTTTTAAAGAAGGTCGCTACCTGGCCCTGCCAACCCTCTGCAGTGTGTGCCTCCGGTTCCTCCTCATGACAGACGCACTTATAAATAGACATGAGGGTGGTGCGGCTATGAAGCGAGCATGTGGCATGAGGGCAGCTGAAGGCTGCGCAGGGACACTTTTGCGTGCGCTGTGGATGCTGGGTCATGCGGGGGGTTGGGCAGCATGTAACCCAGGAGAAGAGGCAGCGGTGTGACCCGCAGGCAGTGATTGTGCTTGGTTGGAGGTAGTGTGGTGCTTAGCTAAGGTGTGCCTTGCTAATGAGGGTTTGTCCGAAGTAAAAATTGTTGGGGGGGCACACTCTTGCCGCTATTGTGGCTTTATAGTGAGACATGGGAGCCTGAGATGCAGCCCTGCATGCTGCCCCTCCCCTGCCGTATCCGTTTCTGTGGCGTTTTCATTCACTTTCATAAGTTTTCCAGATTTTCACAAGTGAAAACCTAAGCGGAGCATGGGTCACACACAAAAATGCTCGAGTCGCCCATTGACTTAAATGGGGTTCGTTACTCGAAACAAACTCTCGAGCATCGCGGAAAGTTCAACTCGAGCAATGAGCACCCAAGCATTTTGGTGCTCGCTCATCTCTAGATATTTCTCCAACTTGTTACATCACGTCATTTGTCAGAAGTAGTGATTTTATTATCCCGTGTAATGGGAACTATACATCGATTGGAGAGATCATAAGTTATATACATTCAGTTCATAACATTTCTACAATTAATGTGTAGGGTAGTATCAAGTGTATCTGACATAGAGAGGGTTGATATTTTTAGAATTTTTAATATTTTTAACGCATGTTTTCTTTATAGATAGAAAAAGTATTTCCAAGGCTTATGTTGTTTTGATACCTATATAAAGGATGATGTTTAGATGGGGAGAACAGTTGAAAACCAACTATGCTATCTCCTAATGTACATATGCATTTATATATTTGATATATTTAAATGAATGAGGCGAAGGACAAGCATTCATTAAGTCCTTTTGGTGTACACGATTCTAGGCGATCGATCCATGCAGTCTCCTTTTGTAGGTGCTTGCGATCGGTGTTTCCTCTATGGCCCGTTGGGCACAGGAGTTCGATGCCTTTAAATTTTATAACAAGGGGATTGTTGTTAAGAAAATCTCGAACATGGTTGGCCAGGTTGGTATGTTCATTGCGGTTTATATTACCTACGTGGGCCAGCACTCTCCTCCGTAGTTACTGAATGGTTTTGCCCACGTAGTTTCGTGGACAGGGACAGGTGGCTAAATATACTACTGCAGATGAACGACAGTTGATATAGTCCCGAATTTCATACTCTTTGCCTGTGACTGCGCTACAGAAGGATTTTCCCCTTTCCATGAAGGGACAAGCCATACATCCGGAGCAGGGGTAAAATCCTTTTGGTGGATTTGTGACAAGCCTTGTCGATGTCTCCAATGTTCGTGTATAGTGACTGTGTACCAGCCTGTCTCTCAGGTTCCTGCCTGTCCTGTAGGTGATGGATGGCCTATCAAGTAGGCAATCTTCCAAATCAATATCTCTCCTCAGTATGTCTCAGTATTTGTTAATCACTCTTCTGACATTATTATGTTCTTCATCATAGGTGCCTATTAGACATATCTGATTTTCCTGTTCTTTTTGATGATTATTTCTTTTGCTTATCAGGAGGTCATTTCTCGATATTTGTCCTACCGATTGTCTTGCTGCTGTAATGACATTTATTGGATAACCTCTCTGCTGAAAGCTTAGGGCCATGTCATCAGCTTTTATCTCATATTCTTCGGGGTTTGAACAGTTCCTTTCGGTCCTTAAGAATTGACCTTTAGGGATACACTTCTTTAAGGGCCATGGATGGTGACTGTCATAGTGTAAGAGGTTATTTGTAGCAGTTGGTTTTCTGAAAAGTTTGCTCTCCAGCAAATCAGAGGGAGTTTTCGATATTTTGATATCCAGAAAAGTAATCCACTCCTGTTGGATCTCACTGGTAAAGAATAGGCCAAGATTGTTGATGTTAAGGCTGTCAACAAAATCCATAAATTTCTCCTTACTTCCGGACCACAGGATAAGTACATCGTCAATGTATCGAATTCAAAGGTCCACCTTGGAGGTCCACACTGAGTTAGACTATGTGAAGACGGATTTTTCCTCCCACCAGCCCAGGTAGAGATTCGCATAACTGGGGGCACAAGGGCTCCCCATAGCGGTCCCCCTGAGCTGATGGAAGTACGTGCCGTCAAAGAGAAAATAGTTATGTTTCATAGCTGAAAACACAGCCAAAGATGCTGAAAAAAAAAAATCAATACTCACCTGGAAGGTGTCATCGAGGTCTTCGGACCTCCGTGCAGCCTTCCCTGCACTTGTCAAGCTGGCAGGGGATCTTTTGCTAATGAGAACGATTGGAAATCCTCTCCTCTAGCAAAAGCTTGCTCTGATTAGCTGAGTCAGCTGATTGACAGCCCACATAAGCCAATTACAGCCAGCGCTGAATGAATGGCTGTCATTGGCTGAGAGGACTGTCACTCACATCTGACAGATCTAAGGGGATTCAATCTCCATCTCTAGCAGAAGATGCTCTGCTGGCGTGACAAGGACCTGGGGGCACTGGGGGACCCTGATGACACCTGCCAGGTGAAAATCATTTCTTTTTTTTTTAGGTCGTGCAACTAGTGCTGCGTTTAATGCTGCCCAAAACGCAGCACCAAGTTGTGTTGCATTTTTAGTAGCGCTGAAACTCCTGCCTATTCAATTCAATGGGCGACACAGGGATGAAAACGCCCCAAGATAGAACATGCATCGCTATCAAAGCGCAGCGTTAGAAAGGCTGCATTTTGACGCTTGTGTGAGCATCCCCATTGAAATGAATGGGAGCGTTGTACAGTGTTTAGCGCTGCGCTAAACACTGTACAAAAACACTGTGCAAAATAAGGCCTCCCTGTGTGAGGGAGGCCTTATTTTGCAGCACTGGAGTCCTAGGTTCAAATCTGATTAAGGACAATATCTGCATGGAGTTTGTATGTTCTCCCTGTCTTTCATAACAATCAACTTTATTTATATAGTACATACATATTAAGCAGCACTTTAAAATGCTTGACATGTTCTGTCCCCATAGGGGCTCACAATCTATATTTACCTATTGGTATGTTTTTGGAGAACATACAAACTCTATGAATATGTTGTCCTTGATCAGATTCGAACCTAGGACATCAGCACGGCAAGCCAGCATGCTTCCTCTAGAGGGGGAGAATAGGAAGAAGGTCAACATCTTCTCCACCTTCTCCTTTAGGACAACATCTGCATGGAGTTTGCATATTTTCCTCGTGTTTGTGTTTCTCCTCAATAAATGTATGCGCTATATATGTGGATTATTATTATAAAGAAGATACCCACGCAAACACAGGGAGAACATACAAACACCATGCTGATGTTCTCCTTGGTCAGGAGATCACAGGACCCCAATACTATGGTTCCACTTTGAATGTGGAAATAAACCTGGTCAGATTCTAGCGTGGGCACTTAAGAAAATACTAATGCAGACATATATACCACATATCTCTACCCCACCAACCCCCAATTCCAAGAGCTTCACCTTCTACAACTTATAGATGCTTTCCAGGATTACTATCAGACCTACTCTTAGAGGTTTGATAGTAATCAGACACATTTATTATATATTATAATAATTGTCCTCAACCTCTCTCAGCACCTGATAGGGCTGCCCAAATCAATACAATATGCAATTAATTTTATTTCTCTGGTTTGGGTCACTTACCACAAGAGGTGTTTGAATTCCCTTTGTCCTGCTTTACTATAGAAGAACTAGCATCTGCTATCACAGTCTCAAACTAACAGATCATCATTGCTTGATGTCCTACCCCTTTTTATACTAGACGACTTTCTCTAATATGTCAACTAATTTTTTAACTGTATTTAACTGATGTCCCACAGGACATATTTCAAGCTCACAATACAGTGTTACTGAAAGTATTTTCACAAATCTCACCAGCAAACTAACACCATTTCTCCAACACATTATACACTGAGGTCAGGTATGCTTCACGCCACTACATGAGACACACAGCTACATTACCACAGCAATTAGCCTGATTTAAAATGCCTCAGCTCTACCCATGTTTCTTCTAGCTATTTAAATCACAAACTTTATTTGGGTGAGGATGCAGCTCAGATTCCAGGTGGTGGATGGTATTATGGAGCAGCAGTGACAGACAGAGGAGAAGGCAATACTTTTTTTTAAAAATAAAAATAAACTTTTGCTGAAAGGGGTAGTCCCGCGCCGAAACTGTTTTTTTTTTTTTTCTACCCCCCCCCCCCCCCCCCCGTTCGGCGCGAGACAACCCCCCGATGCAGGGGTTAAAAAAACAAGCCGCTCAGCGCTTACCTGAATCCCGGCGGTCCGGCGTCTTCATACTTACCTGCTGAAGATGGCCGCCGGGGTCTGCTCCCTCCGTGGACCGCAGCTCTTCTGTGCGGTCCATTGCCGATTCCAGCCTCCTGATTGGCTGGAATCGGCACGTGACGGGGCGGAGCTACACGGAGCCGGCATTCTGCACGAGCGGCTCCATTGAAGAGAGCAGAAGACCCGGACTGCGCAAGCGCGGCTAATTTGGCCATCGGAGGGCGAAAATTAGTCGGCTCCATGGGAACGAGGACGCCAGCAATGGAGCAGGTAAGTAAAAAACTTTTTATAACTTCTGTATGGCTCATAATTAATGCACAATGTACATTACAAAGTGCATTAATATGGCCATACAGAAGTGTATAGACCCACTTGCTGCCGCGGGACAACCCCTTTAACGAACTGGTTAACTAGTTACACTCCATAGGGAAATGGTAATTTTAACATAGTGTATTTTCAACCAGAAATTCACACTTATAGCATGTCTCTACATGTCCACATCAAGGGAACTCCTCAGCAGGAAGGCCCATGTGTGAAAAGCTGTCTCTTTGTTGCAGCCACAGTTTGGACCAAAGTCTCCACTGATGCTTGTAGGGACGCTCTCCCTCCTGCTCTATTATTTGCACCATGATTTCTGCTGCCAGATGACATTTGCTCCAATTGATCTTTGTAGCTCTCGAAATAGCAACCATCCTCTTAACTCAACCATTAAATGTCGTCTAGGCAACAGTGCCATGTGGCTTTCTCCAAGCGATCAATGGAGAGAGCCATGTGCCACTGCCACCTGGAATACATTTAGACAAAACGACAAGTGAATGAGCCAACAATGATTCTTATTCCAGCTCAAACTGAACGACGCCCGATAAATGACCGATTCTCGTTCGTCATTCAGTTGTTGGCTCGCATTTAGATTGAATGATTATTGTTCACTTTCACTCATTTTAATGATTTTTTTGAACAGTCATTACTCTGTCTAAGCGCAGCATAAAAGAGAAGAATCACACATGATATAGACTTTGAATTGTTGACAGTGGGGGTTGCCACACTATAAAGCTTCTTGCATTGCAGCAATCCAACCAAAAAGCTTTGTAACATGACTTGAATGCTTTGCATTTTCTTCTAAATAAATTAAAATAAGAAAGATGGAAAAATACCTCTACAGCACCATCAATAGGATGGCAGCATTCCTTTGTATCACAGTGACCTTATAATAAGTCATCAATGATTAGGAATATAAAACCAAACCAGAAACCATGCACAGACAGACTGTTTCGGGGTGCTTGCCCCTCATCAGTGGGCAGTAGGTCTCTAGCTTAGTCTGTGAGGGGCCTATGATGTGGGTCAGAAGCGGTGTTTTCTCTCCTTAGGGAGAGCACCCAAAAAGTGTGTGGAAACACCTAGGGGGTAAGTGGATCTGGGGATGGTATAGTCACTCCCCAAGGAGAGCACTCAGGAGGGGTGTGTGGACATCTAAAAGCTAAGTAAGGAGACTTATAAGGTAATGCTCCTCTGGGAAATTTGTATAAATAAAAAAGATGGAAAAATACCTCTACAGTGCCATTTTCGGCGCTGTAGAAGTATTTTTCCATCTTTCTTATTTGCATAAATTTCAAGGACGAGCATTGCCTTATAAGCCTCCTTACTTAGCTTTGCCCCCTTTTAGATGGCATTCCTTCAGTCATTTGAAAGACTGAACAACTTGAGGCAATGGGTGATTGTTTGTTTGTCTTGCAAAACCAAAGAACTACTTGTTTACTCATGTTGGCAGAAGGCAATGGCTTAGCTTCACACTAATTAAAAATCCTGCTGGCCAGAGATTCCTCACATAAACACAAGCCCACCTGAGCAAACATATGCAGTGTTTAGTTTAGCTAATGAAGAAAATGGAGAGATTTCTAAACAACCATCTGTACATTTAAATGCTCAGCATTGCTATCCAAAAAAGTTGTTAATTCATTCAGGTCAAATAATAATTGTTTTGTGTAAATGGGGCTTAACATATATTATTTGAGTGTATCATACACCCTGTTGAAAAGATAGAATATTTTGCACAAGGAACGAAATGTGACCCCACCCCCCACCCCCTTACATCAGTTTCACTGCAGAGATAAGGAAAGTACAGTCTTACCTTGGCTTGCGAGTGCCTGAGCTTGCGAGCTTCTTGACTTGAGAGCAGGCTCTCTGCTGAATGTGGCTGGACTTTTGGTGCCAGAGACCTGTCCGGCCAACTTATTAGGGGCATACATGCTTACCGTGATACAAGCAACAATTGAGTATACCCCAAATGGTATTAAGGTGAATAGTGTCCCAACTAACCAACAGTGAACTACCATTTGTGCAGTGCCCTTTTGCTGCAGATTCTCAGGAAAATGTATCTCTTTACAAGGAAAAAATACTCTTGCATGTGTACCAGAGGTACGTGGGCAAAGACAAAATAGATGTTACTCTGGTGGATGTTAAAGTCAAACCTGGTATATAGCCACCCAACATTAATCAATAAAATTTCAGTCCTGCTCAAGAAGCTAGTATTCATGAGTAGGTTCAGGCCTAAATGGCAAAGGGGATCATACAGGAATATCATTCCCCTTGCAACACTCCATTGTTTCCAGTCAAGAAAAAGGTTGCCAAGGGCAACCTCAAGCCTTTTTTCACAGTCCATGATTTACGAGCAGTTGATACTGTCATAATTGGTGCCAAATGTCCATACTTTTTGTCACAGGTACCAGCCAGCTCCATCTTCTTCATAGTGGTGGATCTCGTAAATGCTTCTTCAGCATAACCCTGAAGAGAGCGCCCAGCTCTTATTCACTTTCACACATCGTGGCAAGCAATATTGCCAGGGTGTGTTGCCGCAGGGAGCAGCCAACTCACCAGGGCAGTACTATGAGGACCTACAGTTTTACAAAACTGGGTCCCAAAATATCAGCACTAGACTGCTTCAATATGTTGATGATCTACTTCTGTGTTCCGACACTATTGAACAGTGTTTGGAGGCTATTGCAGAATATGGATGCCCCAAGCCTCCAGCTTTCTGCAACCACTCTATGACTGCCTGTCCCTGCCAAAATAATATCCTCACATATCACAATTAGAAAATGTATAGTCCTGAACCTAGCTTCATTACTTCCACTGAATTCAGAACAGGGGGCATAAAATGTGGAACCTAAAAATGCAAATGCATGATTGTCTAGAGTTAATGGAAAATGAGACCAGGGGTATTGAAAATGTTGAAACTTCCATTGCTAATGCAGATTTTGAGTTTTTCGTAGATGGCTCCATACAATGAAAATGGACAAGCAAAAACAGGCTATGTAATGATAACCAACAACAAGGTGATTGTGCAAAAACCACTCCCTCCTGGGAAATCTGCTCAGGAGGCTGAACTGATGGCTCTCAGTGAAGTGTGTAAACTGGCTGAAGGTAAGACTGCTAATGGAATCAAGATACATTTTTGGAATTACATTCAATTTAACACACTTTTGCCGCAGTAGAAATTTGTGGAATCATTGGGTAAACCAATCTGGAATGCAGAGGCACTATCCTTGCATCAGGTTTTAGCTCTTCCCAAACAGGTAACCATTATCAAGATCCAGGCATATACCAAGGAAATGACTCCAGAGGCCATAGGAAAGCGAGGGGCAGATGCAGCAGCCAAGGCAGCAGTCAAACTCCCCCACTGGACACGTCAACTATCCACCTGGTTGTAACTGAAATCACATTTGGATACATTTTTATTGCCCTTCATATAGGAACTAGCCTCTAGGGGTGAAAATCAGGAGTGGCACTTGAAGGGTGGGGAACTGGATAAGAAGGCAGTTTGTAGGAAAGGTAAACACCTGTGCCTCCCCGAACGCTCTACTCTATGAAGTCACATTTGAGCCATGCATCAATGCATTAGTCAAAAGAGGTAACATGTGGTGTAGTGTCTTCTGCTAGGATTGCCTCAGGGTTCAACACTGCTGTGACCACGATTTTGTAGAGATGCATAGCTTGCACACAATGAACCCAGGCAAAGTACCTATCCACTGTTACTCCAAGGCCAGACTATGCATTCCAGTGAGACAATAAGCTGTTAGGCATCATAAGATTGTTAAGGCTTTCAATAAATCAGAGGAACTTAAAAATTGTTGGAGATGTACACATAGTCCCATAGCTGCAAAAACTTTGCCATATAAAACAATTCCTCTCAATATGTTCAATTGCCAACACCCCATATTTGCCAGTGAGCAAACAAGACCTGGCCAACACCCCATATTTGCCAGTGAGCCCCAGCAAATTAAAATGGGAAGAATATTCACTCCCAATAACCAGATGGTATGAGAATAGAGATGAGCGAGCGTACTCGTCCGAGCTTGATGCTCGTTCGAGTATTAGTGTGTTCGAGACGCTCGTTACTTGAGACGAGTACTACGCGGCACTCAAGTCAATTAGATTTCCTTCCCTGAGAATTTTGCGCCATTTTCTGGCCAATAGAAACACAGGGAAGGCATTACAACTTCCTCCTGTGACGTTCAAGCCCTATCCCACCCCCCTGCAGTGAGTGGTTGGCGAGATCAAGTGACCGCCGAGTATTTAAAGTGGTCCCGCCCGCGGCTCGCCACAGACACACGCTAAGAGAGATCAGGGAAAGTGTTGCTGCTATAGGGAGAATGTTAGCGTCTCCAAGAACCACAATGGTCCTTCTTAGGGCCACAGCTCACCTAGTGCATTACTGTTGTGGCTGCTGTGAGCAGTTTTGCACTTTTTTTTTTAATGTATATTGGGCGTGCAGGCTATAGCGTTCTCAGGCTGCAGGCTGTACTTGAGTATAGTGGCAGTCTTGGTCAGGCAGGGACAGTGGTAGTGTAGAATCCTGTCTACAAGAACCCCAACAGTCCTTATTAGGGCTACCTGTGACCGTGTGCATTTAACTCCGTGGTTGCCAGGAGTTGTAGTACCTCAGTGTTGCACAGTAGAGCCTGCGTGCAGCCTTCATGTAAATATTTTTCTGTCCGCAGTTAGCGTAACGTCAGCGCTGTCTGCCTCTAAGTGTACGCCAAGAAACCACAAATTTTTTACATAGCTCTGTGTTACACGCCAGCTGCCTCACAAGTGCACGGTGTGTCTTACACCCATAGATTGAAAGTGCAATACACACTGCATAGCCTCAGCCTGCATTGCATAGAAAAATAAGGACATTTAAAAAAGAAATCCTTTTTACGGCTGACAGTGACCCAGTGCATTTGCCTGCATGGCCTGTGGGACTTCACGTCCATCCAAACTGCACAATGCACAGCAAGGCCTGCGTGCAGCTTTCATTTAAATATTTTTCTGTCCGCACTTAGCGTAACGTCAGCGCTGTCTGCCTCTAAGTGTAAGCCAAGAAACACAAATTTTTTACACCGCTCTGTGTTACACGCCAGTGCACATTACTGCGTGGCCTGTGGGACTTGAGGTGAATCTCAACTGCATAGTGCACAGCTAGTCCTGCTTGCATCCTTCCTTATAATTTATCTCAGGCTTCTTTTTGCATTGTATAACCGTTGGCAGGCGCCAACTGCGCGGCAATAATTCAAAAAATTTTTCACATCGCTCAGTGTCTGCTCGATTCTTAATTCACCATGCTGAAGGGTAGGGGTAGGGGTAGGAGTAGAGGACGTGGACGCGGAGTTCCAAGTGAGGGTGGGGGTATAGGCCGAGTTCCTGGTCCAGGCGAATCACAGCCGACTGCTGCAGGAGTAGGAGAGAGGCAAGTTTCTGGGGTCCCAAGCTTCATATCACAATTTTTGGGTCCACGTCATAGACCTTTATTAAAAACCGAGCAGTGTAAGCAGGTCCTGTCATGGATGGCAGAAAGTGCATCCAGCAATCTATCGACCACCCAGTCTTCTATGCCGTCCACTGCTGCAACTCTGAATCCTCTGGTTGCTGCTCCTCCTTCCTCCCAGCCTCCTCACTCCATGAAAATGACACATTCTGAGGAGCAAGCAGACTCCCAGGAACTGCTCTCGGGCCCCTGCCCAGATTGGGCAACAATGGTTCCTCTCCCACCGGAGGAGTTTATCGTGACCGATACCCAACCTTTGGAAAGTTCCCGGGGTCCAGGGGATGAGGCTGGGGACTTCAGGCAACTGTCTCAAGAGCTATCAGTGGGTGAGAAGGACGATGATGATGAGACAAAGTTGTCTATCAGTGAGGTAGTAGTAAGGGCAGTAAGTCCGAGGGAGGAGCGCACAGAGGATTCGGAGGAAGGGCCGCTGGACGATGAGGTGACAGACCTCACCTGGTGTGATAAGGCAACTGAGGACAGGTCTTCAGAGGGGGAGGCAATTGCAGTCACAGGACAGGTTAGAAGAGGCAGTGGGGTGGCCAGGGCCAGAGCGAATAATCCACCAGCTGTTTCCCAAAGCACCCCCTCGCGCCAAGCCACCGTGCAGAGGCCAAGGTGCTCTAAGGTGTGGCAGTTTTTCACTGAGACCGCGGATGACCGGCGAACAGTGGTGTGCAACCTTTGTCGCACCAAGATCAGCCGGGGAGCCACCACCACCAGCATGCGCAGACATATGATGGTGGGACGAAGGCCGTTCACCGCCTCCGGTTTGCACCGCTGCCTCTCCCCCTGTGCACCAACCTGCCACTGAGATCCAACCCACCTCTCATGACACAGGCACGACCGTCTCCTGGCCTGGACCCACACCCTCACCTCCGCTTTCCTCGGCCCCATCCACCAATGTCTCTCAGCTCACCGTCCAGACGTCGCTAAGAGAATCGTTGGAGCGAAAGCGCAAATACGCCGCCACGCACCCGCACGCTCAAGCTTTAAATATCCACATAGCCAAATTGATCAGCCTGCAGATGCTCCCCTACAGGCTTGTGGAAACTGAGGCTTTCAAAAACATGATGGCGGCAGCAGCCCCACGCTACTCTGTCCCCAGTCGACACTATTTTTCACGGTGTGCCATCCCAGCCCTGCACGACCACGTCTCACGCAACATTGTACTCACCCTAACCAACTCGGTTACTGCCAAGGTCCACTTAACAAAGGACACGTGGACAAGCACAGGCGAGCAGGGCCACTATATCTCCCTGACGGCACATTGGGTGAATTTAGTGGAGGCTGGGACAGAGTCAGAGCCTGGGACCACTCATGTCCTACCCACCCCTAGAATTGCGGGCCCCAGATCGGTGCTGGTTTGTGCGGCGGTGTATGCCACCTCCACTAAACCTTCCTCCTCCAACGCAACCTCTGCCTCGCAATCAAGATGTGTCAGCAGCAGCATGTCACCAGCAGTCGGTGTGGCACGGAAGCACAGCGGTGGGCAAGCGTCAGCAGGCCGTTTTGAAACTACTCAGCTTAGGAGAGAAGAGGCACACGGCCCACCAACTGTTGCACGGTCTGACAGAGCAGACCGACCGCTGGCTTTCGCCACTGAGCCTCCAAGCGGGCATGGTCGTGTGTGACAACGGTTGTAACCTGGTGGCGGCTCTGCAGCTCGGCAGCCTCACACACGTGCCATGTCTGGCCCACATCTTTAACTAGGTGGTTCAGCGGTTTCTGAAAGGCTACCCACACTTGTCAGACCTCCTCGGCAAGGTGCGCCGGGTCAGCGCACATTTTCGCAAGTCTAACACGGATGCTGCCACCCTGCGAACCCTGCAACATCGGTTTAATCTGCCAGTGCACCGACTGCTTTGCGACATGCCCACATGGTGGAACTCTACACTCCACATGTTGTCCCGGCTGTATGAGCAGCGTAGAGCTATAGTGGAATACCAACTCCTACATGGGCAGCGTAGTGGGAGTCAGCCTCCTCAATTCTTTACAGAGGAGTGGGCCTGGATGGCAGATATCTGCCAGGTCCTTGGAAACTTTGAGGAGTCTACCCTGATGGTGAGGCGGGGGGAGACAGTATGTCGCTGGATAGTCAGAGCACCCTCATGTCTATATCTCAGCGCGTTGAGTAGGAGGAGGAGGGGGAGGAGCCTGAGGAGGAAGAGACGGCTGGGCCCAATGCAGAGGGTACCCATGCTGCTTGCCTCTCATCCATTCAGCGTATATGGCCTGAGGAGGAGGAGGAGGAGGAGGATACTCAAAGTGATCTTCCTAGTGAGGACAGCCATATGTTGCGTACAGGTACCCTGGCACACATGGCTGACTTTATGTTAGCATGCCTTTCTCATGACCCTCGCATTAGACGTATTCTGGCCACTACGGATTACTGGGTGTACACACTGCTTGACCCACGGTATAAGGAGAACCTTTCCACTCTCATTCCCGAAGAGGAAAGGGGTTTGAGAGTGATGCAATACCACAGGGCCCTGGTGGACAAACTGTTGGTAAACTTCCCATCTGACAACGCTAGTGGCAGAAGGCGCAGTTCCGAGGGCCAAGTAGAAGGGGAGGCGCGGAGATCAGGCAGCATGTTCAGTGCCGGCAGGGGAACACTCTCCAAGGCCTTTGCCAGTTTTATGGCTCCCCAGCAAGACTGTGTCACACCTCCCCAGTCCAGGCTGAGTCGGAGGAAGCACTGTAAGAAGATGGTGAGGGAGTACGTAGCCGATCGTACCACCGTCCTCCGTGATCCCTCTGCTCCGTACAACTACTGGGTGTCAAAGCTGGACACGTGGCCCGAACTCGCGCTGTATGGCCTGGAGGTGTTGGCTTGCCCTGCGGCTAGCGTCTTGTCACAGATGGTGTTTAGTGCAGCTGGGGGAATCATCACGGACAAGCGTACCCGCCTGTCAACTGACAGTGCCGACAGGCTTACACTCATAAAGAGGAACAAAGCCTTTGGTGTGCGCTGTGGACGCTGGGTCGTGCGGGGGGGTTGGGCAGCATGTAACCCAGGAGAAGAGGCAGCGGTGTGTCCCGCAGGTAGTGCCTGTGCTTAGTTGGAGGTAGTGTGGTGCTTAGCTAAGGTGTGCCTTGCTAATGAGGGTTTGTCCGAAGTAAAAATTGTTAGGGGGGGCACTCTTGCCGCTATTGTGGCTTAATAGTGGGACCTGGGAACCTGAAATGTAGCCCAGCATGATGCCCCTCACATGCCCTATCCGTTTCTGTGTCGTTTCCATCACTTTCTTGGGTTTTGCAAATTTTCACCAATGAAAACCTTAGTGGAGCATGGGTGATATACAAAAATGCTTGGGTCGCCCATTGACTTCAATGGGGTTCGTTACTCGAAACAAACCTCGAGCATCGCGGAAAGTTCGACTCAAGCAACGAGCACCCGAGCATTTTGGTGCTCGCTCATCTCTAGTGGGGACCTTTTGCGTCAACCGGATAGAACTTGCTTGGTAATTTTAGATTGGTAACTAAGGGTTTGTCTGTATGGCAGCTTGTGTCTAAGCTGGATGTGGTCTCTATGGGTTCAAATAGATGGGTTCCATCATTTGGATGGATTTTGTTACTATTAATTGAAAAGTATCTTTTTAAGTTTTCTGATGAAACGATTGAGGTCTATAAAGAGTTCAAATGGGTCCGGGCCACTAGAGGGACTGAAAGAGAGGCCTCTAGATAAGATTTCGGCTTCACCGAATTTTAAGGGGTAATTGGAGATATTGAAAATCCCCATTTTTATCGCTTGACTAGGGGAGATGAGGTCTTCCGGATTGTTGGGAGCTTTTGGTTTTTAATAGTTCTTTCTCCCGGCCCGTTTCCCCCTTTTGGTATGTCTTTTTCTAATCGGTTTGGGGATTGGTAAAAGTGAGTGATCTTCGTGGATGTGGTTGGATGATTTCCCACTAGTTGGGGCAATATTTTGCCCTTTGGGTTCACAGACTGTGTGGCACTTCTGGTCATCCGAGTAATGGTCTGTGATCCCTCGGTTGAGATGGGCCAGGGGATCTTTTCTTCTAAAAAAATATTCGTGGTAGAAATATTATCAGTGTTGCAGATTGAATTTATCGTATTCGTAGCTTCAAAAGGGGCTATATGATCGATGGTATTATCACTGTTATTAGAGGTGGTAGTTGTAGATGGAGTCATATGTTCGATGTTGCCATCACTATTAGATTTAGAATTGACGCATTCATTATTGATGAATGTAATTAAGTCTGACGGACTTCCTGGGGTGCTGTCAAAGGATGGTATGGTGGAATTGTGGCTGGGAGGATGTGAGATGGTTGGTATAGAAATGTTGAAGGTAACCTGAGGTATATTGTGTGTAGTTAGAGGTGGGGCTTCTGAACAATCAGAGAGATTGATGTTTTGTGTAGAAGTGGTCAAAGATTTGGAGTGGGGGATCTCAGGAATATTTGAATCTCATGGTGGTTCTGTTATTTGTTTCTGCAGAATCCTGTCTATTTCTGTTGGTCAAGGAATCTGATGAATTTTGTATTTTGGGATCCTGTCTCTTGTTATAAACCAAAGGGTCAGATGGTTTATATGTTCCAGGATGTGTGCTGGATACATATCTAGATCTAGGTCAATGGGAATTAGGTCGAATAAATGAAGTAGGGTGATGGAAATTCCGCTCATAGATCCCAAAGGGGGTAACAATATGGTTTTGGAAATGAGAGTAGGAGGAGTGTATGTGTCTGTTAGGAACTGGATGATCTGATCTTCTATCTGTATAGTCATGTCTCGTGTAGTAGTTCTGTGTCTCATCTGAAAAAAGGGGACTACTGGACCTGTGATGGGGTGGGTAGTCATACCTTCTGTTTACACGGGTTGGTCCCGTATAGTAATTCTGTATCTCTGAATGATCCCTTGGATGCGTGTTATGTGCGGGGCGAGTGGTATTGTTTCTACGTGAACTAGATTTATATTCCCAAGGAAAATAACTTTTATTATTTTTATCACCTCAATCTCTAAGTAGTTTTTTTGTTTTTCTGAATATAATTTCCTTCTCTATTTTGTCTATAAAGTTGGATACAAAAGTGACATTATTCTTCCCACATTTAAGGCCTAGATAAAGGGCCTTTGGTAGCAGGTTGTCACTGTATTGTTTATGCTTCTCTATTAGTTTGTTCAGCATGAGGTCAGATAAGGTGCCCAGCATGATTTTCAATTCACCTGAAAAGGAAGAATCGTTAAAAAAAGCAGGTTTAATGGTGACCCGAAGGCCTCTAGGGGCCATATTATTGTTTTTATAGAGGAGGAGTGAAAGCCAATCTAGACTATGTCGCCATAGTTTCTCTATGATGTCCTTTAGTGTATATTTTAATTTAGTTACATTAGAAAGGATGTTACTAAATTCATCATAGGATAGGGAATTAAGGGTGGTTTCGTCCCAGTTTTTATCCAGGTTATGGAAAGGAAGAACGTTAAGGCCTCATGTCCACGGGGAAAATCAGATCCGCTGCAGATTCTACATGTAGAATCTGCAGCGGGTCCCTCCTGCCCCGCGGACATGAGCGCCGAAAATAGAAATTTAAAAGCATTTACCTATCCGTAGCGGGCGGCGAAGGTCAGCTGTTCCTCACGGCCGGATCTTCATTTTCGGCCGGCGGATGAATTCCTGACGCCGGCGGCACGTCGGCGGCACGTCGTCGACGTGCCGCACGCATGCGCCGGGCACATCCGCCGAGCCGAAGCAAGGGAGATGCGGCCGTGAGGAAGAGCAGAGCTTCGCGGTCCGCTGCGGGTGAGTAAATGCTTTTAATTCCTATTTTAGATTGGGCAGCAGTGGTTTCTCTCCCACCAGAGGAGTTTATCGTCACTGATGCCCAACCATTGGAAAGTTCCGGGGGTCCGGGGGATGAGGCTGGGGACTTCCGGCAACTGTCTCAAGACCTTTCAGTGGGTGAGGAGGACGATGACGATGAGACACAGTTGTCTTGCAGTGAGGTAGTAGTAAGGGCAGTAAGTCCGAGGGAGGAGCGCACAGAGGATTCGGAGGAAGAGCAGCAGGACGATGAGGTGACTGACCCCACCTGGTGTGCAACGCCTACTCAGGACAGGTCTTCAGAGGGGGAGGCAAGGGCAGCAGCAGGGCAGGTTGCAAGAGGCAGTGCGGTGGCCAGGGGTGGAGGCAGGGCCAGACCGAATAATCCACCAACTGTTTCCCAAAGCGCCCCCTCGCGCCATGCCACCCTGCAGAGGCCGAGGTGCTCTAAGGTCTGGCAGTTTTTCAACCTTTGTCGCGCCAAGATCAGCCGGGGAGCCACCACCAACAGCCTCACCACCACCAGCATGCGCAGACATATGATGGCCAAGCACCCCACAAGGTGGGACGAAGGCCGTTCACCGCCTCCGGTTTGCACCGCTGCCTCTCCCCCTGTGCCCCAACCTGTCACTGAGATCCAACCCCCCTCTCAGGACACAGGCACTACCGTCTCCTGGCCTGCACCCACACCCTCACCTCCGCTGTCCTCGGCCCCATCCACCAATGTCTCGCACCGCACAGTCCAGCTGTCGCTAGCGCAAGTGTTGGAGCGCAAGCGCAAGTACGCCGCCACGCACCCGCACGCTCAATCGTTAACCGTCCACATAGCCAAATTTATCAGCCTTGAGATGCTGCCGTATAGGGTTGTGGAAACGGAGGCTTTCAAAGCTATGATGGCGGCGGCGGCCCCGCGCTACTCAGTTCCCAGTCGCCACTACTTTTCCCGATGTGCCGTCCCAGCCCTGCACGACCACGTCTCCCGCAACATTGTACACGCCCTCACCAATGCGGTAAGTGGCAAGGTCCACTTAACTACGGACCTGTGGACAAGCACAGGCGGGCAGGGCCACTACATCTCCCTGACGGCACATTGGGTGAATTTAGTGGAGGCTGGGACAGAGTCAGAGCCTGGGACCACTCACGTCCTACCCACCCCCAGAATTGCGGGCCCCAGCTCGGTGGTGGTATGTTCGGCGGTGTATGCTTCCTCCACTAAAGCACCCTCCTCCTCCTCCACAACCTCTGTCTCGCAATCTAGATGTGTCAGCAGCAGCAGGACGTCGCCAGCAGTCGGTGTCGCGCGGCGTGGCAGCACAGCGGTGGGAAAGCGTCAGCAGGCCGTGCTGAAACTACTCAGCTTAGGAGATAGGAGGCACACGGCCCACGAACTGCTGCAGGGTCTGACAGAGCAGACCGACCGTTGGCTTGCGCCGCTGAGCCTCCAACCGGGCATGGTCGTGTGTGACAACGGCCGTAACCTGGTGGCGGCTCTGCAGCTCGGCAGCCTCACGCACGTGCCATGCCTGGCCCACGTCTTTAATTTGGTGGTTCAGCGCTTTCTGAAAAGCTACCCACGCTTGTCAGACCTGCTCGTAAAGGTGCGCCGGGTCAGCGCACATTTCCGCAAGTCCCACACGGACGCTGCCACCCTGCGCACCCTGCAACATCGGTTTAATCTGCCAGTGCACCGACTGCTGTGCGACGTGTCCACACGGTGGAACTCTACGCTCCACATGTTGGCTAGGCTCTATGAGCAGCGTAGAGCTATAGTGGAATACCAACTCCAACATGGGCGGCGCAGTGGGAGTCAGCCTCCTCAATTATTTTCAGAAGAGTGGGCCTGGTTGGCAGACATCTGCCAGGTCCTTGGAAACTTTGAGCAGTCTACCCAGGTGGTGAGCGGCGATGCTGCAATCATTAGCGTCACCATTCCTCTGCTATGCATCTTGAGAAGTTCCCTGCAAAGCATAAAGGCAGATGCTTTGCGCTCGGAAACGGAGGCGGGGGAAGACAGTATGTCGCTGGATAGTCAGAGCACTCTCCTGTCTATATCTCAGCGCATTCAGGAGGAGGAGGAGGAGCATGAGGAGGATGAGGAGGAGGGGGAAGAGACAGCTTGGCCCACTGCTGACGGTGCCCCTGCTGCTTGCCTGTCATCCTTTCAGCGTGTATGGCCTGAGGAGGAGGAGGAGGAGGATCCTGAAAGTGATCTTCCTAGTGAAGACAGCCATGTGTTGCGTACAGGTACCCTGGCACACATGGCTGACTTCATGTTAGGATGCCTTTCTCGTGACCCTCGCGTTACACGCATTCTGGCCACTACGGATTACTGGGTGTACACACTGCTCGACCCACGCTATAAGGAGAACCTTCCCACTCTCATTCCCGAAAAGGAAAGGGGTTCGAGAGTGTTGCCATACCACAGGACCCTGGCGGACAAGCTGATGGTAAAATTCCCATCCGACAGCGCTAGTGGCAGAAGACGCAGTTCCGAGGGCCAGGTTGCAGGGGAGGTGCGGAGATCGAGCAGCATGTACAGCACAGGCAGTGCAACAGTCTTTAAGGGCCTGGACAGCTTTATGGCTCCCCAGCAAGACTGTGTCACCGCTCCCCAGTCAAGGCTGAGTCGGCGGGAGCACTGTAAAAGGATGGTGAGGGAGTACGTAGCCGATCGCACGACCGTCCTCCGTGACGCCTCTGCCACCTACAACTACTGGGTGTCGAAGCTGGACACGTGGCCTGAACTAGCGCTGTATGCCCTGGAGGTGCTTGCTTGTCCTGCGGCTAGCGTCTTGTCGGAGAGGGTGTTTAGTGCGGCTGGGGGAATCATCACAGATAAGCGTACCCGCCTGTCAACCGACAGTGCCGACAGGCTAACACTCATCAAGATGAACAAAGCCTGGATTTCCCCAGACTTCTCTTCTCCACCAGCGGACAGCAGCGATACCTAAGCAATACGTAGGCTGCACCCGCTGATGGAAGCATCGTTCTCTCTCACCATCCAAAACGGGGACATTTCTGCTTCATCAATCTATGTATAATATTCCTCCTCCTCCTCCTGCTCCTCCTCCTGAAACCTCACGTAATCACGCTGAACGGGCAATTTTTCTTAGGGCCACAAGGCTCACTCATATAATTTTTCTAAAAATTTTTTATACGTTTCAATGCTCTTAAAAGCGTTGGAACTTTAACTTGAAACAATTTTTCGTTAAACTGGGCTGCCTCCAGGCCTAGTTACCACTTAAGCCACATTAACCAAAGCGATTAATGGGTTTCACCTGCCATCTTGGTTGGGCATGGCCAATTTTTACTGAGGTACATTAGTACTGTTGGTACACCAATTTTTTTGGGCCCTCACCTACAGTGTAATCATAGCAATTTCTATGTTCTTCGCCTGCACTCATGGTACAGAAAGGTGTGTGGGGTTGGCCTACACTTTAGCTACATAAATGTAACTTGGGCCTTGGCTATACTGCAGCTACTGAAATGGAACTAAGACTGCGCTCCCACTATACTGCTGCTTCGGAATTGTTCCTGGGGCCTGTGTAGGCTGCTACTATTACTTAAATGGAACTTAGACTATACTCCTCCTATACTGCTGCTTCGGAATTGTTACTGGGGCCTGTCTTGAGTGCTACTATTACTGAAATGGAACGAATACTGCGCTCCCACTATACTGCTGCTTCGGAATTGTTACTGGGGCCTGTCTTGAGTGCTACTATTACTGAAATGGAACTAATACTGTGCTCCCCCTATAATGCTGCTAGTGATATGTTAGTGGGGCCTGTCCTAATGCTACGGCTGAAATGTTACGAATTATGGGCTCTGCCTATACCGCTGCTAATGGTATGTCTCTGGCGTGTGGAAACAGAGGCTTCCCAAAGACATGATGGCGGCGAGGCCATTTCCCACCAACGCGGTTACTGTTAAGGTGCATATAACCACGGACACGTGGAGAGGACACGTAGTGCCTCAAAAACATCCCCCTCCTCCTCCAACAATGAAAACATTCTTGGCAAATGCCTTTGCATTGGTTCGTCTGGTGGCTGTCCAAGAATTTCACCTTTACCGACACAACAAGAGAGCCCCCCCACCATCCCCCCGCCACGGCCCACTTAATCCTGGCCACATTCCGAAAACCAACAAAATAAAACCGCGCTACTAGGTCCGCAGTCACCACCACATTACCACCAACGCGGTTACTGTTAAGGTGCATATAACCACGGACACGTGGAGAGGACACGTAGTGCCTCAAAAACATCCCCCGCCACGGCCCACTTAATCCTGGCCACATTCCGAAAACCAACAAAATAAAACCGCGCTACTAGGTCTGCAGTCACCACCACATTACCACCAACGCGGTTACTGTTAAGGTACATATTAACAGTCTGACTGGGGCATACAGACACCTTGACAGAATGAATAGTGTGTGGCACATAGGTTCCCCATTGCTATGCCCACGTGTGCAGCTCCTGGTGGAGGTGGCACAGGATTGGATTTCTCATTGCTTCTGTACAGCATTGTGGGCTATCGCCCCACCACTTTTAAAGAGGGTCGCTGCCTAGCCGTGCCAACCCTCTGCAGTGTGTGCCTGCAGTTCCTCCTCATGGCAGACGCCCTTATAAATAGACATGAGGGTGGTGTGGCATGAGGGCAGCTGAAGGCTGCGCAGGGACAGTTTGGTGTGCGCTGTGGACACTGTGTCATGCAGGGGGGAGGGGGGTTGGGCAGCATGTAACCCAGGAGAAGTGGCAGCAGAGTGTCATGCAGGCAGTGATTGTGCTTTGTTGTAGGTAGTGTGGTGCTTAGCTAAGGTATGCCATGCTAATGAGGGCTTTTCAGAAGTAAAAGTTGTTGGGAGGGGGGGGGGCCCACTCTTGCCGCTATTGTGGCTTAACAGTGGGACCTGTGAACTTGAGATGCAGCCCAACATGTAGCCCCTCGCCTGCCCTATCCGTTGCTGTGTCGTTCCCATCACTTTCTTGAATTGCCCAGATTTTCACACATGGAAACCTTAGCGAGCATCGGCGAAATACAAAAATGCTCGGGTCGCCCATTGACTTCAATGGGGTTCGTTATTCGAACCGAACACCCGAGCATCGCGAAAATTTCGTCCCGAGTACCGAGCACCCGAGCATTTTGGTGCTCGCTCATCTCTAAATATAAATAAAAAAAATTTAAAACACAGTCTTTCCAATCACTTCTTCCTCCATCATAACTCCGACCCCTCCTTAATGAAAGTAACCCCTATTGAACAGATACCTAAAGGTGAATTCTCGAAGCTTAGAGCAAAAGAAATGTTTTACATTTATTATTTTAACACTTTACATCCTCATGGATTAAATGAGGTTCTTGAAAAAATTTAATTACCCATATATACATACAATAATATATAAAAAACAAAAACTTGCTATTAAAAACCTTACTAACAAACCTTTTATAGGTCAACTATGTATATCCTGACAGTATTCCTATAGCAAACCTTCAGGTCGACCGGCAATATATGTATCCAACATGTACTGAATGACGATTTTATACTGTCTATTATCATGATTTTTATTGTCGACAATTTATTTACATATACTCTATATTTTTTTATCTATTTTATATTTATTACAGTTGTGATGCATCTTTTTAGTTTCTATGTAGAGATGAGCGAGCATACTCGTCCGAGCTTGATGCTTGTTCGAGTATTAGGGTGCTCGAGATGCTCGTTACTCGAGAGGAGCACGTTACTCGACAGACGCGGCTGAACTCCGGCTGCAGCGGAAAGGTGAGTATTAGAGATGAGCGAACACCAAAATGTTCGGGTGTTCGTTATTCGGAACGAACTTCCCGTGATGCTCGAGGGTTCGTTTCGAACAACGAACCCCATTGAAGTCAATGGGCGACCAGAGCATTTTTGTATTTCGCCGATGCTCGCTAAGGTTTTCATGTGTGAAAATCTGGGCAATTCAAGAAAGTGATGGGAATGACACAGTGACGGATAGGGCAGGCGAGGGGCTACATGGTGGGCTGCATCTCAAGTTCACAGGTCCCACTATTAAGCCACAATAGCGGCAAGAGTGCCCCCCCACCCCCCACTGTCAGCATAAAGATCGTTCTCCTCTGCCACAGCTGTAACAGCTGTAGCAGAGAAGAACGATGTTTGCCCATTGAATTCAATGGAGCGGCAATACAGCAGGTTCCACTGAATGCAATGGGCTGCCCGCGATCGCAGGATGAATGGTCGGAAAGGGGTTAAATATATAACCCCTTTCCTGCAATTCATCCAGAAATGTGTTACACTAAAAATATATACCGGCGTATAAGGCGACCGGGCGTATAAGACGACCCCCCAATTGTCACCTTATACGCCGGTAATACAGTGGAGCAAAGAATAAAAATCATTACTTACGTTTTTAGATGATCTGCGGCGCTCCTGCAGGCTGTCACTCCCTCCTAATCCACGGCAGACAAGCTTTCTCTATGAAAGGCTTTAAATCCCTGCCTCCAGAAAGACACGTGCCTTCAGCCAATCACAGCCAATGACAATGATGTCATTGAATGGCTGTGATTGGCTGTGTTTCTGGAGGCGGGGATTTCAAGCCTTGAAATCCCCGCCTCCAGAAACACAGCCAATCACAGCCATTCAATGACATCATTGTCATTGGCTGTGATTGGCTGAAGGCACGTGTGCTTCTGGAGGCAGGGATTTAAAGCCTTTCGTGGAGAAAGGAATACTTTGCCGTGGATTAGGAGGGAGTGACAGCCTGCAGGAGCGCCGCAGATCATCTAAAAACGTAAGTAATGATTTTTATTCTTTGCTCTACTGTATTACCGGCGTATAAGGTGACAGTTGGGGGGTCGTCTTATACGCCCCGTCGCCTTATACGCCGGTATATATTTTTAGTGTAACACATTTCTGGATGAATTGCAGGAAAGGGGTTATATATTTAACCCCTTTCCGACCATTCATCCTGCGATCGCCGGCAGCCCATTGCATTCAGTGGAACATGCTGTATTGCCGCTCCATTGAATTCAATGGGCAAACATCGTTCTTCTCTGCTACAGCTGTTACAGCTGTGCCAGAGAAGAAGGATTTGTCTTCTATATGTTCTCAATGGGGTCAGCGCTGCTGCCGCTGGCCCCATTGAGCGCATATAGAATGCATCCATAGCGAACCGCGGGAGGGGCAGACTTTTATATCAGGCGGACACCTTATCTCCCCAGCCACTCACAGCAGGGGGGTGGTATAGGGCTTAAACGTTGCAGGGGGAAGTTGTAATGCCTTCCCTGTCTTTATATTGGCCAAAAAAAAGCGCTAACGTCTCAGGGAAGAAAGTTAAAGTAACCCGGACACCGCATGGTGTTCGTTACGGATAACGAACATACCGAACACCCTAATATTCGCACGAATATCAAGCTCGGAAGAACACGTTCGCTCATCTCTAGTGAGTATACTTTTTTTTTAATTTTTACACATTTTAGGATGATTTTCAGGTAAGGGCTTATATTTTTAAGCCCTTCCCGAAAATTCATCCCGCGCTCGCTGGCAGCCCATTGCTTTCAATGAAGCTGGCTGTATTGCCGGCTCCATTGAATTCAATGGGCTAACATCGTTCTTCTCTGCCACAGCTGTTACAGCTGTGGCAGAGGAGAACGATCTTTATGCTGACAGTGCGGGGGGGGGGTCTCACTCTTGCCACTATTGTGGCTTAATAGTGAGACCTCGGAGCCCGAAATGCAGCCCTGCATGTTGCTCCTCGCCTGCCCTATCCATTTCTGTGTTTTTTACATGACTTTGGTGATTTGCTAAGATTTTCACAAATGAAAACCTTAGCAGAGCACCAGTCATATACAAAAATGCTCGAGTCGCCCATTGACTTCAATGGGGTTTGTTACTCGAAACGAACTCTCGAGCATCACTGAAAGTTCGACTCGAGTAATGAGCACTCGAGCATTTTGGTGCTAGATCATTTCTATGTAATTTTATAATTGTTATGAAATTGATACATGGCATATAATAAGGTGCCATGTTTTTTATATATATATATTTTTATATATACACTTTTTTATATACATACATTTTTTACATTTTACTTTATAATCTGTGTGGCTAATGATATATCCTTTATCCATATTTATGTACATTCAAATATATAGGTGATCTGTATATTTCAGTTGCAGCATATTGCAGCACATCACGGCACCAGATATTTTTGTGATGCCTATTATATGTCATCTGGCACGCCCCCCTTTCCTGACCCTCCCCTTCATGCTAATGGGTGAATCTCCCTAACATCTCATACAATTCATCATGTGACTCATGTCATGTGATCACGTTTCTTCATTGTACAGTATAGGGCCTATTCAGTTAGTCCCAGTGACGCTATGTACGTCACCACACATTACGTCATTACGTTTCTACGTCCAGCATTGCGCTCCCCCGACCGATCACATGACGCCAGCAGCGCTACCTGTGTCATGTGACGTCTCCTACGTCATCAGGTCCTGCCCCAGCGGTACCCGTGTCATGTGACGCTTCTTAAGTCATCAGGTCCTGCATCAGCCCACTAACATCTCCGCTCTTAAACTGTAATCAAGCGCGGTTTTATTCAAGAACACAGCGTCACCGTCACTCAACATGTGGAACGCTTAAACAACACTGCCTGGCACACACATGCCACTACGTTGTAATTAAACTCTTCCTCTCCCCCCCCCCCCCCTCTCCTTCCCTGACCCACTCCACGTGACTGAATCTGTAACCCAGAAGGAGTGGATTTTTACAACCCCGCTTGCTCCGACACACATGCAGATTCCAAACCTTAAGGTACTTTTTCTTTATTGCCATATATATATAAATATGCCTATTGTACTTTTTTATTCATGCTTGATAAAGGCTATTGCATAGCCGAAACGCGTTGTGTACATGTTTCAATAAACATTGCCCTCTGGGAACCCAAAAATCCATTTTCTACATGCCTACCAGGATTTTAGGGGTGTCAATTCCACTGACACCCCTATGAAGTAAGTCAGCCTTCTACCAATCACATTTTTCCAAACCTACTGGAGCACCAAGGTTTTTTCTTTGTGTATATATTGATAATTACTAGAGATGAGCGAACACGTTCGGCCCCGCCCCTTTTTCGCCCGAACACCAAACTTTGCGAACACTTCAGTGTTCGGGCGAAAAAGTTCGGGGGCCGCCGTGGCAGCGCGGGGGGGTGCGGCGGGGAGTGGGGGGGAGAGGGAGAGAGAGAGGGCTCCCCCCTGTTCCCCGCTACTGCCGCCCACGCCGCCGCGCATCTCCCCGCCCCCCGGCGGCACCCGAACTTTTTCGCCCGAACACTGAAGTGTTCGCAAAGTTCGGTGTTCGGGCGAAAAAGGGGCGGGGCCGAACGTGTTCGCTCATCTCTAATAATTACATTGTTAATATGGTAGCCTTTTAATAACAATAGTAGCTTTTTTGAGTGCATTATTAGTCCTTCATGACAAGTTATGGATTACTGTATTTAGGGAACTTTGAGTCGACTCCTGTCACTTTTGCTATTAGTTTGCTTAGATATATGCTGTATCACTACTGCCAACTCAGGGCTTCAGGCCTCAGCTTTTGTTGAGCCTGTTTGTTAGGGATGTCCACAGCTTGCACCTGGCTAGAAGCACAGGCAGCACTGCTACCAAGATCACTGGATCTTAGGCACCAGCCTCTCTCAGGTCCGCCAGCAAACAAGGACCACAGATGCAGCCTACGCACAGGCCACAGCTTTCATTACACCAGCGTTACAATGCGGCAGGAGTCTCGGGCACCCTCATTCCTCTATTCTTGGGTCTAGAGAAGCTCCTTAATGGAACCGATGCACCAACCACTGCCCTTGTCCGCCAGGAGTGCAGGCAGGACAGCTGCCACACACCAGGGAGCACCAACATCAGATTCCTTTGGGCCTACCCACCAGAAAAGCCCAGGGGAGGTACTCTGTGGCAAAACCACATCAGGACTCACCCCCGGTCACACTCCATGAGGGTCCAGACATTGCTGGAGAAGGCATCCCCGCAGCCACCAGAGGTGAACCCGGATAGTGGGACACAGATAAGCTGCAGCCAGCAGCCAGGGAGTTTTTCTAATTTGGGTAGCAAGCTGAGCTTTCCGTTCATGCGTCCGCTCACTGCAGATGGCAAGCTATGCCTCTGAAAATTTTACTAACCAGGTCATAGATGTTCAGCATACGGCTTTTTCATAATAAATAGAGATGAGCGAGTACCAAAATGCTCGGGTGCTCGTTACTCGAGACGAACTTTTCGCGATGCTCGAGGGTTCGTTTCGAGTAACGAACCCAATGAAGTCAATGGGCGACCCGAGCATTTTTGTATATCGCCGATGCTCGCTAAGGTTTCCATTTGTGAAAATCGGGGCAATTCAAGAAAGTGATGGGAACGGCACAGCAACAGATAGGGCAGGCGAGGGGCTACATGTTGGGCTGCATCTCAAGTTCCCAGGTCCCACTATTAAGCCACAATAGCGGCAAGAGTGCCCCCCCCTCCCAACAACTTTTACTTCTGAAAAGCCCTCATTAGCAATGCATACCTTAGCTAAGCACCACACTGCCTCCAACAAAGCACAATCACTGCCTGCATGACACTCCGCTGCCACTTCTCCTGGGTTACATGCTGCCCAACGCCCCCCCCCCCACGACCCAGTGTCCACAGCGCACACCAAACTGTCCCTGCCCAGCCTTCAGCAGCCCTCATGCCACGCCACCCTCATGTCTATTTATAAGTGCGTCTGCCAGAGGAAAAGCAGGCACACACTGCAGAGGGTTGGCACAGCTAGGCAGCGACCCTCTTTAAAAGGGGCGGGGTGATAGTCCACAATGCTGTGCCACCTCCATCTGGAGCTGCACACATGGGCATAGCAATGGGGAACCTATGTGCCACACACTATTCATTCTGTCAAGGTGTCTGCATGCCCTAGTCAGACAGCGGTTTTTTATAAATAGTCACAGGCAGGTACAACTCCGCAATGGGAATTCCGTGTGCATCCACAGCATGGGTGGCTCCCTGGAACCCACCGGCTGTACATAAATGTATCCCATTGCAGTGCCCTGGACAGCAGAGCTAATGTCAGATTAAATGCAGGTGGGCTTCGGCCCACACTGCATGCCCCAGTCAGACTGGGGTTCTTTAGAAGTGAACACATGCAGTTACAACTCCCTGTGGACCCACAGCATGGGTGGCTCCCTGGAACCCACCGGCGGTACATAAATATATCCCATTGCATTGCCCATAACAGCTGAGGCAATGTCATGTTTAATGCAGGTGGGCTTCGGCCCACACTGCATGCCCCAGTCAGACTGGGGTTCTTTAGAAGTGGACACATGCAGTTACAACTCCCTGTGGACCCACAGCATGGGTGGTGGCCAGGAAGCCACCGGCGGTACATAAATATATCCCATTGCAGTGCCCAACACAGCTGATGTAACGTCAGCTGTAATGCAGGTGGGCTAAAAATTAATTGGATTACACTGTAGGCGAGGGCCCCCAAAAATTGGGGTACTAATGTACCTCAGAAAAATTGCCCATGCCCAACCAAGAGGGCAGGTGAAACCAATTAATCGCGTTGGTTAATGTGGCTTAATTGGTAACTAGGCCTGGAGGCAGCCCAGTAAAAATAAAAATTGGTTGAGGTGAATGTTTCAACGCTTTAATGAGCATTGAAACGTATAAAAATTGTTTAGAAAAATTATATGACTGAGCCTTGCGGGCCTAAGAAAAATTGCCCGTTCGGCGTGATTATGTGAGGTTTCAGGAGGAGGAGCAGGAGGAGGAGGAGGAATATTATACACAGATTGATGAAGCAAAAAGGTCCCCGTTTTGGATGGTGATAGAGAACGATGCTTCCATCCGCGGGTGCAGCCTACGTATTGTTTAAGTATCGCTGCTGTCCGCTGGTAGAGAAGAGAAGTCTGGGGAAATCCAGGCTTTGTTCATCTTGATGAGTGTAAGCCTGTCGGCACTGTCGGTTAACAGGTGGGTACGCTTATCCGTGATGATTCCCCCAGCCACACTAAACACACTCTCTGACAAGACGCTAGCCGCAGGACAAGCAAGCACCTCCAGGGCATACAGCGCGAGTTCAGGCCACGTGTCCAGCTTTGACACCCAGTAGTTGTAGGGGGCAGAGGCGTCACGGAGGACGGTCGTGCGATCGGCTACGTACTCCCTCACCATCCTTTTACAGTGCTCCCGCCGACTCAGCCTTGACTGGGGACCGGTGACACAGTCTTTCTGGGGAGCCAGAAAGCTTGCAAAGGCCTTGGATAATGGTCCCCTGCCTGCGCTGTACATGCTGCCTGATCTCTGCGCCTCCCCTGCTACCTGGGCCGCGGAAATGCGCCTTCGGCCACTAGCGCTGTCGGATGGGAAGTTTACCATCAGTTTGTCCACCAGCGCCCTGTGGTATAGCATCATTCTCGAACCCCTTTCCTCTTCGGAAATGAGAGTGGAAAGGCTCTCCTTATACCGTGGGTCGAGCAGAGTGTACACCCAGTAGTCCGTAGTGACCAGAATGCGTGTAACGCGAGGGTCACGAGAAAGGCATCCTAACATGAAGTCAGCCAAGTCTACCAGGGTACCTGTATGCAACACATGGCTGTCCTCACTTGGAAGATCACTTTCAGGATCCTCCTCCTCCTCCTCTGGCCATACACGCTGAAAGGATGACAGGCAAGCAGCATGTGTACCCTCAACAGTGGGCCAAGCTGTCTCTTCCCCCTCCTCCTCATGCTCCTCCCCCTCCTCCTCTGGCCATACACGCTGAAAGGATGACAGGCAAGCAGCATCTATACCCTCAGCAGTGGGCCAAGCTGTCTCATCCCCCTCCTCCTCATGCTCCTCCCCCTCCTCCTCCTCCTCAACGCGCTGAGATATAGACATGAGGGTGCTCTGACTATCCAGCGACATACTGTCTTCCCCCGCCTCCGTTTCCGAGTGCAAAGTGTCTGCCTTTATGCTTTGCAGGGAACTTCTCAAGAGGCATAGCAGAGGAATGGTGACGCTAATGATTGTAGCATCCCCGCTCAGCATCCGGGTACACTCCTCAAAGTTTCCAAGGACCTGGCAGATGGCTGCCAATCAGGCCCACTCTTCTGTAAATAATTGAGGAGGCTGACTCCCACTACGCCGCCCATGTTGGAGTTGGTTTTCCGCAATAGCTCTACGCTGCTCATAGAGCCTGGCCAACATGTGGAGTGTAGAGTTCCACTGTGTGGGCACGTCGCACAGCAATCGGTGCACTGGCAGATTAAACCGATGTTGCAGGGTCCGCAGGGTGGCAGCGTCCGTCTTGGAGTTGCGGAAATGTGCGCTGACCCGGCGCACCTTTCCGAGCAGGTATGACAAGTGTGGGTAGCTTTTCAGAAAGCGCTGAACCACCAAATTAAAGACATGGGCCAGGCATGGCACGTGCGTGAGGCTGCCGAGCTGCAGAGCCGCCACCAGGTTACGGCCGTTGTCACACACGACCATGCCCGGTTGGAGGCTCAGCGGTGCAAGCCAGCGGTCGGTCTGCTCTGTCAGACCCTGCAGCAGTTCGTGGGCCATGTGCCTCTTATCTCCTAAGCTGAGTAGTTTCAGCACGGCCTGCTGACGCTTTCCCACCGCTGTGCTGCCATGCCGCATGACACCGACTGCTGGCGACGTGCTGCTGCTGACACATCTTGATTGCGAGACAGAGGTTGCGTAGGAGGAGGAGGAGGGTGGTTTAGTGGAGGAAGCATACACCGCCGCAGATACCACCACCGAGCTGGGGCCCGCAATTCGGGGGGTGGGTAGGACGTGAGCGGTCCCAGGCTCTGACTCTGTCCCAACCTGCACTAAATTCACCCAATGTGCCGTCAGGGAGATATAGTGGCCCCGCCCGCCTGTGCTTGTCCACGTGTCTGTTAAGTGGACCTTGGCAGTAACCGCGTTGGTGAGGGCGTGTACAATGTTGCGGGAGACGTGGTCGTGCAGGCCTGGGACGGCACATCAGGAAAAGTAGTGGCGACTGGGAACCGAGTAGCGCGGGGCCGCCGCCATCATGCTTTTGAAAGCCTCCGTTTCCACAAGCCTATACGTCAGCATCTCCAGGCTGATCAATTGGGCAATGTGCACATTTAACGCTTGAGCGTGAGGGTGCGTGGCGGCATACTTGTGCTCGCGCTGAAACAGTGGCGCTAGCGACGTCTGGACACTGCGCTGAGAGACATTGCTGGATGGGGCCGAGGACAGCGGAGGTGAGGGTGTGGGTGCAGGCCAGGAGACGGTAGTGCCTGTGTCCTCAGAGGGGGGTTGGATCTCAGTGGCAGGTTGGAGCACAGGGGGAGAGGCAGTGGTGAAAACGGAGGCGGTGAACGGCCTTCGTCCCACCTTGTGGGGTGCTTGGCCATCATATGCCTGTGCATGCTGGTGGTGGTGCCTCCCCAGCTGATCTTGGCGCGACAAAGGTTGCACACCACTGTTCGTCGGTTGTCTCTGTGAAAAACTGCCACACCGTAGAGCACCTTGACATCTGCACGGTGGCATGGCGCGAGGGGGCGCTTTGGGAAACAGTTGGTGGATTATTCGGTCTGGCCCTGCCTCTACCCCTGGCCACCACACTGGCTCGGCCTGTGCCCACACCCTGACTTGGGCCTCCACGTCCTCGCCTGCGTCCACGTCCTCTAGGCCTACCCCTACCCCTCAGCATGCTGTATTACCAGTAGTGCAGAAACAGAACGCTGTAATTAAATGTGCCGCTTATTGGCCTGTGGTTGGAGGCTGACTTCACTTACGGAACGCCAGGAAATAATTTTGCGCAAGCCTGCTGTAACACTTAGCTGGCTGCGTATGAATTTGGAGAACTACTACACCCAGCAGAGACCCAGAACACTGAGGACACTCACAGGCAGCCCAAATAGATTTTTTTCCCCAAATGTATTTGCAAAGGCCCACTGCCTATATTCAATCAATAATCAATATGTTTTCTATCCCTGCCTAAGCGCTTCTGGCCCTGGAGTATGTCAAAGAACTGCAGAGTGTTGCACTGTGGACTGCAATACAGCGGTGATTTCACAGCCCAGACAGAGCCAGGAAATAATTTTGCGCAAGCCTGCTGTAACACTTAGCTGGCTGCGTATGAATTTGGAGAACTACTACACCCAGCAGAGACCCAGAACACTGAGGACACTCACAGGCAGCCCAAATAGATTTTTTTCCCCAAATGTATTTGCAAAGGCCCACTGCCTATATTCAATCAATATGTCTTCTGTCCCTGCCTAAGCGCTTCTGTCCCTGGAGTATTACTGCAGGGCGCAATGCTCTGCACGGCCGATATAACAAAAAAAAAAAAATGTGCAACACTACAAAAAAGCAGCCTCCACAGTACTGCACACGGTTAGATGTGGCCCTAAGAAGTACCGTTGGGGTTCTTGAAGCCTAAAATACTCCTAACACTCTCCCTATAGCAGCTCCACCAAGATAGCACTTTCCCTCCTCTATGTCAGAATGCATCTGTGGCGAGCCGCGGGAGGGGCCGATTTTTATACTCGGGTGGCACCTGATCTCGCCAGCCACTCACTGCAGGGGGGTGGTATAGGGCTTGAACGTCGCAGGGGGAAGTTGTAATGCTTTCCCTGTCTTTCTATTGGCCAGAAAAGCACGCTAACGTCTCAGAGATGGAAGTGAAAGTAACCCGAACATCGCGTGGTACTCGTTACGAGTAACGAGCATCTCGAACACGCTAATACTCGAACGAGTACGTTCGCTCATCTCTAATAATAAGCTTTAGCTCTAGCTTTAGGGTTATTGTCAGGCTGGAAAATGAACCTCCGTTCATGTCTGAAATGCTAACAGACTGAATAGCCCTGTATTAATGCAATTAATCCTTCCATCAATCCTGCCCAGTTTTCCAGTGCCTGCTGATGGCAGCATTACACCGTGAGGATATTTTTCAACACCGTTTCGCTGATGTTCTTGTGGTGAGTGAATGGATTAGGTTCGTGTCGCACTACGATTGCCAAAAAAGTTCAATTTTAATGTCATCTGAGCAGAGATCTTACATTTGTGTGCAGGAGTCTGCCAAATGCTGTGAAATCTAATGTATGTTTATTTTTTGTACTATTTGATTTATAGAACATGCCTACCAGCTTGGAGATGCTACTTTTCTTTTTTAGTGACATAAATAAGAAACTTTAATGTGTGTAACTATTCATCCGATAAAAGGCTCTCTCACATAAAGAATCTCTGCCAGCAGCCATACTTCGTGAAATACTGAAACAAAAATACAAAGGCAAATAAAAACACTATTTCCCAGCAGCATGCAGATAGAACGCTATATAGAGGTTGCGCAGGAAGAAAATACTGATGAACAACTACTCTCACAATTGTCACTTATTTGGGGTGGGAGTGGCTGCTTAGTATTATACTTGCACATAGACAAAGCATAGAAGGGGTGCACATCTCACTGATACTCAAAATGCACCTTACAAGTATAATGCTAAGCAGCCACCCCCAATATATAGTGGTTGGTGAGAGTAGCTGCTCATCAGTAATTTGCTATATGGAAGAGGTTGTTCTGCTGTCAAAGATCAGGTGAATAGCAGGGCTGCAGTTCTGAATCGCCAGGGCCGTAGATGGGCAAATAATGCTGCTCGTTTTGAGTTTTGTTTAGGCCATCTGACATTTAAATTTCTTACCGGAACACACAGACTGACTTGCCTTTTCCAGTCGCGTTTTGACAAGCGGACACGTGGTATTGTGGCCTCCATTGTCTGTGACACCATAGGAGAGCAACGGCCTGTCTGCTCATTCAAATAATTAGGCGCGGCCATCTTTCTATTTCCGCCAATGTGCATTCCAGTAAGAAATTTAAGTTGCCAGATAATGCCTTTAATCCCAGTAAATGCTGTCCCCCATTCAGTGGAATACATTTTTTTGCTAGACTACGTTCGCACTAGCGTTTTGTTTTTTTTGTAGACTGATCCCATTTTACTAAAACCGTAAATCAGTAGAACAAAAGTGAAAATGGAAAGCATTCTGTTGATTTGGTGGACTTTTAACAGATGCAAAACAAACGTATAAAACACTTTCCACTTATCATCTGTGTTCAGCATTTAAAACAAATCAGTTGTCTTGTGCAGCCCGCTAGACGGGACGTTTTTTGCTTCCCTTAGGACAGGACATCATAATATGAGGGATGCGGTGGTGGTTCTTCAATGAATGTGGCTCAGTGATTAGCACTGTTGCCTTGTAGTGCTCGGCTTCTAGGTTCAAATCTCATCTAGGACAACAGATGTCACCCTCTGACAGATTTGAACCTAGAACTGCAGCACTGCAAGACAGTAGTGCTAATAGCGGAGTCACCACATGTTTTTTTTCCTCTGTTGAATTTGAAACTAGAACTCCAATACCACAAGGCAACATATGCTAGCCACCAAGCTTATTCCATTTTTCTCCCCCTGGTCTGTAGGAGTAAGAAGGAAAAAGAACAAACATGAAGCATGGTGGCTCAATATTAGCACTGTTGCCTTGCAGCATTTGGGTCCTAGTTTCAAATCTGACCGAGGACAACATTTGCATGGACTTTGTATGTCCCCTTTTATTTCTCATTACAACCAATGAACCACCTTCATTTTTATGTACTGGAAATTTTGGAAATCTGACATGTGTCACTTTAACATAACTTTGTAAGGCTTTTGCATATCCAAGTGATTCTTACATTGTTTTAACGTCACATATTGTTCTTCATTTAGGTGGTAAATATAGACTGTCATTTTTTTTCACATTTTCAACTGCGATATGCATTTCCATCTGTTTAGTTTATTCTGGAAGCACAAAAAAAAAAAGAAAAAAAAAACTGACATTTTTTAAAACCATTTAGGAAACGTATGACTTTAACATTCCTTATTAAAATTTTGAGGAACATTTTATTTTCTTACACCAAGTAAAGATTGCAAAAACCCATAGGTGTCAGAATGATAGATACCCCCACAAATGACCCCATTTTAAAAACGACACCCCTTAATATATTCACTGAGGAGGGATCAGGAGTATTTTGACCACAGTTTTTTTTCCAGGAGTTAATGCAATTTAGAAGAGAAAAAAAATCATATTTTTGCAAATAATAAAGGATAAGTCAGGAGTGCGCCAAATGTGCTTCAATAAATATGCCAAGTTGGCTGGTAATGAGTGTCAACTCACCTGGTGCCCAGCGGGGTAACTTTAAAGAAAGGAACCCCACTGACACCTGTTGTCCAAGTAGGCGTATAGGAAAATCTTTAATCCACAATCCGTCGACGCGGAGAGCCACAGGAAAATTCAATCATTCCAATAATGGAGCTTGGAAAAAACGTGGTTAAGCAGAGTAAGAAAAAAGTTTCCGTGCTCGTCTGGATAAGAAAAATAGTGTCCGGTCTCCTCAAAGTTTCTTCTTATGGTTTTTATTTTTAACTAGCTTACATACATTCGTTTTTATATATCTAGATAACAACCAATCACAGCGCAGCTTTCAAGTTACCTCAGCGGTATAATATAAAACAACCAATCACAGCGCAGCTTTCATGTTACCTCAGTGGTATAATATATAACAACCAAACGCAGCGCAGCTTTCATGTAACCTCAGTAGTATAAGAAATAGCAACCAATCACAGCACAGCTTTCATTTTACCTCAGCATTCTCAATATCCAGCAATTGTCAAGTGAAACGTTCGGCCTTTTGCTTTTGTGCTTGAGATGGAAATCAAACGATCTTTGTCTGGGGGGCATAACTGTCGACAATGCTCGCACGCGCGCCACTTATCGTAGGATAGTTGTACTATGCCAGTAATCTTCCCAGGAGTGTACTCAACAACTTCCCAAAGTTTCATGGCGATTGGATGAATGGTGTAGTAATGCATAAAGGACAGACAGAAAGACAGACATACATTCATTTATATATATATAGATGACATCAGGAAGTGAGAGAATTAGATTCCGTATGTAAAAGTTTGACGCAAATTTTTTGGCGCTTAGAATTGAATAATCGAGTTGGGACTAGAGATGAGCGAACGTGTTCGGCCCCGCCCCTTTTCGCCCGAACACCGAACTTTGCGAGGACTTCCGTGCTCGGGCGAAAAAAGTTCGGGGGTCGCCGTGGCAGCGCGGGGGGGTGCGGCGGGGAGTGGGGGGGAGAGGGAGAGAGAGAGGGCTCCCCCCTGTTCCCCGCTGCTGCCGCCCGCGCCGCCGCACCTCTCCCCGCCCCCCGGCGGCCCCCGAATCTTTACGCGCGAACACTGAAGTCCTCGGAAAAGCCGGTGTTCGGGTGCGTAAGTACTCGTTAAGAACACGTTCGCTCATCTCTAGTTGGGACCCATTACCTTTTCCTATTCATGACATAATCAATGCTCATGCCAAATTTCATGTTTCTATGACATCGCGAAGTGAGAGAATTAGATTCTGTACGTAAAATTTGGACGCTAATTCTTTGGCGCTTAGAATTGAATAATTGAGTTGGGACCTATTAACTTTTCCTATTTATGACATAATCAATGCTCATGCCAAATTTCATGTTTCTATGACATCGGGAAGTGAGAGAATTGGTGGCAATGATGGAAATCGAACGATCTACGTGGGGTGGGGCGTAACTGTCGGCGCTCGCACGCGCGCCATTTATCATAGGATAGATGTACTATGCCTATAATCTTCCCCCGTGTGTACTCAACAACTTCCCAAAGTTTCATGGCGATCAGATGAATGGTGTAGTAGTGCATAAAGGACAGACAGACACGCATACATTCAATTTTATATATATAGAAGATAATGAGCAATGCGTTTTGGCTGGTAAAGCCTTTCTCAACATACATATAATAAAAAAACACAGACAATATAAGGCTTACATTTTTTGTGGATTTGCTGCAGGAGCACACCATGGGTGGTTCTCCGTCATCACAGAGGGCGGGGAAATCACCCTGTGAGAGATCTGACGTAGTCAAGCGTCACATGGAACGCACGTAGCGTTCCAAATTTTGAACAAGCTTTATTTCACTTTGTCTTAAACGGACACAAAGTGTCCGCGAGCGGTTGTATGCGAGAGACAAGTATATGAATAAATGCCAATTAGAAAATAACTATTAAGATATTTTTTATAATAAGGAATAAGTTTGTTTTTTACATATCGGACACTATTTTTCTTATCCAGACGAGCGCGGAAACTTTCTTACTTTGCTTAACCATATTTTTACAAATATGTTTTTTTTTAAACATTTTTTTTCTATATTCCACATGAAAATGAAGACTTGTACCCCAAAATGGATACCTCCATTTGTCCTGTGTCCATAGTTTATTGCAAAAAGGATTACAAAGCAGGTGAATAGTAAATAAAATTTCATTTTTCACAAATATATCCCTTTTCATGACAGTTTTCTTTATTTCAAGCAGGAAAAACTGGGGGGACGCACCCCAAGTTTTATAGCACTATTTCTTCTGTGTCCAACATTAACCGAATTGTAGCCTAATCTGCTTACAAGACACTTTGGGGGGGGGGGGGTATTTCTTGACCTCACTGGCAAGGATGGGGTGTAGAAAATGGCACTCTGTGAACCTTCACACCTCCTCAGACTCGTAAGCTTGCTGAGGTGCAGTGGTCTCAAACAGAAGGTGCTCAACAAGCTGCTCCTGGAACTGTAGGAAGGCGAGCATTTTGTAAATTTTGTAAATTACGTAGGCATTACAGGTAGCGATCTGAATAAGGTAGATAACTGCGAACATGTGACTAGTCACTGCTTAGGCTCTCGGCTGTGCACACAATCAGCTGATCGGTTGAGGTCCCAAGCGACGGACGCCAGTCAATCAACTATTGATGACCTGTCCTGAGGATAGGTCATCAATAGTTTTCTCCCTGGAAAACCCCTTTGAATTTATTTTTTTTAAACTTTCCAACCCTTTCCAATCCAGTGTCGAACCTCATCCGACATTGACATTTCCTTGCATAGCTTTGATGTCAAACGAGGTCCGACACGTTTAAAAATGCAGGACAGAGCTCCAATGTTGAAGGCTGTTCTGCATATGTATATTACACTATGCAGGACAGCACTTTATCGCTATCCTGCATAGTGTTAGAAACATATGCTATACACATTGTATGCAATGGATGCCTCTGTATGACACTGTATTAGAGATAGAGCAATACATTAGAAATGAAAATTATATAAATGTATTGTTATATTAACCCTTTCCAGTCCAATGTCGGGCCTGCCCCGACATCATCATTTTCCTCCACAGCTCCGATGTCGGGGCAGGCCCGACACTGCAGTGCAGGAGTGGATCTGCACCCGATCGTCAGGCACATCGGGTGCAGATGCACTCCTTTACTGGTCATCATCGAGGACCCCCGAGGAGAAGGAAGAAAGGGTTTTTAACCCTTTCTGCCCACTTCTTTATACATTACATAGTGCTCAATTAGCGCTATGTAATGCATAGATTCCGGCCAGCGATCATGTGACCGCCCGTGTTACCTGAACCCCGGCGGTCACATGAACGCCGAGCCGGGAGCCTGCACCGTGCAAGGACCTGCTTACCTGACCGGCGTCTTGTGCATTCTCCTTCTGTCTCCCGGCCCGGCGATCATGTGACCGCCAGGTGTCACCTGACCCCAGCGGTCACATGATCGCCGAGCCGGGAGGCAGAAGGAGAATGCACAAGACGCCGGTCAGGTAAGCAGGTCCCTCCCTGCACCCTCCTGAACTCTGTCAGATCAGGAGGGTGCAGGGAAAATGTATTTTTTCTCAGCCATTCTCCCAGCTCCAATTTATTTGGAGCTGGGGAGAATGGGTGATAAAAAATAAATGGATTGGAAAGGGTTAATACACATTGACAGGATTATTACAAATTATCTTCCTGATGTAAAACATTCATAACGCATGTTTAATTTTTTAAAAATTGCTAATAAAATCAACATGACAGATCATTTTTAGGTGTTACTGTTGAGTAATTCCAAGGAATCCACAACACATTTTTCCAAATAAGAGCTGGGGATTATGCGGGTGGAAGGGAAATTGGATTGGAAAGGGTTAAAACAAAGTCGATCTTATTAAATGAGTAAAGCAACCCTCTAGTCCAGAAATAAAGATGGCCACATCAGCTTTTCTGACTGCCTAATGCACGCTGCCCATTAGTATGCATCATTAAGGCCCATTTACACGCAAAGATAATCGTTCAAAAGATTTAAGCAATTGTTTTGCATAAACTACTAGTGGACCCTAATGTCCATTAGCACCTTCATTTGCATGTAAATGAGCCTCCGGGACCTGTATACAGAGAACAGCAGGCGGTCTGTTCTCTGCATTCAGCTCCTTTGTTCTGCTAAGGAGCTGCGAGCTGAATACAATGTAATCAGCGCTCCTGTGGAGAATTCAGCACCATGGACAGCAAATAGAATGCAGTTTGTGTTATCTTCTCTCCAGTTGAAAGATGGATTTTATGTACAGCTAAAAATAATTGTTCAGTTGAAGAGCATTTATACACAACGATCACCTAAACAATGGCTTTTGAGCGATAATCGTTAGGTGTGTAAATGTGCCTTTAGTCCAAGACACAAAACGCCTGCTTTGATTGAGCAGGTGAGCAGCATTGGCCAGTCACATCAGCATGTAGTGTCTTATACACTACTGATTCATGCTAATACACAGTGTGCATCAGGTAGTCAGAGAAGCAGTTGGCCATCTTTGTTTCTCCAAGACCGCATAGTTGCTTTAAAACAAGAACTATTGCTTTCCTACAACATATCATCGCCATACCACTGCAATCTATGAAATTAATGCAGTCCACATATTTAGGTGTCAATTTTACTTTATTTAAGGGACAAAATGGGGAAAATAGGAACTTTCATGAAACACAGTAGACATAAGTTAGATAGCACTGCAAAATGTCTGAGAATGTTTACTTGACACAAGTCTGCTTTGCAGTTATACAATTAGTAATTTTATGCAGTTTGTCACTATTAATGGAAAAAAAATGAGGTTATTGGTCACAAAATGTGTATTACTAAAATTATGCAAAAATTCACTTAAAAACATAAATATACGTGATGCACATCAGTTTAACAAAAATGTAAACATTTTCTCCAATGTCACATGTGCATGAAACAAAAAAAGATAAAGCAACACTGCGGTTATACAGTTTCAGTAACTCAACCCTATCGTTTCTCATGAAGTAACCAAATCAAAGAGCAAATGCCTTCTGCTTTCTGACATACAGTGGTTTTTGCTGTTAATACTGGTTTGAAAGTCAATCTGTTTTTTAAAACTATTATTTGGCTAGAAATGGATCCCACTAAAAACAAGTAAACGTAGCTAATCAACCAATACTTGCTGTAATCACAGGCGTTTCCAAAGCTTGATCTTCTCCTATGTCTTTTCTAGTCTTTTCCAGCATGTTTAATAATAATTTTTTTTAAAATCCCCACCTGCTGATAGATCAGCACCACAGTGCAGGGGGCAGCAGAAGAAGATGCGGCTGTGCCCCGGCAGCTGAAGGGAATTGAGTAACTATGTTTTATAAACCACTTTTACTTGATTTTCAGGGAAGGACTTATATTTAAAGCCCTTCCCTGAAATCAATTGCCGGCAGCAGAATCCTCTACCGCAGCTGACATGTGTGACAGCTGCGGTAGAGAATTAAAGAATTCTTCTGCTGCATCTGCCACAGATGTGGCAGATGTAGCAGCAGGGAATTCTTTTAACTAGTGGGGATGAAGGAAACATCTGCCGCATGCGGCAAATGTGTTCTTCATGCCCGCGGTGGACTGGTAAGTATTTTTTTTTTTACACAAAAATTTTTCTTTTTCATGGAAGGGCTTTTATGTAAAGCTCTTCCCTGAAAAACAATTCAGGTGTGCCAGCAGACTTCAATGGAGCAGCACCAGATCCATTGAAGAGAATGCCTGCATTTTTTTTTTTACACCAAAATTTTTCTTTTTCAGGGAAGAGCTTATATGTAAAGCCCTTCCCTGAAAAAGAATGCAGGGAGTTGGCAGGGCATTGTTTTCAATGGAGCCGCCGGCAGCAGCCGCGGCTCCATTGAAGACAATGCGCGCGTTCCCTATGGTGCACGCATGTCCTATCTTTGGAGGCATGCACCTGCAAAGTATAGACATGTGCTTACACCATAGGGAATGCATTGTTGCAAATAGAAGCGTGTTTTTGTGCGTGCGTTTGTACGCACAAAAACACGCTCCTGTGAACCCCCCCTTGGGCCTCGGTCACACGACTGTTTTTTGGTCCGATCTGCAGACGCGCTTGCGATCTGCAGATCTATAGACCAAATGCATCCCAATGGGATCGGTCACATGTCCGCTTTTTATGAGGATGTGCGATCAATTATAGGAGACAACGATTCGCAGAACGGGCCTATCTGCCTTCTGCACATCGCTGTGTTCTATATATGCGCTCAATGGGGCCGGCGGCAGCAGCGCCGACCCCATTGAGAACATATACTAAAGATTGTTCTCCTCTTGAAAGCAATGGGCTGCCGGCAAGCGCGAGATGAATTTTCAGGAAGGGCTTAAAAATATAAGCCCTTCCCTGAAAATTATCCTAAGTTGTGTTAAAATTTAAAAAAAATGTATACTCACCTTTTCCCTGTAGCCGGAGTTCAGCCGCGTCCGGCCGGCAGTTCTCCTCAACTGCTCTGTGTAGTATTCAGCAGACGGGGATTTGAAATACCCGCCTGCTGGATGAGCTGCCTCTGATTGGTCACAGCCCTCACCAATCAGAGGCAGCTCTCACTCACCCATTCATGAATTCATGAAAGGGTGAGTGAGTGCTGCCTCTGATTGGCTGAGCGCAGGGACCAATCAGAGGCAGCTCTCAGCTGTCATTCAATAGCTGAGAGCTGCCTCTGATTGGTCCCTGTGCTCAGCCAATCAGAGGCAGCACTCACTCACCCATTCATGAATTCATGAATGGGTGAGTTAGAGCTGCCTCTGATTGGTGAGGTCTGTGACCAATCAGAGGCAGCTCATTCAGCAGGCGGGGATTTTAAATCCCCGGCTGCTGAATACTACACAGAGCAGTTCAGGAGAACTGCCAGCCGGAGGCGGCTGAACTCCGGCTGCAGGGGCAAGGTGAGTATACTTTTTTTTTTTTACACATTTTAAGATGATTTTCAGGGTAGGTGTTATATTATTAAGCCCTTCCCGAAAATTCATCCCGCGCTTGCCGGCAGCCCATTGCTTTTAATGGAGCCGGCTGTATTGCCGGCTCCGTTGCATTCACTGGGCGAACATCGTTCTCCTCTGCCACAGCTGTGGCACAGCTGTGGCAGAGGATAGCGGGCAGTGCGGGGCGGTTTCACTGAAAACGCTGCTAGGTGCAGCTTTTTCAGTGAAATTGTCGGCCCGGGTCACGCGAATTCCGGATGCGCATCCGTTATGCGATCCGCAAATTGCGGGAAAAAATGCCCGTGTGACCGAGGCCTAAGTGAGCAAGTCAGAAGCAAAAGACGATTTTTAAATTTTTTGGGGCAAAACACAGCATGAGCTACAATTGGCTTTTTTTCCCAGGTATTTTCCTATAAATTTCCTATAAACAAGCGTGTTTGGAAAAAAAAGGCACCAGAGCAAAAGCTTAATTAATTTTTTTTAAGTCTAAGAAAATACAGTTTAAAAAAAAAAACCTAGGGAAAAACGAAAAAAAAAAAGAATAGTTTTTAAAAGCCATTTCTGAAACGGCACCAATTTGGAGCAGGATTTCTGAATAAGGCCTCATGCACACACGCAGATTTTTGCTGCAGCATTGGGAGTCCGCCTCCGGGTTCTGCAGCAATAACGTTCTAAGGCATGCTATGGAAAAATTATTCTTCATGCACACGAGCGGAAACCAATTTCAGCATTCTCCATTTTCCTGCATCGATATTGCGGACAGGCTGCGGATTGTACATGAAAAGCAAGAGTTTAAAAAGTAATAATAATTTACTGAGCATGTGCAACGGCAAGCCATGCGGACCATCCGCAGTACAGAGAAGCCAGAAGAAAACAGGTCTGCGCAGACACCGGCGAAGAACGTCGCCTGCACACACACGGATGGTCAGGGTCGCATTCCGTGTGGGATTTTGCAGGCGGAATCTGGACCTGCCATGTGCATGAGGTCTAAAGCAGAGTAAATCTCAACAGGATTGGACAGATATTGAGAGGTCTGGTTGCCACAGCCACACCTAGCGATTGACCACTGTCCCTGTATCCGTGTGTGTAGGAAGGCTGAACATCACTGTGTGTGGAGTAATCAGAGCTCAATCTCACCTAGCAAGATTGCTTTTTGCTCAGAAACACTGCTCCAATCACAAACACAGAGCTCAGCTTGTCAAAATAAATCACCGAACAAGATTTTTCTTTTTTTTCTTTTTCTTTTTTTAAAGGAAGCAGAATTCTAGTATTAAGTGTAATTTTCAGACCCCCTGATTTTTGATATACAGTAACCTGCTCAGAGTTTCAGGCATTTCTCATGTGGACCTTCCCTTTCCAGTGATACAAGCTGGATGTGAGGCTTGTGTGTCCAGCATGCTGCTACCTCCGCTAGCTCTCATGATCTCTGGCATTACAGCCCATGAGCAGTCGGTCTCTTGCTCTAATAGACACTGATGTTACGAAGAGTGTTTAATAGAGATAAGCGAACGTACTCGTCCGAGCTTGATATTGATCGAATATTAGCGTGTTCGGGATGCTCGTTATTCGTAACGAGCACCACGCGATGTTCGGGTTACTTTCACTTTCATCTCTGAGACGTTAGCGCACTTTTCTGGCCAATAGAAAGACAGGGAAGGCATTACAACTTCCCCCTGCGACGTTCAAGCCCTATACCACCCCCCTGCAGTGAGTGGCTGGCGAGATCAGGTGTCACCCGAGTATAAAAATCGGCCCCTCCCGCGGCTCGCCACAGATGCATTCAGACATAGCTCAGGGAAAGTGCTGCTGATGCTGCTGCTGCTATAGGGAGAGTGTTAGGAGTATTTTAGGCTTCAAGAACCCCAACGGTCCTTCTTAGGGCCACATCTAACCGTGTGCAGTAGTGTGGAGGCTGCTTTTTGCAGTGTTGCACTTTTTTTTTTTTTTGTATATCGGCCGTGCAGAGCATTGCGCCCTGCAGTAATTATACATACTCCAGGGCCAGAAGTGCTGGTTAGGCAGGGACAGAAGACATATATTGCAAAAACATTTGGGGAAAAAAATCTATTTGGGCTGCCTGTGACTGTCCTCAGTGTTCTGGGTTTGTGCTGGGTGTAGTTGTCCTCCAAATTTATACGCAGCCAGCTAAGTGTTACAGCAGGCTTGCGCAAAATTATTTCCTGGCTCTGTCTGGGCTGTTAAATCACCGCTGTATTGCAGTCCACAGTGCGCAGAGAGAGAAGAGACATATTGATTGAATATAGGCAGTGGGCCTTTGCAAAAGCATTTGGGGAAAAAAATCTATTTGGGCTGCCTGTGACTGTCCTCAGTGTTCTGGGTCTCTGCTGGGTGTAGTAGTCCTCCAAATTATTTCCTGGCGTTCGGTAAGCGAAGTCAGCCTCCAACCACAGGTCAATAAGCGGCACATTTAATTACAGCGTTCTGTTTCTGCACTACTGCTAATACACCATGCTGAGGGGTAGGGGTAGGCCTATAGGACGTGGACGCGGGCGAGGACGCGGAGGCCCAAGTCAGGGTTTGGGCACAGGCCGAGCCAGTGCGGTGGCCAGGGGTAGAGGCCGGGCCAGACCGAATAATCCACCAACTGTTTCCCAAAGCGCCCCCTCGCGCCATGCCACCCTGCAGAGGTCAAGGTGCTCAACGGTGTGGCAGTTTTTCACAGAGACGCCTGACGACCGACGAACAGTGGTGTGCAACCTTTGTCGCGCCAAGATCAGCTGGGGAGCCACCACCACCAGCATGCGCAGGCATATGATGGCCAAGCACCTCACAAGGTGGGACGAAGGCCGTTCACCGCCTCCGGTTTGCACCACTGCCTCTCCCCCTGTGCCCCAACCTGCCACTGAGATTCAACCCCCCTCTGAGGACACAGGCACTCCCGTCTCCTGGCCTGCACCCACACCCTCACCTCCGCTGTCCTCGGCCCCATCCAGCAATGTCTCTCAGCGCAGTGTCCAGACGTCGCTAGCGCCACTGTTTGAGTGCGAGCGCAAGTACGCCGCCACGCACCCACACGCTCAAGCGTTAAACATGCACATTGCCAAATTGATCAACCTGGAGATGCTGCCGTATAGGCTTGTGGAAACGGAGGCTTTCAAAAGCAAGATGGCGGCGGCCCCGCGCTACTCGGTTCCCAGTCGACACTACTTTTCCCGATGTGCCGTACCAGCCCTGTACGACCACGTCTCCCGCAACATTGTACGCGCCCTCACCAACGAGGTTACTGCCAAGGTCCACTTAACAACAGACACGTGGACAAGCACAGGCGGGCAGGGCCACTATATCTCCCTGACGGCACATTGGGTGAATTTAGTGGAGGCTGGGACAGAGTCAGAGCCTGGGACCGCTCACGTCCTACCCACCCCCAGAATTGCGTGCCCCAGCTCGGTGGTGGTATCTGCGGCGGTGTATGCTTCCTCCACTAAACCACCCTCCTCCTCCTCCTCCTCCTACGCAACCTCTGTCTCGCAATCAAGATGTGTCAGCAGCACGTCCCCAGCAGTCGGTGTCGCGCGGCATGGCAGCACAGTGGTGGGCAAGCGTCAGCAGGCCGTGCTGAAGCTACTCAGCTTAGGAGAGAAGAGGCAGACGGGCCACGAACTGCTGCAGGGTCTGACAGAGCAGACCGACCGCTGGCTTGCGCCGCTGAGCCTCCAACCGGGCATGATCGTGTGTGACAACGGACATAACCTGGTGGCGGCTCGGTAGCTCGGCAGCCTCACGCACGTGCCATGCCTGGCCCATGTCTTTAATTTGGTGGTTCAGCGCTTTCTGAAAAGCTACCCACACTTGTCATACCTGCTCGGAAAGGTGCGCCGGGTCAGCGCACATTTCCGCAACTCCAAGACGGATGCTGCCACCCTGCGCACCCTGCAACATCGGTTTCATCTGCCAGTGCACCGATTGGTGTGCGACGTGCCCCCACAGTGGAACTCTACGCTCCACATGTTGGCCAGGCTCTATGAGCAGCGTAGAGCTATTGTGGAATACCAACTCCAACATGGGCGGCGTAGTGGGAGTCAGCCTCCTCAATTATTTACAGAAGAGTGGGCCTGGTTGGCAGCCATCTGCCAGGTCCTTGGAAACTTTGAGGAGTCTACCCAGATGCTGAGCGGGGATGCTGCAATCATTAGCGTCACCATTCTTCTGCTATGCCTCTTGAGAAGTTCCCTGCAAAGCATAAAGGCTGACACTTTGCACTTTGGAGGCGGGGAAAGACAGTATGTCGCTGGATAGTCAGAGCACCCTCCTGTCTATATCTCAGCGCGTTGAGGAGGAGGGGGAGGAGCATGAGGAGGAGGGGGAAGAGACAGCTTGTCCCACGGCTGAGGGTACACATGCTGCTTGCCTGTCATCCTTTCAGCGTGTATGGCCAGAGGAGGAGGAGGAGGAGGGGGAGGAGCATGAGGAGGAGGGGGAAGAGACAGCTTGGCCACTGCTGAGGGCACACATGCTGCTTGCCTGTCATCCTTTCAGCGTGTATGGCCAGAGGAGGAGGAGGAGGAGGAGGAGGAGGATCCTGAAAGTGATCTTCCTAGTGAGGACAGCCATGTGTTGCGTACAGATACCCTGGCACACATGGCTGACTTCATATTAGGATGCCTTTCTCGTGACCTTCGCGTTACACGCATTCTGGCCACTGCGGATTACTGGGTGTACACACTGCTCGACACACGGTATAAGGAGAACCTTTCCACTTTCATTCCCGAAGAGGAAAGGGGTTCGAGAATGATGCTATACCACAGGGCGCTGGTGGACAGTGGCAGTTCCGAGGGCCAGGTTGCAGGGGAGACGCGGAGATCAGGCAGCATGTACAGCGCAGGCAGGGGAACACTCTCCAAGGCCTTTGCCAGCTTTATGGCTCCCCAGCAAGACTGTGTCACCGCTCCCCAGTCAAGGCTGAGTTGGCGGGAGCACTGTAAAAGGATGGTGAGGGAGTACGTAGCCGATCGCACGACCGTCCTCCGTGACGCCTCTGCCCCCTACAACTACTGGGTGTCAAAGCTGGACACGTGGCCTGAACTTGCGCTGTATGCACTGGAGGTGCTTGCTTGTCCTGCGGCTAGCATCTTGTCAGAGAGTGTGTTTAGTGTGGCTGGAGGAATCATCACGGATAAGCGTACCCACTTGTCAACCGACAGTGCCGACAGGCTTACACACATCAAGATGAACAAAGCCTGGATTTCCCCAGACTTCTCTTCTTTACGAGCGGACAGCAGCGATACCTAAGCAATACGTAGGCTGCACCCGCGGATGGAAGCATCGTTCTCTATCCCCATCAAAAACGGGGACCTTTTTGCTTCATCAATCTGTGTATAATATTCCTCCTCCTCCTCCTGCTCCTCCTCCTGAAACCTCACATAATCACGCCGAACGGGCAATTTTTCTTAGGCCCACAAGGCTCAGTCATATAATTTTAGTAAACAATTTTTATACGTTCCAGTGCTCTTTAAAGCGTTGAAACTTTCACCTCAACCAATTTTTATTTTAACTGGGCTGCCTCCAGGCCTAGTTACCAATTAAGCCACATTAACCAAAGCGATTAATGGATTTCATCTGCCCTCTTGGTTGGGCATGGGCAATTTTTCTCAGGTACATTAGTACTGTTGGTACACCAGTTTTTTTGGGCCCTCGCCTACAGTGTAATCAAATGAATTTTTAGCCCACCTGCATTACAGCTGATGTTACATCAGCTGTGTTGGGCACTGCAATGGGATATATTTATGTACCGCCGGTGGGTTCCAGGGAGCCACCCATGCTGTGGGTCCACACGGAGTTGTAACTACATCTATCCACTTCTAAAGAACCCCAGTCAGACTGGGGCATGCAGTGTGGGCCGAAGCCCACCTGCATTAAACATGACATTACCTCAGCTGTCATGGGCACTGCAATGGGATATATTTATGTACCGCCGGTGGGTTCCAGGGAGCCACCCATGCTGTGGGTCCACACGCAGTTGTAACTACATCTGTCCACTTCTAAAGAACCCCAGTCAGACTGGGGCATGTAGTGTGGGCCGAAGCCCACCTGCATTAAACATGACATTACCTCAGCTGTGATGGGCAATGCAATGGGATATATTTATGTACCGCCGGTGGCTTCCTGGCACCCACCCATGCTGTGGGTCCACACGGAGTTGTAACTACATCTGTCCACTTCTAAAGAACCCCAGTCAGACTGGGGCATGCAGTGTGGGCCGAAGCCCACCTGCATTACACATGACATTACCTCAGCTGTGATGGGCAATGCAATGGGATATATTTATGTGCCGCCAGTGGCTTCCTGGCACCCACCCATGCTGTGGGTCCACACGGAGTTGTAACTACATCTGTCCACTTCTAAAGAACCCCAGTCAGACTGGGGTATGCAGTGTGGGCCGAAGCCCACCTGCATTAAACATGACATTACCTCAGCTGTGATGGGCACTGCAATGGGATATATTTATGTACCGCCGGTCGGTTACAGGGAGCCACCCATGCTGTCGGTCCACAGGGAATGCACAATAGGGAGTTGTACCTGCCTGTGTCTATGAATTAAAAACCCCGGTCAGGTTGGGGCATGCAGTGTGGGCCGAAGTCCACCTGCATTTAATCGGACGTTACCTCAGCTGTGATGGGCACTGCAATGGGATACGTTTATGTACAGCGGGTGGGTTCCAGGGAGCCACCCATGCTGTGGGTGCACACGGAATTCCCATTGCGGAGTTGTACCTGCCTGTGACTATTTATAAAAAACCGCTGTCTGACTGGGGCATGCAGACACCTTGACAGAATGAATAGTGTGTGGCACATAGGTTCCCCACTGCCATGCCCACGTTTGCAGCTCCAGATGGAGGTGGCACAGGATTGGATTTCTCATTGCTTCTGTACAGCATTGTGGACTATCGCCCCGCCCCTTTTATGGGGGGGTCGCTGACTAGCCATGCCAACCCTCTGCAGTGTGTGCCTGCTTTTCCTCTGGCAGACGCACTTATAAATAGACATGAGGGTGGTGTGGCATGAGTGTAGCTGAAGGCTGCGCAGGGACACTTTGGTGTGCGCTGTGGACACTGTGTCGTGCGGGGGGGGGGGGTTGGGCAGCATGTAACCCAGGAGAAGTGGCAGCGGAGTGTCATGCAGGCAGTGATTGTGCTTTGTTGGAGGTAGTGTGGTGCTTAGCTAAGGTATGCATTGCTAATGAGGGCTTTTCAGAAGTCAAAGTTGTTGGGAGGGGGGGAGCCCACTCTTGCCGCTATTGTGGCTTAATAGTGGGACCTGGGAACTTGAGATGCAGCCCAACATGTAGCCCCTCGCCTGCCCTATCCGTTACTGTGTCGTTCCCATCACTTTCTTGAATTGCCCAGATTTTCACAAATGAAAACCTTAGCGAGCATCGGCGATATACAAAAATTCTCTGGTCGCCCATTGACTTCAATGGGGTTCGTTATTCGAAACGAACCCTCGAGCATCGCGAAAAGTTCGTCCCGAGTAACGAGCACCCGAGCATTTTGGTGCTCGCTCATCTCTAGTGTTTAAGCAAAAAAAAAACACACGCACACAAAACCAGCAGGCTATTTATGCATTTTACTGGTCCGAGGCAATCCCTTTCTTTAATATGTATGCATTAAACATTTTGAATTGCATGTTCACCATGACAGAAGAGATTCATGCCTGTTCAGGATCTGTGAAACAACCGTCTGGAATTCAGAGTTTTAATATACAGTATAAAACGCAATGCAAAAAGATCCTATACCTATGAACTTTATAGTGCACACAGACTTCCAAATTACCAACAGTTGTCCAGCCTTGTTTCTTTTCAACCTCTGGGTCATTGTGGAGAATTTTGTTTCTCAACCAAGACAAGTAATACACTCGCAACTTATTCTTCTTTCTTGTAAAGACACACATAACCTGCTATGATGGATCACGTTAACCAACTACTGCAATCCATAATTCATTTTGTTATGTAACCTATATATCTTCATATTCATTTACAGATTCATAATTGAGCAGGGAAGAGCAAGCGAAAAGCAAGCGAGAGAGAGAAAAAAAAGTGTTTTCTTTAGAGATGAGCGAACGTACTCGTCCGAGCTTGATGCTCGGGCGAATATTAGGGTGTTCGGGATGCTCGTTACTCTTAACGAGCACCACGCGGTGTTCGGGTTACTTTCACTTTCATCTCTGAGACGTTAGCGCGCTTTTCTGGCCAATTGAAAGACAGGGAAGGCATTACAACTTCCCCCTGTGACGTTCAAGCCCTATACCACCCCCTGCTGTGAGTGGCTAGCGAGATCAGATGTCACCCGAGTATAAAAATCGGCCCCTCCCGTGGCTCACCTCAGATGCGTTGTGAGTTAGCTGAGGGAAAGTGCGGTTGTGTTGGAGCTGCTGTAGGGAGAGTGTTAGGAGTGAGTGTAGGCTTCAAGAACCCCAACGGTCCTTCTTAGGGCCACATCTATCCGTGTGCAGTACTGTGCAGGCTGCTGTTAGCAGTGTTGCACAACTTTTTTTTTTTTTTCAAAATCGGCTGTGCAGAGCATTGCGCCCTGCATTAATACTAGAGGGACAGAAGTGGTGGTTAGGCAGGGAGAGTGTTAGGAGTGAGTGTAGGCTTCAAGAACCCCAACGGTCCTTCTTAGGGCCACATTTAACCGTGTGCAGCACTGTGCAGGCTGCTGTTAGCAGTGTTGAATTTTTTTTTTTTTTCAAAATCGGCTGTGCAGAGCATTGCGCCCTGCAGTAATACTACAGGGACAGAATTGTGTAGGCAGGGCCAGAAGACATATATTATTGATTGAATATAGTCAGTGGGCCTTCCCTTTAAAAAAAAAAGGGACACATTCTATTTGGCCTGCCTCTGACAGTCCTCAGCGTTCTGGGTACGTGTGCGGTGGGTGGAGAACGTAAAGAAATCATACGCAGCCAGCTACGTTTAACAGCAGGCTTGCGCCAATTTATTTCCTGCCTGGGAAAAATCACTGCTCTGCTGCACTACATATAACACTGCAGTTCTGTGGAACACATTTCTTATCTGATTGAATATAGTCAGTGGGCTTTCCCTTTAAAAAAAAAAGGTACAAATTCTATTTGGCCTGCCTCTGACAGTCCTCAGCGTTCTGGGTACGTGTGCGGTGGGTGGGGAACGTAAAGAAATCATACGCAGCCAGCTACGTTTAACAGCAGGCTTGCGCCAATTTATTTCCTGCCTGGGAAAAATCACTGCTCTGCTGCACTTCATATAACACTGCAGTTCTGTGGAACACATTTCTTATCTGATTGAATATAGTCAGTGGGCTTTCCCTTTAAAAAAAAAGGGACAAATTCTATTTGGCCTGCCTCTGACAGTCCTCAGCGTTCTGGGTACGTGTGCGGTGGGTGGAGAACGTAAAGAAATCATACGCAGCCAGCTACGTTTAACAGCAGGCTTGCGCCAATTTATTTCCTGCCTGGGAAAAATCACTGCTCTGCTGCACTTCATATAACACTGCAGTTCTGTGGAACACATTTCTTATCTGATTGAATATAGTCAGTGCGCCTTCCCTTTAAAAAAAAAAGGGACAAATTCTATTTGGCCTGCCTCTGACAGTCCTCAGCGTTCTGGGTACGTGTGCGGTGGGTGGAGAACGTAAAGAAATCATACGCAGCCAGCTACGTTTAACAGCAGGCTTGCGCCAATTTATTTCCTGCCTGGGAAAAATCACTGCTCTGCTGCACTTCATATAACACTGCAGTTCTGTGGAACACATTTCTTATCTGATTGAATATAGTCAGTGGGCCTTCCCTTTAAAAAAAAAGGGACAAATTCTATTTGGCCTGCCTCTGACAGTCCTCAGCGTTCTGGGTACGTGTGCGGTGGGTGGAGAACGTAAAGAAATCATACGCAGCCAGCTACGTTTAACAGCAGGCTTGCGCCAATTTATTTCCTGCCTGGGAAAAATCACTGCTCTGCTGCACTTCATATAACACTGCAGTTCTGTGGAAAACATTTCTTATCTGATTGAATATAGTCAGTGGGCCTTCCCTTTAAAAAAAAAAAAAAGGGACAAATTCTATTTGGCCTGCCTCTGACAGTCCTCAGCGTTCTGGGTACGTGTGCGGTGGGTGGAGAACGTAAAGAAATCATACGCAGCCAGCTACGTTTAACAGCAGGCTTGCGCCAATTTATTTCCTGCCTGGGAAAAATCACTGCTCTGCTGCACTTCATATAACACTGCAGTTCTGTGGAACACATTTCTTATCTGATTGAATATAGTCAGTGGGCCTTCCCTTTAAAAAAAAAAGGGACAAATTCTACTTGGCCTGCAGGCTTGCGCCAATTTATTTCCTGGCTGGGAAATCACTGGTAATACAGCATGCTGAGGGGTAGGGGTAGGCCTAGAGGACGTGGACGCGGCCGAGGACGCGTAGGCCCAAGTGAGGGTGTGGGCACAGGCCGAGCTCCTGATACAGGTGTATCGCAGCAGACTGCTGCGCGATTAGGAGAGAGGCACGTTTCTGGTGTCCCCACATTCATCGCCCAATTAATGGGTCCACGCGGGAGACCTTTATTAGAAAATGAGCAGTGTGAGCAGGTCCTGTCGTGGATGGCAGAAAGTGCTTCGAGCAAGCTATCATCCACCCACAGTTCGGCGCCGTCCAGTGCTGCAAATCCGAATCCTCTGGCTGCTGCTCCTCCTTCCTCCCAGCCTCCTCACTCCACTACAATGACACATGCTCAGGAGCGGGAAGACTCCCAGGAACTGTTCTCGGGCCCCTGCTCAAATTGGGCAGCAGTGGTTTCTCTCCCACCAGAGGAGTTTATCGTCACTGATGCCCAACCATTGGAAAGTTCCCGGGGTCCAGGGGATGAGGCTGGGGACTTCCGGCAACTGTCTCAAGACCTTTCAGTGGGTGAGGAGGACGATGACGATGAGACACAGTTGTCTTACAGTGAGGTAGTAGTAAGGGCAGTAAGTCCGAGGGAGGAGCGCACAGAGGATTCGGAGGAAGAGCAGCAGGACGATGAGGTGACTGACCCCACCTGGTGTGCAACGCCTACTCAGGACAGGTCTTCAGAGGGGGAGGCAAGGGCAGCAGCAGGGCAGATTGCAAGAGGCAGTGCGGTGTCCAGCGGTAGAGGCAGGGCCAGACCGAATAATCCACCAACTGATACCAAAGCGCACCCTCGCGCCATGCCACCCTGCAGAGGCCGAGGTGCTCTAAGGTCTGGCAGTTTTTCACAAAGACGCCTGACGACCGACGAACAGTGGTGTGCAACCTTTGTCGCGCCAAGATCAGCCGGGGAGCCACCACCAACAGCCTCACCACCACCAGCATGCGCAGACATATGATGGCCAAGCACCCCACAAGGTGGGACGAAGGCTGTTCACCGCCTCCGGTTTGCACCGCTGCCTCTCCCCCTGTGCCCCAACCTGCCACTGAGATCCAACCCCCCTCTCAGGACACAGGCACTACCGTCTCCTGGCCTGCACCCACACCCTCACCTCCGCTGTCTTCGGCCCCATCCACCAATGTCTCTCAGCGCACCGTCCAGCCATCGCTAGCGCAAGTGTTGGAGCGCAAGCGCAAGTACGCCGCCACCCACCCGCACGCTCAAGCGTTAACCGCCCACATAGCCAAATTTATCAGCCTTGAGATGCTGCCGTATAGGGTTGTGGAAACGGAGTCCTTCAAAAGTATGATGGCGGCGGCGGCGGCCCCGCGCTACTCAGTTCCCAGTCGCCACTACTTTTCCCGATGTGCCGTCCCAGCCCTGCACGACCACGTCTCCCGCAACATTGTACGCGCCCTCACCAACGCGGTTACTGCCAAGGTCCACTTAACAACGGACACGTGGACAAGCACAGGCGGGCAAGGCCAATACATCTCCCTGACGGCACATTGGGTGAATTTAGTGGAGGCTGGGACAGAGTCAGAGCTTGGGACCGCTCACGTCCTACCCACCCCCAGAATTGCGGGCCCCAGCTCGGTGCTGGTATCTGCGGCGGTGTATACTTCCTCCACTAAAGCACCCTCCTCCTCCTCCGCAACCTCTGTCTCGCAATCAAGATGTGTCAGCAGCAGCAGCACGTCGCCAGCAGTCGGTGTCGCGCGGCGTGGCAGCACAGCGGTGGGCAAGCGTCAGCAGGCCGTGCTGAAACTACTCAGCTTAGGAGATAAGAGGCACACGGCCCACGAACTGCTGCAGGGTCTGACAGAGCAGACCGACCGCTGGCTTGCGCCGCTGAGCCTCCAACCGGGCATGGTCGTGTGTGACAACGGCCGTAACCTGGTGGCGGCTCCGCAGCCTCACGCACAAGCCATGCCTGGCCCACGTCTTTAATTTGGTGGTTCAGCGCTTTCTGAAAAGCTACCCACGCTTGTCAGACCTGCTCGTAAAGGTGCGCCGGCTCTGCGCACATTTCCGCAAGTCCCACACGGACGCTGCCACCCTGCGGACCCTGCAACATCGGTTTAATCTGCCAGTGCACCGACTGCTGTGCGACGTGCCCACACGGTGGAACTCTATGCTCCACATGTTGGCCAGGCTCTATGAGCAGCGTAGAGCTATAGTGGAATACCAACTCCAACATGGGCGGCGCAGTGGGAGTCAGCCTCCTCAATTATTTTCAGAAGAGTGGGCCTGGTTGGCAGACATCTGCCAGGTCCTTGGAAACTTTGAGCAGTCTACCCAGGTGGTGAGCGGCGATGATGCAATCATTAGCGTCACCATTCCTCTGCTATGCATCTTGAGAAGTTCCCTGCAAAGCATAAAGGCAGATGCTTTGCGCTCGGAAACGGAGGCGGGGGAAGACAGTATGTCGCTGGATAGTCAGAGCACCCTCCTGTCTATATCTCAGCGCGTTCACGAGGAGGAGGAGGAGGAGCATGAGGAGGAGGAGGAGGAGGGAGAAGAGACAGCTTGGCCCACTGCTGACGGTACCCATGCTGCTTGCCTGTCATCCTTTCAGCGTGTATGGCCTGAGGAGGAGGAGGAGGAGGATCCTGAAAGTGATCTTCCTAGTGAAGACAGCCATGTGTTGCGTACAGGTACCCTGGCACACATGGCTGACTTCATGTTAGGATGCCTTTCTCGTGACCCTCGCGTTACACGCATTCTGGCCACTACGGATTACTGGGTGTACACACTGCTCGACCCACGGTATAAGGAGAACCTTTCCACTCTCATTCCCGAAGAGGAAAGGGGTTCGAGAGTGTTGCTATACCACAGGACCTTGGTGGACAAGCTGATGGTAAAATTCCCATCCGACAGCGCTAGTGGCAGAAGGCGCAGTTCCGAGGGCCAGGTAGCAGGGGAGGTACGGAGATCGAGCAGCATGTACAGCACAGGCAGTGCAACAGTCTTTAAGGCCCTGGACAGCTTTATGGCTCCCCACCAAGACTGTGTCACCGCTCCCCAGTCAAGGCTGAGTCGGCGGGAGCACTGTAAAAGGATGGTGAGGGAGTACGTAGCCGATCGCACGACCGTCCTCCGTGACGCCTCTGCCACCTACAACTACTGGGTGTCAAAGCTGGACACGTGGCCTGAACTAGCGCTGTATGCCCTGGAGGTGCTTGCTTGTCCTGCGGCTAGCGTCTTGTCAGAGAGGGTGTTTAGTGCGGCTGGGGGAATCATGACAGATAAGCGTACCCGCCTGTCAACCGACAGTGCCGACAGGCTAACACTCATCAAGATGAACAAAGCCTGGATTTCCCCAGACTTCTCTTCTCCACCAGCGGACAGCAGCGATACCTAAGCAATACGTAGGCTGCACCCGCGGATGGAAGCATCGTTCTCTCTCACCATCCAAAACGGGGACATTTCTGCTTCATCAATCTGTGTATAATATTCCTCCTCCTCCTCCTGCTCCTCCTCCTCCTCCTGAAACCTCACGTAATCACGTCGAACGGGCAATTTTTCTTAGGGCCACAAGGCTCAGTCATATATTTTTTCTAAACAATTTTTATACGTTTCAATGCTCTTAAAAGCATTGAAACTTTAACTTGAACCAATTTTTTGGTTATACTGGGCTGCCTCCAGGCCTAGTTACCACTTAAGCCACATTAACCAAAGCGATTAATGGGTTTCACCTGCCATCTTGGTTGGGCATGGCCAATTTTTCTGAGGTACATTAGTACTGTTGGTACACCAATTTTTTTGGGCCCTCACCTACAGTGTAATCATAGTAATTTGTATGTTCTTCGCCTGCACTCATGGTACAGAAAGGTGTGTGGGGTTGGCCTACACTTTTGCTACATAAATGTAACTGGGGCCTTGTCTATACTGCAGCTACTGAAATGTGAAAGAGACTGTTATCTCCCTAAACTGCTGCAATGGGAATGTTACTGGGGCCTGTCTTGACTGCTACTATTACTGAAATGGAGCTAATACTGTGCTCCCCCTATACTGCTGCTAGTGATATGTTACTGAGGCCTGTCTTGACTGCTACTATTACTGAAATGGAACTAATACTGTGCTCCCCCTATACTGCTGCTTCGGAATTGTTACTGGGGCCTGTCTTGACTGCTACTATTACTGAAATGGAACTAAGACTGCGCTCCCCCTATACTGCTGCTTCGGAATTGTTACTGGGGCCTGTCTTGAGTGCTACTATTACTGAAATGGAACTAAGACTGCGCTCCCCCCATACTGCTGCTTCGGAATTGTTACTGGGGCCTGTCTTGAGTGCTACTATTACTGAAATGGAACTAATACTGTGCTCCCCCTATAATGCTGCTAGTGATATGTTAGTGGGGCCTGTCCCTAATGCTACCGCTGAAATGTTAATAATTCTGGGCTCTGCCTATACCGCTGCTAATGGTATGTCACTGGGGTGTGGAAACAGAGGCTTCCCAAAGACATGATGGCGGCGAGGCCATTTCCCACCAACGCTGTTACTGTTAAGGTGCGTATAACCACAGACACGTGGAGAGGACACATAGTGCCTCCAAAACATCCCCCTACTCCTCCAACAATGAAAACATTCTTGGCAAATACCTTTGCATTGGTCCGTCTGGTGGCATTCCAAGAATTTCACCTTTAATGACACAACAAGAGAGCACCACCACCATCCCCCCCCCCCCACGGCCCACTTAATCCTGGCCACATTCCGAAAACCAACTAAATAAAACCGCGCTACTAGGTCCGCAGTCACCACCACATTACCACCAACGAGGTTACTGTTAAGGTACATATTACCAGTCTGACTGGGGCATGCACTGTGGGCCGAAGCCCACCTGTATTGTATCTGACGTTAGCTCTGCTGAGTAGGGCACTGCAATGGGATACATTTATGTACCGCCGATGGGTTCCAGGGAGCCAACCATGCTGTGGGTCCGCAGGTACTTCACTTTACGGATTTGTACCTGCCAGTGTCTACGTATTAAAAACTCCGGTCTGACTGGGGCATGCAGTGTGGGCCGAAGCCCACCTGCGTTTAATCGGACGTTACCTCAGCCGTGCTGGGCAATGCAATGGGATTTATTTATGTACCGCCGGTGGGTTCCAGGGAGCCACCCATGCTGTAGGTGCACACGGAGTTGAACCTACATCTGTCCATTGGAAAGAACCACAGTCTGACTGGGGCATGCAGTGTGGGCCGAAGCCCACCTGCATTAAGCACGACATTACCTCAGCTGTGATGGGCAATGCAATGGGATATATTTATGTACCGCCGGTGGGTTCCAGGGAGCCACCCATGCTGTAGGTGCACACGGAGTTGAACCTACATCTGTCCACTTGTAAAGAACCCCAGTCTGACTGGGGCATGCAGTGTGGGCCGAAGCCCACCTGCATTAAGCACGACATTACCTCAGCTGTGATGGGCAATGCAATGGGATATATTTATGTACCGCCGGTGGCTTCCTGGCACCCACCCATGCTGTGGGTCCACACGGAGTTGAACCTACATCTGTCCACTTGTAAAGAACCCCAGTCAGACTGGGGCATGCAGTGTGGGCCGAAGCCCACCTGCATTAAGCATGACATTACTACCTCAGCTGTGTTGGGCAATGCAATGGGATATTTCTATGTACCGCCGGTGGCTTCCTGGCACCCACCCATGCTGTGGGTCCACAGGGAATTATAAATGCATCTGTTTCCACTTCTAAAGAACCCCAGTCAGACTGGGGCATGCAGTGTGGGCCGAAGCCCACCTGCATTAAGCACGACATTACTACCTCAGCTGTGTTGGGCAATGCAATGGGATATTTTTATGTACCGCCGGTGGGTTCCAGGGAGCCACCCATGCTGTAGGTGCACACGGAGTTTAACCTACATCTGTCCACTTGTAAAGAACCCCAGTCAGACTGGGGCATGCAGTGTGGGTCGAAGCCCACCTGTATTAAGCACGACATTACTACCTCAGCTGTGTTGGGCAATGCAATGGGATATTTTTATGTACCGCCGGTGGGTTCCAGGGAGCCACCCATGCTGTAGGTGCACACGGAGTTTAACCTACATCTGTCCACTTGTAAACAACCCCAGTCAGACTGGGGCATGCAGTGTGGGTCGAAGCCCACCTGTATTAAGCACGACATTACTACCTCAGCTGTGTTGGGCAATGCAATGGGATATTTTTATGTACCGCCGGTGGCTTCCTGGCACCCACCCATGCTGTGGGTCCACAGGGAATTATAAATGCATCTGTTTCCACTTCTAAAGAACCCCAGTCTGACTGGGGCATGCAGTGTGGGCCGAAGCCCACCTGCATTAAGCACGACATTACTACCTCAGCTGTGTTGGGCAATGCAATTGGATATTTTTATGTACCGCCGGTGGCTTCCTGGCACCCACCCATGCTGTGGGTCCACAGGGACTTCACAATAGGGAGTTGTACTTGCCTGTGTCTATGAATTAAAAAGCCCGGTCTGACTGGGGCATGCATACACCTTGACAGAATGAATAGTGTGGGGCACATAGGTTCCCCATTGCTATGCCCACGTGTGCAGCTCCTGATGGCGGTGGCACAGGATTATATTGCTTCTGTACAGCATTGTGGGCTATCGCCCAGCCCCTTTTAAAGAGGGTCGCTGCCTAGCCGTGCCAACCCTCTGCAGTGTGTGCTTGCGGTTCCTCTGGCAGACGCACTTATAAATAGACATGAGTGTGCCGTGGCATGAGGGCAGCTGAAGGCTGCGCAGGGACAGTTTGGTGTGGGCTGTGAACACTGGGTCGTGCGGGGGGGGGGGGGGTTGGTCAGCATGTAACCCAGGAGAAGTGGCAGCGGAGTGTCATGCAGGCAGTGATTGTGGTTTGTTGGAGGTAGTGTGGTGCTTAGCTAAGGTATGCATTGCTAATGAGGGCTTTTCAGAAGTAAAAGTTGTTGGGAGGGGGGGGGGGCACTCTTGCCGGTATTGTGGCTTAATAGTGGGACCTGTGAACTTGAGATGCAGCCCAACATGTAGCCCCTCGCCTGCCCTATCCGTTGCTGTGTCGTTCCCATCACTTTCTTGAATTGCCCAGATTTTCACACATGAAAACCTTAGCGAGCATCGGCGAAATACAAAAATGCTCGGGTCGCCCATTGACTTCAATGGGGTTCGTTACTCGAAACGAACCCTCGAGCATCGCGAAAATTTCGTCCCGAGTAACGAGCACCCGAGCATTTTGGTGCTCGCTCATCTCTAGTTTTCTTGTATTAATGTCATACGAGTCCGGCATCAGACTGTAACAGTAAGCTTACAAATGAGTATGCATATTATAGTGCAATGGATGAAAGTTACATTTTATCTTCATCATCGTGACACATCGCTCTACTTCCTTTTCATTTCCTGGCTATTAACTAAGACATACAAGAAAAAGCTCTAACTTTTGGGAAGTAGATGACGTCTTACGTATGTTTTTTTCGATGTCAGTAACAAAGCAGATGAGTCATTGTATCTTCTGCTGACGGCACATTTAGCCATGATGACTGTTAATGACCCTCTGATCATTCTGAATTAAAAACTATATTGTGACGTTTTCAATGTTACATCTCAGTCATCGACAGACACCAATATATTACATTCAGGGGGTTGCCCAATGAAAAAGAAAAACAATGATATCAGTGAGGAAAATGAATTATATTTAAAAAAAAAAAAGGTAACTCTCACCTCTACTCACCTGCTGCTGCCCCACCATTGCACCCATCCCAGACCAGGCTCTGTTTGCGTTGCAGTGATGTGCTTGTTAATCTATGGGACATTCTGTAAACAGATTTTGGCCTCTCTATTAAGCTGTTTATGGGAAGTCATTGGAGCCAGAAGACCCGGTGATGTCACGGGTCACATGACGAAGAGCTGGAGCGCAAAATGGTGATTAATAAATTAGTGTTTTAGGGGATTAACTGTAAAAATAAATGAAACCCCTTTGATACCCTATTCAGATTTGTGTCATTCACATTTGTGTGCTGTTCATCTATTTCAAAAGACTACAGTACATGGACCCATAAAAGCTAATGAGGCTAATCACACTGACAGTGATTGTAGCCTGGACGCTTCTCATAAGTGATCACAGACAAAAATACTATATGCAATGTTGGGCATTCATCAACATCAGTCAACACATGCAGTGGCCTCAGCCTATTTGCCCCGAACACTCCCTCCTAATAAGGCCTAATTCCCACGGGCAGATTTCACGCTGTGAGCGTGTCATATGACGCTGCCAGCGTGTCATGCGCTGTACTGCACATGCGCGCCGGCACGGGATGCAGGACATCGGGCAACGGATCTGGAGGTGAGTATGGGGTCTCTGGGGGCGACGCCGTTCACGGCCGTGACGGGCTTGCGGAGCCCATCACGGCTGTGGGCACTGGGTCTAAGCAGAGTAGCAACCAGCAGCAGTAACAGAAACTTCTTTCCTCAGCCACAGCCAGAAGCAGATATGGGAGATGGTTTCAAATGACTTTATTGAGAGGCCATGTGCTTGAACTAGTGCATTGGAATGTAGATAGGGGGGGGGGGGAAGCTGGTCATGTGGGCAAGGGGTTTTGTTAGACTGGTAAAGGGGAGCATTTGTGGAAGAACCAGGATTTGGAGGCAATTTCATAGTATAAGCAGCAGATGTGCATATATGACTGCACTGGGTAAGCTAAAGGTCTCAAATGAAAAACAATCTTCACATTTATCTTCTTAAACTGTAAGGTAATGGAAAAACATATTTATACAACTCGGTGCAAATCTTATATGCACAAGTGTAGAAAGAGTATGAAGGGTATTTCCATTAACAGATGGCAGATGAACATAGATATGCTCGGAAATATCTCACTGCTCTAAATTTTTTCCCTTGCACTAAAAATGCAAATATTTCTCACCATTAAAGTTTTAAATGGTACATATGCATGAAAGTTTAGCCACCTACTGTACATGTTCTCCAGGTTTTCTGCATCTATCTATTTGCTTACTATATGTTGTTCACATGTATAGCTATATGAGTTGCCAACAAATAGTATATAAAAACAGTGTGGCTTATTTACTAATAATTTAGAGCGTTTTTGAATGGCGTTTTCAAATGCCAGAGTTTTTAAGACATCGCATCATTGCAGTGGGTGATGAAGTGCATTAAAAAACCACTTAAACGTACTCAAATAGGACAGACAGCATTCGAGAAACTCCTCTGTGAAGCATTGGAGGCACTTTACGGTGTTTCAAGCGGGTATTTCAAACGCCTTGCTAAATGCTGTAACAACCGTTCGTGTGAGAGTGTTCTTAGACAAGACAGTCTTAAAATTGCACTACATTAATCACAGTAGCATTGCTGAAGGATAAATTTGTCCAATTTTAGTCTAAACGTATACCACTTATTTGCAACAATTCACAGGAATTTGGCACAATTTAGGACATGCCCCTTTTTCGTACAAGTCAAAAAAGCTGTCCGTAAGGACAGTTTCAGATGAACATGTATTTCTCCCGTTATGATTTCTGTATTATCCCGTTATCCCGAATAATCGCACGTTAATTATCCCATTATGATTTCAATAGGATTTCAGTGGTTTGGTTTTCACAATTAAAGGGGTTGTCCCGCGGCAGCAAGTGGGTCTATACACTTCTGTATGGCCATATTAATGCACTTTGTAATGTACATTGTGCATTAATTATGAGCCATACAGAAGTTATAAAAAGTTTTTTACTTACCTGCTCCGTTGCTAGCGTCCTCGTTCCCATGGAGCCGACTAATTTTCGCCCTCCGATGGCCAAATTAGCCGCGCTTGCGCAGTCCGGGTCTTCTGCTCTCTTCAATGGAGCCACTCGTGCAGAATGCCGGCTCCGTGTAGCTCCGCCCCGTCACGTGCCGATTCCAGCCAATCAGGAGGCTGGAATCGGCAATGGACCGCACAGAAGAGCTGCGGTCCACGGAGGAAGAGGATCCCGGCGGCCATCTTCACCGGTAAGTATAGAAGTCACCGGAGCGTGGGGATTAAGGTAAGCGCTCCGGTAAGCTTTCTTTAGGTCCCTGCATCGGGGTTGTCTCGCGCCGAACGGGGGGGGGGGGGGGGTTGAAAAAAAAAAACCCCGTTTCGGCGCGGGACAACCCCTTTAAGATTCTCGACCATTAATACTACGACCAAGAAAAGAAAGGACATGCCCCATCTTTCCCACACGTAGTACTATAGTAGTACTCCATAGCGGCAAGCGTAGTTTTGCCTATGGCCATCTGAAACCTCCCTTGATGTGGTGCAAAGAATGTAAGATTATTTTCCGATGTTATTTGTGCAGGTCAGCTACTAAAGTGTTTCCATCATCAAAGTATGATGTGTGAGGCATTATTAGCATGACTGAGGCCAGTGATTGATTGCAGCGTTCATGTGCCATTGACTGGTTGTCAGGACTGAGGCCAGAGGAGATTAGCAGGATCCAGAGAGACAGCCAGCAGAAAGACAGAAAAAAAGGTGAGGTGACTGGGACACCATTTCTACTGGGGCTACTAATGAGGGGCACTATTACTATTGAGGCCACTAATCAGAGCACTATTACTGGGACACTAAGGCCGTATTTACAAGATCCTAGGGCACAACTCGCATCACACAGCGCACAGACACCCCAATACACCACACATTGCAAGTGATTCTCAGGTGCTAGGTTTGGAGCCGCAGGTGTAGCAACCGTGCATGTCCAGATAGTCAGGGTGAGCCAGAGGTCTGTATCAGGTGGTCTCAGGTTGCAATACAAAGGAGGAGACGGGTATTGTGGTTAGGAAGAAAGCCAGAGGTTGGTAACAGGTGGTCTCAGTTAGTTTGTAGAGGAGCAGGCAGGAGAGGGGCTTGACTAAGGCCTCATGTCCACTAAGAAATTCGGGCCCACGCAGATTCTCCATGCAGAATCCAGCAGCGTGTCCCTCCTTTCCCGCAGACATGAGGCCTGAAAATTGATTTTTCATACCTGTCCGGACGCAGCGGATCTTCCCTCCATCGTGGCCGGATCTTCTTTCTTCGTCCCGCCGGATGTGCTCGGCGCGCCGGAAGCGTGGCACGCACATGCACCATGCACTCTATTTTTTTTTTTTGCGTTCCCGCGCCGGAGAGCAGAGATTCAGCTGCGGGTGTGCCGCGCATACGGACGGCTTCCATAGGCTTCTATGGAAGCCTGCGGGAGACTTGCAGAAAATGGAGCATGCTGCGGGTGATTTCTCGCATGTGCGACCCACGCGGCAGGCAAAAAGGACATCTGCAGGTATTTACTTACCTGCGGTTGTCCAATGCATCCCTTTAGCCACGGAAAATACGTGCAGGACACCCGCGCAGATTTTGTTATTATAATTATCCAGTGGACATGAGGCCTAAGGCTGTGAAGCACAATTACACACTGAAGGAGTGGCAGGGCCAGGCTTTTATAGTGAGTCTAATCTGGAACCTGGCAGAGCTAGAACAAGGCTAAGGTATGCAGGGGAATTGTCCAAAGGCCTGGATGGCTCAGCAGGGAGAGCTACTGACTGGAGTACAGAAGGTCGATCCCTGGGACTCAGGGTTAGCGCTGTTGCCTTGCACTGTTGGGGTCTTGAATTCAGATCTGACCAAGGGCAACATCTGCAAGGAGTTTGTAAGCGCTGTATAAATAAAGGTGATTATTAGGAAGCACAGGGTTAAAGGGGTTGTCCCGCGCCGAAACGGGTTTTTTTTTTTTTTCAACCCCCCCCCCCCCGTTCGGCGCGAGACAACCCCGATGCAGGGACCTAAAGAAAAATCCGCACAGCGCTTACCTGAATCCCCGCGCTCCGGTGACTTCATACTTACCGGCTGAAGATGGCCGCCGGCATCTTCTCCCTCCGTGGACCGCAGGGCTTCTGTGCGGTCCATTGCCGATTCCAGCCTCCTGATTGGCTGGAATCGGCACGTGACGGGGCGGAGCTACACGGAGCTACACCGAGCCCCATTGAGAAGAGCAGAAGACCCGGACTGCGCAAGCGCGTCTAATTTGGCCATTAGACGGCGAAAATTAGACGACAACCATGGAGACGAGGACGCCAGCAACGGAACAGGTAAGTGAATAACTTCTGTATGGCTCATAATTAATGCACAATGTACATTACAAAGTGCATTAATATGGCCATACAGAAGTGTATAACCCCACTTGCTGCCGCGGGACAACCCCTTTAACATGTAAACTCTTTGCAGATGTTGTTGGGTTTGAGACTAGGGCCCCAGCACTTCAGGGCAACAATACTAACCACTAAACCACAAGACTACCTCCTCCTTCCCCATAAAGGAGGCTAAATGTGAAATCATTGCAGATCATTTCCAGTTCAATATATGTTTTTCTGCAAGATCAAAGTTTATCTTTTGGTCTTACTAGTGCAGTACTTATAGTGGCTGCCAATTTAGCATTGGTGTAGTGAATATATGAAACACAGGCATGTAAAGTGGAAACCACAAGAAGTACGAGTGAACATTTTTACTGGTAAATTTTATGATATCATCAGTTGTGACAGGATGTGCTGCTTTAATAGTAACAAGAGCCCAATGAGAACACCTGTAATGTTACTATTTACACTCGGTAGGCAAGTATTTGTGCATATGATCATACATTTGGTAATTCAGATACAATAAAAACTTTGATGGTTATGCATGCATAAATTCATGCAACATGCACATCAGTTTGTTATTCACACCCATGTGAATGATCCCTTATCTTCAGTATTTAACCCATTAGTGACCGGCCTGTTTTTAAATTGACTCTCTGGTTTCAGGGCTAAATTTTATCCTGCAACTGGAGGATGCAGGAGGTATATTACCTGTACTTGATCTTCTCAGTCGTCCCTCTGTTCTACCAGTTCTCGGTCCTTTTCTGATTGGTCAACATGGTCACCACCATTTTTAACTACACTATGCACTGCTCTGTTATTGACCAGTGCTGGTCACATGAGCAACACTGGCCAATCACAGAGAAGTTATAGTGTATTGGTAGTCCTAACACTGCCAAAGCACTATAGATGAGTAGGTAGTCTTTTCAGGTGCATAAGACTTTTGGATTGTTTTTTATTACATTTTGTGGAGGCAAATTGCAATTACTTTTTAGAATGATTTAGATTATTTATACGGCATTCACCATGTGGGACAAATAACAAAATGTATTTATCTGGGTCATTCCAAACATAGTAATACCTACAAGGTGTTATTTTTATTTTTTCCATTTAAAACCATTTTTTATACATACCAATTATGTATTTTTGTTTTATGATTTAGATTATTTTATAAATAATATTTATAAATAATATAAATAATAATAATACAGCAAAAGTTTTTTTTAAAACTTTTATTCCTTTTTTTAATAATTAGTAAAAAATTGAAAAAAAAAATAAAGAACGCCAGAAATATGCTTTTTGGGTCACGGAGAAAAAAATACAATAAGAAGCGACCAAAAAGATGTATGTATTCCAATATGGTACCAATGCAAACTACAGGTCGTCTTGCAAAAAATGATCCCCGCACAACTATGTCAATGGAAAAATAAAAAATTTATTGCGATCAGAAGAACGCAATACATATCTTTGAAAAAAAATAAAAGTAGTACAGCAAAAAAAAAACGATTTAAGTTTAGTATCGTAGTAATTGTACTGTCCCATAGAATAAGGTTATCATGTCATTTTTGTTGCAGTTCATGCACCATAGAAACAAGACGCACCAAAACATGGCGGAATTAGTTGTTTTTTTTTTTCATTTTACTCCACTTAGAATTTTGTTTTAAGTTTTTCAGTATTTTAAATGGTACATTAAATAGTACTGTTGAAAGATACAACTCGTCCCGCAAAAAAGAAGCCCTCATAGCTACGTCAATGAATAAACAAAAGAGTTACACTTTTTTTAAAAGGGGGAGAGAAACAGAAATAGAAAAAAAAGGTGCCATGTCCTTATGGGGTTAAATGGGACAATGTCCTCAAAAATAACAGCGCAGGGGACAAATGGGAAAAGTTTAAAAACGTCCTAAATACCTCATGTGAGCAGTTCATAACCTTCAAAAATAAAAGAAGGAAAAACAAATAGAAGGAAACCAATGTGACTCAACAAGACTGTAAGGGGGGGCAATAAGTGAAAAAAAGAAAGCATTTAAATTACTAAAAACAAGAAGCCAGTGAGGAAGCGCTAAAAACATACAGGAATAAAAATAAATATGTAAAAAAAGAAAAAAACTGCAAAGGAGGAGGTAGAAAGACTGATTGCCAAAGAGAGCAAAAACAACCCTAACCTATTTTTCAATTATATAAATGGAAAAAGGATTTGCACTGAAAGTACTGGACCTTAAACAAATAATACAGGAGAAATCATAGAAGATGATGAAGGGAAGGAAAATCTATTAAATAGTTTTTTTTCAAGTATATTCATGAGAGAAAAAGAAATGTCACATGAGGTGCTAGGGGATAAAGTGAACCCCCCACTAAATATCACCTGCCTAATGCAGGAGAAAGTACAGAACCAGCTAAAAAAGATTAAAATCGGCAAATCGCTGAGCCTAGACAGAATACACCCAAGGGTTCAAAGAGAATTATATGACGAGATAGACTGCTATTTCTATATTTAGGGACTCTATTGAGACCGGGGTTGTACCACCCGATTGCCAGTGTAGTTCCAATATACATAAAGGGGCTAAGAAAAGAGCCTGGTAACTACAGGCCGGTAAGTCCCACTTCAATAATTGGAAAACTATTCAGGGGGTTTCTGAGAGATGCCATCCTGGAGTACCTCAAGGAAAACAACGGTATAACTCCCCATCAGCATGGGTTCATGAGGGGTCAATCATGTCATACCAACTTGATCAGCTTTTACAACAAAGTAAGTTCTAGGCTGGACCTGGGAGAGTCTATTGATCTTGTATATTTTGATTTTTCTAAAGCATTTGACACAGTGCCGCATAATAGGTTAATATATAAAATGAGACAGCTCAGTTGGGGGAAAAATGTGTGTAGCTAGGTAAAGAACTGGCTCAGATATAGAAAAGCAGAGGGTGGTAATAGATGGTTCGTACTCTGAATTGGCCACTGTTGCTAGTGGAGTGCCACAGGGTTCAGTATTGGCCCCCATTCTGTTCAATATATTTATTAATAACCTGATAGAGGGACTGCACCGTGAAATATTGAAATTCGCAGATGATACAAAATTATGCAAGGTAATTAATACAATGGTGGACAATGTACTAATGGACCTAGATAAGCTGGGGGCTTGGGTAGAAAAGTGTCAAATGAAGTTCAACATCGAAAAGGAGAAACGAATCTCACCAATACACACTAAATGGGGTACTGCTAGGGAAAAGTAATATGGAAAAAGACGTGGGGGGGACCAGTTGACTGTAGACTCAACTGGAGCAATCAATGTTAGTCAGCTGCTGCAAAGGCAAATAAAGTTTTGGGGTGCATTAGCAGAGGTATAGGGGCAAGGGATGAGAGCACTGGTATAACTATAGGGGATGCAAGGGATGTGGTTGCACTCGAGTCCAGGACCCTTAGAGGGCCCATAAGGCCTCTCTTCTCCATATGAGAAACCCAGTACTATGAATAAAACATTAATCCTGGGGACCCTGTTACAGGTTTTTGCATTGGGGCGCAGGAGCTTCAAGTTACAGCTCTGCATTAAGGGGTTAAGAGAAGTTGGGTGGCCCCAAGAAAAACTTTTCCACCTGACCCATGAGCCTTTAGCTACACCCCTGGGCGAGAATATTATTCTTCCGCTATATAAGGCACTTATCAGGCCTCACATGGAATACTGTGTACAATTTTGGACACCAGTACTCAGGTAAGACATTGCAGTGCTGGAGGGGGTTCAAAAAAGGGCAAGTAAATTAATAAATAGAATGGGAGGACTAGAATATCCAGAGAGGCTATCAAAATTAGGATTATTCACCCTAGAAAGAAGACGCTTAAGGGGCGACCAAATAACTATGTATAAATACATTAGAGAACAATACAAGGATCTCTCCCATGATCTGTTCATACCCAGGACTATGATGGTAACAAGAGGACATCCTCTACGGTTAGAGGAAATAAGGTTTTATCACCAACACAGAAGTGGGTTATTTACTGTAAGAGCAGTGAGTCTGTGGAACTCTCTGCCTGTGGCAAAATCAATGGAAAAGTTTAAAAGGGTACCGGACGTCTTTTTAGAGCACTACGCTATTACAGCATATAAACATTAAATAACCAGAAGGGTTGTTGATCTCAAATGTTGATCCAGGGATTATTCTGACTGTCATTATGGAAATGGGAAGGAATTTCCCCCCCAAAATGGAGGTACATTGGCTTCTACCTCACAGTTTTTTTTTTGCCTTTCTCTGGATTAACAAGAGGGGGGCTGGTTGGACATTTGTCTTTTTTCAGCCTAGCATGCTATGTAGCAATGTTGCTATGTATTGGTATCTTGAAATCGCACTTCAGGGTGCCAATGAGTGAGCCCTCCTCCCCTGTAATCTACTTACATGCTCTGTTGATTTTCACTTTACCATGCAAGTAGTTAAACTGCCAGGAACTGAGGTTTCTCCATTCCTGGCTGTTAGAGCAGGAACCTGGCCGTCAATAGTCAGGCAAGCCACTGCCTTAAACAGATGTATGTGCAGTTTAACCCGTTCCCGCTGCAGGGCGCAAGTTTACGTCCTGGCAGCAGGGTACTTCCCGCAACAGCACGTAAACTTACGTCCTGGAGATAGCGCGGGATCGCATATGATCCCGCGCTATCCCGCAGCGGGAGCCGGCTGTCAATCACAGCCGGCCTCCAACTGCAACAGCAGGGGGGCATCGGAGATGCGCCCCCCCCCCCCGCTGTTAACCCCTTCCCTACCGCGATCTAAGTAGATCGCGGCAGGGAAAGAGTTCACAGAGGGAGCGGACTCCCTCTGTGTCTCCGGACGGCTCTTGTGATAACATCGCGAGAGCCCGGCCAGTCACCATGGTAACAGGATGCCAGACACTGGCGTCCTGTATTGCCTATGCCTATGATCGCTGTATAAGCGATAAGGCATGGCAGAGTAGTAGCTCTGCCATGCCTTATGACAGCGATCATCAGGGCAGTGGTTAAAGTCCCCCATGGGGACACAAATATTTTAAAAAAGAACAAAGATTAAAAAAAATGAATTAAAAAAATGTAAAAAAAAGAGTTAAAAAACCATTTTTTATGCTTTTTCTCAGATTAGCATAAAAAAAGGTAAAAAAAAATAAAACCCCACATATTTGGTATTGTCGCGTCCATAACGATGCGTACAATGAGTTGCACATGCTTTTGACTGTGCACGGAAAAAAAACGCAAAAAAAAAGCATTTTGCCTCACTAAAAATGCAATAAAAGTGATCAAAAAAGCCGTATGTACCCCAAAATGGTACGAGTAAAAACTGCAGCTCATCTTGCAAAAACTAAGCCCTCACAGAGCACCGTACATCAAAAAATAAAAAAGTTACAGGACTTTGAATGCAGCGATTTAGAATAGAAAAAAGATTTCCAATAAAAAGGGTTTTTATTGCAGAAAAGTGGGAAAACCTAAAAAAAATGTAAGAATTTTGATATCATTGTAACCGTACCGGTCCGCAGAAAAAATGGAATGTCTCACTTATGCTGCATGATTAACGCTGTAAAAAAAAATTAAAAAATCTATGGCAGAATTGATGCGTTTTCTCTCCCTGCTATCATTAAAAAAAAAAAGGTTTACAATATAGTCTATGTACCCAAAAGTGGCACCGATAAAAACTACAGTTCGCCATGCAAAAAACAAGCCCTCATACGGCCGCGTCGACGGAAAAATAAAAAAGTTATGACTTTTGATAAACGGAGAAGAAAATCCGCCAAAAATTGTTGCGTCCTTAAGCCCAAAATAGGCCATGTCATGAAGGGGTTAAAGTCCATTAGTGAGGTCAGTAAAAAGACGTATTGCAGTCACTAAAGGCTTATTGCGGTCACTACTATTCCCACGAAATTTCAGACACCTTTTTAAGGTAAGATGCAATTTTTTTATATAGAACCGTTTGTCTTGGGATAGCATTAAGCTTCGGCATTGTGCAAACATCAATTAAATCCTTGGGATAGTCGTAACCCCTCGTTATCAGAATGGCTGTCAGCTGTGAACCACATATCGCCACATAAGAAATAGCTGTAACAGCATAGGAATCATCCTAATAAACCTCTTGGATAACTGGTTACAATCTCCCCTAGAGCACCTATTTCGATTTTCCCCTGTCCCCCTAACTGGGCTCACTGATTACTGTGGTTAATGCAGCTTCCTGAGCAGTCTACTATATTTAACTTTACCCTTTGTTTCAATAGCTATACCCTATTTCCCCTTTTGGATGCAATGGTCTATATGTAGGAACTAGAGATGAGCGAGCACCAAAATGCTCGGGTGCTCGTTACTCGAGGCGAACTTTTCGCGATGCTCGAGGGTTCGTTTCGAGTAATGAACCCCATTGAAGTCAATGGGCGACTCGAGCATTTTTGTATATCGCCGATGCTCGCTAAGGTTTCCATTTGTGAAAATCGGGGTAATTCAAGAAAGTGATGGGAACGACACAGCAACGGATAGGGCAGGCGAGGGGCTACATGTTGGGCTGCATCTCAAGTTCCCAGGTCCCACTATTAAAGGGGTTGTCCCGCGGCAGCAAGTGGGGTTATGCACTTCTGTATGGCCATATTAATGCACTTTGTAATATACATCGTGCATTAAATATGAGCCATACAGAAGTTATTCACTTACCTGCTCCGTTGCTAGCGTTCCCGTCGCCATGGTGCCGTCTAACTTCAGCGTCTAATCGCCCGATTAGATGCGCTTGCGCAGATGGGTCTTTTCCCTTCAGCTCGGTTCGGCAGCAGCGGCGTTCTGGCTCCGCCCCCCTTGTACGCGTCATCGCGTAGCTCCGCCCCGTCACATGTGCCGATTCCAGCCAATCAGGAGGCTGGAATCGGCACATGTGACGGGGCGGAGCTACGCGATGACGCGTACAAGGGGGCGGAGCCAGAACGCCGCTGCTGCCGAACCGAGCCGAAGGGAGAAGACCCATCTGCGCAAGCGCGTCTAATCGGGCGATTAGACGCTGAAGTTAGACGGCACCATGACGACGGGGACGCCAGCACAGGGAAGGTAAGTGAATAACTTCTGTATGGCTCATATTTAATGCACGATGTATATTACAAAGTGCATTAATATGGCCATACAGAAGTGCATAACCCCACTTGCTGCCGCGGGACAACCCTTTTAAGCCACAATAGCGGCAAGAGTGGCCCCCCCCTCCCAACAATTTTTACTTCTGAAAAGCCCTCATTAGCAATGCATACCTTAGCTAAGCACCACACTACCTCCAACAAAGCACAATAACTGCCTGCATGACACTCCGCTGCCATTTCTCCTGGGTTACATGCTGCCCAACCACCCCACCCCACCCCGCGCACGACCCAGTGTCCACAGCGCACACCAAACTGTCCCTGCCCAGCCTTCAGCTGCCCTCATGCCACGCCACACTCATGTCTATTTATAAGTGTGTCTGCCATGAGGAGGAACCGCAGGCACACACTGCAGAGGGTTGGCACGGCTAGGCAGCGACCCTCTTTAAAAGGGGCGGGGCGATAGCCCACAATGCTGTACAGAAGCAATGAGAAATCCAATCCTGTGCCACCTCCATCTGGAGCTGCACACGTGGGCATAGCAATGGGGAACCTATGTGCCACACACTATTCATTCTGTCAAAGTGTCTGCATGCCCCAGTCAGACCGCGGTTTTTTATAAATAGTCACAGGCAGGTACAACTCCGCAATGGGAATTCCGTGTGCACCCACAGCATGGGTGGCTCCCTGGAACCCACCGGCTGTACATAAACGTATCCCATTGCAGTGCCCATCACAGCTGAGGTAACGTCCGATTAAATGCAGGTGGGCTTCGGCCCACACTGCATGCCCCAGTCAGACTGGGGTTCTTTAGAAGTGGACACATGCAGTTACAACTCCCTGTGGACCCACGGCATGGGTGGCTCCCTGGAACCCACCGGCGGTACATAAATATATCCCATTGCATTGCCCATCACAGCTGAGGTAATGTCGTGCTTAATGCAGGTGGGCTTCGGCCCACACTGCATGCCCCAGTCAGACTGGGGTTCTTTAGAAGTGGACACATGCAGTTACAACTCCCTGTGGACCCACGGCATGGGTGGCTCCCTGGAACCCTCCGGCGGTACATAAATATATCCCATTGCATTGCCCATCACAGCTGAGGTAATGTCGTGCTTAATGCAGGTGGGCTTCGGCCCACACTGCATGCCCCAGTCAGACTGGGGTTCTTTAGAAGTGGACACATGCAGTTACAACTCCCTGTGGACCCACAGCATGGGTGGGTGCCAGGAAGCCACCGGCGGTACATAAATATATCCAATTGCAGTGCCCAACACAGCTGATGTAACGTCAGCTGTAATGCAGGTGGGCTAAAAATTCATTTGATTACACTGTAGGCGAGGGCCCCAAAAAATTGGTGTACCAACAGTACTAATGTACCTCAGAAAAATTGCCCATGCCCAACCAAGAGGGCAGGTGAAATCCATTAATTGCTTTGGTTAATGTGGCTTAATTGGTAACTAGGCCTGGAGGCAGCCCAGTTAAAATAAAAATTGGTTGAGGTGAAAGTTTCAACGCATTAATGAGCATTGAAACGTATAAAAATTGTTTAAAAAAATTATATGAGTGAGCCTTGTGCCTATATTCAATCAATATGTCTTCTGTCCCTGCCTCACAATATATGTCTTCTGTCCCTGCCTCACCACTACTGGCCCTGCACTATATCTAATTACTGCAGGGCGCAATGCTCTGCACGACCGATATACCAAAAAAAAAAAAGTGCAACACTGCAAAAAGCAGCCTCCACAGTACTGCACACAGTTAGATGTGGCCCTAAGAAGGACCGTTGGGGGTCTTGAAGCCTAAAATACTCCTAACGCTCTCCCTATAGCAGCTCCACCAAGACAGCACTTTCCCTAAAGTATGTCAGAATAAATCTGTGCCGAGCCGCGGGAGGGGCCGATTTATATACTCGGGTGGCACCTGATCTCGCCAGCCACTCACTGCAGGGGGGTGGTATAGGGCTTGAACGTCGCAGGGGGAAGTTGTAATGCCTTCCCTGTCTTTCTATTGGCCAGAAAAGCGCGCTAACGTCTCAGAGATAAAAGTGAAAGTAACCCGAACATCGCATGGTACTCGTTACGAATAACGAGCATCTCGAACACGCTAATACTCGAACGAGTATCAAGCTCGGACGAGTACGTTCGCTCATCTCTAGTAGGAACTATTAGTTACTTAGTTAATTTCTGTTTACCTAGTATAATGGATTTTGGTTATATACTGAGTTTTAATGTCTGAATTTTATAGACGTGTTTTTGTATTGTTGAATATACTAGTCATCATTGTATGTAGGCTACTGCAGTCGTGAGTAGCACATCTATTTTATATATTGTATGATTAACCCCGCTCAGTCATTTGCTCTTGTGCTTCTCTCTTTACAAAATCTCTTCAGGTCGTTTTCACCTAGTTGAGAAAATCAAGCGAGACTTGTGCGTTGCGTGATGTAAGGTCTCCCCATTGAAAACAATGGGAGACACTCCGCAACCCTCCACGGCGGAGGATCTTTACTTTTCCGAAGTAAAGCTTGGCAATTTTGATATAAAAACACCTCGCATCCACGAGGGAAATCACATGTTGGTGAGCGCAATCACGGCGCAATATCGTACTCGCCCGTGTGAAGTTAGCCTTATTGTTCATCATATTCTGACATGAGAACTCTTGTTCTTTATTATTCACATATGAATTGTATCTGTTGTCCATTCCAATATGGTTTGATTAGTTAGACTACTAGGGCAGTAAGATAAAGCACATAAACTGCTGTATGTATTTAGTGTTTATGAAATATTTACATTATAAGAACATTTATTAAGAATGACGCATTTTGACTAATTCACAATAGTGGCATGCCGGAAAAATCTAACCAAGATATGCTTTGCTGGGTTATAGGAGCAGCTGCTGTTTCAAATGAATAACATATTTTTTTCTCACATATATTCTGTGGTTGTAAGCGGCAAGTATGTGACCTAGAAAATAAGTTATGACCTACATAATGCATGTAGCTTTAAATGAATGAAAAGTTTGTTTTCTTCATAGTAAAGTTGCTTGTACCTTAAATTTTGAATAAACTTTTCCAAACAAAGTAGAGTAATACAATGTGTATATAATGTGATGCAATGTAACTTTTCAAGCGAAGTGTCATTAAAAATAAGTCTCATAATAGTGAATGGATGAAGAGTCTTGCAAAATATTGTATTGTGATGTATTCAGTAGATACTTGCATTTGTTTCATAGTGCTGCAAAGCACATTTGCTCTCATTGAAATCCATTTACTATCTACGAAAGTTGAGATTTGATACCGTGTATTTACAGCCGCGGTATCCATACCTTTCAAAAGTCATCACATATACATCTCACACAGCCAACCAGCAGCTTAAGGGCTCCTGCACACAAGCGGAAATTCTGCGGTGGGATTTCCCGCGGAATTACCGCCGCTAAAAGTTCCCATAGGATTGCCTTAACAAACGCAATCCTATGCAGATAGCCGCGATTTGGCCGCGCGAAATTTCGCGCCGCAAACAAATCGCGGCATGCTTTATTTCTGTGCGGGGCTCTCAGAGCCCCACACAGAAACGTCAGTGCCCGGCCGCCGGCTCCGGTCTGCGCATGCGCCGGCTGCCCGGCAAGCCGGCACATCAAACAGCCAGAAACGCGGGCGCGGATGAGTACACGCCACTCTCTGCAGGCGCTCAGGTCGGGTCCCGCGGCGAGAATCCTCGTAGCCGGATCCGACCCGCCCGTCTGCAGGCGGCCTAACAAAGAGCAAAAATGCTGAAACAGTTCTGTCTACAGATGAGTGTGCCTAGCTTGGCAGATAACCAATATATGTTTCAACAATCTTTAAAGGCTATGAACAACTTTGAGAGCAATTGTTTTTAACCCAAATCCTTGTATTTTGGGCTGAAAATCAGTTTTGCAACAGTATTTAATTGAAAATCTTGCACTATTTAGCCATTGCAGGTCCTACATATCACTGTATACAGTAAACTGCAGACTGACTTTCCCTCCAGATCTATCAGCGAAGCTGGACTGACAGTTTCTCTCTCCTATCTCTCTTCTCCTGACCATTCTTATAGGTAATTTATGACCTAGTCAGAAGCTGCAGTAGCCAAATGGTGCAACATTTTTAATGAATTCCTAAAGCAGAAATTAATTTCAGCCGAAAGGACATGCATTTAAGTAAAAGAAGAAGAATTTGTGCGAAAGGTGTCCATAGCCTTAAAGGCCTTGGACGCTGACTTACAGAGTAGTCACCTGCAGGGGGCACTAAAGAGTGAGTTTCTCCTTCTAAAAAAGATGAATTTTTCATGCATTCCCCAGGAAGCATTGCCCTAAATATTCTAGCTACAATAGATCTCCCCAAAGAGAATCGGTTCTTTCTGAGAAGTTTCATACCTGTAAATTGGTGTTCCATTATTTAAACATGAAGTCAGTTGCCCCTCAAATTTTTAGCCCCAAGAGAAGTACCACAAAGCAGAATGCTCATGTAGTACTGCGCATATAGTGCTATTGTAACTCTGAGATAGTGCTACTGTACATTTGGTCCCACTCAGTAGTCTATGGCCCAGAAATTAGTCGATACAATGCAGTATTGCACAAGCACCGGAGCAGGATATATTACGGTATTCCCCAAGCCAAGCTTATACTCATTAACCAGTGTCACATTTTAATGAGGAAATAGTTTGATATATAATTAGATTATGGCATTTCAGGAATGAAACCTCACAAGCCATTTATAGGTGATCCTTACCTATACTTACGTATGTTAAAGCTTTGTGCTTCCTGTTATATCACTACTTATTTTCTGCATTGCAGCATCAAGTGGCTACTATTCCCATGTCTTCCATTTTAATAGATCAGTAATTAAGTCAGTTTGTATTAGTTACCTTTCCTTACATAGTAAATTTCCTATAATGACCCAGAGCACCTCTGCTCTATTATTTTGACCAGCATAGGCTTCAGCTGTGACCTAGCAGGAGAAAGCAGGGAACTTCTGTAATGGTACATTGGGGAGAAAGAAAATTTGTGAATGTAGAAACCTGTGACTCTGGCTAAAAGCTGAATTTTAAGTTTTAGCATGGTTTGTTAAGTATAATACTTTATATCAGACAGCTTAATGTTGATTTAACACTTTCAAGACCAGAGATTTTTCATTTTGACATTTTTGTTTTTACTCCCTTTACAAAAATTACAACTATTTTTCATTGACTTAGCCATATGAGGGCTTGTTTTTTGTGTGACCAGTTATATTTTGTTATGGTAACATCTCTTGTACTATATATTAAATTGAAAAACTTTTAAATATTCTTAAGTGGGAGTTTAGGGAGAGTTTGCTTTTATGACAATCCCGATGCAGTAGAAATAACGTGTGCTCTTAACTGGATCAAAACAATTACAAAGATATCAAATATATATAGTTTTTTTATTGTACTATTTAAAAAACAAACAAACAAAATTCTGTTAAAAACAAAGATTGTTTTTGTCTCCATGTTCTGACACACATAGCTTTCTCATTTTTCTATCTGTGTGTGGGTGTGTTCACAGTGGTACCATTGTGGTTTACATATGACCAGGAGCATAGCTGAACGTTCATAGGCCCTGGTGCAAAACTTCTGCTTGCCCCCCACCCCTTACATACGTCAGCTCACAATTCATGGCTAAAGGTGCATTCACACGAACGTATATCGGCTCGGGTTTTACGCCGAGCCGATATACGTTGTCCTCGTGTGCAGGGGGGGGGGGGATGGAAGAGCCAAGTGCAGGAACTGAGCTCCCGCCCCCCTCTCTGCCTCCTCTCCGCCCCTCTGCACTATTTGCAATGAGAGGAGGCAGGACGGGGCTAAAGTCCGGGAATTAGCCCCGCCCCCGTCCCGCCTCTCCCCATTGCAAATATTGCAGAGGGGCGGAGAGGAGGCAGAGAGGGGGCGGGAGCACAGTTCCTGGCCCTGGCTCTTCCATCCTCCCCCCCCCCCCCCTGCACATGAGGACAACGTATATCAGCTCGGCGTAAAACCCGAGCCGATATACGTTCGTGTGAATGCACCCTCAGGCTCTAGAAAACATATACATCAGAGTTAGCATATATATTGACAACTATTAAAACATGACAGGCTTAAGTTATCCACTTATAATTTTACTTAGGTATAAGTTGGCGATAGACACCAAGTGATGAGAAGAATTGTCGCTTTCAAAGTACTATCACTTTAAGTGAGTTTATGCTACCATTTTATTACATAATGTTAAAATATATGGAGCTTATCTGTTTGTTATGAAAAAGTTCAGTAAAAGTGATATTTTTGTTAAAATATGCTCCCTCCCATCACCATGCACACAACAGCCATACAAAACTGAACACCCATAGATTTAAATATCTGAATACATGAATATTTACTGCATGGGGGCTAAACTAATATATATATATACCTTATTCACAGACGTGACTTGGTTAAAAGTAATACATTTTATTAAGTTTTATCTAAAAAAACACAATTGGGCACAACAAAAGACACAACACAAAATCCAAGTTGTAATGGAAAGACGTTAGCCCACCTAATGGTGAATTGGAAATAGGTTGGTGGGTTTCAAAAATACAACTTGGTATTACTTCTGATACTCCGTATTTCTTAATGTCGCACATCAGTTAGGAATACAGACTACACGGGGGCTGTTCATGGATTTTCCAAAAACCAGAACCCCAATTGGATATCTGTAGTTTTATTAATGTAATGACAGTATTCGACCAGAAATTCTCAGGTTGCGGAGAGGTGATATTCAACCTGAGGAAGTGAATATCTCTGTCAAAATTTCTGCCTAGTGGGCTGAAGAGTTTTTAACAGCTCAAAAGGACAGTATGTCAAGGATTTTGATTTTAGTCAATTTTTATTCCTTATAAACAGTACTCCTACTCATAGCGACAATGTTTGAGCAGAAACTTTCAGGTTGCAAATAAGTGATATTCAACCTAGGAAAATAGTTATCTCTGTCAGAACTTACTGCCTAGTGAGCTGAGAAATATGAACGGCTCAAAAGGGCAGTGTGTCAGAGATTTTAATTGTCAATGTTTTTTACTCATTATGGACAGTACTCCCACTCTACGCGTTTCACCACTGAGTATACGTGGATCCTCAGGAGACTTAGTACTTAGAGAGTAATAATAACAATAGTGTTTCCAGAGTTATGGTGGTAAATAATTAGGGTATCACTCAATAGTTAGAGTATCACTAAAGTATTTAATCCTCAATCAGGGAGTGAGCTCTTAGCGTTCAATTCGAGCTAGTAGGGTTTAACCTCGATAAAGGGATAGATAAAGGTTGTAGGTACGAGGTTTATTTATTTCAGATGTTAAACCCTTCTTCTCTATCAATCCCACTTTCAATTATCCTATGCCAGGTGTGATGGTCAATAGGATCTCCTTTCAATGAGAGTAGGGATAAAGAGTACTTCATGCATGAGATTCCTGGGTTTGGAATTTTGGTCTGGAGGTAATAATACCTCTAACAGATCCAAATTCCTATAATTGAGTGAAGGAGGTTTCAAGTCCTAAAGTCCTTAACTACTCATGCAAATGCATGCAATGAGGCAATTAGCGTAGCAGGACAAGGAGTCAATCCTCCCTAGGTACAGAAGAATATTTTTCCCTACACCCTCCTTTCTTTTTTCTTTCTTTTTTTCCCCCTTCCCCTCTCTCCCAGTAAGCTCAAGGTTACTACATGGACTGCAATCCCTACAGAAAGATAGAGAGCTCAAGAGGTCAGAGCATGACATAAAGTAGTTCCCATCGCCTTGATGGTAGGCTAGGGAGTGGGGGCCGCCAGGAAAAGTGGTGCTTAAATAGCTCATAGCCACACCTCATAATAGGTTGGCCCTATATATATGTGTGTGTGTGTATACATATATATTTATTCATACATAATGTAGGGACTAAATTATAAAGGGGAAAGATAAGACAATCTACCACAAAAAAAACGGGATCGTCAAACAGTGTTTTGTCTTCCTGGCGCTCAAGTTTGGCTCATCGTGAATCGGGTTGACAGATTACTATGAGGGGCTGGTGAGGATCCAGCAGTCATGGTACACATTGGCACCAATGAACAAATTAGAGCTCAATGGAGGGCCCTCAAAAACGATTTCAGGAGCCTAGGATTCAATCTTAGGGTGAAGACCTCCTAGGTAGTTTTATCGGAAATACTACCTGTACCACAAGCCACATTAGAAAGGCAGCGGGATCTTAAGGGAGGTAAAAAAGTGCCTCCGAAGTTGGTGTAAGGAGGAGGGGTTTGGGTTCCTGGAGAACAGGGCTGACTTTGCTGTCGGCTACAAGTTCTACATTAGGGATGGGCTGCATCTCAATGGGGAGGGTGCAGCTATGCTGGGGGAGAAGATGGCTAGAAAGCTGGAGGACTGTTTATACTAGGATCCGAGGGTAGGGCACCAAGAGAAATAGGGTGGTAGATAGTGTAGACAGTGACCTGGGACCAAGTAATGGGAGTGGGGGTCAAGCAAGGGGTGGGGTTAGTACACTTAGTACACTTTAGTACACTTAGAACTAAAAGGACCAGGTTAGTACACTTAGAGCTAACAGCTAAAAGGACCAGAGGTAAAACACTGAAAATACACAATATCAACCACCATATAAATTGTATGGCAATGAATGCAAGAAGTCTGATAGGTAAAGTGGGTGAGCTCGAAGCGAGAATGTCTGAAGAAAATTAAGATATAGTAGTAATAAACATGGTTTGATGATAAGTGCAATTGGGCGGTGAACTTACAGGGTTCTTCAGAAGAGTGGGAACCAGAAAGGGGGAGGGGTGTGTCTGTATGTTAAATCGTACCTAATGTGGAAACTATGAGGGTAGAAATACAGGGAGCAAAGAATAACAAAATCATGATAGGGGTTTCTATAGGCCACCAAAAACAATAGAAGACACTGAAAACTTATTATTAAGGCAAATAGAAGAGGTGTCAAACCGCAATGGAGTAATTATTATAGGAGACTTTAATTATCCGGATATAAAATGGGAAGACGAAACCTATAAATCTCATAAGGGCGAAAGGTTTTTGAGAACAATTAAAGATAACTACCTTTCCCAACTTGTGCGGGAGCCAACTAGAGGGAGGGCCATCCTGGACTTATTATTAACTAATAGAGATGAGCGAACGTACTCGTCCGAGCTTGATACTCGGGCGAATATTAGCGTGTTCGGGATGCTCGGTACTCGTAACGAGTACCACGCGATGTTCTGGTTACTTTCAGTTTCCTCTCTGAGACGTTAGCGCGCTTTTCTGGCCAATTGAAAGACAGGGAAGGCATTACAACTTCCCCCTGTGACGTTCAAGCCGTATACCACCCCCCTGCTGTGAGTGGCTGGGGAGATCTGATGTCACCCGAGTATAAAAATCGGCCCCTCCCGCGGCTCGGCTCAGATGCCTTGTGAGTTAGCTGAGGGAAAGTGCTATCGTGCTGGAGCTGCTGTAGGGAGAGCGTTAGGAGTTAGTGTAGGCTTCAAGAACCCCAACGGTCCTTCTCAGGGCCACATCTCATAGTGTGCAGTACTGTGTTAGCACTGTATTTTTTTTTTTTTCAAAATTGGATCTGCAGAGCATTGCGCCCTGCAATAGGGACAGAAGTGGTGGTTAGGCAGGGAGAGTGTTAGCAGTGAGTGTAGGCTTCAAGAACCCCAACGGTCCTTTCTAGGGCCACATCTATCCGTGTGCAGTACTGTCCAGGCTGCTGTTAGCAGTGTTGCATTTTTTTTTTTTTTTTTCAAAACCGGCTGTGCAGACCATTGCACCCGACATTAATACTACAGGGATAGAATTGTGTAGGCAGGGCCAGAAGACATACATTATTCATTGAATAGACGCAGTGTGGCTCTTCCTTTGAAAAACAAGGGAAAAAATTCTATTTCGCCTGCCTCTGACAGTCCTCAGGGCTCTGGGTACGTGTGTGCTGCGTGCAACGTTAAAAAAAATCAGACGCAGCCAGCTACGTTTTACTGCAGGCTTGCGACAATTTTTTTCCTGCATGGGAAATCCCTGATCTGCTGTAGCGAATAACTTTACATCACTGCAGTTCTGTGACACATTTGCAGGGCCACAACACAGTTATTAAACTTAGTAGTATTCATTGAATACACGCAGTGTGGCTTGTCCTTTGAAAAACAAGGGAAAAAATTCTACTTTGGCTGCAGGCTTGCGCCAATTTTTTTCCTGCATGGGAAATCCCTGATCTGCTGTAGCGAATAACTTTGCATCACTGCAATTCTGTGACACATTTGCAGGGCCACAACACAGTTATTAAACTTAGTAGTATACATTGAATACACGCAGTGTGGCTTGTCCTTTGAAAAACAAGGGAAAAAATTCTATTTTGGCTGCAGGCTTGCGCCAATTTTTTTCCTGCATGGGAAATCCCTGATCTGCTGTAGCGAATAACTTTGCATCACTGCAGTTCTGTGACACATTTGCAGGGCCACAACACAGTTATTAAACTTAGTAGTATTCATTGAATACACGCAGTGTGGCTTGTCCTTTGAAAAACAAGGGAAAAAATTCTATTTTGGCTGCAGGCTTGCGCCAATTTTTTTCCTGCATGGGAAATCCCTGATCTGCTGTAGCGAATAACTTTGCATCACTGCAGTTCTATGACAGATTTGCAGGGCCACAACACAGTTATTAAACTTAGTAGTATTCATTGAATACACGCAGTGTGGCTTGTCCTTTGAAAAACAAGGGAAAAAATTCTATTTTGGCTGCAGGCTTGCGCCAATTTTTTTCCTGCATGGGAAATCCCTGATCTGCTGTAGCGAATAACTTTGCATCACTGCAGTTCTCTGACACATTTGCAGGGCCACAACACAGTTATTAAACTTAGTAGTATTCATTGAATACACGCAGTGTGGCTTGTCCTTTGAAAAACAAGGGAAAAAATTCTATTTTGGCTGCAGGCTTGCGCCAATTTCTTTCCTGGCTTGGAAATCACTGGTAATACAGCATGCTGAGGGGTAGGGGTAGGCCTAGAGGACGTGGACGCGGCCGAGGACGCGTAGGCCCAAGTAAGGGTGTGGGCACAGGCCGAGCTCCTGATCCAGGTGTGTCGCAGCCGACTGCTGCGCGATTAGGAGAGAGGCACGTTTCTGGCGTCCCCACATTCATCGCCCAATTAATGGGTCCACGCGGGAGACCTTTATTAGAAAATGAGCAGTGTGAGCAGGTCCTGTCGTGGATGGCAGAAAGTGCTTCGAGCAAGCTATCATCCACCCAGAGTTCTGCGCCGTCCAGTGCTGCAAATCCGAATCCTCTGTCTGCTGCTCCTCCTTCCTCCCAGCCTCCTCACTCCACTACAATGACACATGCTCAGGAGCGGGAAGACTCCCAGGAACTGTTCTCGGGCCCCTGCTCAGATTGGGCAGCAGTGGTTCCTCTCCCACCAGAGGAGTTTATCGTCACTGATGCACAACCATTGGAAAGTTCCCGGGGTCCGGGGGATGAGGCTGGGGACTTCCGCCAACTGTCTCAAGACCTTTCAGTGGGTGAGGAGGACGATGACGATGAGACACAGTTGTCTTGCAGTGAGGTAGTAGTAAGGGCAGTAAGTCTGAGGGAGGAGCGCACAGAGGATTCGGAGGAAGAGCAGCAGGACGATGAGGTGACTGACCCCACCTGGTGTGCAACGCCTACTCAGGACAGGTCTTCAGAGGGGCAGGCAAGGGCAGCAGCAGGGCAGGTTGCAAGAGGCAGTGCAGTGGCCAGGGGTGGAGGCAGGGCCAGACCGAATAATCCACCAACTGTTTCCCAAAGCGCACCCTCGCGCCATGCCACCCTGCAGAGGCCGAGGTGCTCTAAGGTCTGGCAGTTTTTCACAGAGACGCCTGACGACTGACGAACAGTGGTGTGCAACCTTTGTCGCGCCAAGATCAGCCGGGGAGCCACCACCAACAGCCTCACCACCACCAGCATGCGCAGACATATGATGGCCAAGCACCCCACAAGGTGGGACGAAGGCCGTTTACCGCCTCCGGTTTGCACCGCTGCCTCTCCCCCTGTGCCCCAACCTGCCACTGAGATCCAACCCCCCTCTCAGGACACAGGCACTACCGTCTCCTGGCCTGCACCCACACCCTCACCTCCGCTGTCCTCGGCCCCATCCACCAATGTCTCGCACCGCACAGTCCAGCCGTCGCTAGCGCAAGTGTTGGAGCGCAAGCGCAAGTACGCCGCCACGCACCCGCACGCTCAATCGTTAACCGTCCACATAGCCAAATTTATCAGCCTTGAGATGCTGCCGTAAAGGGTTGTGGAAACGGAGGCTTTCAAAGCTATGATGGCGGCGGCGGCCCCGCGCTACTCAGTTCCCAGTCGCCACTACTTTTCCCGATGTGCCGTCCCAGCCCTGCACGACCACGTCTCCCGCAACATTGTACGCGCCCTCACCAATGCGGTTAGTGGCAAGGTCCACTTAACTACGGACACGTGAACAAGCACAGGCGGGCAGGGCCACTACATCTCCCTGACGGCACATTGGGTGAATTTAGTGGAGGCTGGGACAGAGTCAGAGCCTGGGACCGCTCACGTCCTACCCACCCCCAGAATTGTGGGCCCCAGCTCGGTGGTGGTATGTTCGGCGGTGTATGCTTCCTCCACTAAAGCACCCTCCTCCTCCTCCTCCTCAACCTCTGTCTCGCAATCTAGATGTGTCAGCAGCAGCAGGACGTCGCCAGCAGTCGGTGTCGCGCGGCGTGGCAGCACAGCGGTGGGCAAGCGTCAGCAGGCCGTGCTGAAACTACTCAGCTTAGGAGATAGGAGGCACATGGCCCACGAACTGCTGCAGGGTCTGACAGAGCAGACCGACCGTTGGCTTGCGCCGCTGAGCCTCCAACCGGGCATGGTCGTGTGTGACAACGGCCGTAACCTGGTGGCGGCTCTGCAGCTCGGCACCCTCACGCACGTGCCATGCCTGGCCCACGTCTTTAATTTGGTGGTTCAGCGCTTTCTGAAAAGCTACCCACACTTGTCAGACCTGCTCGTAAAGGTGCGCCGGCTCTGCGCACATTTCCGCAAGTCCCACACGGACGCTGCCACCCTGCGCACCCTGCAACATCGGTTTAATCTGCCAGTGCACCGACTGCTGTGCGACGTGCCCACACGGTGGAACTCTACGCTCCACATGTTGGCTAGGCTCTATGAGCAGCGTAGAGCTATAGTGGAATACCAACTCCAACATGGGCGGCGCAGTGGGAGTCAGCCTCCTCAATTATTTTCAGAAGAGTGGGCCTGGTTGGCAGACATCTGCCAGGTCCTTCGAAACTTTGAGCAGTCTACCCAGGTGGTGAGCGGCGATGCTGCAATCATTAGCGTCACCATTCCTCTGCTATGCATCTTGAGAAGTTCCCTGCAAACCATAAAGGCAGCCGCTTTGCGCTCGGAAACAGAGCCGGGGGAAGACAGTATGTCGCTGGATAGTCAGAGCACCCTCCTGTCTATATCTCAGCGCGTTCAGGAGGAGGAGGAGGAGCATGAGGAGGATGAGGGGGAAGAGACAGCTTGGCCCACTGCTGACGGTACCCATGCTGCTTGCCTGTCATCATTTCAGCGTGTATGGCCTGAGGAGGAGGAGGAGGAGGATCCTGAAAGTGATCTTCCTAGTGCGGACAGCCATGTGTTGCGTACAGGTACCCTGGCACACATGGCTGACTTCATGTTAGGATGCCTTTCTCGTGACCCTCGCGTTACACGCATTCTGGCCACTACGGATTACTGGGTGTACACACTGCTCGACCCACGCTATAAGGAGAACCTTCCCACTTTCATTCCCGAAGAGGAAAGGGGTTCGAGAGTGTTGCTATACCACAGGACCCTGGCGGACAAGCTGATGGTAAAATTCCCATCCGACAGCGCTAGTGGCAGAAGGCGCAGTTCCGAGCGCCAGGTAGCAGGGGAGGTGCGAAGATCGAGCAGCATGTACAGCCCGGGCAGTGCAACAGTCTTTAAGGGCCTGGACAGCTTTATGGCTCCCCAGCAAGACTGTGTCACCGCTCCCCAGTCAAGGCTGAGTCGGCGGGAGCACTGTAAAAGGATGGTGAGGGAGTACGTAGCCAATCGCACGACCGTCCTCCGTGACGCCTCTGCCACCTACAACTACTGGGTGTCGAAGCTGGACACGTGGCCTGAACTAGCGCTGTATGCCCTGGAGGTGCTTGCTTGTCCTGCGGCTAGCGTCTTGTCGGAGAGGGTGTTTAGTGCGGCTGGGGGAATCATCACAGATAAGCGTACACGCCTGTCAACCGACAGTGCCGACAGGCTAACACTCATCAAGATGAACAAAGCCTGGATTTCCCAAGACTTCTCTTCTCCACCAGCGGACAGCAGCGATACCTAAGCAATACGTAGGCTGCACCTGCGGATGGAAGCATAGTTCTCTCTCACCATCCAAAACGGGGACATTTCTACTTCATCAATCTGTGTATAATATTCCTCCTCCTCCTCCTGCTCCTCCTCCTGAAACCTCACGTAATCACACTGAACGGGCAATTTTTCTTAGGGCCACAAGGCTCACTCATATAATTTTTCTAAAAATTTTTTATACGTTTCAATGCTCTTAAAAGCGTTGGAACTTTAACTTGAACCAATTTTTCGTTAAACTGGGCTGCCTCCAGGCCTAGTTACCACTTAAGCCACATTAACCAAAGCGATTAATGGGTTTCACCTGCCATCTTGGTTGGGCATGGCCAATTTTTACTGAGGTACATTAGTACTGTTGGTACACCAATTTTTTGGGGCCCTCACCTACAGTGTAATCATAGCAATTTCTATGTTCTTCGCCTGCACTCATGGTACAGAAAGGTGTGTGGGGTTGGCCTACACTTTAGCTACATAAATGTAACTTGGGCCTTGGCTATACTGCAGCTACTGAAATGGAACTAAGACTGCGCTCCCACTATACTGCTGCTTCGGAATTGTTCCTGGGGCCTGTGTAGGCTGCTACTATTACTTAAATGGAACTTAGACTATGCTCCTCCTATACTGCTGCTTCGGAATTGTTACTGGGGCCTGTCTTGAGTGCTACTATTACTGAAATGGAACTAATACTGTGCTCCCCCTATAATGCTGCTAGTGATATGTTAGTAGGGCCTGTCCTAATGCTACGGCTGAAATGTTACGAATTCTGGGCTCTGCCTATACCGCTGCTAATGGTATGTCTCTGGGGTGTGGAAACAGAGGCTTCCCAAAGACATGATGGCGGCGAGGCCATTTCCCACCAACGCGGTTACTGTTAAGGTGCATATAACCACGGACACGTAGAGAGGACACGTAGTGCCTCAAAAACATCCCCCTCCTCCTCCAACAATGAAAACATTCTTGGCAAATGCCTTTGCATTGGTTCGTCTGGTGGCAGTCCAAGAATTTCACCTTTACCGACACAACAAGAGAGCCCCCCCACCATCCCCCCGCCACGGCCCACTTAATCCTGGCCACATTCCGAAAGCCAACAAAATACAACCGTGCTACTAGGTCCGCAGTCACCACCACATTACCACCAACGCGGTTACTGTTAAGGTGCATATAACCACGGACACGTGGAGAGGACACGTAGTGCCTCAAAAACATCCCCCTCCTCCTCCAACAATGAAAACATTCTTGGCAAATGCCTTTGCATTGGTTCGTCTGGTGGCAGTCCAAGAATTTCACCTTTACCGACACAACAAGAGAGCCCCCCCACCATCCCCCCGCCACGGCCCACTTAATCCTGGCCACATTCCGAAAACCAACAAAATACAACCGTGCTACTAGGTCCGCAGTCACCACCACATTACCACCAACGCGGTTACTGTTAAGGTACATATTACCAGTCTGACTGGGGCATACAGACACCTTGACAGAATGAATAGTGTGTGGCACATAGGTTCCCCATTGCAATGCCCACGTGTGCAGCTCCTGATGGAGGTGGCACAGGATTGGATTTCTCATTGCTTCTGTACAGAATTGTGGGCTATCGCCCCACCACTTTTAAAGAGGGTCGCTGCCTAGCCGTGCCAACCCTCTGCAGTGTGTGCCTGCAGTTCCTCCTCATGGCAGACGCACTTATAAATAGACATGAGGGTGGTGTGGCATGAGGGCAGCTGAAGGCTGCGCAGGGACAGTTTGGTGTGCGCTGTGGACACTGTGTCGTGCAGGGGGGAGGGGGGTTGGGCAGCATGTAACCCAGGAGAAGTGGCAGCGGAGTGTCATGCAGGCAGTGATTGTGCTTTGTTGTAGCTAGTGTGGTACTTAGCTAAGGTATGCCATGCTAATGAGGGCTTTTCAGAAGTAAAAGTTGTTGGGAGGGGGGGGGCCCCACTCTTGCCGGTATTGTGGCTTAATAGTGGGACCTGGGAACCTGAGATGCAGCCCAACATGTAGCCCCTCGCCTGCCCTATCCGTTTCTGTGTCGTTCCCATCACTTTCTTGAATTGCCCAGATTTTCACACATGAAAACCTTAGCGAGCATCGGCGAAATACAAAAATGCTCCGGTCGCCCATTGACTTCAATGGGGTTCGTTACTCGAAACGAACCCTCGAGCATCGCGATAAATTCGTCCCGAGTAACGAGCACCCGAGCATTTTGGTGCTCGCTCATCTCTATTAACTAACAAACTAGACCAAATAATGAAGATGCAGATTGAGGGACCTCAAAAATAACAGTTCAGACATCAAATGGGAGAAGTTTAAAAACATCCTAATTACCTCATATGGGCAGTTTAAAAATAAAAGTAAAAAATAAAAGAACTACAAGTTTAAAAATAAAAGAACTACAAGTAGAAAGAAACCAATGTGGCTCGACGAGACTCTAAGGGCAACAATAAGCGAAAAAAGAAAGCATTTAAATTACTAAAACAAGAAGGCAGCAAAGAAGCACTAAAAATATACAGGGAAAGAACAAATTATATAAGGAAAAGATTAGAGATGAGCGAGCAGACTCGAGATGCTCGTTACTCCAGACGAACACCACGCGATACTCGAGTCAATTGCATTTCCCTTCCCCGCATGTTTAGCACCATTTTCTAGCCACTAAACATGCGGAGAAGGCATTACCACTTCCTGCTGTGACATGCCAGCCCTCTGCCCGCCAAGAGCAGTGAGTGGCTGGGCCGATCAGGTGACCGCCGAGTACTTAAACTGGCTCACTTAAGAAGCATGCTGACAGTGGTTAGGGAAAATGCTGATGCTTATACAGGGAAAGTGTTAGAGTGGGATCCTGTCTTTAAGAACCCCAACGGTCCTTCTAGGGCTACTCCTCATCGTGTGCATTACAGTTGTGGCTGTCTGGGAGCAGTAGTGCACCAATTTTTTTTTTTTTAAAGCATCTATGCCTCTGCAGAGCATTACAGCTATAGCATTCTCAGTCTGCAGTGCATTAGGCAGAGGTCTCACCGCGAAACATTTCTCTAATATTTCCTGGGACACTGCAGATCATTGCAGCTATACCGTCCTATGTGTGCAGTGCCATAGGCAGAGGGCTCACTCTCATCGCTAAATAGTACACAAATATTTCCTGGCCCACTGCAGATTATTGCAGCTATACCATTCCATATGTGCAGTGCCTTAGGCAGAGGGCTCACTCTCACCGCTAATAGAACGCAAATATTTCCTGGCCCACTTCAGATCATTGCAGCTATACCAATTTATGTGTGCAGTGCCTTAGGCAGAGGGCTCACTCTCACCGCTAAACAGTACGTAGTAGTGCACCCTTCTTTTTTTAACGCATCTAGGCCTGTGCAGAGCATTACAGTTTTACCGTTCTCAGTCTGCAGTGCATTAGACCGAGGTTTCACCGCGAAACAGTACTCTAATATTTCTAGGCCACTGCAAATCATTTCAGTTATACCGTTCTCAGTCTGCAGTGCATTACGCAGAGGTCTCACCGTGAAACAGTACTCTAATATTTCCTTGGCCACTGCAAACCATTTCAGTTATATCGTTCTCAGTCTGCAGTGCATTACGCAGAGGTCTCACTGTGAAACAGTACTCTAATATTTCCTTGGCCACTGCAAACCATTTCAGTTATACTGTCCTCATTCTGCAGTGCATTACGCAGAGGTCTCACCGTGAAGCAGTACTCTAATATTTTCTAGGCCACTGCAAAGTATTACAGCTCTGCCATGGTGCAGAGCGTCTCACAGTACCGTTTCCTTGGTGTGTGGGGGGGGAGGGGGGGAGATAGCCATAGGTATCAGCGCAAGACAGCGGGTTAATTTTTTCAACTTACAGCATAGAGCCTCAGCTATCTACAAGTCTCTGTGTGTTGTGAATTAGCCACAGTTGTCAGCGCTGTATAGTGGGGTCATTTATTTGGGCCCTGCTCTAGCCTTAATCCGCCATGATGAGGAGTAGGGGTAAGGGTCGAGGACATGGACGCGGGCACCGGCGTCCAAGTAAGTGTGGGGGCACAGGCCGAGTTACTGGGTGGGGTGAATCACAGTTGACTGCTGAGGGATTAGGAGAGAGCCACATTTCTGGGCTCCCCAGATTCATATCACAATTTGCGGGTCCGCGTGGTAGACCCTTATTACAAACAGAGCAGTGCAAGCAGCTCCTGTCGTGGATAGCAGAAAATGCGTCCAGCAATGTATTGACCATCCAGTCTTCTACGCAGTCCACTACTCACGGGCTAGAGACTGCAACTATGAATCCTCTGGCTGCTCCTCCTTCCTCCCAGCCTTCTCACTCCATTAAAATGACATATTCTGAGCAGGCAGACTCCCAGGAACTGTTCTCTGGTCCCTGCCCTGAGTGGGAAAAAACGGTTCCTCTCTCCCCTGAGAAGTTAGTCGTGACTGATACCCAACCTCTGGAAAGTTCCCGGAGTCCTGGTGATGAGGCTGGGGGCTTCTGGCAACTATCTCAAGAGCTTTTTGTGGATGAGGATGATGAGACACAGTTGTCTGTCAGTGAGGTAGTTGTAAGGACACTAGGTCTGAGGGAGGAGCGCACAGAGGATTCAGAGAAAGAGCTGCTAGACGATGAGGTAACTGACCCCACCTGGCTTTCTAAGCCTACTGAGGACAGGGCTTCAGAGGGGGAGGCAAGTGCAGCAGCAGGACAGGTTGGAAGAGCCGGTAGAGTGGCCAGGGATAGAGGCAGGGTCCGAGCGAAGAATCTCCCAAATGTTTCCTAAAGCACCCCCTTGCGCCAAGCCTCCATGCAGAGGGCTAGGTGTTTAAAGGTGTGGATGTTTTTTAGTAAGAGCGCGGACGACGGACAAACTGTGGTGTGCAACCTGTGTCGCACCAAGATCAGCCGGGGAGCCACCACTACCAGCCTGACCACCACCAGCATGCACAGACATATGATGGCCAAGCACCCCACAAGGTGGGACGAAGGCCATTCACCGCCTCCGGGTCACACCACTGCCTCTTCCCCTATGCCACAACCTGCCAAACAGATCCAATCCCCCTCGCAGGACGCAGGCACAAGCAGCTCCTGGCCTGCACCCGCATCCTCACCTCCACTGTCCTCCACTCCATCCAGCATTGTCTCTCAGCGCAGCATTCAGCTGTCGCTAACACAAGCATAGGAGCGAAAGCGCAAATACGCCGCCACCCACCCGCATGCACAAGCTTTAAATGTGCACATTAGCCTGGAGATGCAGCCATACAGGCTTGTGGAAACGGAGGCTTTCAAAAACATGATGGCAGTGGCGGTCCCGCGCTACTTGGTCCCCAGTTGCCACTATTTTTCCCGGTGTGCCGTCGCCGCCCTACACCAGCACGTCTACCACAACATCAATCGTGCCTTCACCAAGGTGGTTACTAGGAAGGTCCACTTAACCACGGACACATGGACAAGTACTGGCGGGCAGGGACACTATATCTCCCTGACGGCACATTGGGTGAACTTGGTGGAGGCTGGGACTGAGACAGAGCCTAGGACCACTCACGTCCTACCCACACCCAGAATAGTGGGTCCTTCCTCGGTGCTGGTATCTGCAGAGTTTTATGCCACCTCCTCCTCCGCCACCTCCACCTCTCAATTAAGAAGTGTAAGCACGTTGCCAGCATTCGGTAGCGTGGCAGCACAGCGGTGGGCAAGCATCAGCAAGCCGTGCTGAAACTAATTAGCTTAGGTGACAAGAGGCACATGGCCCCCGAGCTGTTGCAGGGTCTGACAGAGCAGACCGACCTCTGGCTTTCGCCGCTGAGCCTCCAACTGGGCATGGTCGTGTGTGACAATGGCCGTAACCTGGTGGCGGCTCTGCAGCTCGGCAGCCTCACACACATGCCATGCCTAGCCCCCGTTTTCAATCTGGTGGTTCAGCGGTTTCTGAAAAACTACCCGCACTTGTCTGACCTACTCGGCAAGGTGCACCGCGTCTGCACACATTTCCGCAAGTCCACCACAGTTGCTGCCACCCTGAGAACCCTGCAACGTTGGTTTCAGCTACCAGAGCACCAACTGCTGTGCGACGTGCCCACACGCTGAAATTCTGCGCTGCACATGTTGGCCAGGCTGTACTAGCAGTGTAGCGCAATAGTGGAATACCAGCTGCAACATGGACGGTGGAGTGGTAGTCAGCCTTCGCAATTCTTTACTGTAGAATGGGCATGAATGGCAGATATTTGCCAGGTCCTCGGAAACTTTGAGGGGCCTACCCAAATGTTGAACGGCGATGCGGCCATCATTAGCGTTACCATCCCGCTGCTTTGCCTGATGAGAAGTTCGCTGCTAAGCATAAAAGTCGACACTTTGCGGTTGGAACAGGAAACGGGGGGTGACAGTATATCGCTTGATAGCCAGACCAACCTCATGTCCATATCTCAGCGGGCTTTGGAGGAGGAGGGGGGGTGAGGAGGAGGGGGAAGAGACTGCTGGCCACACTGCAGAGGGTAGCCATGCTGCTTGCCTCTCATCTGTTAAGCATGTATGGGCTGAATAGGAGGAGGAGCATTCTGAAAGTCATCCTCCTAGTGAGGACAGCGATGTGTTGCGCACTGGGACCCTGGCACACATGGCTGACTTCATGTTAGGCTGCCTTTTCCGTGACCCTTGCACCATTGGGTGTACACCCTTCTCGACCCACAGTATAAGGAGAATCTTTCCACTCTCATTCCCAAAGAGGAAAGGGGTACGAGAGTGATGCAATACCACAGGGCCCTAGTGGAAAAAGTGATGCTAAAGTTCCCATCTGACAGCGCTAGAGGCAGAAGACGTAGTTCAGAGGGCCAAGTAACAGGGGAGGCACGGGGATCAGGCAGCATGTTCAGTGAAGGCAGGGGAACATTCTCCAAGGCCTTTGCCAGCTTTATGGCTCCCCAGCAAGACTGTGTCACCACTCCCCAGTCAAGGCTGAGTCGGAGGGAGCACTGTAAAAAGATGGTGAGGGAGTACGTAGCTGATTGTACCACCGTCTTCCGTGATGCCTCTGCTCCATACAACTATCAGGTATCAAAGCTGGACACGTGGCACGAACTTGTGCTGTACGCCCTGGAGGTGCTGGCCTGTCCTGTCGCTAGTGTCTTGTCAGAGAGGGTGTTTAGTGCAGCTGGGGGAATCATCACTATAAGCGTACCGGCCTGTCAACTGCTAGCACGGACATGCTTAAACTCATAAAGATGAACAAAGGCTGGATTTCCCCAGACTTCTCTTCTCCACCGGCGGAAAGCAGCGGAACCTAATGATTCTTTTCATTGCAACAGGAGCAAATTGCATCCTCTATCCCCACAAAAAGGAATAATTAGCTTTGTCAATCACTCTCAGATATTATAACTCTTCTTACTCTTCCTCCTAAAACAGCATGTCATCACGCTGAACTGCCAAATTGTCTGCGGCTCAAAAGGCTCTGTTTAAAACTTTTTTACAATTTTTAAAAGTTTCAAAAGTTTTTAAACTTTAATTATTTTTAATAATAAACATTTTTTTTCACAGGGCTGCCTGCAGGCTCTGTTACAAATTAAGCAACAGCAAGCTGTAACTTTAAAAAGGTCTGTCTATACTCTTGCAACATCAATGTTACTGGGGTTTGCCTATACACTTGCTACTAAAAGGTTTGAGGGGTTTGTTCATACTCTTGCTGCAGAAATGTTACTGGGGTCCGCCTATACTCTTGCTACATAAATTTTACTAGGGGCCGCCTATACACTTGCTACTGGAAGGTTTAAGGGGTTCGCCTATACTCTTGCTACAGAAATGTTACTGGGGTCCGCCTATACTCTTGCTACAGAAATGTTACTGGGGTCAGCCTATACTCTTGCTACATAAATGTTACAGGGGTTCACCTATACACTTGCTACTAAAGGGTTTGAGGTGTTCGCCTATACTCTTGCTACAGAAATGTTACAGGGGTCCGCCTATACTCTTGCTATATAAATGTTACTGGGGTTCGCCTATACACATGCCACTAAAAGGTTTGAGGGGTTCACCTATACTCTTGCAACAGAAAGGTTTCAGGGGTCCGCCTATACTGTGTTTAGCTGCCTGACACATACACAGAATGAAGTGTGTAGGGACACATGGATTTCCCATAGCTATGTAACTCATGGCACCTTGGGTCACACAAGGTGGAGGCTGGTACCAAGCCTGACCCAGGGCCCACTCACGTACTTCCCACACAGAGTATTGCGGGTCCTACCTCAGTCATTGTTTCTTGGCCTTATTATGCCACCTCCTCCTCTTGCTTGGGGTCTGGGGATCAGCGCTGGGCAACATGTATTTTCTCTTGTGTTACCACATTTATCTAAGACACTGGTTTGGGCAAAACAAAAAGAGCGTTACTGAATTAATGAGATGTTCACAGCTGTACTAGCATCCAAGTCCACTTTAGGCCCACGATTAATAAGGTTGTGGGCAGAGGCCGAGGTCCTGGGGGGAAGAATCAACTGCGCCAGGTTTGGCCTGTGGAACTTCTTGGTGGTTTATCCAGTCTTTGGAGTGATGAAAGCAACCGTAAATGATTTAATGAGATGTTCACAGCTGTACTAGCATTCGAGTCCACTTTATGCCCATGATTACTGAGGGTGTAGGCCGAGGTCCTTGGCAGGGTGAAACTCTGCCATGTTTGGGCACTCTGATTTCTTTATGTGTAATACCGTCTTTGGGTTTCATGGGCTCGCCTATGTTGTGGGTGCACAAAGACTTCTCCTTGCGGTGTTTTACCTGTCTGGCAGAAATACACTGACTGACTTGGGTAGGGTGCAAACGGCTTTCCCATTGCAGTATTTTACCTATCTGGCACAAATACACTGAATGACTGGGGCAGAAGTGTGGGCTGAGGTCCTTGGCAGGGTGAAACTCTGCCATGTGTGGGCACTCTGATTTCTTCATGTGTAATACTGTCTTTGAGCTTCATGGGCCTATGCTGTGGTGCACAAAGATTTCCCATTGCGGTGTTATGGCTATCTGGCACAAATACACTGAATGACTTGGGTAGGGTGCAGAGTGCCATCTCTTCCTCCTGCTTGAGGTCTGGGGATCAGCGTTGGTCAACATGTATTTGCTCTCATGTTACCACAGTTATCTGAGACACTGGTTTAGACCAATCAAAAGAAGCGTAATTGAATTAAGGAGACGTTCACAGCTGTACTAGAATCAGAGCCTGCTTTATGCCCACAATTGCTAAGGGTGTGGGCAGAGGCCAAAGTCCAGGGGGGGTATGCAACTGTGCCAGGTTTGGCCTGTGGAACTTCTTTGTGGTTCATCCACTCTTTGGATCGATGAAAGCAACCAGAAATCATTTAATGAAACGTTCACAGCTGTACTAGCATCCGAGTCCGCTTTATGCCCACGATTACTGAGGGTGTGGTTAGAGGCTGAAGTCGTGGGGGGGATGCAACTGTGCCAAATTTGGCCCATGGAACTTCTTGGCAGTTCATCCACTCTTTGGAGCAATGAAAGCAACCGTAACTGACTTTATAAGACGTTCATAGTTGTACTAGCATCCCAGTCCTCTTTATGCCCACGATTGCTGAGGGTGTGTGCAGAGGCCGAGGTCCTGGGTGGGGTGAAACACTGCCATGTTTGGGAACTGTAATTGCTTCATGTTTAATACTTTCCTTGGGTTTCATGGACTCGCCTATGCTGTAGGTGCACAAAGATTTCCCATTGCAGTGTCGTAGCTATCTGGCACAAATACACTGAATGACTTGGGTAGGGCGCAGAAGGCTTTCCCATTGCGGTGTTGAGCTATCTGACACCTACACTGAATGAATTGTGTGGACACATGGATTTCCCATTGCTATGTAACTCTTGGCACCTTGGGTCACACAAGGTGGAGGCTGGGACCGAGCCTGAGCCTGGGTCCACTCACATGCTTCACACACAGAATATTGCAGGTCCTACCTCGGTCATGGTTTCTCTTGGTTATTATGCCACCTCCTCCTCCTGCTTGAGGTCTGGGGATCTGCGTTGGTCGGCATGTATTATCTCTCGTGCTGCAATTTACCACAGTTCTCCAAAATACTGGATTGGAGCATTCACAGGAAGTGTTAGTGATTTCATGAGACTTTCACAAGGTCACTGTATACCTGTGGTGGTTACTTTGGCAACACCTCCTACTTCAAACCAATCTTTGGTGTTAGCATGCGCTGCTGCATTGTGGAGATGTGTAGAAGTGCTGGCACCTGAGTCCCCTTTATGCCCACATTTGCAGCACCTGACAATTTTGTGACGGAGGTGGCACTGGATTAGAATAATGATTCTACGTCAATTCTCAACAGCATTGTGGGCTATCACCCACACTTTCAAAGAGGGTTGCTGCCTGGCCCTGCCAACCCTCTGCAGCGTGTGTCGCCGGTTTCTCCTCATCGCAGGCGCACTTATAATTCGACATGAGGGTGGTGTGGCTATGAAGCGAGAGTGTGGCATGAGGGCAGCTGAAGGCTGCGCAGGAAAAATTTATGTGTGTTGTGGATTCAGGGTCATGCGGGGGGTTGGACAGCAATGCCAGCATGTAACCCAGGAGAAGAGGCAGCAGTGTCACCCGCAGGCAGTGATTGTCCTTGGTTGCAGCTAGTGTGGTGCTTAGCTAAGATGTGCCAGCGCTTGTGCCTTGATAATGAGGGTCCCTCCCAAGTAAATAGTTAGAGGGGTGACCGCCAGGCTCTTGCCCTCATTTTGGCTTAATAACGGGACCTGGGAGCCTCAGATGCAGCCATGCATACGCTATAGAGAGCTAAAATAACCCTAAACTATTCTTCACTTATATAAATAGTAAAAGGATTTGCACTGAGAGCACTGGAACTTTAACAAATAATGCAGGGGAAACCATAGAAGGCGATGGGGGGAAGACAAATCAATTAAATAAAATAATTTCTTTTCAAGTGTATTCACGAATAAAAAAGAAATACCAAATCCTTGGATACCATTGAATAAAAAAGAAATGTCACATAAGATGCAGGGGAATAAAACAAATCCCCTGCTAAGTATTGCATGCCTAACACATGAGGAAGTGCAGAGTCGGTTAAGAAGAATTAAAATCGACAAAGGCCCAGATGGAATACACCCAAGGGTTCTGAGGGAACTAAGTAACGTGATAGATAGACCACTATTTCTTATATTTAAGGATATTTTGGTTGTACCACTAGAATGGCGCATTGCTGTCGCAATATACAAAATGGCCAAAATCCAACTAATACCTTGCATTTATTATATATTATTCACATGCAGTGCAGCTTTTAAATGCCTGGGGGAGCCCAGGGTGGTAGTACCAATGTAATTCACTAATTGAGGTGCAGGGCAGCCCACTGAACTATTATGGCGTCAATAATAGGTTGCTGCTCTGCATGGTGCATGTATCAGAATGGTCTGGCACTTTGTATCTACTCTGTTTGGGAGTATACACCAAGCAATCCCCCCCTCCTATATTAGGAGGTTGTGCGAGTGGCTGATTCATAGGTGTCCCTCACAGGTGTAATTAGCTCCCTCATTTGCTACCTGCATGCTAAGGGTGTGCACATGTTTGCCCTCCTGAGTCAGTAAGTATATGGCCGTTTTCAGTGATTGTTTGTTTTTAAATTTTCCCTTCTGTGATGCAATATACAAAAGGGGTCTAAAAGAGAGCCTGCTAACTACAGGCCCAAGTTACCTGTGCTGCTGGGATCTGTAGTTCTAAGCTTCCTAGCAGCACACCCCTCACAGGGTTAATTGTTGAGCTGACTGGGTGTGGTACTTCCTGCTAGCCAATCTCCTGGCTCTGTGCTCACATATAAACCCAGCTCCTGGTCAGTCTCTGCATGGTGTTCAGGGTAAGCAGTCATGAATCCTTGTCTGTTGAAGTTTGCTGTGTGACCTGTTATCTGTGTTTTGTTGCAGCTTGCTGTGTGATCTGTGCCTTGCGGTTCATGTCCGTTTGTACGTTTATTTTGTGTCAGTTTGGTCTGCTGAGTTTGTTTGCTATGTCTGCGCTAGGTTGGCCCCTAGGGCCCTCTAGTAGATGTGTCTTGCTAGTGTAGGGACTGCAAGATATGAGGGGCCTTGCTGGGGCTTGCATTTTAGGTTCATTGGCCAATTTAGGAACTAACACCTCGCATTTATATTCAGCTTATCATCTGCTATTAGTGTTTGCATTGTGGCTGCTGTATGCTGTGTATTCTGGCTCTGTGTGTCCTGTGGTTCAGTCCCTGTCATGTGGCATGTATATGTGTCCTGTTCTGGTGTGTGGCTCCTAGGATCAGCTAGATCTGAAGACTGCTGGGCTGCCATTATTGGGGCAATGTCCCTGCTTAGGTAGGGCCATGCCATGGGAAATTGCTATGCTATGGGAAAATGCTTTATCCTGCATATTTGTGGAAACCATTTGCAGTTTCCGCAAATGGAGGAAAAATCGCAGCATGCTCCATTTTTGCGTGGACTGCCTCCATTTATGTCAATAGAAGCCATCCAACCCACGGCACATGTGCAATTATCATTTCAGACCAGTCGCGGATTCTGCATCACCGCCTAGCGACAACTCGGGAAAAAAATTGAATACAAAACATCTGTACTGCGCAAGCCGGACGCTACCCGCCGGGTCCATCCGCAGTACAAATGAAGACACAATACGCATGGCCACCGCTGCTGTCAGGATCGGACTCCGCTGCGGGCCCCCTAATGCAAAGTCCGTCTCTGCCGCGTGCAGGCGGCCTAAGACATAGATGTGTGAGCAGTGCCAATATATTTGTGTAATATGCATTTGTCTGTATGCAATATACACTGTGTATGTCTTGTGTATATATGTGTAGGTAAATATATTCAGGAAGTATTATTTATATCTACAGCATGTGGTATTGTATGCACAGTATATGGTACAGTATGTGTACAGTTTATGGTATATATATATATATATATATATATATATATATATATGGTGTTCAGTAAAATTATTTTTTTTGTATAGTATTATTTTTTGTTACATTTGTTGGCTAGATGGAAAGTTGGAATTCAAAATCAATTCCAATGGATGGACTAATATATCAGTCTGTCATCAGTATTAACAGTAGAGGCACGATGCACTAAAAGGTACAAATTCATATTAAACAGATGTAATATGGCTGCATCCATACGGTGTTAAGAGTAGATGTTTGCAGCAGTGGTCATGCACTTTTGGTACACCAGAAATTAATGGAGTGTTTAGTATCTACAATAGATGCGAAAACTTGCCACAAGGCTCAACAGTGGCCCAACAAATCGTTTTGCAAATTAGTAGAATATAAGGGAAACTTAGCATTTCACAAATTATACATATTTTAATTTTTATTGAGGTATAAAAACATATATAAAAATTCTTCACATTAACATAAAAACTTCAGTAAACAATGAAACCGAATCTGTCACAGTGTGTATACATCCTCTGACCAGTTGAAATCTAGCTCTACAATTTTAAATAATTTACCTGTAAAATTGCTACACAATTGACTGAGTCTTGAGGCCAACTGCACTTAATGCAGACCAGCACTGTTGATGATATTATAAGTTCAATATGGCTTTGAGTTAAAGGAGTTTTCCGAAATCATTGTTTTTCTTTTTTTAAGAAGTTGCTTGTGTTCATCCAACCAAGTCTGTTTATATGCTGCAGAGTCAGCCTGTGAATAGAAAGTCATTGGCTCTGCAGCCAATCATAGACCTCAGCCGTTGGCTACTGAGGTCTCTGATTGGCTGCAGCAACCTGTGACATTCCATAAACAGGCTGACTCTGTAGCAGAGTGAATGAAGATGCTGTGCTGGAGCTGCAGGAACCCAGGACAGATGAATATGGGCTATTTTATTATTTTTTAACAAGGGCAGCTTCCTAAAAAAGCAAAAATCTATATTTCGGTAAACGCCTTTAAGCTGTCCCAGTAAGGCCAAAACATTTTTTCTGTAGCGTAATCCAAACTTTAATGAACAATCAATAGATTTGCTTGTATAAAATATAAAGCATGGCAGCATAAATGATGCAGACGGCGGTCTACATAAATAAAGCCTTTATTATTCCATAGATGCATGTATAGGCAACGTTTCGACCTTTCCGGTATTTATCAAGCCACTATCAATAGAAGCAGAGTAGTAGATCCATGCTCCTTGATAGTGGCTTGATAAAGACCGAAAAGGTCGAAACATTGCCTATACATCTATCTATGGAATAATAAAGGCTTCTTTATGTAGATGCATTCATTTATGCTGCCATGCTTTATATTTTATACATCTGATTGAAATTTGGGCTGATGGTCCACAACCCTGGCATCTGGCTTTGCATTGAATAACATGATTCATTGCTCCCCCACATGAAGTGGGTTAACTAATTGAGTGCTGCTGGACTTATTTTTTCTAATAGGTTTGCTTGTGATTTTCATATTACTCTGTGGGAAGAAAGATATCTACTACTTTTTAAAATCACTGATGATTCAGAAAAGAAGTCTCTAGAGCCTCTGGTTAGCTAGAACAATTTTGAAGAGCTTTTCAAGCTACACAACGTAATCCTGTTGAAAGTCATTTCACAGAGTTTTTTTTGTAGAGAGCGGCAAAAACCATATAGATTGTCCTCACATAACCCCTTAGTGACCAAGCCTGTTTGCGCCTTAATGACCAGACCAAATTTTGGAAATCTGACATGTCACTTTGACATAGAATAACTCCGTAAAGGTTTTGCATATCCAAGTGATTCTGACATTGTTTTTTCACCACATGTTGTACTTCATTTAGGTGGTGAAAATAGTCCGATAGAATTTGTGTATATTTATGAAACGCACCAAAATTTGGAAAATTTTGAAAAACATATATTAATTTTTTCACATTTTCAACTGCGATATCTCAAATATGTGCGAACATACTGTACAAATCCTTGATAAGATATATATTTCCATCTGTTTACTTTATTCTGGGTGCACATTGGAAAAAGTTCAGGTTTTTTTAACCATTTAAGAGAAGTGCAAATTTAACATTGATTTTTAACATTTTGAGGAAAATTTTCCTTTCCTACACCAAGCCAAGATTACAAAGGCTCATAGGTAACAGAATGATAGATACACCCACAAATGACCCCATTTTAAAAACTACACCCCTTAATTTATTCACTGAGGGGGGTCTTGAGTATTTTTACCCAACATATTTTTTTCAGGAATTAATGCAATTTAGTGGAGAAAAAATAAAATTTTATGTTTTTGCAAATATGCCATTTTACCCCTTAATGACACGGCCTATTTTGGCGTTGAGGACCTAGCGATTTTTGGTATTTTTCCATCTACATTTTTCAAAAGCCATAACTTTTTATTTTTCTGTCGACGCGGCCGTATAAGGGCTTGTTTTTTGCGTTGCGAACTGTATTTTTTTTTGGTACATAGACTACATTGTAAAACTTTTATTATTTTTTTTTATGATCGTAGGGAGAGAACGCATCAACTCTGCCATAGATTTTTTTTTTTTAAAGCGTTAATTATGCAGCATAAATGATACAACGCATTTTTTTTTGCGAGCCGGTATGGTTACAACGATAGCAAAATTCTTATATTTTTTTAGGTTTTTCCTCTTTTCCACAATAAAAACCCTTTTTCTGGAATTTTTTTTCTAAACTTACTGCATTCAAAGTGCTATAACTTTTTTTTTATTATTTTTCCATGGACGGAGCTCTCTGAGGGCTTATTTTTTGCAAGACGAGCTGTAGTTTTTATTGGTACCATTTTGGGGTACATATGTTTTTTGATCACTTTTATTGCGTTTTATGGGAGGCAAAATGCTAAAAATTAGCATTTTGCCTCAGTTTTTTAGCATTTTTTTAACGCTTTTTGCCATGCAGGATAAAAAGCATGTTTAATGTATTGTACGTGTCGTTATGGATGCGTCGATACCAAATACGTGGGGTTTTTGTTTTTATTTTTTTATGACTATATGAGAAAAAGCATTAAAAAAAGGGTATTTTAATAGAGATGAGCGAGAGCCGGCTGGAGGGAGTGCGCTGCCTCTGTGAACCCTTTCCCTGCCGCGATCTACTTAGATGCCCCCCCGCTGTTGCAGCGGGACGCCGGCTACTAGTGACAGCCGGCTTCCGCTGTGGGATAGCGTGAGATCTGCTATGGTCTCGCGCTATCCCCATGACGTAAGGGTACTTCATTTTGCGGGAAGTACCCGCCTCTCATGAAGTACATTTACGTCATGGGGTGGGAAGAGGTTAAAAGATGGGATTTCTTTTCTATAATGCACATGAAAATGCGTATTTGCAACCAAAATGGATACCCCAGTTTGTCCTGTGTTCAGAAACATACTCATTGTGGCCCTAATCTTGTGTCCGTATGCACAACAGGGTCCAAACCAAAGAGAACAGACAGTGACTTTCAGAGCAGTCATTTTGCTTGAAGGCGATTTCAGTCCCATTGCCCAATTGTAGAGCCCTTGATGGACCAAAACGATAGAAAACCCCCACAAATGACCCCATTTTGAAAATTAGACCTCTTAACGAATTTATCTAGGGGCGTGCTGTGCATTTTGACCCCACAGTTTTTGAATGAATCTAAGCAAAGCAGCAGGAAAAACATTAAGATTTTCATTTTTTTGACAATTATGTCACTTTTAAACCCGTTTATTTTTTTGTGCAGCATACATATCAATGAAGACTTGTACAACAAAATGGATACCCCTGTTTGTCTTCTGTTCAGAAACATACCTATTGTAGCCCTAAAATTATGTCCGTATTCACAATGGCGCCCAAAACGAAAGGAGCAGCCGATGGCTTTTAGAACAGACATTTTGCTTGAAGGCGTTTTAGGCCCCATTGCCCACTTGTAGAACCCTTGAGCGGGCAAAACCATAGAGAACGCCCAGAAAGGACCCCATTTTGAAAACTAGACAACTTAAATTCATCTAGGGGTGTACTGTATATTTTAACCCCACAGTTTTTGAATGAATCTGAGCAAAGCAGATGGAAAAAATTACGATTTTAATTTTTTTGGCAATTGTGTAATTTTAAAAACATTTTTTTTATAGCGTACATAAGAGTGAAGAAGTTCACCCCAAAATGGATACCCCCGTTTGTCCCGTTTTCAGAGACATACCCATTGTGGCCTTAATATTATGTCTGTATGCACAACGGGGCTTAAAACGAAAGGCGCATCAAACTTCAACTGTGTCTTAACTTACAAAATAAAAATCTTGGTATTTGTATAGCGCCAACTTATTCTGCAGCGCTGTCAGGTAATTATTACCCCCCCCCACCAAGCTGGGTTCTCATTTTATCGACCTCGGAAGGATGAGTCAACCTTGAGCCGGCTACCTGAATCATGCGGGAATCGAACTTGCAACCTCATCCAAGTTTTACGTAATCGCCATTTTCTATTGGATAACGGTGATCACGTGACCGGTGACCACTCACTGCAGCCCTTGGTCACTGCTCCAGGCTCTTGGCTACATTTAGTAGCCAGGAGCAAGAAGACTTTGAATATCACGGGACCTCAACGCCTTTTGCGCTTGCGTCCGCCATTTTGCTAATGGGCACATGTGCCAAAGTTGGGGAAAGGTCCGTGGATAAAGATCCTGTCTGGGGACATCGCCAGAGGCCTTAGGTAAGTAATTTCACCTCCCCTCACGAATCTGATCTGTGATTGGAGGTGAAATTTCTACTTCTTTTACTTTTATGTGATTGCCGTTTTCAATTGGTGACCAGTAACCGCGTTTTGCAGGCCCCGTGAAATCTCCAGGCTTTCAGCTACATTTGGTAGCCAGGAGCAGGGAGATTTTAAATTACCTTGGCAATCTGCGCCTTTTGCACATGCGTCCGCCAACTTGGTGGTGGGCGTGTGCGCAGAAGCCGTGGTGAAGTCCAATATAAATGCGGTGCCTTAGGTACGTTATTTCATCTATCCTCACGGATATGATCCATGAGGGGAGATGAAACTTAAACTTTTTTTCCTTTTTTTTTAACTTTTTAAAAACTTGTTTTTACTTTACATGATCACTGGATAGCAGCAATCATGTGACCAGGAACCGGATACAGCAGCTCCCGGTGACATCCCTCTGCTCTTGGCTACACATGGGAGCCGGGAGCAGGAGAATTTTTAAATCTTTCCGGGCCGCGCGTGCGCGCTCGACGTATGACGTCTGGTGCGCATGCGCAGAAGGCGCCGACGGGACCTGAGAGGCCAGGACACCGCGGGTCATCGCGGAGAAGGCGAGTGAGTGCTTCCAGCTGCCCCGATAGATCCAATTCGTCTGGGCAGCTGAATCTTTAACTTTTTAAACTTTTTATTAACTTTTATATGATCGCCTGCATTCGGTAAATGCCAGCGATCATGCGACCGGGGGAGGGGACTCGCGGCCCGGAATGGCAGCTCCAGGTTGCCGGCTACCTCCGGGAGCCAGCAGCATGGCGCTGTCACATCCTCAGCTTGCAGGGCCTTAATCCCTGCAGGAAACATATATTTCCGTCCTCAGGGAATAAGGCCCAGCAAGCTAGGACGTAAAAATGGAATGGGCTGGTCACTAAGGGGTTAAGCTAAAGCCTATTTTAATTGTGAGTCAGGTCCATTCAGCCATTCAAAATTAGACTTTTTCATCATCTGTGGTCTGCATTGCTTTTAGTTCTAGTGAACTATCTCTTAACTTGATAGGCTTTACTGGCATTAAATACTGCATTTTTTTCCAAAATTCTGAATTTAGAGGGCTCGACTTATTTCCTTTCCATTTGACTCTATTTTTCATCTTAAGAAGTTGCAGAGATTCTAGTTGGAAGCCTTGTTCACTTAAAGGAGTAAATTCAATCAAAATGACTTTAATCTTCCTCTCCACCATTGCTTTGTGTAACCCACTCTCAAGTTCATACATTGCTTTGCAAGAAGTGAAGCTTTTGTTTAAGATGACGATTAATCTTCTGCTCTTTTCTAGAAATGAGTTCATGTCATCAACCAGAGCTGCAGTAGAGAAAAAAGTAGGTTAGTGGGTATTTCAATATACCTTGAGTACGAAGGTTCATATACAGTAGTACATATAAAATGGTTTTTAAGTGTTTCCTATTTTTAAAAAATCTTGAAAAATCTCTGAAACAGGTTTGTGGGCTACGACTTATTATGATGAAGATTTAGCAGTTTTACATAAGTTTTCTTGCTTGACTACATTTCTTACTTGCGTTATCTTTCTACATCAGATTTTTTATTAGACTATAAGATTTTTTTTCTAAACAAGGCAATGCATGTTATTGGAATATTAGACGTAAACACAAAAATTGCCCTCTGTTCTTTTAAAGCCAAATTCAGTTTTATTACAGTCAAATGCCATAAATTTAAATACTACCTTCCCTCACATAAGTGTAGTTATAGTACTGGTGCTGGGTTCTCATCTCAATTGCATTAACATATCCATATGCAATAGTTAGCTGATGGATCGGATACATGTCCATGATGAATATACCCGGGCTATGACTTTATCTTTGGTATGTTTATAGAATATTGTTGTCTTTTTTTCTGCTTAGCTTCCTTTTAATATCCTGTGGACCATTGCCTGCTGGTCTTTATTTTAGCTCACTGCTATATTTAAGTTCAGGAACTTCTACTTGTACTGTATTATAACACAATCGTTTGTATGTGCTTCCTTGGAATATCCAATACGTTTGTTTTATACACTGAAGTTTGTAATACAGCACTTGGGCAGACCATTCCTGGATCCTCACATCCTGCACTCCTAGAATATGGAGCCCAAGTTACAGTCAGACACAGTCTAGCATGCCCTAAAACACTTTGCTGCCACAACTGACTGTTTCCCACCAAGTAAGTCAGCCACGTGGCTTCTGCTCACTGTCTGGGAACAAGCCTCCCTGGTTTCCAGCATCTCAAACATAATTACAATACCCCTATGGATTGTTTAAGAGCCACAAGGACTAACTAATAAAGTTTAAGTCTTTATTCTAAAAAGGTAGCAATGCTTATATAAAGCATATACAAAAGGAATAATATACAGAAGGGTAAGGGACATACAATATACAAACAAAACAGTTATGAAAATAAAAGGGATATAATTAGAGAGGAGCGAGCACCAATATGCTCTGGTGCTCGTTGCTCGAGTCGAACTTTTCGTAATGCTCAAGAGCTCATTTCGAGTAACGAACCCCATTAAAGTCAATGGGCGACTCAAGCAGTTTTGTATGGGATCAATGCTCCGCATAGGTCATGACTTGTCAAACACCAGAAAACATCAGAAAGTCATGGAAACACCAAAGAAACGGATAGGGAAGGGCAGGGGCAGCATGCATGGCTGCATCTGAGGCTCCCAGGTCCAGCTATTAAGCCAAAATGGGGGCAAGAGTCTGGCATCACCCCCCCTAACAAATTTACTTCGGACAAACCCTCATTAGCAAGGCACACGTGCTGGCACATCTTAGCTAAGCACCACACTAGCTGCAACCAAGGACAATCACTGCCTGCGGGTGACACTGCTGCCTCTTCTCCTGGGTTACATGCTGGCATTGCTGTCCAACCCCCCGCATGACCCTGAATCCACAACACACATAAATTTTTCCTGCGCAGCCTTCAGCTGCCCTCATGCCACACTCTCTCTTCATAGCCACACCACCCTCATGTCGAATTATAAGTGCGCCTGCGATGAGGAGGAACCGGAGACACACACTGCAGAGGGTTGGCAGGGCCAGGCAGCAACCCTCTTTGAAAGTGAGTGAAGAGGCAGTGAAAGCACTGCCTCTTCTCCTGAGTTACATGCTGGCATTGCTGTCCAACCCTCCCCCCCTCTTCCCCACACACACGACCCTGCATCCACAGCACACACAACATTTTCCCTGCGGCGCATTCAGCTGCACTCAGGCCACACGCTCGCTTCATAGCCACACCACCCTCAGGTCTATTTATAAGTGCGTACTGGATGAGGAGGAACTGGAGGCACACGCTGCTGTTGAGAATTGATGATAAATTAACATACGATCATCATTCCAACGCCGCGCCACCTCTGTCACAAAACTGTCAGGAGCCGCAAACGTGGGCATTAAGGGGACTCAGGTGCCAGCACTTCTACACATCTCCACTATGCAGCAATACTCTGTGTGGGAAGCACGTGAGCAGGCCCAGGGTCAGGCTCAGTCCCAGCCTCCACCATGTGTGACCCAAGGTGCCGCGAGTTACATAGCAATGGGAAATCCATGTGTCCCCACGCAATTCATTCTGTGTAGGTGTCAGATAGCTCAACACCGCAATGGGAAGTCTTTAAGTTCTTGGGCTCACCTATGCTGTCGTTTCACAAAGATGGTATTACACAGGAAGAAATCAGAGCGCCCAAACATGGCAGAGTTTCACCCCGCCAAGGACCTCATCCCACATTTCTAACCTAGTCAGTCAGTGTATTTGTGCGAGACAGGTAAAACACCGCAATGGGAAGTCTTTGTGCACCCACAGCATAGGCAAGCCCCTGGGACCCAAGGAAAGTATTACACATAAAGAAATCAGAGCACCCAAACATGGCAGTTTCACCCTGCCAAGGACCTTGGCCTCGGCTCACACCCTCATTAATCGTGGACATAAAGCAGACTTGGATGCTAGTGCAGCTGTGAACATCTCATTAATGCAGTAACACTCCTTTTGTTTGGCCCAAACCACTGTCTCAGATAACTGTAGTAACGCAAGAGAAAATACATGCCCAGCACTGATCCCCAGACCCCAAGCAGGAGGAGGAGGTGACATAATAAGGCTGAGAAACCATGACCGAGGTAGGACCCACAATACTCTGTGTGGGAAGTACGTGAGCGGGCCCTGGGTCAGGCTCGGTCCCAGCCTCCACCTTGTGTGACCCAAGGTGCTGTGAGTTAAATAGCAATGGGAAATTTATTCTGTGTAGGTGTCAGATAGCTCAACACCGCAATGGGAAGTCTTTGAGTACCTTGGGCTCGCCTATGCTGTGGGTGCACACAGATGGTATTACACAGGAAGAAATCAAAGTGCCCAAATATGGCAGAGTTTCACCCCGCCAAGGACCTCGGCCTTGGCCCACATATCTGTCCAAGTCAGTCAGTGTATTTGTGCCAGATAGGTAAAACACCACAATGGGAAGTCTTTGTGCACCCACAGCATAGGCGGACCCCAGTAACATTTCTGTAGCAAAAGTATAGGTGGACCCCAGTAACATTTTTTTATAGCAGGAGTTTAGGCAGACCCCAGTAACATTGCTGTAACAAAAGTATAGGTGAACCCCTCAAACCATTCAGTAAAAACTGCATAGGCGGACCCCAGTAATATTTCTGTAGCAAAAGTATAGGCAGACCCCTGTAACATTTCTGTAGCAAGAGTTTAGGCAGACCCCAGGGCATTTCTGTAGCAAAAGTATAGGCGAACCCCTCAAACCATTCAGTAGAAAAGGTATAGGCGAACCCCTGTAACATTTCCGTAGCAAGAGTATAGGCGAACCCCTTAAACCATTCAGTAGAAAAGGTATAAGCAGACCCCAGTAACAAATCTGTAGCAAAAGTATAGGCAGGCCCCTGTAACATTTCTGTAGCAAGAGTATAGGCGAACCCCAGTAACATTTCTGTAGCAAAAGTATAGGCAAACCCCTGTAACATTTCCGTTGCAAGAGTATAGGCACACGGCTCAAACCATTCAGTAGAAAAAGTATAGGCAGACCCCAGCAACATTTCTGTAGCAAGAGTATAGGGAGACCCCAGTAACATTTCTGTAGCAAGAGTATAGGCAGACCCCTGTAACATTTCTGTAGCAAGAGTATAGGCAGACCCCTGTAACATTTCTGTAGCAAGAGTATAGGCAGACCCCTGTAACATTTCTGTAGCAAGAGTATGGGCAGACCCCTGTAACATTTCTGTAGCAAGAGTATAGGCGGACCCCAGTAACATTTCTAAAGCAAGAGTATAGGCGGACCCCAGTAACATTTCTGTAGCAAAAGTATAGGCAGACCCCTGTAACATTTCTGTAGCAAGAGTGTAGGCGAACCCCTGAAACATTGGTGTACCAAGAGTATAGGCGAACCCCTGAAAATTGTGGTTACCAAGAGTGTAGGCGAAGGCCGGAAGAACTAGTTAGATGACAGTATAGGCGAGGGTCAGAAAAATTGGTGTACCAAGCGTACAAGTGCACCCCTGAAAAATTGCTCAACCACGAGGGCAGGTGAAACCCATAAACATTTTTTAAAGATACAGCTCACTGTTGCTTAATTTGTAACAGAGCCTGGAGGCAGCCCTGTGAAAAAAATTGGTTTCTGTTAAAGTATCAATACTTTTGAAAGGTTGAAAAATTGTAAAAAAACCTTTAAACAGACCCTTTTGCGACGCCGAAAAATTGGCAATTTAGCGTGATGATATGCTGTTTTAGGAGGAGGAGTGAAAATATCTGAGAGTGATTGAGAAAGCTAATTCCCCCTTTTTTTGTGGTGATAGAGGACGCATTCTTCTCCTGTTGCAGCGAAAAGAATCATTAGATTCCGCTGCTTTCCAGCAGGGGAGAAGAGAAGTCTGGGGAAATCCGGCCTTTGTTTATATTTATGAGCGTAGGCATGTAGGCACAGGTATGCTTATCCGTGATGATTCCCCCAGCTGCATTAAACACCCTCTCTGACAAGACGCTAGCAGCAGGGCAGGCCAGCACCTCCAGGGCGTACAGCGCAAGTTCGTGCCACATGTCCAGCTTTGACACCCAATAGTTGTATGGAGCAGAGGCGTCACGGAGGACGGTGGTAAGATCGGCTACGTACTCCCTCACCATCTTTTTAGTGCTCCCTCCGACTCAGCCTTGACTGGGGAGTGGTGACACAGTCTTGCTGGGGAGCCATATAGTTGGCAAAGGCCTTGGAGAATGTTCCCCTGCCTGCGCTGGACATGCTGCCTGATCCCCGCTCCTTCCCTGCCACTTGGCCATCTGAACTGCGTCTTCTGCCACTAGTGCTGTCAGATGGGAACTTTAGCATCACTTTTTCCACCAAGGCCCTGTGGTATTGCATCACTCTCGTACCCCTTTCCTCTTCGGGAATGAGAGTGGAAAGGTTCTTCTTATACTGTGGGTCAAGAAGGATGTACACCCAGTAACCCGTGTGGCCCAGAATGCATCTAACGCGAGGGTCACGGGAAAGGCAGCCTAAGATGAAGTTAGCCATGTGTGCCAGGGTCCTAGTACCCAACACATTGCTGTCTTCACTAGGAAGATGACTTTCCGGATCCTCCTCCTCCTCCTCTACAGCCCATACACGCTGAACACATGAGAGGGAAGCAGTGTGGCCAGCTGTCTCTTCCTCCAAAACGCAAGATATAGACATGAGGCTCGTCTGACTATCAAGCAACATACTGTCGTCCCCTGTCTCCTGTCCCAACCGTAAAGCGTCGGCCTTTATGCTTAGCAGCGAAAATCTCAGCAGGCAAAGCAGCAGGATGGTAACGCTAATGATTGCCACATCGCCGCTCACCATCTGAGTAGCCCCCTCAAAGTTTCCGAGGACCTGGCAGATATCTGCCATCCAGGCCCACTCCTCAGTAAAGAATTGAGGAGGCTGATTACCACTCCGCCGCCCATATTGCAGGTGGTATTTCACTATTGCTCTACACTGCTCATAGACCCTGGCCAACATGTGCAGCATAGAATGTTCCAACTTGTGGGCATGTCGCACAGCAGTTGGTGCTCTGGCAGCTGAAACCGACATTGCAGGATCCTCAGGGTGCAGCGTCCATGGTGGACTTGCAGAAATGTGCACAGACGCGGCGTACCTTGCCGAGCAGGTCAGACACGTAGGGGTAGTTTTTCAGAAACCGCTGAACCACCAAATTGAAGTCGTGGGCCGGGCATGGCATGTGTGTGATCCTGCCGAGCTGCAGAGCCGCCACCAGGTTACGGCCGTTTACCACACGACCATGCCCGGTTGGAGGCTCAGCAGCGAAAGCCAGAGGTCGGTCTGCTCTGTCAGATCCTGCAGCAGCTCGGGGGCCGTGTGTCTCTTGTCACCTAAGCTGATTAGTTTCAGCACGGCTTGCTGACGCTTGCCCACCGCTGTGCTGCCACGCCGCGCGCTACGAACTGCTGGCGAAGCGCTCACACTTCTTAATTGAGAGGTAGAGGTGGCAGAGGAGGAGGAGGGGGAGGCTTTGGAGGAGGTGGCATAAAACGCAGCAGATACCAGCACCAAGGTAGGACCCGCTATTCTGGGTGTGGGTAAGTTGTGACTCGGTCCCAGCCTCCACCTATTCACCCAATGTGCCATTAGGGAGATATAGTGGCCCTGCCTGCCAGTACTTGTCCACGTATCCATGGTTAAGTGGACCTTCCCAGTAACCGCATTGGTGAGGGCACGATTTATGTTGCAGGAGATGTGCTGGTGTAGGGCTGGGACGGCACAACGGGAAAAATAGTGGCGACTAGGGACTGAGTAGCGCAGGAACGCTGCCGCCATCATGTTTTTGAAAGCCTCTATTTCCACAAGCCTGTACGGCAGCATCTCCAGGCTGATTAATTTGGCAATGTGCACGTTTAAAGCTTGTGCATGCTGGTGGGTGGCGGCGTATTTGCGCTTTTGCTCCAATGCTTGTGTTAGCGACAGCTGAACGCTGTGCTGAGAGACATTGCTGGATGAAGTGGAGGACGGTGGAGGTGAGGGTGCAGGTGCTGGCCGGGATGCACTCATGCCTGTGTCCTGGAAAGGGGATTGGACAGTGTGGGGATTGTGTGGCAGGTTAGGGCACAGGGGAAGAGGCACTGGTGTGACCCGGAGGCAGTGAATGGCCTTCGTCCCACCTTGTGGGGTGCTTGGCCATCATATGCCTGCGCATGCTGGTGGTGGTGAGGCTGGTAGTGGTGGCTCCCCGGCTGATCTTGGTGCGACACAGGTTGCACACCACAGTTCGACGTTCGACGGTCGTCTGCGCTCTCACTAAAAAACATCCACACCTTTGAACACCTAGCCCTCTGCACGGAGGCTTGCGGCGAGGGGGTGCTTTGGGAAACAGTTGGGGTGTTCTTCGCTCTGACCCTACCTCTACCCCTGGTTACTCCACTGCCTCTTCCAACCTGTCCTGCTGCTGCGGTTGCCTCCCCCTCTGAAGCTCTGTCCTCAGTAGGCTTAGCAAACCAGGTGGGGTCAGTCACCTCTTCGTCCAGCTACTCTTCCTCCAAATCCTCTGTGCGCTCCTCCCTCGTACTTACTGCCCTTACTACTACCTCACTGACAGACAACTGTGTCTCATCATCCTCATCCACATAAAGCTCTTGAGACAGTTGCTGGAAATCCCCAGCCTCATCACCTGGACTCCGGGAACTTTCCAAAGGTTGGGCATCGGTCACTACAAACTCCTCAGGTGAGAGAATATGTCATTTTCATGGAGTGAGGAGGCAGGGAGGAAGGAGGAGCAGCAGCCCAGAGGATTCAGTGTTGCAGTCCCTAGGCCGGGAGTAGTGGACTGCGTAGAAGACTGGGTGGTCGATACATTGCTGGACGCGTTTTCTGCCATCCACGACAGGACCTGCTTCCACTGCTCTGTTTGTAATAAAGGTCTACCACGCGGACCCGTAAATTGTGATATGAAGCTGGGGAGCCCAAAACTTGCCTCTCTCCTAATCCTGCAGCAGCCGGCTGTGATTCACCATGCCAAGGAACTCAGCCAGTGCCCACACCCTTACTTGGACATCAGCGTCCACGTCCTCAACCCTTACCCCTACTCCTCATCATGACGGATTAAGAATAGAGCAGGGCCCAAATAAATTACCCCACTATACAGCACTGACAATTGTGTGTTAATTTAACGCACACAGAGACTTGTACATAGTGGAGGCCCTATGCTGTGACTTGAAAAAATTAACCCGCTGTCTTGCGTTGATACCTAGGGGTAATTTACCGCTGGCAGAGACTTGTAGATAATAGAGGCTGTATGGAGTGGGAGAAGACTCTAAAGCCAGTGGATAGTGCTGGTTACTGCGGCTATCTCAACCCCACCAAGAAAAGGGTATTGTGAGATGCTCTGCACAGCGGCAGAGCTGAAATACTTTGCAGTGGCCCAGGAAATATTACAGTACTGTTTAGCGGTGAGACCTCTGTCTAATGCACTGCAGACACAGAATGGTATAACCGAAGTCGTTTGCAGTAGACTAGGAAATGTTAGAGTGCAGTTTCACAGTGAGAGCTGGTTGTATGGCACTGCAGGCTATTACTGAAAGGCTGGGAACCAACCTAGATGCGTAATACAAAAATTGATGCACTACTTCTGCCAGCCAGCCACAACTATAATGCACACAATGAGATGTAGTCCTAAGAAGGAGCGTTGGGGTTCTGGCATGGAGGATCAGGACTGTATAACTTTCCCTATCAAAGTAGCTGTGTCCCTACACTCTGCGTTATGCACTGCAGACACAGAACGGTATAACTGAAGTCGTTTGCAGTAGGCTAGGAAATGTTAGAGTGCAGTGTCACAGTGAGAGCTGGTTGTACGTTGGGGTTCTTGCACAGAGGATCAGGAGTCCTGTAAAAATTTCTCTATATAGGCATCTCTGTCCCTAAACTCTGCGTAATACACTGCAGACTGAGAACGCTATAGTTAAAATTGCCTGCACAGCCCGAGATGCTTAAAAAAAAAATTTGTGCACTACTGCTCCCAGCTAGCCACAACAGTAATGCACATGATGTGGACTAGCCCTAAGAATGACCGTTGGGGTTCTTGACGACAGGATCCTACTCTAACACTGTCCCTATATCAGCAGCAGCACTATCCCTAACCTATGCCAGCATGCGTCTGAGGCGAGCCACGGGCGGGACCAGTGTAAATACTCGGCGGTCACCTGATCGGCCCAGCCACTCACTACTGTGGAGGGGAGAGGGCTGGCACGTCACAGCAGGAAGTGGTAATGCCTTCCCCGCAGGTCTATTGGCTAGAAAATGGCTCTAAACATGCGGGGAAGGAAATGCAATTGACTCGAGTACCGTGTGGTGTTCGTCTCAAGTAACGAGCATCTCGAGTACCCTAATGCTCGAACGAGTGTGCTCGCTCATCTCTAGATATGATAATAGAAATACCAGTTTTAGGAAGTCTGTTCAAATACTACGGGGAGCACATGGAAATATGGAGAGTCTGGTATCAGATAAAGCTCCTTGGTCTGACAATTTTGGAATGTGTGTGTCCTCAGTTTTAAAGGCATGTCTAAACTGCACCCACACCCCCAACCTCCCCATATGACATCAGGGAGAGGCCTGCTAGGTGAATGTACAAATTTTAGTTACTAATTTCTCCTTTGATCGATAGCAGTATTTCATCTCAGAGATGTATAGTCTCCCATTTGTGAATTGTGTGAGGAGGAGAGAGACAATGATGAAGATGTTGGCATTTAGCTCCGCCCCCGTCCCGCCCCTCCCATTGCAAATAGTGGCAAAGGGTGGGCAAGGGGCGGGTGCTCAGTTCCTGCTCCTGGCTTTTCCATCATCCCCCCCCCCCTGCAGACAAGGACACCGTATATTGGCTCGGCGTGAAAACCGAGCCGATATACGGTCGTCTAAATAAGCCCTTACAATGACAAAGTTAAAATGTCAGTAAACCTCCATTCAGCTGTGACAGGAATCCTAGTGAATTTCAATTGAGCTTAGTTACCACACCTGAGCACCTGCATATAACTCACCCAGCATTGCCAGGTAGGAAAGTAGCTGATACCAGAGAACACTAGCTAACATGCAAAGATGGGTGAATCTCCCGGTGTTATACTTCCTAATAAAGTTGCGTATGTGATATTTTCTGTACAAATGCTTTGCTATTTTTTTTATAAAGTTCTAATGCAAATTAAAAAATAACACTAAATTGATTACTTAGGTTATTATGATAGGTATGATTTATTATAATGGTGACATATGCCTATTACTTTATATTTAAAGAGAATCTGTCATGAAAAACTCTTTTGAACAGTGTGAATAGTCGAAAAGACCCTGGTTCCAAAACTGCTGTTATCTCTGAACTCATGTGCACTCCCCATATAAGTCAGTAAATGGTCTGTGTTATGTACTGTAATGTATCCAAATAACTCCTTAGCTCATAGAAATAGTAGAGCAGGACTCCTAGATGCTTGATTAGCATACAGAACACAGGCTGTTTCTAGGCTTACTGTAGGGAGAGTGAACATGAGTTCAGAGATAATAATTACATCTTTCAAATCTGTTGGCCTTCAGCTATTTACACATTATAATACTTCAGGAGTGGCTGAAATTATTTTGGGGTTAAATGTTTTAGAATAGTTTTCCCAACCTTTAAAAATTATATTTTTACCTTTTTTTTCTTTTTAAGGCGAAATCAGACAAGCGTTTTTTTGTGTGTGCGCCTATGTGTGCAAAAAAGCGCATCCATTAGAACCATTGGTTTACTATGCAGTATTCACATGTCCGATTTTGCAGGTGCAAAATCTTTGCACCTGCAAAAGATAGGACATCCGAGCGCTGGGAAGGTCCATGCCGCGGGTAAAGATTCCCCGCAGGGAGTCCCCTTATCACTGAACACTGTGACAGCACCGTCACAGTGTTCAGTGATGAGGGGAATGCCCATGGGGATAGCTGTGGCAGAGGATCGCAATTTTCTTCCATTGTTTCCCTTTGCTTTGAATGGGATTCAGGCAACCCTCACGGTGATTTTCAGGGAAGGGCTTGAAATATAAGCCCTTCCCTGAAAATTATCCCTACCTGCTGTAAAAAATTTAAAATATATATACATCACCTCCCCGCCACTGTTGGGGCTCCGGCCCATCTTCTCGCTGGCTCACCAGCACTGTTCTGAAGCACTTTCTGCTGGCCGGGGATTTAAAAATCCCTGCCTCCTGAAAGTGCTGGGTCTGATTGGCTGAGCCCTTAGTTTGACAAAGACTCATTCTTTAGAGTCGAAACGTCGCCATCTTGTGTGTTGAGGAGGCATTATTATCTGTGTATTCTCATGAATGCATAAAATACAATCGCACCAAACCTGCTGCCTGACGTTTTTCTTACTATATGCTTAGCCAATCACAGGCAGTGCTCAGCCATTCATTGAATGACAGCTGAGTAATACCTGTGATTGGTCACAGTGCTCAGGCAATCAGAGGCAGCGCTCAGCCATTTATTGAATTCAACAGAAAAAAATCAATTAATCTTTACCTCCTCCAGGAACTACATCTCTTTCGAAGATGAACAATTTGTAACCAAAACAATTTTCCAAGATTGGAGCAAGAGTGTGAAATGCAAAATGTCTTTCATTGGATTCATAGGTTGAAGAACTTTCAAAAGACAGATACGCATCATATTCTTTCCCATCTGAGTGAAGAAAAAAATGCATATTATCATCTGCACAGAAGATTGATAATATGTATCTCAATAGTGACTAGCTAAATGTCTTTACAGGGCTATGGTAATGGCTAGCAGTTGTTCAAAGCAACCATAGTTGTTGTTCTATGGTCTGATTCTGGTGTTCATGTTCAACACTCGATGTCTGATCTCCTCGGTCCTATTACACATGTCTGTCCTGGCTCCACAGCTTTTTCCACACTTGTCTGGTCTTATACCTGTCCTGTCATCACTGCTGCATCTGGCTGCCCACTGTGATTATTCTGGGGACTGTAGCCTGTGAACCTCTTCTGCGGACACACAGAGGTGACTCCATTACTTTGTGGAACCACACAGAGGGCACACCAGTGCTTTGCGGGGTCACAGAACACACACTAGTCTAGTACTATGGTGAAGCCACAGAGGAGAGACTAGTATTATGGGGGTTACTGAGAGGTTCATTGGGGCAGGATGGTCATCTAGGCCCAGATAAAGAGTAAAACCAAAAATGCACATCACTAATCAGAGAAGACACTACCTGTGATCACTGGAGGCAACTGTACTGTAATCACTATCACTATGTAGAACTGGTATCTGACTTTGATATAATGACTGCACTATATAGAAGTATTCTGGAGCTGAGTCGCTGTTTCCAAACCCACTGTGTTGTAGATATGCTCAGTCTAATATAATTTTCTTATGGGGTGCTCCGAATTCTACGTTTTGCTATGTAGCCCCATGGTTGCTATGTACGCTCCTGACTTACATTACAGAATGTTCATATACAAGGATATATGTTGAGGCCCTCATTTTGAAGAACTACCTTACATATCCCTGGCTGCCTGTGACATCAAGTTAAATCAGAATCATGGGTTAGCTCTGCTTTCCCAACTATATTGAGAATTTTATTTTTTTGTAATCGGGCTGAATAAAATCTCCAGTGTCAACGGTTTTCATCTAGCATCTCTGGAGTCTAAATTGTACAACAGAACTAAAGTACATATCATCTTCTTAGAAATCTATAACGATGACCTAGAAGATAAGAGGATTTTTTACTCACTGTAAAATCTCTTTCTCGTCTCGTCATTGGGGGACACAACAAAGACCGCGGGATATAGCTACTGCCACTAGGAGGCAACACTAAGCAAAAAAAGTGTTAGCTCCACCCTCTGGCTATATGCCTCCTGCGGACACCAGGCTAATTAGTTTGTCATGCCAGCAGTAGGAGTAGCCATGCAGGAACAGAGAGACAACAATAGTTAGTAATATGACCCACCAACAAATCATAACCGTAATGAAAAACACAGCGCCATGTGCAACTTACAGAATCCAGAGCCCGACCAGGACCACCAACTGTGTCATATAAAATGAAAGAGGGGTGGGTGATGTGTCCCCCAATGACGAGACGAGAAAGAGATTTTATGGTGAGTAAAAAATCCTCTTTTCTCGCTCGTGTCATTGGGGTACACAGCAAAGACCCTGGGACGTCCCACAGCCGGGAGATGGGGTACAAAATAAATCAAAAAAGCATGCAGTCAGTTTACAGCCGTCTGTAAAACTTTTCGACCCAGCGAAGTGTCGGCTGATGCAAACGTATGTATTTGATATAACTTTAAAAAGTGTAGGGATGCCCAGGTAGCCGCCTTACACACCTGTGACACTGAGGCACCATGACTGACCGCCCATGAAGCCCCCACCGCTCTGGCGGAGTGTGCCGTCACCTGAAACGGCGGTGTCTCACCCTTAGGCCTCCACCACCGCTGAACGAATCCAGGAAGCAATCGTCACTTTTGATGCCACAAGACCACGTCTCAGACCGTCTGGTATCACAAACAGAGAATCCGAACGGTCTAAGGTATGCAGAGCCCGTCCCCTAGGATGAACAACCTTCGGGCAGAAGGATGGCAGTACAATGTCCTCATTAATGTGTAAGGCCGACACCACTTTTGGAAGAAAAGACCGCACCGGCCGCAATACCACCTTATCCTGGTGAAAAACCGTAAAGGTTGGTTTTGCTGACAGTGCCGCAATCTCAGAAACTCTACGGAGGGAAGTAACTGCCACCAGGAAGGCGATCTTCCAAGACAGTAACCGCCACGGTATCTCCGCTAATGGTTCAAACGGATGGGTCTGCAGGGCATCCAGAACCAGGTTTAGGTCCCAGGGTGGCACCAGTGACCGAAATGGAGGTGCCGTATGAGCGACTTACTGTAAGAAAGTGCGCACCACCGATCTAGAAGCCAACGGTCGCTGAAACAGAATTGACAAGGCCGATATCTGTCCCTTAGGAAGCTGAGGCTCAGCCCCATGGCCAACGCATCCTGGAGAAAAGACAGGAGGCGGGCCAATGAGAAACGCATCGGGTGTACCCCCTTCTGTTCGCACCAATGAAAGAACGCTTTCCACACCTGATGATATACTCTTAATGAAGACAGCTTCCTAGCCTTAATCCTTGTCTGGATAACCGGGTCTGAGAAACCTCGTGCTCTCAGTACCACGGTTTCAACCGCCACGCCGTTAAACGTAGCGTAGCCAAATTCGGGTGATAGAGGGGACCCTGAGAGAGGAGATCTTTTCGCAGGGGGAGCCGCCAGGGAGCATCTGCCAAGAAGTCTATGAGCTCTGCATACCATTTTCTTCGCGGGCCAGTCTGGGGCTATGAGAATCACTGGTAGCCCTTCCTTCCTGATTCTCCTGAGCAGCCGGGGAATGAGAGGTACTGGTGGGAATGCATAGGGGTAACGAAACTCCGTCCATGGAGCCATTAGTGCATCTGCTCCTAGCGCTCTGGGGTCCCTTGACCAGGCCAGATAGGTTGGAAGTTTCTGGTTGAAACGAGATGCAATCAGATCGACGTCTGGCAGACCCCATCTTTGAAACACGTCCTCCAAAACTTCGGAATGCAGCTCCCACTCCCCTTGGTCGACCTCCTTCCTGCTGAGGAAGTCGGCCACCCAATTTTCGACCCCCGGAATGAAGACTGCTGATATCGCCGGAAGATGATCCTCGGCCCATGCCAGAATTCTTTTTACTTCCTTTATGATCCCCCTGCTGCAGGTCCCGCCTTGATGGTTTATATATGCCACAGTAGTCGCATTGTCCGACTGGATTCGCACCGGAGTTCCCTCCAGCCGAAGAGCCAAGTGCTGCAAGGCCCTGAATACCGCCTGCAGCTCCAACACAGACCGGACTCCTGCCTGGACCAAGTCCTCTGTGCCACTAGATCCCCCAGCATTCATCCCCAGCATGTCATGCTGGCATCTGTAGCCAGCACCTGCCACTGTAGGTGCAGGAACGACCTGCCCTGCTGAATGTGTGGCGAGTCCATCCACCACCGGCGTGACTGCTGTACTCCTGGTGGAATCCTTATCCTCTGATCGAGGGATCTCGCCAATCTGTCCCACCTTGACAGTATCGTCCACTGCAAGGGGCGGGAGTGGAATTGGGCAAATGGAATCGCCTCGAAAGACGAAACCATTAGACTCAAGACCTTCATTGCATACCAGATCAATACCGGTCGCCGTGATAGAAGGGATAGTACCTGACTCTGAAGCAGCTGGCACTTTGCCTCTGGGAGAGTCACTCGACCCTGTACTGTGTCGAAGCACATCCCCAGGTACACCATGCGCTGCGCTGGCACAAGTGACGACTTCTGGTAATTGACCAGCTAACCGAACCTCGTTAGAGTGTCCAAGGTGATCTGCAGGCTCTCCAGGTTGTCCCGCCGGGTCAGGGCCTTTACCAGGATGTTCTCCAGATACGGCATGGCAACCACCCTTCTGGAATGCAAGATTGCCATTACTGCCGCTAGGACCCTTGTAAATACCCTGGGAGCCATTGCCAGCCCTAATGGTAACGCCGCGAACTGAAAGTGCTCCTCCTGTACCATAAACCGGAGGAAGCGCTGGTGTGCCAGACAAATGGGGATATGTAAACATGCATCCCGGATATCTATCGAGGAGAGTAACTCCCCTGTTTCCAAGGACACGATGACCGCTCATACTGATTCCATGTGGAAATGACATACTGCCACAAACTTATTTAGCTTCTTTAGGTCCAGAACCGGACGGACGGATACGTCTTTTTGGGGGACCACAAAAAAGATTGGAGTAGAACCCCATGAAATGTTGATCGGGGGGAACTCGCACAACCACCCCCTTCAAATAGAGAGTGTGGACCGCCTTGAGAAGGGCCGCTGCCCTTCCCGGATCCCTCGGGGTTCTGTTCTGGATCGAAAGAAGCGGTTGTGTGGTTGCGTCAGGAACTCGATCGCATAGCCCCTGGACACGACCTCCTGGACCCAGGTGCCTGCGACCTGAGTCACCCAGAGGTGACTGAACTGGAGAAGCCAACCCCCAACCCTGTCTGAAACAGGTAGGAGCAGCCCCTCATGCCGTGGGCTTCCTTTTGGAACTGTTTGTAGGCTGGGGACCCGCCCGCCAAGAAGACCTTGGTTTAAACGATGGTCCCTCCTTTGTTCCCGCTCCTGAGGGCCCTTTCTTCCCTTCATCCTACGAGGACTCATCCGCCGAAAGGAGCGAAAACATCTCTGCTGAGAAGATGACTGCTTGGAACGATTCTGTGGCAAGTGCAAGCTTTGTCCCCCCATAGCCTCTGAAATGAGCTTGTCTATCTTGGTGCCGAAAAGGTGGGATCCTACAAAGGGTATACTGATCAGTGATCCCTTGGAGGAAGCATCCGCATCCCATGAACTTAACCACAGGCTCCAGCGAGTCACCACAGAGGCCACGGAGGCACGAGCTACCAGCTTGGCTGCATCCATAGAGGCTTCACAGAGAAACATGCTTGCTTGTTTAATCTGCTGCGCCATGTCCGCCAAATCCCCCGGCGATGCCCCTTCAAGGATTCCCTCTCGTAACCGTCTTGCCCAATCAGTAACAGCCTTACTGACCCAGGAAGAGGCAAACACAGGTCTAAGAGCAGACCCTGCCGCCTCGAAAACGGTCTTCGCCAAAGCCTCGATTTTTCGATCCTTAGATCCCTGAGGGAGGAGGACTCTGCCGTGAGCAGCACAGTATGCTTTGCCAGGCGAGAGATGGGTGGATCGACTATTGGCGAGGCCGACCACTTTTCCACCAACTCCTGCGAAAAGGGGTACTTCCCATCTAATTAACCTAACTTGGAAAAGCATTTATCAGGCGCCTTCCATTCCTTAGACAGAACTTTATCAAAGTCCTCATGGGCCGGAAACGTTTTAATGGGAGCGTCTGGGCTGCCTCAAAGAAAAAGACATCCCAGATGCTTGTGGATCCTGCTCAGTGAGCTGAAACGTATCATGCACTGCTACCACGAAGCTCTCCACCATTGCCGAAAATCTAGGAACCTGATCTGACCACTCCTCCTCTGAACAGTCCTCTTCTCCCGACGACCGCCGCAACCTCGTACCTGAGGAACGCAAAAGCGATGAGGAGGATGGTGCCCGGGAGGGCCGCCGTGAGTCTGAGGGCCTACCCCGTTTCCGTCGACGGCCACGCTGCGAGCTATCTCTATTTCCCTCACGTGAACCAGAGGCGTCCCGTGCCAGGTTATCTAAAATTGCACCAGATGCCCGGGTGAAGTCAGACACCGCAAGGGACAAGGAGCGGGCCCACTCCGGCTCAACTATAAGTGTGGGCTGAACAGGGGGGTGCCTTGTATTGTCACCTGTTTAGCAGAGGAACAATCCTTACAAAAAGGCTCAGCCTGTCTGCACGCGAACTTTAGATAACAGCGTGAGCAAGCAAAGTGCGTTACTCTTGCTGTTCATGGTCCAACCTCCAGAACTCTGGGGTTGGACATGGTGCTAGAATTTCAACCGGGCAAACCGCAAACTATCCACTACTATGCCAACCGCCAGCAGGAGGAATAAGCAGTGAGAGGGGGGAACTAGACGCCAGACAGAGCTTACCCTAGGTCCTTGACGAGGTCTGAGGAGCCGCAGGGCCGAGAGCCTGAAGAGATTCCTGAAGACTTGTCTGCACTGCATAGGAGCCAGAAAAGCAGCAAGGAGAGGAAGAGCAGGGCGGTTTAAATCCGGGCGCTCTGTCTCCAGATAGGCTGGCCACTCTATGAGGTCACCTCTCCTTCTCACAGCATGAGGGAGGGGGGGTGAAAGGCACACATCACTACATTAGCCAAGCCCCTTCCACAGCATCCGCAGAAGAGCAGCTGTGCTGCCGCACCCGACGCCGAGAGGACATGCCCCCACACCCCCACGTCACTGGGGGCATGACCGCTTGTTGGAGCCACGCGCCCCGCCTTCCGGACGGATGGAGCGATCGGGGCGCTGCCCACTGTTGCGCCTGCTCGGCTGTGCTGGGGTCCCTGCTGCTGAGCCCCCGCCGTCACCACCGGGTGTGCCACCAGCGGGGTTCCCGAAAGTGGACCTACCGCTGCCGCCGCTGAGCTACCACGCCTCCCCGCGGTCACAGGAACGCGTCAGAGCGCAAGCCACGCCCACTTCTGGGGGATTGTGCCCTGGACGCCGGACCATGCCGCCCGATACCACCGTTGGGTTAGCCGTGCCCCACTCCCCCCCCCCTCAAGGGGAGCGGAGGGAGATACTAGCCCCGGGCTCGCCAGCTGCTGTATCTTCCCGGGAAGAGAACCCCTTACCGGGCATCCCCCTAACTGTCCAGCACTACCCCTGCAGGTCCCTGCTGGGACCTCACGCCATTTAGGGTGCGCCTGCACATAGCGACCACCTTGTGCAAAAAGCTATGGTGACCGCCGCTGCCGCGCAACTGCGAGACACGGGGGAGAAAACAAGGGAGGAAAAAAAGGGACAAGTTGCCAGCGCATACTCCCCTCTTGCGCCTGCTTTGATAAAAATAGCAGCTTCCCAGCTACAACAGCCTACCCCTATGACATCGCCTACCCCATGGGTAGGGGATGCGGACCCTTGGCACCAGAACGGGGGGCTTTTCGCTGGCAGGTCACATGCAAATATACAGATCTGTATGTGCCACCTTTTCTTCTGAGGCGGGCCGGGCAGTAACAATCTGGACAGTACCGGGTTGTTCGCCCTCCTCTATCATTTGGTTTGACGGGGAGAGACCTGTCTCGCCGTTTACCCCTGTCCCTTTCTTCCACCCTAAGCGGCGCGACCGTCCTCCTAGGAGACACTAAGCTAAAAACTAATTAGCCTGGTGTTGGAAGAGGCATATAGCCAGAGGGCGGAGCTAACACTTTCTGTGCTTAGTGTCGCCTCCCTGTGGCAGTAGCTATATCCCATGGTTTTTGCTGTGTACCCCAATGACACGAGCAAGAAAGTATGGTTAAACTGAAGTAAACCTGAATTTTCATGTTTTAAGTAGAGTTTTTAAGACCAATTTCATATTTATAAAGTTTGTTGTCACATGACAATCATATTAGCATTGACCATGTAGGGTTTAAGTTTCTCCTTTATGTTATAATTTTGTAAACTTTCATCTTTTTAATCTAAAAAGTGAATTCCTTATTACACCCCTAATATCCAATGATAAAAAAAAAATAGTAACAATAGTTATATGTCTTATGTACAGTACATACAGTGTATACAACATATGAGATGTTTCTAAGGCTGCCTGTCCACGAGCATTGCGGTATCCTGCGGCAGATCTCCGCCACCCGGGAGCAGGAGCCGACAGACAGATCTCCGCCGGTCAGCCTATCTGACAGATAGGCTGACCGTGAAGAATTGCGGCAAATCGCAGCATGCTGCGATTGCCGGCCGCGAGCGGAGAATCGCAATGCTTCTCCGCTCATGGACAGGGCGGCTGCACTTTCCATAGCAATGCTATGGAGAGCTTTTACTGCGTTCCTTGCAGCCGGATTATTGCCACGGGGAATGCAATGCAAACTCACCCGTGAACAGGCAGCCTTAGTGGTATCTTTATTTTTGTGATGGGGTAAAAGAATCTATGTGGTCCACTGATCACAATTTGGATCCAGTGTATGAAGGTTCCCACACAGTCTCATGACTTCTATTATAAACAGAAACTTTGAAGCTAATGTAAGCTTTAGATTCTCTTAAGTTCCAATTCTCTTACAGAATTATTTCACATCACTCTTTTCTATTGGATTCTGAACGACATAATAGTCTAAGGATACTCTAATATTGCTGTTCATTCATACACTGTAACTGATGAAAGAGAAAGATATGGCACTTACCTCCAATGGTTTCATCTACTCCAGTTATACTACGGTATAAGAGAACAATTTGTATCCTAAACAGTATGCACAAGCCAATCAGAAATATAACTGAGACAGAGCAAGTGACAGATGCGATAATTGATGTTGTGAAAACTTTTCTAGAAATATCTGGACTTTTTTCTGTTGGAGAAATAAAGAGATTACAGCGATTTAACAGCCTTTCATATAAGGCTTAAAGGGGTTCTGTCACTAAAAAAGAAAAATGCTCTACTTATCTATTCCTCCCCTATCAGTCTACTTACCAGATCTTCACCTCCCTTATCTTCTCCTGTGTCCTGCATTCCAGGTTGTCACTTCACCTCCACTTGCCTGATTCTGCTCCTTCCTGTGAGGTTAAAGGGGTTGTCCCGCGAAAGCAAGTGGGGTTATACACTTCTGTATGGCCATATTAATGCACTTTGTAATGTACATTGTGCATTAAATATGAGCCAAACAGAAGTTATTCACTTACCTGTTCCGTTGCTAGCGTCCTCGTCTCCATGGTGCCGTCTAATTTTCAGCGTCTAATCGCCCAATTAGACGCGCTTGCGCAGTCCGGTCTTCTTTTCTGAATGGGGCCGCTCGTACCGGAGAGCGGCTCCTCGTAGCTCCGCCCCGTCACGTGCCGATTCCAGCCAATCAGGAGGCTGGAATCGGCAATGGACCGCACAGAAGACCTGCGGTCCACCAAGAGAGAAGATCCCGGCGGCCATCTTCACAAGGTAAGTAAGAAGTCACCGGAGCGCGGGGATTCAGGTAAGCACTGTCCGGTTGTTTTTTTTAACCCCTGCATCGGGTTTGTCTCGCGCCGAACGGGGGGGCTATTGAAAAAAAAAAAAAAACGTTTCGGCGCGGGACAACCCCTTTAAGTACATTAGGTTGGCAGTCTGCCAATGTACATTATGTCACAGCTCACAGGCCAGCAGGAGGACTGCCTATCATCTTCAGAGATTGCTCATGCAAGTTGTCTCTGAAATAGATTACAATTCCTTCCTAGGCAGTGAAGCTACAGCACAGGAATGTGACCTTCACTGACCCAGCAGGAAGGAGTTTGTGATAAAGCAGCCTTCATAGCAAGCTGTGCTCAGCCTGCAGTGAGCTGACCTGGGGCAGTGGAGAAGCTCAACCAGGAGAATATGGGATAAGGAGACAGACGGGGAAGGAATAGGTAAGTTTAGATAATTTTTTTAATGACAAAACCCCTTTAACACATGGTATCACATGAGAGCACAATGTTGTGAAAAAGTATTTCATCCATTTATATTTCTGTAATATTGCACATTTATCACACTGACTTTTTAAATATTTAACCCCTTAATGACATGGCCTATTTTGAGCTTAAGGACCAAGCCTTATTTTTCAAATCTGACATCTGTCACTTTCTGTGCTAATAACTTTTGAATGCTTTTACTTATCAAGGTGATTCTGAGATCGTTTTTTCGTGACATATTGTACTTTATGTTAGTGTAAAAATTTCATCAATAAATGTTGTCCTTATTAGGAAAAAAAATCCAAATTTACTGAAAATTTGGAAAAATTCACAATTTTCAAACTTTGAATTGTTTTCTTTGTAAGATAGAAAGTCAAACACCACAACATAGTTATTAATTAACATTTCCCATAGGCCTACTTTACACAGCAATCATTTTTAAGTGTTATTTTACTTTTTGCAGACTCCACAAAGTATATAAATTTAGCAGTAATTTTTCACATTTACTAGCAAATTTCAAAATCTAAATTTTTTAAGGACCAATGCAGTTCAGACATAGTTTTGCCGAGCCTGTATATCAGAATCCCCCATGAATTGCCCCATTTTAAAATCAGCACCCTTCAAAGTATTCAAAATGGCATTTAGAAAGTTTATTAACCCTTTAGATGTTTTACAGGAATTAAAGGAAAGTGCATCAAAAATTAGAACAGTTCCTTTTTTCTACTGATTTTCAATATAAAACCTTTTTTTTTTATATAAAACAGTAGGAGTCAGCAAAGAAACAAAACTTGGAATGTATTACCCAGATTCCGCAGTTTTTAGAAATGCCCCATATGTGGACGTAGCCTGTTCTATGGGCACATGGTAGGTCTCAGAAGGAAAGGAGCGCTTCTTGTCTTTTTGAATGCAGATTTGGCAGGAATAATTTTCAGACCCCATGTAGTGTTTACAGTGCCCCTGAGGTAGCAGTACATTTGAAACCCCCAATAACTGACCCCATTTTGGAAACTACACCCCTCAGGGAATTTTTTAAGGGGTGTAGTGAGCGGTTTGAACCCACAGGTATTTGAGGAATTTTTTTAACAGTTTGAGTTCAATACGAAAAAATCCAATTTTTCACATAATGTTTAGCTTTAGGCCCAGATTTTCATTTTTCACCAGTGGCAGAAGGAAAAACGTACCCCATGATGCGTTACCCAGTTGCTCTCGAACACGGAAATGCCCCATATGTGGACGTAGCCTGTTGTATGGGCACATGGCAGGACTCAGAAGGATAGGAGCGCTTCTTGGCTTTTTGAATGCAGATTTTGCTGGAATAATTTTCAGACCCCATGTAGTGTTTGCAGTGCCCCTGAGGTACCAGTGCATTTGAAACCCCCAACAACTGACCCCATTTTGGAAACTACACCCCTCAGGGAATTTTTTAAGGGGTGTAGTGAGCGGTTTGAACCCACAGGTATTTGAGGAATTTTTTTAACAGTTTGAGTTCAATACAAAAAAATCACATTTTTCACATAATGTTCAGCTTTAGGCCAAGATTTATATTTTTTACCAGTGGCAGAAGGAAAAAACATACCCCATGATGCGTTACCCAGTTGCTCTCGAACACGGAAATGCCCCATATGTGGACGTAGCCTGTTGTATGGGCACATGGCAGGACTCAGAAGGATAGGAGCGCTTCTTGGCTTTTTGAATGCAGATTTTGCTGGAATAATTTTCAGACCCCATGTAGTGTTTGCAGTGCCCCTGAGGTACCAGTGCATTTGAAACCCCCAACAACTGACCCCATTTTAGAAACTACACCCCTCAGTGAATTTTTTAAGGGGTGTAGTGAGCGGTTTGAACCCACAAGTATTTGAGGAATTTTTTTAACAATTTGAGTTCAATACAAAAAAAATCACATTTTTCACATAATGTTCAGCTTTAGGCGCAGATTTATATTTTTTACCAGTGGCAGAAGGAAAAAACGTACCCCATGATGCGTTACCCAGTTGCTCTCGAACACGGAAATGCCCCATATGTGGACGTAGCCTGTTGTATGGGCACATGGCAGGACTCAGAAGGATAGGAGCGCTTCTTGGCTTTTTGAATGCAGATTTTGCTGGAATAATTTTCAGACCCCATGTAGTGTTTACAGTGCCCCTGAGGTACCAGTGCATTTGAAACCCCCAACAACTGACCTCATTTTGGAAACTACACCAATCAGGGAATTTTTTAAGGGGTGTAGTGAGCGGTTTGAACCCACAGGTACTTGAGGAATTTTTTTAACAGTTTGAGTTCAATACAAAAAAATCACATTTTTCACATAATGTTCAGCTTTAGGCCCAGATTTATATTTTTTACCAGTGGCAGAAGGAAAAAACATACCCCATGATGCGTTACCCAGTTGCTCTCGAACACGGAAATGCCCCATATGTGGACGTAGCCTGTTGTATGGGCACATGGCAGGACTCAGAAGGATAGGAGCGCTTCTTGGCTTTTTGAATACAGACTTTGCTGGAATAATTTTCAGACACCGTGTAGTGTTTGCAGTGCCCCTGAGGTACCAGTGCATTTGAGACCCCCAACAACTGACCCCATTTTGGAAACTACACCCCTCAGGGAATTTTTTAAGGGGTGTAGTGAGCGGTTTGAACCCACAGGTATTTGAGGAATTTTTTTTAACAATTTGAGTTGAGAACGAAAAATTCACATTTTTCCAATAATGTTCAGCTTTAGGCCCAGATTTTCATTTTTCACCAGGGGCAGAAGGAGAAAACATAGTCCATAATGCATTACCCAATTACTCTCGAGCACGGAAATGCCCCATATGTGGATGTAAACTGTTGTTTGGGCACATGGCAGGGCTCAGAAAGAAAGGAGCGCTTTTTTTGAATGCAGATTTTGCTGGAATAATTTTCAGACCCCATGTAGTGTTTGCAGTGCCCCTGAGGTACCAGTGCATTTGAGACCCCCAACAACTGACCCCATTTTGGAAACTACACCCCTCAGGGAATTTTTTAAGGGGTGTAGTGAGCGGTTTGAACCCACAGGTATTTGAGGAATTTTTTTTAACAATTTGAGTTGAGAACGAAAAATTCACATTTTTCCAATAATGCTCAGTTTAGGCCCAGATTTTTATTTTTTACCAGGGGCAGAAGGAGAAAACGTAACCCATGATGTTACCCAACAGGGAAATGCCCCATATGTGAATCTAAACTGTTTTTAGGGCGCAGGGCTCAGAAGGGAAGGACTTAGCATGTGGCTTTATGTACAAGCTGTGTGAAGTACATCAGGGTAAAACGTCAGGGCAATAAAAAAATTAAAATTTCAGGGACGTGTGGTAGATCTTAAAACACTCATTTATGCAGAGGCCGGGTTGTGTGGGGCACGTTTCACACTGGTATATGGTGTCTTTTCTTATCCCCTGTTTGTAGCACACTCTGCACCTCTTTTGGGTCCTTCCCTTCGTCGCAGTGGAGGGAATTTCACTGAGAAAATGCTACCCTGGTACAATTCTTGTGGCCTCGCTTCCAGAAGTACTGGGCCTCTCCCCCACCTCCTGGTCCCCAAATATTAGGTCCTTGATAACTTCCTCTTGAAATTCAAGGAATGTCCCCCTGTGGCCTGCACCTCAGAACAGCACGTAGGCATTATACAGTGCCATCTGTACGAGGTGCACGGCCAGTTTTTTGTACCACACCCGTGTTTTCCGCATGGCTCTATAGGGCTCCAGTACTTGGTCTGATAGATCGACCCCTCCCATGTACTTATTATAGTCGAGGACGCAGTCTGGTTTGGGGGTCTCTGCACTGGTACCTCGTACTGGGCAGGGGGTACTGCTGTGGCCGTGTATTGTCGTCAACATAAGGACATCCCTCTTGTCCTTATATTTGACGCACAATACATTGTCGCTGCATTGGGCATGGCTCTCACCCCTTCTGAGCAGTTGCCCAAGCAGCGTCTTAGGGAGGCTTTTTTGATTTTTCCGAACAGTGCCACATGCCACTGTTCCTCTGGAAGCGAGGCACTGAAACAGGGGGACACTGGTATAAAAGTTATCCAGGTACAGATGGTAACCCTGGTCTAATAGTGGGTGCACCAGTTCCCACACTATTTTCCCTGTTACTCCCAGCACGGGGGGGCATTCTGGGGGCTCAATTTTAGTGTCCTTCCCCTCGTAAATACGGAACTTGTGGGTGTACCCTGATGTACTTTCGCACAGCTTGTACAACTTCACACCATACCGTGCCCGCTTACTGGGCAGGTACTGGCGGAATTTTAGCCTCCCCTTGAAGTGTACCAGGGACTCGTCTACTGCAATGCTTATCTGTGGGGCATACGCCTGGGCAAACTTGGCGTTAAAATGGTCTATTACGGGCCTGATCTTATACAACCGATCGTAATTGGGGTGATCGCTGGGGGGGCACAGCTGGTTGTCATTGTAGTGCAGAAATTTTAAAATACACTCAAAGCGCGTCCTCGACATCGCCATGCGGAACATTGGGGTGTGGTACAAAATATCGGTAGACCAGTACGCCCTGATTGTTGGCTTCTTTATTAGCCCCATGGTTAGTATAAGCCCCCAAATTTTTTTTATCTCTGGTGCATCCACAGGGGTCCACTTATCGGGTCTGGCATAGCTGGAGGTGGGATTTTCTTCTATAAAATTCTGGGCGTACAAATTCGTCTGGGTAACAATATGGGCAATGAACTCTTCAGAAAAAAAAAACTTGAAGAAGTCCTTCCCTCTGAGCCCTTCCGTGTCAAATTGAATCCCTGGGTTCCCAATAAAATCAGGGATCTGGGGTCTGTAATCTTCCGGGGTACTCCAGTGAGCATCTGATGCATTGGGGTCAGTGGCGGTCCTTGGACGCCTTCTCGGGGGTGCAGGGAGCTCAGACTCGCTGGATGAGGATGAGGATGAGGATGAGGAGTCGGAGAATGCCAAAAAAGTGGGGTCGTCATCACCACTACCTGAGTCCGAGTCTGATGCAATGATTGCATACAGTTCCTCTGAAGTGTACCTCCTGCGGGCCATATTTATATAAAATGGGGCACACGGGGAAAAAGTTTTATTAGATGGGACACTGCGGGATGGGGTGACCATGGGACGGGGGTCGGAAAGAACGCGGAAACTTATGTGGTGTATTCACGTAAGTGGTTTTTTTTTTTTCTTTTTTTTTTTTTTTTACACAGACGAATACACTGACACAACACGGACTAACGACACACTACACACTAGACGGACTAACGACACGCTACACTAACTAATGACGGGTGACGGGACAGGTAACGAAATGGGAACAACAGGAACTTTTTTTGTTCTTTTGGTTTTTTTTTTACACAGACGAATACACTGACAGTACACGGACTAACAACACGCTACACACTAGACGGACTAACTAAACGCTACACTAACTAATAACGGGTGACGGGACAGGTAACGAAATGGGAACAACAGGAACTTTTTGGGGTTTTTTGTTGTTTTTTTTTACACAGACGAATACACTGACAGTACACGGACTAACGACACGCTACACACTAGACGGACTAACTAAACGCTACACTAACTAATAACGGGTGACGGGACAGGTAACGAAATGGGAACAACAGGAACTTTTTTTTTTTTTTTTTTTTTTTACACCAAGGGATACACTGACTACACGCTGCGCTACACTACACTGCTGATCGCACGCTACAGCTCACTCACTACACTTCTGATCACACACTACAGATCCCTCACTCACTACACTACACTGCACTTCTGATCACTCACTCCACTCTGCTACACTACACTGCCTGATCAATCACTCACTACACTCACTACACTACACTGCCTGATCAATCACTCACTACACTCACTACACTACACCACACTGATCACTAACACTCACTCCACTACACCACACTGATGACTAACTCCTCTCCACTACACTGATCACTAACTCCACTCCACTCCACTCCACTACACTACACTCACTCCCTGCCTAATCTACACTCTAATCGCACTTTATATTCACAGAATACACAGTAGGTGCTCTCTGTACAAGCACCGGAAACACACTGCGGTGCTTGCACATGGAGCCCCTACTGTAAACAGCGCGAAGTCCGCTGCTGCGCTGTGATTGGTCAGGGAGTTTTTCCCTGACCAATCACAGCGATCGTGGGGGAGGGACCGCTCTGATTGGTCCACAGCCCGGACGCAGCACTTGTCTGCTGACTATGTCAGCAGACATCACTGCTGTGTCGCCGCGATTGTCACCGCGGCGACACTTTAATGACATGACGTACCAGGTACGTCATGTTGCGGGAAGTATCCCGCTACCATGACGTACCAGGTACGTCCAGGAGCGGGAAGGGGTTAAACTACATGTAATATTGGACCCTGGGAGCCTTTCATAAGTTTGTAAGTATTCTCAGATTTATTTGAAGACTGAATTTATTTTCAAAACCACTTTTCTACACTGTAGCAACAACAGAATACATTGCCTCCTGCTGATGTGCATTTATAACTCAGATCCTGAGGAAAGTTCAGAAGCAATTGATAGAAAAGACTAAGCAAAATCATCTGATTAAGTAGATATTACAAAATGTCTTAATAACATATACTACCAGTGAAAAGTTTTAGAGCACCTCAATTTTTTCAGTTTTTATTAATATTTACACAGTTTAATGTCTCAAATGTACTTTGAAATTAAAGCATAGAGCAAATAAACAAGTTAAAGGGAATCTGTCAACTAGTTTTAGCCCTATAAACTAAGCTTATGGGCTGAAAGTAGCTGACTTGCTGAATCCGATGTTTTTTCCAAGTTTCAAGGCTCAAATCCTCCGCTGCAGTGCATTGGGAATGACTACGAATAATAAAAATAATAAATTAACTATATTTCACCAAATTAAATCTAGATTTTTGACTCTTCAAATAGCCACCTCTAGCTGATATGGTATTCTTTCTACAATTCAGGTATTGTTTAGAAAATTCTTCCCAACATTGTTTCAGAGGTTCGCACAAATGTGTTGTACTTGTAGGTTGCTTTGATTTCACCTTTCTGTCCAGTTTATCCCAAACAAGCTCAGTGGGGTTTGTCTGGAGACTGCGCAGGCCATTCCATTTTTGAAGCTATTGGCTTCTTCTTGTCATCTTACATAGTTCTGACATCACCTAGAAGTATGTTTTGGATCACTGTCTTGTTTTAATGTGAACCTCTGACCAACTAGGTGCACCCCAGAGGGTATTGCATGGCATATCAAACAGCTGTGTTAGCCTTTTTGTCCACTGTGCCAGTCACCCTGTGTGAGTTGCCAACTCTGAATCCAGCAAGAGTGCCCCAGACCATCGCACATCCTCCTCCATGTTTGAAAGTTGGTGTCACACACTCAGGAACCATCCTTTCACCTACTCAATGGCATACGGAAACCCCATGGGATGTACCAAGGATATCAAATTTTGATTAATCAGTCCATAACACTTACTTTCACTCTTGAGTAGTTTGCTGGAGGTGCTGCTCGGCCCAGCCAAATCTTTTTTTTTTACTTTGCAATCTAAGCAGGGGCTTTCTTACTGAAACTCTACCTGTCAAACCTGCAGATAGAAGTCTTCCCAGAACAGTCAAAATGGAAACTTGTTTATTTTTTACTACATGAAGCCGTGCTTGAGAATTTTATGTTGTGAGGCGCAGATCACGCAAACTGTTGACTCTACATCAAATTTGCTGACTGCATGATAATATTTGATCTTTGTAGATTTCTATGTGCTGAATTCAAATATCACATTTGTTTATTCCAACCAGGTCTACTGTTCATCATGTGTCTATTAAACACATATCACATATCTATATGATTGACATATTAAATAAATGAGCTACAATCTGAAGATTGACTAAAAGAGATATCCATGATTGATCCCTTCAAACAACATTACATAAACAGAGCTAGAACTGATAAATAATATTGTAATCTTTCATGATTTCAGCATATGAATAAATGCGGTATTATACATTAATCTTATTGCAATATAATTACTTCAATTACTAAACATCCAATTAATTCAACAGGCAGTATACTTGTGAAAGAAGGTGCGAGGCAAGATTGCAAGAAACTGGACCCTACACTAATATAAATGCAAGTCAGTAAGTAACGGCCATTTTTCTATGATTGTTTTTAATTCTTGATTTCCCCTTCTGTGATGCATTTATATTAGTGTAGGGACCCACTACAACGCAAGGAACCGTGAAGTGGTTAGTGGGCTCATGTATCTTGGCCAACATCCAACCAATGCCTTGCATTTATTATCTATCATTCACATGCAGTGTGGCATTAAGACTCCAGGGGGAGCTGAGGGTGGCAGTACCAATGTGGTTCACTGATGGATATGCAGGGCAACCTGCCGAATTATCATGGCATCATTAATAGGTTGCTGGTCTGCATGGTGAACTACATATATCAGAATGGTCTGGCATCCTGTATCCACTATGTGTGGGAGTGTACACCATGCATCCACCACCCTCATTATCAAGAGGCAGTGTGAGTGGTTGTCTTATCAGTGTCCTGCACAGGTGTTATTGGCTCCTCCATTTGGAATCAGCTACCTGCATGGTGAGAGGATGCATCTATATGCACTCCTCACTCAGTAAGTAACGGCCATTTTTCTGTGATTGTTTTTAATTCTTGATTTCCCCTTCTGTGATGATCTCCAACTTTACATCTAAAATAATATTTGTAAGCAATCTTCACTCTCTTTGTCTGTTTTTTGTGCTGAACGCATGTGGTGTTTTTGCAATGTGTGACAAGCGGAAAGAGACCTGCACTCGCTGAGCGGTTTCTAAGATGTGGCTGAGGAGCCATGTCACGGTGGCAATGTGTGCCGCACGCTCTTTGTAATTTGACGCACCATTGAAGGTATACACCAGGATCTGGATGACAAATGAAATTAGGTGATCGTGAGGCCAGTGGATTAAAAGCGCTTGGTAGCGAAATAAGATGAACCCACATATGTAAGCAAACGACAGGCACGCCATTTACTTTCAGGCACCAGCAAATTGCATATACACCTTGCATGTACAAAGTTTAACACTTTATGCACAGATAAACAAACCTCCCCCTTAGCTCAGGCAACATCTGAGCTAAAGGAGGAGCTATATATAGAGAGAGAACTGATGAGAAAATACCCCTTTCTTCCAACTAACAGTAAATTGCCCACCATGAAACACTGTGCTCAGGTTTCCTTAAGTACTCACAAAATTCCTAAGAAGATTCTCTACTACTTGTTTGAAGCTGTGTGTCTGTCTTGCTGTCCGGTAGAAAGCAAAGCTGGCTTGAATGGACTTGGGTTTGAGAAAGCAAACAGCTTCTCAGCATCTGGGTGATTTGTTAGCTGCTGCACATAGGATTGCTCTAAAGTTTACATAACACCATCTCTAATTACAGCAGGACAGAGGAGAAGGAGAAGCTGGGTCTTCACATGGCTGTCAGTTTCCTCAGTGTCCATCTCAACTCCTCTCTCTCTCCTTCGACTGAACTGCTCACTGCCTCACTCCATACTCTCCCTTGACTTCTGTCTTCTAACACTGTTATCAATTGCTATCTGTTGGGGGCTTGTCAGAGCTCAGCTCTTACGGTATTTACGATAGGGAACTGCCTAAACAACCTTACATCCTTAGTTCCTATCCTGACTCTCTCTTCTTATTAAATGATGTCCAGCATAACTACCCTTTGTTAAATGTAATGGTAGTTAGAACAGTTGCTCTTAACTTGCAAATAAAGTACTTCTATTCTGTAGTGCCAGTCCAAGCCACTACATATTTACCACAAATGTAGCAAAAATTGTCTGGGTGGTTAACACAGCTCCGCCTACTCATCTTTAGGCTAAAACTGACATACTATTAATATAACAAAACAGTATTGTCAACTATAAGCTTGCGCTTCACCCATCTCGCATTATCTAGGCCTTGCAACTTCTGACATCACCTTAGCGATATGCTCAGATGTGCCCGATGCTGCAGAAACCCGCTGCAGCCAGAATGTGTTGCAAACGAGGCGCTGGAAGGCATGATGCACGTAATAGTACAGCAATTATAATGTTGCCATGCATCAATACTTGGGCTAGTCTACCAAGGTGTTGCCAAGCTGTAGTTGCCCTATAACTTAAGATCTAGACATTCTAGGAAAATTTTGACTTCAGTTCCAGATTCAGCACATTCAATTTCATGTAAATAGCATGTTTTTATCACAGTAGCAAAATCTTTGTTTATCAGCGTAATTGTCCAGTGTGAATGGCCCGTAATATTTGGTGTGATACATCTATTTATCTAATGCACTAAATGACAATTTGGTATGTTATGTAATTTGCATTGTCATTGACATATACTTAGGGCTAATTTCCATGGCCGGATTTATGCCGCGTTCCCCGCGGCATACATCCGCAGCAGGATAACGTAGCTATTAGGTTCTATTGAACCTAATGGCTCACTACTCACATGTGTCATTGTCCCGCGGATTTAAGCTGCGGGAAAAAAATCATGGAATTCTATTTTACCGCGTTTTTCCATGGCGGGAGGTTTCCATCAATATAGTATTAATGAAGACAATGGTAAAAAGCACATTTTTCTGCGATCACAGCGGGGACTTTTTTGTTTATCCCCATGGGATTCCTGTGGCTTAAAACCGCTGACATCTTTCACTTCGTCCGTGGGCAGGAGCCCTTAATGTAGCAAAGGCATGGTATAGTAACGGCATGGCATGCTGCAAAATTCAATTTTGAAAATTCTGGATCTGTACTTCATATTATTTCTCATAGTATGGCTACAATTATATACAGAATGTAGTCAAATAGACTGATCCAGGACTATATTGTACTCAATAGAGGTGCTCTATATTGAAATGACAATAGCATAGTTAAAGGGGTTGTCCCGCGCCGAAACGTTTTGTTTTTTTTTCAATAGCCCCCCCGTTCGGCGCGAGACAAACCCGATGCAGGGATAAAAAAAAAAAAACGGGTAGTACTTACCCGAATCCCCGCGCTCCGGTGACTTCTTACTTACCTTGTGAAGATGGCCGCCGGGATCTTCACCCTCGGTGGACCGCAGGTCTTCTGTGCGGTCCATTGCCGATTCCAGCCTCCTGATTGGCTGGAATCGGCACACGTGACGGGGCGGAGCTACGAGGAGCCACTCTCTGGCACGAGCGGCCCCATTCAGAAGACAGAAGACCGGACTGCGCAAGCGCGTCTAATCGGGCGATTAGACGCTGAAGATTAGATGGCACCATGGAGACGGGGACGCCAGCAACAGAACAGGTAAGTGAATAACTTCTGTATGGCTCATAATTAATGCACGATGTACATTACAAAGTGCATTAATATGGCCATAGAGAAGTGTATACCCCAACTTTGTTTCGCGGGACAACCCCTTTAAATAGGAAGGCATGGATCTGCTACACAATGGTACAATATTACAAATGCTTATGGGCCATATTACAAGTTTTGTATTGGTGCCCGGAATGTTAAAGTTACACTTCTGCTTGTCATTCTGTCTTAGCAATAAGGGAATATCAGATACAAGCTACACTTTGGACTTTGATAACATACATTGACTTGATAAAATTTAGTTTCTTACCTTTCAGTTTCAGAACAAATAGCTTGATGTCGCTGCCGAAAGGAGTGCGAAGATGGCACTTATATGGATACTTGATATCATCGTCACTTACATTTATTAAGTGCAAATCTGTACACAGATCCGAATTTTTGCATTCTGTTGACCTAAAGAAAATTGGGAAACCATAAATTTGTTATATTAAGAGTTTTATAAATTTAAATAATAAATAAGTTTTTTTTATGGAAAGCTATTATCACTTTACAGTGACTATAAGATCTCACCATATGTGCAAACTGTGCAAGAGGTGCAAATAAAAGTATTGCACATAAAGATATGTCACACTGCTATGCTTGAAAATTGACTACTTCGGCTTCCTATGATATTCATTTTATTTACCAGACTTTTTAAATGCATCCGATAAATGGAGTGTGTTTAAAGAGTATAAAAATGCATAAAATGATACATAAAAAATTAAGCCAGGTAGTTTTCAACTACAGATAGTCTCTTACTTGCGAACAGGTTCCGCTCCAAGAGCCTGTTCACAAGTACATTTGTTCGTATGTCCGAACAAATGTTTGTATGGAGCAGGATCGTGGGTGGATCCCGCTCCATACAACGTTGGTTGCCGGCTGTTCTTACAGCGGACACCCGGTGGCTGCAGTTTCAAAGAGCCGCACCGCTCGTTGGAACTGTTAAAACTTTAAATACCGCTGACAGACTGCACCAGACGTTCTGGGGTCCCGTACAGTGTCCCGTGATAAGCTGTGCGGTTGCTAGGAAGCTAGGGGCCTACTGAAAGGCCCCAGGGCTGCCTATGCAGAGTGCCTATCAAGCGCACGGCTTGAAAGGCGCTCTGCATAGGCAGCCCTAGGGCCTTTCAGAATGCCCTCGGCTGCCTAGCAACCGCACAGTGTCCCGCGATCTAACCGGACAGGCTTGATAGAAAGCTGTCCGGTGCCTGCACAGTATGATGTAATGCCATAGCATTACATCATACTGTGCAGGACAGATAGTTCGTATCTTGCGAAGTTCGTAACTCGAACGTTCGCAAGTAGGAGACTATCTGTACTACCTGCAATGGAATTGTAGACCATAAATGCTGGCCTTCCGTGCATTCCAGATAGAGCAGTACAGACACAAATTCAAGACTGCAATACTGAAGTCTTGTTGTGCCTTCCTAAACCAGCAGTGTATCTTTTGTGATGACAGTAAGGAGGTCCTTTGGGACTCGGAAACCATCTCAATAGTAGAGCTAGTAAGGTCAATGGAACAAGAATAGCTTTACCTATACAGAGAATGTCAATTAGCATTGTACTTTACAGTACATGGAAGCTCAGTTGATTCAGTGCAGAACTTAATAAAGCTCAGTATGTATAACACAGATATAGATGAATATAATCAATGATGAGAAAACAATATAGCACTCACTCTTTTGCATTTTTATGCAGATTCAAGTAGACATATATTGTGACAGTGCTAGGACAGAAGCAGGGTGCATTCTCTTAAGCATTGGTATGGCAAACATTTACCTCACACATGATGCTTTATCCAGATAGAGAAGAAGCTAAAGCTTTAGTATCGTAACTATATATGTTTACCTGAATCTATACAAATAAATGCTCAAGAAGACTTGGTGAGTGCCAGATTAATACCTCTTCTTCAATGCATATTAATTAGAGATGAGCGAACACCAAAATGTCCGGGTGTTCGTTATTCGGAACGAACTTCCCGCGATGTTCGAGGGTTCGTTTCGAACAACGAACCCCATTGAAGTCAATGGGCGACCAGAACATTTTTGTATCTCGCCGATGCTCGCTAAGGTATTCATGTGTGAAAATCTGGGCAATTCAAGAAAGTGATGGGAACAACACAGCAACGGATAGGGCAGGCGAGGGGCTACATGTTGGGCTGCATCTCAAGTTCACAGGTCCCACTATTAAGCCACAATAGCGGCAAGAGTGGCCCCCCCCCCCCTCCCAACAACTTTTACTTCTGAAAAGCCCTCATTAGCAATGCATACCTTTGCTAAGCACCACACTAGCTACAACAAAGCACAATCACTGCCTGGATGACACTCCACTGCCACTTCTCCTGGGTTACATGCTGCCCAACCGCCCCCCCTCCCCCCCACAGCGCACACCAAAGTGTCCCTGCGCAGCCTTCAGCTGCCCTCATGCCACGCCACACTCATGTCTATTTAGAAGTGCGTCTGCCATGAGGAGGAGCCGCAGGCACACACTGCAGAGGGTTGGCACGGCTAGGCAGCGACCCTATTTAATAGGGGCGGGGCGATAGCCCACAATGCTGTACAGAAGCAATGAGAAATAGAATCCTGTGCCACCGCCATCAGGAGCTGCACACGTGGACATAGCAATGGGGAACCTATGTGCCACACACTATTCATTCTGTCAAGGTGTCTGCATGCCCCAGTCAGACTGGTAATATGCACCTTAACAGTAACCGCGTTGGTGGTAATGTGGTGGTGACTGCGGACCTAGTAGCACGGTTGTATTTTGTTGGTTTTCGGAATGTGGCCAGGATTAAGTGGGCTGTGGCGGGGGGATGGTGTGGGGGCTCTCTCGTTGTGTCGGTAAAGGTGAAATTCTTGGACTGCCACCAGACGAACCAATGCAAAGGCATTTGCCAACAATGTTTTCCCTGTTGGAGGAGGAGGGGGATGTTTTTGAGGCACTACGTGTCCTCTCCACGTGTCCGTGGTTATATGCACCTTAACAGTAACCGCGTTGGTGGTAATGTGGTGGTGACTGCGGACCTAGTAGCACGGTTGTATTTTGTTGGTTTTCGGAATGTGGCCAGGATTAAGTGGGCCGTGGCGGGGGGATGGTGTGGAAGCTCTCTTGTTGTGTCGGTAAAGGTGAAATTCTTGGACTGCCACCAGACGAACCAATGCAAAGGCATTTGCCAACAATGTTTTCCCTGTTGGAGGAGGAGGGGGATGTTTTTGAGGCACTACGTGTCCTCTCCACGTGTCCGTTCCATGTCAGCAATAGTAGCACTCAAGACAGGCCCCAGTAACAATTCCGAAGCAGCAGTATAGCGGGAGCGCAGTCTTCGTTCCATGTAAGCAATAGTAGCACTCAGGACAGGCCCCATTAACAATTCTGAAGCAGCAGTATAGCGGGAGCGCAGTCTTCGTTCCATGTCAGCAATAGTAGCACTCAAGACAGGCCCCAGTAACAATTCTGAAGCAGCAGTATAGCGGGAGCGCAGTCTTCGTTCCATGTCAGCAATAGTAGCACTCAAGACAGGCCCCAGTAACAATTCCGAAGCAGCAGTATAGCGGGAGCGCAGTCTTCGTTCCATGTAAGCAATAGTAGCACTCAGGACAGGCCCCATTAACAATTCTGAAGCAGCAGTATAGCGGGAGCGCAGTCTTCGTTCCATGTCAGCAATAGTAGCACTCAAGACAGGCCCCAGTAACAATTCCGAAGCAGCAGTATAGTTCCATTTCAGTAGCCTTAGTATAGCCAAGGCACAAGTTACATTTATGTAGCTAAAGTGTAGGCCAACCCCACACACCTTTCTGTACCATGAGTGCAGGCGAAGAACATAGAAATTACTATGATTACACTGTAGGTGAGGGCCCCAAAAAATTGGTGTACCAACAGTACTAATGTACCTCAGTAAAAATTGGCCATGCCCAACCAAGATGGCAGGTGAATCGCTTTGGTTAATGTGGCTTAAGTGGTAACTAGGCCTGGAGGCAGCCCAGTGTAACGAAAAATTGGTTCAAGTTAAAGTTCCAACGCTTTTAAGCGCATTGAAACTTATAAAAATTGTTCAGAAAAATTATTTGAGTGAGCCTTGTGGCCCTAAGAAAAATTGCCCGTTCAGCGTGATTACGTGAGGTTTCAGGAGGAGGAGCAGGAGGAGGAGGAGGAATATTAGACACAGATTGATGAAGCAGAAATGTCCCCGTTTTGGATGGTGAGAGAGAACGTAGCTTCCATCCGCGGGTGCAGCCTACGTATTGCTTACGTATCGCTGCTGTCAGCTGGTGGAGAACAGAAGTCTGGGGAAATCCAGCCTTTGTTCATCTTGATGAGTGTTAGCCTGTCGGCACTGTCGGTTGACAAGCGGCTACGCTTATCTGTGATGATTCCCCCAGCCGCACTAAACACCCTTTCCGACAAGACGCTAGCCGCAGGACAAGCAAGCACCTCAAGGGCATACAGCGCTAGTTCAGGCCACGTGTCCAGCTTCGACACCCAGTAGTTGTAGGGGGCAGAGGCGTCACCAAGGATGGTCGTGCGATCCGCTACGTACTCCCTCACCATCCTTTTACAGTGCTCCCGCCGACTCAGCCGTGACTGGGGAGCGGTGACACAGTCTTGGTGGGGAGCCATAAAGCTGGCCAGGCCCTTAAAGACTGTTGCACTGCCTGGGATGTACATGCTGCTCGATCTACGCACATCCCCTGCTACCTTGCCCTCGGTACTGCGCCTTCTGCCACTAGCGCTGTCGGCTGGGAATTTTACCATCAGCTTGTCCGCAAGGGTCCTGTGGTATAGCAACACTCTCGAACCCCTTTCCTCTTCGGGAATCAGAGTGGGCAGGTTCTCCTTATACCGTGGATCGAGCAGTGTGTACACCCAGTAATCCGTCGTGGCCAGAATGCGTGCAACGCGAGGGTCACGAGAAAGGCATCCTAACATGAAGTCAGCCATGTGTGCCAGGGTACCTGTACGCAACACATGGCTGTCTTCACTAGGAAGATCACTTTCAGGATCCTCCTCCTCCTCCTCCTCCTCCTCAGGCCATACACGCTGAAAGGATGACAGGCAATCAGCCGGTGTACCGTCAGCAGCGGCCCAAGCTGTCTCTTCCCCCTCCTCCTCCTCATCCTCCTCATGCTCCTCCTCCTGTACGCGCTGAGAAATAGACAGGAGGGTGCCCTGACTATCCAGCGGCATACTGTCTTCCCCCGCCCCCGTTTCCGAGCGCAAAGCAGCTGCCTTTATGGTTTGCAGGGAATTTCTCAAGATGCATAGCAGAGGAATGGTGACGCTAATGATTGTAGCATCGCCGCTCACCACCTGGGTAGACTCCTCAAAATTACCAAGGACATGGCAGATGTCTGCCAACCAGGCCCACTCTTCTGAAAGGAATTGAGGAGGCTGACTCCCACTGCGCCGCCCATGTTGGAGTTGGTATTCGACTATAGCTCTCCGTTGTTCATAGAGCCTGGCCAACATGTGGAGCGTAGAGTTCCACCGTGTGGGCACGTCGCACAGCAGTCGGTGCACTGGCAGCTTAAAGTGATGTTGCAGGGTGCGCAGGGTGGCAGCGTCCATGTGGGACTTGCGGAAATGTGCGCAGAGCCGGCGCGCCTTTACGAGCAGGTCTGACAAGCGTGGGTAACTTTTCAGAAAGCGCTGAACCACCAAATTAAAGACGTGGGCCAGGCATGGCACGTGCGTGAGGCTGCCGAGCTGCAGAGCCGCCACCAGGTTACGGCCGTTGTCACACACGACCATGCCCGGTTGGAGGCTCAGCGGCGCAAGCCAGCGGTCGGTCTGCTGTGTCAGACCCTGCAGCAGTTCGTGGGCCGTGTGCCTCTTATCGCCTAAGCTGAGTAGTTTCAGCACGGCCTGCTGACGCTTGCCCACCGCTGTGCTGCCACACCGCGCGACACCGACTGCTGGCGACATGCTGCTGCTAACACATCTTGATTGCGAGACGGAGGAGGAGGAGGAGGGTGCTTTAGTGGAGGAAGCATACACCTCCGCAGATACCAGCACCGAGCTGGGGCCCGCAATTCTGGGGGTGGGTAGGACGTGAGCGGTCCCAGGCTCTGACTCTGTCCCAGCCTCCACTAAATTCACCCAATGTGCCGTCAGGGAGATGTAGTGGCCCTGCCCGCCTGTGCTTGTCCACGTGTCCGTAGTTAAGTGGACCGTGGCAGTAACCGCGTTGGTGAGGGCGCGTACAATGTTGCGGGAGACGTGGTCGTGCAGGGCTGGGACGGCACATCGGGAAAAGTAGTGGCGACTGGGAACTGAGTAGCGCGGGGCCGCCGCCTCCATGATACTTTTGAAGGACTCCGTTTCCACAACCCTATACGGCAGCATCTCAAGGCTGATGAATTTTGCGATGCGGACGGTTAACGTTTGAGCGTGCGGGTGCGTGGCGGCGTACTTGCGCTTGCGATCGAACACTTGCGCAAGCGACGGCTGGACGGTGCGCTGAACTACACTGCTGGATGGGGCCGAGGACAGCGGAGATGAGGGTGTGGGTGCAGGCCATGAGGCGGTAGTGCCTGTGTCCTGAGAGGGGGGTTGCATCTCAGTGGCAGGTTGGGGCACAGGGGGAGAGGCAGGGGTGCAAACCGGAGGCGCTGAACGGCCTTCGTCCCACCTTGTGGGGTGCTTGGCCATCATATGCCTGCGCATGGTGGTGGTGGTGAGGCTGTTGGTGTTGGCTCCCCGGCTGAGCTTTGCGCAACAAAGGTTGCACACCACTGTTCGTCGGTCGTCAGGCGTCTCTGTGAAAAACTGCCAGACCTTAGAGCACCTCGGCCTCTGCAGGGTGGCATGGCGCGAGGGGGCGCTTTGGGAAACACTTGGTGGATTATTCGGTCTGGCCCTGCCTCTACCCCTGGCCACCGCACTGCCTCTTGCAACCTGCCCTGCTGATGCCCTTGACTCCCCCTCTGAAGACCTGTCCTCCTGAGTAAGCGTTGCACACCAGGTGGGGTCAGTCACCTCATCGTCCTGCTGCTCTTCCTCCGAATCCTCTGTGCGCTGCTCCCTCGGACTTACTGCCCTTACTACTACCTCACTGCAAGACAACTGTGTCTGATCGTCATCGTCCTCCTCACCCACAGAAAGTTGTTGAGACAGTTGGCGGAAGTCCCCAGCCTCATCCCCCGGACCCCGGGAACTTTCGAATGGTTGGGCATCAGTGACTATAAACTCCTCTGGTGGGAGAGGAACCGCTGCTGCCCAATCTGAGCAGGGGCCCGAGAACAGTTCCTGGGAGTGTTCCCGCTCCTGAGCAGGTGTCATTGTAGTGGAGTGAGGAGGCTGGGAGGAAGGAGGAGCAGCAGACAGAGGATTCGGATTTGCAGCAGTGGACGGCGCAGAACTGCGTGTTGACGATAGGTTGCTCGAAGCACTTTCTGCCATCCAGGACAGGACCTGCTCACACTGCTCATTTTCTAATAACCGTCTCCCGCGTGGACCCATTAATTGGGCGATGAATGTGGGGACGCCAGAAACGTGCCTCTCTCCTAATCGCGCAGCAGTCGGCTGCGACACACCGGGATCAGGAGCTCGGCCTGTGCCCACACCCTGACTTGGCCCTCCGCGTCCTCGGCCGCGTCCACGTCCTCTAGGCCTACCCCTACCCCTCAGCATGCTGTATTACCAGTGATTTGATTTCACAGGCAGGAAATAAATTGGCGCAAGACTGCAGGCCAAATATAATTTTTGCCCTTTTTGGAAAACAAAAGGCCCCACTAATGTGTCCCTGCTTATGTGTCACAGAACGTGAGGGTAGCAGAGTTATTATAACTCTGGCAGAGCAGGTATTTTTTTCCCAATTAAGGAAAGCAAATGGCGAAGCCAGCAGTAAAGCGTAGCTGGGTGCGTCTGATTTAGCTATGTTGTTCACGCAGCTCACACGTGTCCACAGCCCTTAGGACGGACAGAGGCTGGACAAATAGATTTGTTTTCAGTTTTTTTCCACCAAAAGGCAGCACTGCGTATATTCAATGAACATGAGAAGTTTAATAACTGTGCTGTGTCCCTGCTTATGTGTCACAGAACGTGAGGGTAGCAGAGTTATTATAACTCTGGCAGAGCAGGTATTTTTTTCCCAATTAAGGAAAGCAAATGGCGAAGCCAGCAGTAAAGCGTAGCTGGGTGCGTCTGATTTAGCAATGTTGTTCACGCAGCTCACACGTGTCCACAGCCCTTAGGACGGACAGAGGCTGGACAAATAGATTTGTTTTCAGTTTTTTTCCACCAAAAGGCAGCACTGCGTATATTCAATGAACATGAGAAGTTTAATAACTGTGCTGTGTCCCTGCTTATGTGTCACAGAACGTGAGGGTAGCAGAGTTATTATAACTCTGGCAGAGCAGGTATTTTTTTCCCAATTAAGGAAAGCAAATGGCGAAGCCAGCAGTAAAGCGTAGCTGGGTGCGTCTGATTTAGCTATGTTGTTCACGCAGCTCACACGTGTCCACAGCCCTTAGGACGGACAGAGGCTGGACAAATAGATTTGTTTTCAGTTTTTTTCCACCAAAAGGCAGCACTGCGTATATTCAATGAACATGAGAAGTTTAATAACTGTGCTGTGTCCCTGCTTATGTGTCACAGAACGTGAGGGTAGCAGAGTTATTATAACTCTGGCAGAGCAGGTATTTTTTTCCCAATTAAGGAAAGCAAATGGCGAAGCCAGCAGTAAAGCGTAGCTGGGTGCGTCTGATTTTTACAGGTTGCAGACGCAGCTCACACGTGTCCACCGGCGTTAGGACGGACAGAGGCAGGACAAATTTAATTATTTTCCGTTTTTTGGCACCAAAAGGCAGCACTGCGTATATTCAATGAATAATAACTGTGTTGTGGCCCTGCCTATACAATTCTTTCCCTGCAGTATCAATGGAGGGTGCAATGCTCTGCAGAGGCAATTTTGAGAAGCAAAAAAAAATGCAGCACAGCTAACAGCAGCCTGGACAGTACTGCACACGGTTAAATATGGCCCTAGAAAGGACCGTTGAGGTTCTTGAAGGCTACACTCACTCCTAACACTCTCCCTGCCTATGCAGCACTTCTGTCCCTAATGCCGGGTGCAATGCTCTGCACTGCCGATTTTGAGGAAAAAAAAATTTGCCACTGCTAACAGCAGCCAACACACACCTATCAGTGGCCCTAACAAGGACCTTTGGGGGGTCTTGAAGCCTACACTAACTACCAATTCTTTCCCTACAGCAGCTCCGGTACAAACAGCACTGTCCCTCATCTAACTCACCAGGCATCTGAGGCGAGCCGCGGGAGGGGCCGACTTTTATGTTCGGGTGACACCTGATCTTCCCAGCCACTCACAGCAGGGGGGTGGTATAGGGCTTGAACGTCACAGGGGGAAGTTGTAATGCCTTCCCTGTCTTTCAATTGGCCAGAAAAGCGCGCAAACGTCTCAGGGAAGTAAGTGAAAGTAACCAGAACACCGCATGGTGTTCGTTACGAATAACGAACATCCCGAACACCCTAATATTCGCACGAATATCAAGCTCGGACGAACGCGTTCGCTCATCTCTAATATTAATAGCTTCATCACCTAATGTAGTGACCCAGAGGGTACTACAGGGTAATCAGACACTCAGAAAATTGAATATCTGTCTATGAGCTCCTCAGGAGAGATAGAAGGTATTATACAGGAGAGAGACCCTGTCTTTCCCTAATGCATGGGTTAAAGCTATTCTGCCCAGCAACAGCTGGCTTTTGATTGGCTGCTTGTCAGTAATTTCCCTGATTGGTTGAGTAAAGTTGAGAGAAAACAAATTGGAATAAGCAAAGAGTCGAAGCGAGGATTAAATTACAGTCTTCACAACAGTGAGTGTGATCTACCCCCTGAAACAGTTCAGTAAAAGCACAGGCGGTTGGGTCTTAATCAGCTTCTACCTCTAGAAAGTAATTCTTAGGAAAATCTCCAGATAACTGAGACTGGTGGGTTTATCTTTGATAACCAAAAGAGAGAGTGAGCATTGAAGAAAAAAGAAATGTGCTATTCATGTTTCTGGAATCATTGTTAAAGTGAATGCAAACTGAAAATCTGCAAAACAGTGAACTGTATTTCCTCATTTCTTCAATAAGCATTGAGTAAACTGCATACCTTCGGTTTACCACAAAAGCTACGTGTGAATTATTTATCTACCATCCATCCTGGTTCACCACTCAAAAGGTAATGGCATCACGTAACAATTTATTAAATCACTTTTTATTCAAACGATTTTCATTTAACAATGTAGCTAAAGGTATAATCTTGCATTTTCGTATTCATAACATATAAAAAATCTTACGTTTTCAGTTAAAAAAACAAAATACTGACATCAACGATAATTTATTAATGAACAGCCTCTGCGTGCGACTGAGCTAGGACCTATTTTGCCATTACAAGGAGAGACCACAGAGCCACCATTGACAGCCATCTTGTTTCCCCCCTGAGGTCTCCCCTATAACGGCTAGTGCCCCGCAAGGGCGTCGCACTACTGCCGGACAAGGGCACCATAACTCTCCTCATAGTACAGGGAAGTTCATTCTTGGTGCAGCAGTAAGTGGGAGGCAAGTTATGCAGACAGTCTCAGTGGCACTCGGTAGCCCAGAAAACCCCTGGAGGCCTGATTAAAACAAAGTATTGCAGCAAAGCCATATATTGCCTTGGTACTGCCCTAAGGGGGGGGGGTGGAGTTGCAGCCACACTACAGAGGAATCAGAGACAAGGGCAGATGAGCACTAGTGCACATAGGACTGTGCCAGTTTATGTGGGGCACTGTTAAAACGTTCTTTTTTGGGGACGTATTTTTATATGGAGCACTTTTCGGGTCATTAGTTTCAGAATATGATTTAAAAATGCTGCAGTTTTATGATATTTTTATGTCATTGTTTTTTTATTGGGCACAATTTAAGGCATTAAATCTCGGGGCGTGGCCAAGCAGCCGAGCTGACCGGCCGCATGTGAGGAGAGCTCCTCTGCTTACCGGTGATTCCGTTATCCTGTGGACATCCTGAGGGTCCCCCGACCCAGAGCAACACCACCAGAGGGAGAGAGAAGTGGACCGAACCCCCAACGGCGCTCCTGGATGGCCACAGCAAAGGTACCATCAGCGGTGGAAGCGGAGACCCGCGACCGCCGCAGCTATACTGTGAGAGGCGCCGGCCGCTGGCGAGGACTCCGAGCCCGGCACAGCACCACGCAGTGGGAGAGGAGAGGAGAATAAATCCCCGGAGGAGCGTTCGCGGCGCTGAAATAGAAGGCGCCGCTGGCGAAAAAAGCCCGCGAAATCACGGTCGCGGCGGCCATCTTGCGAGTGGCATAAGCTAGTATACAGGTCCCAGTGCACAAAAGAACGCTGCTCCCAGGCACGGCACAGCGCCACACAGAGTGAGAGGAGAAGAGGCTAAACCCCCGGCGGAGCTCCTGTGGCGCTGAAATAGAAAGCACTGCCGGCGGGAAAAGCCCGCGAAATCGCGGCCGCGGCGGCCATCTTGCGAGTGGCACCACAAACATACAGGCCCCAAAGCACAACATAACGTTGCTCCCAGGCCCAACATAGAGCCGCTGAAGTAAAGAGGGAGAGGGCAGAGCCACCAGCGGAACACCGGAGGCACAGACAGCGGGGAGAACGACACCGCTAAACCTGCGGCGCCGCGACCGCCATTTCATAGACGTCGCCAGCCAACAAAGTGGAGAAAAGGTAATTAGAGGGGACAGAGAGAAAGACTCCACCCCCCCCCCCCCCCACCCGCAGGAGGATTAAACACCATACAACTCAGAGAACTAGGGGGAAAGGAGGAGGGAGAACCCCAGAGCTGAAAGCTGGTCGGCGTGAAGACCACGCACAGAAGCCAAAATAGCAAGGCGCCTCAGAACCCCCACAGGGAACTCAACTCCTATAGTGAAAAACCAAACAAGCGCAACATGGGCCCCACTAGACAAAGCTCATCCGTAGACAAACTTAAAGCCTTTGCAAGGGGAGAAACCCGGAAAGAGCCCAGCCCTGAACCCACTGCGCCCGCCGCGGCGGGAGCTACAGCGACAAAGCACAACAACCCAGATCCAACTGAGGGTACTGTACAAACGCTGCAACAACTGTCTGAACAGCTTCTAACCGCAATACAAACATCCACGGCCACGCTTACCAGCAAAATTGATGAAGTAAAAATGGATGTAAGTTTATTAAGGCAAGATCTCCAAAACCTAAGAGAACGTGTTGCCAACACAGAAAACAGAATTTCCACGCTAGATGATACCGTCACCCCAATGACAGATGCAATACGAGATCTCACGCAGAAAGCCGAGTATTGGAGACAAAAAGCGGATGATCTAGAAAACCGATCACGAAGAAATAATTTGAGCATAGTGGGACTACCAGAACGGGCTGAAGGGCAAAGACCTGAAGAATTTATAGAACGCTGGCTCCGGGAACTCTTTCCTAATGCTAGACTATCACAAGTTTTTGTAATTGAACGTGCTCATCGAGTACCCATGAAGCCACCAATACCAGGAGCCCCACCCAGACCCCTACTAGCAAAGTTGCTCAACTCCCACGATAGGGAGATAATCCTACAAGCTGCCAGAAAGGGATGGCCACTGTGTCCATCTTTCCGGACTTCTCGGCAGACCTTCAAAAACAGCGAGCAACATTCTTCGGAGTCACGAAGCAGCTAAGAGAACTGCAGCTCCCGTACTCTATGGTGTATCCGGCACGCCTGCGAGTGATAGACGGGGATCGCACTCGCTTCTTCTCTTCACCAGCTGAAGCAGGAAATTGGCTGAACACCAGACGACCAGAAGGGCAGTAATGTATACATAACCACTTCTTTTCCCCCCTCTAGGTGCCGAGACTCCTGCACAAAGGTGAACACTTCCCTTACAGTCCCCAACTGCACATTAGAGACTATCCTCCAAATACGCCACAAGTATACCTTAGCCAAAGGCACAGAACTGAGACTTTCTTTATCTGTGGCAGATATGTGGACTACTTCTCTCGGGAGAAGGCGGCAAGCCCCCCTCCTCTATGGCGCCAACAGACCTGGCAGACGGCATCCAATGTGCATCATTCTCACCAGACGCAACAGTCATATGCATGGGAGATATGAACATGGTGATGGATCCCGCCATGGATAGATTTGGGGGTGGTGCTCGGAGGGAGGGAGACACGAATAAGACCCGCCTGGCCTCTATTATCTCGGTGACGGGATGGCTAGATCTATGGCGAATATTTCACCCGCAACAAAAGGAATACACCTGTCATGCAGCCCACAATCACGCACTCAGTCGAATAGACTATATATTTGGGTCCCCTTCACTATTCCCGAAAATCGACTCAATAGAGTTCCTACCTCGAGGAGTCTCAGACCACTCGCCAATACGTATGATCCTTAAAAACCCAGGCCCAATTACAATCAAGAGACCAAGGGTACACCCATTCTGGCTTTCACTATTTGGACCTAATGACCGCATACCGGATCAGATCCAAATATACTATGAGGCACACGAGGCATACGCAGATACAATACTAGTATGGGAGGCATTTAAACCCTACCTCAGAGGCTGTTTAAGATCCTCAATATAATTTGTTAAAAGAGCCACAGCACGGGAGGGCGAACTTTTAGCAGAACAATGCCAACAATTAGAAAGAGAATTTGTAGCTGACCCTACAGACACTAAAAGAGATAAATGGCTCCAGATAGGCAGAGACTACTTACTATATCTGAAAGAGAAAGCCCAGAGGAACCTTTTCTTTACCCGACAATCTTTTTTTGAACAGGGAAACCAATCTAGTAAATTACTTGCCTACATGGCGCAAAAGGAGACCGCCCCCCCATCCATACTGAGAGTTAAATCAGTTGAGGAAATAATGCTCACAGACCCAAAAGAAATTCTGGATAGATTCCAACAATTCTACGACGACTTATATCAATCGCGAGTCAATTACACACCTGCACAGCTAGAGACCTATTTAACTGACATAATATTCCCAGAAATACAAGATGACTATAAGTCCTTATTAGACTCTCCCATTACAATGGAAGAGATTGAAGAAGCAATAAATGAAATGGCAAAGAACAAAACTCCGGGCGTGGATGGACTACCAGTGGAAATCTACCAACACTACAAAAAAGAAATAATTCCACACCTGTTTTCCCTATATGAACGTATACTCGATAAGAGCCACCTCCCAGAGTCGATGCTGGAGGCCAACATAGTTCTCATTCTTAAACTGGACAAAAACCCAGAGGAATGCGGCTCATATAGGCCTATTTCTCTATTAAATACAGACTATAAAATCCTCACTAAAATACTAGCCACCCGACTAAACCAAATCATAGGGAAAATTATACACTCCGACCAATCAGGCTTTATTCCGGGTAAATCAACATCGGACAACATCAGAAGAACACAGGTGGGGTGGAGATGGAGATCAGACTGGGCCCTGGCCTCAGTAGACGCAGCTAAGGCGTTTGACTCCGTCGAGTGGCTATATCTGATAGAAGTTCTAAGGAAATTCAGGTTCGGAGACACATTCATAAAATGGATCTCTATTCTATATAAAGCCCCGACTGCTAGGGTAACGGTAAACGGCCTGGCCTCCGCCTCCTTTCCACTACACAGGGGGACCCGACAGGGATGCCCACTTTCCCCCCTTCTATTTGCAATTGCAATCGAACCCCTAGCCCTGAGAATCCAACAGCACACCTCATACAAAGGCGTCCAGATAGGGCCCAGAGAGGACAGAATAGGCCTGTATGCAGACGACATTATATATGTCGGACCCTAGAAACACCCTGCCGCTTGCCATATCTCTGATAGATAAATTTGGAAATTTCTCAGGCCTATGCATCAACTGGCAAAAGTCAGCTTTTATGCCCCTAAGACCAGAGGGATGGCGGATGGGAGACGTATTCTGCAAATTACAAATCACCCCCAGATTTAAATATCTTGGAATACACATCACCAGAGATCATACCCAGAGCCTCGAGTTAAGCATTACTCCCCTACTGACAACCCTGCAGCAAAAATTGAAAAGCTGGAGCTCCCTACCACTATCTGTAGCGGGCAGGATAAACCTCATAAAAATGATAATACTCCCCAAATATCTATATTGCCTAGAGCACACAGAAACAACTATACCACAGAAATTCTTAAAAAAACTAACTCCTTAATAACATCATTCATATGGGGAAATTCTAGAGCCAAGCTGCGCTTAGATACCCTACAGCGCCCTAAAGAGATGGCGGGAATGGCGCTACCAGATTTTAAACTATATTACTTAGCAGGACAGGTTAGGTATCTCCGCTATTGGCTATCGAGCGCGCCTCTCCCTAACTCCGAGCACCATCTGATGTATTTCCTTGCGGAAACATCGCTCTGGATCCTCCTGGAAAAACCAGGATTAATGACTAAACAAATGCTACCTATCCACAGACTAGCAGTGAACGTGTGGCAGACATGTAAATTATTAACTAGACAGGAGAACACCCCTCTGGAGACTCCCCTATGGGACAACAGAGCATTACCACACTTGATGAACCTGCCGGGCAAACAATTCTGGATAAACTCAGGAGTCACCACACTAGAGCATGTATACGTGGACCAAACGCTGGCCTCCTTTGAACAATTGCAGCAACTGTACCAGATTCCAAGGGCGGGATTCTTTAGATACTTGCAACTCCGACACGCACTGACTGCACAGTTCCCAGGACCTAGACAAACATTCTCCCAATATCCATTAATAGGCATATTGCGAACACAAGGACCTAAAGGCCTGATTTCGGTACTGTACACCCACATACTGCAAGCTAAAATTCCCGACACACCAATGACAGTAATGCAGAGATGGAGAGAACTTATCCCCACCCTCACTAACAAGGATTGGGAAACAGCAATGTCCATATACACCACAGTATCACCGGCGGCAAACAACAAACTAACACAACTATATATTTTACACCAGTGTTACCTAATGCCGATCAGACTCCATAAAATGAATCGGATAACCACCAACCGCTGTCACCGGTGCGGAGCACCTAATGCAAACTTTAACCATCTAATATGGAATTGCGCAGACATCCAGGCATACTGGAGAGAGATCCTAACACAAATACTGGGAATACCAGTACCACACGATCCCGCAGTGTGTCTGTTAGGTGTCCTAGATGAAGAACAATGGCAGTACCATGACAAAATATTTCTCACTAAAGTATTATTTTATGCCCGGAAAGCAATAGCCCTACGTTGGATGGACAGATGCCCCCCGACACTTTCAAAACGGCAGAACCTTAGTAATGCCGTTCTGCCATACGAAAAAATTGTATACAAAAACAGAAAATGCCCTGAAAAATTTAATAAAGTGTGGGAAAGATGGTGTGGGTCAACGAGTACGGTGTTCACGCAGGATCAGTTCCATAACTTGCTGAGGACAGTGACGCCTATAAACACCTAATAAAACCAACAAAGAATCATACCCTCCACTGACACTACAAAGAAACTATACTGTCATAAAGAATGTAACAACTGTACGTGTTAATGTAATGTACTAAAGCACTGTTGACATGAGTGTAATGAGCCAATGATGTAACCAAAGTTCTTTATTCAGTTACTGTACAAAATACAGAGTTTTCAATAAAACGAGTTTAAAAAAAAAAAAAAAAAGGGTTTCTCCAGAGTAGACTGCTGCCACTTTAAGAAGAGACCTACTGTAAATATGATGATCAAGATGATGTTAGCCTTTAACCTTACTTTAATTCAGGTAATAATCCATTATGAAGCTGAGCCACGTGGTTTTGTTAGGGATGTGTTGCAAACACTCTGTTTACCTTGAATGTCTAGCTATGCAATACATAAATATATTGTGCGTATATGTATATACACATATTGATTTATGCATTGCATAGCTAGACATTCCAAGTTAACAGAGTGATTTGTTTGTAAAGTATATATATATTCTTTTCTTTTACAGACAAATGAGTGAGGATTACTCACGAAGGTATGAAATTATTGAACTCTTAGCACTTACTCATTCCCCATACAGGTTTTGTTCATGGCTGGATTGCATGGATCCAAAATGTCATCAGGATCGTCAGTGTTACTCTTGTTTGTTCTTGTCCAGTAAAGTGAAGGGAAACGCGTATCACCAAAAGCCTCACATGTTAAGGTATAATTTTTTCCTAAGAAAAATGAAATCCATACAAAACTTTGAGCATTTTTTTTCCACAGTGATATGCTGCTAGAATGAACCCGAAGAAAACATGGGAACAAAGCTGGTAGTTAATATGCAGAGTTGTAGCACATAGCTCAGGTCATATAAGATGATAGTTTTACAATACAGTTTTAAAGCCCCAACCCAATTTAAAAAAATATTCAGGTGTGTAGGTAACTCTAATTCATCTAAATACTCAGCTCTCACCCATGTCATTCTCAGGGCTCAGTCACACAGGCGCATCGGCCCCCGTGTTACTGCACGAAGAAGACAGACGCACTGCAGGTGCGGACGACTCTCCGCACCGCCAGAAAAAATTACACATGGGGGGCGTGGTCTAGGTATGCTGGAGTGAAGAAGCACGATCCAGAGCTCCTCCGCCGCAACCGTTCAGAAGACCGGAAAAAAGCAATATGCAGAGGCTTCCCACGGTCAAAAGAGGGGGTAGGAAAAGGGGAGACCCGGCAGCTACGAGCGGCGTCCCGATCAGCCGCTACCTGAGCGGCACAAGCCCCGCCGGCACCTCACACAGCCCCTCCATCATGGCGCCGGACGGCAACAGAGAGCGCGCGCTCACCCATCCCGGGAAGCCGGAAGCGCGGACCTCGCCCCAGGAGAAGGGACAGCAGAGGGGCTCTGAAGGAGAAGTCCCCCGGCCAGGCATCAGCACACAGGCGGAGCGCACACAGACCGACACGCCGCCGGCAGACAGTAGCGGAGACATGCCGGGCACGGTGCCAGAAAACAGGGCAGGCACCACAGGAAAGAAGCAGGTCCCAGCAACAGGTACACAACGGCCAGATCGACAAACCAAGGTCAGTGAGGGGACAGGGGGCACTAAACAGCAGACCCCCCAGTCTTCCCCATACCCACAGCTGCATGGACAGGGAGGCCAATGCACTCATTTCAGCCACAGAGAAGAGCCGGGCACACCCTAAAACGGGGGCATTCAACACCAGGGCACCCCCCCAGACCTGGACACCCTTATACAGCGGGGGATGGCAGCCAGCTCCGTCTCACTGACCCCTCTGGCAGGGAAAAGCACTAGCAGTCCCAGCATCACACACCCGCAACAGGGGGCCCCCCTGACTCCGCCGGGAACTTACCTACAACAAGGCCCACCGCAAGATGTAGGGTAGACCCTGCAGGACCTGTGGGTCATGATTCAGGCGTTACCAACAAAAACAGACCTTGAAACGCACCTCCGACGCATGGAGGAGAAACACGCGACAGAAATCAATGCAATAAACCACTCGGTTCAGGAGCTATCGGAGCGGGTCACAGTATTGGAACAGACAGTAGAAGCCCCAAACACGAACTTTCAACAAATGTCGCAAATGATCGAAAAGCAGCAGATCCAACTGAGGGAACTGACGTTTCACCTAGACGACATCGAGAACAGGGGCAGACGCAATAACCTAAAACTGAGGGGCCTCCCAGAGAACATTCCGTCAGAAGACCTGTACGAACACGTGACAATTATTTTCAACAAACTCCTACAGCGGCCGGACAACAGGATGATTGAACTAGACAGAGTGCACCGCATGCCAGGCGGCAGAACACGAAACCCGAATCTCCCGAGAGACGTGATCTGTAGAGTGCACTTCTACAGACAAAAAGAAGAAATACTACGCCTAGCTTGGGAACGGGGCCCCATCAAACACAACGGCACCGAAATAACAATCCTCCCTGACGTGTCCAGACTGACACTCAACTGTCGAAGACTGATACGCCCTCTCCTGGATGCTGCACGCAACGCCGAAGCGACGTACAGATGGGGACACCCCTTCCAACTGACCCTACGAAAACGGGGACGGCTCTACACCGTCAGATCACCGTCAGACCTAAACGGTGCCTTTGACTTCCTAGGAGTGCCCGCTATACCAATACCAGACTGGACCAGCCCGCAGGAAACCGCTCCCCCCAACTCCGGAGATCCACGGACCAACCAGAGTGATCCCCCCCATCGCCTAAACGCACCTGCCGGGACCAACGAGCTGTGCTAAAACTATCACCAACAGCTACAATATAGAACGGACCCGTGATCCGACTATAAGACCACAGACAATCCCACAAAGATCGCAACTAACAGACTCACAGAACACCAAGGGGCAGCGGAACACCCAACCCGCAACCAGATACCCTCACGGCATAATGTCCCCAAACCTGCCGATGAAGAAAAACAGGTTCCTAAGACCCGGAGCAAACGCGAACCACTTCCCCTCCCACCTCCAAACCGCACCTCACCGAATTATTAACCAACCAACATCCAAGAAGCGGCGGACGGACTTCTGGAACCAACTGGACGAACCACTTCTGACTCTATTTCGGAACAAGAAACAAAGAACAACACCCATCCAGTGGACTTCCAGCACCCGTCAGCACCGCACAGTTGGCGGATCCAGATCGTCGAACCTCCGCGTGCCCTCCCGCGTTCCCCCACTAGGGCGCCAGGGTTCCTGGCTCCCCCTCCTGTCCAGGGGGGGGTGCGGATTCCCTGACAAACTCAGAGAGTACTATAGTTTCTTGTTTTTTCTCTTGTTGTTGTCTTGTCTCGTCTACCCCAATCCTCCCCCCCCCACCTTCCCATACGCCTACCCCACCCACCCCACATCCAAGCCCCCCTACCTCCCTCACCACTTCTTGGCCTGGCAGGCTAGACTACACCCGCCTGTCTGACACTCGCCGTAGTACCGTGCATTAATCAACTATGCCTTGTGCTCCAGCTAATCTAAACATTGTCTCACTTAACGCACAGGGACTGAACATCCCAGAAAAGAGGTCCTCTTTTCTCAGACTCCTCTGGAAGAAAAGAGCGCAAATAGCCTTCATCCAGGAGACTCACTTTCGTACTGAAGGGGCTCCTCGATTCGCTGACGCCAGGTTCCCGAACGCATACCACGGACTGAACCCAATCGCCAAATCGAAGGGAGTGTCGATTCTAGTCGCCAGCTCAGTACCCTGGGAGCACTCAGCCACACAAAGCGATCCTGAGGGAAGATGCATATTCGTCAAAGGTAAGCTCGCCAACACGCCGGTCACACTCGCGAACATGTATCTCCCCAACTCCAACCAGGTACCGTTCCTCGAAAGGGCCCTGGAGGATCTGGAGGAGTTTAAGGAGGGCACACTAATACTAGGGGGCGATTTCAACCTAACGTTAGAACCACATGCAGATACCTCAAAGGGAGGCAGCTCCCTCACGCAGGCCGCACATCGCAGGATTAGGAAGACGCTACACAAACACCAGCTGATAGACGTATGGAGAATCCTACATCCTAACACCAGAGATTATACATACTTCTCTGCCCCGCACAATTCATATTCCAGGATTGACTTCTTCCTAATACACCACTCGACCCTACCAAGAATAACAGCAGCAGAAATAGACAATATTACCCTCTCTGACCATGCACCAATCACCCTCTCATTAACACTCCCCACACTACATGACAGAGCTTGGCACTGGCGGCTAAACGAATCTCTCATTCACGACCCTGAGACCTCGGAACAAATACAAAAAGCGCTAGCAGACTACTTCGAGAATAATTGCACCACAGGCATAGACCCGCTCGTGACTTGAAAAGCGCATAAATGCGTAATAAGGGGTTTCCTGATAGGAGTGGGATCCCACATTAAAAAAGAGCGAGGCGCTCACCTACGTGACCTTCTAGACCAAATTCAAAATCTAGAGCGACTACACAAATCCACCCAGGATAACACCATAGGCACAGAATTAACACTTCTAAGAGATAGGGTGAGAAAGCACTGCCTAGGCCAAGCGAAAGGTTCCTTAGCGAAATGCAGACGCCATTTCTATGAATTTGGCAACAAACCGAGCCGCACATTGGCACGGGCGCTGAGAGCCGCCAGAGTAAAAACATACGTCCCACACATCTCCTTCCCTACGGGCCAAATCATGCACCAACCCCAGCAGATCACGGACGCTTTCCGCACGTTCTACCAAGGGCTATACAATCTAACCCCCACAATGTCGGAAAACGACAGAGCCACACGGAAGGCCAAAATACAAGAGTACATACAACACTCAAACATGAGGGAGCTCACCAGAGAGGTAGCAGATATACTAGAAGAGCCGATCACACAAGAGGAACTGACAGCCGCACTAGCCGAATCCAAAACAGGAAAATCACCCGGACCAGATGGACTCACCCTCGCATATTACAAAAAATATGCAGAGACACTAACACCACACTTCCTGCAAGCCTTTAACTCCATCACTGCAGGGAAAGACCTGCAGAGAGACACACTAGGAGCCCACATAACAGTAATCCCCAAGGAAGGAAAGGACCCCTCCCAATGTCAAAGTTACCGACCCATCTCGCTATTGAACGCAGATTTGAAATTATTCGCAAAAATACTGGCGAACAGGATCTCCCCACACTTACAACACATAATCCACAGAGACCAAGTAGGATTCGTCCCAACAAGAGAAGCAAGGGACAATACGACCAAAGCAATAAACTTAATCCACATAGCCAAAAAACTAGCCACCTCTGCCTGTCTGCTGTCAACAGACGCAGATAAAGCCTTTGACAGAGTGGACTGGGACTTCATGCTCGCCACCATGACCCAGATGGGACTAGGCCCCAACATGCTGAGTTGGATAAAAAGTCTCTACTCATGTCCCACAGCAGAAGTGAGGGTCAATGGCCAAACCTCGCCCCCCTTTGTGATTACCAACGGCACGAGACAAGGCTGCCCCCTTTCACCCATAATTTTTATCCTGTGCCTCGAGCCCCTCTTGAACCGTATCCAAGCCAACCCGAACATAACAGGGATCAAAGTGGCAAACACCGAACAGAAGATAGCAGCCTACGCAGATGACCTCCTTTTTCGTCACAAATCCACGAATTACATTCCCAAACTTACTAGCCGAAATTAAACAATATTCTGAGTACTCAAACTTTAAAATAAATTACCACAAATCCGCGGCCCTTAACATATTCTTAAAACAGTCGGTAGTTGGAGAGCTAAAAAAATTCATTCCCATTCACTTGGGCGGGAAACCACATCCTATACCTAGGAATACATCTTACCCCCGAGCCAGAAAACCTATATGCGGCCAACTACCCTGCCCTACTGAGTAAGATCAGGACAGACCTAAACTCGTGGACAAAAGGCCTACACTCATGGTTTGGGAGGGGGGCCATCTTTAAAATGAACATACTCCCCAGAGTACTCTATTTACTTCAAGCGCTCCCCATTAAGGTCCCCAAACAATTTTTCCAACAAATGTCATCTCTCATGACTAAATTCGTTTGGGCAAACAAACCCCCGAGTATAGCAAGGGACACCCTGACAAGACCCAAAGAGGAAGGAGGACTGGGACTTCCAAGCTTTAACAGGTACTATCAAGCCACCCACCTAGCCCGTATCATAGACTGGCACAGACATGCGGAATTCAAACAATGGGTCAGCATTGAACAAACAGCCACACCTATACCATTGAAGGCCCTTCCATGGATTCAGGAACACATAACCGCAGACCTGACCAACCACCCCACGATAGGTCCCACATTAATGACAGCGGCGAAAATACTAACACGACCAGACATGGCCCCCAGACCCTCACCAATGTTCCCAATACTGGGCAATCCATCGTTCCCACCAGGGATGGAGGACAAAACTCTCCGCCTATGGCAGAAGGGAGGTAGATTCCGAGCAACGCATTTCATGCAGGAAGGCCAATGGCTCACGATGGAACAACTGACAGTGACACAAGACCCATATCCGATACCGTTCTGGCAAACAGTCCAATTAAGGCACTTACTTAACTCCCTTCCACACCCGCACACATTTACAAGGCCTAAAACGCAATTTGAAACACTATGCAGCTCAGAGGGCCCGTCTAGACACACACTGTCAAGCGTATACAGCCTACTCAACACACAAACAGAACCTCAGCCACCGGAATTCGTCCGGAAATGGGAAGAAGACCTGGGAATATCGTTTTCCCAGACAGAAAGGGAAAAAATCTACGCGCTTACTCACTCCGTATCCATATCTAGCAAAATTCAGGAGGCAGGATATAAGATACTAGCACGCTGGTACAGAGTCCCCACCCGCATCAACAAGATATACCCATCGGCGTCTCCCCTTTGCTGGAGATGCGGAATGGAACAGGGCACACTCTTACACATCTTCTGGGACTGTCACGTGTTGGCGAGCTTCTGGACGAATGTCTGGCAGATAACATCCAAATTTACCCAGTACCCCATACCAAAAACAGCTGCATTCTTCCTCTTGCATCATAACGAGATTCCTATTTCAGTGTACAAAAACTCAGTTACTCGACACCTGATAAATGCCGCGAGATCATGCGTGCCGAAACTCTGGCGTCAGACTACCCCGCCCACAACAGCGCTTTGGCTCACCACGATCCGGGGAGTTCTGGAAATGGAGGACCTCACAGCCACACTCAAAGGTACCCAAAGAAAGTTCATAAAAACTTGGTTCCACTGGCTAGAGTTTCAGTGCACAACAGAATACAAAAGTCTACTGGAAACTAATTAATCGTGGGCATAAAGTGGCACCCCCCATGCCACCCCGGACCCAGGCTCCCCTTCCTACACACCTCGCCAACCTATACTATCCCCTCAAAAATCCCTAATGTTTTTTGCCCAATGTCCTATGTGAAGGTTTATATTGAGTTTATAGAGTCTAGAGTTTTAGCAGCAAACAAGTGCCACTAAGAAACCGAGAATAAGTATTGATACGGACAAAGACAAGCGAACCAACCAAGACAGCCAGATACTTGAAAGGCTCACAAAAGAAAAAGACTCCAAGAACGCTGCAAACAACATTAGTTTATTTTAGTTTAGTTTATTCTATTTACCACACAATTGCTAGACCGAGACCCGAAGTGTATGTTTGGTTATTTGTATTAAAATTGAAAACTGAAAATAAAGAATAAAAAAAAAAAAAAATTACACATGACCGGCAATGGAGCCAGGCATGCGTTCTTTCTTCCGGCGGTGCGGAGAGTCGTCCGACCGTCTTATCGCGCAGGAACACGGGCGCCGATGTGCCCGTGTGACTGAGCCCTCACAGGGATCCTGGAGCCCGAGCTCTGGGAATTATTTAGTGGGGTCTTTATGCTGTTAGCTGCTTTGGCTATCTATGTGCCTGCTAAATCTTTTAGTCTTTAGAAGTTGTGTAATGAAGATGGCAGCAATCAACATGCAACATCAAAAGCCCTCTATGGATGGCCAATTATGGCTATCTTAATAAATGATCTAGTTCAGGTGGAGACAAGTCCTCTTGATTTCCAAGATAAAGCTTTCAGAATAAGCCCCCCATTACCCCTATGCTTAGCATGATAGCTGTTTAAAAGACCATTGTTAAACCAACAGCTATCAGCCCTGATAAGGGAGTGGGGGTATGGGCCTGTATCACCTAGACTGCCAGTTGTCTACCCATACACAACTTTGAAAGAAGGAAGAGAGGGACAATCCCTTTATCGTGTGCACATTTTTTTAATAATAACTCCACCCAATCTCACCCGATCTACTTTGTACCCACCACACAGTAATAGTCTCTTCCTTCATGTAACACACAGTAATGGTGCCCATCTATGACATGGTAGAGCGAGGAGCTGACAGCTCCCCACTTCACCATGTCACCAGTTGTACTGACAGGCACCATTACTGTATGTGACACAAAGGTAGACACCATTACTGTGTGAGAGCACGTTCTGGTGTGTTTTCTGGCATATATGGAAAATGTAGGGCTCTAACATGATATGAACAGAGCCTTATTGTGATTGTACTTATTTTACAGCTCAGGCTAAATGCTGATAATGTATTCATATCAGTAATTTTGATTACTTATTATCTTTATCAAGTATTGTTCGTTTACATTTTGTCCATGATTTGCTCAACCATGTAAGGAAAGTTCCTGACATGTATGTACAGTTCAGTCCATATTAACCTAATTTCATGAGTGGATAGTCTTCTGTTACCCATAATATAATCCCTTTTCTCCTGTGAAGTTTAATCCCTTTAACCACTTAGTAATGGAGCTTTTTTGTTTTTTTCCATTTTCGTTTTTTCCTCCCCCATTTTAAAAAATCGTAACTCCTTTATTTATCCATCTTGTTTTTTGCGGGATGAGTTGTATTTTTCAATGGTACTATTTAATGTACCTTATAATGTACTGAAAAACATTTATTTAGATATTTTTATTATAACTATAACAAAAGATTTTTTTAAACTTTTATTACTTTTTTTTTAATTAGTAAAACGTTATTATTATGATTTTTGTTTTTTATTTTAGTCCCCAAAGGGGACCACAACTTGCCATGCTTTGATGATTCCTGCAGTTTGATGTAATGCCATAGCATTACATCATACTCTAATCTGACAGGCAGTCTATCTGGCCACCCCACGGGGATGGCTTGATAGGCATACTGCCAAGACAGCCCTGGGGCCTTTCCGATCTCCCTGAGATCTCATCACGGGGGAACTGTACTGAACCCCCGAACATCGGTCAGGAGATTTAAATACTGATGGGAGAATTGACAGCGGCATTTAAAGGGTTAAAGGGGTTGTCCCGCGCCGAAACGGGTTTTTTTTTTTTTTAAACCCCCCCCCGTTCGGCGCGAGACAACCCCGATGCAGGGGTTAAAAAAACCACCCGCACAGCGCTTACCTGAATCCCGGCGGTCCGGCGTCTTCATACTCACCTGCTGAAGATGGCCGCCAGGATCCTCTGTCTTCATGGACCGCAGGGCTTCTGTGCGGTCCATTGCCGATTCCAGCCTCCTGATTGGCTGGAATCGGCACGTGACGGGGCGGAGCTACACGGAGCCGGCATCCTGCACGAGCGATCCCATTCATAAAAGAAGAAGACCCGGACTGCGCAAGCGCGGCTAATTTGGCCATCGGAGGGCGAAAATTAGTCGGCACCATGGAGACGAGGACGCCAGCAACGGAGCAGGTAAGTATAAAACTTTTTATAACTTCTGTATGGCTCATAATTAATGCACAATGTACATTACAAAGTGCATTATTATGGCCATGCAGAAGTGTATAGACCCACTTGCTGCCTCGGGACAACCCCTTTAACAGCCCTGATCGACCACGCGGGTTGTCGGAGCTGTTGCCCACGACGCCATTTACCTCCATACACATCCTGCAACGGCAGAACGTAAAAACACTATAGGGTGGTCACTAAGAGGTTAATCTATTCATTCCCACTTTACTTATGCTTAGAACTGTGATCTACTTTAACCCCTTAAGGACCAGGTGCTGCAGAATAAGATTGCGCTATACAAATAAAGATTATTATTATTACGAGGGGGTGCTGATAAGTATTTGGATTTGCGTTCTTTTTTTGTTTCTATGGTAACGAATATTACATCACATGAAAGCCTTATGTATCTTATATATTTTGTGTTTGTAGCTTATGGCTACAGTGATCTAGGCACGCGGGAAAACAAAATGGCAGAGTCTAAGGCGATATTCACAGCAAATGAGAGCAGAGGAGTGATACAATTCTTGTTTCTGCAAGGAAAGTCCACAAATAGAGATGAGCGAGCATACTCGCTAAGGCTAACTACTCGAGCGAGTAGTGCCTTATTCAAGTATCTGCCCGCTCGTCTCTAAAGATTCGGCTGCCGGCACGGGTGAGAGGTGAGTTGCGGCAGTGAGCAGGGGGGAGCGGGGGGGGGGGGAGAGAGGGAAAGAGAGATCTCCCCTCCGTTCCTCCCCGCTCTACCCCACCGGCAGCCGAATCTTTAGAGACGAGCGGGCAGATACTCGAATAAGGCACTACTCGCTCGAGTAGTTAGCCTTAGCGACTATGCTCGCTCATCTCTATCTGTGAAGGATAGTCATGGTGATATGTCGTAGACATTGGGGGATCAATGTCCTTCATAATCTACAGTTAAGAACTGGGTTGCCAAATTTAAAACGGCCACTTCAGCACCGATGATGAGGAACGTCCTGGTCGACCAAGAGAGGTTGTTTTTCCGGAGATCGTCAATGCTATGCACAACCACATACTGGAGAAACGGCGGATTTCAGCTAAAGGAATAGCAGACATCATGGGGATTTCTCATGAATGTGTTTGTGTCATTAGCCATGAACATTTGAACATGAAGAGGCTATCTGCAAAGTGGGTTCCCAAATGTTTGACAACAGATCAGAAAAGCATGCGAGTGAAAACTTCCCGGTCCATTTGTCAGCGTTTCCGGACTTATAAGAACTTCCTGGATCGACTGGTCACTATGGATGAGACCTGGATTTATTTGTATGACCTTGAAACCAAGGAGTAGTCAAAAGATTGGAGGCACAACGGTTCTCCTTGCCCAAAGATGTTCAGAGTCCACAAATCAGCCACTAAGGTGATGCCACAAGGTTTCTGTGTTCTGGGATAAGGAGGGCGTGCTGCTAGTGGACTACCTTCAAAATGCTTCCACCATCAATGCAAGGTATTACATTGAACTTTTGGACCAATTGAAGGTAGCTCTGAAGGCCAAAAGGTGTCGCAAGCTGTCCAAAGGAATCTTGTTCCTGCAAGACAACGCCTTCGCTCACACTGCACAAGCAACCACGGCAAAACTGGTGGAGCTAGGCTTCCAGCTGGTTGACCACCCACCTTATTTACCAGATCTAGCTCCCTTGGACTATAATCTGTTTCCAAACCTGAAGAAACACCTCAAGGGTGCCAAATTTCACACCATTTCTGATGCCATGGCTGCTACGGATGACTAGCTGAGCCACAACTGAAATCCTTCTTTTTGCAAGGCTTACAGAACTTGGAATACCGATGTAAGAAGTGTGTTGACATCAGTGGAGTGTATGTGGAATAAATGTAAAGTTTCATTTTCCTATATCATATCTTTCTGGGTAAAGCCAAAGACTTATCAGCAGCCCCTCGTATTATTACCAGGCTGTTTTGGTCCTAATGGAAAATACATTTTTTAGGGATTTTACCCATGTGGTGGTTATACTGCCCTACTTTTTCCTTCAGATACCCAAAATGTTTTCGCTGCATTTTGTTTTTCTCTGTGACATACAGGGCTTTTTTTTTTATATCTTTTTTCACTGACCTTTTCCCCTGTTTTTTAGCTTTTATTGAGGGTAAAAAGCTTAAAAAAACTATTATTATTAGTATATTTATTCTAAAATAAAGTATGTGAATGGGTTCCTCATTTTGTTTTAGATGTGTGCCAGTCATAAGGTGGAAACACAAGTGCATGGCTTTTTACAGGTACAGTATACTTATGAGAACACTTGTCTTGTAAGAGCAGAGCACCTGTGTGTCCATCAGATGACCATGGGAGATTTTTTTATCCATTGAAAGTAAACAATGATTGCTTCTAGTGAATGACAGCAGGCAAAGATCTTGAAGAATGTGATGAATTAAAACAGAATATATGTGGAAAAAAATTATAGCTTTCACTGTATGATTAATAAGCTTTGATGAAATACTAATACCCATTTACCATAGTGTTTTTACATAGAGAAGAATAGATATATTATTATATCACATATTTGTCAGCCAGGTACTACTGTATGCAACTAGTTTCCAGAATAGTCCTTTTGAAGATATGATCTTCAGTTGGTTAGTCTTTTATCTGTCAGAGAGGTAAAGAAATGAGTGACTCAAATTCTAACACAGTGTGGGTATGATTAACCGCAGGCCATTATCTGAACCCAAATCAATATTATAGATACACTTACAGTGAAAACAAGATGACTTGCTAGTTATACATAGAACACATACTAAGAACTGTATCTACAAGACCACAAAGTCTAGAAAATATAACCTCACCAGAAATAGCACTATGGTGATTAATGAAATAGAAAATATTTCCATTTCGGGATTTTTCAACTTAATATGTTATATATGAACTAAGCCAAATTGTGGTGGTGAAAGCAGATAATTTACTGAACAGACTTTCTTTTGAAGATACTTTCTTTTTCTGACACTGAATAAGATGAATTGTAAAGGTCGTACTGAGAGTTATCTGGTGAGAGAGAAATATATGGACACATATTAGTGTTCTTATTACAAATGCTAGTGTTGTGTACCTATAGTGTGTTGTATAGCTTTATTACATTTTTCAGGAATGAAGTGGGGATGGAAAACACGTCCAGAAATTCCGCCATTATTTTTACAGCCTTCACCATTTGGTAAAATAACATGATAAAGCAAGGCCCCCTGATCTTTGCCTGAGTATTAGTCCCTTGCCTCTAGGTTGCATATTCTTATAGCTGTCAGCTATATGCCTATTTTTTACTGTATCTTGCCTTTTGTCTTGTGCATTTGTCATCTTCTGCCCTCTGGTTTGCTCTCTGGCCTGGATTCCTGAGTTTGCCTCAGTGGTGCCCTTTTGATTTGTCATTCCTGAATGATCTTCTATTTCTGGCCCACAGCTCTGTCTGACTGCTCTCTAGTTCCCTATCACTGCTACATCCTGTTGCTACTGCTAACTGCTGATTCCTTTGAGGGCCATGACCTTCGGTTCCAACCATTGAAGTCCAAAATTCTTTGCAAGGGTCCCATGAAAAGAAAGAGATGATCCATTAGACCCCACACCTCACTTTTGTTGGTGCTAGACAGATTCCAGTGCCAATTTTTCAATTTCCTAGAAAGGCCTACCTCACAGTATACTCAGGTACTGTATTTGAACCAACTACCACCACTCAAGTGGTTACGAATAGTGCAACAAGGAAAATGTTACAGAGAAATCATTGAATTCTTTCAAACGTCCTTCATGTCCAACCTAGATGGCCCTTTACTTTTCCTATTTAGGACCTTACTTATACTATTTAGAACCTAACAAACGCTCGCGCCAAATTTCACGCTTGTACGTCACCAGGAAGTTACATTACATAGAGGTGCACCACCTTTGCAATTAGCATTAAATAATCGAGTTGCGAAACCCTTTACTTTTCGTACTTAGGACCTAATGAATGCTCGTACCAAATTTCACGCTTGTATGACATCGGGAAGTTACATTACATAGGGGTGCTATTACATTTGCAATTAGCATTGAATAATCGAATAGTGACCCATTAACTTTTCCTATTTAGGAACTATAGAATGATTGTGCCAAATTTCACGCTTGTATGACATCGGGAAGTTACATTACATAGGGGTGCTGTTACATTTGCAATTAGCATTGAATAATCGAATAGTGACCCCTTTACTTTTGCATTTAGGACCTAAAGAATGCTCGTGCCAAATTTCATGCTTGTACAACATCGGGACGTTACATTACATAGGGGTGCTGTTACATTTGCAATTAGCATTGAATAATCGAGTTGCGAAACCCTTTACTTTTCGTACTTAGGTCCTAAAGAATGCTTGTGCCAAATTTTACGCTTGTACGACATTGGGAAATTACATTACATAGGGGTGCTGTTACATTTGCAATTAGCATTGAATAATCAAATAGTGACCCCCTTACTTTTCCTTTTTAGGACCTAAAGAATGATCATCCCAAATTTCATGTTTTTACGACATTGGGAAGTTAGAGAATTAGATTAGGTACATTACACAGCGGTGGCAATACTTTTGCACTTAGCATTGAATTTTCAAGTTGTGACCCCTTTACTTTTCCTATTCTGGAACTAAAGAATGGTTATCCCAAATTTCATGTTTGTATGACAATTAGAGAATTAGATTTGGTACATTACATAGGGGTGCCAATACTTTACTGACACATTATATTTATAAACTGCGGCTCGTTCCTCAGTGTGAGCACGCCTTCATTACTTCTTTGCAGTTGCACAAAATAAATTTTTTTCTGATGTAAAACTGCAGACTGCACTATGTAGGGGCAGGGGAGCTGTGTCCAGTGAATTACTCCATTTGACAATTGTCTTTGGTAATGAAAGGGGAAATGCTCGATCCGCTTTTTTTCCCTCTAATTTTTAGATTTACACAATGCAGCAAAAATGAGATGATTACTGTATTCTATGGGTCAGTATGATTACTGCCATATCAAGTTTATATAGTGTTCTTTTTCTGTACTACTTTTGAAAAATAAAATATCTATGCTCTAAGGCCCCTTATACTAAGATGCCAACCACCAATGCCTCTTGTATTATGTTGTCAGCTGTTGATAGCCTTGTAATGAGCTTGGAGCCACAGATGCCCCTCATGTTGAAACACTAGCTGCTGATACCTTTGTGGTTCAGGGACTACTCATGACCTACTATAGTTAAGGGCATACATAGACTTCATGGGGTCCCTTAGCAAAACACAGAATTGGATCCACCCAGCCCCCCACCTCAAAAATAATAAAATAAATATGTATGGAGCTATAATACGGTCACCACATAATGGTCAGATACCAGTTCTACACAGTGATAGTGATTACAGTGCAATTACCTCTGATAGTCATTGTTTACTTTCCTGTTTCTTCTTTATCTGGGTCCAGACCACTATGAAGACTTTTTGCAGCCACAAGTTGTCTCTGCGCACTCTCCCTATCCTGATGCTACCCTTAAGTACCTCTCCATAGAACTAGTGTCCCTTTCTGTGGCCATACAAAGTACAGTAATAGTGTTGCCTGTGTGGCCCCACAAAGTAATAGTGTTACCTCTTAGTAGCAATGCCCTTCATGTGGCACTTCTTAGTAGCAGTGTTTCCTACATGGCCCCTCTTAGAAATAATGCCGCCTTCTGTGGTTCCACAAAGTAAAAGGCCCCGCTTAGATATCATGGCCTCTTCTCTGGCCCCTTCGGATATAGTACCCCCCCCCCCCCTCATTTGCCTCCCATCAATATAGTGTTCTACCTCTATTGTCTCCCTTTACATATAGTTCCACCCTCTGTGGTCCTTCTTATATATAGTTCCTCATTCTGTCTCCCCCTATTTACATATAGCTCCCTGCTTGCAAATCTCTGCCAGCAGTAGGAACTCCTCACTTTGTCACACACAAATTTGTTGCAGCCAGACCTAACTCTGTTCTGCACAACATAGCCAACATCTCCCCTCAGTGTCTTACACACACTGTACTCTTAAAGAGGATAAATTAATATCGACACCAGCCTTTGGACCTAATAATCAGCCAGGCCGGAAACTCACCAGCCATGTGGCAACTGCATTGGCAGATGGTAGAGCCAGAACCTAAACTTCATGATGCAATAGATTAAGCTGCAGCAGAACAGGTTGGGTGCAGAAGCACACAAGGCCTTCTTGAATAGGAGAGCTATACGCAGTCAGGCCTAAGGTAATCTCTCAGTCAAGCTTAGACTGGGGAGTTTCCTGGTCTAGGAGGAAAGATGAGACAATTCAGGTGGAGATGGTTCTTCTACCCCAGTAAAGGCATAGATCCTTAAACAATGTCCTTGACCTCTCCTCTGAGAACAGAACAGTATTGCCTATTTGCATCAGAGATAGGCAGGGTGGTAGATACTGAAGGTATGGGTGAGCTGTTAAACACAGGTGGCAGATGTGGAAAGTGAAGGGAATCCTCTATCTCCTGAGCCCTTTACCTGAAATGGATATCAACCCAAGTGGCAAGAGTGATGATGTAATCCAAGAAACAGGGCCTATCTGGTCAGTTTATTCTAAATATGGCCTGCCAGACCCTTTTAGCAGGCAGCCACTAAAGTTTGATTGTTCCAGGATAAATCTGAAGCCACAACAAGAACTTGATGCCATATCAGCCTACGGAGGAATATCTTTACTTGAGACAGAAAATTGCAGAAGTAGCTGTCGAAATATGCACAGGCTCCTTCAGATGGTTATTAGGAAAAGTTGTAATGAGAAGAATATAGGGTTATTCATAGCCAGAGAGGTGCTTCCAAGGGCTCTCCAGCGAGTGAGAAAACAGTGCAAGTGATTTTAGTCTGCTCAGAGTTCACAAAGTTGATGTGAATAGAATACTGGTTCAGGAATTCTGAGTATTTTATAATCACCATCAAATCTCTGGGGAGGTGAGGAGGAAGATGTGGAATGTGTCCCATAGCAGATGCCAGTAACCCCAATCTGTCCATGACAATAAAAAAGGACTTAACCCCCTACGGTCTGAACACTGATGTTTTATAATCACTTTAAAGAAGTAAAGTGATTATCTCTCAAACATAGCACAGAGCATCATCCTGTATTTGTACACAAGTCATATCTATTGTATACGATACCCGAAAAACAAGGGGAGATTTTTCCTTGAGAAAGGGACAGGACTGGATGTCGAATGCTCATTTTTTATTTTCCTCTATATTTAATATCCTATAGGGGAGAACTTTGCTGATAACCCAGGGATTATATACTGGGGCGGCTGTGTACAGCAAACACATTATCTATCTGACTTTCTAAAAAAAAATTTCTTGTTGCAATCTAATTCCTCCACCTGCTATGGTGGATCTTTCACGAGATTGTAACAAAAAGGAAATTTCCTTCCCGAACACTGAACTACACTTGATCAATTAGTAGGAGAGCAGCATCTAACCTCCTGACTATAGGTCCCATAAGTGACTTAGTGTCTAGTATCTGCAACACTGCATGGTTCTTTTGTACGGGTTTTCTATGAGGAACGAAGGAATACTTCATACCCAGTAGTTCCCCTCTTTTTCGCTATATATGTTTTTGTTCTGTCAAATTTTTTTAAATAAATTTTCTAATAAAGTTAGTTGGTTTTAATAATAGATTCTTCCTCAGTGAATCGTTTGAAATTATTTGAAGAATTTTCTGCCTCGGTGATTACTTTAGAGTATACTTCTATTATAGTGTGTTCTGCTCTCTACCCACGGCTCTACACCCTACATGGTGGGACCTTGTGGGATTTATGGGTGTTTTGTTAGCCCTAGGTTTTAATATTATGCTGCACTGCATCCATATTATTCAAATTCACACTAAGTTATTAGATGATACTTACCAAGTTCTACTATTGTTGTTACAATCTCACCACCTAGAATTGTGGGTCTTGTATTTTCTCTTTTATGACCTATAATTGTTAAAAACAGAATACAGGTAATTCTGAATTATATTAGTAAACAAATACTTTATTTAACAAATATTAATAAACAAGTAACAACCATAATAGTCCTATTAACCAGGAAAAGTTGATTATGTAGGAGCCTTATTTTTCCTGCTTAGTGAGGCTACATTCACACGAGTGAGCGCAATATTGGGTTGAGAAATACAGCCCGATATCGCACTAGTCAACAGGCGTCTTACCATGAGATGTTTTTCATACAATAACAGCTGGCATCACTTCAGCTACATTCCAATCCTCCGCCTCTTGCTTCACATGCACTGGAGGATCGGCAAGGGAGTCCAAGTTTTTTCAATAGGAAACATCACATCGCACATCGTATAGTATGCGATGTGTTTAAATGTCCTATTGAAAATAATGGGTGATGCGTTCCGAGGGATGCAAAAAAATAGAGCATTCAGCGATTTCTACCTCGCAACAGCAATGTAAAAAGGTGAACTGAAGTTTATTTATTATTAAAAATAAATATTAAAATGTTTAAAAAAAATCTTTTCCCATTTTTATAATAAAAAAATCTAAACATATTTAGTCTGCATGCTGAACGCCGTTCAAAAAAAAAGCTGAATTGCATTTTTTGGTAATCTCATCTGCAATGTAAAATTTAATAAAAAAAACATCAAAAAGACTTATGTACCTCAAAATGATAGCAACTGAAACCATGGGTGGTTTCTCAAAAAACAAGCCTTCACACCGCTACATTGGCAGAAAAATAAAAACGTTATGGCATTCAGAAGATAGCAATAGAGATTTTTTTAAAATAAAAACAAAAAAAAATGTATATATAAATTTAGTATCTTTGTGAGGGCTTATTCACAGGAGCGTATATCGGACGCTGTTTTCATGGCCAGCCAATATACACTACCATCTGAGCTGTCTATCCTCTTCCCTCCCCGTTGACGACTCTCTGCCACTCTCCTCCCCTCCTGCTGTTTGCAATGGGAGAGGGGGAGGGGCGGGGTTAGAGCAAACCTCCCACCACCTTCCCACAGCCAGCAATGGGAGGGGGCGGGGTAGGGCAGAGTTTAGCTCCACCCCTCCTATTGCAAACAACCAGAGGGGAGGAGAGAGGCAGAGAGCCGGTGAGGGGGAGAGAAGGGGGTAGACAGCTCATATGGTAGTGTATATCGGTGGAACATGAAAACGGCAGCCAATATACGCTCCTGTGAATAAGCCCTCATTGTGACCTACTAAATAAATGTATCATATCATTTTTGCCAAGGTATGTATGCTGTAAAAATAAAAAAAACCAAAAAATGGCACAATTGTGTTTTTTTTCTATTTCACTCCACTTCAAAATATGCAAACGTTTTTCAGTACATTATATGGTACCTCTGAGAAATACAACTTGTCCTGCAAAAAACAAGCACTCAGACAGCTACGTTCACAGAAAAATAAAAGAGTTATAATTTTTTGAGAGCAGAGAAGAGAAAATATGAAATTAAAAAAACAAAAATAGCCATTTCCTTAAGAACTCCAATCCCAGTCCTCGCAGCAGGGCGTAGTTGCAGGGGAAGCCACAGCCCTTAATTAGTGACTTCCCCACACTCACTTTACAACTGTGCTCAGGTAATGGTTTTTTCCTTTTACCCGAGCACAGCTTGGGTCAAAGCGACCCTCTGGTCCAAAAACAAAGATCGTTTCGCCAGCTTCTTTGACTACCTGATGTACACTGTACATCATTAGGCTGAGGGCCCATTTACACGGGACAAGTGTCGGGCAAGCGATGCCCGACACTCGTCTCCTTGTATACTTGCCCCTGTGCTGTTACACAGGAGCAAGTATCGCTAGATCGGTCACAGTGCGGCCATCATGGAGGTGGAGTGGCTGGAGGAGAGTTCTCTGCCCGCTCTCCCCCGCCCCTCTCCATTCACGGTAAGCAGCAGCAGTTAAGTACTGAACGACTACTGTTAACACTGAATGGCTAGCCATTCGGTTTTCAAGCATGCTGAAACTGGAGGACTCTCTGCAGTCTCTGCATGCTTTTACATGGGACGACTAGCATTCAAAACCCTGCGGAAGCACGGGATTTTGAACAACTACCAATGATATCATCCCGTCTAAAAGGGCCTTTAGCTTCTACACCTGCTTTCATTACCCAGTGCTGGCCAGTCAGAGCAGTATGAAGTGTCTTATACTACCGATCGATAATATGCACAGTGTGCATCAGGTACTTAGAAAAGCGGTTCGTCCATCTTTGTTTCTCCTGGAGGCCTGGAGGGTCATTTTAATGGAGCTCATTCAGTAAAATACCAAAAATGAATATTTTTATACAAAAATTATTTTTTATGACATTATTATAGGAAAAACTGACAGTGACTCTTAAAAATGTTAAAAATTTAGTGACAGTATATTTGCTGTGCTCATTTGTATTTCACTAGAAAAAAATGTTTTTTATTTACTGCAGTGACCAAATGTAATCAATGTAAATTTATGAATCCCACTAATGCATATTAGTTAATGCACCTGTGCTGCCAGCACTGATTCAAGACGGTCTTTCCACTACACTCCTGTTCACACCATCAGATACTGCGCATTGGCCTAGTGGGACATCAGCAGCCACACAACAAGGACTTTCTGTGCATATAATGGCTTGGGGAACCTGTCAGATTGTTTTGGTGGCAAGTACATGGATTTCTGCAATTCCCCTTCAGATGAATGGGCCAATTGGGATGGTTGCAAAAATTTCTGCAGCAAATCTGCCATGTGCGAATCCACCCTAAATGATGTACGCTACTACAGCTCAAAACTAGAGGAGCTTTCCATAACAGCAATCAGATTCCAGCAGTCATATGTACAGCACAGGTTGAGGGCTTATTCCGATGTGTGTATATCAGCCGGGTTTTCACGCCCGGCCGATATATACTGTCCCTCTCTGCAGGTGGAGGAGGCTTGCCGGGAGCAGTGCACTGAGCTCCCGCCCTATCTCCGCCCCTTGTCACTGTTTGCAATGGGATGGGCGGGCCACAGCTAGGTTCCGCCCCTCCCATTGCAAATAGAGGCAAAGGGCGGAGAGGGGGGGGCTCAGTGCACTGCTTTTGGCCTGGCCCAACTCCTCCCCCCGCAGAGAGGGACAGTGTATATCGGCTGGGAGTGAAAATCCAGCCGATATACGCACGTCGGAATAAGCCCTCAAAATCAAAGTGTTGATATTTAAGGATGATTATTTAACTTTTTTTTCATACACCAATTGTACAACAGGATGAAGAAACATGGTTATATAGCCTACTACAGAAAAAAATTTGTTGTTTGTTATCTTTACTTACTCCTCTGCCCACTGCCTTTTCTACTGATCACTCAATTAATTGATAAAATTTATACTTGGAGTGGAAAGGAGACAGATCAGAAAGAGACAGATTTGTAGCATTTATTTTTAATGAAAGAGCCAGTTACAGTGTTTCCTACACAAGTCAAAGTAGAGAGGAGAGGAGGGATGGGGGAGCAGCTGCAGAGGAACATAGAGATACTGCAGCAGCTTCTGATAAGTGTTCTACTGTTTGACCCCAGAGATAAATTAACAGCAACACTGCTCATTAAGGGTGCATTCAGATGACCGTATATCGGCCGGGTATTCACGCTGGCCGATTTACGGCGTCCCTCTCTGCAGGGGGAGGAGGGTGGAAGAGCCGGGAGCAGTGCTCTGAGCTCCCGACCCCTCTCTGCCTCCTCTCCACCCCCCTGCGCTATTTTCAATGAGGAGAGGTGGGACGGGGCGGGGTTAAGTTCCGGGAATTAGCTCCGCCCCATCCTGCCTCTCCTCATTGAAAATAGTGCAGAGGGGTGGAGAGGACGCAAAGAGGGGGCGGGAGCTCAGAGCACTGCTCCCGGCTCTTCCAGCCTCCTCCCCCTGCAGAGAAAGACATCGTATATTGGCCGGCATGCATTTAGATGACCGTATATCGGTCATCTATCGGTCATATAGTTTTTTATTAAAATCCTTACCAACAATTCTTGAAGCATTTATTGGGCTGTTGTTCTCCATATTCCGAATTTTCCATATTGGAGCTCTCTCAGATAGGACTTTATTATAGGCCGAATCTATAAGCGCCATAGGGTAGCCCTTTTCTGTAAAGCGAGATTTGAAAATTAATGCCTGTTCTTTAAACGTTTCTACAGACGGACGAGCAATTTCTCCTTACCCGTTTCAGTATATAGGAGAGGCGGGACAGGGGCTGGGCTAATTCTCAGAACTTAGCCCTACCCCGCCACGCCTTCTTTCATTGCAAATAGTGCAGAGGGGTGGAGAGGAGGCGGAGAGGGGGCGGGAGCTCAGTTCCTGCTCCTGGCTCTTCCATCTCCCCCCCCCCCCTGCAGACGAGAACATCGTATATCGGCTTGACATGAAAACCCAGCCGATATACGGTCATATGAATGCACCCTAATGCTGTATAATGTCCTCCATACTGCTACTGCTGGAATATGAGTTACATAAATTATGAAATTTTGAAAGTTATTATACTATGGTATAGAATAGTTGGGTTACCTTTCACTATAAGCCTTCTCTTTCGACATGCACTGTAGTTTTTTGCATTGTACATATGAGTGATAGTGTACATGTATACAGCTGAGTCCGCTTGCTTTAGGGATTCGAATGATATTTCACTTCTATTCTTTACATATTCTTTACAGTCCTAAAAAAAAAAAAAACAGTATGTATTTTATCACATTGATTGTTAAAATGTGTAATATATTGCCAACAACCTTCCAACATAGCCTAGATCAGAGGTTTTCGACTCAAGTCCTCAGCGGCCCCCAACAGGTCATGTTTTCAGGATATCCTATAGTAAGAACACCTGTGGCAATGTCTGAGGACTGACAATAATTACATCACCTGTGCAAAACTGAGGAAATCTGAAAACATGACCTGTTGGAAGTCATGAGGACTGGAGTTGGGAAACACTGGTGTAGATGATAGTCTGTTTAATGGTAGTCTCACGAGATTCTATTCAAGAATTGATATTTAACAAAATTTCCTGATATAATTATCACACTCCCTCACATTTTTCAGTCCCCAGCCACCAGAATACAGATGAAGGCTGCCGGGGATGGGGGAGAAGAGACGGACAGCGCTTCTAGGTGGGTTCAATTTTTTTTCTTTTTTTTATCAGTTAGGGATGATTTTCGGGGTAGGGCTTATATTTCAAACCACCCCCTGAAAATAATCGCTGCAGGGGGTTGCCTTCCTCCCATTGCTTTCAAAAGCAATGAGATAGCATCGCGGTCCTCTGCCACTGCTGTGGCACGGGAATCTTTTGTGCCCGAAGGGAGTCTCATCATCACTGAACACTGTGACAGTGCTGTCACAGAGTTCAATGATGAGGTGACCTTTGTGGAGCAGCTGCGCTTTTGCAAGCACAGCAGCTCCAGTAAACGGGCATCTGAAACTTTACTTGTTGAAAGCCTGCTTTTAGGCAAAAAAAAAGCACGGAGCTTTGGTCACGCACATTTTGCACATCCGTGTAGCGCATTCTTTGCACACAGAGAAACGCAAAAAAAACGCCCGTCTGACCGAGTCCTAAGGTTGGTTTCACATCTGCGTTGGAACCTACGGCAGGAGCATGGAGCGCTTTTTCTTCCATCCCTAAAACCAGGCAGCTGGGTGGAAAGCAGGCAGACGCCATTATACTCAATGGGGTCTGCCTGGCGCTGCCTGACGCAAGAAAGGTGCCACAGAAAATGCAACTCATTCCACAAAAAAATAACTGTCAAACTCCTATGTCAATGGAGAAGTAAAAAAAAGAATGGCTGTGAGAATGAAGTGATTCAACAAAAAGTGAAAAACTTCTATGCCAAAAAAGCATTGTATCATTAAAATAAATAATTTTATTAACGCAAATAACAAGATTCTTAACCCCTTAGTGACCAAGCCTGTTTGCGCCTTAATGACCAGGCCAAATTTTGCAAATCTGACATGTGTCACTTTAACATGGAAAAACACCAGAAAGAATCACTAGGATATGCAAAACCTGACATTCTTTTTTCGCCACATGTTGTGCTTTATTTAGGCGGAAAAAATAGACCAATAGAATTTGTGTTTATTTATTAAAAGCGCCAAATTGGGAAAATTTTGAAAAAATCTGCATTTTTTCACATTTCCAACTGCAATATCTTAAATATGTGCAAGCATAATATAGAAATTTTTGCTAAGATATATATTTCCACCCGTTTACTTTATTTTGGGTGCATATTGAAAAAACTTTCGTTTTTTTTTAACCATTTAGGAGACGTACAAATTTAACATTACTTTTTAGCATTTTGAGGAACACTTTGTTTTCCTACACCAAGCCAAGATTGGAAAGGCTCATGAGTGTCAGAATAATAGATACCCCCACAAATGACCCCATTTTAAAAACTACACCCCTTACTGTATTTACTGAGGGGTGTCATGAGTATTTTGACCCCACAGTTTTTTTTCAGGAATTAATTCAATTTAGAGGAGAAAAAGTAAAATTTCATATTTTTGCAAATCTGTCATTTTAAAGACATATTTTTTTCCTATAGTTTACATGAAAATAAGGATTTACACCCCAAAATGGATACCCCTGTTTCTCCCGTGTTCATAAATATACCCATTGTGGCCCTAATGTTATATCTGAATCCACAACGGGACCCAAAATGAAAGGAGTAGTCAGTGTCTTTCAAAACAGAAATTTGGCTTGAAGTCCTTTTAGGTCCCATAGCACACATGTAGAGTTCTTGAGCGCCCAAAATGGATACCCCTGTTTGTGCTGTTTTCATAAATATACCCATTGTGGCCCTAATCTTATGTCCACATGCACAACGGGGCCCAAAATGAAAGGAGCAATCGGTGGCTTTCAGAATATAGATTTTACTTGATGTCCTTTTAGGCCCCATTGCCCACTTGTAGAGTTCTTGAGTGCCCAAAACTATAGAAAACCCCCACAAATGACCCCATTTTGAAAACTAGACTCCTTAACGAATTTATCTAGGGGTGTACTGCGTATTTTGACCCTGCAGTTTTTGAATAAATTCAAGCAAAGCAAAAGGAAAAAATTAGGATTTCCTTTTTTTTGGCAATTCTGTCATTCTAAAAACAGCTTTTTTTGTACAGCACACATATGAAGGAAGACTTGGACCCCAAAATAGATACCCCTGTTTGTACTGTTTTCAGAAACATACCCATTGTGGCCCTAATATTATATCCGCATGCACAACGGGGCCCAAAATGAAAGGAGTAATCGGTGGCTTTCAGAACATAGATTTTGCTTGAAGTCCTTTTAGGCCCCATTGCCCACTTGTAGAGTTCTTGAGCGGCCAAAACCATAGAGAACCCCCAGAAATGACCCCATTTTGAAAACTAGACCCCTTCACAAATTTATCTAGGGGTGTACTGTGTATTTTAACCCTACAATTTTTAAATAGATCTAAGCAAAGCAGTAAGAAAAAATTACGATTTTCATTTTTTGGGCTATTGCGTCAATTTAAAAACATTTTTTTTTGTACAGCACATGTATAAATGAAGAATTACATGCTAAAATGGATACCCCTGTTTGTCCCGTGTTCAGAAACATACCCATTGTGGCCCTAATAGACTTACAGGACACATGGCTAGGGCTACAATGAAAGGAATACCCGTTGGATTTCAAGGTACAACTGAATAAATTCCAGGCCCCATTGCCCACTTATAGAGCCATTGAGCGGCCAAAACTATAAAGAACCCCCACAAATGACCCCATTTTGAAAACTGGACCCCTAAACGAATTCATCTAGGGGTGTACTGCGTATTTTGACCCCACAGTATTTGAATGAATCTAAGCAAAGCAGAAGGAAAAAATTACGACTTTCAATTTTTTAGGCAATTTTTTAAATTTAAAAACAGTTTTTTTTGTACAGGGTATATAGGAATGAAGACGTTCAACCCCAAATGGATACCCCCGTTTGTCCCATGTTCAAAAACATACCCCTTGTGACCCTAATTTACTTACAGGACCCATGGCAAGGCCTATAAAGGAGAGAACACCCGTTGGATTTCAGGGCACAACTGAATAAATTCCAGGCCCCATTGCTTATTTGTACAGAATAAAAATTGACTCCCTAAAAATTTCCCCCCCCCCCCCCGTCCCCCACACACACACACTCCGCGCCCTTTTCAGCGTTCGCAAATCTTAGATAAAAGTAATAATGTGAACTGTGTGGTATTTCCGAAGACAGGCGTAATTACGGAGGCTGGTTGGAATGGGCCCATCGGGCAATAAAACCATGTATCCCCCCTCCTCTCATGCTTTTTGGGGGTCATTTCTTGACCTCAGTGGTGGGTATGGGGTGTAAAAAGTGGCGCTTTGTGAGTCTCCGTAAGCTTGATGAGGTGCGGCGGTCTCACACAGAAGGCACTCAACAAGCTGCTCCTGGAACTGCAGGAAGGCAAGCGTTCCCGGGGATTCTTGTAAAATACGTATTACTTGTAGCGGTCTGAATAACGCCGGGCTCACGCAGCCGTAGGCGGAATCCGCTTGCGGAGGCCCGCAGCGGATCCCATCTGTGAGCCCAGCTGTGACCCTGTGTACGCCCGCGTAATGTACTGCGCATAGCTGCCTATTCACACAGGCGGTCATGCGCAGTATATATTTTTTTGTTGTTTGTATTTCCTGCACCATCGCTTAGCGATGACACGGGTACCCGCAGTACTTATACAACGTAGTTGTGTATGGGCAGCGGGTATATCCACGACCATGGAGCACAATAGGCTCTATGTTGCGGATATCCGCGGTAAAATAGAACCTGCTGCGTTCTCTTTTCTGCGAGTGGATTACGCAGTTCCAACCCACTAATGTGAGCGGAATCCAATGCGATTGATCTGCGTAATACCGCGGATCAGACGCATGCGGAATCCGTAATTCCTATCCGGTCATGTGAGACCGACCTAAGGTAGATCGCTACCTTTTTATCACGTGGCCGGGGACCGCTCAACGAGGCCACCTGTCACTCCTCCAGGCTCTCGGCGACCGTTGGTCGCTGAGAGTAAGGAGATTTTAAGTTTCCTGGGCTCCCGACTCCTGCGCATGTGTCTGGTATTTTGCCGGCGGTCGCATATGTGCAGAATCCGGGTAAGTTCACGGATGAGGATCGCGTCGGGGTGCAAATACGGAGGCCTACAGTAAAAAGTTTCATCTCCTCTCACCGATCGCATCGGTGAGGGGAGATGAAACTAACTTTTTTTAAAAACTTTTACGTGATCGCCATTATCCATTGGATGACGGCGAACACGTGATCAGGAACCTCTCACCGCGGCCCCCCGTGAAATTTCCAGGCTCTTGGCTAAGTTTTGTAGCCAAGAGCAGGGAGATTTTATGTTATCCTGGCAATCCACTGCTTTTGCGCATGCGTCTGCCGCTTTGGCGACAGCCACGTGCGCAGAAGCTGTGGTAAGGTCCGCGGATAAATCCGGGGGCCTTAGGTACGTAATTTCATCCTCCCTCACGGATATGATCCATGAGGGAAGATGAAATGTAAGCGTCTTAAAATTTTTTTTTTACTTTTTAAACTTTTTCTTTAACTTTTTTACACTTTTTTTTAATTACTTTTTTTACACTTTTTTTACTTTAAATGATCACTGCTATCCATTCGATAACAGTGATGATCTCTGCAGGGACATCCCTCTGCTCCTGGCTACACATGGCAGCCAGGAGCAGAGGGATTTTAAATTTCCCGGGTCCTTAGCCCCTCTGTGCATGCGCCCGATGTCAATCATCAGGCGCGCATGCGCAGAAGGGGACTCCGGTCCCGGAAGACCAGGACACCGCTGAGGATCGGGGGTGAGTATTTTCACGTCCCCTCATGGATCCGATCCATGAGGGGAGGTGAAATTACCTTTTATTTTTACTTGTTTTAAAACTTTTTCGCGATTGCCGCTATCCACTGGATCGCGGCGATCGCGGGTCCGGGGACCACTCGCCGCGGTCCCCAGGGACATCTCCTGGTTCCCGGCTACCTTCAGGAGCCGAGAACCAGGAGATTTTCAACTCCCCGGGGTTCCCATTCTTCTGCGCATGCACCTGACGTCATTCGTCTGGCGCGCATTCGCAGAAAAGCCGCGCCGGGTCCCGGAGGACCATTTTACCTGCGGCAGACATCGGGGAAGCCAGGTGAGTAATTTCAGCTGCCCTGATGGATCCGATCCATCAGGGCTGCTGAATCTTTAACTTTTTAAACTTTGTTTTTCACTTTATTGCGATCGGCGCTATCCATTGGATAGCGCCGATCGCAATGCCGGGGGGGACTGCCCGCAGCCCAGGATGACAGCTCCATGCTGTCGGCTACCTGTGGGCACCGACAGCATGGAGCTGTCACGTCCATAGCCCACGGGGCTTTATTCTCTGCAGGACGCATGTTTTTACGTCCTCAGAGAATAAAGCCCACTTGGGCAGGACGTAAAAACACTATGGGCTGGTCGTTAAGGGGTTAACGACATGTTAAAGACATGTTCTCTAATTTAGCCGTAATTTTACATGAGCCGCTATAGTTTGATGCAGTTTTGTGGTAATTACAGTTATATACCACAACCTAACCACACTAATTAAACTCCAAGGGCTTGTTCACACCTGCACATGCTATATCCGTTTAAGGAGTTTGTGGAGAAGAAAGAGGTACTGAAACAGTGTGTTCTGCAAATATTTCAGCATTTCCCCCCATTGATTTTGATGTGTTTTCAAAAAAACAAATGCTTTCTGTTTGATTGTGTTCCATAATGGTTTTGTTTTTTAAACAGAATGGAATCACATGGAAATCATTTTGTTTTTGAAAACCCATTGAAATCAACGCTTCTTTTGTTTCAGTTCTATTTTTCTGCTCCCAAAATGGAACAGCCAGACAGAATTCAAATGAAAATAGCAAAAGTAGGTGTGAATGAGCCCTGACATGTTTTTATATATGGTAATGGGTAATTCAGGACATTCATAAATATGACTGAATTATATTTAGCATTTCTTTGGGAAGAACAGACAAAGGGTCCTTGGTTGAACACTATTTCACCTCATTCAGAGACTTCTTGCTGTGTAAGACAGCAGCAGTGTGTTGAGGCCAGCGTTTTCCATCTCCAGTCCTCAAGGCACCCCAACAGGTCATGTTTTCAGGAATGCACAGGAGATGTAATTAATATCAGTGCCATAGACATTGCCACAGGTGTTCTTACTATAGGAGATGCTCAAAATGTGATCAGTTGGACTTAATTTTAGAAAGAAACGCTGGTCAAGGTCCTTACTTTGTCCAGCTGATTGGTCATTGCAGGGTGCACTTTAGTCTCTTTTATAACTACTTCTGAATGGCCTGTGGAGTCGGTCTTTCTTCCCCTAAGGGGCTGACATCATTCCTCCTTTTACCAGAAAAGTAGAGGTCTGCTGCAAGCAGCCCAGAACCTCTTAAGAGTGAGTGTGGCCGTGTAGTGACCTGGAAAACAGGCACTACAGAGCACTGTTTAGTTATGGGGATCAGTAATATAATAACTGGCCCTATGGTTTAATCTGAGTCAGTTTACACAAGGGATGCAGGTAACTAAGCAACCAGTTAGGACGTTTATTAGCCAGCTGCACAAAATAGAAAAAATGAATAGAGACTCAGATGAGGCAGGTAGCCTATCAAACAGATAGGTTGTGATTGGCTGCAGACAAACTGGTCAGGGTACAGAGGTGATAAATAGTGGGAAACGGTCGCAGTAGTGAGTCAGACGCACCAGGCAAAGCAAGTGCCAGAGAGTAGAGGCGGAATAAGTTTAAGCAATAAGTAAAGAGAGTAAAGAGTAGTGAGAAAAGAGAGGTGACAGGCAGAGGAGCGCCAAGAAGAGGAGCACCAGGCAGAGAGAGCGCCAGAAAAAAAAAACACCCTACAGGAGATAAGAAAGTGCTAGGCAGGAGAGAGAAGTGAAAAGAAACAAAGAACAACTGTGAGAGAAAGAAACAAGAGAGAAAACATGGATAACCGAGAAGGAGAGACAGCTATGACAGTGAATAAAAAAAAGACAAAAGTAAAAGAAATGTAAATATACAGAGAGGGAGATAAAGAAATAAAGAGGTGTAATTACAAAGAAGGATAGTGAGAAGAAATCCTGAGTAAGCTCACAGTATATGGATGAGTTAGACACAGGTGTCTACATTGTTGCAATTTGTGTATCAGTTATTATGCACTAAGGCCTCCTTCCCACGAACGGATTTCCGCCGCGTAATTCGCGGCGAAAATCCGCTGCGTTGCCCGCAGCTATTAGGTTCTATTGAACCTAATAGCACAATGCTCACGATGCGTAATTCCACCGCGGAATTACGCACCGCGATTTCTCCCGTCCTCACCCGCAGCATGCTCTATTTTCTGCGGGTGAGGACGGGCTGTACGCACTGACGGCTTCCATTGCAGTCAATGGAAGCCGTCCATTCACGCTATCTCCCGCTGTAACCAGCGGGAGATAGCGTGAAAAAACGCTTTCCCGCCCACCGCCGAGCGTCATATGACGCCAAATGACGCGGTCCGGCCGCGTCACGTGACACGGCCGGCCGTGCACGTGACACGGCTGGTGACGCGAGGGCGGTGGGCGGTGACGGGCGGTGACGCGCGGCGGTGGGCGGGGAAGCGATTTCACGCTATCTCCCGCAGGTAAGTATAGGGGCTCTGGGGGGCGCCGTGACGGGCTTCACAGCGGAATATTACGCTGCGGAGCCCGTCACGCTCGTGGGAAGGAGGCCTAAATGTGATAAAGAAAACGACCTCATCTCACTGCCTTATTTAATATTATCATGGTTACAACAATTTAAGCAAAATATCTGTGTCTCTGTATTATTCCACACCTCACCACTCACGACTACAAATTGTGCCCAAGAGCGCTGGCATCCAAACAAAACAAATCACAATTAATTGCCAGCCACAAATAATGATAATAAAATTAGCGCTCACCCTAGTGTTTTGTGGCGGCACGACAGCCACAGAGCTGGTAGTTCCAATGGTCTTAATTTTCAGTCTCTACAATAGGTTGGATCTGTCTACAAACAGCGTTCTCTTGCCCTCATTGAAGGTTTCCTCTTCAATGCTGGCAGGGAGAAGGAGTTAGCAAGCTTCTTTTTTGTTGCAGGGAAGACTCCTTACTGCTTAAAATTTTCAACTTTGTCCAGAGGACACAAACATAGTTGAAAGCAATGCATTGTCATCACCAGCGGGCCCGATACAAGTGATCTATTTGCCCTATGCTTAACACAAACCTGGACCCAAAGCTGGTAGCTGTAATGTCCTAACAGCTCTATAGCCACAGGTTGGAGATCACTAGTTTAGAGCTATGTTATACTTTACAGTATGCCATGAATAATAGTTTACATACCTTATACCAACTTGTGGAGTAGTTAGAGCTTTTATACAGAGAAGGTATAGAGATTGTTACAGATTCTCCCAAAGTCTTTGTTAATGATTCTGGTGAGGAGGAGTTAATACAGTGGAGAACACTCTTCTCTATCTGTGTCAAATTCATGGCTTCGTACGTTCTGTCCTGTCTAACAAAACAAAACACTGTTTACTGGAGATACCAATGAAAAGAGAAAATAGAGCATCAGGTACCACAAATACATATGTATGCGCCCCTTATCTATTCATTGTACAAGGCTTTGAGCTTCCTATACCTGCTTTTAAAGTATGTTACAGTTACTGTATGTCAATGTAACAAAAGAAATCCCCAGGTCAAAGGGGTTAAAGACTGGGGGAAAAAATTGCTTTCTAGAAAACTATGAAGCTCCAATACTAGATAAAGCATATGGCTGAGAAAGTATCACAATTACTACATTAAAATAAATAGAAATGGAGGTACACAGTGATGCCATCCTCTAAGAAACCTAATGAGATAATGTTATAGTTATTACAATATATGCATCAGATCACATGGCCAGCACCCGGCTGGCCAATATAGCGCCAGGCGTTTTTACGTCGGGCCTGAAAAATAGTCCTGGAACTATCTTTTGGGCCGGAATCTGTCGGCTGCTGCATGGGCTCCTATGGGAGCCAATGACAGCAGCTGGAGAGGGCAGGTGGGAGGGAGTTTAGCAGCGTGACTGCTAAATTCCTTCCCTCTTCTCTCCTCTCTTCCGGCTGATTGCAATAGGAGAGGTGGGGGCGGGTCTAAGTGCCACCCTATTCCGCCTATTCCCATTGCTGGCTGTGGACAAGGGGCAGGATGGGGGGGCGGACCTGAGCTAAGAATTCTTTTAGCGCACCTATACATTCACTACAAAATTGCTCCTCTGACTGCACCCTAAAAGAGCTAACTTTGAAAAATAGTAAATCTAATATTAAAAAAAGCCTACAGGCTTTTTCTTGAACCACAATTTGACCCCTTTGCATCAGCTTTGGTGGATGATTTTGGAGTCATTAGATTTGTGACATCCTCACCACCACCGTAAAATCATAAAATTTGAGTATCACATATTGAGTCACTGTCACAAAGTTCCTATGTTAAGTCTAGCGGTGCTGTTGTGCTTCAGCCAGCAGTGCCTCTAGGGAGTCAAGAATTGCTAAGCGAAGTTCATATCTAGTGCTTACCAGTTTGACTGTTGCCATGTCCCCAAAACGTGGAAGACCAAGCCGTGGGCTGCAAACAGTTCAAAGAGTACGCTCAGATGGAAGTTGGAACACTGAAAATGTAGTTTATCCTGAAGTCCTTGCCAATTAAAATAATCAGTTCTTAAAACATTTGCAACCATTTTTCTAAACACCTTTTGTTCACTTAGCGAACATTTGGATAGAGCTGTACCCTCTGTTCATTAACCTTACACAGTGCTATAGAGCCACCAAGATGTTAGCCAGGGGGAGACATTTAATGGTAACCACAATGACTCATACTGCCACAAACAGACAAAAACATAGATGTACAGAATGGTTGCACTGTTCATACCCAGTCTATTAAACGGCCACATGAGTTAAAACACATTTTTCATGCCTGCCCCCCTCATCCGATTGCCTGTCCTACTCCGGAGGTCTCCTCTGTGTATTCTAGGCACTTCTATGTTGTGCAGCCCCCTGTCTGATGCTTACCAGCCACCATCTTGAGACTGAGAGTTTTTTACTTTCAGTTTCACATCTATCTCATGATACACAGCACAGCATTAGCTAAAAACATTGTGCCTGCTGGTGGGACACTTTAATTATTTTTACCTGTATTCACCAATATAACCTAAAGTACATAAGTATAGGATGAGCTGTGATCTCCTCTATTATAGCTGTGTGACAGGAGCTGTATGATCATCATCAGTAACTGTGACAGGACTGCCTGTGTCCCCCTGCAGGCAGTTTCAGTGGTAGATCCATGTAACAGCATCACACAAACTGAGAATCTGACCAGAAACTGAATACATAACCCCAAGTAGATCTGAGCTGGCCAGAATTGAGATCAAATGAAAGGCTGAGGATAAAGAGCTCACATATATATTGGGGGAGATAGCTGCATAAGAAATTAATTTCAGAAAATCACCCGAGTGGCGCTTTAAGATAACAAATGGTTCACTTACAGTGCTGTGCAGAGATATTGGACAGAATGATTTGATGACAACAGTGATAATTCAGGTAGATTTCTTTTCCTAATATGTTTTTTGTCATCAGAAATATTTGCTTGATCTTTTGAAAATGTTGGATCCATTTTTATGCTGTTGTTCAAGGGGCCGTGAGAAATGCAATGCTCATCCTCAAAACAATGCAGAGATGCTAGAAAGATATAAACACAAAAGAAATGAATGTGAGACGTGAAATGAAATTTCAAGGGATTTGGACAACAGGGTTAAGCTAATTTACAGAATTCATCCCAAGTAAAATATCAGAGATTAAGTGTTATTAGGATGGCATGAGCATTCTCAGCAGCAGTCTGTATGGAGTGTAAGGAATATGGATGGGTGGGTAGGTGGTTGCACAGTTAAAAGAGTAGTCAAATACATTTAAAAAAAAACAGGTTCCTCATGCTAAAACATTATTAACAAGTTTATACTCTTCAATTCCAGGTCCCAGCATCTCCCATGCTGGCAGCTCCAGTCTCCCCTGTAACACAAAGCTTTGAGGCTGCTGCAGCCTTTATGTGGGATGTCACAGGCTGCTGTAGCCAATCACAGATCTCAGCACTCAAATGCTGAGGTCTGTGTGTAGCTGGGGTGCTCCTGCCCTCCCTGATTCTGTGCATTAACTGATCTTATTTTATTTGTTATCCTGTTTTTGTAAAAAGAACTGTGTTTTGATATGGTCTTTTTAAGAGGATAGGCTATAGCCCTGGTTGTTGTTCCCCCTGAGGACGCCTCAAGGTGAAACATGTCGAGGTGGCTATAGTTTAGATTATAATAGGGTTTTGGTGGTGCTGACTTATTAATTTCCACATAGGCTTTTGGAAGGTGGCCATCCAGGCCTATGTTTTAGTGTATATGCACAATTACACATGATACTAACTGATTACTGCTGGTCACATTTCATTGGTACCACCATTTGCCCCTTTATTTTAAATATCATTCGATGTTGTCTGTCTTTTTGAATAATAAAGCATTTAAATGATATTTTAGGGGATATTACCTGTGGGCATTTTCTGCCTTTAGTAATTAGAATTGTATTTGTATGACCAGGAGTATTCCTAGGGCAATTTCATAATATACACCACAAGAGTTTTTCACCACCAAGGGGGATGCTGAAACCTCTCTGAAGGTGCAGCTCACAGAACTAAAGGATTTTGTGATTGCAATGGCATTTTCGCTGGTTTTGGAGGACGCAGACTGGAAAGCTGTTTGTCCCGTCTTCCGCTGCCTCTGTGGATTACACAGTGACATGGGTAAGGATTAACCTGCTATGTGGACTGTTCATTTTCTAGTTCTTATAATGCTGTTGGCATTAAAGTTTTTGTCAAGCATCAATAGACTCTCATGATGGGGCCATCACTGATACACGCTCTTGCTACTGCACTGCATGTGCCATATATTGGAGCCTCCTGAGGACAAGGAGTCCCATTGGAGCAGATAATGCTGGTCCCCTGCCATGCACCATGCTACCTGTACTTTCACCCCCACTTGGCTGGCCTGCTTACATGTAATTGGCTGCAACAGGCTGTGATACTCCATACATACGCTTTTAGCATGGGAAAATGTTTAAAAAACTACAGATAATGAAGACAATTTAATGTGTATGGGGCTACCCAACTCTACAATGAATGTAAATGTTAGGGTAAAAAGACCAGGAATGTTTGATTGGATAGCCACAATGACCTTCACGAAAGCCATAATATTCACATGTGAATTACAATGCCCTCGTGATAGCAACTTTGTCTTCCATGTCAGCCCCAATGCACCATCCATAAGTCCAGTCTGAGCTTACTTCCTGCGGACAGACTTCTGGAAGCCCTTTGTAATTACCTAGATTACTGTACTGATTACTAGTAAAGTATGGTCTAATCGTCCTGGTCTATAATTGTGACCTAGATAGCAAGCTAAATAAGCTAATAATACACAAATAGTTGCACAATTCATGTACCCCTAATCCTTTTTGCTGATTCAAAAAGCTTCCTCACGGAAGTGCATGGATGTTACGGAAGTAGCCGAGCACCAGTACTTGTCTTTTTTCATAACTTCCATAGACTTTAATTTAATTCAGTGGTAAAGTGACCTCTGTAAAATGGTGAATGGGAGTCACGGCACCCCATACTTCTTAAAGGTGATGGCCCCAGAGGTGGACCATTTTCTGCAGATATGCTATAAATATTTAACAACACATGAATAAAACTTTTAGCAAAAGACCTTGATATGATCAGAAAAGACATCAAAATACTGTTATTAACGGGAACCTTATATCAGGATTTTGGACCCTGGCCCTTATTTTTTTCCATTTTCTTTTTTTCCTGCGCTCTTTTAAAAAATCATAAATCTTTTATCCATAAATATAACTATCTGAGGGCTTGTATTTTGCGGGACGAGTTGTATTTAATGTACCATATAATGTACTGAAAAACTGTTAAAAAACTCTTAGTGGAGTGACATGGAAAAAAAACTAAATTCCAACATCCTTGGGTGCGTTTTGTTTCTACGTTGTACACACTGCAACAAAAAGGACCTGATATCTTTATTCTATGGGTCAGTTCGAGTACTACGATACCAAATTTACAAAGTGTCTTGTTTTTTTGCTGTACTACTTTAATTTTTTTCTCAGACATATTTACTTTTTTTCAAATTACTTTTTCCACCATTTTCTGACAGCCATAACTTTTTTAACTTTTTGTCGACATAGTTGTGTGATAGCTCATTTTTGCTGGACATCCTGTAGTTTTTGTTAGTACCATTCTGGGAAATATACAACTTTTTGATAGTTTTTTTATTACATTTTTTCTTGGAGATGGGGTGACCAAAAAAGAGCAATTCTGGTGTGTGTGTGTGTGGGGGGGGGGGGGGGGTTCTGACGTTCACTGTGTGGGGTAAATTATTAATTATTTTGATAGATCAGACTTTTATGGACTCAGCAATACCAAATATGTCTTTTTGTTTTATTATTTAGATTCTTTTATTATAAATATGGAGTAAGGGGGAGGGTGTTTAAAGTTTTATTAACTTTTTTTTTAATAATTAGTAGAATTTTTACTTTTTTTTTAAATTCCGCAAAGGAGATAAGAATATGCAATGCTTTGATCGCTCCTGCAGTATGATGTAATGCCATAGCATTACATTATACCACAATCTGACAGGCATTCTATCAAACCACACCACAGGTATGGTTTTCAGAATGCCCCCAGCTGCCATGACCCCCACACCCAGGTTCTGATTACGGGGGGGTGCGCGTACGGTACCCTGGAACATCAGTCGGAGGACTTAAATGCCGCTGTCAGCATTGATGGCAGAATTTAATGGGTTAACAGCTCCAATGAGTGGCGTGGCTTATTGAAGCTGTTGTGGGCAGGTGTCGGCTGTAAGAAACAGCTGGCACCTACGTTGTATGGAGTGAGATCGCCCCGCGACGTGCAGGACGTAACTGTACATCCTATAGCTTTAAGGACTTAAAGTGGTACCATAGTGCAGAATCACATTTAATGCACCCCAGAAATATGTTTGCATGGGATAAAAGAGCACTTGTCAGCCTAAAAGTTAACATTTATAATGTGGCACCTAGTGTGCAAATGTCCTTATTTCAAGTTGCAGGTGTGTTCCACCGAAGCCCCAAGTCTGGGCGTCATTACATTCTCCACTTCTCAACTGGATGTTTGCCTTTCCCTGCTGCTGACCTCAGCGCAAACTAAATTATACGTTTGCCCTGTGCAGCATCTGACCCCACTGGAAACAGGCATGTGCAGTGGGTCAAGGTGTTTAGAGTTTGGCTTCACTATGCATTGTGCATGCACCAGAAGCCCAGTTAGGCAGTTCTCTAGCCCAGCAACACACATGCTCTGAGCTTATAGAGATTGTAAATGTATATGGCTGATGATAGAATTCTTTCAAGATCAGTAAAGAGTGTTTGCTTTTATTCCACAGTTTTTCCTCTGTTACCCTTGCAAAGTGTTAATGGATCCTCCTGCAGTCAACTCAGAGCCAGTGTGCCACCAGACTCAAGAATCTGCTTAACTCTGCTCAAGGCATATGTGCCATGTGCCAGTGAATTTGGGGTGTAGACACCTCAAACCATTATACATGTCCGTTTCCATCAGGGAGTTACACAGTGCAAGCACATTATTTCACTGCAACTTGCACTGACATCAGCGGCAAGGGAATGTGGGGCATCCAGTGGAGGGTGCAAGCATAATATAATGGCGCCATGACATCTGACTCCACCCCTGTGACTAGAAACAAAGGCATTTACATGCTAGGCACCACATTATAAATGTAAGTTTTTAGGCTGATGAGCATTCATCTGTTTCATACAAACATCTGTGGAGTGTAGTAAATGTGATTGTAAGCACTGTGGTGAGAGTTTAAGCTCCAGAATCCTGATGATAAGATCCCTTTAAATATTATCACTATATGCATGCTTCATTACTTGAGCAAAATGGAGATTGTCAGTTTTTTTAGCATTGCAGATTTACAGATGAAGCCTTTGACTATAGTGTACAATTAACAATGCACAGGAATGATATTTGATACAGTGGGAACAGGTCAAATTTGGGAAACCATGCAAATGTTTTAGTGTAGACTTCTTTAAAGGTCAAAATATTGGTACTATGGTCAAATTGGAGGTAAATTGACCCCAAAATTTCCAACAACTTTTCATATTGCATACATTTTAACCCTTCCCAATCCACTGTCTGACCTCTGAAGACATTATGATTTAAGGCTGTACAGCTCCGCGGTTGGAAGACACCCGTCGGGGTTCTCTTACTGTATATTGCCAGCCTCTCTGCTGTCGGAGGCTATCCAACGTGTCACCTCATGCAGTACTGGCTTTAACCAGCATATAGCATTGTTTTGTACTGGCAGAAAAAGAGTAAGCCCCTTAGGAAAACCAGGATACAAATTGGATTGGAAAAGGTTAAAAAATACAAAGCAAATACTAAAAATATACAGCTTATACAGAAACTTAATAAAATGAGTAAAATTTATAGAGATGTCATTTACAAATGATGCGATCCTAAAGATAGATTATTTTTTTAATTAGGAAAATATTTAAAGGGAACCTGTCACCAAGTTCATGCTATCCAAACCACGGGCAGCATGAATCCAGGACAGATATACCCATTCAGCCCATGTATGTTTTATACTGAAACGCTGCTGCATTACTTAGAATTTGGACTTAGAGCTGAGCTCTCAGAGCGCACTAGATGAAGGGGTGGACCACAGTGGGGACTTCCTGCCCGTAGCATCAAGAGCGACAGCTTCTCTCCCTGCCTGTGTATAGGGAAACGTCTGTAGGTCTTGAGAGAGCCCAGCGCTGAACGACTCTTCAAGAGCTCAGAGTCTAAATTCTGTTTTTTCTAACACACAGCAACATTTTAGAATAAAGCATACAAGGGCCGAATGGACATGTCTGTCCCAGGTTCACTTTAAAATGTACCAAATGGTAGCAACATTTGAAGCCATATTTACACCTTTAAATGCATGATTTTCTACACACTAAGTGTACATTGGATGATAAAACATAAAGCCGATAATTCAGTTTTGACCAGCATTATGGTCACTTCTTGCCCACAACCTTATGTCCATGGTAATCCATAATGCTGAAATCATGGGGGTTCTTTTGGCATGCTTGGAACATAGTTATGATCCACCTGCTGATTGGAATAAAGTATACCCCTATACAGAAAACAGAGCAGATCAGGTATCATACTGTTACTGAAGCAGATCAAATTATGTACAACCACATGAGGCAGATGCACTGCCAATCTTCCACAGGATCTGCAGAAATATGAAGTGACAAAAAGTGCACCAAATAGTACATTTTTTGTCATAGATTTCAGGACAGAAATTTCAAAGGGTGAAATCCATGCTGAAAATCTCTGATATAAATTGACATAGGATTTCTGACATCCCCATTCAGATGTGTGGGACACTTGGAGAAATTTCTGCAACAAATCTTTTATGTGTGAATATATTGTATCCCTAAAGCACCAAACTTCATGAAAAATATGGACTCCCCATTGACATCAACGCCCTTCGAAATCTTTTGCCTAAAATACCCTGATACCAGAAGTCTCATCTCTCAAATCTACTCCAGACTAGTCCACTCCTCTTACCGCACTCAATTATCATATATATCCCACTGGGAACCAGATATTGGAAACACACTCAACGAAGATGATTGGTCCCAGATCTGGGAATCAACCAATAAAAGCACCTGCAATATGCTGATGTTAGCAACCTCCTTCAAAGGGCTATTCCACTGGTACCTACCAAAATAGCCGATGCAATACCGGGATACCCATCGAATTGCGTTTGCGGCTGTCAGTCTCCGGGTGACATGATACACGTATGTTAGTCTTGTCTCCGAGTCAAACGACTTTGGAAAAGAATCTACTCATTGATTTTCTCAGTTACAGGTTGCAACATCCAAAAAAAATCAGTGGGAAGCCTTATAAATCAAAAAATTGCAAATATCGCTCCGGAATCAAGCACATTGATCTCTTTCTTTTTCCTAACGACTCCTTGGACTCTTTGAAAATAAAAAGGTGACTAAACTGGTATTTATAATAAACGAAAAACTGCCATCAATAATCCTTGACCGCCACAAGACATTCCTGAGGGTCTGGATGCCAACGGTAAACTACAGGTTTCCTTCACAAAACATGTTATTAATTTCCCAATAAATGTCCACATTAGTAAAGCTGACAATAGTTTGTCAACAAACATATTAGAGATACAATAAGCACCTAGCAATGGTTTACGTGTTATGGTTATATTATATCTACATTCATATACAATGTCATTAATGTTCAGTTATTACTGCACTCTGCATGATTTAAAAACATGAATGGGAAAACAAAGCACCAAACTTTGTATTCCCTACTCTTTTCAAGTTAGTGCTCTTACTTATAGAAATGCTGTTTGAAGAAGAGAGCATTAAAGAAACGTTGGTGCTATACAATTATCTAACAGATACATATTTATAGCACTTCTGTGCATATGTTAATGTAACATAAGCAATATAAAAAGAAAGCTTCATTGTTATGTTGGTCCATAATTCTCAACTCCTGTGATAATAGAAAAATAAACATGACTTACCCAATTTAAGCAAATAGGCAAAACCTAATAAGTAGCTGCCTACTCTTCCTTTATACATCATATTAAACGCTAACAGAGTCCGTGATCTTGTTAGAGATCTGTTATTCCGGCAGAATACTGTGGCATTTAACCTCCTCTGGTGTTCAACCTCAAGCTTCAGAGCATACATTTACATATGAGGAAGCAATTACTCAACCACTGCTACTTTTTTTTCATTTTTTTTTTAGTGTGGGAATTTCTTTTCTTTTACTAACTTTACTTTTAGGATGAAATGTAGCAGATGACACGTATTCATTCCATGCTGTGATTCATCTGTAATTTCCCATTTTTTACTATTAATACAGTTGTACCAAAGCATTAAAATTAAATTGTATGTAAATTAGCTCCTGTCAGCCAAGCCAGCAGCCCATCAAAAAGTAAGAGCAACTCATCCATAGGAGTCTCTGGTTTGGCTGATATGAGCTCATTTCCACGTGTTTCCACAGTGACATCTACAGGGTAACAAGATGTAGTGCATCTTAATATATTTAAACAAATGAGGAAAATAGAACAATACGTCTGCAGCGCCACCTATTGGATGACAGCATTGCTGCAAATCAATGTCTGACCTTTTAAATAGGTCTTTAGAACAATGATTGGGAGGGATTTCAATTAACAATCATTGTTCTAAAGACCTGTATAAAGGGTCGGACATTGATTTGCAGGAATGCTGCCATCTAATAGGTGGCGCTACAGAGGTATTGTTCCATCTTCCTTATTTGCATATATTGCTCAGAGGAGTGTGCATGGCCTTACAATTCTCCTCACTCACCTCCTAGGTGCTCTCCTTGAAGGGGTTGTCCCGCGAAACAAAGTGGGGGTATACACTTCTGTATGGCCATATTAATGCACTTGGTAATGTACATTGTGCATTAATTATGAGCCATACAGAAGTTATTCACTTACCTGTTCCGTTGCTAGCGTCCCCGTCTCCATGGTGCCGTCTAATCTTCAGCGTCTAATCGCCCGATTAGACGCGCTTGCGCAGTCCGGTCTTCTCCCTTCTGAATGGGGCCGCTCGTGCCGGAGAGCGGCTCCTCGTAGCTCCGCCCCGTCACGTGTGCCGATTCCAGCCAATCAGGAGGCTGGAATCGGCAATGGACCGCACAGAAGACCTGCAGTCCACCGAGGGTGAAGATCCCGGCGGCCATCTTCACAAGGTAAGTAAGAAGTCACCTGAGCGCGGGGATTCGGGTAAGTACTATCCGTTTGTTTTTTTTAAACCCCTGCATCGGGTTTGTCTCGCACCGAACGGGGGGGCTATTGAAAAAAAAAAAAAAACGTTTCGGCGCGGGACAACCCCTTTAAGGAGTGATGGTACCCCTCTTAATAAATTTAAAGGCACACACAATTTAAAAGAAAACTGGGATATTTGTTCTGCCTCTAGTCCAATTACTCTTTTGAAAAGTATAAACCTTCCTTTATTAGATGTAGAAATTTCAATATGTTTTGGGGCTGGGCTAGTGTCTTCTACAGGACCAAGCACTCTCGTTAAGGCTGAATGCACACGGGTAAGTTTTTGCTGCAGAATCCACGGTCGGCGTCCGCACCGCAAATCCACACCAAATACTGCCCATAACTCCCTATGGAGATCCACTGCTTCCTACACACAGGTGGAAATCACTTGCGATTTCCGCTTGCAGAGGAAAAATCGCAGGACGCTCCATTGCGGATTCCATGGGAAAAGCAGGAGTTTAAAATAAAATCTGTACTGCGCATGTCTGATGGTGAGGAGAGCAGACCATCCACAGTACAGAAAAAGAAGAACAGGATGTCGGCTGGGCGCAGGGTCCGATTCCGCTGTGGGCTCCTGCATGCAGAATCCGACCCGCCCATGTGCATGCGGCCTAATTCATAGTTAAAAAGATGCATTTCCTAATAAATTTATTGCAAGGACTAAAAAAACATATAAATACAAGGCTTAAAACATTTCATGTATGTACAAAATAATATGCAAATGCATTTGTACAATAATAAGATGTTTGGATCATAAAAATAATTAAAACGAAAACCATTTATGCAAATAAAGTAATACTATTTCCCACCTAAAAGGTATAACAACAAATATAGTCAAGCAAATATGTAAGTTTATATTATATAAAAATAGCATACTAAAAACAATAGGAGGTTGCCTAATATTGTCTAGATACTATGTACAAGAGCAAGAGACTGCTTAGTAATGGTAAACAAATGGATAACACAGAAACATGTAATGAAAATGATGTTATGAGGCCTCCTGCACACGGGCGGGTTAGACTCCACATACGGGGTTCCCACAACAGAGTTCGACCTGGTGCCTGGCCGGTGACCCCTGCGTACCTGTCTGGTGTCTTCTGTTCAGCACTGCAGATGTGCCAGATGGCACTCTGTCGAGCATGCGCAGTAGGCTCCGACGCTCTGTGATGACGCGGATCCTGCGATACTTTTGCAGTGCTCACTGCGGAAGTGCCACGGGACAAACGGCTTCCACTGACTTCAAGCTTCATGCTGCGATTTCTTCTCCGCGAGCGGTAAATCGCAATCGATTTCCGCTCGTGGACATGAAATGGTGTTTTGCCATTGCATGCTTTGGGTGGTATTTGTTGTGGAGTCTAGAGGTGGACTAGGGGTCACTATTAATACTGGGGCCAACATAGGGAATGCTATTACTATTGGAGCCACTATAGGGGGTTCTATTACTACTGGAGTCGCAATGTGGAACCCTAATACTACTGGGGCCACAATGGGGAGCCCATTACTACTGGGGCCACTATAGTGTTCACTATTTCTTCTGGGGATAATATAGGGGATGCTAGTACTACTGGGACAATAATGAGGGACCCTATCTCTACTAGGGCAGCAATGAGGGACCCTATCATAACTGGGGCAGCAATGATGGACCCTAATACTACTGGGCAGCAATGGGGACCCTAATACTACTGAGGCTACAATGGGAGACCCTATTACTACTGGGGTGGCAACGGGGGACCCTATCACTAATGGGGGCACAATGGGGAGTGCTATCACTACTGGGGTCACAATGGGGGAGCCCATTACTACTGGTGCCACAATAAAGGTCACTATTACTACTTCAGTCTATATAGGGGACTCTATTACTACTGGGGCCACTATAGGGTGCATTATTACTACTGAGGCCAATATAGGAGATGCTATAGCTACTGGGGCCACCAATATAGGGGGGTCACTATTACTACTGGGGTAAATGTAGAAGACACTATTACTACTGAGGCTAATATAGGAGATTTGGGGCCACCAATATAGGGGGCCACTATTACTGCTGGGGCCAATATAGGGGACGCTATTACTACTGAGGCCACCAATATAGGGGGTCTTGATCAATACATGCAGAATTTACACACTATTTGCTGCGGAATTTACAAATATGGCAGAATTGCACTTTTTTCCACTTCACTGCACCAAGAGGCATGTTTGGAGTGTGATCTAGTCAATCTTCACTACTTCCATAAGTAAATTGTAGATCCCCAGGATGAGCTCCATGCTTGACAATGCTGTCCAGTATGCTACTTGTGCAATGTTTGTGGTCCTTGATCAGCCAATCAAGGGTGCATACAGTTGGGCAAGATGCATGCACATCGCACATTTGGAAGTCCAAATCCTGGATCTAAATGAGCGACTGAAAACACTGGGATCCACTGACAACACAGAAAGGAGTTGTTAAGAAAACTGTAGATCAATGTATTAGTTAATTGTTCTTTTATTAGATTGTAGACTAGAAAGATATAGCATGATGCTAGTATAAATACTGAAGGGGTTAAACAAAAGCTTTCTATGGTGTGAATGGTACTGGAACAGACAGGAGATAAGACAGTCTCCCAGACCCCACCCCCCCCCCTTGCATTCCTTTTCACTGAACTCATAACGGTCTCATTGTATGTTATAATAACGACTTAAATGGTGCAACTTATGTTAAACATTGTAGTTTCAGCCTATTATGTTTTATTATTAATCTTGGAGGTATATACTTTTTCTGTGATGTCATTTATAGTATAAAAAACAAATATACCTTAGAATAAATTAGAAATCATCTGATAACGCACAGGCTGGTGTGATTTGTATTTCTCCTGGGTCCAGACTTCTGCACGAGATCTGGGATCATCTTCTCTTTGATAAACACATAAATTCTCCTTACAGGAATTTGCTGCTCACTGAGCCAGCACTCGCTTGGGTAGAGGCGGGGAAGGATGGTAGTTCGTAAGAGCAGGGGGAGCAGGCAGCTAGCTGGGTGACAGTTAAGGGTGACTACCCACTAGCGTTTTTTTTACTGCGAAATTCGCAGCGTTTTTTTTTCTGCAGGGGGTCTATGGGACTTGAAATGTTAAAATCGCGATTTACCGCGAGATCGCGATTTTGCGCGATCGCGATTTTAGCTTTACAAGTCCCATAGCCCAAAGACCCCTGCAGAAAAAAAAAAACGCTGCGAATTTCGCAGTAAAAAAAACGCTAGTGGGTAGTCACCCTAAAAGGGGTAGAGCGAAGAGAACCTGCAAAGTTGGCTGATGGGGGAATACCATTACAGAGCCAGCACTGCTGCAGCACGACAAATTGCGGCTGTCTGCATAGGATTGCATTATCTAATGCAATCCTATGGCAGGGTGCACAGGCAGAAATTCTGTGGAAAATGTGCAGGAGGCCTAATGCAGAAGCTATGGGAAGATATAGGTGTAGGAGATGAACACGTGGAATCTCTGTGGGTAGAAATACAGGGAGAAAAAATAAAAAAATACTGATAGGGGTTTTCTATAGGCCACCAATAGCAATAGAAGAAACTGAAATCTTACTACTAAGGCAAATAGAAGAGGTGTCAAACTGCAATGAAGTAATTATAATGAGAGACTTTAATTAACTTGGAAGACGAAACCAGCAAATCTCACGAGAGTGATAAGTTCTTGAGAAAAACTAAAGATAATTACGTTACCCAACTGGTGCGGGAGCCAACTAGAGGGAGGGCCACTCTAGACTTATTATTAACTAACAAACTAGACAGAATCATGGGGGTGCAGGTGCAGGGACACTTGGGAAATAGTGACCACAATATAATTAATTTCCAGCTGTCATTCAGTAAGAAGCCCTATCAGGGAGCGACAAAAAAACTAAACTTTAGTAAATCAAAATTTGAGCAGCTCAGAACTATTATGGGTAAGATTAATTGGGACAACATCCTCAAAAATATCAGTACAGACAACAAATGTGAGCAGTTCATACCCTTTAAAAAGGAAAGAACTACAAGTAGAAGGAAACCAATGTGGCTCGACAAGACTGTAAGGGGGGCAATAAATATAAAAAGAAAGCGTTTAAACTACTAAAACATGAAAACAGCGAAAAAGTGCTAAAATCATACAGGGAAAAAAACAAAATATGTAAAGGAAAGATCAAGATTGCTAAGGAGGAGGCAGAAAGACTGATCACCAAAGAGAGCAAAAACAACCCTAAACTATTCTTCAATTATATTAACGGTAAAAGGATTTGCATTGAGAGCAGTGGCCCGCTAACAAATAATGCCGGAGAAACCATAGAAGCTGATGTGAGGAAGCCAAATCTATTAAATAGTTTATTTTCAAGCGTATTCATGAATGAAAAAAAAATGTCACATGAGTTGCAGGGGAAAAAAATGCACCCAACACTAAATAATGCATGCCTAATACAGGAGGAGGTGCAGAGACAGTTAAAGAGGATTAAAATCGATAAATTGCCTGACCCAGATGGAATACACCCAAGAGTTCTATGGGAACTTAGTGACGTGATAGCTGGACCACTATTAATTGTTTTTAATTGCATTTGTGTTACAAGGAGTTTCAGTGCTCTATAGTTTAATGGGTGACCAAGGTCTTGCGACTGAAACGTGTCCCTTGCTGTGATTAATGAAGCTGTGACACTAATCAATAAAGGCTGAAAGTTTCTACATCATCGCTGGTGGAATCCCTTTTTTGAATTTATCAATAATGGGGATGCTATTACTACTGAGGCCAATATAGGAGACACTATTACTACTGGGGCCACCAATATAGGGGTTCACTATTACTACTGGGGCAAATACAGGGGATGCTACTACTACTGAGGCCAATATAGGTGACGCTATTACTACCGGGGCCACCAATATGGGGAGTCACTATTACTACTGGGGCCACCAATATAGAGAACACTATTACTACCGGGGCCACCAACATAAAGGGTCACTATTACTACTCAGGGTCGATTTGCTGCAGAGTTTACAGTAGCTGTAGCAGCAAAGTGAATGAGATTTTGAAAATCTCAACCACATGCCATGGAAAAAATCTGCACAAACTCGTGTGGACATTGACATGTGGTATGGGATTTAATTCTACAGAATGTTTATTTAAAATATAAAGTATATCAATTGCCCATCCAGTGCTCCAGCGTTCCTCCCTGCTTTTTTTTTTAAGCAAACCTGTCCTTTTTATGACGTCCGAGGTAAAAAATGATATGTCATGATAAGCCCTTACCCCTAAACTCCCTTGACCACACCCCTCCATGGGGCTCCACAAGAAACTTTTGCTTCAAAAAGGGCTCCATGGCTGAAAAAGTTTGGGAAGCACTGGTTTAATACAATGGGGTATGGAGGCTTAAAGCTGTCAACTTAGATAGCTTGTGGGTGACTCCAACAAGCAGGTGGAAAAAAAGAGGGAGTAGGGAATTCAAAAATCAATAACTTTACTTGGTAGCTGATTCAGTAATACAGTCATTTAATGGGACACAATAGTACATTCATTTGAACTAAACACACAGCTTAGAATGCTGCAACACAGTCCAGAACTCTCTTACAGCTCTATTATACTTCTGAGATATGCACACTCAGTTATGTTGCATTACATTTTAGTAACAGTTTCTTGAGATATATACAGTCTCTTAATTCCTTTCAGGCCTCTCGTGGCTCCGTGGGCTCTCGCATGTCAATCAATATTTTAATACAGCCTTAGTGGTGGAAGTCTGTCTTACTCAGCAACTTAGTGAAAAAAGACTAGAACAACCTCAACTTCCATTGTCAATTGTCCAGCATACCAGTCAAGAGAGGAGACGTCAGGGAATTCTTGCAAAGGTCACACCACTCTGCTTCAAACCTCTCAAACAGACTTTCAGGGCTCTGCACACACGTGTTTTTTTGGTCATCCACAGCGAAATTTGTTCCTCATGCTCACACTTCCTTGCTCTCCTCACCACCACAATAACATAAAAAATCCTCAGCAGCACAACTTGCATACAATACCTTGCCTTTTATACCAAATTTGGAAATAGCCTGAGGGCATAACGTGTCTCCTCATTTGCTTACACATGCACAAGTCCCACCCTGAGCAGGTACAGAGCATTCCTCAATTATTACAGTGCCTACATTCAAAACTACACACGTATGCACACGGGCCAGGAAAGAGACTATTACAATAATTGAATTACATAATTAAGTATAAATAACATACATTCGGCTTTATCATTTTCCCGTGCAGCTTTATCTCAAATGTCTATTGTGCAATATACATTATTTGGTAAAAAAAAAAATAGGTATGACAATGTAGCTAAGTATTACTCTAGAATTACTACAGTATCTATATTATACCTATTGTAACATGACATCTGCATATTACATTCTACATATGAAGACTCCTCTGCATAATAAACTCTACATAACTGCATTTCTCAACACTCACTAGTACTATAGCACTCTTTAGATACATATACTAGCATATATTCACACTTCAGATAGCGGTCAGCGAACACTCATTCATCTGAACAGGAGGAGGAAGAAGATGAAGAATTTTTCAACGCTGAATTTACTGCAGATTCAGCCCGGTTTCAGCAGAGCAGGCATGCGTTATGCCAGCGTTATGGCTGCGTTTTCAGAATAACTGAAAACACAGCCAAGGATGCTGGAAAAAAAATCAATACTCACCTGGAAGGTGTCATTGTGGTCTTCGGACCTCTGTGCAGCCTTCCCTGCACTAGTCAAGCTGGCAGGGGATCTTTTGCTAACGACTGCGATTGGAAATCCCCGCCTCTAGCAAGAGCTTGCTCTGATTGGCTGAGTCAGCTGATTGACAGCCCACATAAGCCAATTACAGCCAGAGCTGAATGAATGACTGTGATTGGCTGAGAGGGCTGTCACTCACATCTGACTCAGCCAATCAGAACAATCTCTTGCTGGAGGCGGGGAATTAAATCTCCATCTCTGGCAGATTTCTGCTGCTAGATGACATTTGGTCCAATTGATCATTGTAGGTCTTGAAATAGCAACCGTCCTCTTGACTCAACCATTAAATGTCTTCTAGGCGACAGTGCCATGTGGCTTTCTCCAAGCGATGAATGGAGAGAGCCATGTGCCGCTGCCACCTAGAATATATTTTTGTTTTCTACTTCAACATTTCTGTTAGATGAAACGACAAGTGAATGAGCCAAGAATGATTTTTATTCCGGCTGAAACTCAACGACACCCGAGAAATGACCGATTCTCGTTCGTCTATTCAGTTGTTGGCTCGCATTTAGATTGAATGATTATCGTTCACTTTCACTCATTGTAATGATTTTTTGAACAGTCATTACTCTGTCTAAGTGCAGCATAAAAGAGAAGAATCACACATGATATAGACTTTGAATTGTTGACAGTGGGGGTTGCCACACTATACAGCCTCTTGCATTGCAGCAATCCAACCAAAAAGCTTGGAAACATTACTTGAATGCTTCACATTCTCTTCTAAATAAATGCAAATAAGAAAGATGGAAAAATACCTCTACAGCACCATCAATAGGATGGCAGCATTCCTTCATATTACAGCGACCTTACAATAAGTCATCAATGATTGGGAATATAAAACCAAGCCAGAAACCATGCACAGACAGACTGTTTCTGGGTTCTTGCCTCTTATCAGTGTGCAGTAGGTCTCTAGCTTAGTCTGTGAGGGGCCTATGATGTGGGTCAGAAGCAGTGTTTTCTCTCCTTAAGGAGAGCACCCAAAAAGTGTGTGGAGACACCTAGGGGGGGAGTGGATCTGGGGATGGTATAGTCACTCCCCAAGGAGAGCACCCAGGAGAGGTGTGTGGACATCTAAAAGCTAAGTAAGGAGACTTATAAGGTAATGCTCCTCTGGGAAATTTATGCAAATAAAAAAGATGGAAAAATACCTCTACAGCGCCATTAATCCTATAGATACACCCCATACAGGTAGGTGCTGTAGAGGTATTTTTCCATCTTTCTTATTTGCATAAATTTCCCAAATGAGCATTGCCTTATAAGTCTCCTTACTTAGCTTTTAGATGGCATTCCTTCAGTCATTTGAAAGACTGAACAACTTGAGGCAATGGGTGATTGTCTTGCAAAACCAAAGAACTACTTGTTTACTCATGTTGACAGAAGGCAATGGCTTAGCTTTACACTAATTAAAAACCCTGCTGGCCAGAGATTTCTCACATAAACACACGCCCACCTGAGCAAACATATACAGTGTTTAGTTTAGCTAATGAAGAAAATGGAGAGGATTCTAAACAATTATCTGTACATTTAAATGCTCAGCATTGCTATCCAAAAAAGTTGTTAATTCATTCAGGTCAAATGATAATCGTTTTGTGTGAATGGGGCTTAACATGTATTATTTGAGTGTATCATACACCCTGTTGAAAAGATAGAGTAGTTTGCACAAGGAACGGAATGTGACCCCCCACCCCCTTACATGAGTTTCACTGCAGAGATAAGGAAAGTACAGTCTTACCTTGGCTTGCGAGTGCCTGAGCTTGCGAGCTTCTTGACTTGCGAGTAGGCTCTCTGCTGAATGTGGGTGGACTTTTGGTGCCAGAGACCTGTCCAGCCAACCTATTATCATGCTTACCATGATACAAGCAACAATTGAGTATACCCCAAATGGTAGTAAGGTGAATAGTCTCCTAACTAACCAACAGGGAAGTACCATTTGTGCTGTGCCTATTGCTGCAGATTCTTAGGAAAATGTATCTCTTTACATGCAAAAAACTCTTGCATTGGTACCAGAGGTACTGTGGGCAAAGACAAAATGGATGTTGGACGACTGCTTGTCACTCTGGTGGATGTTAAAGCCAAACCTCGTATATAGCCACCCAACATCAATCAAGAAAATTTCAGTGCTGCTCAATAAGCTAGTATTCATGAGTAGGTTCAGGCCTACATTGCAAAGGTGATCATACAGGAATGTCATTCCCCTTGCAACACTCCATTGTTTCCAGTCAAGAAAAAGGTTGCCAAGAGCAGCCTCAAACCTTTCTCACAGTCCATGATTTACGAGCAGTTGATACTTTCATAATTGGTGCCAAATCTCCATACTTTGTTGTCACAGGTACCAGCCAGCTCTATCTTCTTCATAGTGGTGGATCTCGTAAATGCTTCTTTAGCATAACCCTGAAGAGAGTGCCCAGCTCTTATTCACTTTCACGTCGTGGCAAGCAATATCGCTGGTGTGTGTTGCCGCAGGGAGCAGCAAACTCAGCAAGTCAGTACTACAAGGACCTGCAGTTTTGCAAAACTGGGTCCCAAAATATCTCAGCACTTCACTGCTTCAATATGTTGATGATCTACTTGTGTGTTCTGACAATATTGAACAGTGTTTGGCGGCTATTGCAGAGAATGGATGCCCCAAGCCTCCAGCCTTCTGCAACCACTCTATGACTGCCTGTCCCTCCCAAAATAGTATCCTCACATATCACAATTCGAAGATGTATAGTCCTGAACCTAGCTTCATTACTTCCACTGAATTCAGGACAAGGGGAATAAAATGTGGAACCTAAAAATGCAAATGTGTGATTGTCTAGAGTTAATGGAAAATGAGATCAGGGGTATTGAAAATGGTAAAACTCCCATTGCTAATGCAGATTTTGAGTTTTTCGCAGATGGTCCATACCGTGAAAATTGACAAGCAAAAACAGGCTATGTAGTGATAACCAGCAACAAGATGATTGTGCAAAAACCACTCTCTCCTGAGAAGACTGCTCAGGAGGCTGAGCTGATGGCTCTCGGTGAAGCGTGTAAACTGGCTGAAGGTAAGACTGCTAATGTCTACAGGGACTCAAGATACACTTCTGGAATTACATTCAATTTAACACATTTGAGCTGCAGTAGAAATTTGTGGGATCATTGGATGAACCAATCCGGAATGCAGAGGCAATATCGTTTTATCAGGTTTTAGCTCTTCCCAAACAGGTAGCCATTATCAAGGTCCAGGCATATACCAAGGCAATGACTCCAGAGGCCCTAGGGAAGCGAGGGGCAGATGCAGCAGCCAAGGCAACAGTCAAACTCCCCAACTGGACACGTCAACTATCCATTTGGTTGTAACTGAAATCACGTTTAGATACCTTTTTATTGCCCCTCATATAGAAACCAGCCTCTAGGGGTGAAAAGCAGGAGTGGCACTGGAAGGGTGTGGAACTGGATAAGAAGGCAGTCTGTAGGAAAGGTAAACACCTGTGCCTCCCCGAACGCTCTACTCTATGATGTCACATTTGAGCCATGCATCAATGCATTAGTCAAAGGAGGTAACATGTGGTATAGTGTCTTCTGCTTGGATTGCCTCAGGGTTCAGCACTGCTGTGACCACGATTTTGTAGAGATGCATAGCTTGCACCCAATCAACCCAGGCAAAGTTGCCAAAGTACCTATCCACTGTTACTTCAAGGCCAGACTATGCATTCCAATAAGACAATAAGTTGGTAAGCATCATGAGATTGCTAAGGCCTTCAATAAATCCGAGGAACTTAAAAATTGTTGGAGATGTACACATAGTCCCATAGATGCAAAAACTTTGCCATATAAAACAATTCCTCTCAATATGTTCAATTGAAAGACCTGGCCAACACCCCATATTTGCCAGTGAGCCCCAGCAAATTAAAATGGGAAGAATATTTGCTCCCAATAACCAGATGGTATGAGAACACTTGGTTGATCCTTAACCAGTCAATATCAACCAAGCAAAGTAGAAATACGTACTCTCACTTGAACCCTTGCTCAGCTTACACGTGCCCCTTTTGTATTTCCACAGGACATTCTCTCTGTATATAAGTATCCCTAAACACACCATTTTTTGAGGATATCAGCAGGTAATGTCCCAAGATCTAATGGAAAGCTCCATGTGGTATTTATGAATAATAAGATTTTTTGTTTTTCTTCATCTAACCCATACCTATGCAAATGTGAGACAAGTTGGTAGGGACAACAGATTATTTAGATGATCAGATATTCGCTGTTAGGAGTACCAGATGCTTCCAGTACCAGATAATTTTAGTCACTAACAAACATACAATAGTACTTGATTACCTTACAGGTGCCCAGGGTGGAATCTGTCAAGTTGGACCCACCTGTTGCCACTAGACTGGCCCCAAAGGTAATATGCAGGTCAAAGCAAGAGCACAGGTAATTGGGGAAATGAGAAACAAATGGCTAAAAGAACATAAACAGAAACAAGACTCCTAGTGGAGCGATACATTCTCCATGTTCAACCCTCCCAGTTGGTTTAAATCTGTTAGGGGATGGATCATGGGAATCATACTAGCAATATTTCAGATATTCCTATTGTGCTTTGCTACTTATCAACCATTCAGGATAGATTTATGCTGCCTCCCAATTTTTCTTAAGCTTTGTAGGAAAAGAACTAAGGCTGTAACCAGGGTGGGGCACCCCTAGACCACAGCCTTATGATGATGTATATCCAATGCACTCACACATACGGCCACCTACAAGTGAATGTTATATTTTATGCAGTAGTGTCGTGTGCATAATATTTGTGCCATGTGCTTAGCAAGAAGTACTTGTGCAAAAGACATGCAATGTAGTGAAAAGATTTTAATATTTTTATAAACAGATTTTTACTAAAAGTACTTTTTTACAAACAGTAAAGTAGGAGAACAATATGTATCATATGGATACAGACTTTTGGTTATAATTGAGTGATGAATATACACAACGGTTTTGAATATAAGAAACAGTTTGAATCAAGAAAAATAATAGACACAAATCGAACTAAAGGCTTAGTCGATACAGCTAAATTCTAATTTTCAATGGGAGGGGGCGGAGCTATGTTCCAGGACCCAGCTCCGCCCCATCCGCCTTCTCCTATTGCAAATAGTGCCAAGAGGCAGAGAGGGGGCGGGAGCTCAGTGCACTGCTCCCCGCTTTTCCAGCCTTCTCCTCCTGCACAGAGGGACACCGTATATCGGCCGGCCGTGAAAACCCAGCTGATATACAGTCATCTGAATAAGCCCTAAGGCTAATGCCACCATAAATGGAGAAAAGTACTGTCTAGTGACCCACATCAACAACTAATAGAGAATCTAGGTGATATTTTATTAAGAATTAAAGGAATGAGATACCATCTGTAAAGCACCATTTGGGTTGTAGATCTAGATGCATAGACAATCAATGTAAATATTCTCTGTCACTGATATTCTGAGATTTGAGTTTGAAGCTCGTTTTCCCAATGATTTTTTAAGGTTCTCCATAGGGTCTAGTGGATGAGCGTTTAAGATCTGGTAGCAGGTATAAAACTTGCAGACCTTAATTCTACATGGCGGTTGAAATTTTTAAGTACATGGCAAATTTAAAAAAAAAAAAAAGATTTCAAAACAACCGATTTGGGAATCTTGAAATTGGTAAGAGGTCAGGAAATGAGACAATTTTTATTGGGGCAGAGTTCATGGATCTGAGATATGCCCAGGGTTCTGCAATTAGAAAGGCATACGCTTTCTATTGCAGTCTTGCGTAGTATCATGTCAATTTTGTGAAAAGGAAAATAAATAATTTTTTCATCGATTGCCACTATAGTCCAGACATTTCAAATAGCTTGTAAAGTAGACGTTCGCATAGGAAATTTATAGTTGAAAAAAAGTTGAGTTAGTAAAATGAATTTTAGTGGGTGTTTTCAAATGGAAACCAAGCTTTGGGAAGATCATTAAGCCAGAGAGATCTGAGCTGATCAAATATGGTAGCACGGATCGGGGAAGGAGGGGACCCACTAAGGGGGAAATCATTGGGCGAGACACAGAAAATGTTTATTCATGTTATATACAAGCAAATGAAGGGACGGAACAAGACATCAAACATAGCAATGTCTGTACATATGTGGAAAATGTCTGTATTTATAAAAATGTTCAACAGTTAATGTCCTATTTTCAAATACATAGTAACTTACATAGCAACATAGTATGTTAGGCTGAAGGCAGACAATGTCCATCTAGTTCAGCCTGCTTCCATCCACCCCCCTCCTTGTTGATCCAGGGGAAGTAAAAAAAAAGCCCAATGAGGCAGAAGCCAATTAGCTCATTTGGGGGAAAAATGAAACTAACTTGCATGTGAAAGTTTGTAAATAAAATGGTAGCACGATAAAAAATAAATAAATAAATATATATATAAATATAAAAGGATGTATGTATGTGTGTAGTGCCACCATAACTCATGAACGCCAGGGGGACAAATTTAGGGGGGATAAGACAGCCCCATTACCCCTTGGGGGGGGAATCCGGAATTGCACTTGAGCAGATGGTTGTTATTCCAGTCTTATCTAACACAGATGACCTCTAGAGTTGAGCGAACGTACTCTGTCGGGCTTGATGCTCGTTCGAGTATTAGCGTACTCGATGGTGCTCGTTACTCGAACGAGCATCAAATCGTGTTTGACCCCGCCCCAGCTTTTGGCTCCTCCCCACTGTGACGTGTCTGTTTTGGCCCCTCCCCGACGCAGCGCGCGTCATTGGAAATTTTTTTGTCTGTCAGGAAGGGATGGGGGGGGAGGAGAGAGAGAGAGAGAGAGAGAGAAAAAAAAGCTCGAGACCCGGCGTCCCACATACAAAAATGCTTGAGTCTTGCATTGTAGTCAATGGGGTTCGTTACTCAAGTAGAGCTGTCGAATTTTACAAAAAGCTCGACTCGAATGACGCAGACCCGAGCATTTGGGTGCACGCTCAGCTCTAATGACCTCCTCCTCATCATACACTAATCTATTATACAGACAACCTCCTCCTCATATACTAATATATTACACAGACCACCTGCTCCTCAGATAATATCTTACACAGACAACCTCCTCCTCATATACTAATATATTAAATCAGTAAAATATATTGAGCAGGCATCTAGCTGGGTGACAGTTGGAAGGGGTAGAGCAAAGAGAACCAGGGAGGCTAGTCCTGAACTGGCACAACCCAACAAGTTTGCAAAGTTGGCAGATGAGGGGGATGCCACTACAGAGCCAGCACCACTGCAGCACGACGTGCCCTCTGAATGCCAGGGCAGATGACTGCTCCAGTGAGGAGGGCACTGGGAGCGCAGGGAAGGTTAGACAGTTCTAGTGGTAGGGGAATCAATTATAAGGGGGAGAGACAGGGCATTCTGCCACAAAGCCCGGGATCGTCAAACGGTGTGTTGTCTTCCTGGCGCTCGAATTTGACACATTGTGGATCGGGTTGACAGATTACTGGGAAGGTCTGGTGACAATCGAACAGTCATGGTGCAAATTCGCACCGAAGAACAAATTAGAGGTCAATGGAGGGCCCTCAAAAATGATTTCAGGGACCTAGGGTCTAAGCTAAGGGCAAGGACCTCCAACGTAGTTTTCTCGGAAATACTACCTGCACCACAAGCCACACTAGAAAGGCAGCAGGATCTTAGGAAGGTAAACAAGTGGCTCTGGAGTTGGTGTAAGAAGGAGGGGTTCGGGTTCCTGGAGAACTGGGCTGACTTTGCTGTCGCATACAGGCATAGGGATGGGCTGCATCTTAATGTGAAGGGTGCAGCTGTGCTGGGGGAGAAGATGGCTAGAAGGCTGGAGGAGTGTTTAAACTAGGGACTGGGGGGAGGGCAAAAAGAGAAACAGGGGTAGACAGTGTAGATAGCCACCTGGGGCCAAGTAATGAGAATGGAATTGAGTAGGGGATAGGGTTAGTACAGTTAAAACAATAAAGCACTTGTCAGGCCCCACATGGAATATTGTGTTCAGTTCTGGGCACCGGTGCTCAGGAAAGATGTTGCAGAGCGCGAGGAGGTTCCAAGAAGGGCAACTAAATTAACAAAGGGAATGAGAGGACTGGAATACCCAGAGCGGTTATCAAAATTGGGATTATTTACCCTGGAAAAAAGACGGCTAAGGGGCGATCAAATAACTATATATAAATACATTAGGGGACAATACAAGGATATCTCTCCCATGATCTATGTATACCCAGGACTGTGACAGTAACAAGAGGCATCCGCTACGTCAAAAAGAAAGCAGGTTTCATCACCAACACACAAGGCGGTTCTTTACTGTGGAACTCTCTGCCTGAGGACGTGGTGATGGCAAAATCCATAGAGGAGTTTAAGAAGGGACTAGATGTCTTTCTAGAGCACTATAACATTACAGGATATAGACATTAGTTGATCAGTGGGGTTGTTGATCCTGGTCTTGCAGTCAAGTAGGAACTATCAAACGGCGATCCAGGGATCATTCTGACTGCCATTGTGGAGTCGGGGAGAAAAATTTTTCCCCGAATGGGCTAATTGGCTTCTGCCTCATTGAGGTTTTTTTTACCTTCCTCTGGATCAACAAGGAAAAGGGGTTGAAACAGGCTGAATAAGATGGACTAGTCTTCATTCAGCCTAACATACTATTTTACTATGTTTAATCCCCGTTTTTTGGTGTTGGAACAGTGTATCAGATTTGATTCTGTTTTTTTTCTCTCCAAACAAAAGTTTGCAGGAGAGATTAAAAAATTTTTAAAGGTAGGAAATTGGCAAATAAATAAAGACATCATGGAAGAAATGTAGAACTTTTGGAAGAATTAACAACTTAACTGCTGAGATTCTACCCAAGCAGGAAATCCCAAAGCTTCTTAATTTTTATAGTTCAGATTTAATGGATGAAAAAATATGTTTACATCGAATAATTTTGAAGTCGAGGTTGTCAAAAATATTCCTAGGTAGCCAAGAGTTTTTTTAGCCCCTTACATTCAAACGTATTAAAGAGGATATGGTGAATTTTTTCTTATGTTAAGAATTTGAGATTTTGGTATGTTAATTTTGTAATAAATTATGATAGCAAATTATTTAATTGTAATAGAAACTGCAGGTAATGAAAAGAATGGGTCCATCACAGATAAAATGACATCATCCACAAATAAATCTATTTTGTGGTCTGTCTCCCCCACCTTACTCCCGGAGACATCTTGTGAAGTTCTTATATATTCTGCAAAGGGTTCAATAATTAAAACAAAAATTAGCGGGGACATTTGGCAACCCAGTCTTCTACCATTACTGATAATGAAAGGTTTAGACATAAAACCAGGAGGAATAAACAAAAATATTTAGAGACATGGCCGCTGATAACACGTTTCCTGAACTGTTCTCCATGTTTGAGAACAGAGTGTAAGTATCCTCAATGTATCCTGTCTATAGATGAGCACCCGAACCTGCAGTCTCGAGCAAGGGAGATACTCGCTAAAGGCAATGCTCACTCGAGCAATTGCCTTTAGCGAGTATACTCGCTCATCTCTAATCCAGTCCAATGCCTTTTCCACATCTAATGACAAGAGCAGGGAATCTTAATTTTTTTCAAAGAATTCAATTAAGTTAATGAAGCGACTAAAAACATCAGAGACTGTCTATTTTTAATAAAACCTACCTGATGATTTTGAATTAAATGTGGAAGGATATCTGCAAGTCTGGAGGCCAGAATTTTAGCATAAATCTTAATATCAGAATGAAGTAAAGAGAAGGGTCTAACATTTTTAGGGAAATGATGTGATTTACCTGGTTTAGGAAGTGTAATGATTAATGCATTCAACATTTCCGGAGGGAATGAGGTGTCCTTAATAGCGTGGTTAAACATTTTTGGAGGTATGAAGCAAGACTGCTAGCAAATTTTTTAATAATATTCATTTCTAAAGCTATCAGGCCCGGAAGATTTATTTATTTTTAAAGAGGCAAGGATATCTAAATTTTTGAAATAGACATCTCTTTATTTAGAATATCCATTTGGATGCTAGAGAGTGGGAAGTCTTTTAAAAAGTTGTCAATAAATTGTGGATTGGGGTGGTGAACATTTATATCATCCTTTGGATTATAAAGTGAGCTAGATTTGGCAAATTCTTTGGCAATCTCACCAGGATTTATAATTTTATTGAGTTTAACAGGTAAGGAATTCTAGTCCTGGTTTATTTGGCCATTCACAGTATAGACATGTCCTAAAAGAAATAAAGTTAATTAGGGCTATCTAAAAAAAAAAAACAGGGCGCATATATATAGTTTTCTACTTCGGTATGGGCATGCACTAAAGAATTATGAGCTACTACAAATTACTTCATTTTTTTTCCAGATGGGAAGTGCAATCTCCTGTTATATCATTATGTCTGTGGATAGTTGAAAAAGCTTATTTGAGGTCTTTTTGAATAGTGCCCTTTAAATCTTGGAACATGTTCATCAGGTGAAATAAGGCCGGTCATATTTTTAGGAGGAAAAACTGAAAGAGCCATGGTTGGTGATATTTCGTGGTGCAGTTGGTGTTATTTTTGGTTGAGAGAGTTGAGTTCACATCATGTAGCATCATGTAGTGGATGAAAGGAAGTAATATGTCCTTGATTAAGGTTTTCCTTTTTTAACATGGAAAACTAGACATCATTGACGTCTTAGATGAGGTTAGAAAAGAAGACTTAGGAGAATTTATTGATGCTACAATGTCGTTAGCTAAGAAAAATGTTATCAATTTTGGTGGGCTCGCTCCTTTCTTTTTGCCTCTTGTCATGGTTTTAGTTGTAGAGTTGTGTCACAACTCACAGCCTCTCCCACTCACAAGGATGGCAATACTCTTGATCTGGTCTTTCTCCGTCTCCGCTCTGCCTCCCACTTCTCTAACTCCCCTCTCCTACTCTGACCATAGCCTCCTTTCTTCCTCTGTCAAGCTTCCTAGTATCTCCCCAGACCCTCCTACCTACCGCACATACAGGAAACTTCAAGCAGTTCCCACGCAATACTTTGCTGAGTCTCTACAGTCCTCTCTGTCCCCTATCTCTCTCTTCTCCTGTCCCAACCTGGCTGCCGTACACTACAACACCACTCTCAAATGTGCCCTGGATGAAGTAGCACCCCCCGTGACTCAAGCTATCCGATGCTGACCTCTGCAACCCTGGCTCACGCCTCAAACATGCTTCCTCCTGCGATGCTCTAAATATGCTGAGCGGCTGTGGAGAAAGTCACAAACGTCCACAGACTTTCTCCATTACAAATTCATGCTCAGAACCTACAACCCCACCCCCCACCCCCATGCTAAACAAGTCTACTTCACCTCCCTGGTCTCCTCACCATCTCACAACCGTAATAGTCTCTTTGATACGTTTCACTCCCTTATCAGCCCTAAACCGCAGGCCCCTGTGACAGATCTCAGTGCCGAAGAGCACTTCCCAATCTCAGACTAGCCCTGACCCTAGTCTGGTCAATAACAGCCCCTGCTCAGTCTGTACTCAGATCAACGACAGAGGAAGAAGTCTCCAGATTGCTTTACTCTGCTTGCCCCACCACCTGCGATAGCGACCCTCTCCCCTCACACCTATTCCGGTCCCTGGTGGTTGTCTCCCATCTCACCACTATATTCAACCTCTCTCTGACCTCTGGCATTTTTCTCTCCTCTTTCAAATATGCCATCATATCCCCACTGCTAAAAAAAACGACTCTGGACTCGACTGATGCTGCCAACTATCGACCATCTCCAACCTCCCCTTCATCTCCAAACTACTAGAACGCCTGATTTACTCCCGCCTTATAAGCTGTCAGAAAACTCTCTTCTTGACCCCCTACAGTCCGGCTTCTGTCCCCAACACTCAACAGAAACCGCCCTTACAAACGACCTCCTGACAGCCAAATCGAGGAGTGACTACTCTCTATTGATCCTCCTCGATCTCTCCACAGCATTTGACACGGTTGACCACAAACTCCTCCTCAGTATGCTTCGCTCCATCGGCCTAAAGGACACTGCTCTTCTCCTACCTATTCAGTGTCTCTTTTGCTGGCTCTACCTCCCCTTCTATTCCCCTTGCTGTTGGGGTCCCCCAGGGCTCGGTCCTCGGCCCCCTCCATTTCCCCATCTACAAAGCCCCTATTGGACAAACCATCAGGAGATTTGGCCTCCAATGCCACCTCTATGCTGACGACACCCATTTATACACCTCTTTCCGTGACAGCTCTGCACCTTTCCTTCAAAACATTACCGACTGTCTGTCAGCTGTCTCTAACACTATATCCTCTCTCTGCCTAAAACGGAACCTCTCAAAAACTGACCTACTGGTGTTTCCGCCCTTTACCAACCAACCTCATCCTGACATCTCCATCTCAGTGTGTGGCACCACTATAACTCTCAGACAGCATGCCCGCTGCCTTGGGTCATATTCGACTCTGATCTCTCCTTTACCCCCTACATCCAATTTGTGGCCCGAACATGTCAGCTGCACCTCAAGAACATTGCAAGAATCCGCCCTTTTCTCACAGTGGACACACTAAAAACACTCACTGTTGCCCTCATCCACTCTCGGCTTGATTATTCCAAATCGCTGTTGATGGGCCTCCCCTGCTCCAGTCTCTACCCTCTCCAATCCATCCTGAATGCGGCAGCCAGGCTCATCTTCCTGTCCAGCCGCTACTTGGACGCCTCTGCCCTGTGCCAGTCACTGCTTTGGCTGCCCGTCAAATACAGAATTCAATTTAAACTCACTACCTTGATCTATAAAGCTCTCCATAGCACTGCACCACCCTACACTGCCTCCCTCATCTGAATCCACCACCCAGCCCAGGCCCTCCGCTCTGCTAACAAAATCAGACTGAGTGCCCCTTAATTCAAACCCCTCTTTTTCACCCCCAAGACTTCTCCAGAGCAGTACCAGTCTTTTGAAATGTGCTACCCAAAACTATTCACGCAATCCCTGAGTCACAAAACTTCAGGCGTGCTTTAAAAACGCACCTCTTCAGGGAGGCATACCATATCCCCTAAACCAAACCCCTCTGTACTCCGCCTGATAACATGCTCCCTGTCCTAGTGACTGCAACCCCTGCCAGCCGCCATCAACCGCTCCCTGCAGTCACACCGATTCAGACACCACACGACTTGTTTATGTGTATAGCCACCCACACTTTCCACCATTCCATGCACAACTCCAGACCCTTTTCCTTCTGTATTACCCCATTATTTGTAGTATGTAAGCTCGTTGGAGCAGGACCCTCACCCCTACAGTTTCCAACAACTGATTACTATGTAACCGTGGTTCTTGTAGTTATGTACTTTTGTCTTTCTGTATCCCGCTGTTTGTAAGCACTGCGGAATAGATTTGGCGCTATGTAAATAAAGATTATTACTATTATTAGAGAGTTATGAGACCCAGTGCAGTATATAGATAAATTATGCACCACTTCTCAGAATGCTTAGGGTCACAGTTGCTTTAAGTGAAAAAATTCAGGTCATATTTAAATATGAACTTTATGAAACATTGGACCAGCATGCCTGAATATATTGAATAGCATGAAAGAGGTTCCTAATGGGGAAGTTAGGTGGTAGTAGCAATAAACATAGTTCAATTAAAAGGCCTTAATTATACACTACTGGAAAATTGAAGTGAAGCATTTCTTTGACTAAATACATTCTGAAGAATCTGAGGAAAATTTGGATGTCTATTGAGCTCTAGAAACTGTCCCGCTGACAGATATTGATACTGAAGACCTCTAGGAGCAAAAGTTGCAGCATTATTGCATTGTTAATATGGTAGCCTTTTAATAACAATAGTAGCTTTTTTGAGTTTATTAGACCTTCAGTCACTTTTGCTGTTAGTTTGCTTAGATATAGGCAGTATCACTACTGCCAACTCAGGGCTTCAGGCCTCAGCTTTTGTTGTGCTTGTTTGTTAGGGGGGTTTACAGGAGCCCCTGTTGTGTAGTCCACAGCTTGCACCTGGCTAGAAGCACAGGCAGCACTGCCGCCAAGATCACTGGATCTTAGGCACCAGCCTCTCAGGTCTGCCAGCAAACAAAGACCACGGATGCAGCCTACTCACAGGCCACAGCTCTCACTACACCAGCATTACGTGCAATGCTGCAGGTGTCTCGGACACCCTCATTCCTCTATTCTGGAGACTAGAAAATCTCCTGAATGGAACCGATGCACCAACCACGGCCCTTGTCTGCCAGGAGTGCAGGCAGGACAGCTGCCACACACCAGGGAGCACTGACATCAGACTCCTTTGGGCCCACCCACCAGGAATGCCCAGGGGAGGTACTCTGTGGCAAGGCCACATCAGGACTCACCCACAGTCACACTCCAGGAGGGTCCAGACATCGCTGGAGAAGGCATTCCTGCAACCACCAGAGGCGATCCCGGTGAGTGGGACACAGATAAGCTCCAGCCAGCAGCCAGGGAGTTTTTCTAAATTAAGTAGCAAGCTGAGCTTTACCTTCATGCGTCCGCTCGCTGCAGATGGCAAGCTATGCCTCTGAAAATTTTACTAACCGAGTCGTAGATGTTCAGCATATTTGAGCTATTTTGGTAAATCTATTACATTAACTTGATTTTGTTTTATAGTCCAAGTCCAGTTTGAAAAGCAACAAAACAGGAAAAACACTAAAAAGGATGAATATCTTTTTCAAGGCACTGGTATCAAAGTGATTGATACAACTTTTCAATCATCTATAATAAAGTCTCAACTTTTTTATAGATAACCTTATTTTCCTTACAAGTCACTTCATTTTTTTGTTTATTACATTACACTGCATTGCATAGTTATCTGTAGAAGTATAGAATTTTTCTCTTACAATTAATCTTTGTAATGTTTTACTAAGAGAGAAGTGAACATACCATATAGGTTTCCCCTTAAACCACTCCACTGTAGCACTAGGTTTAGGGTTATTGTCATGCTGGAAGGTCAACTTCTCTCTATGTCTGAAATGCTAACAGACTGAATAGCCCTGTATTGATGCAATCCATACTTCTATCAATCTTGCACAGTTTTCCAGTTCCTGCTGAGGGCAGCATTACACCATGAGGATACTTTTCAACACCCTGGTTCACTAGGAGAATGGGGTTCTTGGGGTGAGCAAATGAATTAGGTTTGTGTCGTACCAAGATTGCCAAAAAAGTTCAATTTTAATGTCATCTGAGCAGAGATCTTCTCACGTTTGTGTGAAGTCTGCCAAATGTTGTTTGGTGAAATCCTATTTATATTTGTACTATTTGATTTATACAACATGCCTACCAGCTTGGAGAGGCTACATTTTTTTTTTTAGTGACACAAACAAGATAAAGAAAAACTTTAATGTGTGTAAGTATTCACCCGATTAAAAAAGGTTCTCTCACAAAGAATCACTGCCAGCGGCCATACTTAGTGATATACAGAAACAAAAATACAAGGCTGAATAGAAACACCATTTTACAGCAGCATGCAGATAGAATGCTGTATAGAGGTTGCACAGGTACAAAATACTGATGAACAACCACTCTCACAATTACCACTTATTTGGGATGGGAGTGGCTGCTTAGTATTATACTTGCTCATAGGTAAGGCATAGAAGGCGTGCAACTCTCACTGATATACAAAATGCACCTTGCAAGTATAATGCTAAGTAGCCACCCCCAATATATATTGGTTGGGTGATTAGTTGTTCATCAGTAATTTGCTATATGGAAAAGGTTGCACAGGTGCATTTTGCCTATCTGCATGGTGCTGGGAAGTAGGGTTTTTACCTTGTATTTTTGTATCAGTACATTAGCAAGCATGGCCGCCGGCAGTGATTTTCTTTAATAGATTTGTTCCCATTATTAGGTGCGGCTTACAGCAGTCCTATGGACAAGTACTGCCATCTTCACTGTGTCTCTTTGGAGCTCCTTCAGAATCATCATTGGTGTCTGTTGAATCTCTGATTAATTCCCTCTTTGTCCAGTCTGAGTTTCTTGTAGGATACAGTCTTTGTAGGATTGTAGATGTGCCATATTCTTTCCATTCTGCTAAAGTGGTAATTGAGCTGGCTGGGTGTGGTATTCCCCAGCAGCCAATCTCCTTTATTCTGCAGCACATATAAACCCAGCTCCTGGCAGTAGTTGATGCTGGTGTTTGTAATGTTTGGATATCTGTTTTGTTCCCACTCTGAGCTGTGTTTGCAAGTTGATCTGTTATGTCTCTCAGCTTCCCAAAGACTGTTTTGACACCTGTAGTCCTTGTCTGTAGCACAGGCAGAACCCTTTTTCCCTTCCCTTGGCAGGTGCGGCCTCCAAACGTCTTATATCTCGTCTGTGTGTCAGTTGGTGGATCCCTGACACAGTTCCCTATATCAGCTCTGTGGCTGACTGTCTATCCCTCCCCCACCCCACCCCACCCCACGTATAAGGACACTTTTAGACTTGCTGTGAGTTTTATCAGTGTTCATGTGAGGTCTGGGTAGAGTCCGTGTGGTTTGCACTATATGTTGTAGTCTGCTGCAAGCCAGTGCCTGTAAGTCAGTGTCCTGTTGTCTGTCCTGTGCAGGTTGCTGTGCCGTCTGTGCTGTTGCAGCTTGCGGTGTGAACTGTGTCCAGTTCTGCTAGACTCCTGGTTGGTGTAGGGACTAGTGGTACAGCCAGGAGCCTTGAAGTGGCCCGCTAGCTTCCATGTTTTGATCAAAATGTCAACTAATACCTGGTATTTATATTCAGCTTTACTATCTGCTATTAGGGTTTGCATTTTGGCTGCTGTATGCTGTGTTTTCGGGCTCTGTGTGTCTTGTTCTGTCCACTTGTCCCCGTCATGTGGCATGTTTATGGGTCCTGTTCTGGGTACGTGGTTCCTAGGAGAAGCTAGGGCCCAGATCAGAAGACTGCTGGGCCACCCTTTATTGTTGCGATGTTCCCGCTTTGGTAGGGCCATGTCATCATCCCTGTAGTTCAGGGTCAGTTGTATGAAACCCGTGTGTATTCTTTGGTCACGATCCTGTGTGCCCCGTGTTTAGTTGCCTACATGATCGTAACAGAGACAATGGAATTTTGCCAGCCAGATAATCCCTCGCATCAACACACGCGCACCTGAGCAAACAACTAGCTCTCTTTCTAGAAAGTTTATTTTAGCTAATTTTAGACCCATTATCTGCATGTGTAATTTTATGCAAAAATGTTATCAATTCATGCAGCCGTTTAAGCAATTACTTTATAGCAAAATGGGTAAATACATATTCACTCCTAATTTTTCAGTTTGTATTTACTTTTTGAAACACCTTTTTTTTTTTCATTCCACCGTTAACAATTTGAACTATTTTGTTAAATCCATTACATTAAATTTATAGTCTAAGTCCCGGTTATAATACAACAAAACAGGAAAAACACCAAAAAGGATTAATATCTTTTTCAAGGCACTGGCATACAAGTGATTGTTACAACTTTTCAATCATCCATAATAAAGTTTCAACTTTTTTAAAGATTACAAACTTATTTTCCTTACAAGTCACTTCATTTTTTCTTTATTATTACATTACACTGCATTGCATAGTTATCTGTAGTAACAGGATAGAATGGTTCTCACAATGTAAGGGTACATTAGGGAGAACTTATTAAAGCATTTAAATCATGTTTTCTGCTGTATAAAAGTTGCCAATTTTGGTGCATGTGATTTTCGCAACTTAATTTCTCTCATCAGGTTTGTGCCTTTAACTTGTTTTCATAAGTTAGCCTGACAAACCCATTAAGCGTGCTGCAGATAAAGTTAAAAGTTAAGATAAGATAAAAGTTAAAAGTCAGATGCAAAATGACCTAAAATAAAATCAAAGCAGTAGTAACCTGCTAACCAGTTCTGCGGTCCCAATGTTGACCCAGTCTATGTTGACAGCGGAAATAAGGGGACTGCTGCCAGCCAATCAGAGGCTGCATTGGCTGCAATGATGCTAGGAGCTCCAAATGGTGACATTGTGGCCTTTGATTGGCAGCTGACTTATGCTGTCAAAGATCAGATGAATAGCAATGCTGCAGTTCTAAATCACCAGGGCCATAGATGGGCAAATAATGCTGCTCGTTTTTTTTTGTTTCTTTTTTAGGCCATCTGGCATTTAAATTTCTCACCAAAACACACAGACTGACTTGCCTTTTCCAGTTGCGTTTCGACAAGCGGACACGTAGTATTGTGGCCTCCATTATCTGTGACAGCATAGGAGAGCAACAGCCTGTCTGCTCATTCAAATAATTAGGCGCGGCCATCTTTCTATTTTCGCCAATGTGCATTCCAGTAAGAAATTTAAGTTGCCAGATAACCCATTAATCCTAGTAAATGCTCTCCCCCATTCAGTGGAATAATTATTTTTGCTAGACTACGTTCACACTAGCTTTTTTTTTTTTTGGACGATTCCACTTTACTAAAACTGTAAATCAGCAAAACAAAAAGTGAAAATGGAAAGCATTCTGTTATTTTGGTGGACTTTGAAAATAGATGTATGAAAAAAAAAACGTATAAAACACTTTCCACTTAACATTTGCTTTCAGCATTTAAAACAAATCAGTTGTCTTGTGCAGCCCGCTAGACGTGAAGTTTTTTGCTTCCCTTAGGACAGGACATCATATGATGGATGCGGTGGTGCTTCTTCAATGAATGTGGCTTAGTGATTAGCACTGTTGCCTTGCAGTGCTGGGTTTCTAGGTTCAAAAACACGGTCTTTGAAAAACTCCATACAGATGTCACCCTCCGACAGATTTGCACCTAAAACTGCAGCACTGCAAGGCAGTAGTGCTAATAGCGGAGTAATCACACTTGTTCTTTTTTCTCCAGAGAAGAAGAAGTACAAGAACACTTAAAAAAAACATCTATATGGCACTTTTATGGTCTCTGTCGAATTTGAAACTAGAACTCCAATGCTACAAGGCAACATATGCTAGCCACCTAGCTTATTCCATTTTTCTCCCCCTGGTCTGTAGGAGTTAGAAGGGAAAAGAACAAACATGAAGCATGGTGGCTCAATATTAGCACTGTTGCCTTGCAGCATTTGGGTCCTAGTTTCAAATCTGACCAAGGACAACATTTGCATGGACTTTGTATGTCCTCTTTTATTTCTCATTATAAAACCAATGAGCCACCTTCATTGAAGAGGCAGCACCACCACATTTTTATGGGCTGAAAACATGGCAAATCTGACTTGTGTCACTAACATAAAATAAGTCTGTAAATGTTTTGCATATCCAAGTGATTCTTACATTGTTTTAAGGTTACAAATTATACTTCATTTAGTTGATAAACATACTGTCATTTTTCCCCATTTTCAACTGCGATTTCCATCTGTTTACTTTATTCTGGAAGCACATTTTAAAAAATGCCAGTTTTTTTTTTTAAACCATTTAGGAGACGTACGAATTTAACAATCCTCATTAAAATTTTGAGGAACACTTCGTTTTCCTGCACCAAGCCAAGATTGCAAAGGCTCATAGGTGTCAGAATGACAAATACCCCCACAAATGACCCCATTTCAAAAAATACACCCCTTAATCTCTTCACTGAGGGGTGTCAGGAGTATTTTGAGCAGTCTTTTTTTTCAGGAGTTAATGCAATTTAAAATTTCATATTTTTGCAAATACTTTTTTTTTAAACACTTTTTTTCTATATTCCACATGAAAATGAAGACTTGCACTCCAAAATAGATACCCCCATTTGTCCTGTGTTCATAAACATACCCATCGTGGCCCTAATCTTATGTCTGTATTAAGAACTGGGCCTAACACTAAAAAGGAGCAGCCGGTGGCTTTCAGAACAGACATTTTGCTGGAAGGCGATTCAGGCCCCACAGCCCACTTGTAGAACCCTTGAGCGACCAACACGATGGAGAACCCCCACAAATGATCCCATTTGGAAAACTAGACACCTTAAGTAATTAATCTAGGGGTGTACTGTGTATTTCGACCCCACAGTTTTTGAATAAATCTAAGCAAAGCAGAAGCAAAAAAGTATGATTTTCATTTTTTTTTTGGCAATTCTGTCGTTTAAAAAAAAAAAAACAGGGTTTTTTGTACAGCACAGATATGAATGAAGACTTGCACCCCAAAATGGATACCCCTGTTTGTCCTGTGTTCAGTAAGCAGATCCCAGGGGCTGTAATGGGTATGTTTCTGGACACATGGCTAGGCTTGCAATAGAGGGACACACCCTCTGGCGTTCAGGGTACAACTAAATAAATTCTAGGCCCCATTGTATACTTGTAGAATCAAGCTGCCAAAATGATAGAATACCCCAGCAAGTGACCCCATTTTTCTAGACCCCTTAGTCCATTTATCTAGGCAGGTACTGAGCATTCTGACTCCACAGTTTTTTGCAAAACGGATTACAAAGCAGGTGAATAGTAAATAAAATTGCATTTTTTTCACAAATATATCCCTTTTTATGACAGTTTTCTTTATTTCAAGCAGGAAAATCTTGGGGTGCGTCCCCCAGTTTTATAGCAGTAGTTCTTCTGTGTTCAGCAATAACCCAATTGTAGCCCAATCGGCTTGCAAGACACTTTTGGGGGTATTTTTTGACCTCACTGGCAGGGATGGAGTGTAGAAAGTGGCGCTCCGAACCGTCGCACCTCCTCAGACTCGTAAGCTTGCTGAGGTGCAGTGGTCTCAAACAGAAGGCGCTCAACAAGCTGCTCCTGGAACTGCAGGAAGGCGAGCATTCCCAGGGACATTTTGTAAATTACGTAGGCATTACAGGTAGCGATCTAAATAAGGTAGATTGCTATATTTTTATACCATGGAATAACGGTGATCATGTGACCGGTCAGCGCTCAGGCTCCCAAGCAACGGACTCCAGGCGATCAACCATGGATGACATGTCCTGAGGATAGGTCATCAATAGTATTCTCCCTGGAGAACCTTTTTTTTTTTTTTTTTTTTTTTTTTTTAAGTTTCCAACCTTTCCAAACCAGTGTCGGACCTCATCCGACATTGAGATTTCCTTGAATAGCTTTGATGTTAGACTAGGTCCAACACGCTTTAAAAAAAACCTGCAGGACAGAGCTCTGATGTTAAAGGCTGTTCTGCATATGTATATCACACTATGCAGTACAGCACTCTAGCATATGTTTCTAACACTATGCAGGACAGGGATATACACATTGCATGCAATGGATGCCTCTGTATGACACTGTATTAAAGAGATAGAGCAATACATTAGAAATAAAGAGTACTATATAAATGTATGTTCTATTAATACATATATTCACAGTTTTACAAATTATCTTCCTGATGTGAAACATTCATAACTCATGTTTACCGTATATACCGGCGTATAAGACGACTTTTGAACCCCGAAAAATATGCTCTGAAGTCGGGGGTCGTCTTATACGCTGGTAATACAAAAAAAAGAGAAAGTGTCAAAAAAAAATAAATAAATCATTACTCACCTCCCCCGGCGTCCTGCTGCGCTCCGGCAGGCTGTTGCTCCCTCCTGGTCCCCGGCAGAGCATTGCTTTCTGGACGCAGGGCTTGAAATCCCCGCCTCCAGAAAGCTAATACTGTGGTTGGCTAACTCACACAGCGTCAGCCAATCACAGCCATTCAATGATGTAATTGAATGGCTGTGACTGGCTGACGGTGTGTGTATTAGCTTTCTGGAGGCGGGGATTTCAAGCCCTGCGTCCAGAAAGCAATGCTCTGCCGGGGACCAGGAGGGAGCGACAGCCTGCAGCTGCGCCGCAGAACGCCGGCGGGGGAGGCGAGTAATGATTTTTTTTTTCCTCCACTGTATTCCCGGCGTATAAGGTGACAGTTGGGGGGTCGTCTTATACGCCCCGTCGCCTTATACGCCGGTATATACGGTAATTTTTTTTTTTAAATTGCTAATAAAATCATGATCATTTTAGGTGTTTCTGTTGAGTAATTCCAAGGAATCCACAACACATTTTTCCACCCAAAATAAATAAGAGCTGGGGAGTATGCAGGGGGAAGGGAAATTGGATTGGAAAGGGTTAAAAGTCAAGTCAGTCAATCTTATTAAATGAATAAAGCAACCCTGCAGTCCAGAAATAAAGATGGCCACCCCAGCTTCTCTGACTGCCTAATGCACACTGCGCATTAGTATGCATCATTAAAGGCCCGTTTACACGCAATTATAAATTGTTCAAAAGATAGGTTTTGAACTATTGTTTTGCATCAATTGCTAATGGACACTAAAGGCCTATTTACATGAAGCTGTGATCGCTCAAAAAAAAAATTGCTAAAAAGCAATCGTTTGAGCAGTAATCGTTGTGTCTAAATGCATGGCCATCCTGCATTTTTCGAGCACTGCTAGCCGACCGTTAAATTCAGTCCAACCTAAAAATCATCAATCAGACTTATCAGCAGTTCTCCACAGGTAGTGCTGATAGCATTGTTTCCCACTGGAAAACAAAGGATCTGAATGCAGATAAGAGCCCTCGGGCTATTAACAGCTTTTAGCTAAGTCTTCATTTTCACACTTCATTGCTCTTAAGTAGCTACTTTATAGTTTATGCAAAATGATCGCTCAAAGCTGTCACTCAAACAGTTTGAGTGATCATCGCTCCGTGTAAATAGGTCCATTAGCAGCCTATCACTTTCATTTGCAAGTAAATGAGCCTTCAGGCCCTGCATGCCGAGAACAGCAGGTGGTCTGTTCTCTGCATTCAGCTCCTTTGTTCTGCTACAGGGCTGCGAGGTAAATACAATGCAATCAGCGTTCCCGTGGAGAATTCAGCACCATGGACAGTGAACAGCATGCGGTCTGTTTTATCTCCTCTCCGGTCGAATAGTGGATTTTGCACAGCTAAAAATAATCGTTCAGCTGAAGAGTGAAAGATGGAAGCATTTATACACGACGATTTACACGTAACGATTCAATTGTTTGAGTGTTAATGTCCCTTTAGTCTAAGACACAAAACACCTGCTTTGACCCGGTGAGCAGCATTGGCCAGTCACATCAGCATGTAGTGTCTTATACACTACTGATTCATGCTAATACACAGTGTGCATCAGGTAGTCAGAGAAGCAGTTGGCCATCTTTGTTTCTCCAAGACCGCATAGTTGCTTTAAAACAAGAACTATTGCTTTCCTACAACATATCATCGCCATACCACTGCAATCTATGAAATTAATGCAGTCCACATATTTAGGTGTCAATTTTACTTTATTTAAGGGACAAAATGGGGAAAATAGGAACTTTCATGAAACACAGTAGACATAAGTTAGATAGCACTGCAAAATGTCTGAGAATGTTTACTTGACACAAGTCTGCTTTGCAGTTATACAATTAGTAATTTTATGCAGTTTGTCACTGTTGCCTTTTCGCACTATTAATGGAAAAAAATGAGGTTATAGGTCACAAAATGTGTATTACTAAAATTATGCAAAAATTCACTTAAAAACATAAATATACGTGATGCACATCAGTTTAACAAAAATGTAAACATTTTCTCCAATGTCACATGTGCATGAAACAAAAAAAGATAAAGCAACACTGCGGTTATACAGTTTCAGTAACTCAACCCTATCGTTTCTCATGAAGTAACCAAATCAAAGAGCAAATGCCTTCTGCTTTCTGACATACAGTGGTTTTTGCTGTTAATACTGGTTTGAAAGTCAATCAGTTTTTAAAAACTATTATTTGGCTAGAAATGGATCCCACTAAAAATAGGTAAACGTAGCTAATCAACCAATACTTGCTGTAATCACAGGCGTTTCTGAAGCTTGATCTTCTCCAGTTAATCTTCTCTTTTCCAGCAGGTTTAAAAAAAAAAAAAATTAAAAAAAAAAAACCACCAACAAAAACCTAAAAGTTGTTCCAATAAAAATTTCTGCTGTATTGGGCTCACGGGAGACGAAAACCAAAACCTGTTGTGGTGGTCACTTTTCAGAAAGCTTAGGAACTCTGCTCTTTATTATGTATACTGCCCTATACAACAAGAAGGGAGTAAAATATAGACATGAACATTACTTTTTCAGTGCTTCTGAAAGCCATGGAAAAAAAAAAAATTCAAAAATTCCGTTTCTGCCATTAAAAATAAGGCGTTCATACCACTTGAATGTGTATATGTGGGGTTGACTGCAGAGACATGAGAACATTTGGAGCACTTGTGATACGTGTAAAAATTGCCAGCTTTTCTCGAAACCCTATCCACTCTTATTGACCGTTCCCCTAACTCCAACAAACCAGCATTGCTCTAGACCACTCGATTCCATCACTGTATAAACATGGAGGTCCAAAAGGCAAATGAAAAATGCTTTAATACAATGGCAGAAACAAAGTAAGAGTAGTCTATGTTAAAAAGAGAAACTGTTCACAAATGAACAGCTTAAGGCAGCTGTCAACAATGTACTTCACACCAGAAAGAAAGAGCCCGTCAAGAAGGGTTGAATGACACTGTGCATTGCTACATCAACCACAAATGTACACTCCAGGAACCTCAAGTCAAAAATGGGGAAGTCATCAAGCAGGTTATTCCCTGTCCAGACATTTATTACAAATGTCAAAACTTTCAGAAAATAAAGCAGACTATTTTATATTCTTATTAAAAAAGTCAGAACCGGATCATACATCTAAACACAGATACAGTATGTCTGTTAAGAATAAGTATTATTAACTACATTCTTAGAATTGTTTTAGTGCATTGCATTCTTTAAAACAAAACAAACAAAAAAACAAAACCTCCCGAGTCGTTATAAGCCAACCCTCCCATACCCCCCATAGTGACCTATACTTCAGAACTTAAAGAACTAGCCTAAAACACTGATCTTCCTTGATGCTACATCTGTTTTTCACAGAAGAGAAAGCCCTACTGGTTTGTGTGAAAATTATACATGAGACTGAGAAGTGAAAGCCAATAAACCCAATGAGTATTTTGTCACCACCGCACTGCTATTTTGTGCCGCTATTAATGCCAACTTCTGCCAGTGTGGGTGAACTCTGTCAATGAGAGTAGCCTGGCATAAATTTGGTATTAAACTTACACATTCATGTTAGAAGTAACCATTTTAAGCAAAATGAGCCAACCTGTTCTTCAAGCCATTGATTGGACACGATGTCTGCAAATATTGTGCAGGTCTAATGGCACAAAAGGGGTTTGTGCATCACTCAGAATGAGGTAGGAGAAAAAAAAATAAGTCGATTGGAATTTGCCTGCAATGTCCAACTCCGCAACCCTGTTTTGTTCCCTTTCTACAGTACAGATTTAGGCCAACTTGACTGTGTGCACACTTACTGTGGATTTCTAGGAGAAACTCAATAAAAAGCTATGGATGAGGCAGCGCTGATTCTGTGACACATTGTGTAGGGATGCCAAATAAAAAAAAGTATACAGGCAAAATTCAACAGTTCACAATATTGGCCCAAGACTGTGTAGCAAAAAATTTTTTGAAAAAAACAAAACAAAAAGAACCCCCCACAAACGTTAGCTGCTGCCGTTCACATTTTATAAATACAGTTTATTATATGAACTTTCCTTTGTCATAATCAACATAAGAAAAAACAAACAGAAAAGAAACACTAAAATTAAATAAGTGAAATATTAGTAAGCCTGGCTGTGCATTGTCAGAGGCTTGATAAGTTCTCTTGGATTGGTTTCTTGGTGAAAGGGTGCTTTTAGTGTGACTTACTCTTTCACGTCTTACTTACGAGTTATTTGAAGTAAGAAGTGTCTAGTTAGTAGAACCCTCAGATGTTTGTAGCACCCAACAAAGGCATTACAGCCTCAGCTGCCCTGCAAGCTGCAAAAAAGGTTCTGTAATCTTCTCCCCTATGTTAGAAACACAAAATCCACTAAATGAAGGTGGTTTTACTCCAGTTGCAAATGATTTCAAGTTACGGAGATTACGAAGACTGGAGGGGAGATGTCAGCAGTTCCACTTGTTACCAGCTCAAAAGAGAACTCCTGCCCAGGGTCATGAAATATACTTGACTGCTTCCTCCAGATCTCACGGAAGCAAAGAAAACCTGTGCACAGAGAAGAGAACGAGGATCAGCAACAGTAGTAGAAACTGCTTAGCCATTTATATACAATACTGCAGTTTTAAATAAGATACTTTGCTAGTATTTAAGAATTCTTAAACAGTTGTCTAATGATATGAAGTTATCCTCTATCCACAAAAGGAGATTACTAATCAGTAGGGGTTGGACATTCCCCAATCATGAGAACGGTGAATCCAGGTGGTCGCTAGATGAATGGAACGGTGGTCATACTTGTGCACCATTGGTCCAATTTTTCCAACGGGACTGCCAGAGGTAAAGTTCTTGACTAGCCACCCCCACCGATCAGCTGTTGAAGAGGCCATTGAGCACCCTAGCATTGCCATTGGAATGTGACATTACAACCATACTGGCTCACACGGTACCAAACCCTTTTTTTTCCGTTTTATTACAACCATTGGTCACACGACCTTCCTGCAGCTCATTTGCATTCAAGAGTCAGTTCGAATTGCAGTACCAGGCATAATTGCCATACAATGTACAGCGCTATGCATGATAGAAGCCTCCTTTAAAGATAAGCCTCCAGCTAGAGTGCAATACGTGACAAGCTTTACCACCTCCTCAATAACTTGAATTGTCTACTTTTAGACCTCAATTCCTTGAATATCTAATGTTAGATATTTGAAAATAGAAAATACTGTCTATTTGTTTTCTGAACTCATGTAATGCATTAACAATATTGCTCATTCCCCAATAAGGTTTACCTTATCATTTCGTTCACACAAGAACTTTAGTCTTTGTGCCCTTTTGTGCATAAAAACTCCATCAAGGTGGCCAGTCTCAACAGATCGAATTTCTATGGCTTTCTCACCCCATCCCATTATCTGGTTAGATCGAATGTATGCTAAAAATAAAAATATTTAGATGAAAGCAGCATTCTACCACAATGTATAACAAAGAAAACCTTTATTATAAACAAAATAAAGAATTTGCACATATATTATATATATATATATATATACATATACATATACACATATATATATATACACACACACACACACGCATACGTACACAAAGGCAAGGCATATTAAATTACTGTAATGTAAAACCTACCAACAGATGTGGGCATTTCTCCCCATTGTAGAACCACATCTTTGGTGATCCTGCCATAAGTATTAACATAAACTCCTTCATCTTCATAGCAAACCAACAACTCCATGCCATCTGTATTTGGAAGAATAATAATTGCATGTGGCTGGATACTGCTCTGGATCTGTAAGACAAGTACAATAAGGTCAGCATTTTGGACTAATGCATTCAAAAGTTTAATTTTTTTTCCATAGTCTACCAACAGTTAAGTTTTTCTTTTTTTGGAGGGGGCTGAGAAGCGGAACATTCAGGCCTTTCTTTTGGTACATTCACACAGCATGTCCCTCTGTATGCCACTTTTCTGCTGGTCAATGGACAAAAATCCTTGTGTGGATCTCTGATATGGATTTGCGTTAGACAGCGACATGTCATTTTTGTCGCTGCAAAGCCATTTGAAATTTGCAGCGGAAAAGTCTGCTTTGTGAAGACAGCGACGCACATTTCCCCATTCAAATGAGAGGGACATGCATTGATAGGATTTAAGCTCGGAATATGCCATTCACACAAGCCCTTAAGGCCTCATGCACATGGCACTTGCAGATTTCCGCAGCGGAAAACCTGTGAGTCAGTGCATTAATGACTGTTCCTTGATTGAACTTCCCTTCATTCTTTGCTCTGGTACTCTAATTAGTATAACAAATTCAAATTACCACATTAAAAAAAATTGTCTCCAATTCCCTCGATAATAAAGACACCAGATATGTGGCTGTTAGAAAACAATGATACCCATTAATCCCTTCAAGAGAGTCAGTCTGTATGAATGTAGTCAGGAGACAGTTACTCCATAAAAAGCTTTACAGAAAGGAGGATACATTTTTAATTTACTTTCCTTAGTATGTGACAAACATTTCCAATATTAAGGTAGTATAAATCATTCTTCATGGCAATATTTTGTATAATAAAGCAGTTACATATAATAAAAGGTAACAATAGCCTCGGTTTTTATTGTTGCCACAATATGGACTTTTAAATCCAACACATTATTGACTCTTTCCCTGTCAGAGTAGCTAAGGATACATGAAATGTGTCTTTCAGGTTCTATTGCAAATAGAGCTTTGATTTGGATCTTGTTTTAAAAGCAAAAAAAGACCAAAAAAACTGTCTTTTTAACAAGCAAAAATACAACCTTAGAATTTGGAGGTTGAAGTAGAAGCTGCATATACCTGTGCAGCCCTCACTCCTGACTATAGTCATACAGCATCTATCCCAGTCTAGCCAAAACTGCTGGCAGATGGAAAATATTTCCTTCAGGCAGAAAATAAGTTATAGCAGTTGCCACAAATGGTCATTTTCAACTAGTTCCAGAGAGACACACACAAACTAAATCTGTATTTGGCCATTTTCAGACACCCGGAATACAGGGCTTTTTTCTATACATATTATGAACACTATCCTCAAGCCTCCCACAGTTCATCACAAGCAAAGTTATTGTGTTGATTAACAATAGAAGATTTGGTTGTTGTGTCAACATAATTTTACACCTATCTGAAAGTGGCTTTAATCGACACATTATAGTAGGTGTAGGGATTCACAGGGTTACGGTTTACATAGGGGGATGGAAATTCTATACCTATATAATCCCCAATTTGTTTTGCATGCAAAAATTAGTTTATGCATTCCCACAGTTTTAAACTTCCTTTTAAAGTGTAACTACATGGTTTACACACTTCTGACATGTTTGATGGGAAGAGGTCCAGATGCCAAGGCCCACATAGGTTGCTAAATTAAATAGATAGCACTGCCATCTGAACTCTGCCCCCAGTCAGCTGTCATTGACAAGTAATGTACAGACGCTATAGATTTTTTTTTTTTCAGTGCAAAGCTGTAAACATTCGAAGACGAGTTTCTAAAATGTTTAGTTACATTTTAAGGCCAGGCCCATGCATCCATTTTACCGTTGTAGAGCCACGTATGACAGCAAAATTGTACTGCGCATGACAGCAAATCTCTCTCACGCTGTCATGTGCCATCCATCTGGGGTTTCTTCTGTTTAAATTCCCCATGTCACTGCAAAGCAACGTTGCCTATACACGCCGCCCAAACACAATGTAATTATGTATGGGTGGTGTTGATTATACGCCCAAAGAGAAAAATGGGCTCCTAGATGTGAACCTAGATGTGTGGTATGTATGAACCTCACATCTTACAGTTTCTACAAAGCGCATTTTATGTGCATAGGGGATCCACTTGAGTGCACATTTTAGCCGCAAATTTGACTTTAATGCAATTTTTGCTGAGAATTGCTGTTTGATACAAAGTCACGAAAAGAGCGTGTGTGTATGCTGTAAGTTATATTTTTAGAGTTACATTTTATTGAGCACACAGCATACTAGAGTTTCATAGCCATCTATATCTAACAGATTTGTGGATAACAAATATCGCATGACCTCAATTTCAGAGGTTTAGAAAGCACAAGTTCTTGTTCATGTAGAGGATGGCAGTTTATGTGAACTTTGCACATCTTGATCTATTAATTTTACTTTGTTTTCAGAATAAACCTCAGTTTCCATGTGCATTTTAGACACATGTAGTTTTTAATGCTTTTTTTTTTTTAATAATTCCTGTTTGTTACATAAGCTTAGCTGGAATATATTAACTCTGCACTTGCAGAATTTTTTTTTCTAGAAAAACTGCATCAAGTTGCTGGTGTATAAAGTGCTGAGTGGCAATTTGACCATCCATAAGGCTGCATTATAGAAAACTGTGATGGGAACAAACTTGGTTTTGTATGAATTAGGTCAGTTACACATCTGCATTGGAACCTCCCTATTAGATCACTCCCTATTAGTTTAGATTTGCTGTTTCTACGGCCACTGTCACACACAGTTGACAAAACATCACAATTTTACTTTCATTTTTAGACGCAGGTTCCTGCAGCCGACAGCGTGTTTTAGCGCACCCCATCATTGTGATGGGTGATAAGGTGTGCTGAACGCTGGAAAAAAAAAAAAAAAAAAAAAAAAAAATCAGTGCTGGAAAGCGAGGCCCCATTAAATTCAATGGGAGTGTTATACCGCAGCATTCAAAACGTTGCTGCAATCACGGTAAAAACTGATGGAGGACAGTGGCTTAACACTATATTGTGTAAATTCAACAAGCCTGCCTAAAAAACAATTGTATAAGAATAATACTTGCATATTAAAAGAAGGCTTTATACAGGTGTCATAATATATATTATATATATATTAGTACTGTTAGTGTAGTGCTCAGTCTTGCCATGGTGTATGTCCTTTGCCATGAAAAGGTCTTCCGCAACCTCACCTTACTATAAGACTTTGGCTGTTCCTTGCTCAGTTTTAAGCCTCTTACACAGCTTTGTGTGTGTCAATTAATAACTATTTAAACCTACATATGAAAATGATGATGATCATCATCATCAACGCAGATCGACTATTGATGGGTTAACTTAGGAACAGGCCATCAATAGTTTATAAATGGACCACACTTTTAAAGGGAGATTTCCTTACAAATATTTATACCATATTTTCAACATTTGCCAAATTTTGAAAAAAGTGGGCACTTGTTTCTGTAACTCACAGACCTAAATGTACTGTGGATGTGTCATAAAGGTCTATGGAGGGAAATGTCCCAGAGCCCATAATGCTCCTTACTGTTTACAATACTTACATGTGTTGGTAGATAAATGTCATAGACCGCTCCTGAGTCCACATCAACAGCATGAAAACCAGCACAGGAACCATAAATCACTTTTAGCCGTTGTCCTTCTTCAACAGTCAGGTCAACTAGCAGTGGCCTGTGTACCAAGTCTCCAAATGACTGCAAGAAAAGAAATAAGATATGCAACAAGACTATTTTAACATCTACACTTTTTTATTTTATTTTTTTTTTTTTAAGTACAAAAACTTTAAGACGGATAACTATTTGAAAATTGGACAGTATACATTTCAGAAGCCTACGTACCTTGAAGGCCATGAACTTGTGATATGGTTTTGGTGCCCAAGCATAAACTTCCACGGAACACTTTAAAGCAATTACCAAAAACTTGATGCGCTCATATTTTACTAAAGTAAAACAAAAACATAATATTAAACTAGAAACCATAGTGCCATTATGAAAAATATAACCTTATTCTAAAGATAGTACTCAATAGATTTATTCTTACATTACAAGTGAGCAAGTCAGAAGCAAAAGATGATTTATTTTTTTTGCAAAACACTCCATGTGCTACAATGGGCTTTACTTTCAGGTATTTCCCATAAGTTTTCTTATAGGTAAAAAAAGGATATCCAAAAAAGCGTGTTTGGAAAAAAAAAGGCACCAGAGGAAAAGCTTAAATTTTTTATAAGGTCTAAGAAAATACAGTTTAAAACAAAAACTAAGAAAAAAAAAATAGTTTTTAAAGCCCACTCCAGAAATGGCACCAATTTGGAGCAGGATTTCTGAATAAGGCCTCATGCACACAGGCAGATTTTTGCTGCAGAATCTGGAGTCCGCCTCGGGGCTCTGTAGCAATAACCTTCCAAGGCATGCTATGGAAAAATTATTCTTCATGCACACGAGCAGAAACCGATTTCAGCATTCTCCATTTTCCTGCATTGACATTGCGGACAGGCCGCAGATTTTGTAGGAAAAGCGGGAGTTAGAAGAAAAAAATTAATAATAATTTAATGCGCATGTCCGATGGCAAGCCATGCGGACCATCTGCAGTGCAGAGAAGCCGGAAGAAAACAGGTCACCTGCCATGGTCAGGGTCAGATTCAGTGTGGGATTCTGCAGGTGGAATCTGGACCTGCCATGTGCGTGAGGCCTAAAGCAGAGTAAAGCTCAACAGGATTGGGCAGATATTGAGAGCTCTGATCGCCCTAGCCACACCTAGTGATTGACTACTGTCCCTGTATCCGTGTGTGTACACAGAAGGTAGTACATCACTGTGTGTGTACGTGGGTGGGGTAATTAGGACTCAATCTCCCCTAGCGGGATTGCTTTTTGCCCAGAGACACAGCTCCAATCATAAACACAGAGCTCAGCTTGGCAAAATAAATCACCAGACAAGATTTTTCTTTTTTTAAAAGAAGCAGAATTCTAGTATTAAGTGTACTTTTCAGACCCCCTGATACACAGTAACCTGCTCAGAGTTTCAGTCATTTCTCATGTTGACCTTCCCTTTCCAGTGATACAAGCTGGATGTGAGGGTTGTGTGTCCAGGATGCTGCTACCTCCGCTAGCTCTCATGATCTCTGGCATTACACCCCATGAGCGGTCGGTCTCTTGCTCTAATAGGCACTGATGTTACGGAGAGTGTTTAAGCAAAAAAAAAAAAAAAACACAAAACCAGCAGAGCATTTAAGTATTTCACTGGTCCGAGGCAATCTCTTTCTTTAATATTCACACATTAAACATTTTGAATTGCATGTTCAGGCATGAATCTCTTCGATTTCCAGACGATCATTTCACAGATCCTGAACACCATGACAGGAGTATGAATATAAAGTATAACACTCAATGCAAAAAGATCCTATACCTACCAACTTTATAGTGCACACAGCCTTCCAAATCACCAACAGTTGTCCAGCCTTGCTTCTTTTCAACCTCTGGGTCATTGTGGAGAATTTTGTTTCTCAACCAAGACAAGTAATACACTCGCAACTTATTCTTCTTTCCTGTAAAGACACACATAACCTGCTATGATGGATCACGTTAACCAACTACTGCAATCCAGAATTCATTTTGTTATGTAACCTATAGAACTTTGAAATTAGGAATTAAGAATATGTGTTCTTTTCATGACTATGAATGCCTTAGGGCTCTTATACGCTTGCGCTTTTTTTCAAGCGATATCACTGCGTTTTTTGTTTTTTTTACGCAAATGTCAATGGGAATTTCTAATGTTAAAAACGCATCACAAGTTTGTGCTTCGCGATTTTTGTGCAATGCGTTTTTAACATTAGAAAGTCCCATTGACATTTGCATTTAAAAAAAAAAACCGCAAGTGTGCAGGAGCCCTTACTGTAGGATATTATCAACTCTACATTAAGAACTTTATATTATTAACCACCATACACCATCAAAACTAAATAACCATATTTACTAAGTAAAGGGGTGTTATATTTGCATAAGGGGTGTTATATTTGCATAACTGGTGTTTGCGACTAGTGTTGAGTGATTATTGAAATATTCAGGTCACAAGTATCAAAAAAAAAAAATCTGTGAAGCTGTATCCAGATTCATAAGTGAGCAGGGAAGAGCAAGCGGAAAGCAAGAAAAAAAAAAGTGTTTTCTAGTATTAATGTGGTCAAGTTGTCAGAGCCATCGCCCTTCAATGCTGGGGTTCCCAGGTTCAAATACCATCAAGGGTAACATCTGCATGAACTACATCTAGATGTTGCCCTTTTGGTCAGATTTGAACCAATAACTCCAGCACTGCAAAGCAGCAGCACTAACAACTGAGCCACCACACGTGTCTGTTCTGCTCCAGGAAGAGGAAGGAGTACAAGAATAAACAAAGGAAAGAAAAATCTCATCCAGATGTTGCCCATGGTTAGTTTTAAACACAAGTCCAGTGGTGCAAGGCAGCAGCACTAACAACTGAGTCACCATTCTTGCTCATCCTTTTCTGAAGACTTAGAAACACGAAGAGAGAAGTCCATGCAGATGTTATCCTTGGACATATGTGAACATAGGAACCCAGCACTGCAATGCAACAGTGCTAATGACTGAGCCACCATGCATGTTCTTTCTTCTCCCTCTCTTCCAGAGGAGAAAAAAGAAGAAAGAGAAGGAAAAGTAGAAGGAGATTAAGGTGGAGCAGAATGTGGAGGGGAAAGGAAAAACTGCAATTTAGAATAAGAATATCTTATTTTTCGCCTTCTCCTCCAGAGGTGGCCTTGCAGCCCTGGGGTTGTATGTTCACGGCTGCTTAAGGACAATATCTCCACAGAGTTTGTACGTTTAATTTAGGTTTACTATTTTTGTTGTTCTCCTGTGAAGAAGGGAGAAGAAAGAAGTGTGGTGGCTGGGTTGTTAGCACTGCTTTCTTGCAGTACTAGAATTCTAGGTTCAATTCTGTAGAAGGGCAACATGTGGATGGTGTTTTGACGTTCGTGTTTATTGTTCTACTCTTCTGGAGCAGTACAAACAAGTCTCAGTTGTTAGCGCTGCTGCTTTGACCAGTGCTGGAGTTGTAGCTTCAAGTCTGGCCAAAGGCAACATTTGAATGGGATTTTTTCTGTTCTCTGTGTTTATTCTTGCTGTTGTTTTCCTCCTCTGGCATGGGACAGACAAGAGTGGTGGCTCAGCTGTTAGAGATGCTGCTTTGCAGTACTGGGAGTTGTAGGGTCGGACTATGGGCGACATCTGGATGGAGTCCACACAGATGTTACCCTTGATGGGATTTGATGTAGAACCCCAGCACTAAAAAGCACTAGTGCTAACAACTGACCCACATTAATAGAAGAACACACACACACACCTAACTTGCCTTTTATTAGTAAACAGAATTGTCGATTTTTGCTAAAAACCAGGTTTGAATGACCCAGTATGATTTTCTCACCCAGCCCATCACAATGAGCAACATTATTTGTGACTTTGATTGGAATAGCTTAAGGCTGCAAGCTGACAAAATGTTAATCATGTACTCCTTCCAAAAGTGTACATAATTTTTTTTTTGCAGATCAGTTTATTGAACAGAAAGCAAATTAATATATCAAATCCCTGCAAGTGAATCAAAAGGATGTCTTGGGCTCGTAGGCAGACCATATGCTAGCTGTGAAAAAAGCTGCTTTGCAGCAGAAACATGTCTGGCACTTTGGAGTTTGTCATATCTCTGTTTTAAAGAAACGTCAATAAAGAAGATTACTTCACGTGGAGCTGAGGCTCGCTAAAAATGTCTTTGCACATATACAGCATCCACAAATAGGGAATACAAATTTTTTAAAGAACTTTACTTCTGCCAATTTGGCACATTTCTGATTCCCTCAGAACAGCTTCTCTAAGTAATTCTAAGCAAAAGTACTTCTTGCTTGAATAAGTAATGGTAGCTTTGTGGGGACATAAACCCCTTCCTGCTCCAGGGCGCAAGTTTACGTCATGGCTGCGGGGTACTCCCTTGCGTTAGCAGCAGGTGATAGCCGGCTCACACTGCTGGAGAACACCTTCCCTGCCATGATCTATGTAGATCGCGGCATGGGAAGGGTTCACAGAGGGAGCGCACTCCCTCTGTGACGTCACCGGGCTTTCGCGATATAATCGTGGAGAGCCTGACTGGTTGCCATGGGAACAGGACGCCAGATACCAGCGTCCTGTATTGCCACTGCCTGTGATCACCGTAACAAGCGCTAAAGCATTGCAGGAGAGAAGTCCTGCAATGCCTTATCATAGCGATCATTGGTGGTATGGTGAAAGTCCCCCACAGGGACACAAATGGTGTAAAAAAAAAAAAAAAAAGGAAGATCAAAATAATGTACAAAAAAGAAAAATTTAAAAAAGTGTAAAAAAAAAAAAAAAACACCTTTTCAAGTGCTTTTTCTCATACTAGCATAAAAAAAAAAGTAAAAAAATAATTATTTGTTAACGACGTGTACAATAAGTTGCACATGCTTTTTATCCTGCATGGCAAAAAGCATAAGAAGAAATGATAAAAAAGTGGGGCAAAATGCTAGTTTTTAGCATTTTACCTCCCAACAAAAGTGATAAAAAAGCCATATGTACCCCAAAATTATACCAATAAAAGCTACAGCTCGTTTCGCAAAAAATAAGCCCTCGCAAAGCTCCGTCCATGGAAAAATAAAAAAGTTACAGGACTTTAAATGCAACGATTTAAAAAAATAAAAAAAATAAAAAATACAAAAAAAGGTTTATTGCAGAAAAGGGGAAAAGTCTAAAAAAATAGATAGACAGACAGAAATTTTGGTATAGTTGTAATCGTACCAGCTTGCAGAAAAAAAATGTATTGTCATTTATGCTGCATAATTAACGCTGTAAAAAAAAAAAAAACCCAAAAAAACCCCCCTAAAAATAAAATCTATGGCAGAATTGATGCGTTAAAGAAATAAAAGTTTTACAATATAGTCTATGTACCCAAAAATGGCACCAAGAAAAACTACAGTTCGACATGCAAAAAACAAGCCCTTATATGGCCGTGATGACAGAAAAGTAAAAAAGTTTTGGCTTTTTAAAAATGGAGATGAAAATCCGCCAAAAATCATTGTGTGCTTAAGCCCAAAATAGACCGTGTCCTTAAGGGCCCCCTACCCCCCCAAAAAAAGGACATTCACTGAAAAGGAAGCCAATAGTGCAACACCTGATAGACTACAGACTATTAGTCTGCATTGCATGTAGGTCCTCCTTGTTGTAGTCTGGCTCTCTGCATGCTACTAGGGCAGTGATTCCCAACCAGGGTGCCGCCGCTCTCTGGCTGGAAATCACGTCAGTACGAATATTAACTTTTTCCACAACAGTTCTGCCCTATTCAGCAATTCCAGCAACCTGAATTAGCCAACCCAAACAACCAATCAGGTTGCTGGAATTGCTGAATAGGGCAGAACTGTTGTAGAAAGTTAATATGCCTTCAGTACTGTTGTAGCGGACAGCGGCCCTGCAGAGGCAACCACAACACACACTGAGTGGGGGAAGAACTGACTGCCAGCACGGAGCAGTGATGGGGTACAGCGCCAGAGACACCGCGTCCGACGGACCTGAGGCAGCAGTGATGCGCCACACACTCGCCGGGGGACGGAGCAGCCTTAATCTTCTCTCCATCCATACTTCCGGTGGCGTCAAGATACAAAAGTATTAATTGCGTATTGGTACTGTTTTATTATGTCGCCACCGGGAGTTAGGGGTGGTAACATAATGCAGCAGTATAGTGGGTTACGCCCCCAGCTATTGATTTCCAGGGGTCACCCATTTGCGTTCGGGCCGCAATAGGGGGGGGGGGTCACCCATTTGCGCCCGGGCCGCAATAGGGGGGGGGGTCACCCATTTGCGCCCGGGCCGCAATAGGGGGGGGGGGTCACCCATTTGCGCCCGGGCCGCAATAGGGGGGGGGGGGGGTCACCCATTTGCGTCCGGGCCGCAATAGGGGGGGGGGGGGGTCGTGTCACCCATTTGCGTCTGGGCCGCAATAGGGGGGGGGGGGGGGGTCGTGTCACCCATTTGCGTCTGGGCCGCAATAGGGGGGGGGGGGGGTCACCCATTTGCGTCCGGGCCGCAATAGGGGGGGGGTCACTCATTTGCGCCCGGGCCGCAATAGGGGGGGGGGGGGGGTCACTCATTTGCGCCCGGGCCGCAATAGGGGGGGGGGGGGGGTCACTCATTTGCGCCCGGGCCGCAATAGGGGGGGGGGGTCACTCATTTGCGCCCGGGCCGCAATAGGGGGGGGGGGGGGGGGGTCACTCATTTGCGCCCGGGCCGCAATAGGGGGGGGGGTGTCACTCATTTGCGCCCGGGCCGCAATAGGGGGAGGTGGGGGTCACCTATTACTGCCCGGGCCGCAATGGGGGGGTGTCGCCTATTACTGCCCGGGCCACCAATATAGGGGGTCGCTATTACTAGTGAGGTCACCAACATGGGAGTGGGACACTATTACGGATTAGTTGTGCAATCTTTAGTAGCGGTAGCAGCAAAGTGGATGAGATTTTGAAAATCATCCACATGGTGTGGAAACAATCTGCACAAAACCCGTGTGGACACTGACATGTGGTGCGGGATTTAATTTCACAACATATTAATTTTATATATAATGTATATCAATAGCCCACCAGAGTTCCTCCCTGTGTTTTTTTTTTTTTTTAAAACAGCCCTGTCCTTTCTATAGTGATGGAAGTAACAATCATGTCGTAATAAGCCACGCCTTAACCACGCCCCATAACCACACCCCCTTTTGGTAGGTGTATAACCATACATTGTGCTGCAATTCAAAAAAAAAAAAAAAAAACACACACACACACACACACACACACACACACACACACACACACACACACAATGAGGACTCTGCAAGCATTCCCTAGAGGCTTGTTGTGTACTCTCCTGGGGTAACAATAACACAAGGTGGGACTTTAATCATGCATAATGCAAGATGAACAGAATCAAACAAACCCCTGCGGTTTCAGGACAAATGTCTTTCCCAGGACCACAGAGGGGCACTTTACCTGTACTACTTCTTTGCCCCGGCTCCCATCTGACATCTTTTTGGCCACCTGAGATGGCTGCAGTAATTTTCTAACTACTTAATGCAGACTGCTTTACTCAGACTGGTCCGTGTTGATCATGCAAGCAGCCATTGCCAATCAGAGAACAGGTATAATGCATTGGTAGTCTAGGACTACTACTGTAATATACCGTGTGGATTAGGTAGTCTGAACATTGTGTTGGCTGTCTTGAACAGCCAAAAAAAGTGACCCGAAACCATTGGATGGGAAGATCGGTAGAGAACAACTGCAGGTAATATGCCTCCTACTCCTCTGGTCCCAGGACAGAGGTTTGTCCTCAAACCAGAGGGTCACTTTAAACAATTTACAGAAATGTAGAAAGTTCACCAATTCAACTGATAAATGCATTTGCCCCAGTTCCAGTAATTATACAGACATGATGGTTTTGGAATATATAACATAACTCCTACTTTACCTGATATTGTAACCAACACATTTAAGCCCTCAAGGACATCCATTTGTTGAAATCGCCTTCTGTTAATGAGAGGGTAGACCTTTCCCTGACCACTTCTGTCTAACAGCATTAGACCACTTTCTGTGCCAACCAACAGATTCACACCTGTGAGATAATTAGAGAACCGAAAGGGTTAAAAGCTGTAATAGTTGTCTGGCATCTACAAAACCAGACTGATTTATATAAGCTGTAATCAACTTCCATGAAGAAAGGAATTATTATTCTATGTGATCCCCACATTGGAGTAGATTTACTATTCAAAATCAGAGCAAATTGTATTAGAAAACGGTCTTGCAGGCTTTTAACCACATTTACTATGTATTTAGACATTTTTTCTTACTTGTCCAAAGGGGTGTGGCCCAAATTGTGCCATTAAGTGCACCAAAAAATTGGGAGCAATTTTTGACATAAACTACCCTCCACTAATAGGTGGTCTAAACTTAGACTACACCGTTGTAGAGGTCAACAAAATGTATCATTCAGCAGAGCTACTGTGACAAGTATGGCTCATTTTCAGACTGCCTTGTCCATGTTTGCACTGTAACTTTATAGAGAAAATGTGAACATGGATTCATGTAAAGTATTCATTTTTTAAAGATCGCCTTCTCCGTGTATATTACACAACTGTGACAATACATTTGTATTCACTTTCTTATAAAATGAATCACTATCAAGATCAGAGATTTGTTTGTTCCTTTTTCTTTTATCACTGTCTTCCAGGAGCCATAACTTTATGTTTTCATGAACTGTGTAAGGGCTTGTTTTTTTGAGAGACAAGTTGTATACTTTAATGGTGCGATTTAATATACAATATAACATTGAAAAATTGAAAGACCTTCAAAATGGTGTGAAATAAAAATGTCAGAATTACTTTTTTTTAAGAGGTTCTGTTTTACAGTTCTCAGTGTGGTAAGAATGGCATGTTCACTTTACTATATGGGTCAGTAGAGTCACAGCGATACCAAATTTATATAGCTTTTCTAATCTTACACCACTTTGGAAAAATAAAAGAGGTTTTTAAAAAAATGCTCTTGTTGTGATTTCCTGCATTTTCTCTGCCAAGAGCTTGACTTCTGCAGGACAAGCTGTAGTTTCTATTGGTACCATTTTAATCCCTACAACTTTGATAGTTTTCTTTATATTCAATTTTTTCTTGGAGGTGGGGTAACCAAAAAGGTGCAATTGTGGCATTACATTTTTTTTCTGACAGCATTCACCATGCAAGGTAAATATTTTAATAGATCAGACACTTACCAATACCAATTATGTAAAAAAATAAAAATATATATACTTTTTCGTTGGGTTGATTTTGTTCATGTATAAATTGGGAAAGGGGAACTTGTAGTATAGTTTTAAGTTTAAAAAAACTAAAAAAAAAAACTCTAAAAGCTTTTTTTCCTTTTTATATGGCCCCCACAGGGGACTTCAACTTGATGGGTCATACAAAATACAGCAATATCTTTGCTTTCTCCCTCTTCTGGCATTTAAATGTAAAGGCTTAGCAGCCAGAAAAGGAGGTTAGCGTCAGTCAACTGTATTTTAAAGCAGGCATCTGCTGCACATGGAAAGGGCTTGGCTTCCATGTGTGCTCCATACAATCCATGCGCCATCCAATGTTAATTGATGCTGGATTGTGCAAAAGCGTATAAAGGAGTTGGTCCAAGATTGAAATTTATCACCTACCTACAGTATTGGTGAAAAGTGTCTAATCCATAGGTGGCTAGCGCTATGGGACTAGAGCTAGCTAACCACTGTACTCTGCTTCTTTTTGGCAATCCCTTAGAAATGAATGAAGCAGCAGCACATCTAAGCAGTTTCCATTCCATTTCAATGGGGGACTCTGGACCCTCATTCTCATGAGTCTCAAGCACTATACGGTTGTGGCTGAAAGTTTTGAGACGGACACAAATTTTGTTCTTTTCACAAAAAGTTTTAGGTTTCAGTGGTTTTAGATATTAATCAGAAGATGTTTCTATGGTATGCTGAAGTTTAGTTATAAGCATTTCATACATTTTTAAACTTGACAAAGGCATCACATTTAGGCAAAGACTCAATATTTACAATCCCCCACCCTACTCCCCAAGACTACTGCAGTCTAAAAGAGGCATCAGAGAAAATACTGTAGAGAGATTGGACTGCAGAGAACTGGGGTAAAGTGGTTTTCTCTGATGAAGCCCCCTTCAGACTGTTTGGGACATCTGGAAGAACGACTGTCCAGAGGAGGAATAGTGAGCGCTACCATGAGTCATGTGTCATGCCAACAGTAAAGCATCCCGAGACCATTCACATGTGGGGCTGCTCTTCTTCCAAGGCTGTGGGCTCACTCACAATTACACCCAAGTACAAGGTCATGAATAAAGAATTGCATTTACAAGAAGAAAAAGTTACAGCAGCACTCCAAGGGTTCAGTCACACAGCTGGTGCAAGGCACTATGCAATAGCCCAGTTAGGGTCCTGACTCCCCGGGTCCACCGTTGGTCATCAATGCAGAAAAGAAGAACCAGGCAGCATTCATTAAAATCCTCTTCTTTATTGAAACATGAGGAAGCAAGCAGCCACGTATCGACCCTGTGCTCGGGTCTTTATCAAGCTGAGGCTGCTTGCTTCCTCATGTTGTTTCAATAAAGAAGAGGATTTTAATGAATGCTGCCTGGTTCTTCTTTTCTGCAAAGAATTGCATTTAAACATCCTCAAAGAGCAACTTGTCCCAACCATCCAGGAGCAGTTTTGGTAATGAACAGTGCTTTTTCAGTATGACGCAGCACCATGTCTCAAGGCAAAAGTAAGCGCCCATTTACATGGAATGATGATCACTCAAAATTCGCTCAAATGGCAGTTTGAGTGACAGTTTTGAGCGATCACTTTGCATAACCTCTTAAGTAGTCAATTAGCTACTTAAGAGGTCATTAGCGTGTAATTGAAGGCACATTACAAGTGTCATACCAAATGGTCTGAATACTTATGTCAAAGCTTTTCTTTTTAATTACACCTATTTCTAACTTTCCATTTTTACTTTATTATGGGGTAGTAAGTGCAGAATGATGGGGGTGGGCATGAAGTGGGGGGGGGGGGGGGGGGGGGGGAGACTAGATTTTATTATTTTTTTTATGTGCACAAGGCCACAACATAAACTCATATATAGAGATGAGCGAGTATACTCGGCAAAGGCAATTGCTCGAGCGAGCATTGCCTTTAGCGAGTACCTGCCCGCTCGAGATGAAAGGTTCGGGTTCGGGTGCCGGCGCGGGGGAGCGGTGAGTAGCGGCTGTCAGCAGGAGGGAGCTGGGGGGAGAGAGATCTCCCCTCCGTTCCTCCCCGCAGCTCCCTGCTCTCTCCCCGCTGGCACCCAAACCTTTCGTCTCGAGCGGGCAGGTACTCGCTAAAGGCAATGCTCGCTCGAGCAATTGCCTTTACCGAGTATACTTGCTCATCTCTACTCATATACAATGCATTTGAAAAACCTTCAGATCCTTTCTCTTCTTTACATTTTGCTAACAGTGGTACGTAATCTAGCTTGCATTTGGGTTTCATAAAGAGCATTTCTCACAATTTTTGGGACATAACCATTACATCATACAATCTGAGTCGGTTGGCTTTCAACATGTATAGGAAAGTGCTACACACACATTCTATAAGATGCCTGTACAAGCACAGAACAACTAATAAATATTCATAGCATTTTGATTATCATACAGATGTGTCTACCCTTTGCTTGGTTAAATGGTCACTTTATTTACCTAAAAGGATGTTTTTGTGCTGAAGAATCTCCTAATATCCATCCTTCTAATTATCTATGTACTACCTGCTGTCAAGGGATGCAGTTTTTTAGTAACAGCGATAGAGGGGCTGGGAAGGAAGAGGGTGAGAGACCCACACAAATGCTGCTTGCAACCAACAGTGTTTATTGTGGAATAGCTACTAGAATTACATCTCCACTGCTCAGTACTCCTCTAATGACTTACACGATGGTGTGTGTGTTAAGACGGTTGAGTAGAATCTGCAATTGTCTTCTACACACTGTGCAAAGACAACAGAATATTCATCCTACCAGCTTAGAGAGGACTTTAAAAAAATCTCAGATTCAGATGGCAGTGGAAAAAAATGGGGGAAAATACGAGACACAAGTCAAATAATGGTCAGTAATGGAATTATTCCTCATGGACACGCATGCCACTGAAAAGCATATTCTTAAATATGCTTTAAGGAGTTGTCTGGTTACAATAGGTCTGTCTGTACTAAAATAACAGAGAGCCATACTTACCCCTTTGTTTCTGGGCTCTAGCACGGCAGCTCTGCTGTGGTCCCCATGTTTGCTGTGACTGCGGCCGTTCCCGAACTCCTGGCCTCATGGCACTTCCAGGAAAACAAATGGTAATGCTGCAGCATCTGATTGGTCACATGACTTCATGTGACCGCTCCAGTCACAAAAAATGCCGGGGACCACAGTGGGGCTGCAACAGTGGTTCCAGATGGCAGAGGGGTAATATAGCCAATTATTTTAGTTCGGACAGGCCTATTAAAAAGGATGTTGTCCGATAACCAGACAAGTCCTCTAAGGACCGCAATTTCTCATGAAACCAATAAAATATTACTACACGCTAACAAACTCATTGTCAGGCTGCAATTCCCATCACAAACAGTGGATGACTGACCGCAATAGACATCTTATGATACAGTATGGCAATCATGTTTTAAAAAGATTGTTAAGGGCTCATGTCCACGGGCAAAATATGATTTAAGATCCGCAGCGGATCTCCCGCATGCGGATCCGCATCCCATAGGGATGCATTGACCACCCGCGGGTAGATAAATACCCGCGGATCGTCAATAAAAGGGATTTTAAAAAAAATGGAGCATGGAAAAATCCGGACCATGCTCCATTTTCGTGCGGGTCTCCCGCGGGGACGGCTCCCGCGGGCTTCTATTGAAGCCTATGGAAGCCGTCCGGATCCGCGGGAGACCTAAAATAGGAATTTAAAGTATTTACCATCCGGCGCGGGCGGGGAAGGTCAGCTGTTCCTCACGGCCGCATCTTCCTTGCTTCGGCTCGGCGGATGTGCCCGGCGCATGCGCGCGGCACGTCGGCGACGTGCCGCCGGCGTCAGGAATTCATCCGCCGGCCGAAAATGAAGATCCGGCCGTGAGGAACAGCTGATCTTCTCCGCCCGCGCCGGATGGTAAATACTTTTAAATTCTTATTTTCGGCGCTCATGTCCGCGGGGCAGGAGGGACCCGCTGCAGATTCTACATGTAGAATCTGCAGCGGATCTGATTTTCCCCGTGGACATGAGGCCTAACTTGTGACACATCTGAACACATCCAGCCAAGAGGAAAGATAAGGAAGGACACATCTGTATGCAGAAACAATGCAGGAGGATCGTAATATAAATAAAAAAAATAAGCCTTCCATAGCACATGTATGAGCAACAGTACAGAAAAAGTGCATTTTGATGACCGATACTTCAGGTTATAAAGTATCTTTCAAATTATTTTTTTAACACTATAACTCACCCCATAGTGCAGCACATAAGATTTCAGAATTAAATCTCTTCTTGTATTTGCGAATCTCAGGCGTATCACTCTGTGGCCTTGTGTTTGTGGGATTAACATTAACAACGGATCCTTTCCTTGTGGGATCCTGCCTCATAGCATCTGGCCTCAGCGCTTCACTGGGAAATCCCACTAAAATAAAATTAGTATTTTTAAGGTTAGCTTCCAGTGTGCGCATGTATGTACCTGAAAGATATAAGCAATTACATGTTTAATGATAAAACCTCATCATGTTAACTGGTTAAACACACTGCACACAGCAAGCAGGGTGGAGAGGCAGACGGCACTACAAGGTGTGGGGGAAACACAAGGCCCTGTGTATATTTACACCGCTAACACATACAATCCAGAAGGCTTAAAAGTAGGGAGCTCTAACGTTTGGTCAACGGGGTTGGGTTTAGAATCTGTGACCACAGCTGTAAGACACGGGTAAATAAATATGACCCACAAATTCAGCATGCTGGGCATCCTAACTGTATGGGTTATCAAAAAAAGAAAGAAAAAAGGAAAAAAAAAAGGAAAGAAAGATTATGTAACTAAGCTCTGCATGCAGTGAAGTATCAAACCTTTAGTGAAAAGGTGGCCAGCAACGCACAGGATGTAGAAATGAAGGTTAGATTCAGGTTCATCATACCGTTGTCAACACCACCACAAATGAGAAACGTCACTGGTCATTGGACGATGACCGTCCAGAAGTCAACAAATTATAGACGGTAGAATATGTCAAATAAAACGCTCCTTTGGTGATGGATGCTGCTAATGAACACACAGCTGACCGCAGTACTACGTCTTACTGCACTGTTGCTTTAGGTTGAGTCGTCCTAGATTTTTTTCGGCAGGTTAGCTATGCTAATAATTTTTTTTTAAGTTTTTTTTTTTGTATATTAATGAGCATTGTAAAAGTTGTTAGAAGCAGGGAAGCTGTTAGCCTGGAGCACAAGGAACATATACTTGGCTTAGGGTGGTTGCACGCACAGGTTTTTGGGGCAGTTTTGTTTGTTTTTTTAACCAAAACCAGAAACAAATACAGACGATGTGGGAAATAAAAAGACTTCTGCTTTCCATTCCTGCTGTGTATACTTCTGGTTTTGGTTCAAAAAGTGCATGAAAAAAGCCTCAATAACCTGTGTGTGTAACCATCCTTACAGTAACATGACAAAGCTGACAATATGAGAGCATGGCAAAAATAAGAGATTTGGTAAAAAGAGAATTATACACTTAAAGGTGTAAACCCAAACTCAAACATTAATGGTATATACACTGGATGTTCCATAAAAGTTGGATAGATTTAGGTCTCTTCAGGAGTTGCAGAAACTGACTGTGCTAGACAATTTCCATAACTCGCCTCCATATGGGGAGTTATAGAAACAGCTGAAAACGGTCAGTCTAGAGGTTTCCATAGTCCTGGCCAGCGGTGGCCATGGCATTAAGATGGCTATTCCCATCTCAGATATTGTTGGCGGACATGGGAATACCCATTTATGGAAACTAGGTTGCTATAGACTTCTCCAAGTCAGAAAACTACAAATAATATCACCTTTGCTACTACCATGAGGGTACCTACCAACTGACGTAACAGTTGTTCCACTGGACGGAGATATCTGGAGTAACCGAGGATCAATGAAAGGTGTAAATGAGGAGGAAGATTTGTGTTTCTGAAGAGTGTTACTTGCGGACTGGGTCTGCAAGGAAAAATAAACAGGAGTCAAAATGAAAAAATAAAATACTGAACATATACCAGGCACACATTGCAATACATTACTACAGAAATCTAGCAGTGTTCCCAACAATTATTTGGAGAGTTGTCCGTTTTCTCACATAAGAAAATTAGGGGAAAAAGAAAAAAATCTAAGTTGACAAAAAAAAAAAAAAAAAAGACTGGACTTTCAGTAATTGGATGCAGAAAAAAAAAATCTGATTAAGACAAAATTGTTTTCCCAACTAGTTTAAAGGAGATGGACATAAGAGTCATCCCTGTGTGGACTCTGGTAAGAGGTTAGGACAGCGCCTCTGTTGACTCTGAAGATATGTGCTGTACTTGTGGGGGTGAAACATCCCAGCACAACCACGAGAAATACAATTATTCACAGGTTTAGAATGGCAGTACTCTCATGTTCCCTTCTTATTGCTGAAGCTTGCACATATAGAACAAGTAGAAGTCTTTTGTATAAAATGCATAATGCAAATGGAAAGCTAAAAAGAAACTGCGAAGCAAAATGGGCAACAAAAAACGGCAGAAACCCTAACAGATATTAGCACAATTACAAGAAGAAAAACAGAGCTATAGAAGACCCACAATTAGAGCATTATCACACCCGCTTACCTACACACATACACATCTACATGAATGACGGGACAATGTGACACAAGACAAAGAATGTGTGCAATCTGATACCATCGGCAATGTTAGGTCTAGGCCTGACTACTGTTAAGGTATTTCACTTGATAAGGCCCCTTAAGGATTATCCATCTTAAGAAAATCCATCAATATGCAGATTTAAAAGGGTCTGATATTCATAGTAGATGCAGCTGTCGGCCAAACATGGAACTGGCTGCCATATTAGCTTGACTGTATTTCTGGCGTCCACTCAACGATGGAAAGGTATATATTATATTATATCCAGGACAAAAAGTTATTTGAAAATAGGCTTAAAGTTACTCAAGTTGTATCCAGAAATAACCAGCCTTACTACCAGAACCGCAGAACAATTTTAGAATCACTTCGTTGTTGGCCTACTCTTTATAGACTTCCTGGAGTTCCTAGCCTCAAGTTCTTATTTTCTGAGCCAATTCAAAAAAAACTAAAAATAAAAAAAAATCCCAACTATTCTTAATCTATACGGTGTCAAATGAGTTATGCATACATTCCATAACCCAGCACTTCCTTAAAAGTGTATCGAATCAGATATGAAGGACGCACAAATATGATAGCTAAACACACTAGAAAACTCAAGTACATGTGAGGGAAAGTAGTGGATGACAGAACATAGAAAACACTTTTGCTGTTGTGTCATTTCCCATGAATCTTTAGTGTTGTAATGTATATTTAATGAAAAATAAAAAGACATGCAGATGACGGTGCAACCCGTGAACAAAGTGGTGATGTTAAGTTGTATATGGACTTCTAATCTAAAGTGGTGTTATTTAGAAGCACATGACCAGAATGTGTGTTACCATCCACTAATGGGAATTATGCTTCCTGATTAAAGCAGCCAGCTAGTGTCAGACATACCTCATTAGCAGTTAACTTGTCCTGGGGTGTCTGTGGGGACATGGTGGGTGTCGGTTGACTTGAGGATGGGGAAGAGGTGGTGGAGGAGGAATGGCTTTGCTGTAAGAGATCTGGCAAGAGGTGAATGCGCCCGGCAAAGCCATTGCTCTCAAGTTGATTGGCACGCTTTTTGTCAACTGTACTCTGTAGAAAAAACAGGCACACTTGTCTTGTTCAAGTGCTGTTTATGTACATACTATCCCTGGAAAATGCTAAAAGTTGGACTACAATAACCAATTGTGGGGGAGGAAGTTCTAGCTGCCAAGTAACTTCATGTCTTGAGGCCACAGTAAGGCTGAAGGGTTCTCTTTTATCAATTTCGATATCCCATAGCCCTCTTTGCCCCGTATATTATGGCAACAATAGTTGACATTACAGAAAAAAAAAATATGTATACATTTTTTTGTATATTCCAACCATTATTCTTGGCAGAATTGTCATGGCAGACATGCAGAAGATCTGCAAAGCTACCCTTGACCAAACCGCTGGACCAGCAAGTATGAAGTCCTGTATTTCGCTTACAAAAACTTTGTATTTTCTGAAGCAAAAGCTAAATATTGGTTTACACATTTTATCCACCAATTAAAATGTTAGTGTTATAAAGAAATCACTCTAGTTATGGGGATTTACCCATTGCTTCCTTAAATATTAAGGGGGTAAAAATAACAAAAAGGGGCTTATCTGTGCTTATGGTTTTAAAAACGATCTGCACAGTCTCCTGGTTCAGAAAACCACCGGCTAAACAGAATATTAGTAAGAGAGTGTCTGTGGCAGAACATGCAGAAAGCAGCAAATTAATGGGGATCCATCTACGTACTGCACATGCAAACAAACAAAAATTATCTGCCATAAGGAATGGATGCTAACTGATTAACACAAATGAGATGCAGGAAAATGAACAGCATGAATGGATGAGTTGGTTACATTGCCATTACTGGTTTACGTTTACCTGTCGGACAATTAAAGTGCCTTCTTTGGAAGGTGTCATTGCAGGCTCACTCTCAACATCATCATGGACAATCATCGTTTTGACAGACTCTGTTTCTCCATTACTCAAATTTAATGCGGACCTATGCATTGAAAGTGAAAGATAACTTATACAAAAAGTTCTCACAAGACCGCGCAGAGACCGTACGAAGGCTCAAAAGAGACATACATAGCTCTAGCATCCTCAGGACCAGAGGTCGATTCATCTGCCCCTTCTTGTTCCATGTCCTCATCCTCTTCGTCGGTGGTACCAGATTCTTCACTGGATGAAGAATAGTCTGTTACTTTATGTAGAGGTCGTACATCCTCCACAGCACGAAGTTCCTTTGCCAAAGCAGTCAGGTCCTTTTCAGAAAAAAAAAATATATATGTTATGAAAGTCTGGTATGAGAATATAAGTGATAAAACAGCTTTGAAGTCATAGGAAATCGGTTTTGGAGTCTTGTTGCAGACTCTGCCATGTTTGATGGAAAAAAAAGCACTGCAATGGGATGTGTCAGTTGACAACTCCTCCACTGCATCTCTGCAAGTAAAACCTAAATGTAGGGAGGGGTGAAAATTGCTGCCAGACTCCTCAGTGCCTCTCAACAAAATTGGAATGCATAAAAACGATGACCAGTCGAAACCAAACAGTCTGATCCCCAACATCTGGCTTCCATGCAAGAGTCAGGAGGCCCTCATATGTAAACATATGATTGGCTGGTTCCAAAGATTTAATCTAAGGTGTATGCCCACCCTAAGATCATCAGACAACTACCAAAATTCTATCAACAGGATTTTTGTGCACATTGCAATTTGCTAACATATTAAACTTTTCGACTGTTGGATTCCACTTACCACTTCTCCCTGGATAAGGCCATTCAGAGTAGAATGCAATAAAATAGAAGTAGGAGAGACAAAATGGGAAACAAAGTTATTGGTAAATACAAACGTGTTTAGAAATTACATAATAAGCTGTTATCTACACATGATTAAAAGAGATATTCCCATCTTGGACATTTATTGCATATTCCCTTAGGACACCTCATCTAGTGCGAGAACATGGGTCCGATAAGCCCTGGGCAGTGCACTGCCCATACACATCAATGGAAAGGTGGATGGCCATCCACAAGCTTACAGAAAAAGTCGAGCACCGCTTACTTGGCTCTCCTTAGCTTTTTCTGCAAGTCATATAAGACTTCAACAGACTTGGTCATGTCATCTCTCCATAGATGGATAGTTTATAGAGTTTTGACTTTCTATTCTATTTCACCAATATCTTTCTATAGGTGAAGCTCTAGAACTGGAAAACGTATTCTTGATGCTGTTCTACCACAGCTCTATACGGCAGGATCAAATTGGCCACAAGGGCTGCCAACCAGTCTACATCTCACAGTAATGGTAATCTTTAAAAGCACAATTGTATCAATGAAAGCAGTAAGATATGGAAACGTGTATAATATCAGTGTAACCGGATGCTGTTCTTGCACACTATTCAGACAGCATACAAATGCTTTCTTGTTTCTAATTAATTCACATACGCAATTCCAAACTACTATATGAAAATCTGGGGGAGGATAACTTACTCATATTACTCAGGCTATCCACATTACAAGAACGTGTAAGAAGCCTGCTATAAAACGCATGCAATATAACCTTGCACATCATACACTGCAAACAATCATTTACTTCTGGAATTTACAAAATACATATCAAAGGTAAAAACCCAAGCTACTAATGCCACAAGAAAGATCTTATGTTCTTACAGTGGGCTTGGTTGGTCTACTAGTTTCTTTCTTCTCATCAGGTTTTTTGGCTGTATTTTCAGGACGCTGAGATGGTGAGCCTTCTGATTTTGAGGATGCTAGCAGGAAAGAAAACATCTAGATAAGGCTACATTCACACGGCGAACACCATATCAGGCAGAGAAACACGGCACGATATCGCGCTTGTCAATGTGTGCTTTACCGGCGGATGCGAGGCGCTTTTCATACAAAACCGCCTTGCATCACTTCTGTGAAATTGTGATGCACCGCCGCTTGTTTCAGGTTAGTCAGAGGATCGGCAAGTGTTTCCCATTGATTCCAATGGGAAACATTGCATCAAACTCACTTGAAGATGACATGGCATGCAAAGTGTTTGACTGTCCCATTGAAAACAATGGGCGAAGTGTTCCAAGGGACATAAAAAAAATCATTACCTGTCCTATTTTTTTCTTCACCTCACAGCACCGCCAAGAAAAAAAACAAAGCAAAAAAAAAAAAAAAAAAAAACACGCCTGTGTATGACTCCATTCAAAAGAATGGAGCTCATATTCGCTCACGTTTTGTGCATCTCAACGCACAGAAGTTGCATGAGATTCGCGCTCCTGTGGATGCAGCCTGAGTGATACAAAATTAAATAGGGAAACACAGGATGTAGATGGTCCCCTCTGACCCATCTGAAAAAAAGCCAGATATATACACAGCAAAGTAACGTGGAAGAGTTGGCAATATCTGTAACTTGTGCAAACAGAAAACAATGACCTGATAATTACTTCACTTTTACTATAACTTAAGGGGCATCTAGCATCTATAGAATATCTGTAGGGTATTCTATAGACGTCTCATAGGCATGGGTACTAAAAGATAAACTCCTCTATCTGCAGAACAGAGTTCTCACGATCACATCCCTCCTCACTTCTGTGGCCACTGGTGGCTTGGATCATGGAAACAGCTGAACTGCCTGTTCTACTCTTTTTAGAAACCCCCACAGAAGTGTATGGGAGTTACATAAACAGCGTAGTACAGCGAGCTATGCTGCTTTGACACTTGGAAGCTATGAAAATAGTGTGGTTGTTTCCATATTTTCCATTGACTTCTATGGGAGTCACTGAAAAAGTGTACAACAGCAGGTTTGGCCATTTCTATAATCCTGGCTATGGCATTTGAATAGCCTTTACCAGCTCATCTGTAACGTTAGACCTCCTTCACATGGGTGTCAAAATTGTGCGAGATTTGCGCATTGCAAGACGCACAAATATGAACCCCATTCTTTTGAATGGGGTCATAACACATGAGCAATGTTTTCCCTCATGCGGGAAACAAATTGCGGCATGCTCTATCTTGTGCGTGCTCTCGCAATGCAGCGGCCATTGCATTCAATGGGGCCAGTGGCAGCATCGCACCATGTGCAAAGTGCATGCTGAGCGAGGTCTCCCACTGAAGACGATGGGAGAAACTGCGGCACAACTGACAGCAGCGGCGGAGGTTCCCTGCATCCCCGAAGTGATGTGAGACAGTTTTCACATGAAACCACCTCGCATCCTCGGGGCTTTCATGTAGATGGCGAGAATGATATGGGGGTGGAATTCACGGCCCTATATCACACTGGCCTGTGTGAAGTTAGCCTAATCCACCTGGCAAACACTGAAACCTACTCACATCTCATGCGGAAGCGTTCTCCAGAACCACTCTGAGATCCCGGATGAGAGCCTGCTTGGGAACCGGAATTGCTGGATCCAGAAGAGCTGCCACTGCCTGGTCTGGGTACAAGTTTTTCTACCCTCTCCCAAAGCAATCTGGGCTCAATATTGCTAAATAGAAAAAAATAAAAAAGGTAAAACAATCTACTGAACCAAAAAGGTAAATGGTAAAAGGTATATACTTTAATATGTTTGTTTAACATATGCAAGTGTGAACTGAATTCTACTACTTAACCACTACCAGCAGCAATCTATTAGGCTCCACATACATACCTTGTGGAATTCCTCTGTCCAGTTTGGCTGTTCTGTTGCACATTGCCCTGCAGAGGAGAATCTCTTCGTGACAACACCGGGGATCTTGATGTTGTCCTCACAGGCACCTTTATATTAAATGGAAATAAAGAAAATAAATACAAACAAGAGGGAGACACCAACTATTTTACCACCAGTCGCCATAGGAAATTATTTGATCTAAAAACAAAATATTTTAATATAAAAGTTATTATAGACAGTTCTGCTCTCAATCAGATTGCACACAAGCAGCATTTACTCTAAACTATTGCGTCAGTATCTCGGAAGAGAGTTGATGACTTGTTACCATGTGAGAAGTGAAGCAACATAAGTGAAGTTACATGGAAAAGACCGAATAGCAAGTAGTGACGATGTGTAAAGAAACGGCACAGAGAGCTGCCATAGAGAACACAAATTATTTTGCTTTCAATTAGAAAGCAGCCTTTCATATCTGAATAGTCACTAAATCATTTTGTTAGGACTTATATAGATCCCATATATAATTACTAAATAGACATGACTCACTTGAAAACTATCCTGACATGTAGAACTAAATTCTTGCAAAAATAAGTAAAACAGTAGCTCACCAAATTTTACCAGAAACCGGTGAAGCCTACTTTAAATTAAAGATGAAAAACATCTCAGACTTTAGTCATTTCCAGCCGGTTATCAGACATAACACAGCTAGGCACCGGACAACACATTCCGACACAACAAAATGACTTGCTGGAGCTAAACAAAATGCTACTAATTCATACAAAAAAAAATTTGATAAGCAACCCCACATATCCTGATAACCTCGAAATAAACTTGTTTGCGAATATGGCAAAATCTAGCCCAAAAGAGGAAGGAAAAAAAAAATCAGAATGCAAAATATCCAATGAGACGTGACCAACACCCACCATTCTGTGCAACATTTTCAAAGGGGATTTCAGACGGATCGATTATCGGTCAAAAAAATCGTTCAAACGGGCGAAAGTGACCGATAACACTGTGCAATACATTTTTTGTAACGGATAAGTGGCTTATAGAAACTTTAGTGTGATGAATTCAAATAGAATAGGTTTTTTTTCTGCCACGTAAGGTTTTCTAATTATGGGGTATAAAGTAATCCAATTGCCGATGTATTGTATTTTTTGGAAATACGCCTATACAATTAATCCAGTCGGCTCGCCATTAACCTTGTTTAATATAAAGAACACAAGTGATTGCACAACTATTTTGCAATCACTGTTGCGCACTGCCTGCTGACTGAACACTATAAGGGTAGGTTTATGTAACATATAGGGCATGTTTCCACGTGGCGTATCATCCACCAGTAAGTTGTAATTAATGAACTGTGTTTTTACAGGTCATTGGTTAGACTATATAAAAATTAAAACCATAAAACAAAAAAACATGTTTAGTATCACTGCGCTCGTAAAAGTCCAATCCATCAAAGTAATGCATTATGTACCCCGCACGGTGAACGTCATCTGGGAAAAAAAATTAAGAACGCCAGAAGCACACTTTTTTTGGTCATTCTGTCTCCAAGAAAAAAATGCAATAAAAAGTGACCAGTTGTATGTATTTCAAAATGGTACTAAAACGCAAACTACAGGACATCCAGCAAAAAAAAAAAAAAAAAGCCCTAGCACAACTATGTAGGCAGAAAGATAAAAAGGTTATTGCATGCAGAAGAGGGTGGCAGAAAATAATTTTAAAATAAATTAGGGTCTTTGAAAAAAATTTAAAGTAGTACAGCAAAAAAAACCCCACAAATACTACAAAAGTTTGGTAATGTAGTAATCGTACTGACCCATAGAACATTTTTTTTCACTTTGTTGAACAGTGTAATTATTTAGTATAGATGCAGCCAATGACTTAACGGTAAACTCTAACTGTTCACTTTTGGTTTGTTGTTCATTTTATGCAGGCAGGCAAAAAAAAATAAATGGTAGGCTCGTTCACTTATCGTTCAGTTGAAACCTCGCTCGTTCAGTCCTTCTTATTCACTTCTACAGCGAATGTGAAAGACTGAACGATTTCTCGTTTGTACTAGCCAACAATGTATCTACCTGTGTCAACAGGGTGCACGAGAGCAAACGAGCTGCTGATGACTTGTTCAAGCGATAATCGGCTCGTCTAAAAGGACCCCAAGTTGTGTGGTGCTGACACAATATAGCCTGACCCTATACACACATGAACGGCTCATCTTACTAATTACTACATCTTACCCTTGGAGGCACCTCTTCACTGTCTGATCTAGCCCAAACCCTTTGGTTGGGCTCAGGGGTGTCAGATTTAAGGTCAGAACTTTGATTTAGAACTTCATTGCGTGGGGGTGGGTGTGAATCCTGAGAACGAAGATGGTGAGGTGCAAATTTGGGAGAAGGGTCACTGAAGGAATGGGATCGCGAGACAGGGGAAACATTGTTCTTGAGGGATGCCAGATGAGACCATTGTACCTTACAAGAAAACAAGACATAAAACATTTACATGGTGCACTGGCATCGCTGACTTTTTAAAATTCCAATGGAAAAGAATTTAAAAAGCCAGAAAAATGACAAAAGCAATACAAAGGCAGGCTCACTGACACAACTGTAAGGGGAAAGTAATGGCATGGATGAATGGTGGGCTGGTAACATGATAAATTACTGTTAATGAGCAAAGGATTCACTAGCAACCTTTCTTGAGAAGGAAAAGCCCCCCAAGGATGAAAGAAAGAATACTCACCTTCATGCAATATACACATTAGGGCATCAGCCATATGCTTCAGTGAACCCCTGAGACACAATAGTCTCCTCTAGAAGGAAACCTCATAACACAAGTATCCTAATCCATCAGGTGTCGGAACGCACCACACTGACTGAAGAGAAGCAACATGGGATCTCTACCTAGTACAAAGAATACTAGAAGCCACGTATTCGGGATCTATATGCGATACAGATCCTGAAGACGGCAGTATGCGTGAGCTCTATAACCATGAAAGGAAGAAGAAAATCTGTTAAAGGGACCACAGTTTTTCTGTCTAAATATTTTAAATGCAAACAAAATGAAAAAGAAGCAAAAAAATATTCCCCCTAAACCCACGCCTTTTTTAATACCTTGGGCAGAAGGGGCGAGTAGGAGGCAGAACAACTAAAATTAACTTTACCAAATACTCCAATAATCCTATTTGAATTTACCATGACTAAGACTAAGGATCTTTACCATGACTAAGTACCTGAACTCCAAGTTATCCCCTATCCACATGATGCGGAATAACTTGCTGATTGGTGGAAGCATCACCACTGAGACCCCCGCCGATCTCAAGAACGAGACTCCAGTATCCCGTGCTGCCTGTCACTGTGAATGGAGAACTGGCCAAGCACATGAAGTTGGCGCTCCATTCATTTCAATGGGGCTGATGGAAATAGTAGAGCTTGTGTGCTTGGCTACCAATACAGTCTTATTAAACGTGAATGAAGCCCCAGTGCACTTGCATGACCAGCGATCCATTCAGTCGTCCTCTCACTGCAGGGAGTGCAGTAACCCCACAGTGAAGATGGGGTATAATGGGACCCCCTTCTAGAGATCAGCAAGATATCCCCTCTATCCTGTGATCACCTTTAGGGCGGCAGGGGGGGGGGTCAACATTCTCCCTCCACACAGCACCATAAATTAAATTAGGGTTAGTTAGGGGACGTGACGGAGCTGGGTGATGTATTTTTATTCTCACCCGCTCTCACGATCCAGTGCTGTCACCTGGTGAAGTTGGCCCGAGGCATGAAAATCTGACTCTTTAGATTCACGGCAGCAAGCTCTACCATAGCCTTATATGAAAGAATGTGTAAACGGGAATTTGAGAAAAGTCAGATTTTCACTGGGTGGCAGCGCTGGGTCATGGAGTTGGTGAAGCTAATAAAAAAAAACAAAAAACACTGAGCTCCTTGTTATGTTCTTAACAGCACAATAACTTCGTTTATAGCACCGTGGGGACATGGCAGATTACCTTCAAATGTATTTTGATGGCTAGATTTCCCTCTGCTGTCTCTTCTCCAGAACGTTCTTATCAGCTAATTAACGACCTCAACAATTTTTATCTTTCTCATGGTCATAAATTAGATTTAAAAAAAAAAAACAGGAAAAAAAAAAACAAAAATAACCCAACAAGGACTGAAAACCAAGCGTTTGGTCCAGCCTCACTGATGTACCACCTCAGAAAGTCGCACAAACGAGCTGGTAAATAAGAATTGCGAGATTCTCGTAGGGCCTAAAAGGGTCCTTTTACATGGGATTGTTGGGAGCTTAGGTGCCCAACAGTCGTCACAGCAATAATTGCCCCTCCGCTTTCAAATAGAAGTGATGATTGCAGAGTGAACGGAGGTAGAGCATCCCAGAGATCTTCTTCGGTCGCCCTCCACCACCATTCACAGCAAGCAGTCATTCATTCATTCATAGATGAACGACTGTCCGTTTACACAGGCCGATGGTCGTTTGGTTTTGATGCCTGCATAGACAGAACAACAAATTATCGTTCCGTCACTGGAAGCGTTTACACTGAACTTGAGTCATTCCGATTTGCACGATCCAGTGAGAATCTGAACGAAACGTTGTTCCACGTAACAGGGCGCTCCATTCACTTTGGGACTGCGAAGATACCCAAGCGGTTGCTGGTCTGCTATTTCTGTGAGCCCTATTGATACGAATAGCTGACTGTGCATGCTCAGCCAGAGCTCCATTCGCAGTGACGTCTATGCAGGGTGAGAAGCAACCCCCACAGTTACAAGGGTGGGACATCGGAGTCCTGTTCTGGAGATCTGTGGGGGTCTCAGCAGTGAGACCCCCACTGATCAGAAAAATATCCCTTATCCACAGAACATCTCAAATCGGCTATTGAATAGGAGACTAGTATTGAAGAGATAATAAAATGTAAAGTAAAAAGTAATTCCAGTCTTAAGGCTTCAATGCCAGGAAAACTTTTACATAAATAAAACAAAGATTCTAAAATAGAAAAAAAAAAAATCATTACTACCCCCCCCATACCCATATATTTTCTGAAGGTAGACATGTTATTGTAAAATGCTCTCAGCACTTTACACATGGACACCTTTATGCAATTTTGCATCAAACTAGAACACATATATATATATATATATATATATATAAAAATATGCATGTTATTTGCTAAAAGTCTGACCCAAGCAGCAGAAAGGTATAATGTGCTGAATTCATACACATCACTTATGTCAACATTTACCACTTAACCTCAACTCAGTAGACCAATGAGAATGGAGTCGACAAATATCCTCATTAGGGAAAGGGGCTGATCAGATGTGCAACTGCTCATATTTTTACCCAGACAGCAGGGGGGGGGGGGGCCTTGGAAGGTGACTAACAGGCTGCAATTTTTACTTCCCGTTATGATTTACTGCTTTCTGGTAGCATCCCTGACTTGCAGAGGATCACAGAACCAGGAAGTAAAACTTTTTGCGCTGGCCCCAACTTCAAACGAGTGCTGATTATTACACATAGAATATGGTGCAAAGTTTATGGGCTATAATATAATACCAAGATCCAACGCTTGCCAGGGATAGACTTTAGAAGTCATATCCCATTGCATACGACTATCAGTTAAAGTGTTAATCTGTCTCCCTCTACTTTGATCGGAGTAATGTCATATCATGATCAAACCAGAGATGACATATATGCTATGGTACTATATGCATACCAACGCCTCAATTCTCACACATTCAGGAGGCTGCTATCCTTCCACTCCTCCGTTTTAGCCTTACAATGGCCAAGCTCCGTTGTCTCAGCCTTGTATCAGCTGAAAATGGTATTGATCAGGAGAAGATTAACCCCTGTGTTCTCTGCAAGATTTGTACAAGTCTGATTTGTTTTAATAGCTGCAGAAAATCCTGCAAACTGACAGTGCAAAGTGCAAGCACTTAATATGTTGACATTTAGACTGGAATCACACCTTCAGTATTTTTAAGAGAAACAGAAGTAGTAGAAGTACAAGTCAGTTCTTTACACTTCCCATTCCTTTGGAAACCAACCTGGCTTTCCCACAAAAGAAAAAAAAAAAAGTGAGATTCCAGCCTTATTACTTTTTACAGTAACGTTCCTTTAAAAAAAGGGCACCCCCACACTGATCCTCTAAAAAGCCATGGGATAAAAAGGAAACTGGCCAAGGAGAAGAAAAAAAACTGCTCCCTGTGGCACCTGGTGCTCAACAATATACAGGGTGGCCACGGAAAAGTAGGCCGCCTCTGACAACACTGGCAGGAAGAAAAAGCAAGTGGCTTGTTTTTTTTCCAAGGCTTTTTCAATTTACCCACATGTTGGAAGTGGTTCCCATTCACTTCTAAGCACTTTTGGACACGCGGCAACATACTGACTGATACTGCCTGCAGCTCTTCAACTGTGATGTTGTGGAAAGTGTTCATAATGTTTTCTTTTATTTTATCCAGGGTATGTGTATTATTAGCGTACACTTTCTGCTTCAAATTGCACATATGGACAAGTTTGGGGGAACGTGAAGGCCATAACCCCTTGGTCAAAGCTTGCTCTTCCATAAACAGTTCGAGAACCTGTTGCGCTGAGTCACGGGAGCTGTGGCATGTAGCTGCATCTTGTTGAAAAAAGCGGTGCATTCTTCAGGTGTGTGCTGGTTGTAAACCTGCGGTATTCAGTTGACAATTGGGTTCACCATTTGCGTTCCTGACACCGCACACCAAAGGCCTGCGTTTCTGGTCATGCCGTGATGTTTTGAGAGTCTGGTGGGGATTTTCCAGTAGACCAGTACCTTGTATTCTGTGAATTAACGCGACTTCATAAATGAAACTATACTTTGGCCATCAAAGTACAGCAATGAGTCCAAAAGTCCTCTAGCAATCAGTCGGCAGCCAAGTACAGTATTTTACGCAGTTAGCTTTGTCAAGTTGGTTAAGTTCTTGCACACAATATGGTTTCAGGTTCAGAGATCACTCACTGACACACTTTGTGATGCGCCAGCTTGCTGGCACAGTCTCAGAGTTGATTTTCGAGGGCTATATGCAACCCACTGCTGAATGTCATGGACGACTTTGGCAGAAGCCTTGATTTCCTCATGCTCACGACAGGCCCAGTTCGGCACCATTTCTGAATACAATGTTCACCGGGTGGTTTTGTACTTTTCGGTAAAGGCCTATTGTGTCTCCCTAATTGATCTGCTTTATAGCGTTTCACAATAAATAAATCACTGTTGCAGGAACACCACTATGCGACAGATGAAGGCTATCTAAAAGAAAATATGTCTTTGTTGCCCGTAGCAACCAATCACTGCATAGTTTTTATTTCTTCTACTACTGAGGTATAATGAAAGGGCAATGGCCTCCTTCAAAGAGTGTGGTGAAGAGATCAGAGGCGGGCTACTTATCCATGGCCTACCCTGTATTATCAAAATGGCTACTTCTAGTCTTGTGATTGTCCACCGTAATTTCATATTCCTAATGTTTGTTAATGCAGGCTGTTCTCCCTCACTGAATAACAAGCGCAGAGCAAATGATGTTTCTGCATTTTGAGAACATGAGACTGATAACACTAGTGGTTTGCTATTTTTCCAAGTGGCTCAAAAGCAGAGCAGCACATTATTTTTTTCCCACCCAAAGCAACTTAAAAGGGGAACAACAATTTTCCCCTATGAAAAACAATGGAGTGAACAGGTCAATAAATCCCTAATGCCAACCATTATCATACCTGAGGCTCCACTGGCCTATGCATGGCAGGCTGAGCAGGCTCAGAATTCCCATTGGAAAATGACTCTGATCTTGAAGGCACTGATGGCTCCAACACTCTCCCCGTCTGCTTTGACTGTGCTTCAGGAGAGCCTTGGTTAGTTTTTCTAAGGCGTTCTTCTGCCTGTACCAGAAGCAAGACATACACACATCAAAGAGGACAACTGACGTCTGAAAACAAAAAACTGTGCAAATTAAAAGACATTTAAATCAAAGCAAGGATCATTGAAAATATGATGCTACTATATATAAAAATAGTGCAAAAAGCAGACAAGCAACAAATTAGTCAATTGGCTTCATTTTCAAATTTGCAGTACAGCTACAATTTAAGTACAACTTAAATTTGGCCACAATTTAGATCACCGCCACATTCAAAGACCTATAACATTTTTCTTTGCAGAACCATTTGGTGATATTTTGATTGCTTTCTATTCCGGTTTTTGTTAAAAATTAGCCATTTTTTTGGTATTTTTTTCAATGCATGCACCATATGCATTAAATAACGCACTAACTCTTTTCTGTGGGTCATTACAAATGCGGCAATGTCAGATTTGTGTTTTTGTTTCTTTTCAACGTAGCATTGGCCACCATAGCTGGCAATATCACAGAGGTCTAACGGGTGACAGAGGGAGCCCCCCCCCCCCCCCCCCCTCTCTCTCTCTCTCAGCCTTTTACATGCTGCAGATACATTGAAAACAACATTTGAAGGCTTAAATAGAGGGGAATCAAAGGTTTCTCTAGTCATCACTGTTAGGCTGCATTCACACGAACGTATATCGGCTCGGTTTTCACGCTGAACCGATATAAGTCGTCCTCATCTGCAGGGGGAGGGGGGGTTGGGGTAATGGAAGAGCCAGGAGCAGGAACTGAGCTCCCGCCCCCTCTCTGCCCCTCTGCACTATTTGCAATGGGGAGAGGCGGGACGGGGGCAGGGCTACTTCAAGGAACTTAGCCTCGCCGCCGTTCCGCCTCCTTTCATTGCAAATAGTGCAAAGGGACGGAGAGGAGGAAGAAAGGGGGCGGGAGCTCAGTTCCTGCTCCTGGCTCTTCCATCCTCCCCCCACTCCAGATGAGGACGACGTATATCGGCTCGGCGTGAAAACCGAGCCGATATACGTTCGTGTGAATGCAGCCTTAGAGCAAGTGTCAGGCTGTCATCCATCAGCAAAGCACTCACTCCCCCTGGCACGGGAGACTCGTGCCGTTATTCTGATGCATCAATTAGAATAAGACCCCTTGACGGCCGCCGTAAAAAAGGCATATAGGTGGTCCTTAAGGGATTAAAGAGAATGTCAATAGCAAATTACCTGTGAAAACTATTTTAACGATAATAGTCTTGAGCAAATAGCCCTTAAAGCTGCTCTCACACAGTCAGCTTTTTACCACGATTAGCGTGCGTTTCAAATTCCGTGGTAATCACGGTATAACGCTCCTATTGATTTCAATGGGACTTCGCAGACCTGTTCTTGAGCACGGCATTTCTGACGCCGCAATTTGAGCGTTATCTGCTCTATATTTGCTTTTATTAACACACCTCATCCCCCATCACAATGATGAGGAGCATTAAAAACCGCTGTACAATGTGTTCAAAAATGCTGCAATTCTGAACATGGCGTTTTGTGAAGGCATATGTGAGCGGCCTAAGTATTTCTATGAATGGATTTGCCTCCGTATAAACAAACACAGGGTGCAGAGAAGGAATTACCTCTCGCACACGTTCAGCCTGATCGTAGTGGGGTTTAGGTTCTGGAGTATGATAACTTTGCTTGCTTCTTTCTTGCGGTTGCATTTGGGGCTGTTGAGGCTGCGGCTGTTGAGGTGGTTGTGGCTGCTGTGGCTGCGGCTGCTGCCTGTGATCATGCTGTAAAGACATAAGATATGCTTGTTCTTGCTGCAGTTGACGTTGCAGTCTCTCTGCTTGCCTGTGTTCCTCCATTTCTCGCCATCTATATTCCTAAAATCAAAGGACATAAGATGTGAACTACTGCATAAAACTATGCAACATAACACTGATCAGGCTATTTTCAGTATATGGTTCAAAATCTCCTAACAAGCTGAAAGTTTTCTGAACTTAGCAAACTTTTACAAAGAAAATATATGCATGCAGCGCCTTGGTAGGACAACAAGAAATAACGTGCATTTCAGGCCTCGCAATGGTGTTACCACCTTCCATTGCTCTGCTGTGTTATAGGAGCAGAACTATGAAAGTAACGGCAGTGCTGGATCCTTCATGTGTCAGACATCAAGGCTACCCAATTGATTACATTAACTATGACTCGATCCGCTGGGTTTCCTTCATGCTGCTATAGCAGAATAAAGGGAGTATTTTTTTTGCAGTCTGCACCTAAAGACGCAGCTTCATCCGCTGCTGCAGATTGCTGATCCATAACCCGCTGGTATGCATGCAGATTTTGGTATGGAATTTTCTGGTGTGGATTGCGAAAATAGTCCGTTCATGTGAAAGTGCTCTAATGAAAGCTTTTAAATAGAGATGAGCGAGTATACTCACTAAGGCACTACTCGCTCGAGTAATGTGCCTTAGCCGAGTATCTCCCCGCTCGTCCCTAAAGATTCGGGGGCCGCCGCAGCTGACAGGTGAGTTGCGGCGGGGATCAGGGGAGAGCGGTGAGGGGGGGTGGAGAGAGAGATCTCCCCTCCGTTCCTCCCCGCTCTCCGTGCCCCCGAATCTTTAGAGACGAGCGGGGAGATACTCGGCTAAGACACATTACTCGAGCCTAAGACTAACATATTTCCCTAGAAACTAATGCCAATAGTGATTAAAGAGTTTGTCTTCGATACATTCAAGAACAGGTCTGCTTACAATGTGCTTATTAGAAAGAAAAAAAAATTTGAATAATTAGTTGGCAGATTCGAGCTGCAAACAAACAATCATGATGTTGGACATCGCAGCCATTTTTAAAAGTGATCTGACGGATAGAAAAGGCAAGTCCTGATTTTTATACATGACCCCTAACTTTAGTTACAAGTCTGTTTTCTTAGAACAGTCTAAAGTTGCATGTTTGAGCACCCTTGGGAACAGTCCAATTCTACACACTGGGCGTTTCACCTCTTAAAGCAGGGTCTGCCTACCGGGACTACATGAAGCTGTGCCTGTCAATCTAGGGTGCAGACAAGACTTCCCACACCAGCTAATTGTTTGTACAGCTTGTGCAGCTGTGCCAAGACAAAGTTGATCCCCACAACCTGCAACAGCGATGGCATCAGATCACCAGTAAGCTCTCACCAGTAACATGGCCTGCTCTTGAAGCAGCTGTTGTTGAAGGATTTCCAAGTGCCTCTGCTCCTCCTCCAGCTGTCGTCTGATATACTCCTGTCACACAAACATTTTGGAGGGTTCAGGTTGTTAACCTGAGAGTGTGGAAAATGCACATGCACTAATGGCACTGCCAACAACTACAACTTAAATGACATGAGGCACATCTAGACACAAATTACAATGAAAACGTTCAGTGTGAAAACAAGGGAGACTTCGCTCCGAATTAAGAGGAGAAAGCGCGCAAATTCTCAGTTTGCCCTTTAAACAATTCTAAATCATTTCATTTTTAATGGCAACAGTTCTGCAAACTGAAATATATATATTATATATATATAAAAGTGATTATATACACACACACACATTAAAAGCCATTTAATGCTGAACTTTTTTTTCCAATACAGAATAGCAAAATCTAAACTCACAAGAATAGAGCACTGGGCAGAGACTGCCTATTCGAACACTCTAGTAATACCATGCTTTAGATTAGCATTTAATTGGCCAACTTCCTTCAGAAAGATGGAGAAATGTAGAAAACTTATTTGATATGATGGTGTGCCAACCGTCTTTTTGAAGGATTGTACTGTGTATTTAGCACCTTAAGTGTCAAGTTAACATTTGCTACATCTGTAGTGTTGCAAAGTTTTTTTTTTTCTATGGGGCAGTGTGCCTGGATCCAAATCAATGCTAGGTTATAGGAATTTAATTGTACATGTATTATATACTGAAAAAAAGCCCACACTCACCTTTTATAGTCCACCACTGCAGCATCTCTGGTCCATAGTCCCATGCTACGACTTGCCATACTTTGGCATATGACCTCTCCGGCTGCCAATCACTGGCTGCAGTGGTCATGTGCCATATTAAAAAAGTGAGGTAGTATCCCCAAACTGACCTACCACATTTTACTGTTATAATTATTTATTTCATTGGGAAGATGGAACAATACTTCTACTGTGCCACCTATAAGGTGTGAGGAGATTTCTAAGGCCATCCATGCTTCTCTGGGAAATGGGAAGATTGAACGATACCACTACAGCACCATCTATTGGAAGGCAGCAATCCTGCGCGTCAATGTCAGACTTTTTAACAAGCCGTGCAACAATGACTGAGCTGGGAGCCAAAGCCAGAATCTTCTCCAGGAGAAGATAACCATACACAGACAGCTGTTTCGGGGTGATTGCCACTTGGTGTGCAGCACCTTCTAGGCGCTCTGCATAAGAAACACTTTGTAGATATACACATAGGTAGGTAATACAGGATCCACCATTAACAATAGGTGATAAGCTGTGACCCTTATCTACTCCCCCCTTCTTGTACAATGGCCTTTGCACAGGTCACTGAACATGACTAGAGCAGTCTCCCATACAAGTCAATGAGTCCCCTCCTGTCCATTATGTGAATGACCCATGAGGCTGCTGTAAAGCATATGTTCTAAATTCTCAAATTGCTGTTAAATGTAGCAAAGGAAAGATGGCCGTCCCTATAGGCACAACAGGAAAAAAAAAAAAAAAAAAAGGTCTACACTCAGAAAATAAAAACAGATTAGAAAAATATTTCTATCTGGTTTTAATACAAAAAACGTTGGTGATGTAGTCCCTTTAAGGTTTACCTGTTCTCTCTCCACTCGCCTTTTCTCTTCTTCAGCTCTTCTACGTTCCTCTTCTTCCTTACGTCTTCGTTCCATCTCTTCCATTCTTTTTTTCTCTTCCTGCTCTCTTCTTCTTTGCTCCCTTTCTTGCTGCCGCCGAGCTTCACGTTCTCTTCTCTGTTGCTACTCAAAAAAAGTAAAAAGAAAATTAAATAAAAAGGCTTAACAAGTAGTCTGGAATTACCAAAGCACAGAAATTACCATACTATACCAAACACACAGTGCCTGTGGAGACGGACAGAACCAGCTGCAGAGGTAGTCTGACTGGGTATTCACATTGATTGAAATACAGTCCTGCTAAACAATCCACTTGTGCTATAAGTTATATGGTTGTCTCCAATACCATTAGGATACAATGAGTGGCAATCTGTCAAGTAATTAGTAACCGTAAGCTGCTTCTCATTGATATTTTATGAAGTTATTGTCAGACTAAAACCATGTTCACATTGGGGAAAACTTTGCCAAGCCTGGCATTTCCAATGCTGGACTTAGTACAAATCCCCCCTCCCCCCTCCCCAGCACCCTTTCCACTTAATATAGGAACGCACACCTTGTCATTTTTTATCCACATCTCTGGCACATGCGTGTGCCTTCTAAGAAATGTATGCCAGGTCCTACCTGGTGTGCATATTTGGTAAAATTTACTCCAGTTTCTGTCATAAATTCTACATCAATCTGTTGGTCCAGGGTGTCCACGAACCCATCTGACAAGCCCAGACCACTTTTGGGAGGAAAAATACTTGGGGCTGGTGCAAAAATAAAGAAAAGTCGCAAATGTTGCAGAAACTGGTGTGACACACTTTAGAGATGTGTGCAATTATGTTTTGGCCCCTACATTTGACATATGTGCAGGTTGGGAAAACTCCATGTACAAGACAAATGTACCCATAAGGCTCCAGTAAAACTGGAAGGGAAGTTCACTAAACGCCCCGAATTTTAGCTCAATTTACACCATCTGCAATAATCGACCGTCGTATGCGATGGACCCCAGACCATTACACTAGCTGTGGGGGCAGTGCACTGGCTTTGACACACCCACTGTCACCTCCATTTGCAGTGGAGTCAAACAATAAAACTGGACTACTACAGTGTGGTACTGGGTTGTCTTCAGGGACTAATCAAGGTTTAGTTTGGGCACGGATGACGGCTGTGTTTCTGCCTAGAGACCTTGGGGTGAACGCCTCAATCCTGCCTTTGCTGTAGAGCAGCACACTGCCCCCACTGCTGGTGTGGTGGTCTGGACGGCATTACAATCAACAGTTTGTCACCCCTTGTAGTGGTACGAGGGACAATGAGAATATCCTACAGCACAAGCATTGCCTCATGGCAGGGCTTCCAGCAGGATAATGCTCAGCTGCACACAAGGGTGCCACAGGAATGCCTCCACAACATTACCACACTTCCATGACCTGCCCGATCCTTCACAGACTTCTAGCCTAAACGGAAATCTGCAAGCACCTGAGGCTAGGGTTCCCGATTTGTGCCATATACTGTGCATACAGGGTCTTTTCCCGGAATGCACAGCAATCTAAAGTTAACGCAGTACCTGATCTTATTCATACTGCCAAGGCCCTTATACACGGGCCAATCATCGTTTAGAGCCTCGCTGGATTGTGGGAATCTGAATGATGATCGGTCAGTGTAAATGCATTTTAGATCTTGTTTGGACAGTTTTATCAGATTTTAAACCTCCTTATGATATGAGAGGCAACAATTGAATGCAAATTTCTTTAGAAAAGTCAATCTGTGATGTTCAATTTTCAGCTTCTTTTCCTAGAAAATCATTCATGCTAGATGTGCACTCCATATCATTTATCAGTCTAACTAATGAAAGAGTCCCGGTATGGAAAGCTTTACACTGCAGCCATACAAACAAATCACAAAGGGGAAAATTAACAATATATATGCATTTCAACTTACAAAGTTATTTAACCCATTAATGATGTGGCCCCTTTCTCCCCTCGCCCGGTTTTTGTTTTTTCCTCCTCCCTTAAAAAAAAAAAACAAACAAACAAAAAAACGCAACTCCTTTATTTATCCATCGACGTCGCTGTATGAGGGCTTGTTTTTTGCGGGTCAAGTTGTATTTTTCAATGCTACTATTTAATGTACCATATGATGTACTGAAAAAAACTTTTACAAAATTTTAAGTGTAGTAAAATGGGGAAAAAAACAAACTGCCATCTTTCGACACGCCTTGTTTCAACAGCACACAAACTGCAACAAAATTGACATGTTAGGGCTCAGTAGGATTACTACCATACCTTGTACAGTTTTTTTTTGCTGCACTATAATTTTTTTTTCAAAGACATTTAATTTTCTTAAATTTTCTGCTGCCATAATGCTTTTATTTTTCCGTTGACATAGTTCTGCGAGGGCTCATTTTTTGTGGGACGTCCTGTAGTTTGTGTTGGTACCATTTTGTAATACATACATATGACTTTGATTGCTTTTTATTGCATTTTTTTTCTTGGAGACAGGGTGACCAAAAAAGTGCATTTCTGGCGGTTTTAACTTTTTTTTTCTGACGACGCTCATCGTGTGGGCTAAATAATGCATTACTTTGACAGACGCAGCGATACCAAATACGTATTTTTGTTTTATTATTTCAATTCTTTTATTATAAATATGGCAAAAGGTTTTTTTTTTTGTTTAACTTTGTACTTTTCTTCTTTTTTTTTAAATAAAATTTGTAAAACGTTATTGATCTTGTTCACAACAACTTGCAATGCTTTGATCGCTCCTGCAGTATGATGTAATGCCATGGCATTACATCATACTATCGGGTGGGCAGTTTATTGAGCCATCTTATGGGCATGGCTTGCTAGGCATTCTGCCAGGATGGCCCTTGGGCCTTTCAGAAGGCCCCGGGCTGCCATGTCACCTGCACGGCTCCCTGCGATCTCATCATGGAGGGCCGTATGGGACCCCCAAACGACGTTTGGGGGATTTAAATGCTGTCAGAATTGACAACGGCATTTAAAGCGTTAACAGCTCCGATCAGCCGTGCGGCTGATTGGAGCTGTTGCCGCCGGGTGTCGGCTGTAAAAAAAAACCTGCTGGCTCCCGCGCTGTATGAAAAGAGCGCGCCCCGCAATCTCTCTTTATGCATACCCCGACGCTGCAGAACGTAAATGTACATCCTATAGCAGGAAGGGGTTAAAAGTCTTGTACAGGACTAAAAAAAAAAAAAACCAAAACATAACTGCTTTCATCGAGAAACATTACCATACTTGTCTATTGGTTTGTGGCATTATAGTGACGAAGCTGCAATATCACACACAACGTGTGGACCTATGTTGCTCTATTTTTGTTTTTCTAGTGCTGTCCAACCCCTATAATAGTCTATTTATACTGATTTCACTAATTTTAAACTGGGGTTATTAAGGGCCACAGTAAAGAATTCAGCATTGGCTTCCATGTTTGTGCTGGCCCACCTCCATGAACACTATAGTCCAGTCTTGTCTATCAGTTAGATGAAACTTATTTCCGACCACCATGCTGTACATGAATATCATAGAGGGGGGGAGCAGTTAAAGGGGGTTCTGTAAAAAAAATAAAAAAATAAAAAAAATCAATACTTACCTATTCCTTCCCTGTCAGTCTTCTTACTGCATCTTCTCCTCGTTCCTCCAGTTCCCAGGGTCACCTCACCTCCAGCCGGCTGGATCCTCCTCTTCCTGCGACGTTACGTACATTCTTGACAGTCGTCTTCCTGCTGATCAATGTACACTATCTCAGTAGTGCCATAGTGGTCACTACCTAGCAGGGAATGCCAAATCCCATGCCGGGCTATTGCTGGGAGACTGCGCATGTGCATCACAGGAAGAAGAGTATCCGTCCGGTTGGAGAATATGTGACCTGGCGGACTGCAGGAGACGGGAGAAGATCAGTGAGGAGAAGATTTGGTAAGAAGACTGCCTGGGGAGGAATAGGTAAGTATTTATTTTCTTTTTTCTAATGACAGAACTCTTAATGCAAAAGAACATACATGCATGGCAAAGAGATGGTGCCATGCATGCGCAGCCTTTACAATTCGCACCGAGAGACAGCTGTAACCACTTACACCAATATGTCTGCTGTACCCATCTGTGCCCTAGTTTGTCCAAAACTGAGATTTTGTTTTTTAAGCATCAGCCACACACCGGCCGCAACTACTAGCGTCCACTCATGTTCATCCCACAATCAGATGTCAATCAGTACCTGGAGGGCAGGCTGAATATGCCCATCAATATCTTATGCCAACTTCTGAGAAAGCAGCATAAAAATAGTGTCAGATTCTCTTTAAAATGGTCATGGAAGCAGAAGGGAGGCAAGAGAAAATTTAGTTATCCCAAGCTTAAAAAAAAGCAGCATCATAATAGACTCACGTCATACAGTTGAGGGCATCGCTTACCATGCGGTTTCCATAATGTGGTAAGATTAATGGGGCTGGTACTACATGAAATAACGTCACGAAATGCACTAATCCATATGTCTATGTTGCCTTAGACAAGTATTTCTCAACTACATTGCTGAAATATCCCAAACCATTCAGATTCTCCTTAAGATTTCCTTAGTATTGCACATGTGTTTTCTCTATAGGAAATCCCAAAAATGATGACCTGTTGCGGTACTTGACAGCAGAAGTTGAGAAACAATGATGAAGAGAACACAAGACAAGCTTCACTAAAGATACTCCTCTCCATTTTAGCTTGAAATGTAACAAACCTTCTCCAAGAATCCTTATTTACACAATACACAATTGTGTTACAACGAACACTTGGCTGATTTTGTACCTCTTCTAGTCGCCTCCTTTGCTCTTTTTGCTGTTCTATGCGCTTCTGTCTCTCTGCCAATAGTTGTCTCTTGTACTCCTCCTGCTCTCGGAGTTGCTGCTCCTGTAGCAGCTGCTGCCTACGCAAGGCCTCAGAACGCTCCTTGTTCTCCTGCTGCAGCCTCAGGAAATCACGCCGAAGGGTGGACTCTCCAGGCACGTTAACAATCGAGCTAAAGGAATAAAGGATTAATTCGGACATATCAGTAAAATGGACAGTAGATGAAAAGTCTATTCTGCATAACTTAAGTAGGCCACAACAAAAGCTCCAGTAAGCAGAAGTTCTTTAACCCCTTAATGACATGGCCTATTTTGGCGTTGAGGACCAAGTGATTTTTTCGTATTTTTCCATCTCCATTTTTCAAAAGCCATAACTTTATTTTTCCGTGGACGCGGCCGTATAAGGGCTTGTTTTTTGTGTGGCGAGCTGTAGTTTTTATCGGTGCCACTTTTGGGTACGTAGACAATATCGTAAAAATTTTTTTTACATTTTTTATGATAACGGAGATAAACCGCATCAATTCTGCCATAGATTTCTTTTTCTTTTTTTTACAGCGTTAATCATGCAGCATAAATTACACACAATTTTTTCTGCGGGTCGGTACGGTTACAACGATACCAAAATTGTTATTTTTTAGGTTTTTACACTTTTTTGCAATAAAACCCCCTTTTTTTTGGAAATCTTTTTTTTTTTCTCTATAGCTGCATTCAAAGTCCTGTACCTTTTTTTTTTTTTTTTTTTATGTACGGAGCTCTATGAGGGCTTATTTTTTGCGAGACGAGCTGTAGTTTTTATTAGTACCATTTTGGTGAATGTAGGGCTTTTTTGATCACTTTTATTGCACTTTTTGTGAGGCAAAATGCTAAAAATTAGCATTTTGCCTCTGTTTTTTAGCTTTTTTTTTAACGCTTTTTGTCATACAAAATGAAAAGTGCGTTCACCTTTTTGTACACGTCGTTACGGACGCGTCAATACCAAATATGTGGGGTTTTCATTTTTTTCCCCTTTTTTATGCTAATATTAGAAAAAGCATTAAAAAAAAGGGGTTTTTTTTACATTTTTCTTTTTTTTACATTTTTCTTTTCGTTTTTTTTACACTATTTGAGTCCCTCTGAGGGACTTGCAGTAGTATGCCTATGATCGCTGTGATAAGGCATGGCAGAGCTACTGCTCTCCCATGCCTTATCGCCTATACAGCGATTATAGGCACAGGCAATACAGGACGCCAGTGTCTGGCGTCCTGTTGCCATGGCGACAGGCCGGGCTCTCGCGATGACATCGCGAAAGCCGGCCGGAGACAGAGGGATCGCGATCCCTCTGTGAACTCTTTCCCTGCCGCGATCTACTTAGATCGCGGGAGGGAAGGGGTTAACAGCGGGGTGACGCATCTCTGATGCCCCCCCGCTGTTGCAGCGGGACGCCGGCTGTGAGTGACAGGCTTCCAGGACGTAACGGTACGTCCTGGAGCTGGAAGGGGTTAATATTCAAGTTCTATATGGCAAAATGTTTTTAGGTTTAGTTACCATAGCATGCTACGGGGGGGATTTGCTGCAGAGTCCAGAGGCGTTCGCCCGCTCCGGATTCCACAATTCAAATCCGTCCGTGTGCATTCCCCCATAGTAGAATTAAGCACAAATAAGTTACCTGCACTGAGATCTTGATGTACAATTTACAACACAATGAAATGGCATTTTAATGAAACTGGGACTAAATTTAATAAGGATCTGTCACAGGAAGAAGTCAGCAGGACTGCATGCATGGCTCTGCAGCTGTGGCCCCGCTGATTATCCCCATTTTTTCTTCATACTCACCTCCCCTTCCCTCTTCTTGGGTCCCGCTCCTGGCACTGTGAATGAGTAAAGCGAACACTGCATACGCTCAATGGGTGACGAAAGATTGACAATCCAATGTCACGCGTGACAATGAGGATCGCCCACTTGACATATTGACAGAACTGGGGGTGTTGCCTAAGAATATCCTGTTCAGGCAAAGTGAGGAGAGCGGTCTTTATCCAGCAACAGGTCAACATTAAATTACATTTAGAGTAGGTTTCATAAACGCTCAACTACTGAAGGCTTTAAAAGTAGAACATAAAATAACCTTGGTTCTCCTTCCTGCTCAGGCACTTCCTCTTCCTCCTCTTCACTTCCACTGTACTCATACTCCGTTTCATCTTTTAGGGGGAAGAAAGGGAGAAAAGAAAAAAAAAAAAGTTTACCTAGAGCATTTTTGACTTTACTTCAAAAGAGATCATTTAAAAAGCCGATATGATGCACTGTATTGGGCAATACGAGACATCAGGACACCTAAAAGCAAGTTATCGGGAAATTCCGGTGACAGAGTGCGCACAGAAATCCTGCAGCAAATCTGCCCAGTCGGCAACCCCCTTAACAAACCCTAAAACAATCAGATCAGCGTTCACATTGTAAGGCAAGTTTCACATGAGCGAGGGTGAATTCAAGCAGAGAATCATGGCCCGATATCGCCATCCACGTGAAAGCCCCATGGATACGAGGCGGTATCATGTAAAAACAGGCTAGCATCCACGGGGATAAAGGGAACCCCCCACTGCGGCTATGACAGAGGTTCACGGAGTCCTCCCTTTTTTTATAATGGGGCCGACGCTGCTGCAATGAAAACGGGGCTCCTAGCTGAGATCTCACAGCTAGATAGAACATGCCACCATTTTTTCCTGCATAGCAATGCATCTTTAAAAGAATGGAATTCATATTGTATTGGTGCAAGATTTTCTTGGCCATGCGAAAATGGCCTAAGAGGAAGTAGAGAAACGTCCCATTGACCAGGGAAATAACACAGAGGTGACAATTTATACATTTCCACAGAAAGCAGACTTATTTTATAGGGAACGGAAGGATATACTGAAACAAAAATCAAGAGAGTTAATAGGTCCTCTGAACAGCAAACGAGAAATGATTCACTGAAAGACTGTTGGTAGTAGATTAAAAGGAGTGTTAGGAATGTCATCATTGTTGCAAAGGACAAAATATCAACTTTATCTGGATGTGAGTGTAAAAAATGCGCCTTAATTACATATTCCAAGACAGTTTTTGTTTTATACCCAAAAGACAACTGGAAAATGTAGTTCATCACTGACCTTTCTCTCCTCTCTTCTTTCTGGTCCTGTCTATATGATCCTTCAGCTGGATCCTGACTTGCCTTTCGTTTGGCTGGTCTCTTATAAATGGATGCTTTAGAAGCTGTTCTGTAGGGGGACGTTGCATGTAATTTTTCACTAGACAACCTTCTATAAAACTAAAAAACTTCTTGGACCTTCAAAAAAAAAAAAAAAGAAAAGAAAGGTTTAATACAAACACACCAACATAAATCAACATATCATTTGCAACATGGCAAATATCCAAATGACAGATATCAGATATGTTGTACGCTTATTTTAGACATGTATTAGGAGCATAGTCACATAGCCAAAAATTCTCCATTGCGAAAGTGGCTTTCACCCGTGCCATCATGTGAATTTTGCTGAGAATAATGCTCTATGCACTGCAAAATTCAAATGAAACCTCAAGTGCAGTTCTGCAAGTAGGATACTAGTGGGAAGAGCTAGGAGAAGTACACAGCAGCCAAGGGGGAAAGAAATCGCATCACCTCACCACTGTAACCAAAAGGCATGCACCAGACACTGCCATCAAGGGGAGGACAGTTCTAGGGGCTGATGAGACTTTGGCTACTGATGGAAAAAAAGCATTTTTTTGTATGGTCAGACCATCTTCACAGTAAAGCAAGGCAGTAGAATGCTTCTCTGTGACAGGCCGTGAATGGAGAAAATTATACAATTCTACACAATGGTTTAAATTAATGTAGAAGAATGTAGGAGCAAAAACATGCTGAAGACTGCAAGAGAACTGCAATGTGGGAAAAGTTTTTTTTTTAAACAAACAATGCCCCAAAAACAAGAGTTAAAGCTACAGAGTAATGACTTAAAACAACAAAGATAAATTCTTAGGCTGGGGTCACACGTGGAAATCTCGCAGAATGACCGCACGGAAATACCGCAAGATTTCCACGTTAGAAATGCAGCTTTAAAACCCGCGGCCTTTCACTGCAGATTTTGAAGCGGCTTCGCCACCTGCATTCCGCAGCGGTCAACTCCTCCCCATAGAGAGGAGTGCAGCCGCCACAAAAACGGGGAAAGAATTGACATGCCGCAGCTTTGAATTCATGTAGCATGTCCATTTCTGCACGGCTTTTGTAAATTTCGTCCACTTTGCTGCTTTAGCCCAGGAGTAAAAGCCGCGGGGGGGAATTTTCGTGCAGAAATTCTGCATGGAAATTTCGTGGCAATTACACCCAGTGGGAACCCAGCCTTAGAGTGGCTAAAACACATTCTAGGCCTAAATCCAACAGTTTCTGGCAGGGCTGAAAACAGCTGTTTACTTCTAGCTCTACTGCATGGTAACAGCTTGAGGAGTTTCATAAAAGAACGGAGAAGCACTGCAGTACAAGCTGAAGAGTTCTGCAGTCACTGACTTGGGTGCAGACAGCACTGCAATTAAAAGGACACTTTCTAGAGACGTCCTTCCCCTTTGACAACTGATGTAATCATCCTTTTCCCTTTAATCTCAGATGTCTCAAATTAAAATGCCAAATACTTTCAGGGCCCTGTTCAATAAGCAGCTCTACAATGGGCAATAAGGCACTTCTATTTTACTGTATTTATGTGAAAGATTCGATAACTTGTAAAACCTTCCTTGAAATCTGCAATGTAATAGATTGGAAAGTCTTAACTGACTTACAGAAGGGCAAATGAGGTAACCGTTTAGTTAAACAAGAATTAAAATTCAGCATACAGCATATTACATATCCAAGTATTTAATACACAGTCATATTGAAGAAGGCCTGGGTGAATGAGCATCAAACCCTCACATAATGCTTCAGGGAAAATACTACGTGTACATATGGTATGTAACAACTTATTAGATCTTGTAGTAGGGTGGATTACTGGGATGAAATCTACAACATACTTCGCAAGCGGAAGAAAAATCGCAGCATGCTCTATTTGCCACGTGGACAGTCTCCATTAAAGTCAATGGAGGCAGTGTGAACCGCAGACCATACACAATTAAAACTACATATGGGCTATGGGTACCCGCGTCACCGCTAATTAACGCCACGGGAAATACAAAAAAAAAAAAAAAAAAAAAAAGAACCCAGTACAGTGCATGACCGCCAATGAGCTGCCACATTCATTCGTAATTCAGTAGAAACAGGTACACAGGGTCACCAACCGGGCTCACAGCTGGAATCTGCTGTGGGCTTCACGCATGTGGAATTCGGTATGCCTGCATGAGCTCGGCCTTAGGCCTCATGTCCACGGGAACGCACAGTTTCCACTTGTGGAATCTCGCAGCAGTTTCCACCCGTGCCCGCAGCCATGAGGCCTAAAAAGACATTTTCTTGCCTGGCCAATAGCCTGTGGGTCTTCATCGCTGCCAGATCTTTTTTTTTGCATGGTGGATGCGTCCAGGCGCACCAACGGCGTGCTGCATTTTTTTTAAAGCTCTTGCTTCCCTGCGGATCCGTGGCACAGATGCAGCATCAGCTGCGTCTGTGCCGCGTATCGGACTGCTTCCATTTGTGAGGGTATATATATATATATATATATATATATATATATATATATATATATATTGCCATATGTTCTTTATACTTTTATACCTATATGCAAGTTTTATTCAATTCCAAATGAGAAAAAACTTATATGTCGCCTTACATCAGATATTCCAAGGCTTTGCAAGGCTGAGAGAGATGATACCGAACCAGACATGAAGGCCGCATGTACTTGGCTGTTTTCCCAGAAGCAAGATATCAAGATGTTCCACTATGTACATAATTTTCACTGTCTTAGGCCGGAAATCCGGACTTCCCATATATGGAGAATGCATGCTTGGCCGTTTTCTTAGAATTGAGTGGGTCATTCTTTGTACTGGAGTTAATTGAATACGTGATTTTCTGTACGTAAGCCAGAGGCGCCAGTATCAAGATAATGACTGTTATATGATTTTCAGTGTCTCAGGCCGGAAATCCGGACTGCCCATATATGGTTATGAGCCGATCACCCCTTGCTGGGGATGGGACAAAGGGTATAAGATCTCATGTAATCTGTAATAAAACACAGCCGAGAGCCATGTCCCGTGTGAGAAACTATACCAGACCTCCGTGTGGTGTTTTCTTCTTATCGCCGGCAGCGGGCAAGTGGGGTGGGCCCGATTGGTGCTGTACTTAGAATATATTACCCTGACACATTGACTGCAATGGAAGCTATCTGTGCGCAGAAGATGGAGCATGCTGCATTTTTTCCCCCCTGCGCAGTCAATCTGCAGGCCTGGAAAAACGACATCTGCAGGCATTTAAATTACCTGCAGATGCCCAATGATTGTCTATGGGGCATACTGAACTGCGGATCGTCCGCATTTCAATTATGCCTGTGGATACGAGGCCTTATGGTTGGTGCTTGTGTGGTAAGTCTATGAGCATGTGAAATAAAATAATCGGTACTTGTAGGTTATCTGCCACTAGTTTAAGATTCTATTATCGTCTCTATCTTGCAGGCTATTGCCGCCTTTATACCACCTAAAAAATATAAATTATGTTTTATGATAAATAAGAGTTTAAGGCCTCATGTACACTCAAAAAATACAATCTGCCGCGGATTTCCACGCGGAATTGCTTTAAATGGCATTTTTTTGCATGCAGATATCCGCACACATTGCTATCAATGTGATAGCAATGTTGCCGATCCGCGCGGATTCTGCGGCAAATGGAGCATGCCGCGTTTTTTCTCCCGCGCATAAAAAGCGCAATTCTTTTAAAATGCTATCCGCGGGTGCAAAAATCAATTTAATGGACCTGCGGATGGCAATGATTCCCTATGGGCAAAATCTGCGGCGGAATCCGCAATTCCATTTACCCAGTGGACATGAGGCCTAAGGCCTCCTACACGGGCAGATTTGCATTGCGAAATCCAGAAAGGGATTCTGCAGCAAATCAAGCCTATGGCATGCTATGAGAAAACGTGATTTCCTGCTCGTGTGGAAATGTATAGAGATTTTCCGCTGGTGAAGGAGAAATCGCAGCATATTGCGATTTTCTGTGGGCTACGCACGGCGGGCTTCCACTGAAGTCAATGGAAGCCATCCGTCCCACGGCCATTCTGCAATAATCAGAACTGCATGTGCTGGGGTTACTGGCTAGGCGCCAGGCCGAACTCCGCTGCAGGAATTCCACATGCGGGGCCCAACCTGCCCGTGTGCAGGCGGCCTAAGAAATACAGGTTTTTTTGTATTGGTGAAATATTTGTGAAATTAAATTTAAAAAGTGGCGACAAGTACCAATAATCACACCGACAATACGTTAATTTAGTTTTTTAGTTACATAGTGTTCAGCTGGACAGATTTTCAAAGAACAACAGTGTACAGAAGAAAAAACTAAATAAAACACATTCCAGTACTAAACATAGTATTGGCGGGATAGTAAATTGCGCACAAAGCCAACATAATCATGGAACTCATATAGCAAACAAAAAGACAAACCAAAAGCAGCAAGATGGTATGAGAAGACTTCTAAATCTGGAAATACCGTCCAGAATAAAAGGTTCCAAAAATTCTGGTTGCGGTTCGGACACAAAATAAACCTTAGGAGTGATCGCGTCATCTGAGGGACATTCCCACCAGACGTGCAGGAGGGTCCCCTGTTCTATATAATAATGCCAGCAGTTTATCAGAAACCAGAGGGGCAAATTAATGTACTTCAACTGGGCTTCGATACCAGCGAGAGAGAATTTTGTAATTGCGCAAATTTTGGCCTAATGTCCACGAGCAAATCTGAATTGCAGGTGACACGCGCGGACGATCCGAATGCGGAATCTGACCCCACCCGTGGATGTGAGGCCTTTCTGTCTAGTTGGATCATCCAGCAATATCCCCGTAGCAGTGAACCATTTATCTAGGAGCGAGGGATAGCCGGGCACTAATAAAGATAGGAGATCATACAAGAGAAACCCAATAAGACGATGAATCCACCTGAACAAGTAGGCTTTAAAATGTGGTAAGTGTGCGCGGAAAAGTGTCCTAGAGAATAAAATACCTAAAAGAGAACAGAGCTGATCATATGAGAACCACGACCACCGCCAATGCAGTGACTGGGCCTGCAAGTCCTGCACTGACAGTAAAGTGCCATTAAAGGCACGACATGTCTAAGATGTATGTACATAATCCAGGAAGTGTGAAACACCCACCCCAGGGGTGAAGGCCATTTTTTTGAACAAACGTGTAAAGTGGGTTTGGACTATGAGAGATGAGATCTAATCCTTAAAAAGTGATCTAAGCATGCAGGACCAGAGGCACCAGGACACAGAGTAAAAGACGCTGGCCTATGACAAACTCAGCCAGGAAAGACAACATAGTGGGGCAGGATTAAGGTTTCTCTCAAGGGACATCCATTGTTTAGTAGACCCCTGATGGAACCTGTTAGCTATTCTAGTAAGGGGGGAGCCCAATGGTACAACTGTAAGTCAGGAAGTCCCACCCCCTAGATTTAGGCCAGAAATACGTATAGAAACCTCAGAAAAATATCCATTTTAAAACAGTTCCCTTCCCAATCCAGGACAAGGGCTTCTTTCGGCAAGTTTGCAGGTCACTCAAAGGTTTATTAAGGAGGGAAGAAAAATTAAGGTCATATAGGGAGCGTAAATCAAAAGGGATGTGTGTGTCTAAGTAGGTGTCGAGGGAAGAATGTAAATTTAAAAGGGAAATTAGAGTCCAAAAATTGGACGTGGGAGTGAGGGGAGAAATATTAAGGGCCTCTGTGTCTTAGAATAATTGACTTAAAAGTTACTGAGGTGGCTTAAACACTAAAGCTCTTCAATAATGATGGGTAACGCGATACAGGAATTGATACATAAAGAAGAAGGTTGTCAGCGTAAAGTGCTGCCTTATGTTGCTTGTCTCCCACGGCCACACCTTCGATGTCTTGATTGTTCCGAAGGGCATTTGACAAGTGTTCCATAATCAACATATATTAAAAAGGGCCAAAAATTGATTAAACATATATAATAAAGAGAAGAGGGGACAGCCCTGGCGCTCGATCCAATCACAGAGCTTACTTACACAGCACTGACGGCAGGAGATTTGAAAGCAGAGCAGGGAGATGACAGCAGGGAGAATTCTAAAGCAGCTTGATTGGCTGTGAATGATCGAGCACTGGCTGGGATTGGCTGACGCTCAATCCAATCACAGCTCTTACTTACCTAGTGCTGACGGCGGGGAATGACAGAGCCGAGCAAAGAGGATGGCGAGGGATGACAGCGGAGAGAATTCAAGCAGCCTGCCGCACCGCCACCGGAGACACAGACACCGGCTGGGAGGTGAGTATAGAGGTTTTATTTATTTTGTTAAAGCCTTCACTGATTCGAGCTTAAGCCGAGGGGGGCTTTTTCAGCACAAAAAAAAATGTGCTGAAAAACTAGCCTTAAGCTCGAGTATATACAGTAATCAGTTCCCTATATATCACCGTGACAGGCCAATTTGCCAATTATTATCCAGTAAGACTGAGTCACTGATGGGAAACACTAATAATTAAAATATAACTTTTACTGAATTTATGTATTAAAAAATGCACGATCAAAAACTATAAAACGATGTGCCTCTTATGTCTCAGAATAGCACTGATACAGTCATTGTTCATGACAAAGGTTCTTTTATTGTTCTGTCCTCATATTAATACTGACACTGGATACGTATCCAGATCATCGAATCTGGTATAAAGTATAAGGGTAAACAGTAGAGATGAGCGAACGTACTCGGATAAGCACTACTCGTCCGAGTAATGTGCCTTATCCGAGTACCTCCCCGCTCGTCCTGAAAGATTCGGGACGCGCTGCGGAGCGGGGAGCTGCAGGGGAGAGCGGGGAGGAACGGAGGGGAGATCTCTCTCTCCTTCTCTCCCGCCCGCTCTGCCCCGCTCCGACTTACCTGTCAGCAGCGGAGCGCCCCGAATCTTTCAGGACGAGCGGAGAGATACTCGGATAAAGCACATTACTCGGACGAGTAGTGCTTATCCGAGTACGTTCGCTCATCTCTAGTAAACAGCAATCATTTAACTATTGCCGCACTTGTATTTATGTATCCATACAAATGATTTGTGGTCGGTCACTTATAGGACCATATTCAACAGTCACACTGTGATAGAACATACAATCTGTTAGTACCTGGTCAAATATATATTATTACTAGATTCGTACACAGATCATTGAGTCCAGTGTCAAGTATACAATAGGATATCAAACGGCACTCATTGGACTGTTGCTGCGTTTGTATTTATATATCCATGCAGAAGGTTTGTGGCCAATAACTTATAGGACCATATCGTCCAGCCACACTTAAATAAGACCCACAAGCTCTTCGTACCAGGTCAAGTCTATATTTTCATAGGACACTAAAATCAAAACCATATATATCACTGTGCTGCGCTTTATGTTTATAAATAACAGCGCTATGTTCGGCACCTAGATATATATATATGTTAAGTATGCATTCATTCGCCTATTGGCTACATAGAAGGCAGCTAATATGAGGTTAATGAACTTCCAATTAGTTTATTATGTGGAGAGTTTCCGCCCCTGTTTCAGCCTGCATATGTGTTACACATCTCATCTCAAAGGGACTGCATATAGTTTCAGTGAGCTTTGATGTTAACATTCTCCAAAAACTCAGACCCCTTGGATTAACTATAATACGTCGCTATGGTCACTTGATATTAAGGCACGTGACTAGATGCGATGTTATGAGGAATCCACCATTCATGTTAATAGGTGGAAACAAACAGCTCTTATTTGAATACTGATGTTTAGCATCTCAAAAACGGGGTAGAATGATCAGTCACTAGACTTCAGAGTCAGACCAAACTTATAAAACCCCTTAAGAGCGCAACAAAGTACCACCGACGCGTTTCTGCAGCCAAAAATCAATCAGGGTAGTATTATTACATGGTACAGAGCCCTAGATGTGAACAGCCTGGATGGCTGTGAGTGAATGAGCATAGATGGTCTGACACCTTTGCCTATGGCTTTATATAGTTCAGGCCACGCCTCGTCTCTGCTGCTCCAATGAGCTGATCCTGTATATGTTTGCCGCTTCCAAGTCTCGCGATGGTTTGGCAGAAGCGCGCATGCGCAGAACCCGATGGACCGCGGCCGCCAACCAATGCCAACCAACAGCCGCTGGCCGTCAGGAGAACGTAGCGGCGCGCCGTTGCCATGGTAGCGCAGACGCTAACCTCGGCAGTGGCTGACAACACCCCTTATGGGACGATATACAGTCTGCAGACTTTAGAGCATTTGCACATACTGCCGATCTATGATGTAAGTATCATATTGATGTTTAGTGTAATAAATAGAGTCGGCATTGTAAGGCACCATGGGAATGTTAAGGGAAAATGTTAAAGGAAAAGTGTTGTAGAATTTTAAGGAACTAACTGGACCAATGTATTTGTTGCCGTCATACATCCTAGGGAAGAGGTTATGGGACAATTGCTTTTCATCTGCTGTATTCCACATTGTCGGATAATAAAGTTCCTATAAATGTTAATCATATATTCAAATATCAAATCAACGTCTTCCAATTATCTCAGAAACGGTCTGGCGTCATATTCTGGAACCTATATGATAAATGGCATCATGAAATCAATGGCTAGGTTCAGAAACCAATCAAACCTCCATGGTTGAATATTAATCGATATTTGATACTGCATGGAATATTCATTGGAGGAAAACAATGTGTATACTATATTGTGTGGCAGATCAGTCGGTACAAATGGTCACCAGAATTAGAAACTCACCATTTCTTTGATTTTAGCCGTGGAGGAGGATTTCTTGGGATAAGGAAGAGCGCTCTCATTGGGTGCATGTCACACAGGGCTTTGGGGAAGGAAAGAAGGACATCTCATTTCAGAATGCAAAGTGTACAGAAAGAAGGCTTCTTTTTAATAGAACTTTTAACAACTTACGAGGTGCCCCTTCTGCCATCTCAATAGCAGTGATCCCACAAGACCAAAGGTCACTCTGTAAGAAAAAGGAGAAAAAAACAAACCAAAAAACACTACAATTTTTCCCAGAAAAAAAAGTTTTCAATAAATGGAATGTTTAAAGTATTTTTATTCACAGATATTGTCTGTGCAACCACTAAATAATAACGTTACTGCAACATAGTCTAAGCAAGTCTTCTACAAAAGGATCTGCCATGTATATAGAGCTGCCATGCAGCCCCTACAGACTATACATTGAGGAACATTGGGAACCCAAGGAGAACAGCATGTATGTGGGGAAAATAGAACAAATCAAAATTCACAAGCCTACTTTATTCTGCCATACTAAAATTAAAATCATCGACTTACTCTGTAATCATAGGTAGCATCGGGGTTCTCATCACAAGCTATAACTTCTGGGGCCATCCAATATGGTGTACCAATAAATGTATTTCTGCGGCCTACCGTCCTGTCCAGCTGCGCACTGACACCAAAATCCACTGCAGAAAATACAAGAGCATGAAAAATTAACATCTTAAAAAAAAAATAATTAAAATTATAGGTTGCATAGTCAGCTGATCTATACTCTGGAGTGTTAGGGCTCGGTCAAACGAGGGGTTTTACGTGCAGTGAATAGAACCTATTGATTTCAATGGGTTTGTTCGCTGCTGAGTATTTGTCCTGTAACTTTTGGTCGCCTGAAGAAGAAAAAAAAAACACAACATGTTCTAGCTTAGTGCATATTACACACCAAAATAGCCCATAGAAGTGAGCAGATGTGTAAATACACAGGAAACAAGCACATTCGCTGTGTATTTACGCAAGAAATCAATGGGATTTTCTGCGGGGTCTTTTTTATGTACATAAATATGCTGTGTTTTTATGCACAGTAAAAAAAAACTGTAGATAGGCAGAAACCCAAAGGGCATCACCATATTTCAGTCAGGGTATACGTTGTGTATTAACCAGGCCAAAATACCAAAAAGCCCTTACTAAACACTCATTAGGAATGCATAGGAAGACATTAAAGCAATATCATCATTGCACCACTGCGTTTGTGCATTCAGCTGATTTCTGCAGGAAGCAGACAGCTCTGTTTCTATTGCAGTGGCCCGATTTGGTATTACAGTTGAAGTTCCCATTCATTTAAATGAAAATTTTACTTGTAATACAAAGCATGGCCACTACATTCAGAACAGAGCTGTCTGCCTTTTGCAGAAGTAAGCTCGATGCGCAAGCACAACAGCCTGGCGAAAAACTGGGCGGCAGACTTTTCCTGACCTACTAGTTGATGCCCCATCCCAAGGGTAGACCATCATTAGTTTACAGCTGGACAACCCGTCACTTTTTTTTTTGTGTGTAAAAACACATTGTGGAGAAAAACGTGATGTCCTGACTCATTTACATGGCCATATCTATCGTATCTTAATTTTTGTGTTTTGATTTATGATGCCAGAAAATCCCTTTAAGGCATAACAAATGCACACAAAAAGTAGTCTACACTCTTTCTAAAATGACATTTCTCCTGCTATTCACGTGCTTGCGGTGTGCTGTTTGTTTACGACTGTGCTGCAGTTGTGGAGTGCGTCAAGAGGGTCAGCTTGATTCAGAAACTAAAGTTTTTAACAAGAACTGCCTTTCTGTGTGATTGGGTATCAAACTCCGATAATCCTCTTAATATCTTGTTCCAAGCTCTCATTTACCACTTCGCATGCATGGTTCCCACACCACCCCAAGATGGCACACTACTGAGGACATGTCTGACTGGACAGCGATAAGTAGCCTCTACTACATGTGACTATTTGAATAGACATCATTGCAGGCAATTCACAACAGTGCTGCCCGAGTCAAGTGTCTGCTGGCGACAGCTCGGAACAAGATTTAGGGTTTTAGGTTGATTAATAAGTGTCAGTTCTTAGAACCCCCATATAATTATCATGCGAAATATGGAAATCGCCACAAAGGTGTGCTAGGACATATAATACATACATATCTGCTCTGTCTACGTAGATTTATTTGGTCGAAACCTGGATTAGTTGAGCAATACTGATATTCAATACAAAGCGAAAAAAAATATAAAAAGAACCACACCAATTGCGTTGTACACGGTTCAAGAACAGGATATATGGCTAAATTGCAAACATTCGTATATAAAAAGAAGCATTATCTGTGCCATGGTTTTAGTCTTTGACCACTATATAATTCTGGGTTTCCTGGAAAGCTCGCATTCTATTTTTATTCATTCCCGCTACTCTAAATATATGCCAAGATATAGTGGCATCTATGTCTGCCTGCCTGCGAGCTAGGTCTATTTATAATACATAACCTACAAATAGCGCACACACCCAGAACAAATTAACTGAGTTAAAACCCATTTAGATCATTATTAAAATGTCATCAAAAAAAGGACAGCCATACACATACAAAAGTGGCAGGTAGTCATAGCAACATCCTAGCAATTAACCATAAATAGAATATACAAAGAGTTAAACACAATCAATGGACCAGAGAGAGGTATATATACAATACATCCGAAAATACATATGGTACCTAACCACAGTCCAAATACATTTGTTAAACAACCCAGCTGATACCCACCAAAATACATGTGTTTGTCCGGACACAGCTTCTTCAGGGGGTTCATTCTAGACTAATTTTTCTGCCAGTAGTTCACTGTTCTGTACTTTCTTTCCCTCAATTCCCAGTCTACATTGCTTTGTCTCTGATCCAATCAGCAGAGAGGCAGTATCTAAATGCCTGACTCCTAGTTGCAGCTACTTCAAACCTTAGGCCGCCTGCACATGGGCAGATTTGCATAGTGGAATCTGGAGCAGGGGTCCGCCTTTGGATTCCACAGCAAATACTGCCCATAGCATATTATAGCAAGTTATTTCCTCTAGACAAGTGGAAATGGACTGAGATTTTCCACTCGCGGAGGAGAAATCGCAGCATGTTCTATTTCTGTGCAGATTCCGCTTTGGACGGCTTCCATTGAAACCAGTGGAAATCAATGGGATTTGAAAACTTCTTCCAGTAAATAGAGGTCTGATTTCAATAGGGTTGGAGTGTTTAGACAAGACCTTCCCACTAAAGGAAGTTATGCCTTGTCCACAGAGTAGGGAATAACCCTCTGATCGGTGAGGGTCTCACCACTGGGATCCTCACCGATTTTGAGAATGGAGGTCCGATGCAACCAAAAATGAATGGATTGGTGATTGCGCGTGTGTACTACTACCCCATTAAATTTCAGTGGGATTTATTAAATGTGTTTTAGGGCACCTACCGAGCTTCACCTCTGCATTTTCCGTCAGCAATACATTCTGTCCTTTGATATCCCTGTGAATCACGTGGTGAGCGTGGAGATGAGCCAACCCCTAAAAGAAGAAAATCATAAAGTGTGAGTTTATGGCCAACTTGATGAAATGATATATCTACTTGCTCAGACAGTCTAAGGCCTCATGTCCATGGTAAAAAGAAGATTTTAAATCCGCAGCGTTTTTAGTGCGGGTCTCCTGCGGGGACGGCTCCCGCAGGCTTCTATTGAAGCCTATGGAAGCCATCCGGATCCACGGTACACCCACGCCTGAATTTCTGCTCTCTGCGCGTGCCCAAGCACATCCATCGGGCCGAAGAAAGAAGATCCGGCTGCGACAGAGGGCAGGTCCGCAGCGTCCGGACAGGTGAGTAAATTCTTCTTTATAGCCGCGTGTCCCCGGGAAAGGAGAGACCCGCTGCGGGATTCTCCATGAAGAAACCGCGGCGGGCCTGATTTTCCCCGTGGACATGAGGCCTAACAACATTATCTGCTAAAATTAAGCAGGCGGCAGCGAGTCACAACCCCTTGTCTTAAAAGGTTTATTGAACTTCGTTTATGGATGCATTTGGCAACCAAATTGATGGAGCAGCAAAAAAGAAAGAAGGACCATTAAGATGCGTTTAGACGGAACGATAATCGTTCCAAAAATCGTTGAAACAAACTAAAGTAAATGCAGTTTAAACGCAGCCGACGACTGAACTCTGAACGAGAATAGTGCGCTTCTCATTTGCCGTTCAGCTTCAGCCGGCATAAAAATCCTTGTTTGCTTCTTGTTGTGTTTAAACACGGATCCTTCAGTGTTCACATAAGAGAGTGAAACACTGAACAAGAAGTTCCTGATTCCCAACAGTGATTCGCTAGCACGAACGAGAATCGTGAGGTTGTCGTACGGCGTACAAGGGCCATTAATGTAACTGCAAATTACAGTTTATATGCAGATGCCAGTGTAAAACCAGATGCTATTGCGTATGGGCTGAGGGTATATACGTGACCATAGAGAACAATGGGCTCTATATCGTGTATATCCACGGTAAAATAGAACGTTTTATTTTCCACTTGTGGATTACGCAATTCTGACATGCTCATGTGATCGGAACTGTGTAAGTCAATGCATTTGAATACCGGCATATTATCGCAGATCACACGCTCATAGAATCCGTAAGTCAAATCTAGTCATGCGAGACCGGCCTTAGGGTGGATGGATGTTGGTCTTAATAACTTTGTAGTGGTTCTACCTGGATATAGATGATGTATATACTTTGGTGGATGGGACTGTGGTTCCCTCATGGTTTCAGGGTTGTTCTAGCAGTATATGGTGTTTTGTACTTGCGTAGGAGGGCTGTGGGGTTGGATTTTATCTAAACCGCCAGCGTGCCCCTCAAAAAGACCATCATGCAATTTGTTGAGAGAGGCTGCAACATGCGACACCACCGAAGATATTGGAGCAAAACATAACAGTAAGTAGCTGGACGTACGGCGCTATACCCCACCTGCAGACAAAGGGAGGATACTACTTTTGCTCCTCAACTAATGTATTTTTCCAACCCCAGAGTAACTACAAGACAAAGGATCATTTTCAGCCATAAGATCAACTTTCCTGTTCCTTGCTCCGTGTCATAGACCATACAAATCAGTAGGCAAATGATGCCACATGTTTGCCCTTGTGCTGCGCTTTACATGAATGTGACTTATGTAAGTAAAGTAACCACGCACAGCTACGGGTTCATTCACACAGCCGTATTGCGGGTTATGGTCGTGTAAATACGCTGCAACTGAATGTGTTTTTGTGTAACATATTTACTTGTCCCTTATACTTAAAGGGGTTGTCCCGCGAAACAAAGTTGGGGTATACACTTCTGTATGGCCATATTAATGCACTTTGTAATATACATCGTGCATTAAATATGAGCCAAACAGAAGTTATTCACTTACCTGTTCCGTTGCTAGCATCCCCGTCGCCATGGTTCCGTCTAATTTTCAGCGTCTAATCGCCCGATTAGACGCGCTTGCGCAGTCCGGTCTTCTCCCTTCTGAAAGGGGCCGCTCGTGCTAGAGAGCTGCTCCTCGTAGCTCCGCCCCGTCACGTGTGCCGATTCCAGCCAATCAGGAGGCTGGAATCGGCAATGGACCGCACAGAAGACCTGCGGTCCACCGAGGGTGAAGATCCCGGCGGCCATCTTCGCAAGGTAAGTAAGAAGTCACCGGAGCGCGGGGATTCGGGTAAGTACTATCCGGTTTTTTTTTCCAACACATGCATCGGGTTTGTCTCGCACCGAACGGGGGGGGCTATTGAAAGAAAAAAAAAACGTTTCGGCGCGGGACAACCCCTTTAATACATTGTTTCAGCACCTACATACGCACAAAAATAAAACATGCCGAGCTATTTAGTTTTGTTTTATTTTCTATGACCGAAACGCACCACAAAAACACGGAAATGTGAACGAAGCCATTGAAATCCATGGATTCTATTCATGGGAATTATGTGTAAGTATGTAGCTTATATACACTCGGGTGAAGGAGCCCAAAGTGAACTTAAAATACTCCCTTCTGAAGAAGTAGTAGAGCCTCCAACCACAGTATTAGTATTTCACTGGGAGAGAGGTATGCAACTAAGGAAGATGGAACAATGCCTCTGCATCGCCACCTACTGGATGGCAGCATTCTTGCATATAAGTGTCCAACCCTTTACATAAGTTTTTAAAACAATGATTGGAAATTGAAAAACAAGCCAGAATCCACACACAGACAGCTGTTTCAGGATTTTTTGCCCCTCATCAGTGGGCAGTAGGTTTCTGGCTTGGCTAGCGAGAGGCCTATGATGTAGGTCGGGAGGGGTATCATCACTTCCTAGGGAGAGAACCTAAAAGGTGAGTGAGGAGACTTATAAGGCCATCCATGCCCCTCTAGGAAATATATGCAAATAAAGAAGATGGAACAATACCTCTGCAGCGCCACCTATTGGATGGCAGCATTCCTTCAAATCAAAGTCAGACCCTTTAAACAAGTCTTTACAACAATGAGTGAGAATTGGGAGAGAGGGGGACACAAAAACTAAACATTTCTATAATACATAAAAGCAAAGAGGCCATTTCATCCTCACCCTCAGGATTTCACGGGATATGTAAGCAATCCAATCTTCTTTCAAACTGTTTCCCTTCGTATTCTTCACCAGGTCCGTTATTGAGCCAGCACCACAAAACTCCATTACAAGCTGCGGAACAGTAAGAGCATTAGCGCAGTATGGCATCGCACATCTAGTGAACATTAGGAAATAGAAGATCCTCATCTATAGCTAAAACCAAATCCACAAGGCACTGTCCGGACTGCCACAACTAGGCTAGAGGATTCTTGGGAATACCTTCTACCATACTATCCATAACCAAGTCATCAAGTGACATACTAACTTCAGCACTTGGGAAACACATTGAAGCCTTTGTCAAGCTACCATATTTGGGGTTGGTGGTCTCTGTGGTCATCCACGGACAGCACACAGCCCCATTATAGGCCTGTGAGCTGATGGACTGAAGGTCAGTGTATAAGAAGAAATCATAGCATTTCCTATTCCGGTCCGTGTCACGGATGAGAACTGGGACATGCCAATGCATGTCAATGTGTGGTGTCCAATTGCACTCATTGCCAAAAAAATATATAAAATAGATATATATATTTTTTGTCAATGACTCTTTTTGACTCTGATTCCGCTCAGAGTCCATGTTGAGCATTTCACATGTGGACTTGCAGTGTCAAATCCGTAGCAGAAGTTTGCAACTTAGCTGGGGATTTCTGCTGTGGTTTTAGAAGTGCGATCTGTGCAGAAATATCCAATGCAGATTCCACCATGTAAACACACTCCATGTAGAAATGGCCATCTGCAGTGTAAGGCCATATTTAGACACCTAGGTGCTATCCTCGGCCACAAGAACAGGACCTACAGCAATTTCTTCCCCATGAACTAGTGAAGGTTTGTGTGAACAGCCTCATATTTGCTCCTTTGCTCCGTCTGAGCCGCAGCCAATCTGAAAATAGTTCCGTTTAGGTTTCCACTGATTTCAATGGGAATTAAGGAGCTTCAGTGCGGCTCAGTTTGCCTTCGTTCCATGCGATTTTCTTTTTTAAGACAGTAGCGCAGACTGCTGCACTATTGTTTCTGTGGAAAAAGGAAATTGCATAGAAAGGACACTTTTAAAAATATATATATTTTAGTTAAAGAGTGGCGGGACTGAACGGAAAGCTTTCCGATTGATTCCACTTTTTATGTCATTTTTAAATAAGTACATTCAAAATGGATCTGTTAAAGGATATTAACAGAAGTGGGGGGGGGGATTATAGAAAGGGTCTTAAATACAGATGTGACATTGAGAACAAACATTAAGAATTTTTCTGCGGTTTTACCATTTTCTGATGACATTTCCTTTAACAGTGGCAGACAATCTAAAACATTTTTCTGGCATATTTCAATTAAAGGAGTTTACCAGGAGAAAACAATTGGTTGGCCGATCAGGACAATAAGTCACCAATAGCGGATTGGCAGGAGCTGCGGATGGCCAGGGCGGTCACACGCCATCCATAGGACAATGGCCCAGTTTGGTGCCGCTTTTCCCAGTGAAGTGAATGGAAGAGCTGCGCTATGGACCATGTTTACAGTTGCAACCATCTGCAACTCTATCTAATTAGCAGGTCGGCAGGGGGCCCAAGTGGCAGGTCCCATGCTGATGGCTATTGGCATTCAATCCTGCGAAGGGGTCATTGGCTGTTTCTACTGGAAAACCACTTTAAAATCAATGGGCCTTTTACACAAATCAATTTAAGAGGCCTTTATGGACCTTCATAAAATACTCATACATGACAACTGTACAAGGTCAAAATCAGGTTGAAGCTCTCAAAATTGGATCGAGGGTCCAGCATTAAAAATTTCACTTATAAAATCTACAAATTGTGTACAGATGCAATCACTTGATGGTCGAGCAATTCATTAACCCATTAAGGAAGCACTGTAAATTTACGGTGCCTGGTCCTGGGCTTAAAGTCCAGCCGTATATAAAATTACAGCAGGGATTAAAGCCTCCTGCTTCTGCAATTAATCAGTTGCAGCTGATAACCCAGAGGAGGTGGTAGAAGTGTTTAACCCTTACTGCCTCCTCCTTTATTTAGTACACAGTTCTCAATGAGCGCAACATACTAACAAGTGAAAGTGGAAGTATAACTTCCACTACATGAGACCGCAGTCACTGATCGCCAGGTGACCTCTGGCACAACAGAGCTACAGGGTCCTAGCAGACCCTGACCAGCTCTGCCAGTGACTAATGTCATTACAGGGGATGTTTCTCCCGAGGGTGGGTTCACACGAGCATGTTTTTGCACATACATAGGTGCGTACATAAGTGCGCACCTATGTACATGCAAAAACACGCGTAAATGCAGGTCCGTGCATTGCCTTCAATGGAGCCACAGCTGCTGCCGGCAATAGTCTGCCGGCACCCCGTAATTGTTTTTCAGGGAAGCGCTTTAAATATAAGCCCTTCCCTTAAAAAAAAAAAAAGAAAAAAATTAACCTGTCCGCCGCTGCAGTGTCCCCGACGGGATGAAGAACACATCTACCACATGCTACATTCCTATTTTCAGCGCTCATGTCCGCGGGGCAGGAGGGACCCGCTGCAGATTCTCCATGTAGAATCCGTAGCGGGCCTGATTTTCCCCGTGGACATGAGGCCTTAAGCGATTGCGGCACAAACAAGCCAACCGGTAGCGATTAGTCCTGTGAGCCATCAATGGTCATACCCTATGCATTACTGAAGCATGTAAAGGCATCCTTAGATGGGCATTACTCCGACTGGACAGAGACTGATCCCAGATCTCTACATATAAACGTAACCTAACCACACATGCCACTAATAGGTACTGACACTCCGCTTACCCACAGTTGATCATCATGCCCCGGAGGGCTTTTCTTGATAAAAGCACCATAATAAGTGGCAATATTTCTGTGATGGGAATATTTCTTCAGCATATTGATTTCCAGTTTGATTTCCTCTTCTTCATCCTTTTTGAAAGAAAAGGGGGGGGGGGGAGAATCCAATGAAGTCACAAAAATCATACTTCTTGTACATTTTATACAAAGCACCAAGGTCTGTCTAGTTAAGAATCTTCCATCAGGGATACATGTTGGGAGGATCTACTGACAGATCCCACTATGTAAGCATACAGTATGAAGTGTCACTAATATGCTCACACTGTAAAACAGAAGCAGTAGCTGCAAAATGTCACTTAATGCCAAGATTTCCAACCTTGGGATCCCAGGAGAAGTGTTAGCAGTGCATGACAAAAACTGTCTACCTGCAAGACCATGCATAAAGGAAGAAGAAACACACACACACACACACACACACACACAACAATCCCACACCAAATAGTCCAAAAAATTATAACAATCCAAACGGCTAAGGCCGGATTCTGCATGCCGGCATCGGAATCTGGCTCAGACCGCGACTGGCGTCTGTGTGGAAATCTGTATTGCAGAAGACCGTGGACGCTCGCCGTCAGACATGTGTAGTACAGCTTCCCCCCCCCCAAATCTTTTTTCCTGTGCCGTCGGCGATTAGCCCATTAGCACCTAATGCAAAATGATCGCTCAGAATGGTTCTAACTAATTTTGAGCGATCATCTTTGCGTGTAAGTGGACCTTCAATCCTCGGAGGAAGCACGTTTTTACATCCCAGAGGATTAAAGCCCAATTATCTAGGGCGTAAAAAGGCAATGGGGCCGTCACGAAGGAGGAAAGAACTAAGATATGTAATACATGCTGCAGGCTTTAAAATTAATCTGATCAGATGGTTTTCATGTCTCACAATTTTGATTCCTACATTAAAAACCTGTAAAACAGTAGTAACAAGTTTATTGAAGAAATTAGCTCTTACATCTCTCAGATTAACAGCTTGGCAGGAACGTACAATTTCAGACAAGGCGTACTTGTTGCAGAACTTTTACCCCACCTAAATGTCACAATTCTGTACAGTACAAGGTGAGTGAACGATATTTAATAAACCCTATTCACTAACAGCAGACAACGTCCCCTGTAGATTCTATTTGGGTTACATTCCCTTCAGTCTAACGAGTGACATCAGCACCAAACGCACTACAAACACCTGCGGGTTACATTACAGATTTGGTTGCAGAAGTTTTGTACGGAAATACAGCAGATTTTCTTCCCTGCATGAAAGTAGCCCAAGACAACAGGGGCCCTGGGGCGGAGGGATTCCACCTGACTGTAAGGGAGACGGCAAGGCCTGTGTCACAGGGAGGATTACAAACACCATATGCTCATATTTTTCTAAGTTAATGCTCCTGAATTATGATACGCATGTCAAATCCCCCCTTCATTGTCGCCTCCTGTCTATACTGGGCAGATTGTCAAAAGGTAATCTGGTGCTAGAGCTAAACACTAGGTCTCCCAATTGTTAGACACATAGCCCAAGTCTCCATACATCATATCATAATCCTACTTCATTACACTGTATATCATATAAAGCAGATACATCACATATTATATTATTGGAATGTGACAGACAGGACGATTCAAACATCGCAGCCACCCACTTATATCTTTAGAACGAAAACAGATACAAGTAGACTTTGTAAAACACTTAGATGGATGAGAAAAAACGTTCTTGCACTTCGGTGGTGTCCGTTAGCCTTCTTTGATTCAGCCCAAGAAACTCCAATAAAAAAGGGCATGATGGCATAAATCCCTCTGCCCCCATTCTCTCTGACATGAACCTGGCGAGCCGACTCCCTTATCTAGGAGTACATATTACCTCATCCTAGTCTTCCCCTACTTTCAGCAAACTTTCCTCCCTTACAGAAAGGCATGAATAGCCTTCTCCAGAAATGGTCATGTCTCCATCTATCTCTACTAGGGCGCATTGCGGCAATTCAAACACCCATCATGCCTAAATACTTATTTGAGAAACCCCCTGATCAAAATTCTCATTTCCTTTTTTAGAACAGTAAGCTCTGCCCTCCTGGAGTTTGTCTGGAACTTCAAAAGACATTGGGGATCCCCAGGTGGGTCCTGACAGTGGTCTGGCACACAGAGGAACAACAATTTGCTCACTCTCTAAGAACAGCCAAATTAAACTCCTGATGACATGGCACCATGTGCCAGTTATACTGCATAGACTCAATAATGCCATTCCAAATACTTGTTGGCGTTGTAATTCCCATATAGGCACCCGCTATCATATATTCTGGGAATGCCCTTTAATGTTGCCTCATCAGTCCATGATCCACTTACTGTTTGAGGACTTTTCTCAGACCAATATCCCACTGGGTCCTATCACCTACCTATGAAATATCCCTCCCAAAAGTTTTGGGAAATCTTGTACCAGGCTGTCCCAGCCATATAACATTATACAGGAAATGAACAGACCCTCCTCTGGGACTGACTTTTATGGCCATGTCCAGAACAGTTTCCATTCGGAACATATTAGATACATTTGTCTCTTTGGTCTCCACTGATATGAATCTAGAACGCCTTATTCTGGCAGTCTGCTCAGGGTTTTAACCCCATTTTAGTGTACCCGTCTGTGGCCCTGATCTGCAAATGCTCAACAGCAAGTAAACCATATGGGGGATAAATGATGGTCTAACTGATCGCCCGTCCCCCATAAGTCTGAATAGAGGCCAATTAAATAAGCGACGATTTTGTTGATTGGCGCTAGTCATCCAGCTCACAACAAATCATAAGAAGCAAGGTCACATGGTATGTATACGCTGCGGATTTTGGGATAGTTTATCAGCTGCCCTGCAGAAAGTCTGCAACGGGCGTCTCGCAGCGTATCCGCCCCGCGTGATCATAGCTTTACAGAGTGGACGGAGCATTGCTCACAGATCAGAAATTTCACAAACTGACTCATGGCAAAGGTGGCATTCAACGTTCCTTTTAGGCTGGGCTCACACCGCCGAATGGATAAAATGCTATACGTGGCCTATATAGCAGCAATATTGTACTGCGCATGACAGTATCTCATGCATGCCTGCTTTTTTATTTCCCACGCTGTCCCTTCACAACAGCACGCATACACACCGCCTATACGCAGTGTAATTGCATATGGGTGGTACTGATTATGCGCCCATAGAAGTGATGGTCTCTCACGCATAATATGTAGCAAAATATAACATGCTGCGTTCTTTTTTGCGCTCGCATATTATGCAATTAGGTAAGGTATTCGAATTCCTGCAAACTAACACATATTACACGCGTGTACAGCGCATGTGTAATATGCTGTCATTTTATGCTCATGCGGGCCTAGCCTCCGGGTGTATTCAACAGAAATGGCCATGGCACAATAAAAAGTAAAAAAAAAAAAAAAGGAAAAGTTGTCACGTGAAATTCTTGATATTTAAAAACGAGCCGCGATTCTTAACATTTCTATATCAATATTTATTGAAAATATATGTATTTCTATTCCTGGATATTGCAGGATGAATGTTAGAATAGCGCCACCTGCTGTTTCTATTGGATAGCCTTTCTGTGTCCGATCTACCTCAGTAAATGTTCCAAGGTGGTCACATCACAGCTTTGTTCAGGCAATGTTTGAGAATCAGCGATGCTTTTTCGTGAAGAATCATGCAGCGCCTCGCTGCCACCCGCGGGGTTTTATCACACGACAGTCAATGGCAGTTTATAATGTTAAAAACGCACACGAAAATCGCGAGTTTGGGCATTGCGATGTGATAAAAAGGAGGCTCCATAGGGAAACATGGGCTAGAAAAAGAAATGCAAAATGCAGAATGATAGGGCATTGTGTGATAGTTATTTTTTAGACCCCATCACATAAGTAAAAATGGCATATGGGAATTAAACCATTGGTTTCATAGTTCAGCGTTTTTTACTCACTCACGCGAAAAATCGCACGATTTTAAAATCGCCAGTGTGAAGGCAGCCTAAGGCTCATGCTGCGTGGTATGCAAAAAAAAAAAAAAAAAAGCATGCTGCAGTTTATTTCTCCTGCACATCGATACGCAGTATCTACATGCCATGTGCATGGATCAATGAAAGTCCATTGACATTCATTAACCCCATTCACCGCATATACCGGAAACCTCGCATCGCGCTCATGTACACTTTGCACGCCGTGCGATGCTTTGCCAGCCCCATTGCAAAACATGGGAAAGCCCAAAAATATGAGCTGGATATGTACGACATGTCCTAGCAAGGACCCTTAGGTTAATTCCACATGGGTGAGTGTGATATCAGGTCGTAAAATTCTACCCCCACCCCAAAAAAAAAACAAAAAACAGCCAGGGTCACATACGAACAGGATACTCAACTTTGTGGTGTGTGAATACTCTGCATATTCATGGACCGAACTCTGCACTGCCCGTGTGAATGAGGCCCGACACAAAAAAGGATATGAAAATACTTGCATTGTAATAAAACCAACATGTAAGAGGTTAAATCTGTGAGATGCGTAACAGAACCCCCTCTACTACGAGCGCTCAGCGCCATATGGCACGGTAATTCTACCGTCACCTGGGACCCTTGTCTTAATCCTTCACCACAAAGCAGTCTGGGAGGCGCTGGCAGCGCTGGCTAGAAGAGTACACCGCCATCCCAGGTGTGAGCAGATTACTAGGAGGATTGGCCTACTGACTACAACAGCACTGTTCCGGTAGATTCTAGCAGCCGGCGGAGGTCGCGCTGGGATACAACACTTAAGGAGCCAGACCAAAATGACTCGCTGCTTCACTGTAGACGTTGGCAGGCAGCAACTACTGGCAACACTGCAATACTATGTAACCTCACCCAGCCGACAATATAGCAGGCCGGACACAGAAAAGCTAAAGTGGCGGAGAGCCTTTATAGGTAGGAGTAGAATAGAACTTACTGAGCCCTGTCTACAGTGCCCGTGTGGATTCACATTCTGCACCACACACTCTGGACGAGTGCTAATGACCTTAGCAGTGACATCAGCGCTCATGCAGTCGTTTAGACGACTGTCGTCCAGTGTAAATGGGCCATAAGAAATCAAGCTGCCGAGATCAGTCTCATCCCAGATTCCAGCCATTACAGCGAGATTTCGGGAATACATTGCAGCCAACACATGCAACTAATGTCACGCACAAAGTACAAACGGTGATGTCATTTTAGGCTGCAGGAAGTAAAGGGGTCACTAATCACAATTCTACTGAAAGCTTTATGAAAACTAGTTTACAAAAAAGTCAATGCTTGTATTGATCATCAGTCACAGCATGTAATCTAGAGCAGCACTCCAAATTCTGCAGTCTTCAGGTCTCCTAGTATAGCTTGCCAAACCTAGCAGTTAAGGCTAGTTTCACACAGGCAAGCGCGATATCAGGCCATGAAACACAGGGCTTATTTCACAGGAGTGTATATGGGACGCAGTCTTCCCGGCCAGCCGATATATGCTACCATCCAAACTGTCCATCTCCCCCCCCCCCCCCCCCCAGCTGTTTGCAATGGGAGTGGGTGGAGCTATGCCCTGTCCTGCCCCTCCCATTGCTGGCAAGGGGCGGGAGCTAATGTATATGACCTCTCTATGTCCCTGCTCTACAGGCAATCACCCAAGAGCCCTTTTACACAAACTATTATTCAAAATAAAAAAATCGTTGGATCGTGCAAATATGACCGCTAATGGTTCAGTGTAAAGACTGTCAACGATTGAAAGACAGATAATCCGTCCCGCGTTCATTTTATGCCGACATAAAAATCATTGTTCCATGTAAAGCGCGATCAGTTGCTCACATTCACCGGTACAGAGCCATGAACCACCAACGACTGAGTGAACAAGCGAATGTCAATAAAATGTAAACTATTATCTTCATTTGTAAACTTACATGGAACGAAAAATAGTACTAAAGAAGTAAACAAGTCATTTGTGTAAAAATTCTGTGAAAGCGCCTAGAAATGCGTTGATCACTTTTAGGAATGCAGATCTGAACTACAAAGCCATAGGATGAACAATGGTTGCTGACTAAGGTTTGGCAGCCAGTACCGGTAGCCGTTACATGAGTGGTACGAAAAAGAAAAAAGTTAAAAAAACATGTTAGCATTCACTACCTAGTGAGAACAAAAATGGGGTTAACGGGTTCTCCCTTTCAGATGAGCAATGCTAGTTGCATCATAGCCTTATCTTCATGTGTGTTGGCGGCTTCACTGGGGATCAGCACAAGTACAGGGCGACTGGCGCTACACCCCATTTCATTAAAATTCTATCAAGTGATATGCAACAAATAGCAACTTGGAAGCAATTTTCAATTGCAGTTCTGTTAAAGGGGTTTTCCTATATCTTTGCCAATAACGCTAATAAGTATACCCCTCACCTCTTTCACCAGCTCCTGTTGCATATATTATATGTGACTGTACTCAAAAATCACTGGAGATTGTAGTTCTATCCAACCAGCGGGATAGGATGCAGAATCAGTCTCTGCCATACCCTGGTGGCCCTAAAGGTATATTCACACATGGTGGAAATGCTGCGTGTGAAGAGATTCTGGGACCTCATTAACTAAACTCCATTCTTTCGTTATCCACTTCCCATCTCCTGACGTGTGATACTTTATAAGAGGAGCATCGCCACATCTGCGGTGGGTTTTATTAAAACCCCTTCCCTAATAGTGTACAGTACCTGGTTGCAGAATTTCTATGCACATTCTGCGGCAGCCCCTAATGTGTGAACATACCCCAAGGGCACGTCGTCCAAGCGCAGAAGTGGTGAAGATTTTGTATAACGGAAAATTCCATGCAAAAAACGGCATCAAAATCCACGCCATTGGTGGGCAAATGTTCCTGCAGATTTTGGCTCGGGTCCGCAGGAGACTTCACCCCTTCAACTGGCCCAAATCTGCTGCAGGTCTGCGTGAAAATCTACACGAAACAGTGCGGATCATGATGTAGATTTCTGTGCAAAATCACATCAAAAGTACACAGAGCTAAATCTGCTGCGGATTTTGGGGCATACCTGTCTGATCGTACAATTGAGGGGTGAGATACATGCATGGGGACAGACTGCATCTATTGATTAACTTTGCAGTACTTGTTAATTAGCATGTAAACAGGATTAAAAACTAAATCAAGGGCGACACAACCTCAGAAGAGATAGCCTAACCCCCTCTCCTCGTACCAACTGACAGCAGGTATGATGAATCTGACAGCCAAGGAAGGATTGAGGGTTAAAAAGACGTAAAAAGTAAAACAAAACTAGCTGAGAGAAGCAGTAAAATAAGCTGGTGTGCAGAGCCAATGGCACTTCATTCAACTGTAAGGAGAGCATTGCTGAATGCAGGTCCAAGTGGCTCTTCAGCACAGTTGGGGGCAGTGGGACCCTCGGAGGGCCAGGAGGGATAGTTCATCACAATCTGCCTTTCAAACTCGCCAGGATCACAAAGCAGTAATAAATAAATTCCAAAAACGCATAGAACAGCATAAATTGCACAATGAAGAACACAGACAACACAAGATAAGGACATTGACGCACAGCAAGGACTGGAACAGATCCCCATTCACAGCCATACATCTGCTAGGGCACCACATGTCCTTGCTACAAAAAGGAAAAAGTTTGCTACGTTCCCACTTTAATTCTTAAACCTTTTCAATTAAAGAGATTCTTTCACCCCTCACTGAGGCGGTACTATTGTACCTCATCACCACCAGAAGCTAGGGGTTTGACAGGGCTTGCATGGAGGTACGCCCCTAGCTCTGATTGGCTAAAATGTTGACGGCCCTAACAGCGTCTGTAGTGAGGTTTGCCTGGGAGGCAGGCTTAGGATTAGGGTTAGTTTTGCTGTTAGGCTTACATTATTAGGTCTACATGCTCTTATGTTACAGCTAACCCTCCGTGGCAGGCAAAAAAAAAAAAAAAAAATCACTACAGTCCGATTGTCTTGCCTGTCCCCACTGCCCTGTCAGCTCTGAAGTGCCGTGCAACGCAGAGAACGGTGCCCCACCGCTGAGAACAATGCAGGGGTGGGGGGAGGAAGAGTGGCCGCCACCAGGCTGATCTCACCGCTACAGCTGGGTGACCACGGGGGAGGACAGAGGAGAGAATTCAGCGAATCGGGAGCTAGGAGCATGAGAGGGGCGTTTCTCCATGCCAGCCCTGTTAAACCCCTAGCTTCCGGTGGTGACAAGGTACAATAGTACCCACTGCGGCAGAACAAAGTAGTGACAGTTGCATCAAATACAGTGATATGTGTGGATCTATGCAGTAGTTTGCTACTGATAAAAGACACGTTTCTCACAAATACACAGAGGATTACTTAAAGTAGTCCTGAATATTCATGAGCTGCAAGGTAGCCACACCCACCCTGCCCTCCAGCCAATGATTGACAGCTCCATGCTTATTACTATGAACTGCCACTCATTGGCTGAGGGGTATGGTGGGTGTGGCTAGCCTGCAGCTCATGAATAACCAGGCCTAGTTCTATGTCTAGCGGCTACTACCGTAATAAAATGAAAGTTTCTCCAAAACTACTGCACACATACATAGGGCAGACTTAACACTGCAATCTGTGTGACTGACACTACCTTATGTTGTTCTCAGTGAGGGCTGCAAAATGATGACAGATTCTCTTTAAAAACAGGAAAACATTTACAGTAACAACTATGGCCAGAAAAACAAAATCTGTCTGACAGATCGATAAAGAATGCTGAGATGACCTAAGGGCCCTTTCACACTGCAAAATAAATTGGAACGAAAATGCAACCAGCGGTGAAGCAACTATCCAATATCATTCGCTTGGCGTGCATTTACACGGAATAATTGGGTAATTTAGGTTTTTTGTTTGAACACCACACCCGCGCCTCTAGTCAACCCTTCTGCCACCGCTTTCTAGTCAGCAAATAGTTACACCACCCATTTACTCAAAAATCAGTTTGTCGTCTGCAAATCCTTCTAAATGTACATAAAGGATCCAATCCGTGATCGCTGCACGTGGTTACACCTCACAATCGGCCAAATCACTTAATTACTCGCACCATAATTGTGCTGTGTAAAAGGGCCCCTAGACATGAAACAACATCTGCCATTGGGTGAAACGAGCTTGGGACAGCTTCGATTTCAACCCATCCAATCCTCTTCATTCCTCCAGACATTGATCTAGAACCGGCTATGTTCACCCGTCGTGTAAATGATGCAGATATTCCCTGCCAATGATATTGGAACAAATCTCATCCACATAATATAGTAAAATCCATATCCACAATTGGATTCTACATCCACAGTATGTCAATTTATTGTGGATCATCAGCATGGATTTCAGCTTTTCAAATGAGGGGGTGAAATCTGTATATAACGAGTGAATTTTGAACCCCCTGTGAACAGACCATCAAGAAGGATTTGAGCGTCACGATATGAAATTGGACTTTTCAACAATAGGAGCCGTTTTCCAAAGTTAGGCTGCCTGTCCACGGGCGATTTATCGCCCTCGGATCACGCTCCATAACGTTGCTATGGAAATCGCAGTGCTGGCGTCCACGAGCGGAGAACCATAGCGGTCCTCCATTTGCGGGATTTAAATCACGGCATGCTGAGATTGCCGCGGTGAGCTTATCTATAAGATAGGCTCACGGAGGAGACCTGTCAGCTCTCACCACTCCAAAAAATAAATTCTAAGGCCTTGTTCACATCGGCATTTTGGGTCCCGTTTTCCTGCTCAGTTATGGAAGCAGGTAATAAGAACCCACCGGCCAAAACATATGAGGGATTCTATTTAGGGTATGAAATAATTCTAAGACTGCAGTAGTCATTAACACCTTAACGATGCAGGATGTACAGTTACGTCCTGCACGTTCAGGGTATGTATGAAAGGGGGTAGCAGGGCGATCTCGTTCCACACAACGCAAGGGCCGGCTGTTTCTTACAGCCAAAACCCGTCCACAACAGCTCCGATAGGCCACACTGCTGTTAACCTTTTAAATGCCCCAACCGATGTTCCCGTACGGCCCCCCCGCAATGAAATCGTGGGTTGTCAAGGCAGCCAAGGCCTTCTAAAAGGCCCCTGGACTGCCATTGCGGAGTGCCCATCAAGCCATACCCGTGGCGTAGCTTGATAGCATCACATCATACTGTGATCTGACAGACAAGAAAAGGCATTACTTCATACCGCAGGAGCGATCAAACCATCACAAGTTCTTGTTCACTATGGGGACTAAAAAGAAAAGTAAAAAAAGTTAAAGTTTAAAAAACGTTTTACTGATTATTAAAAAAAAAAGGTAAAAGTTTTTTTTTAAAAAAACAAAAAAACACTTTTGCCATATCTATATATAAAAATGTGGAAGGAGGGACTGAATGACTGGCTGGCTACTAATTCTCTAACTTCTGTAAAAACATGAAATTTGGTAGGAGCATTCTTTAGGTCCTAAATAGGAAAGTGAACGGGGTGATAACTTGAAACTTGAAAATTCAATGCCAAGTGTAAAACTATCGGCGCCCCTGCGTAATGTACCAAATCTAAGTCTCTAACTTCCCAATGTTGTACAAACATGAAATTTGTCATGCAAATGTGAAAGCTGTGATGTGATTGGTTGCTATATATTACACTGCAGAGGTAACATGAAAGCCACGCTGTGATTGGTTGTTATATCTTATACCGCTGAAGTCAAAGTAACCTTGACTTCATAAACTTTTTCATGCAAACACAAACACCTGTATCAAATTAACTCGGATGAGGCCAGGTATATCAGCTAGTTTATAATAAAAATCTAAATAATAAAACAAGAGACACATTTGGTATTACTGTGTCCGTAAAAGGCCGATCTATGAAAGTAACACATTATTTACCCCGCACGGTGAACATTGTCAGAAAAAAAAAAAATTAAAGAACGCCAAAATTGTGTCACCCTGTCTCTAAAAACAAAAATGTAATAAAAAGTGATCAAAAAGTCGTATGTGCTCCAAAATTATACCAATAGAAACTACAGGAGGTCCCACAAAAAATAAGCGTTCACACAGTTATGTTGACTGCAATTTTCTTTTTTTTTAAAGTCATAGCTCTCAGAAGATGGCAGCAGAAAATATTTTTAAAAAAGATTAAATAAAAAATTACGCAAACACACACACACACAAACAAAATAAATTTGGTATGGTAGTTTTCTTACAGACCCATAGAATACAGTTATCCTGTTATTCTTGTTGCAGTGTGTATGCCATACAAACAGCTACATTCATGGACAAATAACAGCTATGATTTTTTTTGATTTTTTTTTTTTTAAAGAGGGGAGGAAGAACTAAAAACGTAAAAATAGAAGAAAAGGGCCACTTCCATCAAGGGGTTAAAAGTGGACTCTGGAGAACCCACTTGTTATATTAGTGGTGTTGAGCTCTTTAACTTGTTCTTTTGTTTTTGGCAAACACCTGAAAATCTGTCAACTGAGCCCAATTAACAGTGGGGATTGAATAATTGTGATTGCCAATGAAGTAAAGCGGAAGAAATGGTTTCTTGATCACAAACCTCTAACTTGGGGTATTACACATGAGAGCACATGTAATAAGCACCCAGGCCTCCTGTTTAATCACATCCATTCGGCTCCGTCCTCTACACAACCAGGGATCCCAATGGATGCAGAAATCCAGAAGACCAGTACAGGGGACTAACTTACTAATAGCTGATGGGCAGATAGGCATCCAGCCATTTATTACATGGAGAAACATGTCAAATCCCCTCATACAAACAAATCCCACGCTCAGTCCCCCTCCCAGCAGCGCAGCTTCCACGGCGCTTTTAAGACAGACGGAACTGAAGAATTCAGAGCTACCGTATATAAAGATTGGCAGAACCATTTCTTAGCATGCATTTACCATACAGTGTAAATTACTACTCCTTCCAGACAGTCATACGGCTATGGATGCCCCAACTGCCCATGCCCCATACAGTCAGAGCCCATTTACACATGCAGATTATCAATCAAAACTCATTTAAAAACAAGTGAAAGTGAGCGATAATAATTCAGTGTAAAGCAGGGGAAGGGAAAAAAAAAAAAAAAAGGGAAGATTGCTCACTTGTCATTCATGGTTGTTTAGGCCTCTTTAACACATGGGCGATAGTTATTGCTGCTACAAAATCGCAGCTTTGCTCCTGCAGCGTCAGCAATGCGTTTTATTGTGAAAACTAATGCAGCACTAGATGAACCAAAGCAATGGCTGTGATTGGTCCACCCTGCGCTGCATTGATTGGTTCTCAAGCACTGCTCAGCCAATCAGAGCCATTGCTTCCTGGAGGCAGGATTTAGGAATCCCACAACCAGGAAGTGATCTTTTGTGGGCGAACAAGGACTGCAAGATGCATGGCAGATCTCCGGAGAGCAGTAAGAGGACCGGACCAAGTCTTTAAGATAAGTATTCCTTTATTTTATTATTTTTTTTTAAGTGCGATGCGACAAAAACAAAGGGAAACAAGGGTACAAAAATTTTTTTTTAAAAGTGGCAAGATAGCATCGAAGAAAACCTCACTACTGTGAAGGAACCCATTGGAAAGCATGGGCTTAACATACATGCATTTTCTCGCATCACAGCCAAATCGTGCAATTTTGTTGCCAGTGTAAAAGTGGCCTTAAGCTAACTCTTCTGTCCGCTTACACAACCTGGTTAGCGCTCGCTGGCCTCTCGGTGCGGTGTGAAAGCTTCCCATAGGAAGTGCTGAGCGAGAAGCGGACGAGCAGCCAGGGAGCCGGCAGCAAGCCTTTCAGTTTGAATGCTCTGTAGGGGTGCCAACGACCTTAGCGGTGACATCAGTGCTCATGCAGTCGTCTAAACGACTCTCGGCCCGTGTAAAAGGGCCTTTAGGATGTAAGAGATGTTACCGGCATATGCTCAGTATAGAGCCAGCCAGCAGCCGTCCGTAACAGCCAGTCAATCTGACAGCAGCATTTATATGTCCCGACTGATCTAGGGAATGAAGTATCATGGATTATCTTTGTCGGACTTCATCTCCATACGTAGCCTCTTGTTTATAAGCGCTGCAGAATGTTGCTGCTATAGAAAGATTATTAAACTAAAATATTGAATAATATTTTAAAGGACAAAAAGTTTAAAAACAAAAAGTTATCCTATCAAAGTCACATCAAAACAAAAAGTGCACGTTTGTACTGCCACAACCATTGAGATATTTTAATAAATTGATCTTTTACATTATTAATTCTGCATTGAACACTGTAAGGCCTCATGTCCACGGGGAAAATCAAATCTGCTCCGGATTTGTAACGCGGATTTGGGCCGCGGATGCAGTGCGGATGAGCTTAAAATAGTATTTTATTGCATGCGGATGACACGCGGATGCGTTTTTTTTCACGCGTGTATGCACGCGGATGGCATTTTTGCATCTGCGCGTGAAAAAAAATGCAAGGCCACTGAAAAAGAAGCCAAACTTGTAATCCGCATGCAGATTTCACGCACCCAAATAAATGGCATTTAACACCCGCAGCGGATTTCCCGCACCCCATAGAGATCAATGGGGCCATCCGGAGCGTGATCCGCACCTAAATGGAGCATGTCCATTTTTTTTCATGCTCCATGATTTTTCTAATTCACATTTATTGACCATCCGCGGGTATTTAGCTACCCGCGGGTGGTCAATGCATTCCTATGGGGCGCGGATCCGCGCGCGGGTGATCCGCTGCGGATTTTAATTATTATTTTCCCCGTGGACATGAGGCCTAAATGAAAAAAACAAGAACACACACAAAAAAAAACACAATGCTAGAGAGGGATGAAAGGGGGGGGGGGGGGGGCCTCATGCAGCTGCATCAATAGAGAGATTGGGGCACCTTCACATTGGCGATCATGATTTTGTCGCGAGAAAAAAAAAAAAAAAAAGATCACAAATGTGAAGGAAACCATTGAAAATTGTTGGTTTCATAATTTTGCATTTTTACTCACTCTTGCGTTGCGAAGATAAATAGTTCTGGGTTTCAAAGTATGGCGGCAATTTTTTTTGTTTATTAAAAAAAAAAACACCACACCTTTTTAGTACTACATAAGAAAAAAAAAAAAGCACAATATAAATTTGGTTTGCAGTAATCATACTGACCCTAAAACTACCAAACCCCCCAAAAAAAAACAAAAAACATTGGTCTCACTTGGAAATTTTTCAATGGAAAATATACAACTCTTCCTGCAAGAATAAAACTCCTATAGCAACATCGCAGCAAAAAACAAACAAAAAAAACACTAATTTTTTTTTGGAAATGGGGATAGAAAAAAAAATGTAAAAAAAATTTAAAAAGGGCTGCAGCAGAAAGGGTTAGGAAAAAAAACCTGGAATGTATTAAAACCAAGCAGGCATGTTTCGTGAGGGAAAAAAAATGGTTGGATATGTAAAACAGTTACAAGGATATCATTTATATCTGTGCGTGCCAGAACTGCAAAGTGAGACCTGGAGACAGGAGTATCTATGACCCATGATCATGAAGAGGTTAAACAGGAGGTCCAAGCGGGGGAGAACAAAATAACAGCCGGCCATGCCATAAAACAAAAAGACTCTCCTCCCTTCTCCCTGGGAGAAGCTTTCACAGTTCTCCCAACTCCTAGCTTCATGTGAGCGCTGATGCCAGGAGTAAAGGAGGTAAAGCTGCAGCCTCTGATTGGCTGCAGTGTTCACCTGTCTTCCGCGGTTGCCCAAGGGGAGAAGTGAGGAGAGAACGGCTTCTTTTGTTGTTTTATGGCATAACCCACTGTTTACATGTTTATTTTTTAAAGCTGGACAGCTCCTATAAGTCAAGCTCATCAAATAAGCATCAATTCAGGCAAGTGTATTTATGGACTGTGTGCTGTCCATGTATTACACCAACCCATTGTAGCCAACAAGGCTAGGCAAATGGGCCTTCTTCCAAAATGGATTGGCTGCAGCAGTCACATGGCTGCGTTGTAAGGGCCCTGAATGGCCAGTGATTGGCTGCAGCAGTCACATGTCTGTCAACAGGTAGCAGGAAGTACAAAGACCAGCAGGGGACCCGAAAAATCTCCTACAGGGAGCAACCGATGATCAATAATGGATTTTATATTTCAAAGCTTTGAGTGGTTTTGAAATAAAAAAAATTAAGTGTCCAGTCCATACTTTCTAATGATTTCTACACAGCATGCCGGAATCCTTGCGGCGATACAGACACCCCATCATGCATGGTACAGGTTTAGGGCTCAGTCAGACGGGCGTTTTTTCACGCGATATGCGCATGCGTCCGGCGATTTTATAAAACCATTGCTTTGTAATGGTATCGGACACATGAGCGCTTTTTATGCGCTCGTCCGATAAATTATAGAACAGAAATCGCAGATCCCACCTATCTGCGATCTGCGATTCCTGTTCTCTTCTCTATATGCGCTCAATGGGGCTGGCGAAGAGCGATGTTTGCCCATTGAATTCAATGGAGCCGGCAATACAGCCAGCTCCATTGAAAGCAATTGGGCTGCCGGCGATCGCACAATGAATTTTCGGGAAGGGCTTAAAAATATAAGCCCTTGCCGGAAATTCATCCAGAAATGTGTAAAAAACAAACAAAAAAAATATATATATACTCACCTGGTCCCGGCAGACGGAGTTCAGCGTGGCCGGACGGCAGTTCTCCTGAACAGCTCTGAGTAGTATTCAGCAGCCGGGGATTTAAAATCCCCGCCTGCTGAATGAGCTGTCTCTGATTAGTCACAGCCTCACCAATCAGAGGCCAGCCCTCACTCACACCCATTCATGAATTCATGAATGGGTGAGTGAGTGCTGCCTCTGATTGGTCCCTGCGCTGAGCCAAATCAGAGGGCAGCTCATTCAGCAGGCGGGGATTTTAAATCCCCGGCTGCTGAATACTACTCAGAGCAGTTCAGGAGAACTGCCAGCCGGCCGCGCTGAACTCGGTCTGCCGGGACCAGGTGAGTATATATTTTTTTTTTTGCTTTTACACATTTCTGGATGAATTTCTGGCAAGGGCTTATATTTTTAAGCCCTTCCCGAAAATTCATCGTGAGATCGCGCGCACTGGACAGCTCCGGCCCGTTTCTATTAAAACGCGGCTAGGAGCAGATTTTTCGGCCCCAGTCACGCGATTTGCGGATGCGCATCCGTCATGCGATCCGCAAATCGCGGCAAAAAATGCCTGTGTGACTAAGGCCTTAGTTACACCATGGTATCTGGGCTGCCCAGGCATTCAGACCCGGCAATACAAAAGCCTGGATCATCAAATGTTGGGATCTGTTGAGGCTGAGTGCCAGCAATATTTATTATATGTAGCTTTCTGGGTAATCCAAACAGAAGCTCTTGTGCTAAGGCAACTTGAGGCTACTTACACACTGCCGAGTGCCACATTGGGCTGTGAAACTCAGTCCGATATCATGCTCGTGCGATGTACAGGCGGACACCAGGCGTTTTCTGTCAAACACACCGCCCATCACTTCTGTGAGGTTACATTCCTCCGGCGCGGCCCCAAGACGTAATTTTCCTGTCCTATTGAAAGCAGTAGGCAATGTGTTCCGAGGAAAGCGCAAAGATGGAGAATGCCGTGATTTTTCCAGCATCGCTCATGTATGCGGCTCTATTCAGCAGTGTGAAATCGACCTGAGAGTATCTATAAAAGACTTAACAATAATTTTCTCTCTTGGGGCCTCGTGTGGCGCAGAGTTCGATCCTTGCATGGTTCATGTAGCTGGTTCAAGGTTGACTCCGCCTTCCATCCTTCCGAGGTCGGTAAAATGAGTACCCAGCTTACTGGAGGGGGGGGGGGGGTAATAAATAAATTACCTGAAAGCGCTGTGGCGTAAGTTGGGGCTATACAAACAACAAATCCGTTCCTTTTTCTATGCAGAAAACTGCACATTCATGGGAACGCAGACGAGCCATAGGATTTAATGGGCAAGATGGAGATCACTTTGGTCTCTGCTTCATTAGGCTTCTGTCCTGTCAGCCTTTCTAATTGTCGAAAATCGCTATGGACGTGTATTCAGCTAAGTGCATATTGGGGTGGAAAAAAACTGTAGTAGGAAAATAGCCAATATAGCAGTATGTATGCCGAGAAAAACAAGAGATTTCTACTGTACATTGGGTTTCTGCCTGGCACTGTAATGTTTGCAGTACTGCTATAGATTGGCATGGACAGACGTACCACCCTAGAAGTCCAAACACCCCTTTACTTTGCATTATATGTCCACAGGTGAAGTTTTACATAATCATACATGGAACTCAAATAAATCAGTTGCCACCTAAGCAGAGAAGCTAGCCATCCAGATTAAGCAAAAACCGGCCATAAAACCTCTCAATGCAGACAGTAAGGTCGGGCTCCCACGGGCGTATGATTACTGCGCATTACGTGGGCTTTAATTAATGGATTGCCTGGGAGTTACCACGTATCACATGGGCATACAGCGCACATGTAAGGGCTCCCACCCACTGGCGATTTTTTTTCCTTTGCGTTTTTTCTCAAGAGCAATTAGAATTGAATGTGTTCCTGTCCATTTGCGTTTTTTTTTTTCAGTCCTTTGCAATTTTGAACATAGGAACTGTCAGTTGCATATGTGTCCTTATTTTTCTCTTAACCCCTTGAGTGGCACGCCCGGAAATTTTCCGGGACGAGCTCCACTGCTCATAGCAACATAGCCCGGAAGATTTCCGGGCTATGTATCACTATGGGAGCTGCAGAGCACAATGCCACAAGCTGTGACAGTGTGCTCTGCCTGCACAGACCCACAGAGAACAAAGCAAGGGCTTTGAAAAACCAGCAGAAGATATTGCCGATATGTCGGCAATGTTCTGCTTTGTTTACAAGTTGCCATAGAGACCATCGGCTTGTCAGAAGCAAGCCGATGGTCTCTGTGTCAGGGAGAGCTGGTTGTTAGCTGTCAGAGGACAGCTAGGTACTAGCTCTTACAGCAGAGATCAGAGAAAACCTCCGATCTCTGCTGTGTTAACCCTTTACATGCTGCAGTCTATGTGACTGCAGCATGTAAAGACTTGTCACTGCAGCATGTAAAGGGCTGTCACCATCGGACCCCCGGAATGTGATCAGGGGTCCTGATGGGTCCCTGTGGAAGTCCCCTAAAGGGACAAAAAAAAAATGTTTTAAAAATTTTAAAAAAAAATTTAAAAAAATAAAAAAAAAAAACACTTGTCTCCCTTTACTTTGTAAAAAATCAAAAATACAATCACACATGTGGTATCCGTGTGCGTCGTAATGACCCAGAGAAGGAAGTTAATACATTATTTAACCCCTTAATGACATGGCCCCTTTTTTTCTTTTTTCCCCCCATTTCTTTTTTTCCTCCCCCCTGTTTAAAAAAATCACAACTTGTCCCGCAAAAAAGAAGCCCTTATATGGCCATGTCAATGGAAAAATGAAAAAGTTATGGCTCTTGAGACGCAACTGCAAAACTAGTTGAAATTCAATGATTAGACCATTTTAAAAAACCTGCCCTGGTGGGCACGACAGGGTGGTAGGAAACCTGCCACTCAAGGGGTTAATGCACCCATGAATGTCAATGGAAATTAACGGAAAAGGCGCAAAAAAGCCGCGAAAAACGCTGCGTTTTTCACGCACGAAAATCGCAAACGCCAGTGGGTGGGCGTCCTAAAACACGGTAATCATACCATCTGGTCTTCGCTCATTCATCTGCCAGTTTTCTGCCTAAAGTCCCCTGTCCACGGCGTGATTTTGCCGACGAATCACGCCGTCTGAAGCTTTTCATAGCTTTGCTATGGAAAGCGCCGGCCTTGTGCCCACAAGCAGAGAATCACTGCGATTCTCCACTCGCAGACGGCAATTCGCAGCATGATGCGAATTGCCGCGATTCTCTGTGGTCAGCCTGTCAGATAGGCTGACCGGCGGAAATTCGTCTGCGGCTCCTGCTCCCAGGCAGCTGCAAGGCCGTATCTCTGCCGCGGGATACCGCAACGCCTGTGGACAGGGGCCTAAGTATAGTCAGTATAATTTCACTTTTTATTGATAAAGCACTAAAATTCTGCAACATGATACAAAATATCTTGTTCCCTTCCCCTCATGTCAAAAGACAAAACAAACATTCCTACACTAAATTCAGGAGAAGTCATGTGACAAACTAGTCATAAATACACTGGTGGGAAATAAAAAACACCCAGAAAGGCTAACTCCAGAATTCCCTATAGAGCAGTAATCTGACCACTCTGGTACAGATAGTAACTCTTCACTCTTCCATTCAGTCACTTTGCATACTTTGTTGCCTTTTCAACCTTCCATTTAACCTGTACAGTGCTGAACAATGACTCTTACAGACCTCACTTCACAAGTCAGGTTCTACCAGTGCTGAAAGAGAGAATATACTGGTGGGAAATAAAAAAAAACACACAGAAACTGCTAATGAAATCCGATTATCGTTTCACACTTCCAGCATGAAGTTAGGGATTGTAGACATTCAGTGACACCTTTTATATCAGAGCTTTCTGCTAGAAGTTCTTCCTTCCTGGTGATTTATTTCAGGAAAGTGATGTCATAAGAAGCCACAATGTTGTTGGGCTGATCGGATCATGTTGTCAAGCAGAAAACCATCCCGAGACCATGTGACTTCATCAGGGCTTTGTTCATTAATCTTGTAGGAGGCAGACTTTACACTTCTATGTACTCCTTCAGCTGCTCAATTCTCCTGTGCCTCAGTTTACTTACTACTACCCAGAATCCTCCGTGAACCGCAGACTCCTGCAGGTCTGACAAGCAAACATGCTAAAAGCCATTTGTACCCCGTGTCACTGTAGTGTACACCATATACCAGGGCTTATCTAAAGGGGAAGATTGCATCACAGAGGCACTTTTTTTTCTGACTAGAAGGATAAAAAGTTCCATTCAAGAAGCAACAAACAGAGGAAAGGTTTCCAGAATTATTTTGTGAGCATGGGCTTGAATCACTGGGGGACTCATGTAAGCTACCCTTACTGGTGACTGTAGGTGGGAATGGAATGTATGACTGCCATAATAGCAGCAACTAAACGCCAGCCAATGTCGAACGAGAATAGTTTCTTATACGCCCTTCAGTTTCTGCAGACTAAAACTTGTATTTGTATCGTTCAGTTTAAACGGCGCCCGTTCAGTGTTTCACATAGGGATGACGCAGCGATTCGTCCGCCTAAACAGGCTGCACGGGGAAAAATATTAAAGTTCAGTTTCAGCGTATTTTACAAATTTTAATTTTCAGCTTGCAACTGCAGATACCGCACTTGTAACCGAGAGGCAAATAGTCCATGCAAATTAGCCCATTTAAAATAATGGGTTCTCTTCAAGTGTGACATCTGCGCATCTCAACGCATAAAGTTGCCCATGTAAACACACACTTACGTCACAATGCAACATCCAACCAATATGTCTATACCGTGGCTAGTCACCACCACGCGGCAGGTCTTCAGCACGGGCGAGACGTCTTAGCACTCCACCTCGAATAACAGCTGTTCAGAGAATAGTCCCGAGGTGGCTCAAATCAAGAAGGGAATTGAACTGCATTTTATCTTGGTTTCAAATTTTAGACATTAGCAGAAACACAAAAAAATAAATGAACGAACGAATGAACACCACACACCTTTGTAACATTTTCCAGAAAAGTACTGTACTGTTTTTTGCAACTTTCCCCCTTTTCTAAGACACTGAGGCCAGATGCTAGCTGCAAGCCAACGGACAAATATGAAACCCTACAAAGCGTGCTTTCTAAAGGTGCGCGTTTTCTTCCTCACTTTCATTGCCTTTTTGTGTGCCAGGTGATAAGATACGTAGACGTCCATTAGAAGGAAGCCTACTGTGGTATTCAAGCACTTGGGAAGAAGGCTGCACTTGATAGGCAACTACAAAAGATGCAGAGAAAGTGTGGAGCACTACTACTAGATCCCAAACTAGATTAGTTCAACTATTTCTCCCCCATGTGCTTCTTCACCATACAGTTGGGGCTCATTCACAAGGGCGTGAGCGTATTCCGGTCCATGAATACGCTACATAATCACGGACAAACAAGGCCCAAATTTGTGTATTCTAACTATTCTATTTTTTTTTGTGAATGTAGTTATGCAGCATATTTCCGTGGGTAAATTACATACATACACACACAGAAGGGCCTATTGTTTTCATGCACAACTACAGTTAATGTGTAGCTTTCCGATGCATTTGTGCTGGCCCATTCACTTCCATGGTCTATTTTGGTGTATAGTACACATAGAAATAGGTCATACTGCATATATTTTTTTCACACAACCAAAAATTGTGTGAAAAATACACAGATGTAAATGAACCCATAAAAATGAATGGGTTCTATTCCCTGCATGTCACGAGGGTCTAACATACTGCATAAATACTCCCATGTGAATGAGCAGAGATATCATTGGTCTGCAGCAGCAATCCATGTAGGAGCAGAATACAGTAACCTCTTTCACTGCAGGCATCTCCTCCCAAGCTGTTCTTCTGCTCTAAGTGACCCTAATGGGACAAAACCCTTAGTTATAGCCAATACATGTTTTTTGGTTTTTCAACAGAGAAACCTTCAATCCAGGCCATATAAGCCCTCTCATGTTTTAGCCAATAGCAAAGAAGGAACGCAAGAGGTTGGCAGGGGGAGTGGGCTCCCTGTCACCCATTGGCACCCTTGGGTTGCAAGATCTGCCATGTAAGCTTCAAGGAGCTGTCTTTGGGATACCTTATTATTAAAAAGAAAATTAAAATTACAAATTAAAATGACTGAAATGCTTTTTTTCGTTCATCCACCCTTCAAAAAATAATTAAAACCTCAAAGCAAATTTTATTACCAGTGCAAACAAACATCCTGCAAAAAAGTTCTGGAGGTTCTCCCAATGCCCCCCAAATATGAAGTTAATCAATGCAATACATTAATGTAGCTCAAAGTTGCACACACACTTACACACTTACACACACCTTCAGAAAAAACAAGTCATCACACAACAGTATGAAAAACAAATTAAAAAAAAAAAAAAAGAAAGTTCTGCTCCTTGACAAACATGCTCTTCTCCAACTCCAAAACATGTAACCACAGCACAAGCAATGACACACCAAGCACTTATGTGTTCAACTATGCAGGAACTGTTGGTTAGAAATCTAGGGCAGACTGTTGTGGAATCTAGAGCTATAAATCAAGTTATGTGCACAGATTATATTACTTGGGTTTTCATCTGGGTTCCTGGAGAGTACTCTGCTAAACTCGGGAAGCTGTAAAATACCGCCAGAGGGGCATCATCTATGTAAAGAGGCAGTAATGTGTCCTCTGAAGAGCACTTTATTGTCTAATAAAATAATGAAAAGAACAGGAAGAGTGGCACCCGAGGGAAAGGATCCAATGCTGAAAATCCAATAGTAGCTGAACAAGAGCTTGCACTATCCAGAAGGATGGACTGTGTCCTTGACGCAGCATCTACTGTGCTTGATACGCACAAGGCCTGGTTATCCTCATCACAGTCCTCTCATCTGACCTTAAGGTCAATGGTCAAATCTCTCCCGGTCCTAACCCAGTCCAGTATGGCCATATAGATATGTAGTAGATACAGAAGATGGGAATCTACTCAATAAATGCTTGGTAAAACATATGTAGTATTGAGGACACAGGACCTACAGCTGGGAGCAAACCGTGGCTGTAGGGACTGTCTACATGTATAAACACCAGAGGATACAAGCCAAGCTCTAGCCCTTTTCCTGCACAAAACCACTGACGAACCACCCAAGAAAACCACCACTGGGGAGAAGTCAAACAACTAAGCAGTTCAAGTTTTCTTTTTCCATACAAGACGGAAAACATATCAGCATTAATAGGAGCCAGGCTGTATGTTAAATAATGCATGTATTCGTGCAGTAGGTCTCCACCAGAAGCATGGGTAGGCCGGGCTAATCTACAGGTAACACCGGTATTAGTGTATCTTGATGCTACCAGGAAACTAGGGGTTTGACAGGGAAGGGATGCAGGAAAATAACCCCTAACAGTCCAGGGTCCGCAAAACTCTCAAAAGACTGTGCTGCTGCACGATGCTGCAATGTCTACCTGCCGTCCCCCTTCCATCTGGCCTGGCAACCCCTGCCTCCAGACAGAAGGGAGACGGAGAGCGGGGAGCAGCAGCACCGAAGAACTGCCAGACTGCACTAACCTGCCGCTGCTGCATTACCATCATGTAGATCTGTGTGCTGCAGCTGGCGTGGCGGAAACAGGCATATGTGGGCCACCGCAGGGAGCCTGGCAGAGTGAGAGCAGCAGTGGAGAGGACAACTCTTGGCCGGAAGCAGAGGGGGGGAGAATTATAGTCCCCTTCCAGGACCTGCAGGGGAGACAACTGTGCAGCCAATAAGGTACTGGGGGCGTCACCAGGCTGTCAGTGCTCTCTGCAGCACTACTTCCTGGTAGCGTCAAGGTACACCAATACTGGTAACGCCTAGGTCATACCCAGTTTCATGCCCTGGTTGAGACATACTGCAGCATCACTGGCTCGCTCTCAGAGCGGACAGCAGGGAGGAGATTTCTCTCCACCCCCGACCCCCCTGCCGCCCATCTCCATTCACGTTACACCTCTGCCGTTCAGTACTTAATGACTGCTGCTTACACTCGGCAAACACTGTTCAGGATTTTATGCAGCTTAAAATCCTGAACGATGATCGTTCAGTATTGAACCGCCATTGTGTAAACTGAATGGAGAGGGGCGGGGAGAGCAATCTCCTCCAGCTACCCTGCCTTCCTGCTGAGCAATCCAGCAATATTCGCTCCTGTGTAACAGCACAGGAGCGAGGACACACAGGAACGAGTGTCAGGCATAGTTTGCCTGACATTCGTCCAGTGTAAAAATGGCCCTTTAGTGTAGTAGGTCTCCACTCAGGAGCTTTTGTCAGCTTTGGCCATGACCTGTAGATTAGCCCGGCCAACCCATACTTTCAGTAGAGACATACTGCACTAATACCAATAATGCATCCATATATAAATTCGTAGGTGCATCCTTTTAAAGGGGTTTTCTAAGACTATAGGGTAGGTCATCAATATCAGATCAGTGGGCTGCCATTCACTTGAATAGGACTAAGCTTACAGTAGAATCACTATATGGACCTCTGTTAGTTCCAAAGGACGACTCCTCCTACAGTTCTAGAAAACTTCTTTAACTCATTTGTTCTCTGTGACACACATGTATGTCACAGAGCTGAGGATTGGGTGCTAGCATTTTGAAATAGCTGACACTGACTGCAAACACTTGCAAATCAGACCAAGCTCCAGTCGCAGCTCTTTAACAGCCTTCATGCTTTCAATCCTGACCATGCCACATAGTTACTTTTACACGGGACAAGCTGCCTGGTAAATGATGCCCAACACTCGTCCCAGTGATGCCCTTTCCTATATTGTTACACAGAAGCGAGTATCGCTGCCATAGCTCACAGCGCTGCTGGAATGGAGACAGGGACAGCCAGGGAGCGCTGCCCTTACCCGTCCGCCTCCATTCACTGTAAGCAGACAGTCGCTCAAAAGTGACCGACTGCTGTTTACACTGAACGACACATCGTTCAGGTTTTTTTTGTTTTTGCATACAGAAGCTGTATGATTATCGTTCAGTTGCTGCGTGCGTTTACCTGGTACGATTACGTTCAGATTCACGCAGGAACGCGGGAATGTGAACGATAATCATCCCTTCCAACAGGGCCAAAGACATCAGTCCTTCAACTCACCATCGGCCACCCATAGGATGTATACACACACAAAACTGGCAAGCAACTGCAGGTCGCCCACAAAACACAAGCCCTCACACACTCCCATTGACAGAAAGGACACCAAATACATACACTCTACAGAACGCCACCATATCCGCAGGCTGATCTCCACCAATGGCTAGCTAGCACCTGGATTTATCATATTGTCACCCAGATGCCGCCCAGCAATCAGTGAATCTCTGCCTGCACATGGGGCCGACATCTTCACTTCTGTACGGCTTCACTCAGTGTCAAAGCAATAGCTTAGCAAATGAGTAGCTCAATGACAGCATCACTTACCTCAGTAACATCCATGACTTTAATAGCTGCAAGCTGACCTGTTTTGACATGTCGACCCTAAAAGAAAATAAAAAATAAGTTTTAATTTTAAAAAAAGCTACACAGAAAAGTAACCTAAATAATATTAAAAAAAAAAACAAAAAAAAAAAAAAAAACTTTAAAAACTTGATAGCAAAGTTTTGCAAAATGTTAAAGTCTTAAAAAGGTGGCTTGTACCGGCTTCTTTCTATATGAAATATGTAACAAATGTATTCATGCATGTTGATTCCCCACAATTGACATTTATCACAGAGCACAACAGTTGATACAGGTCTGATTGCCGGGGGCCCCACAGTCGAGGGCCCATCCATCACTAGAAAGGGCATCCATTCTTCCTCCCAGCACAAGCACAGTAGGAGTGAATGCGACGGTGGTCGGGCGCACTCCCTGCCGCTTCGTTCAATCTCTACAAAGTACAGCTGAAGTTTTGCACAAATAGTTCAAACACTGTGGTTACAAGTTACTGCACCGCCACAGGCAGCCACGTCACTACTGTAGAGGCTCACAAGAGGACATCCAGTACTCCGTTAGAGCTCAGAAACAACCACCTTGTACCGGAGAGCCTCAAGCAAAAACTCACTTAAATAATTACGAACGGTGGTATCCTGCATGTATAGATAGATTCAAGTACGAGTCGTCCTTTGGCTATACTAAAAATGCAAGTACTCTTCATATTGTAAGCCCAGGCGGCCATAATTCGCGGTGAGCGACACGCAGCACATACGCAATTACATTGTGTACTTCCTGCGCGCCACCCTTCGCCATCCACCATCTTGCCGCCTAGATAGAAGATGCTGTGGTTTTTCTTGTGCACGCTTTTCATGTAATCCGTGTGTGCAGCAATATGAGATTGGTGCGGAATACGCTATACTAACACGGTCACGTGCAGCCAGCATTATGCATACTGATTTTTTTTTTCCTTCACCATCTATATATAAAGCTGAAAGGACTGACTGACTGACTGGCCAAAAGTTCTCCAACTTCCCGATGTCGTAGAAACATGAATTTTGGCAGAAGCATAGATTATCTCCAAAATAGGAAAAGTAATTGGGTCCCAACTCGATTATTCAATTCTAGCGCAAAAGAATTGGCGTCGAAATTTAACGGAGATAATCTAAATCACTCACTTCCCAATGTCATAGAAACCTAAAATTTGGCACAAGCATTGATTATGTCATAAATAGGAAAAGCTAATGGGTCCCAACTCGATTGTTCAATTCTATGTGCAAAAGAATTGGCGTCCAGATTTTACGTACGGAATCCAATTTTCTCACTTTCCGGTGTCATAGAAACGTGAAATTTGGCCGAGCATTGATTATGTCATAAATAGGAAAAGTTAATGGGTCCCAACTCGATTATTCAATTCTAGCGCAAAAGAATTGGCGTCAAAATTTTACGTGCGGAATGTAATTTTCTCACTTTCCGGTGTCCTAGAAACGGGAAATTTGGCACGAGCATTGATTATGTCATAAATATGAAAAGCTAATAGGTCCCAACTCGATTATTCAATTCTATGCGCAAAAGAATTAGCGTCCAAATTTTACTACGGAATCTAATTTTCTCACTTTCCGGTGTCATAGAAACATGAAATTTGGCACAAGAATTGATTGTGTCATAAATATGAAAAGCTAATAGGTCCCAACTCGATTATTCAATTCTAAGCGCAAAAGAATTAGTGTCCAAATTTTACGTAAGTAATCGAATTCTCTCACTTCCTGATGTCATTTTATATGAAGGAAACGTCGCATGGTTACCTCCACGTGGTGTTTCCTGGGTAACGCAGAGAACTATGCAAAATGGTCGACATATTTTTTTTCCTCAGTATCTCTAAAGTAACCACGGCTTCATAAGATTTTCCGTGCGAACACCAGATAAACACCAGTACCAAATTAACTCGGGCGAAGCCGGGTATATCAGCTAGTTATGAATAAAACACAAGTAGAAATCTACATCGTACGTATTCGTGGACACCGAAAATGAAAAACATTCCTGGTTTACAATGCTGACTACATTCAGAGAACTGGAAAACTACGTACAACACTCTGGTTACATCTGACGTACACACACACACACACACACACACACACACACACAGGGCGTTTGCTGTCTGACAGCCAACACATGGCCACAGCAACCAGGATCAGAGATCACAAGGTGCCGTTCTGTTGCCATGACAACCTAGGGACTAGTGGTAGAGCTTAATAGGGTGCTAGCAAATGTACAAAGTACTGCAACACTGAAGTATTGCAGCATCTAATTATATACACCTTGGCCTGATGTGGTGCGGTTTGTTATGAGAACTTCTCCTGTGTATGTTAATGTACCTTTACACTATACCTCACCATAGTGTCTACAACAGGCTTCATGCCTCACATCTACATCCACACAAGCGGCGTGAAGCTCCTCTCTCAATCAGACACACAAGCCCACATTGAAAATGTACACTTTTTCATCAATTATCTGCTGAGGTTCCACAATGACAATTTCACAAAGGACAAAATCTCAATCCTCAAAATACATAATAGTGAAGGAGTGCCAAGCTGAGCAAACAGAGATAATGAGACAACACAGGGACCTCCACGTTCCATACTTGGCACCAGCGCGTCCATAAAAGTTCTAATAAAACAATGGTTTATTAATCCCATATGACAAACAAACAATCACACTGTCGCCAAGTCAAATTTAAGAAAAAGCAACCAGAAAGTTGTACGGAGGGATATCAATAGAAACATGTTCCTCCGCAAAAAAAAACGTTCAACAACCCCATAAACAAAGAAAAAAAGTCAGAACTATGACAAAGCAACTTTTTTTACTTTTAAAAAAGTAGAACCCATTAGTTTAGTATTGCCATAATGGTACTGACAACAAAAGTTACCCATGTCTTTTGTCACAGCACATATGCCGTACTAACAATACCCCTAAAAAATGGGAAAATGGTACAATCGTGCTTTTTTTTTTTTTTTTAATTGTACCGTACTTAGAAATCTTCTAAAGTTTTTCAGTACATTATGAGTGAATACAGACTGGCCGAAATTCCACGGCAAGATTTCCCACAGAATTTCCACCGATGCACGCTGCCATACAAATGCATGCTTGCACGCAATCCTATGCAGCCAGCCGCGGTCTGACTGCATGAAAACTCGCGCGGTAAACAAATCGTGGCATGTCCTATTTGTGTGCAAGCCTCAGACGCCGGGACAGAAACATCACTGCTGACGCGCCGGCTCTGCTCTGCGCATGTGCGCCAGCCGTACATAGCAGAGCAGAGACTAGGCGCCAGGAGGAGGTGAGCCAGTGTCTAGACAAAGCAAAAGTTTTGTCTTTAAAGAGTTAAAGTGGTTACAGGAGATTAGAAAAAAAACACGCTGCTTTCTTTCAGAAACAGCCACTATTGCCCATGAGCTTTTCTTGGGTATTGCAGCTCAGCCCTATTCAAGTGAACGGGATTAAGCTGCAATGCCACACAAGGCACATGCGGGCAGTATCTTACTCAACCAATTTCATATCAAATCAGCAGTTTTTAGCTTTTATTTTTATTGTTAAACCTTAAACTACAGGTTTCAGTTGGAATAAGGCAGATGTAGACAATATTCTGCAGACTGACACGTACAAAGGACAGATGATCCATGAAAGCCAATACCTGTGAAAAAGTATCCGCTGCGTTGGATTTTTCAGCTACTTTTAGGGATAGTCGCTGACAATAACTGTTGAGTCATTTGAAGTCTACGTCATAAAAACATGTTCACCTTTTTTTATTGGGCACCTTCATAGTAAACGAAGAACAAGTGATTGGTGGAACAGTTTGTGGATTATTAATGTGTAGAACTGTGTCTGGGCTAACAATCAGATTGCAGTTTATTAGCAACCAATTTGAAAAAAGCAGGGGGACGCCAAAAGGGTTCAATCACCCATTCTTGCAGCTGCAACAAAATCTACTACCTTATCTCCCGATGCTAATTTTTTCTGTTTCAGTCCAAGCCCAAACTCTTCGCATGCATACTTTCCTCATCATAGTGCCAGTCTGAGGCTGTTCATGTCCGCTTGTAAATTAGTCATTTCTCTATGGAGAAATCATTACGATTTGTTTTGTCTTTTTTAAACCATTCATGTGCATTCTCCAGAGCTGAAATCTGTGCCACATGGGAACCCTTTCCTGGAGCATTCTACCCCTGCTGAGTGTAAGCCAAGTGTAATCCGGTGGGGACGCAGGGAAGGGTAGGACCACAGCTGTGCCATTCCCGCTCACTAGAATGCAATGATTTCATCCACATATCTTCTACATGCTTCGCCTCAAATAGCAGGGCTCATCTAACGAAATTCCTTGCCAGCAATGCCGTGAGCTGCAGAAGCTCCGCTCACAGCACATTAGGACAAAGTCTCATCTACACCTTTGTTTATTCTGTGCATTTATACAAACAGCAGAAAACAAAACAATGCATCAATGCAGATTGTAACTACGGCCGCATGCGGGATCTGACACGGTGCACGGCCGGTGACCCCTGCCTGCATACCTGTCCGGATCAGTCTTGCGGGTGTGCCAGCCGGCACATGCGCAGTACAGATGACGCTGCACTGTCGCTAGGCTAGAACGCAAAATCCGCTGTCGCTGCAGACGGGCTGCAGATCGGATGACTTCCATTGATGTCCGATTTTCTATAGTATGTCCATGGAAAGTATTTGCTGCAGAATCCGGAGGCGGAAACCCACTCCGGATTCTGCAATGCAAATACACCCGTGTGCATTGGGCCTTAACCAATGCAGTACACTGCACTGACAGCCTATTAAGCCCTGCCACAGACCGAACTAAAGGGTGGGTTTACACAAGACAACTATAGTCTGAATAATCCGTCAACATCCAGAGTTGTTACATGTTAACATGGCCACGACAGGGTGACAAGTGAGAATTCATTCACTCGTCCATTTGCATTTTAGCACACCCAAAAATAGTCGCTGGCTGATCATGTGGTGCAAGCGGACAATCATTTGTCTTTCAACAATCAGCCAATAAACTTTGCAGGGAGGTGTACTCTTCAGGGACCACAAGAAAGAAAAACAAGGTATCAAACTTGTTCTGTGCAAAAGCACACGGCCATTTGTATGTTAACCTGCTGTAGTGACTATTCAGATGATAGTTGTCCCGTGTAAGCCCACCCTGACAGTTTGAAATTCATTGCAGAATGGGAGCCTTCATCAGGCTTCATTTTTGTGGGAGATTCTGAAATTTCTATTGGTATCATTTTTATTACATTATTTCTTGGAGACAGGGTGACCAAAAACAGCGCAATTCTGGCATTGTTTATTTTGTGAATGGTGGATGCTACGTTATCTATATATAGGCGTTTATTTTTCAGTGTAATGCTGCCCGTGATGTAAAGCCTCTTTTAGGCTGCGCTCACACAACTATGTTGTAGTCCACATATCGGAGGATGACATGTAAAATAGAGCATGCTGCGATTTTTCTTAAACTTGTGGAATTCATATCCACAAGTGTGAAGGGAAAAAAAATAATAAATAAATAAATAAAATTCAAAAATATATGCCTTTCTATGCCCATGTTTCACTGCAGATTGGATGCCAATGGAGGGATCAACAATTCAAAATCAGCTCATGTGAGCCCGGCCTTACATATATTGTAAGATGGCCCTAGGAATACTTTAAGTTAAATAAACATAATTCTAACTGCCAAAGGCAAAAAATATCCATATGCAATATCCCCTAAAATATAAGTGCTTTATCAACCAAAAACAGACAAGGGCAGCATCAAAAATATTAGAAAAAGGGGCAAACGGTGGTGGCAATATAGTGTGACCAACAGTCACACACTAAGGCCGCCTGCAGACGGGCGGAAATTCCGCGGTGGGATTTCCCGCGGAATTTCCGCCCGTGGAAGCTGCCATAGGATTGCATTAGCAAACGCAATCTGAGGCAGATGGCCGATCAAACAGCCGGAGCCATGGAAGGAGGTGAGTGCTACGCTGCTCTCTGCAGACGCTCAGGTCGGGTCCCGCTGCGAGAATTCTCGCAGCCGGATCTGACCCGGCCGTCTGCAGGTGGCTTATAACATAGGTCTGGATGGACAACTTCCAAGAGCCCTTGAAGAAATTAGAAAATCAGCACCACCAAAACCCTATGAAAAGTCTAACCTAGACATGTTCGCTTTAGGGCTCACACCCAGTTGCGCTTTTTTAACACTGCAATATCACTGGGGTTTTTTTTCAACGCGATTGTCAATGGGAATTTCTAATGTTAAAAGCGATTTTTGTGTGATGCGTTTTTAACATTAGAAAGTCCCATTGACAATAAGACATTGAGGGGGCGGGAGCTCAATGCACTAGCTCCAGCCCCGACTCCCCTTTTAGAGAGGGGCAGCGGATATCGGTTTGGCGTGACCGATATACAATCGCCTGAATAAACCCGTGAATTCGTTGCAGAATATTTGCAGCACTCTGCAGTATAAGCAATGTGAAAGGAATTTCAAGAAATCTCCACCAAGCTGCAAAAAAATGAAAAATTTTTTTAAAAATGCAGCATAAATTGACTTGCTGAGTTTTCACTACAAAATGTCAACTCTTCAAATGGGGTGAAATCTGCAGCAAATACACACCAAAATCTGTGGCAAAACACAGGCATCATTGGGTGCAGGTTACCTACAGGGCATCAGACATGCCTGAACACACCCTATAGATGCAAGCCTCAGAAACTGAAGCAGCAGTACGTTCATCTATGAGTAGACACTACCCATCAGCAGGGCTCAATACACAGGAGGTACTAGTGCTACAAATAAGAGGTTAATACCTCCCCATGTGGAAGAAGAACTGTGTGCAAATGCTACATGACATCACTGGAATTCCTGAGCAGAGTTTAATGCACAGGAGCCCTGCATCTCAAGAACTACCACCATAAAAGGCCAGTAAACTGGTTAGCTGTGCTGCTGGCACCATAGGGGAAAACACAATGAAAACCAGCTTCAGGACTCCCCGCTACTACATGGTCTGAGAGGCAGCAAGGAGCGACTAGGGGACTCACTTCCTGGCCAGCAGCCACCGCGGTGCATCCCTGCAGATTAACCTCCAGCAACAATAGGAGGCTCCCCCCCAGAGCTAGGCGGGAGGGGGGGGGGGGGGGGGGGGGGCCGGAGGCTCCCCCCCAGAGGTAGGCGGGAGGGGGGGGGGCCGGAGGCTCCCCCCCAGAGCTAGGCGGGAGGGGGGGAGGGCCGGAGGCTCCCCCCCAGAGCTAGGCGGGAGGGGGGGGGGGGCCGGAGGCTCCCCCCCAGAGCTAGGCGGGAGGGGGGGGGGCCGGAGGCTCCCCCCCAGAGCTAGGCGGGAGGGGGGGGGGGCCGGAGGCTCCCCCCCAGAGCTAGGCGGGAGGGGGGGGGGGCCGGAGGCTCCCCCCCAGAGCTAGGCGGGAGGGGGGGGGGGGGCCGGAGGCTCCCCCCCAGAGCTAGGCGGGAGGGGGGGGGGCCGGAGGCTCCCCCCCAGAGCTAGGCGGGAGGGGGGGGGCCCCCAGAGCTAGACGGGAGGGGGGGGGGCCCCCCAGAGCTAGGCGGGAGGGGGGGGGCCCCCCAGAGCTAGGCGGGAGGGGGGGGGGCCCCCGGCTCCCCCTCCAGAGCTAGGCGGGAGGGGGGGGCCCCCCAGAGCTAGGCGGGAGGGGGGGGGGGCCGGAGGCTCCCCCCCAGAGCTAGGCGGGAGGGGGGGGGGGCCGGAGGCTCCCCCCCAGAGCTAGGCGGGAGGGGGGGGGCCCCCAGAGCTAGGCGGGAGGGGGGGGGCCCCAGAGCTAGGCGGGAGGGGGGGGGCCCCAGAGCTAGGCGGGAGGGGGGGGGCCGGAGGCTCCCCCCCAGAGCTAGGCGGGAGGGGGGGGGCCGGAGGCTGCTCCCCAGAGCTAGACGGGAGGGGGGGCCGGAGGCTGCTCCCCAGAGCTAGACGTAGCCGATCCTTTTGTTATCCAGAAATTAGTGAATGATGTAGAGCAGGCACTCTAATAGAACAAGAGATACAAGGTCTTGGTTTCCAGTTACTATTTAAAAGGTGCCAATGATGCTATATATGTAATACCATGCCTCTCAAGGGTCCTTCTGTATGGGAAGATTGTGTCCAGCAGTCGTTCCAACGATTGGCCAGTGCTTCCAGTGAATCGCGCCGTTTTCTCGCGATGCGAGAGCGCTACAAAACGGTGTTTTGGCTGCTACTATCTTGCGGGGAAACAAAATAGCAGAATGCTTTATATTGCCCCAATTTGCAATGTTTTGTGGCCCATTTTTCCCTATGGAGCCTTTGTTTTTGTGGCATCGTATGAAGTCGCAGTAATATTAATGTCGTACGTGTGAAAGAAGCCTAATGTGTGTACAATAAGGTGTGTGATTTACATATACAAATGTGTATATTGGTACGGTTATGGAAAATGCTATTTGTATACGGGATAGTAGGACTACATTGTATACAAACAGCCAAATTCTCATCTACCCATTGGACAGTGACGTAGATTAGAACATGTAGCTTTTTTGTCAGTAAAATGATAGACCATGATGCAACCCGGTGGACCCCAATGACCAATATGGGGGTCTGTTGTAGGACAGATCTGGCTCTCTCTGCTGCTGTGATGGAACAGAACACCTGAGATGACCATTCACATGTAAACCCAGCCCAATTACACCTAGGACACAGCAAGATAGAATAAAAAGCAGACACTTGACAATACAGCAACATTCAGATCAGATTTGTTAACAAGTAAACTGTGTGGGCACCCTGGGTACTGGTGTATCTTGTCTCCACCACAAGTATGGGTGGAGACCTAGTGATGGGCTGTACGCCAAGCAGCTACCGATAGGCTGTCTGCAGCAAGGTCCTAGCAGTGTGGGGATGTAGTTTTGTCTGGGATGGAGGGTTAGGGTTAGTTTCAGTGTAAGGCTTACATTATTAGCTGTACATGCTTCTATGTGAGAGGCGGCCAGCATTCACATGGAAGCATTTACAGCTAATAATGTAGGCCTTACAGTGAACCTAACCCTCCATCACAGGCAAAAGAAAGTCCATACGCTGCTTGGACCTTGCCGCCCACGTCAGCTCATGCCTTCCCCTGCAGCCTCCAACAAATGCCCCTGCACCCCCAGCTGTGAGCGGGGCCGTGGCCCTCCATCCAGCGATGGAGAGCGCAGCCCCTGCTTCAGCAGCGCAGGAGCACAGGGGAGCGGGATGGCTGGACCACAGAGTTCTTCAGCAGAGCTGGAGGAGGGACAGATGCAACTGCAGGCGCTGACAGTGAATGCGCAGGAGCCGTGAGCTGACAAGGGAGAGCGGGAGGTGGGTGAATGTCAGGACCCGGCCGTGGAAAACTGACAGGAGCCTGAGGAGAAACCGGAGGACCGCAGGAGAAGGCACAGCAGCAGGGTGACTGACAGCAGACAGGAGGGGCATGAGGCTGGAAGATGCAGCCGTGAAGGGAGAGCGCAGGACCTGAGGAAAAGCATTGCCATTGTGGGTCAGCCCGTCACTGTCCCCTGGAACAAGCTCCCAGCAGTGTGCTAGGATAGAGGGCCAGGGTTAGTCGAGTGTTAGGCTTATATTATTAGATGTAATTGCTTCCACAGCTAATGTAAGCCCAACACCTCAACTAACCCTAAACCTCCATAATAGGCAAAACTCACTCCACATGCTGCTAGGACCTTGCTACAGCCAGCCAATCACTTGCTAGAGGGCATAACATCGGCGGATACAGCCCATCACTAGGTCTCCACCCATATTTGTGGTGGAGACAAGATACAACTGTACCAGCACCCCGTATATGGCCGAAATGGGGCTTCCAGGTGAAGCTACCTCTGTTGTACAGCATGCAAGGTGGCATTTAACATTCTTTTTGGCTCACAGATTCTGTACAAATTTGATGGGGGAAAAAATGCCTTTTTAAAAAAAAAAAAAAAAAAAATCAAGCTGTACTCTGTCCATTTACATGGACCCTTATCACAATGCTAGCAGAATTTTCCACTTAGGATCCATATTCTCCATTAAAAAGGAGACAGTTGGACTAGGTTTTATGACAAGTAGAGACCTCATCTCCTAATATGCGTAAAAACGCTTTACACGCAACAACCCATACGATCTGCAGGTATAGACCGCGAATGGACTGCGCACTCCCACGAATAACGTCACAGATATGCGCAGTGTAATTAAAAAAAAATAAAAATTATTCCCTGCTCTGTTCAGAGCAGGGATGCGTATGGAGACGCCGCCCATCCGTAATGTACTGCATATGGACAGTGTATCATACGCAGCCCATACAAGGGCTGTGTATGATCCACAGAGAAGTAGAGCACGCTGCGATTTATCTCTCTTGTGAATGGATACGCAGTGTCCACACGCCGGTGTGAATGGAACAATGAAGGTCCATTCACATGAGTGATACGAGGTGAAAACACGGTCGTGGATATGAGCCTTTGACATTCTGTTTTCTGGAGCTTTTCCCAGTAAACATTCCTATATTTTGAGAAGAGAGGCTTACTATGGCCTTACTGTCAAGTAAATACATTTCAACTCAAACACCACTTTTTATATAGATCCTAGGGAACAAACCAGTGCGTTGCACAGCACTATAAGCGCAGGGATTGGTTGTTGAAAATTGGGCATTCAAAGTTATTCCCTTCTTCTACATAACGGTTGTCTCTACACCATTTTGCTCTGGTCTCTAATCATTCGGTCATCAAAAATTGGATTATGAAGCGCTGCGCAATTGGCACATCACAGTATAAGATAGCAACCAATCACAGCACAGCTTTTATTTTACCTCAGCAGTATAAGATATGAAAGCTGTGCAGCGATTGGTTGCTATTGGCAGCAAAAATTACAGGGGAAGTCCGTGAGTTTTGGGTTTTTAAATTACCCCAGTATTCGTTGCCAACTGCACCTGGGACAGGTAGCTTCTCGGAAATTATTTTTAAGCAGTTTCACAAAAAAAAAAGTTATATTTGCAATTGCAGCAAGAATATTAAGATGGTCGTTAACTAGGGGGGGGGGGGGGGGGTGAATAAATCTGCATGCAAATCCATAGTATAAACTCCAATACTCAGCCATGGAGTTCCATGTCAGAAGAATCCGATGTGTAAACAGTGACCGGGGTGGGACAATAAACGGTGCATTTCTCATCAACTTTCTCTACTAGAAGGAGGACAAAACTTCAAATGAGAAACAAATACACGCCATTATTCAAAAAAGGCTTCCGTCATTTTACAGCAGCACAGCTGACACACCATACAGGTTGCAAATACCCATAATACATGCACCTATGGACGCACGGAACCAGTCATTGGGTTCATGCTGTCTAAACCTGGAACAGGTACGCCCATTGCCCCCATGTATTATTGTGAAACTCTGAATGGAGCTCTGAGTCATGGAGGCGGGCCAAGCAGGCTTCTCCTGCCTGCAGCATGCTGACTGCTTTGTCCCTATACACAAATCTGAACCCATGATTCAGGCAGCTCAAACCCAAAAATAGGTTCCCTTTAATCCCCACATACAGTACCTCCAACTGCAAATTGAAATATAATGAGTGCCATACCTATTTTCTGAAGGAAATGAGTCAGGAGTGGTTACGTACTTTTCATGAGGACTACTGCATCATTATCAACATGATCTAAGCAACAATCACTCAAATGTCTACAAAACAGTCACTGCAAAGATCAGGTTTTATTCCAAAGTGTCCAAAGTCACACCACAGAAATTCCTGTTTAGTGGAAAACTGAATTTTTTAGATTTAAAGGGGTTGTCCCGCGAAAGCAAGTGGGGGTATACACTTCTGTATGGCCATATTAATGCACTTTGTAATATACATCGTGCATTAAATATGAGCCATACAGAAGTTATTCACTTACCTGTTCCGTTGCTAGCGTCCCCGTCTCCATGGTGCCATCTAATTTCAGCGTCTAATCGCCCGATTAGACGCGCTTGCGCAGTCCGGTCTTCTCCCTTCTGAATGGGGCCGCTCGTGCCGGAGAGCGGCTCCTCGTAGCCCCGTCACGTGTGCCGATTCCAGCCAATCAGGAGGCTGGAATCGGCAATGGAACGCACAGAGCCCACGGTGCACCATGGGAGAAGACCTGCGGTCCACCGTGGGTGAAGATCCCGGCGGCCATCTTCGCAAGGTAAGTAAGAAGTCACCGGAGCGCGGGGATTCGGGTAAGTACTATCCGTTTTTTTTGTTTTTTTTTAAACCCTGCATCGGGTTTGTCTCGCGCCGAACAGGGGGGCTATTGAAAAAAAAAAAAAAAACCCGTTTCGGCGCGGGACAACCCCTTTAAGTCACTTTGGAAATTCTCTCTTCAACTCTATATGACTCTGTGCTGTGATTGGCTACTATGTGCAACAAGGTTTTCAGCCAATTATGATAAAGTGTGCGCCATTATGCTGTAAATAAGGAAAAGTCTAATGTACAGTTAAAATCCTATTCCCAGATATTCCAGGAATATTAGAAAGGCTCTTCAATAGAAATAGCTGGTGGCACTATTCTATGTCCAATCCACCACAGTAAATGTCCCAAGGTGGTCACATGTATTCAGTCTTGCTTCTCCTCAGTAACACTGTCTCAGTATCATCACTTACTCAGCATCTATGACATCAGAAGAGACGCAGACGATCACCAGGGATCCCTCCACATACCCAGTGGAGCAGGAAGAACTACGCAACTGAGCATTTGTGACCACTTGGAACAAATAGGCCAACTTCACAAGAGCGAACGTGATATGGTGACGTAAATCCTGCCCCCATACCGCACTCCCTGCCATGTGAAATTCCTGTGGATGCAAGGAGTTTTCATGGGAAGACAGCCCCGCACCACTTTGGGGATGAAAGGATCCTCCGGCGTAGCTGACACAGCAATGGCAGAAGGTCACGGAGTTTGACTCACTGCTTTCAATGGGGCCAGCGTTGCTGCCACCGGGCCCAATAGAAAACAATGGAGTTGCAATGAGAGATCATGCAGCCAAATAGAACAAGCTGCAATTTGTCACCTGTGATAAGGTGGTAAGCTAACCAGGCTCCCCTTCACTTGATACACAGGGTTTCCTATATAGCGGAATACTGAGAGCTGTCTATAAAGAGGAAGGATGTGAATCATCATGACTTGTCAGCCACATGGAGGATTTCCTAGGAATCTAATCTCACAGGTAGATGGGCTCCTTAAGGAAAGGGCGGGCATTAGAAGCCCATACACGTCATTAAACAGGTTTAGCCCAGAACTATTGTCAGTCACTCTTTACTTTGAAGTAATCATTGTTCGACCAACCATAAACTTAGGTGGAAAAACACGGCTTGAGCCATTCTGTAGCCTTAAACAAACACAGCTGCCGCCGTACCTCCACAGTATACGAGCGCTCTTCATCCCTTCTGCCTAATGCACCCAACTCTTCCTTCCAATCTGCAGTGCTTATTGGCATCATTTTGGGATACATACGACTTTTTGATTAATTTTTTTTTTACTCCTTCCAAGTTTTCCCTGAAGATGGGGTGACCAAAATAGCAATATTTTTGTATTTCTTTCCTCTTCTCCTGACAGTGTTCACCGTGCAGGGTTACTAATGTGATATATTTTAACAAATTGAACCTATATAAATGCAGCCAGACCAATTTTTAATTTCATTTTTTTGATATGACCAGAAAAATTGTTACATTTTATTTTTTCTAATTAAAAAACAAACAAATCTGTAACGGCTTCCTGCCATCCAAGCCACATGTAGGGCAGATACCAGGTGTCACGCCTGCGCTCTAGGCTGCGGGTGTCGGCTGTCTGACTGACGCAAAGGCGGAAACTAGAGAATTCTGATCTTAGCAGTTCAAAGGGTTTTCTAGGTATTTACTATTGATAACCTATCCTCACTGGTTGATCGTCAGGGGTAGCAGCTCGGGATAGTAGAAGGCTTCGCTCCTTCCATTACACTTCCAGCTCCAACCCCAATGCAAACCTCCAACTCTGTTGCAATGACAGCGGGCCAGAGGATCAGCTGATCGTTGGGGTATCCTGAATGGCAAACCCCCTGCCGATCAACTAGTGATAACCTATACTGAGGATAGGTCATCAATAGTTAATGCCTGAAAGAACCCTTTTTACTCTTTAGTTAAAAATAGGTATTAATAATAGGGTTGAAAAAAAAAAAAACCCTCACAGAAAAATAAGTTTTACGGTTCATAAGTTAACAAAAGCAGCTAAAAGGGAAAAAAAATGCATAAAAAAAAATTGTAAGTAAAAAAAAATATATGGGTCTAGTAATAGGCGTTCTGTTGGATTGCGGTGGCTTGATGATTCATTAAGTAGCAGACGACAGCTGCTGCTCTACCAATCAGAATTCGGTACACCCAGCAGCAGAGGAGAGGATGGAGAGATCTCCTCTACAGAAAGTGCACCCAAGCATCTCCGCCACATGTGAAGGTCCCCCAAGGGCGCTTTCACACTACCAGAATTTCACTGCATTCCGCACTGTAAATCCACCACTGCGAGTTCTTCACGGGGTTAAAAGGGCAGAAGCAAGCCATTTTCATTCCACAAAGTATACATGGAGCTGTGCGGATTTTGGTGTGGAAATTACTGCGGTCTGCAATGCAGAATACAAAAAAAAATTCTGCCCGTGTAAAACGGCACTATGGGTTCATTCACAACAGGCGATTTAGATGCGGTACACACCATCCCAAAAACTGCATTGGCAAAACAAGCAGCAATGCGAGATTCATTTTGGCAAAAATACCTCCGGTCACTTCTGTGAAGCAGCGATCCTGCGATGCGGCTCTCAGTCGTGTTAGAGGACTGGCAAGAGTTTCCCATTGTTTTCAATGCGAAACCTCACGTGCACATTGGACGCCATGCGATGCTTTATGGTCCCATTGAACACCATGGGTGTTGCGTCGAAAAAACGCGAACAGATAGGACATACAGCGATTTTTTATTTCCGCATCGGTATATGAGCCAATTCAAAAGAAAGTGGTTCATCAAACAACCCAATTCCAAGGTTGGGAGATGTAATGTCGGAAACAGGCCTAAAGCGGATGCAGGAGATTCTGGGAGACAGTGAGACCAAACCAGGGATGTGGCTGCAATACTTTCAGTTGAGGAGTTTTGTGAACATAGTGACGCCATGAGGGAGTGAGCTAAAACCCCTAACCGAGTTTGAACGCCTATATCTTTCAACCACGCCCCTTAAACATATGATTTCCAGACTGTACGGGATGCTGCTGTCTCGGGAGACGGAGGGCGAAGACCCTGGGTACGTGGGGGCCTGGGAAAGGGAACTGGATAGAAGCTTCTCGTCTGAAAGCTGGAGCAGAGCGTGGCTCCTGACACAAACTCTCCTCGGCGGGTAGAGTCCAGGACCTAAACTTTAGAATAATGTCCAGGTGGTACAGAACACCAGATCAGCTCCAGAGGATGTTCCCCCAGATCTCCCCCACCTGCTGGAGATGTAATGACAGTAGAGGTACAATGTTACATATCTGGTGGGGGTGTCCTCAGGTGTTGAACCTATGGAGAGAGGTGATAGAGCTATACAATCATGTCTGCCATGGGGAGGTGTCTCCTACCCCAGAACTGGCCCTTCTCCCTATCCTACCAGGATCGCTAAGCAAAATCAAGAAGGGTCTTCTCAGATTCTTCATCATTGCAGTTAGGAGGATTATCCCGAGGCTGTGGCGTTCCAGCGTCGCCCCAACCCGTGTAATGTGGGTTGAGGAGATTCACACCCTAATGCACTTCGAGGAGCTAGGAGCAGATGGGCCAGAAGCTTGGGAGGAGTATCACCATACATGGCAGACCTGGATAACTTTTAGGTCCTCAGATGCGCTGGGAAGGTGGCTAGAAACAGGTATCCTCTAAAAAGGAAAAGCGAGCCCTGGAGAATAGATCAGGGGAGTGTCAACATTTCCAAGGACCACTGGTCCCTCCCACTCCTGCATCCCTTGTGTGTCCAACCCGGGGGGGGGGGGGGGGGGACCGCACATTTTTGGTGTACAAACTTTCCGGGAGCTTGTTATATGTTTACATGTTTGTTTGCTTTGACTCCAATCCTAAATCTCGCCTTGGTCGAGTAAGAAGGAAAGTGAGTACGAAGCAAGCGAAGCAATTGGATAAGCTAAATGAGAAAGAACTAGATAATTAAGTCCAACAGTTGGAAAATCAAATAGATATAACTCAACCCAGCACAGAGAGATTTTTTAACCAGGTTCAGTGGCAGTGCACTGAACAAGGCTGTCCTCTAGGTAACAAAGTATAAAGTTTAAGGGTTGGTGATATGTGGGAAACAGCTAAAAAGGTTGAACTACCGGACTTTGGAAGCCGACCCAGAAGATGCTCGTACTGTCCTACCCACATATTGCCATCGAACTCAATGTACTGAATATAGTTCACGACTACCCTCCTGTCCCCCCCCCCCCCCCCCTTTTTTCACCACCCCTACCCAACCCCTCCTCACCCCATCGGTTTACCCTTCTTCATTTTGTTAATGTATATTTGTTTATTAAAAATGCTCAATAAAACATTTTGAACCAAAAAAAGAAAAAGGTTCATATTTGCACAAAATCTGCGAGTCCCGCAACACACAAATCCCACACGAGTTTCTTGGTCGTGTGAAACCAGCCTAAGGCCTCTTTCACACAAGCGTACATTGGCCCGCCGTTTTCATGGTCGGACGATATCCGCTGTGATCTGATGCATTGGATTCCAATGCATTAGATGACATGGCCGTTTTCCCGCAACGTGACAGCGCTCAGCTGGCCAATATAGCGCTGGGCGTTTTTACGTTGGGCCCAAAAGATAGTCCTGGAACTATCTTTTGGGCCAAAATACATCGAACGCTGCATGGGCTCCTACTGGAGCCAATGACAGCGGATGGAGATTCCAATGGGAGGGGCGGAACGGGGGCAGAGCTAATTGCCATCCCGCCTTTTCCCAATGCTGGCTGCGGACAAGGGGCAGCGCTTAGCTCTGCTGTGAACGGCGGCTGATATACGCTCATGGGAATGAAGGGTGTATTCAGCTCTTGTGATAGCCGCATCTGAAAAACTGCATGTAATTTTAAGGGGGGTTTTGAATTGCATTTAAAAAAAAAAAGTTTCAGCTGTAATAACTCTGTAGAAGAGAGATTAAAGCGGTATTCTGGTTTTAACAAGCAATTCCGGCAGCGGGGTGGGTCTCACTGTTGGGACTCCCACCGATCCTGAGAATGGGGTCTGGCGCTTCCTAAATGAACGAAGCGGATACTGCACAAGCACATTACCGAGCCGTTCATATAAAAGGCCAGTCTCACAGTCTGTAGTGTTTCACAGAGTTTTCGAATGGCATTTTCAAACGTGTTCGATAGCGTTCTTAACGCACCCCATCATTGCAATAGGTGATGTGGTGCTTTTAAAAAAACTTACAACCAGAATACCCCTTTAAATGGTCTATTCAGAAGTTGCTGTTTTGCCTCAAAACAAATGTCAAAATGCTGTAGCAGTTCTATATATAGTTTTGTTTGTTTTTTTTTAAAGCAGAAAATAAGTTTTTCCCCTAACAAAGCATTAAAAATTCACTTAAAGCGCCACACTTGAGACAAAATCAACATAGGACATAAAACTAGAACTCCTGCCCCAAAACCTAAATATTTGACCTGGTTGAAGTCCTGAATCTGACCCAACGCTTCTCTGCTGCCTTTAAAGCTAAAGCAAACAGGGATTTTCTCCTTTGCTGATGGTGCAAAGAGCGCAGAGCAGAAACTTTCCTTCTCCTATTTGTGTTCACAGTATGAATATAAACATGGCCTGTCTTCAAAACAAAGCCGGATAGACGGAGCGACTGCTGTCATACAAGGTCACATCAAGGTTGGACGCCAGCACAATGTGAAGCTGCTTTGTAGTGTCACCAGAGCGGTTTAAATCACGATCTGGAGTTCCACATGGGAAAGGGTTAATAGATACTTGCACAACACTGACCAGTAGTCTTCAGGACCGACACACTTCTAAGTGACAGTATACTGCAAGGGCGTACCACCCTACAGTTACCACTGCTTGTGGAGAGCGCTGCTGCATGGTTGGGGTCATGGAGTAGTGCTGCTGCTCCCTGCACCGCTCAAGAACAGGCTATAGTAAAGGGCTATTATTGGTGAATGTCAGCCTTGGGACCACCACCAATCCTGAGAACAAAGTGACAGAATATCCTATAAAGGATGGGCGGGCGCCACGATTCTATTTACCCAACAGTGCCACACATCCCATTCAATATACGTAACAGAGGACAGATGGTGCGTGACGCTTCCAGTGATCCTATCAAATAATTACAATACTTCTACTAAAATAACCCTTACTACGGTACAGCACCCAGCAAACAAAACCAGAAAACATTACCACTGGGCTACAATTACATAGAACAGGGGGGGGGGGGGGTCACCAAGGGCCACAACGAATTCCGCAATGCAAATACACCCGTGTGCAGCCAGCGTAGGGCATGTTTCCTACTGGCTACAAAATTGCACAATTTTGTAGCGATTCGACATCACTACAAAACACATGTCTGTGAAGCCCAGGGTTTCCAATGGGTACTTTCAGGCTACAAAACATCTCATGTGAAAGAACCCGTTGGAAACCATAGGCTTCACATACATGTGTTTTGTAGCGATGTCGCATCACTAGAAAATCATGCAGTTTTGTAGCCAGTAGGAAACATGCCTTACGCTGGCTGCACACGGGCGTATTTGCATTGCGGAATTCGAAGCACGTCCACCTCCGGATTTCGCAGCAAATACTACCCATATACATGCGAAGGAGAAAAAAAATTAAATCGCTTTTTCATATCCACGAGCAGAAATGAATTGTGAAAAAATAACTGCAGTCAATGGAAGCAAACCGATCCGTGGCCCTTCCACAATGAGATTGCAGAAGGATTGCAGATTCCACGTCATCACCTAGCAATAGTATAGCATTATCTGTACTGTGCATGTGCGCCGGCCGATCTGCAGAACAGAACAGAACCATCTGGACAGGTACACAGGGATCACCGGCCGGGCACAGGGTTGGATTCCGCTGCAGAATCCGATCCAGCCATGTGCATTCTGCCTTAGGCTGGTTTCACACGGGTTAACAAGAAAACACATGATTTTGTAGCGATGCAACATCTCCACAAAACGCATGTATGTGAAGCCCATGCTTTCCTATGGGTTCTTTCACATGAGAGGTTTTGTAGGCTACTACATTGCGAGAATCGAAAATCGCGGCACATTCTAAACAACCACGATTTGCTATGTTTTGTAGCCCATGTTTCCCTATGGAGCCTCCTTGTATTGCATAGCATGAACTTGCAATTTTTATGCAATGTGATTTTAACATTGGAAAGTCCTACTTAGGCCTTGTTCACATGGGTGACACGGCATTGCAGCGATATCACATCGCTGGTCCGTGCGATTTCTCACAGCGATACTGCAATTTTGTAGCGCTACAAAGTCACGCAATTAAGCAACAGAGCGGGAAATACAGTTTTTAAAAAAAAAATAAATAAATAACTGTACTGCCCATGACTGACGGTAAGCCACCGCGGTCATACACAATACAGAAAATTCAGGTAAGCAGGGTTGCCGACTGGGCTCGTAGCCAGAATCTGCTGCGGCCTCCCACATGGAGTTGCTCCTGGTTGGCTGGGAGAAGTGGCCCTTGGAGGAGGTTTAGTTACCATTCTTTATTCATGGCAGTGTTCGGAGCCCACAACCTTGGATAAATAGCAGCCCTGCTCTCACACGAGCGGTTTTCGTACAGCGTGCTAAAAACGCCTCCGCTGACTTCAATGGGGCTTCACAGATGAGCATTTGACAGGGTTTCTAATGCTCTATTTTAATGTGATTCAGTGATTTTTACCGCACCACATCACCCATTACAATGACGGGCTGCATTAAATGTCACAACCGAGAGCCATTTAAAAAGGTCAACAGCTGATCGTGGGCATTGCAGGAGTTAGCCATCAAAGAGCACTGGCACCTGTATTGTATGGAGCTTATCCCCCATAACGTAACTGGACAGCTCTGGGGGTGAAGGAGTTTAAATAAATACACACAAACTGAGGCCACTCTCGCACATGCACTTTTTACAGCAATTACCGCTAGTTCAAAACACAGTGGTAATTGCGATAAAATGCTCCCGTGGTTTACAGTGGGGCTTTGCAATCATGCGTTGGGTCATTTACAGTGCAAGATGAGCGATCACCTTGCGCTGCCAGCGGAGGATACAGAAGACAAGAGGGGGGGCCCCGCTAGTCTTCTGCATCCAGCTGTTCTCCACTCCGGAGCGCCCAGCTGTTAATACAGCCGCGCGCTCAGAGCGGAGGATGCAGAAGACAAGCGGGGTGTTCTGCATCCAGATGTTCTCTGCATTCTCGCAGCGGGATCCGACCTGGCCACAGTATCAGACACATCTTGGGTTGTTGTGCACCAAAGTAGGAAATCTATGCCAGCTACAAGCAGTTAATAGATTTCAGCTACTTTGCACCAGTTTTCTGGCAGAAATTATGCCTTCCACTGCCAAGCGTCACCTACTGGAGTGAGAGATGCAACAATCAATCTTCAAAAAGTAGTTTTTTGTTGCAAATTTCTGTTGTGAAGAAGTTGTGACTTTTTGACATGCGAATTCTGCTGCAAGGAACTTAATATGCCCCCTTCCTACCTTGAAGGCTATACTTTTAGGATAGAAACCCTGAGCTGGCTGGCCCTGTAGGGTGTGTTCACACATGGTGGATTTGGTGCGGATCTGCAGCGGATTTCACTTCAGATTTGCTGTGGAAAGTTCACAGAAAAGCTACAATGTTTGAACACACAAAGACACATTAATAAGTACTTCTAAACCCATTGCAACAATGTTTTTTATTTATTTAGAACTTTCCCACAGCTCTCCAATCATGAATGTGAATAGCGCTTATCCACACAAAGGTGTGCCCTGAGCCCCAGCCAGGTTATGCACACATAGGCGACCTAGTTCTGTAGGCACCTGAAGTATCACTGGTCACTGAGCAAACAAAGTTTTACATATTAACTTTAAGGAGCGCAGTATGTTGGAGGCTGGGGGTACCGGAGTAGATTTTCGGTCCATTCAATTTATACATAAATTTTTAACTTCCAAACAGTGTCCTCGTCGCCAATTGCAATCCCAACTACTTATGGTCCCCATACACATTAGAATTAATTCGTCCAAACCCACCCATAACGACGGGACCACGCAACTCAATGTAAGGCATGTGTATATACGAGCCCATAATGAACAATGGGCTCTTGCACGCGCATATGCGCGGCAAAAAGCAAACATGCGGAGTTCTTTTTTTGCGCTTGCATATTACGTAATTCCAACCCGCTAATGTGAGCAAAACTACGTAAAAGGCAACGTAATTGACTGAATTACTGTGTATCACACAGGCGTACAGTGCAAGCATTATAATGCGGTAATCATACGCCCGTGTGCGCCTGGCCTGCATGTCACACATATTATCTGAAAGCTAATCCAATCGCACCTTAAAGCTTTCTCAGAATCCCACATGGAGGGGGTCTTTTGTAGAAGACTTCTTACAAGAAGTGTAAGGCACCCTTAGCAAGCAGGAATTGGTTATAGCAGACAGCACAACACATCAATCCTCCAAAGTTAGATAGCCCAGGGTACACAGCCACAACAATGCCCAAATTCCCCTTGCCAATGTGAAACATTAGGCTGGTTGTAAACAACCGAGTCGGATTCCGCATGCAGGATCCCACAGCGGAATCTGGCTGTGCCCTCAGCCGACGACCCTAAAAATCTGCATTGTGGATGACTGTGGGGGCTCGTTGTCCATCATGCACAGTACAGATTGTTGTTCTTTAAAATTTATAGTTCCCCTGCCATCGCTAAGGGGTGACACGGGTACCTGCGGCCCATCTGTAATTTTAGCGTATGGGCTGAGGGTTGGACAGCCTCCCTTGACTTCATGGAGGCTGTCCGCACAGAGTCCGCAACAAAATAGAGCATGATGCAATTTTTCCACCACCTCGCAGAATACCCAATTGCTATCCGCAGATGTAAAGGAAAAAGCAAAAGTACATACCTTTCAATGTGTGCGATTTGCTGCGCGGACGCCGATCGTGGATTCCGCAATAAGAATGCAGATGTGTGAAGCTCGTCTCACGCAAGCTGATTTGAATCGCAGATTTTGTGATCACCGTCCGCGCATATGAGACACAAACATTGAAGTGTATTGACTTTTGCCGAGTCGCTTATATTTGCAGGTAGGAATTGCAGATTGCGCGAGCGGAAGAAAAAAAATAAACAAATACAATCGCAGCATGCTGTAGTTCACAGCAGATTCCATGTGTATGAGCTTCACTGATCGCTATGGATCTGTTCAATCTGCAGTGCATATGCAGTTACATTGCGTATGGACACGGATCAAAGGCAAGTTACTAGGAGACCCAATAACAAATTGTATAAAAGAAAGCAGGAATTTGTGGGCAGATGATACAGAATGGAGTCTGGGGAGCAACACCCCATACAGACTGCTGTCTGCAACCCCCGCTTGTTCTTCTGGGCTCTGAATCCACAAGAAAGCGTTGTTTTGCTTGTTTTTTAAAGTGGTATACTACTTTCAAAAGAAGTAGTATAAATCAGCCAAGTCAAAAGCTGCGATAAATTGCAGTGACTTTAAATGTTCTCCCGCAGCGGCAATCCGCTTGCATTAAAATGCAGCGCCCGTGGACAGGCGAACTTAGAGCTTCTGAAACAGTCTAGCATCGCTGGATATAACCCCGATGTACGGCTCTCATTGCCTTCACCTAGTAATTCATATTCTGCACATAAAACACTTACTTTATGTGAGCACTAGGTATGTTCAAACAGTGTCAAACCCACAACTTTCTGCCACGGTTTTTGGAGTGAATCGGCAAAATCCCCCTGCAAAATTCTGGAATATTTCAGCGTAAAGTGACATCACTTCTTGACCCGGAAGAGCTCGCTTTTTACATCGAAATTACACATCCAATTTTTCCCATTAACAGGGCGAAAATGGTGTGCAAATGCGCTCTAAAAATTTACACCGTGGAAAATCCCGCCGCGATTCCACCGTGTGGACACACGCCAAGCAAAACACAATCACTTGTTTCTCCCCATATATTGTGGTGATTCATTGCCATCATACTGTATGTCAAATTCAAGGGAACCTGCCACCTAGGCTTGGACTGGTGAATTCCCCAGTGGGCCCCAACCCTCCCCACAAATGTTGCTGTACACCCACTGCAATGCATAGAGTCCCAGATCGGTAATACTTGCATGTAACTGTTCAGGAGGCGCGCAGAATAAGTTACAGGTGGGCCCTGCTAGCACCAGGGTTAGCCCTTATAAAACACCCTGCAGAATTTTATCAGTAATTATAAACCTACTACTTCTAGAAGTTCCGTACTGTAGGCTTACTCGCTTAGAACAATTTGGTAGGCATATCAAGACCGTTCCACCTGCCAAGGGTCTCCTCTGTGCCCTAGCACCTCCGCCGGTGACTGAGGTTCCTTACATCATTGACAAGCCTGTGAACACAGCGATTTCCTGGAAATCAGTTTGGGATTGGCACGTGCGCTGAGGAGCCTGAGCTTTTGTAGGCAGACCCATCAGGCTCTTCTGCACCGACCCCCGTGACATAGGCATGTTCACAGGCCTGGGGGTGGCTGGCAGTAAAGGAAGAAAGTTTAGAAGGCTTTGTTCATTACAGATCTAGTGCTGCAGAGGGTTTAGTAGGGTTACAGCTGGAGACAGGTTCTCCTTACATATTAGCCTAATAGGAAGCCTTTAAACCCTAGTTAATTTACACCTTACATTTATAAGCAAGACGCTAAGAATGTCACAAGTTATAGCATTCTTGGGATAAATGAGATTTATAGGATACAGGAATGGCACTAATGAGAAGAACCTTAAATAGGAAGATTGCAGTTGGGGGCTTTTTACACAAAATATCAAATTCCATTACCTTGCGTTAGTACTATCCACTGGATATCCTGGAATGTAGTCATTGGGGTCGGGAACTTTTTCCTCGACTATTAGTGTATATTAGAAGCCATCTATTTCTGGCAGCATGGTTGCTATGGTATGTGCCAGGATTCTGCAGCAATGTTTGAAAGTTGATGCTCAGCGAGTTTCAGACACGGTCAGATACCGTAAGGCATTATTAGTCATTGCACACACAAGGCACTCCGAAATATATTAAGCTTCCGCTACCTTAAATATCACTTTTTCCTGCAGCAGTGAGAAATGTAATAGTCAGGAGACTATCTATTTATTGCAGTAAAATAGCGCACGTACAGAATGGGGAGGTTTCCATGTGCAACACACATTGGAGAAGGTCCACGGGGGCACAGGAACTAAAAAAAAAAAAGGGGTTCAATCATATGATGAAAATAGAAGCCCACCAGTGATTGATTGGACCTTGCACTTTCTTAGATACCTGTAATGTGACACACAGTTAGTAAACTACTCCAATACAAATTTAAACCCCAAGGCGGGGTTCACACGGGGCGGAATTGCTGCGGACCTTCCTCATGGAAATTCCGTATGCTTTTTTTTTTTAATTCCGAGACTAAGCAGCAAAGTGGGCGAGATTTGCCAAAATCTTGTTCACATACTGCTGACAGTCCATGCCGAAACGGACATGCGGCACCATTGTATCGCAGTTTCCGCTGCAGGTTCTCTTCTCTCTATGGGGAGAGATGCCTGAAGCTGAATGTAGGCGGAAAAGCCGCTTCGAACCCAAATGTTTGTCTTAAGGGTATTTTAGTGATTTGATATCTGCCATGAACAGGGGTCAAAAGTTACTGATCTAAAAGGAGTGCGAAACAGAAGAACTGAGCTCAAACTATATTCAACACCCCCCACCCAAAAAAAATTGACCAATGGGATCCTGGGTTTGAAGTTCTCCACTAAATGCTTGCCTGACAATCGGGCGGTGTAAGATGATGTTGGCTGCCCGATTGTGCAGCCAATCAATCACAGCTCTACAGAAGACAAGACAATCATTAACAATCGGGCGTCCTCACAGCGCAGATAATTTGTAGCAAGCTGGCCAACGTGCTCATTATCCGTCAATGGACATTAGCACTCCTGTAAATAGGGGCAGAATATCTGCATGAAGAGCGTAATTTCATTGCGTATTACGCGCACATCGTACGTGGTGAATGGAGTCAATGGAAGATCATTGATTTTCAGTGATCCATTCAGATTTGCGTCTAATAGGTCTGTAAAAAGAAGGCAGCATGTCGCTATGTGACAGAAATGAAACGAGTCAGACCGCACGACAAGAATCACTGCCATACGTGGCAATCCACCGGCTCAGCATTTTTCCCACACCATACAGTATGGCTTCATCGTAATGAGGAATGCATAAGGAGGCACATGCATACACTGTTTAGTAGCAAGGAAAATGTAATCTCAGTGTCAACCTGGCTACTAATGAACAGGTGATTGAGACACCCGAATCCATGAGCAGTGCCAACACGAACAAGGTGACACTAACCACTCCTCAGACATGACTGATCATGGTGCCATTACTCAACTAATAACTGGTTTGGCCAGACAGACTGGATGTTTCAGTCACAGCATTTAGACCCTTCTACCTTAGAAATAGAACCTCAATAGGGCAGATTTTGACTTTCTGGCTATTTAGTTACATAGAGTAAAGGAAAAAAAAAACAAAAAAAAAAAAAACACACAAACATGGAGGCCCCTCAATGTACTTTACCTTTTTATAAATCACTACACAAATTAAAATAACTCCGAAAGATTTTCCATTCCAGCCATCTATATCCTGAAATACACATGGCACCAGCAGCTGTCCTCTAGTTTATAGTAAAAATGTCATATTCAGTTCATGCACAAGATACAGTTAAAGATAGCCGAGGCCGTCCCTTGCAGCGCTGCTGCGCGGCTGTGCCACTCCCAAGTCCCCTCTTCAAGTATGCAGGATGGCGGCAGGCAAGAAGACTCCTTTGTGCTCTCGGATGACATCAGAATGTGTCCATGCTTTATATTGAGTATGGCCCAAGAGCAGGAGGGAGTTTTCAGGCTACCAAAGCACAATATACATAGGGTAAGCCGAAAATCTGGGAACCATCTCACAAACATGACGAGGGGACTGGAAAATGGTCAAATCAAACACCAGCTGTGTAGATATACTCCTACACAGCTGTCACTCACTGATCAGACCGCCCATTGGACTGTTCAGCTCAAAATGAGAAGAGATAAATGAAGAAAATACAAGTTATACTCACTCTTTCCACATAAAACTATATAATCAGTCTGCTTGGCTCCTCCTACTCTATATGGCAGTTTAGACAGCATGTTCAAGCTGGCAGACTCCCTTCGAGAGTATGGTTACATATTGCAGATTTTGGTGCAGATCCGCAGATTTTAGTGGGGTTTTTGCCACAGATCTGCAGCAAATTTCACCCTATCCATTGAAAGAGTTAGTTCTGCTGCAGATCAGAAGCAAATCTGCACCAATTCTGCTAAGTGTGACCATACCCCCAACTATGTATTTGTTCTAACACTGTGTGAAGAGCAACAAGTACAAAGATGGACAATACACCAATTTTTTTTCATGCCAGTCTAAAAGCCTTTCTACGCAGTCCAATAATCGGGCACAAAACATTTGTTCGTCGACTGACTACCGATTTTCAGCATGGAAAAAATGCTAGCAGGTCGGCTGATCATTCATCCCCACAGCAGTGATGCTTGGCCCGTGTAAAACAAAAATAAACGAGTGCCAACCGACATGCATGCCAATCGGCGCTCATAACATCAGGCCAAAAAGTGGCCAAGTGCACCACTTTTGAGAGCATGCCCCCGTTTGTCACTTTTCAATGATCCATGTCCCTAAATTTTCAAATGTCACATCTCAGCAGTCACAACATTTTACACCAATTATTTTCATCAATGCAGTTTATGTAGCCCAAGACCGTAAGGCTGGGGTCACACGGGCCATATTCCCGGGGAAAATGCTGCGGCAAAACCGCAAGATTTCAGCCGAGAAAGCGCTGCTTCAAACCCTGCAGCACTTCGCAGCGGGTTTTGGAGCAGCTTGACTGCACGCTTTTCCTTTGCGGACGGCACTCCCATGCAGAACAGCACGGCCGCAACGGAAAAGAAAAAAAAAAAAATTGGACATGCGGCTGGGAAATCCACGCCACAGTGCCACCTTTGCCGTGACGGATTGGCCGCCCCTACATGGACGAGATTTTTCACAAATCTCGTCAACATGGCTGGCTAATCCCAGGATTAACGGCCGCGTGCGGATTTGCCGCAGTGAAATTCCACATGGAATTTCCACGGCAAATCCGCCTTGTGTGAACCCAGCCTAATGGCCCCTGTACACTGAACAAGAACCTCGCGATTCTCGTGCTGTTGACAACATCCCCAGCCCATTTAGATAGGCAAATTATTGTTGGGAATCCTGAACGTTTCATTCTTAGTGTTTTGCATTCCTATGTGAAAACTGAATGATCAGTGTTTAAGCGCAGCAAGAAGCCAACAAGCTATTATGCCGTCTGAAACTGGAAAAATGAGAAGTGCACAATTCTTGGTAGTAGTTGGCTCTCGTTAAGGCCCCCTGTCCATGGCCGTGACAGAATATCGCCAACAATACTCCGCCGCGGGAGACGAGGGGGGGAAAGCACTGACAGGCTCACCGCGGAGAATGGCGGCATGCTGCAATTTAGGTCCTGCGAGCAGAGAATCGCTGTAATTCTCCACGCACGGACGCCACGGCTGCACTTTCCATAGCAACACTATGGAAAGCGTTCATTGCATTACCCACAGTCGGATTATCGCCGCGGGTAATGCAATGAACAATCGCCCGTGGACAGGCAACCTGAAGCTCAACGATTATTGTTCACTTACGTTTATTTGAAGTATTTTAGGAACAATACTTATCGTTTTGTCTGAGGCCAGCTTCACACTGGCGAGAGCGATATTGGGCCGCGATTCATGGTCCAATATCACCAACGCAATCCTTCTGAAAACCCCTGGATCTAAGGAATTTTCACATAGAAACAGCCTCGCATTCCAGCAGGGCTGAAGGAATTCCCTGCAGCAGCTGTCACAGCTGCTGTAGCTGTCACAGCAGGGGATCACGATGTTCTCCCATTGAAAACAATGGGCGATATCTCAGATTGTTTATTTATTTTAAATTGCAACTTGGCTTGAGTGAAAACACACAAACGAGAATTTAGGCCTCCTTCCCACGAGCGTGACGGGCTCCGCAGCGTAATATTCCGCTGTGAAGCCCGTCACGGCGCCCCCCAGAGCCCCTATACTTACCTGCGGGAGATAGCGTGAAATCGCTTCCCCGCCCACCGCCGCGCGTCACCGCCCGTCACCGCCCACCGCCCTCGCGTCACCAGCCGTGTCACGTGCACGGCCGGCCGTGTCACGTGACGCGGCCGGACCGCGTCATTTGGCGTCATATGACGCTCGGCGGTGGGCGGGAAAGCGTTTTTTCACGCTATCTCCCGCTGGTTACAGCGGGAGATAGCGTGAATGGACGGCTTCCATTGACTGCAATGGAAGCCGTCAGTGCGTACAGCCCGTCCTCACCCGCAGAAAATAGAGCATGCTGCGGGTGAGGACGGGAGAAATCGCGGTGCGTAATTCCGCGGTGGAATTACGCATCGTGAGCATTGTGCTATTAGGTTCAATAGAACCTAATAGCTGCGGGCAACGCAGCGGATTTTCGCCGCGAATTACGCGGCGGAAATCCGTTCGTGGGAAGGAGGCCTTAAACCATTGCTTTCCATTCACGCAAAACAAATTTAAAAACCTGCATGATTTTATCGCCAGTGTAAAGCCGGCCTAAATGTACCTTAAGAGTATGGTGGAAAACTGAGGACCCTGGAAGAAACCAACACAAAAAGTAGCTTCTGTAGGTAAATGAGCTGCTGTCCATCCGATGGGCTGTCTTCCAGCTCACAATGGGGTAGGCTGTCTACTGCTCATTCCCCCACAGCCATTCTCCATGCCTTATGGTTTGGCTGTAGGCATCAATCATGGGGCAATGGGAGGCGAGGGGAGACACAAGCTAACAAGCGTCGGGCAGCTCAGACCAGGATGAGCTCCAAGAACGGATTGCAGCACTTTTACAAACAGCACATAGAACACGGATATCCCCATCTGCCCGCACCTACAGGTGGGGTCAGGCTTGTGGAAATAGCAATGCTTTAAAGAAAAGGGGCACTTTGTCCTCACAGACTATTGAATCACAAGAACTGCCTTCTTCATTTTGACTAAAGATGAGCGAACATACTCATTTAGGGCTATTTCGCAATCGAACATCGCTTTTTTCGAGCAACTGCCTACTCGGGCAAAAAGATTCGAGGGGCGCCGGGCGTGAGCGGGGAAGAGATCTCCCCCCTGTTCCCCACTGCTACCCCCCGCTCCACCATGCCGCCCCCTTAATCTTTTCACCCGAGTAGGCAGTTACTCGAAAAAAGTGATGCTCGATTGCGAAATAGCCCTAAACGAGTACGTTCGCTCATCTTTAATTTTGACCCTAAACCAATTCACTTGTCCACAGCCCATTCATGGACTCATCGTAAAAATTTAAAAAAACCCACACAATTGAAAATCTTGCAGTGTTGCAGATTTCTTTATATGGAACGTGTTTCCCAGATGGTAAGGATTTTCACACAAATCAATCTGGCTTATATAGCCATACTTTTACAAAAGGGTTCCTCAGCCAGGTTAAAAAAAAAAAACTAAAAAAAAAACTAAAAAAAAACTAAAAAAAAAAAAAAAAACGGAAGAATCTTGCCAGCTATGCCACCACAGGACAGGTTATTTTGGAACTGGAAAATAGAAACATATGGCCCTCTAAGTTAGCGGTTGCCACAATGTGATGAAATTAGTAGAGAAAGTCTAAGTCCGCTTTAATTCGGCTTTTAATAATAGGTTTAATTTATAAGGCAAGACCGAATAAACTGTTCCGCGTAAAAGGGCCATAAGATGCGCTTGAAAGGCTGAGGCCCAACGTACATGGAACACCATGCGAACACGGTGCATCATCATGTCCTACTTCTCATCCACATTACATACATAGTAGATTGATGTGAGCGCTACAGCAGGTCTATTGAGATCCAGACACTCCTCTGAGAACAAGGGATGTCACCGAGGCAGACAGCTGTGTAGGAGGCAGACACACTGACACTTATTCCATGCTTCGCTTTGCAATCACTCAGATAGAAATCAAAAAGGAAGTTACGTCTTCCTGAACAAGTTCAGACATGCCAAAACTAAGAAACCCAGTTGATTCTTAACCCTTTTCTTGCCAACATGTCCTATATCCTTGCAGGAAAGCTCTTGTGGAGAAACCTCCTTGCTACTAATGGCTGTATTGTGACTAAGCATTTTAGGCTTGTTTGAAAGCCAAGGATCTTAGTTTTCAAAACAAAAGAAATTGTGCTTCTAGTCACCAACGCAGCCCGAGAGAGGTGTGTCTGTGTGTGAATGGTTTCCACTAATGATATCTCAGGCTGCGCTGCTCCTACGGCAACAATCATGGTCTTGTTTTAAATCCAAAAACCTTTACTTTAAAAAAAAAAAAAAAATAATTTCTATATAGTCAGACAGCAAATTAAAGTGGCTCTTGCATCATACATGCAGGAATCAGCTGTCTTTAACAGCGGACATCGGGCCACACCAGCCGTAATCAGAGATAACTCAGGTTTGGGAATTTTTTGCCAGCTTCACACGGACAAAATTCTCATGCCAGATTTGTGCATTGCGAGAAGCATAAATCTTTCACAAAAGTGAGTTTTTCAAAAGAATGGGGTTCATATCGCCGCATGTCCTATCTTTGGGCATTCCCGCTCTTTCGCTTCATAACTGCACATTTATACACCGCCCATGTAATGTCTTTGCTTATGGATAACGCTGATTACACACACACACACACACACACACACACACACACACACACACAGAGAACAGTGGGCTTTCACACATAATACGCGGCAAAATAAGACATGCTGAATTATTATTGGCTCCCCTATGACACACAATGAATATTCGCAAACGTGAATGTAGCAATGAAAATCAATGTACTTCCATTTACTCCCCTCACCGCATATCACACAGTGAGATTACGCTTGTGTAAGCCCAGCCTAACAGCTGAAGATCTGACCTGCTCCTGCTACATCGTAGGGGCTTTAATCCGGTGCCATATTTTTATTATTGGCTAGGATTAAAGCCCAGGACCAAAGTGCCGTAAATTTACTGTGCTTGGTCTTAAAGAGGTTAAAGGGGTTGTCCCGCGCCGAAACGTTTTTTTTTTTTTTTTCAATAGCCCCCCCCCCATTCGGCGCGAGACAAACCCGATGCAGAGGTTTAAAAAAAAAAAAACGGATAGTACTTACCCGAATCCCCGCGCTCCGGTGACTTCTTACTTACCTTGCGAAGATGGCCGCCGGGATCTTCACCCACGGTGGACCGCAGGTCTTCTCCCATGGTGCACCGTTGGCTGTGTGCGTTCCATTGCCGATTCCAGCCTCCTGATTGGCTGGAATCGGCACACGTGACGGGGCGGAGCTACGAGGAGCAGCTCTCCGGCACGAGCGGCCCCATTCAGAAGGGAGAAGACCGGACTGCGCAAGCGCGTCTAATCGGGAGATTAGACGCTGAAATTAGACGGAACCATGGAGACGAGGATGCTAGCAACGGAACAGGTAAGTGAATAACTTCTGTATGGCTCATAATTAATGCACAATGTACATTACAAAGTGCATTAATATGGCCATACAGAAGTGTATAACCCCACTTGCTTTCGCGGGACAAACCCTTTAAGACAAACTGACCATAAAGCTGCTTTCACACTAGCAACAAAAATTGTGCGAATTTCGCGCAATGCGACAGCACCAGAAATTGCATGTTTGTGAAACTCATGCCTTGCAATGGGTTCCTTTACATTAGCAATGTTTTCACTAATGCAATGCTGTGAAGAAAAAAAAAAACGCGGCATGCTCTATATTTCAGCGATTTGCGGGGGGGTTTTTTGTAGCCATGTTTCCCTATGGAGCCTCCTTGTTTATTGCATCCACGAACTAGCCATTTGTCATGTAATGCGATAACTTTTTAACATTCCTACCCCAAATATAAGCCCTAGCTGCATTCCCTGAAAAAAAAAAAAAAAGGAATACTTACCTAGCAGGCTCGGTCCAGAGCTCTGCCCTGGGGTGGGTCCTGCAGTCCTCGTTTGCCCACAGAAGATCACTTGCTGGTTGCGAGATTCATAAATCCCGCCTCCAGGAAGCGATGGCTCTGATTAGCGGAACAGAGGTCAAAGAACCAGTCAACAGCCAGTGCATTGCGGAGGCGGGATTTCTGAAATGGTCCATTAATGCCATGGTTCAGCCAATTCATAAATCCCGCTTCCACAACTCGCTGGCTGTTGATTGGTTGCTCGACCTCTGCTACAATGATTCTCCAGCAACAATATCACTGTCACCCTGTGAAACAGCCATAGGGGTAAAAACATTTAAAAAAAAAAAAAAAAAAAACACCTGGCAAACCTGTAGTACCAAGCAAAATTAGAGGACCCCCCTGCTCAAAAAACTGATACCATTTCCTCACTAACCGCCCATAAAGTCAGGTTATTCCCAGGAGGAGTTAGCAGCAGATGACAACGTCCCATTCTAGCAGAGCCCAGAAATGTGTGTGCAGTCCTCCCTGACAAACCTCGGAAATCTGCTAATTACATTGTGGTAACCAGAAACAAAGTCCCACCACTGCCTAATTCAAGCTATTCAGGCTTTCCATGCACCCTGCAAGTCTGCACAAACTGTTCAGATATGAGGATTTCTCAGAAATCTCGTCCACACGGGACCGCAAATCCGCTGCGGCTAAGCCGGCAGAAGCCACTGCTGCGACGCGGATGTTGACAGCAGCATGTTCATTTTTTTTTTCCGCTGCGGCGGCGCTCACCTCTATGGGAGCGCCGGCCGCAGTGGAAGAGCGAACGGCCGGGCCGCTTCAAAACCGCCGCGGGTTTTGAAGCAGCGGTTCTCCCGGCGGAAATCTTGTGGTTTTTTGCTGTGGCCAAACAGTGAGATTTCCGGCGGGATTCCTCCCCGTGTGGACCCAGCCTAAGGCCATGCTCACACATGCGCTTTTTACTGCCGCATTCTGAACGCTGTGGTAATGGCGGTAAAACACTCATTGTTTTCAATAGGGCCTCGCAGACATGTGCTGGAATGTGGTGTTTTCTAGCACCGTCTGCTCTATCTTACCGCACCTAGTCACCCATCACAATGTGATTGAAATTGTGGCGTTTTGCCAATGCTATGTGTGAAAGTGGATGAAGACTGTCCTTGTTGCCCATAGCAACTACCAAGAGCTCAGCTTTCATTTTTAAGGGTGCTCCTTAAAAAAAAAATAAAAAAAAAAAATGAAAGCTGTGCAGTGATTGGTTGCCAGGAGCAACATGGACAGCCTTAGGCCGCCTGTCAACAGCCGTGACAGAATATCGCTAGCGATATTCCACAGTGGGGGGAGGAAGGGGGGAGCACTAAAAGGTCTCCGCGACATGCCTATATTAATGATAGGCTCACCATGGCGATTTGCAACATGCCGTGATTTTAATCACGCAAGCGAAAAAAAATCGCTATGATTTTCCGCTTGTGTTTGGTATTCTGCGCTTTCCATAGTTCTCCTATGGAAAGCGCGTTGTGCATGCTCCGCGTGCGATTTCTCACAGCGGATCTCGGTATGACACCTCGCCCGTGGACAGCCAGCCTTACCGTTAGATGCTTGATAACTGAGGCCCAATGCGTCTTCAACAATTCTCCACGAGGGCAAAAAATGTAGCAAGAAGCCTTGTCATAAGACACGATTTACAGAAAACTTTGGTAGTAGTGTAGCCGATGTCTGAAGGGCAGGGGTGAGGTGCGATTTGGTGGCATGGAACTGTAAGGCGGCGTCCACACAGGACTAATTTGCTGCAGAACGTCAGCAATGGACATTCTGCTGCGGAAAGTCCGATTCAAGACCTGAACCTGGTGCTGGTTTCATCACGGATTCCTGTGTGGAATTCTTCCCCTCATCAAGACTAGCCTATTTTTTGTGGGATGTAAGGGGTTAAACCGCCTGGATAGGAGGAGGTTTCTCCCCTACTGGTGGTTGGAGCAGGAGCCTGGCTGTCAGTAGTCAGCCAATCTACAGCCTTAGGCCACCTGCAGACGAGCGGGTCGGATCCGGCAGCGAGAATTCTCGCCGTGGGACCCGACCCGAGAGCCTGCAGGGACGAGCGCGTACTCACCCGCGCCTGGCGGCCCCGGCTCTTTCATGTGCCGGCTGCGGGGTGAGTGCATGCCCCACACAAAAATAGGACATGCCGCGGTTTGTTTGCCGCGCGAGATTTCGCGCGGCCAAACCGCGGCCGTCTGCATAGGAGTGCGTATTGTAATGCACTCCTATGCATACTTTCAGTGGCGGAAATCCCGCGGGAAATACCGCCACGGGATTTCCGCCCATGTGCAGGCGGCCTTAAAGAAAGATGTATGTGCAGGTTCAGGAACACTTTACTATCTGCATTTGGTATCTAAGGCTCGATGTACAGAGGCAAGTGAAAACATGGGCAGATATTGCACGCTGCGATTGCTATGCAACTGTGATGTGTTTTTGCGAGAAAAAAAAAAGCAAAAAACATTGTTTTGTGGTACATGAAATGGGGAGGGGGGGGGGGGGGAGCAGCTTTGATCTGTGTTATATTTTCTCACAGCAATATTGCAATTTTGCAGCTCTCTTTTGCTGCGATTTCGTGCGATGCGATGTAAAAACGAAAGGAAGGCTCCATAGGGAAACATGGGCTACAAAACATCGCAGCAATATTCAGCATGCTGCAATTTTCTTTCTTACAATATAACTGCCGACAAAACATCGCTATTGCAAAGGAACCTATTGGAAAGCATGGGCTTCGCGTAGAAGCGATTTGCAGCACTACCGCATCGCAAGAAAAATCGTGCGATTTGTCACCTGTGTGAAAGCGGCCCAAAACACTAAATCATGACTTGCATTGGTAGAAGTACTGCTTTTCCTTGCAGCACACCAAGTTCATATGGGGATATTTGCAGGACATGACATCATCCCTCTACATCGCCACCTACTGGAAGGTAGCTTACCTATAAGTTATTGTCCAGCCTTTTAAAATGACTACATGGGTTATACCAAGATTTCAAGTGGTCTCCCATCTATAGGATAGGGGATAACATGCTGAAAAGTAGGGGGTCTCACCGCTGATCTTGAGAACCAGGCTCCCATGTCCCCTGTCCTCCTCATTGCAGGTTTACTGTACCTCCACAGTCAGGGGGGAGACGCCCTGGTCATACAGGCGCTCCATTCACTTTCAATGCAACTGTCGAGACCCCTGAGAATTCCCATCAGCCTCATTGAAATGAATGGAACACCGACTGTGCGTGCTTGGCCAGCGTTCCATTTATTCAGACATCACTGTGGGGGAAGAAGCGACCCCCACAAAGACAGGCAGAGGGGAACACGGGACCCTCTTTCCTGAGATTGGCATGGAGTCTCAGCAGTGAGACCCCCACTGATCAGCAAGTTATTCCCTATCCAGTTTACAGGGGAGAACTTGACATTTTAGTACAACCGCTTTAAAGTTATAACGTAACACTTACCAGGACGAGAATCACCCTTTGAACCCACATCTCAGGCCTCTGAGGAGGGCAAGAAGCCTGAAACAGCTGTCTGTAGATGGAAAACACTCCGCTTTGGCTTATATCCTCAGCTTTGTTGCAAGGGCTATAAGAGGCGAGATATTGACTTAGGCCCATTTCATGCGAACGAGACGTACTAATCTCACATGATTCTGAACCCCATTCTTTTGGATGGAGTCATATACATGAGCGATGTACATGCACTGCATGTTCTATCTTTTTGCGTTCCCTGGAAAGTGTTGCCCATTGTTTTCAATAGGAAGTGAAACAGTGGGAAACACTTGCCCATCCTCTAACTCAACTGAAAGCCGCGCCATTTCACAAAAGCAATGGGAGGCATTTCTGCCAGAGAACGCCTCACCTTGTCATGTAAACGCACGCTTGTGATTTTGCGATACGGGAAAAGAAGGAAAGCTGCAAGCAAGACAAAGTTTGACAGCAACTTTTACCTGCAGTGTTGCTGAAGCCTACGGCCAGGCTCCCACAGGGAGCAAAATGTCAACAGTGGGCATTCCGTCGCAGCGTTTAGCCTGACTCCAGACCCGCACCACTAGTGGCGGATTTTGAAGCAGGTTTGATGGCATATTCCTGTGTGGAAACGGTGATAAAAATTGACAACTTGCGAATGGGACTTACAAAATCTCATCCACTTTGCTGCTACTCCATGCGGAGGAGGCCGGAAATTCTGCGGCAAATCCGCCCCATGTGAACCTAAAGGATGCTAGTGAGGTTTGGTTGCAAAATGGCAGCATGGAAGTGTATCATTATATTTTCACTAGGTCACACGATGTATCATTTCCGGAAACCATTAGTAAAACGTAACTACTAAAGACCGCCTGCACACGGACGGGCAGGATCCTGTAGCGGAATCAGACTCTGTTCCCGGCCAGTGACCCCCGCCTACCTGTCCGCATTCTTTTAATCTGTGCTATGGATGTGCTGGCCGTTCCGCGTGCACAGTACAGATTATGCTGCGCCCACGCTATGCGATGACATCAATCCCATGACCTTTCTGCAATGAGGATTGCGGATGGGCCATGGATCGGACTGCTTGCATTGACTTCAATGGAAACGGTCTATGCGGAACCCGCACAGAATTGCAGAATGCTCGCAATTGATTTGCGCTCGTGTAGAGAAAATCGTGTTTTGCCATAGCGTGTTATGTGCGGTATTGGCTGCGGAACTCAGAGGCGGACGCCCGCTCCGGATTCCGCAATGCAAATCCACCCATGTGCAGGAGGCTTAAACAGAGACTACGTGCAAGAAACTCAGGTGCGGAGAAGAGAACCACAAGTTACTGCAGTGTGCAAACCTTACTGTAGGAGCGTACGCAGGGAGCAGGAAAGCGATAGGGTCCGTCTAGACCTGGCAATAGTCGTTTGAATGAGCGAATGATGTCAGAGTTCATTTATACAGGCAGATACATTGTAGCCTCTGTCATTCAGTCACTTACATTTGCTGTATAAGTGAACGACCGGCATTTAAACCAAACGATTCATGAACGAGCTAACGAAGATTTTTATGAAGCAAATGATTTACTGTGTTCACACTGAACAATTATTATTCATTCTCAATCATTTGAACGATAATTGTTGCGTGTAAAAGGGCCTTTACAATGCATCAGAGGAAACTGGACTTTCCATTTCCAATGTAGCAATTGCACTACATACAGAGGATACAAGCAGATGTGCCAGCATGCTTATGGCAGACATTCCATTCAGCCCATCATCCTTGTGTGATCACTATTAGTCACATCTGTAGAACATCTCACTCAACAGTCATGGAGCCCCAGGAGATGCTCCTTCTATTTACTGTCAGTACGCTGTTGTCTACTGCCTCCTCTGACGCAACTTCATACTCAACCCCCGGATATGAAGGGCAGTAGCCCAGAACGGCACTCAAACAGCATCATCTACCCCAAGTGGGCACACCACACACTTAGTGTTACTCGTCAGGTGCCTTCTCAGAAACGTGTAGAACATTCCAGAGATGTCGGACTTAAGAAAAATAATTAAGATAACACATTGTTATGGCAAATAATGGCCCAATGGTAGTAGTGCCTTGTGCCACATTTATTGGAAGGCGAACACCTCTTGAGAAGTTTCCTGCCGGGTAAAAATGTGGCAAATTTTAAGTTTGTACGAAAATTTGCACCCTTCCTTCCTGTCCTACATGATCAAGGAAGCTGCCTGTGCAGACCACGCCCAATTCTCAACGCCTCCTAAACTGTATTACTTAGGCTGCCTGTCCATGCTACGATTTGCCGGCCGGACTATCGCCACGGGGAACGCCGTGAAAGCTCTTCATAGCAACGCTTCCCCCTGTCTACGAGCGGAGAATCATTGCGATTCTCCGGTCGCGGCCGGCAAATCGTAGCATGCGATTTGCCGCGATTCTCTGCGGTCAGCCTGTCAGATAGGCTGACCGGCGGAGATCCGTCTGTCGGCTGCTGCTCCCGCGGTGGAGATCGGCTGCAGGATACCGCGATGCCCATGGGCAAGCAGCCAAAGCCCTTATGCACACGGGCGTGATGGACTCCGCAAGCGGAATACCGCAGTAGAGTCAATCAGGGCGCCCCCCCAAAAGCCCCATACTTACCTCCAGATCCGTTGCGCAAAGTCCCGCATGACGCTGCGGCGCGCAAGCGCAGTACAGCGCATGACCCACCTGCGGCGTCACATGAGCCACTGGCAATAAGCGGGCGCGTATTCACGCTATACTTCCACTGTGCTACAGCAGAAGTATAGTGTGACAGGCAGCTTCCATTGACTACCATGGGAGTCGTCCGCGTGTATACCCGCGGCAAATAGGACATGCTGCGGGGATTTTCGAAAGAACCTAATAGCTGCAGTGAAACGCCACGGATTTTACGCGGCGGAAATCCGTCCGTGTGCATTAGGCCTAAGGCCACTCTCACACGGGCGCTTTTGGGAGCGTTTGCCTGCGTCTTTACAGCATTGTTTGTGCAGTAACAATGCAGGCAAAGAGCTGACGACGTCACCAGTTTTTTTCCCCCACCCCGTGGCATAGTACACTGCGTTAAAGACGCAAGACGCAGTACACTATGTTTTACCGCGTTTTTAATGCTCCCGTTCATTATAAGGAGCGATGAATGGCGTGCGCCCAAAATAAACGCTGTGCTAAACCCCTTGTCTGAAGGGCCCCTATTGAAATGAATGGCAGCTTAGCGCAGCTTTCTTCGCTCACATTAAAAAATGCGCGTTAAGTGCTGTAAAAAAAAAAATAAAAAAATGCCTGTGTGAGAATGGCGTAACACATAAAAAGCCATCATTTGTGACGTTTTAGTAGTGCAATAAGGAGCAAAAACTATAACCGTAACCCAATGTCTCTCCCACTACACAAGGTGAAAGATAAAGGCCGGGCTCGCACGACCGGATTCGTATTGCGGATTCCACAATCACCGCCAACGCCAACTTTCCGCAGTAAAACATGGCATTGAATTTTGAATTTTCCGTCACACTCGCGGATACAAATTGCATATTCCATGAGCGGAAAAAAGACTTGCCACTGAATCCACGCCAACAGCCTCCATTGATATCAGTGGGGCACACAAGCCGCAGCCCACGTGCAATTGACATGGTGTACGGCCTGCGGGTACCTACCTCATCGCTAAGTGACAGTGCGGGAAATACAATATAAAGAAAACTGTACTCCGCATGACTGCCTGTGCGCCTCCGCAATGCAGTTTTGTGAGGTACACAGGGTCAGACGGAATCCAACCCGCCCGTGTGAGCCCGGCCTAAAGCAAAGAGGCAAACTGCCACGAAGTGCCCAAAAACGAAGCCATGAGTAAAAGGTATATCGTCATTTTTGGATGGGTTCCAACAGCAACGGGGCACGATTATATGTACGGGGCACGATTATATGTACGGGGCACGATTATATGTACGTAGCCACATATGCTTTAGGGTGACTACCCACTAACGTTTTTTTTACTGCGAAATTCGCAGCGTGTTTTTTTTCTGCAGGGGTCTTTGGGCTATAGGACATGTAAAGCTAAAATCGCGATATCGCGGTAAATCGCGATTTTGCGCGATCGCGATTTTAACATTACAAGTCCCATAGACCCCTGCAGAAAAAAAAAAAAAACGCTGCAAATTTCGCAGTGAAAAAAAAACGCTAGTGGGCAGTCATCCTTATTGTGACATTAGGGTCGGGCTCATCGCGAGTTTCGCGCAGTTATTACGCGTAATACGCAGTAGCAATCTCCCATGCCTCCATTGTGCTGGAAACAGTAATGCAAGTCCGGCCCAATTGTCCTCAAATTTCATCTTAACAGTCATATTGTATGCGCTTGCACCCAATGCCGCCATGTTGACCTCATGAACTAGCTGGGGTCATTGTGACATCGTTGTGCACAACCTTTACACAGCAAGTACCTCTATACAGGTCAGAAGGCCGAAATATACAGTATATACACATAGCGCACTATATATACACACTGCCAGCTCCGTAGCAGAATCTATATACATGTACCGCCATACATCCCCGTTCTACCCCCCCCCCCCCCATGTACACAAGTGCCAAACAGTTGGGTACACACCTTATATACTTGCCCATAGGTGCCATTTCCCACCACTTCCACCAGTTCAAAGATCCCAGCCGGATCCTGCAAGAAAGCACAGGAGGCATTAGGTAATCTGCAGGGGAGGCATCACCTATTCTGCAGGGGGTAGGGGGGCTGAGGGGAGGCAGTAGGTAATCTGCAGGGGGGCTGAGGGGAGGCAGTAGGTAATCTGCAGGGGGGCTGAGGGGAGGCAGTAGGTAATCTGCAGGGGGGCTGAGGGGAGGCAGTAGGTAATCTGCAGGGGAGGCATCACCTATTCTGCAGGGGGTAGGGGGGCTGAGGGGAGGCAGTAGGTAATCTGCAGGGGGGCTGAGGGGAGGCAGTAGGTAATCTGCAGGGGAGGCATCACCTATTCTGCAGGGGGTAGGGGGGCTGAGGGGAGGCAGTAGGTAATCTGCAGGGGGGCTGAGGGGAGGCAGTAGGTAATCTGCAGGGGGGCTGAGGGGAGGCAGTAGGTAATCTGCAGGGGGGCTGAGGGGAGGCAGTAGGTAATCTGCAGGGGAGGCATCACCTATTCTGCAGGGGGTAGGGGGGCTGAGGGGAGGCATCACCTAATCTGCAGGGAGGCTGAGGGAAGGCACTAGCTAATCTGCAGGGGGGCTGAGGGGAGGCAGTAGGTAATTTGCAGGGGGCAAGGGGGCAGTAGGTAATCTGCAGGGGGCAGTAGGTAATCTGCAGGGGGAAGTGGGGGGGGCACTAGCTAATCTGCAGGAGGTAGGGGGCTACGGGGAGGCATTAGGTAATCTGCAGGGGGTAGGGGGTCTGAGGGGAGGCATTAGGTAATCTGCAGGGGGTAGGGGGGCTGAGGGGCGGCGTTAGGTAATACGCAGGGGAAAGGGGGGCTGAGGGGCAGCATGCAGCTGTTGCGCCCTAATTTCTGTAATTCACCACTTGAGGCACATGCCAATACATGCAAACAAAGGACGCCAGTGTGCCACCAGCAGCCCGGTGCCCGCACTCCTTCTACCCCAAACTAGTGCAGAAAAACAACCAAGTGCCCCCTCCTATCGGCCTGGTGCCACATGCAGGGCCCGGCCTCCATCTATGGGTGGGGGGCGGCTGATGCAGCTGTGCCGGGCTTCTCCCATCACAGTGAAGCTGCACAAATCCCGCTGGAGCGCAGGGCTGGCAGAGGCCGCTCCACGCCTTTCTATTGTGTGCCGCACACTCACCCGCAGGGAGGAGAGGTCTATGTCCACCAGGCTCTTGGCAGGCGAGTCGTTGGCCATGGTCGCCCCTTTTTGTGTGCAGTATCGCCGGCAGAAGCTGTGCCCTTCTCCCCGCCCTGGCTCCAGACACAGAGGGCGAGCTCCTCTCCTCCCTCACGTTCTCCTCGCGGGGCTCCGACTCCTCATTGGGGTGCAGCGGCCCCTCGTCGTGCCCCCTCTCTCTGCCCGTGCGTCGCTCTTGTGCCCTGGCTGCAGGATGGCGATCTCACACCATGTTGAGGTGGCAGCTCCCAGCACAGTGATCCGGGCTCGTCTCTCGTTCCTTCCCTCCCCTCCCTCTTTTCTTCCTTTCTTCCTCCCCTCGGACACACAGACATGCAAAGAGGAGACAGAGGGAGGGGGTGGGGAAGAGAAAATCCTCAGCCAGCACAGCTACTGGAGCCGGCAGCACCAATCCGGGCACCCTCCTCTCCTCCCACCTCACGGGCTGCCCTCGGGCACTCGTACCCCTGCCAGGTGCCAACACAAGAGGGATTAGGCAGTAGATGCAGGCATGAGTCCCTCGCCAGTCCCGACACACCCATCACACTGGCGGCTTATCATTAGGGAGAAGTGCTTATTTGGGACCAATGGAACCTCTGTCATCAACCAAGAAAGGCATATTTTTTGTGGTTGGCAGTCCTAATTCCAGCACTTTTATGCCCTACCTCTTTCTTAGACTGTCAGTGATGTGAAGTTTAGGGGAATCCCCATAGGGGGCGCAATGGAGTAATACGGATTGCCTTGGTCACCTAAGTTCACATTGGAAGGGGAGCAAGGAAACGGGATCTCTTGGCCGAACGGATCTGCCTTATGTGACGCAGAAAAGACCCCATTGCCAAAAATGGGGTTCGTTCCGTTTCCGTCGTGCTGCGCTATTTAGTTCTAGATTTTTAATGGAATTCAGTGACAGCGGCTCCGAACAGAGATGTGACCTCTGATGTGAACTGAGCCTTCAGGGCTATTTACACGGGACGATTATCGCGCAAAATGTGTTGAAACGATAATGGTTACGTCTGAATGCAAAGTCATCGCTTACTTTTTGCTTGTTGCGCAATTTCAACTAGCATAAAAAAAATCACCGCTGGTTCGCTCACTCCTCGCTGCGTCTAAACGCTCCTCGCTCAGTAGTTTTCACAGAATGTAAATGCTGCGCGAAAAACAGGCGATAGTCAGCAGTGATCTGCCTGTGTAAACGCTCTGCACGAACGCCAACAACTAGCGGTGACGTCACCCGCTCATGTCATTTAGCAGACGGTTGTCCCGTGACTATGAAGTATTAGGCTGGGTTCTCACACGCCGGAATCCCAGCAGAAATCTAACGGTTTGACCGCAGTGAAAAAACGCGAAATTTCCGCCAGGGAAACACTGCTTCAAAACCCGCGGCACCTAGCCGCGGGTTTTGAAGCGTCTTGGCCACACCCTTTTCTGTTACGGCCGGAACTCTCATAACGGGAAAAAAAAAGAACATTCTGCGGCCAGGGAATCCGCGCCACAACGCCGGCTTTGCCGCAATGGATTCGCCGCCCCATGTGGACAAGATTTCTGAAAAATCTCGTCCACATTGCTGGCTAATCCCGGGATTAGCCACTGCAGGCGGACTTGCTGCGGCAAAATTCCGGACGGAATTTCCTCAGCAAATCCGCCCTGTTTGAGCCCAGGCTTAGGGTCCTTTTACGTGGGACGACTGTCAGTCATCCCAAAGATTATCGCGCCTGCGCTTTCACACAAGAGCAATAATCACTTAGGCTGGCTTTACACGGGCGAGAAAATCTTGCATTGTTTTGTATGGGGTCATACACGTAAGCGATGGTTTCCTGCATGGCACCGCGATGCATGACACAAAGCATGCCATGTTCTGTCTTTCTACGTGATCTCGTATCGCAACGCTAATCGTTTCCATTGGGCCGGCATCAACATCGCAAGGTCTCCCATTGAAAACAATGGGAGAAACTCCGCAATCCTCGACTGCGGCTGACAGTCGCGCCGAAGGATCTCTTCATCCCCGTAGTGATGCGAAGCTGTTCTGACATGAAATCGCGCTCGCATGCTCAGGGAATTCACATGGTGGGGAGCTTGATATGAGGGTCGGATTCGCGGCCCCATATTGCGCTCACCCACATGAAGTTAGCCCTACTTAATATAAAACGGAGCGTGCCAGAGATCTCTTCTAGCCGCCCCCCTCCATTCAGAGTCCTCCATAGATGAATGTCTCCGTGTTTACAGAGGCTGACTATCAGCAGCTTTTTATGCTTACGTAAAATGAACGACTAACAATAAGTAAACGAATTATGGTTCGTCAGTCAATCATTGGCCGTGTTTACTCGGAACGATTATCCATCAGTTTCACACGATCCTGAACGATACCGTTTCAGGTAAAATGGCCGTTAAACAGACATTGCTCAGGTGACGGCTATTCCTCCAGATCCCCTCATAAACGTCCACGCTCGGCCGAGTGTGCGTGTGTTCTTGCAGAAGCGTGTGAAGGCTCTGTCAGACATGTTTGGCAGCCCATTATCCCCCTTGTCAACAAAAGGATTGGTATGTAGAAATCCAACATGGCCGACACTTCCTTCCTCTGACATCGGCCATCAGGCAAGACTCAGGAAATCTCAATACACATTAGATGGTTCACCAGTCCCGCTGAAATCATGGCGTTCAGACGCTGTTTGTCTGGTTTGCTGACCCCTACCAGAGTCATTTTCTAATAAGCCTATAATAACACACACGGGGGAATTTATCGTTGGCTTTTTTGATAAATTTGTTGAATTTTGCACTGGTGTAGGAAAAAAGGACAAGGCAAAAAAGTTGACTTTGATGTTTTAAATTCATTCGTTATATAGCTATTCCTCCGTCTATATGAGTTAGAATGTGTTATCTTCCTTAGTTATTTCTCTTTATCTGAAACCCCTCTTCCTCCTCAGATGGTCATGTGATCTCAGTTCTGACCTGCTCAGATCTACTTGGGGTTATGGATTCATTTTCTAGCCGAATTCTCAGTTTGTGTGATGCTGTTACATGGCTCTACCACATAAGTAGCAGCTTACTGATGATGATCACATAGCTCCTGTCACACAGTTATAGCAGAGGAGATCACAGCTCATCCTCCTGGCTGTATGCGTGTGGTCTGTAACTTATTCAGGTAAATACAGAAGGTAATGATAATTAAACTGTCTCCCCAGCAGGTAAAAATGGTATACCCTCATCTAATGCTGATTTTGATTGATCCATTCACCCTTGCGTATAGTCATTGCGTATGTAACGCACGTGAGAAAAATTGCAGCATGCTCTATTTTATCACGTATTACGTGCGTAAGAACCCCATTCTTCTCTGTGGGTGCGTATAATACGGAATGCATACGCGGGTACTAACGTAGCAGTCGTGTTTTTCACGCATGGTGCTAGGAATCATGTTAAGGAATTTAAACTAAACCAGGAAAGACATCATTCTAGGCTGTTTTTCCTGCTTGTGTTTTTTTTTTCGTGTGTAACATATGCAGTAAATATGCATGTATAGACGCGTAAAAAATTTGCAGAAGCGATCATACACAGAGGAAATTGAACAATATGCATTTTAAACGCTGCAATGTTTACGCAGCTTTTTACCATACGTCCGTATGAATGAGACCTATGGATATGGGCAAAATCCAAAGTGGCAAAATCCACTGTGAATCTTGTAAATTTTGCTGCGGACTTTGGTGTGGATTTTACCCTTGCATTACAAATTCGTTATCAAATCCACGTGTTTTTTCTAACTTTTCTAGATTCTCCCAAGCAGGGCTGGCCTCAAGTTAGATGGTGCCCTATGTGAAATGTTTTTTATTGGCGCCCCACCCTTCCCAATCATAACAACAATAAAAAAAAAACACAGGTTAGAATACTGGGTAGACCTTCCACGGGCTAGTTAAAGAGAATACGGGCTATCATGTGTTTCAGGCCAGTTTCACAGGAGCACGTTACGGACTTCACCACTTGATATCCCAGGCAGCTTATCCATTTATGCCTTCTAGGAACCGTCGCTGTTTTTTTTTTTTTTATTATATGAGGGCTTGTTTTTTGTGGGACGGGTAAGGGCTCATTCACACAGCATATGCGATTTTCAGTCCGTGAATACACAGCGTTTTCTCAGACCAAATTCCCTGTGTATCTGGCCGTGCTTACGTTTTTTTTTGTGCACGTACTTACAGAGTTTTTCACATGCCAAAAAACGCACAGCCCATTCATTTCGTGCATAAATACACAGTGAATACATTTTTATGCATTCCCATTGACTTCAGTCGCCTATTTCGGTCCGCAATACGGACTGAGGGCTTATTCAGACGACCGTATATCGGCTCGGTTTTCACGCCGAGACGATATACGGTGTCCTTCTTTGCGGGGGGGAGGAGGATGGAAGAGCCAGGAGCAGGAACTGAGCTCCCACCCCCTCTCCGCCCCTTGCCACTATTTGCAATAGGAGGGGGCGAGACGGGGGCGGGGGACAAAAAAAGAATCACAACTGCACCATTTTGGGTTGGTTGCTTTTACAGCGTTCACGGTGCAGTAAAATAACATCTCATCTTTATTCTGTTGGTCAATACAATTATAGTGATACCAAATTTATATATTTTTTATGTAGTACTAGTGAGCGGCCGTAGAAATGCTCTATTGGCTTGATTTGTTGCGGAATGCTGCAGATCGTCCGCACGAAAGACGATTGCGCATTCCGCAATTCAAACCCAGTCGTGTGCAGGCGGCCTTAAGCTCCCATATTAAAAAACATACACATTTAACTTTTTTGGGTTTTTTACTGGGTGATTGTGATTGAGGCCTTCAACAGATAGTATTGGAGGCTTTAATTAAATTGAAGTAAATATAAGGGTGCCCACCCACTAGCGTTTTTTTACTGCGAAATTCGCAGCGTTTTTTTTTTCTGCAGGGGTCCTTGGGCTATGGGACATGCAAAGCTAAAATCGCGATCGCGCAAAATCGCGATTTTGCGCGATCGCGATTTTTACATTACAAGTCCCATAGACCCCCTGCAGAAAAAAAAACCCTGCGAATTTCGCAGTGAAAAAAAACGCCAGTGGGTGGGCGCCCTAAGGGTGGAAACATCTGTATTTTGACACGTACCATTCACCTAAAGGCCCATTTAGACACAACGATTATCGCTCAAAATTCATTCGTCTTCCATCTTTTGAGCGATAATCATTACATCTAAACAGGCATCCGTCGTGCACTTTCTGCTGTTTGTCAGCGATCAGCCTCGTCAGGGTCGCTCACTGAGTTCTCAGCGGGATACAGCTGATACTATTGTTTCAGCTGGTATCCCACTCGGAGAACAAGTCACAACTATCCAGAAAACAAGCGGTCCAGCTGTGTTCTGCATACCCCGCTCGGAGCGCTTAGCTGTATACCAGCTGTGCTCTCTGAGAAGGAAACAGCTGTATACAGAAGACAAGTGGCCCCGCTTGTCTTCTGTATACCCCGCTTAGAGCACTCAGCTGTATAACAGCTGAGTGCTCCGAGAAGAGAACAGCTATATACAGAAGATAGTTGCCCTGCTTGTCTTCTGTATACCGCGTGAGCTTCATTTACACACTAATAAGCTGTTAAGTAGCCAATTAGCTTCTTAACAGCTTATGCAAAGTGAATGCTCAAAACTGTCACTCAAACTGCCGTTTGAGCGATCATCTTGCCGTGTTAATACACACAATGATTATCGCTCAAAAGATGGACGATGAGCGAATTTTGAGCGATAATCGTTGTGTCTAAATGGGCCTTAGGTTGTTTAAATACCAAGCACACCCATAGATGGAAATGGTATTCCCTAATTGCAGTGGCCTCTTTAGGCAGGATATTGTGACCTGCTGCACTACAAAATTGTTCAGGAATGGTCTGAGGAACATGGCAAATAATTCAAGGTGATGACTTGACTTGATTAAGCATCTGTGCAATGAGCTGGAAAAAAAGACCTACTTATGGAGGTCTCACCTCAAAACTTAAAGGGGTTATCCAGGATGCAGCTGCCAGGATACACGGGGGTCAGAGCAGAAGCACTGCTCCGACCCCTGTGTAGTAATCGGTGCTCATAATTGCAAGTGCAACTCTCACACACGTGCTATACTTAGTGCAGAGCAGACACGCCGTTTTTCTTCTGGGCAATACCCTTTACACTGCACAAGGTATTGCAGTTTACCTCTGTGCATTCTTGAGTTCAAAATTTGTCCACTACAAACTCTTCCTCCCCTTGCACCCTCACCGGTGGAGGAGGTGGCTAGCTTCTTCCTAAAAATATGTTGTCAATGAATGGCTTGGGCAACACCAAGCGAAAGGCAACCTGACCAACCTTCGTAGCCACCCGAAAAGGTCCAAAAAACTTCTGGCCTAATTTGGAAGATGGCAAATGCATTCTCAGATTCCTGGTACACAGCCAAACCTTATCTCTGACCTGGAAAGTAGGGGAAACTTTGCTGTATCTATCCGCTGCCCCCTTATAAATGTTCCTGCTCTTCGTGTAGCATCTCTTTTGACTTCTCGTGGGTTTCTCGTAACATAGTTATCCTGTGAGCCACCATAGGAATGGTAGTGTTCACCGGAAGGTCAGGAATGAATACCGAATGTAGACCAGACTTGGCAAAAAAGGGACTTTGAGACGTAGAACTATGTGTAGCGTTATTATAGGCGAATTCTGCTGTTGTCAAGTAGTCCCCTCAATCATCCTGGAGGTAGGAAATGAAACAGCAGAAGTATTACTCAAGAGTCCGGTTGGTTCTTAAGTCTGGCTATTGGACTGGGGATGGAAAGCATAATACAAATTGATAGTAATTCCTAAGGCAGTACAGAAGCTTTTCCAAAACCTTGATGTAAACTGAACATCTCTATCAGAAACTACATTATCCGGAATGCAGTGCAGTCTAATTATCTCCTTGATCATTAATTCCGCAGTTTGTTCAGCAGTGAGAATCTCTTTGGTGGGAATGAAATGGGCCATTTTTGTGAGTCGGTCCACCGCAACAAGGATGGTAGTCTTTGATTTTGAAGGGGAAAGACCCACAATAAAATCCATTGATATTGATCCTCTAGGCCTGGATGGGACTTGAAGTGGATAAAGAAGTCCTAACGGAGGAGATCGTGATGTCTTGTTTCATGCACACGTTACACAAGAGGTGACATATTTTTTCACATCATTCTTACAATTAGGCCACCAAAATGAACGAAGCAGTAGTTCAAGAGTTTTCCTGACTCCAAGATGGCCTGCAAATTTAGAATCATGGACCAGTATAAGAACTTTAAGTCGAACAGGATCGGGAACATAAAGTCTATTTTCCTGCATCCAAAACCCCTTCCTAAAAGAGTGGTTCACCTCCATGATTGAGAAAAGAATCATTTTGGTACCCATCTTTGAACTTTGTTAAAAATTCTTTGGAGTAGAGTATTTCCAGAAAATTTTGGGAGGACAAAATTGTACAGTCTGTATTAGACCACTTCTCTGGTTCAGCAAGGATCGTGGGCAAGGCATCGGCCTTCCTATTTCTTGAACCAGGCTGATAAGAAAGGATAAAATTAAAACTGGAAAAAAATAAGGCCCAACATGCTTGTCTTGATGATAGTCTTTAAGCTGCACGGATAAATTCTAGATTTTTCTGGTCAGTAACGACTATTAAAGATTTGTATAACAAGGTTAATCCGCAGCACTCCTTAAGGCATATATTCGGACGAACGACCCTTCAGGTCTCTAATGCACGTCACTTAACAAAGTCCGAGCCAAAGACTCATATAGGAAGTCCACCAAATGTAAAGAGAGTGACAGCATATCTGGCAAATATATTTCAGTGTGACTTTATTCCTCCATTAACGCGACGTTTCGACCCTCTTGATGCTTGACAAAGACCCTCAGAGGGTTGAAACATCGCGTTAATGGAGGAATAAAATAACACTGGAATATGTTTGCCGGATATGCTGTCACTCTCTTTTGATTTGGTGGACTTAATAACGACTATTAAAGGATGAATGGAGACAACTTCCAAAAGTTGTCTCCATTCAGAGAGGGCAACTTTAATGGCTATCAGTTCCTTATTTCCAATGCATTAGTTTTTTCAGCAGGTGACTAAATATGAGACAGAAATGTACATGGGTGCAGTTGCATCTTGTCTCCGATTCGTTGAGACAAAACTGCTCCCACAGCAACATCAGAGGCGTCCCCTTCCACAACAAAGGATAGTTTCATATTTGGATGAACCAGCAGAAGTCATACTATGTGTCTGGCTCTGTTACCGACTCTGTAACAGCGAGATACAGGCTTGCACGGGGCTTGAGTCAATCACAGAAACAATAACAAGGAGACGACTCGCACTTTTTGGTCATGTTTCACGCTTGTCAGAAGCTGTCCCAGCCCACAGTGCTCTAACCGCAGCAATTGCTTAGAAAATCGAGAGACAGCCCCCTGCTGGATGGCGGAGGCCTCCTAGCTGTCCGCGGCGCTCGTGGGTGCAACAGATAGGCAACGGTACCTCCTCTGACATCTACACTGAATGGAACAATGCTGTCGGTCGTGGTCTTCCTAGATTGGCGCTACGGACCATCGTTGTCCAAGCGTGATAACTTACTAATTAGCTCTCTTACGACTGCTTGCCAGGAGAAATAAAAAGAACAGTATGGAGTTTTAAAGAAGAATGAGCCTGGATAGTGATTTTATGGGAAATAGAAGTATTTACGAAAAATAGACATGTCAGCAGTGGTGAGAGGCCATTTTGAAGGATTTAGTGTTTATGGATTGTAATGAAGGTAGAGACTGTAATATAAACGTGTTTCGTCTGTGGCATTATAGACTGATTGTCTGTTGATTGTCATAAAAAAGACAAAATTCAATAAACCGATTTATTGTTACATAACAAAACATGAGACAATCTAAAAGGAGGTAAATATAAGCACTGCACTAAAAACCTTTCCGCCCCATCTTCCGGTATAGCAAGTAGCCCGCTATCCAACACTTGACAGTTATCAAGTACTTTCTGTATATGGACGTCCATGTATGCATGGGACATGACAACATCACAATGGCGGACCCTTTTAAACTGGCCGTGGGACCTGACGGCTAACAGTTAGCTGCTGACTACTTTGCGGTTTCTACAGCGTGGGGAGTTTTTTCCCATTATTTTCTGCTATTTTGTACATTAATAAAGTTCTATTAGTAAAAAGAAATTGGACATTTGTTAACATTGTTTTTTATTAATTTTTTCTAATTACAAGATCAACAAACGTGACAATGAAGTTATATAACACATTTCTTGTGTTAAGTTCCGTTTCTTCATTAGCAACGTCTCCTGAAAGAAAAGAAAAAGAAAAAAAGTGAGACAAAAATAAAAAGATGGGAGGAGTCGGAAAAAATGTGGGGAGACAGAGGACAGGAAGGGAAACACATGAGGGAGTAGGGGAGCTGGGCTATGCTTGGTACATATCATGTAATTATGAAAGATTTAGAGGAATTGAATATGCCCTCCTCTTGTCTATTACTAAGATTATATTTCTTCAGAAATTGGTTGGAGGACCGGAGGATACGCTAGATGGTACGCTGGGATCAACTGGATGGGTCTGGATTACAGCTGCGGAATTCCACAGGCGCATGGGGATGGAATATTGATGCGAATTGTAAATTGTCTGCTATGTATTTTGTACATGCGAGGTATTAGGTGTCTCTATGTAGAGATTAATGGGAGATTATCCTGTACAGTGGATTTAATACAGTAACTGAGGTTTCCCCCATTCCTTCATCCTTTACCTCGTGTATAATCTGAGCGTACAGTTCTTCATTGTTAGTTATGCAGAATGGCAGTTGGTGACTCTTCACCTTTTGATATCCTGTGATGTTTGCCACCTGGTTATAGAGAGTTTGTACATATAAACTGAGTGCAATTTCCTCTTACCATTTATACAGTATAGCCTTATATGTCGATACCTGTATACACCCCCTTCTCTAAATGGTATTTTGATGTCCCCATAAATAAAATGTATATGCAGGATATACAGCATATCTGTAGGACAATTTTTATAAGACAGTGAACTCAGATACAGCAGCTCATATGTAGCATACTTCTAAATATCTTTCTTTAATCATGGCATGTTCCGTATCTAAATAACAAATTGATATTTTAAAACTTGGATTATATTTTGTCACAATGTGTTGTATTGTATTTATTACGTCACTGTTACTCTATTATATATCTAGGGAGGGGGCGGAGTGAAAAAACACATCAATAGTTTTTTTTAGTGTATAAATGACAGGATAACCTTTTTCTGCAGGTCAGTATGATAAGGACAATACTGCAATATTATATATACTTGATTTTTTTTACTATTTTTTTAAGGGTTTACACAATAAAAACCCATTTACTTTAAAATATTTTTTTGCAGTGCTGCATTCTAAGACCCATAACATTTTTAATTTCCCATTGACTGAGCTGTGTGATGGCTTGCTTTGTGCGATACGCTGTACTCAATATTTGTGTAATTTTGGGGTACACATGGCTTTTTGCTCATCTAAACACTTCTCTACACTGTTTAACTTTCCTCTAGACGTAGGGGATGCCCCTTTGTTACCGTCACAGTCCTGGGTATAAACAGATCATGGGAGAGATCCTTATATTGTACCCTGATATGTTTATACATAGTTATTAAGTCACCCCCCAGCTGTCTTTTTTCTAAAATAAATAATCCCAATTTACCTCTCTGGGTGTTGTAGTTCACCCGTTCCATTTATTACTTCAGTAGCTCGCCTTTGTACCTGCTCAAGCCCTGTTTTTGAGTAGTGGTGCCCAAAACTGTACATAATATTCCATGTGTAGTCTCACCAGTGATTTGTAAAGAGGAAGAACACTGTTGTTGTCATGTGCCCCTAGACCTCTTTTGATGCAACCCATGATCCTATTTGCCTTGGCAGCAGCTGCCTGACACTGGTTGCTCCAGTTAAGATGACGGTTAACTAAAACCCACAAGTCCTTTTCCATGTCAGTATTTCCAAGTGGTTTCCCATTTAGTGTGTAATGGTGACATGTATTTCCTCTGCCCATATGCACTTTTCAATTATCAGTGTTAAACCTCATTTGCCACTTTTCTGTCCAAGCCCATAACTTATCCAGATCCTCTTGCAACTGCCTTGCGTCCAATCTTGTGTTCATTTCTTAACATAGATTCGTGTCATCTGCAAATATTGATATTTTACTATGTAATCTTTCTATGTAATCAGGTCATTAATAAATACATTAAAAAGAATAGAGCCTAAAACTAACCTCTGTGGTGCCCCACTAGTAACGGTGACCCAATCATAGTGTTAGGTCCGCTGTTCAGATTTGCTCTTCTCTTTTTGTTCTTGGCAGACATGGGCGTCATAATGCTTTCTTTGTAAGCTGAACTTCTACATACTTTCTTCCAGCACATCAACGGTTACCTTCCCCAGGTATTCTAGCTCAGCTGTAAGGCATGGTCAATCATATTTAGCGGAGCTGGAAATTCTTCCCCCTTTGCCTCAGTGTTGTTGTGAGTTTCTCTGTGACACCCAGCTTAGGTCCTTCTTCTGCATTCATCCTGTTTTTGTCCAGTGTTCATCTGTTTGTTGTGCTCCTGCCTCGGCACTCTATCTGTCAGGTAGCCCTTCGCCTGTTCTGCTGTCTCGCTCTTGTTTGCTTGTTCACAGCCCTCTGTTTCTGCTCTTTTCCTTTTTACAGCATTTTGTCCTGTGTTTTGTCAAAGTTAGCTAGGCCTTAGAGGAAGACCACAGGGTCATTCTTATCAGGACGCTAGCCCCGCTTCTAAGCAGGGCTTTCCCTTCTCTTCAACATCCCTTCCTGGTTACGGGATTCATTGATTGGTTCGTCAACCACTGCTCAGCCAATCAACAGCCATCGTGTTGTGTAGGTGGGATTTATGAAGCCGCAGCTCAGATAATTTATAAATCCCGCCTCCATAATGTGACAGCTGTGATTGGTTCTTTGACCGTTGCTCAGCCAATAAATGCAGTGGTCAAAAAACCAATCAACAGCAATCGTGTTGTAGAGGCGTGATTTATGAATTGGCTGGCCGCGACTAACAAATTTTCTTCCTAATAAGTAGAATTTAAGAGATTCGAGAGACCACTTAATGGCTAAGCATTCCTTTTCTACAATTGCATAATTTTTTCATGTTAATTGAATTTTATACTTAAACTGAGTATCAGGTGTCTTCTCCATTGGTAGTTTGTGACAAAACTGCTCAGCCAATCAATGTAGCAGTCGAAGAACCAATCACAGCCGTGGCTTCCTGGAGACCGGATTTATAAATCCCATAACCAAGAAGTGCTGTTGTATGAGCGCCGTGGACTGCAAGAACAGCGCTTGACCTCTGGAGAGCAGCGGGAGGACCTGGACTGAGCCTGCTAGGTAAATATAATAAGACCTCCCGAAAAATAAGACCTAGTGCCTCTTTTGGGGCAAAAACTAATATAAGACAGGAGTATTCACCTGCTGGCTAATTAATCCAGTAGATTGATATTTCAGAGCAGCTCAAAGTATAGAGAGTTGCTCCACCTGAGGGAGACAAAAATGTTGCTCTCTCTGAGCTATAGACTGTAAGTACAGTTGCTAAAAACCCTGGGACTTCTGTGAAGTGATAAGGAGTAATCTTCATGTAAGTCAGTGCCGGACAGTAAAGTTTTTTGTTTATTTTGTTGTGCAACCGTGCTAAATAAAAGTCTGACAAAGTCTCAGATAACCCCTTAATGCTGCAGCCGCCCGCTACATCTCCGATAAGCCTTGTAGCTCATCTGAGCTGTTAACCCTTTAAATGCCGCCTTTCTGGGGTCCCATACGGCCCTACGCAATGAGATCGGGGGTTGCCGTGCGGATGTCATGGCAGCCAGGAGCCTTCTGAAAGGCCCCAATGCTGTCATAGCTGAATGCATATCAGCCGTGCCTATAGTATGGCTTGATAGAATGCCTATCAGATCGCAGTATGAGGTAATGCTGCAGGAGCGATCAAAGCATCACATGTTCTTTTTCCTCTGGGGACTAAAAAAGAAAAAGTAAAAATAAGTTTTAAAAAGTTTTACTAATAAAAAAATAAGTAATAACATTAAAAAAAAACCAAAACATAAAAATTCGATCTATCAAAGTAATGCATTATTTACCCCCCATGATGAACATTGTCAGAAAAAAAATAAAGAACGCCAGAGTTGTGCTTTTTTGGTCACCCTGTTTTCAAGAAAAAATGTAATAAAAAGCGGTCAAAAAGTCGTATGTATTAAAAAATGGTACCTATGGAAACTACAAGACGTACCGTACATAATGAGCCCTCACACAACTATGTAGATGAAAAAATAAAAAAACTTATTGCTGTCAGAAGATGGCGACAGAAAAAAAAAAAACAATATAAGTTTGGCATCATATTGACCCATAGAATAAAGTGGTATTGTTGTATCTTGCCGCCACCGGAAGTGGTGGGTGTGGACAGGATTACGGCTGCTAGACAGCCAGTCATGCCTCCCGTGTGTGTGATTGGCTCAACGCCTAGGTCTCTGCCTTGGTCCTCGCAGGTCCTGGCAGTCAGTAATGCGGTGTCCCTTCTGTCTCCTCCGGTGTTCAGTCTGTCAGGGGCTGTCACTCCACACTGTGGTTGGGGGCACACAGCAGCTATTAAGACATGCAGCACCTGGTGATAGCCAGCACACAGTGGACGACAGTGGCCCTGCAGAGAGCAGACAGTCAGTGGGGGATGGAGCTGTCAGCGCGGCTATGGGGGGGATGTGGCACCTGGTGACTCCTGACACACAGCGGATGACTGCAGCCCTGCAGAGAACACACAGTGAGTGGGTCACGGACCTGTAAGCAACCACAGCAGCAAGGCAGCCGACAGCACGGAGCAGGGAGGAGCCACGGCAGAACAGACACGTTGGCTGGCAGCGAGCAGTGACCTGCACAGCGGCTAACACATGCCTCGGGACGGAGCACACATGGCAGGGCACAGCTGACAGCAAGCGGCTCGCTGTTGCCGGCAGGGCCAGTCACAGGAGTTGCCACGGGCACGAGTGAGAAGAACTACAGCACCAGCAGGGGCAGTCACAGGAGGCTGTGGGGCAGACCTGGGAGCAAGTGGGTCGCCATTGCTGCCAGGGCCAAGGACCTACCTGCAGCAACCAATTAAAAATTTTGTGGGCATTACATGGGAAGATACACCCTTCAGTACGTCTCCACCCACACTTGTGGTGGAGACATAATACAATAATACTAAATAAAATTATCATGTCATTTTTGTTGCAGTGTGTACACCATAGAAACAAGATGCGGAATTTCTTTTTTTTTTCTATTTCACTCCACTTAGAATTTTTAAAAAGTTTTTCAGCTCATTATAAGGCACATTAAATAGTACAATTAAAAGATGCAACATGTTCCACAAAAACAAGCCCTGAGACAGCGGCAGTGATGGATAAATAAAAGAGATTTTTTTTATAAGGGGGGAGGGAAAAAAAAGAGCCATGGCCTTAAAGGGGTTGTCCCGCGAAAGCAAGTTGGGGTATACACTTCTGTATGGCCATATTAATGCACTTTGTAATGTACATTGTGCATTAATTATGAGCCATACAGAAGTTATTCACTTACCTGTTCCGTTGCTGGCGTCCCCGTCTCCATGGTGCCGTCTAATCTTCAGCGTCTAATCGGCCGATTAGACGCGCTTGCGCAGTCCTGTCTTCTGTCTTCTGAATGGGGCCGCTCGTGCCAGAGAGCGGCTCCTCGTAGCTCCGCCCCGTCACGTGTCGGATTCCAGCCAATCAGGAGGCTGGAATCGGCAATGGACCGCACAGAAGACCTGCGGTCCACCGAGGGTGAAGATCCCGGCGGCCATCTTCACAAGGTAAGTAAGAAGTCACCGGAGCGCGGGGATTCGGGTAAGTACTACCCGTTTTTTTTCTTCTTATCCCTGCATCCGGTTTGTCTCGCGCCGAACGGGGGGGCTATTGAAAAAAAAAAAAACGTTTCGGCGCGGGACAACCCCTTTAAGCTGTCCACTAAATGTTTTATGGAGAAGACATGTGACCTTTGGCCTCAATAAAGGCGATCTAAAACCGATCCCCTAACAGTATGTAAGTATAGTATCATATGTATGAAAATATTACACAGTCTATTAGTACTGATATAGTGATTTATTTATATACTGTTTACTAGTACTGATATAGTTATTTATTTAGAATCTATCAGGTATTTATCTAGTAATTTATCTGGGTAATTTTTGAATGTACCAATTATAAAAAATGTATACTTAGGGCTCTCATCCACTTGCATTTTTTTTAACGCTGCGATATCGCTGCGTTTTTTTAACGCAATTGTCAATGGGACAATTTCGACTGTTAAAAACGCATCGCAAGTTTGTGCTTTGTGATTTTTGTGCGATGCATTTTTAACATTAGAAAGTCCCATTGACAATTGCGTTAAAAAAAAACGCGGCGATATCACAGCGTTAAAAAAATGCAAGTGGGTGAGAGCCCTTAAAATGACCCTCCGGTTTCGCAACAAAATCATCGCCTGCTTCCTGGTGCCCGTCTGTCAACTCTGCGCACAGGCCGAAAATCTGACTCTCTTCAGAGTCCTGTGCTCGTGCTCTGCTACACTCCTGTATGGGGCAGCGCACACATGGGACTCTGAAAAAAAAACAAAACAGATTTTCGGCTGGAGCACAGACTTCATGGGCGGGAGACAGGAAGCAGATGAGTATGAAAAAAATACAGCACCCAGGTCCCTGTCACCTTCCCGAACAGCCCCACAAGTTAGTTTATGGAGGTGTAGGAAGCTGAGATTTAGGTTCCTTTTAAGTTGGCCATACACATTAGATAAAAGTAGGCTGCTAATTGAATAACTATTGAACAAACCTGTTACGTTCGTGTGGGCAAATAAGCACAAGGCCCAAAAAGGAATGTGCCCAAAAAGGAATGTGCCCAAAAAGGGCGGGAATAACACAAATAAGGAAACCTAAAATGGAATTCAGACTGGACGTGCTGACGGAAACACCAATTGGACAGAGAACTGCATACTGCGGACTGGACTTGGGGACAGCCATAACATAGGACAAGTGACCAACACACTCACCAAACATCCCCGCACGCTAAAGCAGATGGAATTGCTGTTATAAAAATACGAGGGATTAGTTTGTGCATTGGCCAATGAACTTAAGCCGCAAGCCCAACAATCAGGGGGTCTCGTGTCTTGCAGTCCCTACTCTAACAAGACACATAATCCAGCAGCCCCAGACACAGCTCACACAGCAAGCAGCAACAGCACAGACAACAGGACACAAGTCACACCGCAAGCTGTACAAAACAGACAACAGGACACCAGTCACACAGCAAGCTGCAACACAGAAGGAAACATGACTGCTCACCCTGGATACCAAACAAACACTGACAGGAGCTGGGTATATATGTGAGCAGACACCTGGGGGATTGGCTAGCAGGCGATCACCACACCCAGCCAGCACAATCATGCCACACCTGTGGAAATGTGCTCCTAGAAACCATATACTACAGGTCCCAGCAGCACAGCCTAACAAAACCATAGTCTGTTGAATGTTCATACAGATTTTAGTCCATATTGGCCATCACAAGTTGTTCAATCTGGCCATACATGTTCAGTGACAGCAGGCAATGGATGAAAGATCTTTCTGGGAACATTCTTTCAATGAAAGATCATTTGTGCAGAAAAAAAAATTCTTTGAACCAAAGATCTTTCAGCCAAGTATAAGATAAGCATTTTTTAACATGGCCTACTTCTTTTCATACTATGACAGTCATATTCATCATTGGTCAGCTAAAACGAACAGTTATTGTTAAATTTCATCTGACAAATGATCTATTTGGTTGAAATCATCAATTTATCTCAACTCTAGACTGTATGGGCACTTCTAGGTTCTGTAGAACTCCGATCATGAAAACAATGACTCAGCTTTGCAGCGGTAAACTTTGAATGGTTTCCCCGCACACTTGCCGGACTGGTTCTCTTCACACATTGCAGCCCTCCAGCCCTAGAAGGGAGTAACGCAATGACACGGAGGAAAGATGTTTCATTTACAAAGCACAAGTGTGTGAAATAGGCACAGCCCCCCTTCCTTTCCCTGCTGATTCTGGAAAACTTAAACCCCATGTAATCCACTCTACAATTTGTTCCTAGCAATGACTGGTCATAGTGATGACAAAAACGGATGTGCTCATATTCATTATCACAAGGGTGGGGCTGGAGACAATAGGCTGATTCACTACTGTATGTCTATGCACACTGTATCCAACGTGTCTGTCTGTGCAAGGTCACACTGTAATCTAAGGAATTCTCTATTATATGTATTCATTGGAGCTCAACATTGATTTAATCTGTTACTGTATATGTTTTTGCAACCTATCTAAATGCAGGATTCTGCTAAGCAAGGACACTTTTTAATAAATAAAATGCAACAGTTTACTATTAGAGATGAGCGAACGTGCTCGTTTAGGATAATTACTCGATCGAGCATCGCTTTTTTCGAGTAACTGCCTAATCGGACGAAAAGATTCGGGGGGTGCCGGGGGTTGCGGGGGGTTGTGTGTGTGTGTGTGTGGGGGGGGGGGGGGGGGGCGGAGAGAGTGTTACCCCCAGCTCCATCCCGGCACCCCCCGAATCTTTTCGCTCGAGTAGGCAGTTACTCGAAAAAAGCGATGCTCGATCGAGCAATTGTCCTAAACGAGCACGTCCGCTCATCTCTATTTACTATGCCTTCACTTGATATTATAACTCCATAGACATATGAAAGATGTCAAATCAGCATTAGTAAGTTGCTTAATTTGGCTCTTAAATAATTTTACGTGTAATTTTAGATTAAGTTTAGGCTTTGCATGGCGTTGCAAAGCCACATCACAACCACAAAGAAACAAATCACAGTAAACTACGGGTAATACAAGCAGGTTTGCCACAATCAAGGGGCATGGTTTTACATGTGCATTCAAATCCCTTCGGTAATTTCTTGCATTCAAAACCTCATTGATATCAACAGGCTATGCTGCGGTTTTTTTCCCCATTAACCCCTTAATGACGCGGCCCTTTTTTTTCCAATTTCGTTTTTTCCTCCCCCATTTAAAAAAATCATAACTCCTTTATGTATCCATTGACGTTGCTATATGAGGGCTTGTTTATTGTGGGACGAGTTGTATTTTTCAATGGTACTATTTAATGTATCATATAATGTACTGAAAAACTTTTTAAAAATTCTAAATTGGAGTATAATGAAAAAAAAAAGGCTGTCATCTTTCGGTGCGTCTTGTTTCCACGACGCACAAACTGTAACAAAAATGACATAATGACTTTATTCTATGGGTCAGTATGATTACTACGATACCAAACTTGTTTGATATCCCACAGATAAACTCCCATGGGCGTATTCCGCATTGGTTGTGGGCATGAGCACTTAGTAGCAGAATCCGTGTGTGGAATTTCGAATATGATTCTGCGAAGATCTACATGAAGAAGTGACCTTCACGAGAAAACATTGGAAATTCCATACGTGCATTTTGCCGATTGACGGTGCAAAATCCACATGTGGATCTGCAGCAAAATCCACATGGTTGTAGAGAGGGAATTAGCATGTAAAAATCCACCATGTGGTCACAGAGCCATCCCTCACACAGAGGTTTGCAAAAACGCAGCATTTTTCAAGTTGCGTTTACTGCATTTTCAGCAGCGTTGACATGCGTTCTTGATGCATTTTCTGTTGCGTTTTCAGCACTGCTGAAAACATAGCCAAGGAAGCTGATAATGCTGATAACTTACAAGAAACGCCCCAAAACAGTCACATGACCACACAGGGGCCATTTTAGAGAGCTCATTTCAGTGCTAGCTTTGGTCTTGCAAAAAGGAAGGAAGGAACACAAGAAAAAAGGACGAGAAAAAGGACATAAAAAAGGACGGAAGGACAGAAAAAAGGACAGAAAAACAGAAAAACAGAAGAGCGGAAAAAGGAACCGAAGGATGGAAAGATGGAAGGAAGGAAAAAAGGATGAAAAGATGGACAGAAGGACGGAAAGACGGACGAAAGGACGGAAAAAAAGACTTTTTCAGACTTGGTAGCACAGCAACCTGAGCAGGGGGATCGAAAGAGAGAGGGATGGATGGATGGATACAAAGAGGGATGGATGGATGCAAAAGGGATGGATGGATTGAAAGTGGGATGGATAGATGGATAGAAGGAGGAATGGATGGATAGATGGAAAGAGGGATGGATGGATTGAAAGAGGGATGGATGGATGGATTGAAAGAGGGATGGATGGATGCAAAGAGGAATAAATGGATGGATAGATGGATTGAAAGAGGGATGGATGAATGGATGGATGGATGCAAAGAGGAAGAGATGGCACCAGGCCCAGATGGCTTTACAGCTATTTATTATAAAAAATATAAGGACTTATTGATTCAGCCTCTACAAAACATGTTGCAAACGTTGATGAAGGGAGACGTCCCGCCCCAAGAATTCCTAAACTCCAATTTAACACTTATGCTGGGTTTACACAGGATGAATGTCGGGCAAACGATGCCCGACACTCGTCCCTGTGTGTCCTCGCTCCCTTACTCCTGCACGGGAGATACTATCACTGGCTCGCTCACAGAGTGGTCAGCAGGGGGGCAGGGCAGCAGCAGGAGAGTTCTCTCCTCTCCATCCCCGCCCCTCTGCATTAAAATAACACAGGGGCCGTTCAGTACTGAATGGCCGCTATTTACATTGAATGAGGAGCGATCAGCTCATCGTCTATCGTTTATGCAACATAAACGATGGACTATGAGCTGATCGCTCATTGTTCAGTTTAAATAGCGGACGTTCAGTACTGAACAGCCCCTGTGTTATGTCAATGGAGAGGGGCGGGGGCGGAGAGGAGAGAACTCTCCTGCTGCCTCCCCGCTGAAAGCTAACGTGCAGATGCTCGGGAGTTAGTATGTGCGGGGACGAGTGTCGGGCATCATTTGCCCGACATTCGTCCCGCCTACAAGGGCCTTTATCCCTAAAGCTAACAAAGATCCCCTTTCTCCTAAGAATTATAGGCCGATTTCTTTGTTGAATATTGATTACAACATTTTTACATCCATTTTGGTGATCCGTCTAAATCAATTTCTCCCAGATTTGTTCCATAAAGACCAGGTCATCGCACAAAGACAAGCCCCGGATAATATAAGAAAAGTTTTAAATATTATTGATCTGACTAAAAATAGTAACACCCCCTTGACTCTCTTGGCTTTAGATATAGAAAAGGCATTTGATTCCCTATCTTGGGAATATTTATGTTGTATACCTCAACAAACAGGTTTTGGGGGGCGTTTACACAAGCCTTTATGTTCCTGTACTCCACTCCCTCCACACTTCTAAAACTACACACTAATAAAGAAACCCCTATCTCACTCAGGCAGGGCACCAGATAAGGGTGTCTCCTTTCGCTGGGACTCTTCGTGCTGGCGAAGCCTTAGCAATAGCGATTCGACAAAGCCCCAATATAAAAGGAGTCAGCTTTGGAAGACTATAAACTAAGCTTATTCGCAGATGACCTTTTGCTCACACTCACCCAATCATTAACATCTCTGCCAAATCTGCTAGATAAGTGGGCAAGCCTTAGGGGACTGAAGGTAAACTCCGATAAATTCAATATCACCTATATAAATTTACCTCCCTCCTTGATAAAACGAATTGATTTGAATTTCGGCTTTTAGCATTGAGTTCATTATATTCCTTATTTGGGCATCAACTTGACCACTTCCCTGTCTACCCTATATAAATGGAACTACCCCCCTTAATACGAAAGCTTTCTTCGGAGTTAACTAAATGGTATGATCCGCTTTTCTCCTGGATGGGGAGGATTTATGCTCCCACGTATACTGTATCTTTTTAGGACTCCCTGGCTGTCATAACCAACTTTCAGCGACTTATTTTTAAATCCCCAGAATTAAAAGTACCATAATGCATTACCATAAAAGACAAGGGGGTCTTTCTGTCCCTAACCTAATGAAATATTACACAGCTGCAAGAACTGTCCAATGAATTGAAACTTTAAGGGGGAATAGGGGCCCGCTATTGGGGGATTTAGAGGTGTCTAGAGTTACTCTACATACATTCCCAGATTTGATGTGGTCAAACAGTCATGTGGTAGCTAATCTATGTAACACTAGCCTGCTTACCTACTACTCACTGCAAGTATAGAGAAACATTTGCTTTAAATACAACCTCTCTACAAAGCCTTCCAGGATGCTGCCCCTGATACCAAGTGTAAAATTCCCACCTAGCCTAAACTTAATTCACTTTCAGTGGTGGAAAAATAATGAAGTGACGGACCTCCATCAGTTGATGATGGGTTCTTCCCTACTGACAGGAGCCCAATTCCAAACCAAATTTAATCCGCCTGAATCAGAGAATTATTGAGTCAATTAAGTATTTAATTTCCTACATTCACTGAAGCTACCTCATGTAATCCCAGACATGACTATGTTTGAAAGACTTTGTATGTGAGATCCAATGCCGAAAGGAACACTGTCATTGATTTATAGTAGTCTAAATAACCTTAAGGAGGAGGGCAAACTTCCGTTTATGCTGAAATGGGAAACAGAGTTGGGAATTCGTCTGTTGAAAGAAACATGGCTCCACTGTTGTGTAACAATCTCTAAAGGCAACCACCAGTTTACATTGATGGAAACGTCCATAAAAATCTTACACCGTACCAATTTGGTACCTGTCAGACTAAACAAGTTCTTCCCAACTTCGTCACCTCTGTGTTTGAGGAGGTGCCCAGAGAGGGGACCCAGCTTCACATTTGGTGGACATGTCCAGAGGCAGCCCAGCTCTGCTATCAGGTACATAGGCTAATCAATAGTTATTTAATAGGCCCATTTCGGAAATCTCCTTCGTCGTTTCTCCTAGGAGATCGCCTACCAAAGGTTAGGTATCAGGCCCACGAACTAATTCAGAATATTTGTATGGTGGCTAGAGTTCATATTGTAGCCAGATGGAAACAACCACGCTTATCCTTTCAATATGTGCTCTATAGGACCTCACAGATCGCACTGTATGAAAGACTACATGTTATAAGGTCAGATACGTTAGAAATAGAGATGAGCGAGCGTACTCGCTAAGGCAAATTACTCGAGCGAGTATTGCCATTTTCGAGTACATGCCCGCTCATGCCAAAAGATTTGAGGGCCGACAGGTGGCGGGGGAGAGCAGGGAGGAACAGGGGGGAGATATCTCTCTCTCTCTCTCCCCCACCCGCTCCCCAATGCTCACTCCCGCAACTCACCGCTCACCCCCGCCGGCCCCGAATCTTTTGGCAATGTACTCGAAAATGGCAATACTCGCTTAAGTAATTTGCCTTAGCAAGTATGCTCGCTCATCTCTAGTTAGAAAGATATGGGTTGGTATGGGGTCCATGGATAGAGCTGGTGGATATCCCGGGAATCCAGCATACTCTCCTTTCGACCTAGAATGGCATGGTGGGCTGATTATGGATAAATTCTGCCTTAGACCTGCTGCAATTACTTAACTACTCAGGAATAAGATGACCGTGGTTTGATTTGGTTAAGATAAGTTTTAATGTTGAAGTTAATAATACAAAGTATGGCATAGTTTCTATATTAAATCTGAGAAAATTGGAGATATTTTATACTAGAACTGCATAGTCATTTGTGATTGTTTTAGCATGTGATAACATGACTTTAAAGCCCCCTGCGTGGGGATTACTATTGCATGATATGCATGATAGACATTTGTACCAGAGTATGCTATTTTAATTAAAACCTTTTGAAACTAAAAACTGGCACAACAATAGCATGTGAAGCCAGCCTAAGGTCAGGTTCACATGAGCTGGCTATATTCCGTATCCAGGAGGCCTGCTGTGGATCTTGGCCGATGTCCCTGCGTACAGCACTCAACTGTATTGCCTATGACTGCGGAGGTACGCAGGCGGTCATGTGCAGTACAGTTTTTTTTAGTTTGTATTATCTGCGGCATCGCTTAGCGATGACATGGGTGTCCGCAGCCCATACAGGCATCCACATCAAGTCTCATGTCTCCATTGACATTAATGGAGGCCGTCCGCTTGGATTCCTCTGTAAAATAGATTTTTTTCCACTCGCTGAATACACTATTCGTACCGGCGAGTGTGAAGGAAAATTCAAAAATGCATGCCTTTCAATGCTAGCATGGACGTTGATCGCAGAAACCGCAATTTAAATCCGGTCGTGCCTAAGGGTTCGGGCATACATCAAATTTCTGCAGTGCATTTTCTGCTCTAGGTTTATCTCAGATTTGCCCTGGTTACATTTTAGAATAAGGCTAACTTCATACGGGCGAGCACGATATGGGGCTGTGAATCCCACCCGCATATTGCGCTCCACACCATGGAAATTCCCCGAGAATGCTAGGCGTTTTCATGTCAATCACTTCGGGGATGCAGGGATCCTCCGCCACGGCTGTCATTGTTTTGCAATGGGAGACCTCGCATCGCGTGCACCTAGCATGTGGTGCAATGTCCCCCATTGAAAACAATGGATGGTGCAATGCGAGAACACAGACAAGATGGAACATGCTGAGATTTGTTACCCGCATAGTTTCGCACAGCGGTGCCATGCCAGAAAACATCGCTCATGTGTATGACTCTATTCAAAAGAATGGGGTTCATATTTGTGCGAGATCTGAGTGCAAGAGGGAGATAAATGCTCAGAAGTTATCTGCAAGAGCTGATAAGGAACATGATACTAGAGGCTGTGCAAATAAGAAATGCAGAAACTGCCCAGCTCAGAGCTGATAAGCGGAAGTCAATATCCAACATGTCCTGTAAGTGTTGGCATCGCAGCAGCTGCATACTTAGAATGCAGAAGATTCAAGTTCTTACTGTTTCAGTGGTAAAGTCCGAAAGAAATCAGAGCTTTAGACCACAAGGTGGTACTGCAACAAATATCTGCAGCAATTTACAGTTCAAGTTCAATATACGTGAATGGGGTTTACAAATCCCTGTGCACACATAGCAGACAAGCTAAGACAAGCCTGGAACTGCGTGATATGAACATGCTGCTCGTTATGCCGTACAAAGGTTTTCACTCTTTCAATGTAAAGCGTGAAGTCCACTGCGAAATGGACATGTAACACACGCAGACTCTACAGCCGATTCACCGGAAATACACATTGGAAAAAATCTACTATGTGCAAACTTAATCCTTTCACTTCCAGACACTTTTCAGGTTTTTTGGGGTGTTTTAGCCTAATATTTCAAAAAAACAAAACTTTTTTTTTTTTTTATGGACATGGCCATACAAGGACTTGTGTTCTGGCGGCACAACTACCCTTTTGTTTCCTTGATGTTCTCCACACTGTGAACCAGACCCACTAGGACCTTGGGATTGGACCATAAGTGCTCTCCCTTTTGTGGATATCTTCAGGTGGATTTGGTACCAAACCGAAATCAGGTTCTTAGACTGTTAGGACGCTTTCACACGGGCTACAAAATCGCACGATTCTCTGACGATGCGTCAGTGCACCAAATGCATGTTTGTGAAAGTCATGCTTTTTATTGCTTTTCTTAACATAAGCAATGTTTTCACTGATGCTGTGTTGCGAGAAAGAAAAAAAAATCGCAGCATGCCCTATCTTTTTGGGATGTGCCATTTCTTTTTATCTCCCATTGTTCCCTATGGAGCCTCCTTGTTTATCGCATCGCACAAACTTGTGATATTTGTGCAATGTGATTTTAGCATTAGAGACATCTATTAACTTTCCTGATAAAAACGCACAATTTTATCGCTCGCAGCTGTGAGATTTTTCTCAAGGAGAAGCATAGCTGATGCTACAAAATTGCACGAACAAAGCCGCGATGTCATCGCGATTTTGTAGCGGCTAGATTACTGTCGACTGTGTGAAAGAGGCCTTACGCTAACTTCACACGAGCGGGCGCGATATGGAGCTTTGAATCCCGTCCCCATATCGCGCTCCCCACCATGGGAAACTCCCATGGATGCAGGAAACCTCTGGTGCAGCTGTCACAGCCACAGCTAAGGGTCGCGGAGATTCTTCCAGTGCCTTCAAAGAGGCAGGTGCTGCTGTCGCCAGTCCCATTAAAACAATGGGCGCTGCGATGCAAGATAGAACATGCCATAATATGTTTCCCGCCAAGGTGCCATGCAGGAAAACATCGCTCATGTGTATGACCACATTCAAAAGAACGGGGTTCATATTTGTCTAAGATTTGTGCATCTCACAACACACAAATCTCACATGATTTTATAGCTGGTGTGAAGCCGGCCTCAGGGTACCTTCACACGGGATGAAATCGCTGCCTCAATTCCACTGGAAGTCTGCAATGGCCAAAGCCACACCTAAATGGTGCAGATTTGGGTGCGTTTTAAATTGCGGTGTAGCTGTAGAATGTAACCCCTGGTATTTCAAGGGTTGAAACAAATCATAAATCCACTGAATGAATAGAATAAAAATGCTACGTATTTGTTCCATAATATTTCTGCACCATGTGAAGGAGATTTCTGGAATTACATAGTGTTTCACTCATCACCTTGCATATTGCACACGCATTTGCGCACAGTTACCATTGACTTCTAAGGGGACCTTTGTTGCGCAAATATGCAGAAAAATAGAGCATGTTTTTTTTTTGGTTGTATGAATGAAATATGCGCGCAAAATGTGGAAATGTGAATGAAACCTTTGAAATCAATGGGTCTATAGCTGTAAATACGCCCTTGTGAAGCCAGCCTTAGAATGACAATTTACAAAGGGATAACAACATGACTAATTTGGCTTTGACAAAGGGATAACAACTTGACTAATTTGTCCCATTTAGACGGGACGAATATTGGGCAAATGATGCCTGACACTCGTCCCTGTGTGTCCTCGCTCTCATGCTCCTGCATGGGAGCTAGTATTGCTGGCTCATTCACAGAGCGGCCAGCAGGGGGGCAGGGAGGCTGCAGGAGATTTCTCTCCTTATGCTCCCCTGCCACTCTCCATTGACATAACAGCTGCTATTTACACTAAACAATCAGCGATCAGCTCATTGTCCATCGTTTATGCTGCATAAATGATGGACAATGAGTTGATCGCTCAGTGTAAATAGCAGCTGTTCAGTACTGAATGTCCGCTATGTTATGTCAATAGAGGGGGGCGGGGAAGCGCGAGGAGAGAAATCTCCTCCAGCCACCCCGCTGTGAGCTAGCGATACTCACTCCCGGGCAGTAGCACGGGAGCTAGTATGTATGAGGACGAGTGTCGGGCACTGGTTGGCTGACATTTGTCCCGTCTAAATGGACCTGCTGTTTCTACTCCTCAAAATGGCACAGGTCTTCAATAAATATGTGCCATTGTTTGTAACACACGATGCCTCTGTGTGCCTCATCACTTCTCCACTCTATGAAACAGTTAAACAGAAACATTGGAACAGCTGCTGAAAGATAGCAAAACTTTTCCTCATTCTAACTTCTCCTTTATCCATAAGTCATTTTTTCCTACATCCTAGCTGCATTTGCCAATGCGTTACATTCATGCAAAATGAACCTTCGAGTTTACTTCCAGTGACTAGTAAATGAAGTTTATTTATTGTTAGGTGAAAAATTATACAATTTTTAATACGTTATCAATAGAGATGAGCGAATATACTCGTTTCGAGTAATTACTCGATCGAGCACTGCGATTTTCGAGTACTTCCGTACTCGGGTGAAAAGATTCGGGGGGCGCCGGGGGGCGGGGGGAGGCGTGGCGGAGCGGGAGGTAGCAGTGGGGAACAGGGGGGAGCCCTCTCTCTCTCCCTCTCCCCCCCACTCCCCGCTGCAACCCCCCACTCACCCACGGCGCCCCCCGAATCTTTTCGCCCGAGTATGGAAGTACTCAAAAATCGCGGCGCTCGGGCGAAAAAGGGGCGTGGCCGAGTAGGTTCGCTCATCTCTAGTTATCAACTTTTTAAGATCTCTACTTGTAGTAATTCAGTGGGAGCTTCAGACTCTGTTTACATGGGACAGAATTTGCTGGAAATGCCCGTAGCGGATCCGCTTCTCAGAATCTACAGAATTTGCTGGAAATGCTCCTCACAATCCACGTAAAAAAAAACAACTATTTGGTGCAGAATTCACCCCCTCATTAGAAGTGGTGGAATACGCACCCCAAACCACTGCAGCTAATTGACATGCTGTGGATTTACATTTCACAATATTTGTCCTTTTCAGCATGGATTTCGGGTGGATCTTTTTTTACTGTAACACATGAAGAAGATTTTGCAAATCTCATTTACATTGCTGCTACTGTAAATCCTGCAGATTTTCTGTGTGGACAGTTTACAAGAAAAATCCATGGCAAATCCACCCTCTGTGAACAAGGCCTTCATGATTTAGATTTCTTTAATATTGCACTTCTCCTCTCTAGTACTGGGTCCATCCTAGTTTCTATCCACCAATACAGAAAACTTGCCACTACAGTATTAACCCTTTCCAATCCACTGTCTGACCTCTGAAGACATTATGATTTAAGGCTGTACAGCTCCGATGTTGGAAGAAGTCCGTTGGGGATCCTCTTACTGTATATTGCCAGCCTCTCTGCTGTCGGAGCCTATCCAACGTGTCACCTCATGCAGTACTGGCTTTAGCCAGCATATAGCGCCGTTGTATAACGGCAGAAAAAAAGTAAGCGCTCTAGGAAAACCAGGATACAAATTGGATTGAAAAGGGTTAAAGATTGACATGGATGAAAATGATACCCAGGCGCGGGAAAAGATCAATAGAACACTACAATCAGATCAACGTCATCAACGTGCACCAACGGGCTCGTGAAAATATTTGTTACAGCGCAAAATATTAATGTAAAGTAAAGAAAAATTGTACAGATGTTCATTCAAGCAATGTATGGACAAATGATCCACAGAATGACCAACAACCATTAATAAATCTCAAAAAGATTGCTACCACATAATGTCTCATAAAAAACTTTCGGTCAAACGAACAGCTGTAGGAATAAACGGAATCCATCTATTAGTGCCATAGGAAAGCATAAATTAATGACAATCCAAAAGAGAGTACTACACATAGGAATACCCCCAAAAGGCTGAAAACCACCCAAGTCTATACTCTTACTAGTGCAGAAGTACATAAATGCTCTGCAAACAAGCACTGAATTCCTACAGAGATAAAGGGATTTATGAGGGCTCATTCACACGGGCGTGGAATTCATACAGCTGTTAGGCCGCCTGCAGACGGGCGGAAATTCCGCGGCGGGATTCCCCGCAGAATTTCCGCCCCATACACGCCTGCATAGGATTGCATTACAATACGCAATCCTATGCAGACGGCTGCGGTTTGTCTGCGCAAAATCACGCGCAGAAAACAAACCGCGGCATGCTCTAATTCTGTGCGGGCCTCGCACTTACCGGCCGCCAGCTCTGCACATGCGGCGGCTGCCCGGCACATGAAAGATCCGGAGTTGCGGGAGCGGGTAAGTTCCGCGCTACTCTCTGCAGGCGCTCAGATAAGGGTCCCGCTGCGAGAATTCTCGCAGCCGGATCCGACCCGGCCATCTGCAGGCGGCCTTAGCTGCACATAAAGATCACAACTTTCAGCTTTCCATGCCCAACGGGAGGGACTGAAAATATGCACTACTGGAGAGAAATGAAGGGGGTTACCCTTCATAGCGGGGGCCTTTCTTCATCTCAGCGCAGATGGAGGGGCTTCCATGCAGGGGAGGTGGAGGGATTCCCCAGCAGCGCAGATGGAGGGGGAAATCCCTCCATTTGTGCTGCTGGGGAATCCCTTCATCTTCCTTTGCTGGCCAGCTTGCATAGTCTCCCATAGGAGTCTATGGAGACTTCTACACTTTGCACACCAAACATAGGTCAACACCTATATTTTCACGCAGCAGGGAATTTCAGTCGCTGATGTCCTATCTTTTTAGTTGCGATTTTTTTGCGCAGCTAAAGTTACTTTGTCTGAATGTTTCTATAGGAAACCATTGGTTCTGATAATCGCGGTTTTTTTTGCGCATGTAAGATAGCTGCACAAATTCCCTTGTGTAAATGAGCCTATAGGGGCCCATATAAATGTCAAGATATAAAAATTCTTCAAAAAATAGATCTTCAAGTTTCTCAGTAAGAGGCCAGACACAGTATGTATCATCGCTGAGGAATGGTAGACGGTGGGTAGGTATGGATCTTAGGTTACTCATCATACATGACTGGAAAAACAGATAAAAAAAACACCTAATTAAAACCATGTATGAAACATATACTAAAGAGAAGCACCATGGTAAGCTATATCCTATATATACAGATGTACATTGTATTCTAGATTTAACCCCTTAGGGGACATACTATCCAAAACAAAAATCCATTTGAGCGCCTTCTTTTTAAGAATACCTACACGGTCGCCACCTCTGATAGAATAAGGCACATGGTCAATCTCCTGGAAACGCAATTAATTCACAGAATGTCTCTTATAAATAAAATGTCTGGGGACTGGTAACTCAATAGCCCCAGTAGGAATAGTACTTTTATGTTTCACTATATGAGAGTGAACCTCCATTGTTGTGTCTCCCACATATATAAGTTCACAGGGACATGTGATTACATAAACTACAAATGAAGATGTACAAGTATATCTACTCTTAACCTCTTAGTGACCACTCCATAGTCTTTTCACATCCTGCCTAAGTGGGCTTTAATCCCCAGGGCCGTAAAAACAAGCTCGCTCTGCGGATTAAAGCCACATGGGCTATGGACATGACAGCTCCATGCTGTTGGCTGCCGGAGGTAGCTGACAACCTGCAGCTGTCATGGGGGCTGCAGTGAGTGCCCCACAGTCATGCAATTGCAGTTATCCATTAGATAACAGCGATCGCATGATAGTAAATAAAAAGTTTTAAAAAGTTAAAGTTTCAGCTCCCCTCATGGATTGGATCCATGAGGGGAGCTAATAGTACTCACCTCCATCCTTCACAATGTCCCGTGGCGTTCTAGCCCTTCCAGGACCTGACACTGCCTTCTGCACATGTGTGCCAGGGAGGCTGGAGATGTCACCAGGGACCATGGAAAAGTTTTTAAAAAAGTTTAAAAAGTTACAGTTTCAGCTGCCCTCATGGATGGGATCCTTGAGGGAGGCTGAAAATACTCACCTTCATCTTCCGTGATGTCCTGCCGCGAGTTTCTGCCAATATGGCGCACATGTACAGAAGGCCCAGAGAGCCCAGCAAATTTAAAATCTCCCTGCACATGGCTGTCAAAGATAGCCAAGTACAGGGAGATGTCACCAGGGACCACTGTAGTGATCACCGTTATCCAATGTACAGTAAAAAAAAAATTAAAAAATTAAAGTTACATCTCTCCTTACAGATTGTAACCATCCAAAATGGCAGACACATGCACAAAAGTCAAGGATTGCCCGTGAAAGCCAGGATCCTGGAGATGTCACGGGGGACCGCAGTATGCAATTCCTTGTCACGTGTTCGCCGTTATCCAATGGATAATGGCAATCATGTAAAAGTTTTTTAAAAAGTTGAAGTTTCATCTTCCCTCCCCAATGTGATTGGTGAGGGGAGATGAAACTTCTTACCAAAGGCCTCCACATTTCAACCCTGACGCAATCCTCCATGGACCTTCCCCGGCTTCTGTGCATGCGCCTGACGGTAAAATGCCGGACACGTGTTAAAGCCGGAGAGGGAGCGGGAAATTTAAAACCTACTTACTCCTGGCTACCAAAGGTAACAGAGAGCCTGGGGCAGTGACTTAGCGAATGAGTAGCAATCTACCTTAGGCCGGTCTCACACGATTGGATAAGAATTGCAGATTCCGCAAGCGTTTGATCTGCGGTAATACAAGGATCGAGCAAATGCACTGGATTACAGAATTCCGTTCACATTAGCAGGTCGGAATTAGGTAACCCACTCAGAAAACAGAACGCAGCATGTTCTATGTTACTGCGGATATCCGTAACATAGAGCTCATTGTACTCTATGGTCGTGGATATACCTGCAGCTCATACGCAAGTAAATTTTGTACGGGCTGCGGGTACCTGCATCATCGCTAAGCGACGGCGAGGGAAACATAAACAAAAAAAGCTGTAGTGCGCATTACCGCCTGTGTGAGTACGCAGTTATGCGCAGTACATTATGCGGCCGTACACAGCACCACAGCTGAGCCCATCATTATTCAAATCACTACCTGTAATGCCTACGTAATTTATCAGAAGTCCCCGGGAACTCTTGTCTTCCTGCAGTTCCAAGAGCAGCTTGTTAAACGCCTTCTGTTTGAGACCACCGGATCTCAGCAAGCTTATGAAGCCTCACAGAGCGCCACTTTTTACACCCCATCTTTGCCACTGAGGTCGAGAAATACCCCCGTAAAAAAGTGCCACTGAGGAGGAGGGATACCCGATTTTATTGCCCCATGTGCCCATCTCAACTAGGCCTGCGTAATTACCCCTGTCTTTGGACATGCCACACAGTTTACATTATTATTTTTATCTAAAATTTAGGGAATGCCAAAAGGGAAGGGGGAAATTATTTTTAGAGAGTCAATTTTCTTTCTGCACAAGTGAGCAATTGGGCCTGGAATTTATTCAGTTGTGCCCTGAAATCCAATGAGTGTTCCCTCCATTATAGGCCTTGCCATTTGTCCAGTAAGCAGATTGGGGCTACGATATGTTTCTGAACACAGGACAAACAGGGGTATCCATTTTGGGGTGAAAGTCTTCATTCCTATGTATGCTGTACAAAAAAATGTTTTTAAATTGACACAATTGCCAAAAAAATAAAACATATTTTTTTCTCCTTCTGCTTTGCTCAGATTCATTCAAAACTGTGGTGTCAAAATATGCAGTACACCCCCAGTTGAATTTGTTAAGGGGTCTAGTTTTCAAAATGGGGTCATTAATGGGGGTTTATATCGTTTTAGCTGCTCAAGGACCATACAAGTGTGCTATGGGGCCTAAATCACCTTCAAGCAAAATGCCTATTCTGAAAGCCACCGTCTGCTCCTATTGGTTTGGGCCTCATTGTGCATAGAGACATAATATTAGGGCCATAATGGGTATGTTTCTGAACCCAGGATAAATAGGGGTATCTATTTGGGAGTTTGAATCCTCATTTTCATGTGCATTATAGAAAAAAAATCTGCCTTTAAAATGACACAAAAATATGAAATCTTATTCTTTTCTCCTCTAAATTGCATTAACTTCCGAAAAAAACTGTGGGGTCAAAATACCCATGACCTCCCTCAGTAAATACATTAAGAGGGGTCATTTGTAGGGGAATCTATCATTCTGACACCTATGAGCCTTTGCAATCTTGGCTTGGTGTAGGAAAACAAAGTGTTCCTCAAAATGTTGATAAGTAATATTAAATTTGTATGTCTCCTAAATGCAGTGTGGTATGCTCCCCCAGTCAATCCCTCTGGTCTGCTGCACATAAATACCACCTTCTCTTGTGAGAGAATGCTGGTCATTTTATCTTGTCTTTGCACTCTGTATTAATCCCACTCAGAGCTATGTTATGTATGCTTGTCTGAAGTGTCTCTCACCTTCCCTGCGGATGGTCTGGACACCTATTTGTCCCTCCCCTCCTTGCATTCCGAGGTGCATGCATTGAGTAGTGTGTGGTATGGTGACTGCACAGGTGCATACACTCGCAGGTTTCTGCCTATCCCTTTAGAGGTGCGGCCTCCACTAATGTCTTATGCGTGTGTCAGGTGGGTGATGCCTGACACTGTTATGTCAGCAGGGTGGCTGACGTACTTTGCCCCTGGTGTGAGGACACTTGGACTAGCTATGGTTTACTATCTGCATGCAAGTGAGTCCTGGGTGGGGTTTCTGTTCTATGTGGTATGCATGAGGTGTGAACTGTCCTGTTCTGTGTCCAGTGTCGTGTCCTATGTTTTGTACATATCTCCAGGTTCCTAATCAGTGATAGCCAGGTCCCAGATGAAGACAGTGGGGCTGTCGTTATCAGGACAATCATCCCCCTTTTAGGCAGGGGTTTCCCACTTTCCCTGATTAGTAGGTGACAGGTGTCCTTCCATCTTTACCTGGAGAGGTGTAATTGGTCCTTGCAAATGCTGAGAGTGTTGCAGTTTTATTAAGACACCTTCTTGCGTCAGTGCTGAGGTGTGGTGCTTTAGTGCGCCGCATGGACGTAAGATTGCAGCTGTGTGATCTTCATATGACCAGGGGCAATTTGGAGTAAGATTAAAAGTCAGTTTAGAGGGGTTTTCCAGCCCCTATGGCTATGTTCTTGCAGGTTTAGGCCTCATGTCTACGGGGAAAATCAGGCCCGCTACGGATTCTCCATGGAGAATCCATAGCGGGTCCCTCCTGCCCCGCGGACATGAGCGCTGAAAAGAAGAATAAATAAGAATAAACTTACCCGCAGCGGACCGGGAAGGTCTTCTCTTCTTCACGGCCGGATCTTCTTTCTTCGGCCGGCGGATGTACTCGGCACACCGGCAGTTTGCCGCGCGAATGCGCTGGGCATATCCGCCGGGCCGAAGCAAGAAGATCCAGCCGGGAAGAAGAGAAGATCTGCCCGGTCCGCTGCGGGTAACTTATTCTTATTTTAGGTCTCCCGCGGATCCGGACGGCTTCCATAGGCTTCAATAGAAGCCTACGGGAGCCGTCCCTGCGGGAGACCCGCACGAAAATGGAGCATGGTCCGGATTTTTTCATGCTCCATATTTTTTAAAATCACTTTTATTGACCATCCGTGGGTATTTAGCTACCCGCGGGTGGTCAATGCATCCCTATGGGGTGCGGATCCACATTCGGGTAGACAGTGGACATGAGGCCTTAGAATCTAAAAACAGCAAGTGCACTGCTGGTACTTTAGTCGTCTGGCAATGTGTTATACCAGAGAAACCAGTTGTTGGCTCGATTCTACCCTGACAACCACGGCTGCTGTGGTCATGTGACAAGACACGGTATTGTACAACTTTTTGTAGCAATTACAAGAAGGAACAGAAGGAACTTCTTTGACGAACAGCTAGGGATGGGTGCAAATGAAAAAAAATACACAATTGATAGAAAATTTTGTATTGATAGATAAAATTGTATAATGTTTTATTTAGTGTTTTACACAATCATCTTTATTTGAGGAAACTACAATACCCCTTTAAAAAAAAACAAAAAAAACATGCAGCAAATAAGAAGAGCTGCATAGTACTATATAAGGGCATGCTCTTAGAGCTTAAGTTATTGTCAGATCCGTATCACATTTTTCCGATATAGATCTGATACTTAATCCGTGGCAGAAGTCCAATTCTGAGCCATGCACAAAACCGCATCAAGTATTGACATTTCACTAGCACTCAATTGAATTCTAAAATGGCATGGATTCGGCCGGAGAATTTACAGCAGAATCTATGCCGTGTCAGCGGGACTGAAGGCTTACTACATACATGCTTTTTGGTGTCTTTTTCCATTAAAAAAATATGTGTGAAAAGAGGCAGCAATTTTTTTAGTTGCTACATATATTTTTGTAAGTGGTTTTTCGGTGCTGTTTTATTTTTAGCTATGTCTTTTTCTGCCCCTTAGGGCTTACTCACATGGGCGTATATTGACCGGGCTTTCACGCCCGGACGATATACGCTGCCCCTCTGATGCATTGGCTTACAATGCATCAGTGCACAGGGGCGTATTTCCATGGCATAAAAGTGCCGGACCGGTCACTACCACATCGGCAGCTGCATAGATTCCTATGCTAGCTGCCGGAGAAGGGAGGTGGAAGGGAGTTTAGCAGTCACGCTGCTTTTCTTCTCCTCTCCTCCCCTTGCCGCGGTTTGCGCTAAGCACCGACCCCTCCCATTGATGGCTGCGGACAAGGGACAGGAGCTTAGCTCCACCCCCATCCTGCCCCCTTCCATTGCAAACGGCCAGGGGGGAGGAGAGAGAAGGTGAGCCGACGAGGGGGAGGGACGGAGGAATGTCTCTGTATATGTGCTGGGCCCTTTGCTGTTCAGGCATTTTAACGGCGTACATAAAATGCCTATGGCCGTGTAAATGGGCCCTAAGGCTGGGTTCACACATGATGTAATTGCTGCAGAATATCCGTGCAGACTTTCTGCACGGACATTCTGCCTGTTGCTTTTTACCCTGGGATAGCCAGTAAAGTGGACGAGATTTGGAAAAATCTCGTCCACACACTGCGGCCGATCCATTGCGGCCAAGTTGTGCTGAAATTGACATGCCGCGCAGAATTCAAAGCTGCAGCATGTCAATTCTTTCCCCGTTTCCGCGGCAGCCGCTCTCCTCTCTACGGGGCCCACACATGGATTTCTACCGTGTTTCCTGCGGCGGAAATCCACGCTTGAATTCTGCAGCTATTAGGTTCTATTGACCGCGGATTTCCACAGCAGGAAATAAATCATGGCATGCTCTATTTGCTGCGGATTTACACCACGGGAGGTCTCCATTAATATAGCATTAATGGAGACCATAGGAATCCACACGGAACTCTGCGATCATCAGCAGGCACTTTTTTGTTTTTAATCGCAGTACTCCAATGGTATAATTCTGCAGGCGTATCCCCCGACGCTTGTGGGCATGAGCCCATAGGCTGCCTTCACACTGGTGTGATTCTCACGCAGATTTGTGCATTGCGAGACGCACAAATATGAACCCTATTCTTTTGAATGGGGTCATGCATATGAGCGATGTTTGCCTGCATGGCACCATGATGTGAGGCTATGCAAGAAATAAATCGCAGCATGTTCTATCTTCTTGCGTGCTCTTGCATCGCAGCGCCCATTGCTTTCAATGGTGCTGGCAGCAGCATCACAAGGTCTCCATTGAAAGCAATGGGAGAAACCCTGCGAATAGCCACGGCAGCAGAATTACTTCCTCTCCAAAGTGATGCGAGGCTGTTTTGACATGAAAACGCCTTGCATCCTCGGGTAATTCACATGGGGAGCGCGATATGGACCGGGATTTACAGCCCTATATATCACTCGCTACCCTTAGGCCAGTTTCTCACGGGCGAGTGTGATATCGGGCCAAGAAACTCAGCCTGATATTGCGATATTGTCACCGTGATTTTCAGGCAAAAACACCTAGCATCGCTTCTGTGAAATTCCGATCCTCTCGCGTTAGTTTCACACCATGTGTCCGGCCACTGCACAGACACGCAGAACACGTCGTTGTTTGCACCTACAGAACAACATGCATGACTGCAAACACAAGAGTACAGGGAAGGAAATGAGGAAACCAGCATCCTCTAGCTAGAGGGGCCTACATCTATGTGCAGCAGACTGGTGGTGATTGGCTGGCTGGAGAAAAGCTCAAACATCCCACACCTGTGGCAGTGTGCTTTTGGGAACCCAGAGATCTACAGGCCCCAGGAGCACAATGTAATACCCAGCTAGAGTTGTACCGCAACTGTCCTGCCAAATAATATAGATAGATATCAGTGTGCTGCTCCAGCATCTTCTTTAGCTATGCATAACGAGGACAATTTAAAGGGGTTGTCCCGAGGCAGCAAGTGGGTCTATACACTTCTGCATGGCCATAATAATGCACTTTGTAATATACATTGTGCATTAATTATGAGCCATACAGAAGTTATAAAAAGTTTTATACTTACCTGCTCCGTTGCTGGCGTCCTCGTCTCCATGGTGCCGACTAATTTTCGCCCTCCGATGGCCAAATTAGCCGCGCTTGCGCAGTCCGGGTCTTCTTCTTTTCTGAATGGGGCTCCGTGTAGCTCCGTGTAGCTCCGCCCCGTCACGTGCCGATTCCAGCCAATCAGGAGGCTGGAATCGGCAATGGACCGCACAGAAGCCCTGCGGTCCATGAAGACAGAGGATCCCGGCGGCCATCTTCAGCAGGTGAGTATGAAGACGCCGGACCGCCGGGATTCAGGTAAGCGCTGTGCGGGTGGTTTTTTTAACCCCTGCATCGGGGTTGTCTCGCGCCGAACGGGGGGGGGGGTTTAAAAAAAAAAAAAACCCGTTTCGGCGTGGGACAACCCCTTTAAGGTTGTGTCTCCTGGTATCCTAGATAAATGCAGCGATCTGTGAGTTAGCCGAAATGAAGACTTTCTTATGGATCGTGACTAGAGATGAGCGAGCGTACTCGGAAAAGCACTACTCGCTCGAGTAATTTGCTTTATCCGAGTATCGCTGTGCTCGTCCCTGAAGATTCGGGTGCCGGCACGGAGCGGGGAGCTGCAGGGGAGAGCGGGGAGGAACGGAGGGGAGATCTTTCTCTCCCGCTCTCCCGCCCGCTCTCCCCTGCTCCCCGCTGCGACTCACCTGTCAGCCGCAGCGGCACCCGAATCTTCAGACCCGAGCACAGCGATACTCGGATAAAGCACATTACTCGAGCGAGTAGTGCTTTTCCGAGTACGCTCGCTCATCTCTAATCGTGACATGTTCCAGCTGATACAGTATGGGCAAAATAATCATTTTAATTAAGTTAATTCTGCCAGGGACAGATAATGGGAGGAATTTCCACACCATGAACTTATCTCTAAGGGCTCTTTCACATGGGCATAGGCATTTTAAGTGTGCCCACCGGTGCCGTAAAAACGCATGAACAGGCGCACAAATCTGCCATTTGTGTGCCCATTCAGATGGCCCGGTGCATAAACGCCGAGCCAGGATTGCCGTTAGGCGGGGGAAGACTGTTTAGCTCTGCTAAACTGCCTGTCCCCTTTTCGCCCCCTCGCCGGCTCTGGCAAGGGGAGAGGGCGGGATGGGAGAGGGAACTAATGTTATGAGGGAGGACCATTTATTGGATTATATTATACGAGAGAGACTGTATAATTGATTGATAATTTGTTAGCCTGGTGATGTCTATGGTTTGGAATTCCATCTATATGTCGCTCCTCTGTAATATATATTAATCTTGAGTCCTACTTACATCTGGGTTAAAGTAGAAAGACAGTTCCAGGACTATCTTTTCTGGCCGACGTAAAAGCACCTGGCTGAAATGTGGTATTTTGGCCAGCCGGGCACTTTTACACGCCGAAAAATCGCCCAGCTGATCTGATGCAATGGAATCCAATGCATCAGATGGTAGCGTATATCGGCCGGCTGTGAAAACGGCAGTCGATATACGCTCATGTGAAAGAGCCTTAAGGCCTCATTCAGACGTTTGTTTTCTAGAGATACTAGCTGCGAGAAAAGATTGCTGAAAAATTACTACCATGTAAAGCATTGGATTCCGATTAGAGATGAGCGAGCATACTCGCTAAGGCAAATTACTCGAGCGAGTAGTGCCTTATGCGAGTACCTGCCCGCTCGTCTCTAAAGGTTCGGCTGCCGGCGGGGGTGAGCGGTGAGTTGCGGGAGTGAGCAGGGAGGACCGGGGGGAGAGAGTGAGAGAGAGATCTCCCCTTCGTTCCTCCCCGTTCTCCCCCGCCGGCACCCAAATCTTTTGAGACGAGCAGGCAGGTACTCGCAAAAGGCAATACTCACTTGAGTAATTTGCCTTAGCGAGTACGCTCGCTCATCTCTAATTCCGATGCATTCATTTACATGGGTGATTTTTAGTCACAAGGAAAAATCCTCGCAGCATCAAAACGTAGGCCAGGACCTATCTTTTGACAAAAATCGCAGGGAGCTCTTATAGATTCCTATGGGAGCTGAGAAAAAGGGAGGAGGAGGGAGTTTACTTGCGTCCGGCGCTCGTGGAAAAAGTCAGCTGGCTCTATTTAGCCATTTAAGCTAAATAGAGCCATTCTGCAGACCACCACTACAACGTCCTATACACGCGATGCGGCTATGGACTAGAAAACACTAATTCCTTTTGGAATTAGAACACAGCAATGCAGCATTGCCCCAATTTTTGACGTAATGCGATCTGCGTGAAAGAGGCCTAAGAATGGACAGTAGAGGATAAATATTAGTATTAGATATTGGCTAGTCGCTGAAAGATAAACCATTGGATGTTTACACCAGACGATACTTAAAGGGGTTGTCCCGCGGCGAAATCGAAATTTTTTTTTTCAATAGACCCCTGCATTATGCCCTGTTAAAAAGAATGCATTTGTTAATTTTTAAAAATAACATTTCGCTTACCTGCATCCCCGTTCTGCAGCTTCTTCTTTTCTTCTTTTAAAGATGGCGCCGCTGGTCTTCTCCCACGGTGCACTGCGGGTCTTCTCCCATGGTGCACCGTGGATTTTCTTCTCCTCTCTTGCGTTCCACTGCCGATACAGCCACCTCATTGGCTGATCGACACCACGTGACGGAGGAGGAGCTACGATGACGACGCGCAGACCAGCTCTCCGGCGCGAGAGTGCCGGAGTGGCCCCATTCACCAGGCAGAAGACCGCACAGCGCCAGAGCGTCTAAAGCAGCCAGAAGACACAGAAATTAGACGGCACCATTGAGACGGGGACGCTAGCAACGGAGTGGGTAAGTGAATAACTTCTGTATGGCTCATATTTAATGCACGATGTACATTACAAAGTGCATTAATATGGCCATACAGAAGTGTATAACCCCACTTGCTGCTGCGGGACAACCCCTTTAATCAACCAGCAACCGTTTTTAGGTGAACTGAAACAAAGTAACTAGTAAATGAGTTCTTGCTTTGAACCTGGTTGGTGCCAGATTTACATAAAAAACTCCCACTTATATTCGCTGTATTGAGTTATTTGGACAATAGTTGTCCCATGTAAAGCCACCCGAAGCTGCTTTACTGCTATCAAATATTAAATACAACTGAGAAAGCTGTACAAAGAAAGATGAATGGGGACAGCTTTGGCAAATCTAATATCTATTCTTTAAAAATAGGGATTTCAGTAATGTCAGACTAAAAGAACAGTCAGAGCACAAAATTATAATGTGCGGGCCACAGGTGCAGCACAAGGAGAATGCATTTCAAACAGTCTATTTTATCAAAGAAATAATTTTCAAGTAGAGCTTTCTCAAAAAGCGAGCTTTGGAACACATTACATTGTCAGCTTTCCCTTGAACTACTGCACTTTTATAATCTATGCTGATAGTAACTATGGTAAAACCTTTCACTGATGCTGCATGCCGCACGCTACAGTTACTATAACTCTGCTAAAGACACATCCTAAGTAAGATGTAACCTTTGTATAGGTCTCCTTTACGGCTCTTTCACACAAGCGTTTTCAGCGAGCGTATCTCTTGCGCGTGCTAACAAAGCCCCATATACTATCTTGGTGTTTATGCACGCGCAATACGTGCCAAGATACAGCATGTTGCGTTCTTTTCTGCGCCTGTATTTTGCACGCTGTGTGTGCGAGGCACTGTTGAAAGTAATCTAAAGTTAGTTACCTTGTTTTGTGCACAAAACCCACGTACGTAATACACAATAAAAACCGCTAAGGTCCTTATAATGTAACTGTGGCAAAATAGACACAAATATGGCAATTGATCAACTACTGAATATAAAATAATCAGGTAGTAAAAGTAATTGACAGGTTGAAACTATTTGTAGTGATTATTGATATGGTGTTCCATGAAATTAAGCAATCCCTTATCCACAGGATAGGAGATAACTACCTGATCAATGGGGGTCTGACTCCAGAGAACCCCACCATTAATGAATATGAGGGTCCCGAAGGTCTCTAAATGAATGGACCAGTGGTCACACATGTGCACCGCCACTCCATTCATTTTAGTATGAGTAAAAAAAAGCCCATGTGCATACACCTGTTCAAATAAATGGGCCCTATTACCATCCGATTTTCAGACCAATGTTTTGGTCTAAAAATCAAATTAATAAAATGTGCATGTGCAAGTAGCCTTAGTTTATAGAATATTGCCAATGCATGAACTGTGTGACCAATTATCATACATTTTAGACACCGATTGGGTGACAGCTATATCACCCCCTACACATATACAACAGCTGTAGCCCTAAATCTATCAACGTTAGGGCTCCTGCACACTGGAGAGAGCGATATCGGTCCGTGATTCACGGCCCAATAACGCCCTCGCCATTCATGTGAAACCCCTGGATGCGTGGTGTTTTCATTTGAAAACAGCCTTGCATCGCTCCGGGGGTTCCCTACATCCTACTGCATTCAGTGGGGCCAGCAGCAGCACCGGCTGTATTGCCGGCTCCATTGAATTCAACGAGCTAACATCGTTCTTCGCTGCCACAGCTGTTGCAGCTGTGGCAGAGGAGAACGATCTTTATGCTGACAGTGCGGGGGGGGGGGGCCCACTCTTGCCGCTATTGTGGCTTAATAGTGGGACCTGGGAACTTGAGATGCAGCCCAACATGTAGCCCCTCGCCTGTCCTATCCGTTTCTGTGTCGTTGCCATCACTTTCGTGAATTTCCCAGATTTTCACAAATGAAAACCTTAGCGAGCATCGGCGATATATAGAGATGAGCGAACGTACTCGTTAAGGGCGATTTCGCAATCGAGCACCGCGATTTTCGAGTACTTCACTACTCGGGTGAAAAGTACTCTGGTGCACTGTGGGTGAGCGGGGGGTTGCAGCGGGGAGTGGGGGGGAGAGGGAGAGAGAGAGGGCTCCCCCCTGTTCCCCGCTGCTACCCCCCACTCCCCTCTGCAACCCCCCGCCCCACAGCGCACCCGAGTACTTTTCACCCGAGTAGTGAAGTACTCGAAAATCGCGGTGCTCGATTGCGAAATCGCCCTTACCGAGTAAGTTCGCACATCTCTAGCGATATACAAAAATGCTTGAGTCGTCCATTTACTTCAATGGGGTTCGTTACTCGAAACGAACCCTCGAGCATCGCGGGAAGTTCGACTCGAGTAACGAGCACTTTGGTGCTCGCTCATCTCTATTAAATAACATAATTTTTTTTCTGGGGAGCAATGGAAAAAAGCTATTTCACCATTTTTTGAGAAATTTAATTTTACTTTTTTCAGTATGTTGTATAAGTATTCTGTTAGTTTTATTCTACCAGTCATTATGATTTCGACAACACCAAATTTATTAGAAAGACTTTTTGCGTTTCACCACATTCCAAAACTATAGGATTTTTATTTTTCTGTTGCCACAACTATATGATGGCTTGTTTTTTGTGGAGGGACTTGGAGGGTTTTTCTGCACCATTTTGAGGTATACAATACTTTTTGATTCCTTTTTTCCCTGTTTTGTGGTAGCAAGATGAACAGATATATTGGCTTTTTTAAAATGGAATTTACTGTGCTGGGTACATAATGTAATATTTTATAGTATGGGTTGTTATGGATGTGGCAATATCAATTATATGTAGTTTTTTGTTTTCTCAATATTTTAATCATTGTGTAAGGTGAAAAAATGGATTTTTAACATTTTTTTCTGTAAAAACACTTAGATAACTACAACAATAGCAGAATCTTCTAGACTATATGACATAGGGAAGTGATTAGATGAGCAATTGCTAATCTTCTCACTCCTTTTCTGGAAAAAAAAAGACCCCCATATGTGGCAATCAGAGAAAATAGCAATATACTCTCTGATTGATAAGGCGGTTGCACATGGACTGACATGACAACTGTAAATTCAAGGGGACCAAAATTTTGTCACTTAGGGCTCCTTCACACTGGCGAGAAAATCGAGCGAAAACGCATGATTATGAAACCAATGAATTTCAATGGTTTCATTCTCATTTGCAATGTTTTCACACCTGCGATGCTGTGTGAAAAAAATATCGCAGCATCTCCTTTATTTCTGCGATATTGCCCATTGGCTTTCTGCGATATTGCCCATTGGTTTTGCCCATTGGATTTCTTCATCCCCACAGGGCTTCCCCTCATCACTGAACACTGTGACAGCAGCGGCGACAGCAGGGTGTTAGGTGATGAAGGGACTCCCCAAGGGATGAAGGAATCCCCTGCCCCTGCTGTCACAGCAGAGACAGGAGATCGCAATGTCCTTCCATTGAATTCATGAATGGGTGTGAGTGAGAGCTGCCTCTGATTGGTGAGGCTGTGACCAATCAGAGGCAGCTCATTCAGCAGGCGGGGATTTTAAATCCTCGCCTGCTGAATACTACTCAGTGCAGTTTAGGAGAACTGCCGGTCAGACGCGGCTGAACTCCGGCTGCAACGGAAAGGTGAGTATACATTTTTTTTTTATTTTTACACATTTTAGGATGATTTTCAGGTAAGGGCTTATATTTTTAAGCCCTTCCCGAAAATTCATCCTGCGCTCGCCGGCAGTCCATTGCTTTCAATGGAGCCGGCTGTATTGCCGGCTCCATTGAATTCAATGGGCTAACATCGTTCTTCTCTGCCACAGCTGTTACAGTTGTTATCTTTATGCTGCCATTTTTTTTTTTACACATTTTAGGATGCTTTTCAGGTAAGGGCTCATATTTTTAAGCCCTTCCCGAAAATTCATCCCGCGCTCGCCGGCAGCCCATTGCTTTCAATGGAGCCGGCTGTATTGCCGGCTCCATTGAATTCAATGGTCAGTGCTCGTTTAATCGAGACAAGTACCGCGTGGTGCTCGTCTCGAGTAACGAGCATCTCGAGCACCCTAATACTCGAATGAGCATCAAGCTCGGACGAGTATGCTCGCTCATCTCTATTATTTAACATATTATAATTACTCACAATCAGTTCCTATAAAAACTACAACTTGTCCTTCAGAATGCAAGGTCTCATACCGCCACAATGACGAAAAAATTAAAAAGTTATGACCACTGAAATAGGAAATGACTTAATGGTTCTTAAGGCTAAAATAAGTTCAGTCATTAAGGGGTTAAAAATAGACTTAAGACAAATGGTTTATGCTCCAAATTTACGTAAGGCATGAATTCAAATAATTGAAATTACTGGGAAGGTTTTTCCAATTTTAATGTGACTGCTAGGTGTTAAGTTCTAGTACTTTTTCCCAGTCTAATTTGTTCTCGTCGGTGTGGTGTTGTTTCCTAGCCTATGGTTTTTGTCTTCACATTCCTTATGTACATCTGCCTAAGGGCCCCTTTAGACACAACGTTTGTTGCTCAAAATTCTTATCTTTTGAGCGATAATCCTTGTGTTTAAACACGCGGCCTTTGTGCACTTTTTGTTCATCGTTAACTTTTAGCAAACTAAAAGTCAGTGATGATTTTTATCAGTGCCGTGCGCTGAGTTCTCAACGGGATACCGCTGATACTATGTTTTTTAACTGGTATCCTACTCAGAGCTCTCAGCGATAGCTCCGAGAACAAAGCAGCTGTCAGCGCTCCTGCTGTTCTCGGAGCTATTAGCTCAGCGGGATGCTAGCTCATAGCTCAGAGAACAAAGCAGCTGTATGCTTTGTTCTCCGAGCTGTCTTCTGCATACAGTGGCCGCCTACATTTACATGCTAATAATAACTCTTAAGTAGTAAATTAGCTACTTAAGAGCTTATGCAAAGTGATCGCTCAAAACTGCCACTCAAACTACCGTTTGAGAGATCATCTTCTCGTGTAAATAAGCCCTAACCTTGGTTCATTATTTAATTCGCTTGCTTGGCTTCTTGTCTAGGTTTTACTGCCCTCTTCTTCTCATGGCATTGTAACAATCAATAGAAGTAATCGGAATTTTACAGAAATATGATAAAATGAGAAAGGCTAGGTGAAGATCCCCAAAAAATAAGCCCTATTGTTGGAATAACTGATTAAATTGCAAGTTTCAGTGCTAGAAATGAATTTCCCACATACTTGATTGAGACTGCACTATTTGAGCAAAGTCTAGTAAGGTGTTGCATATCCACATTCATATATTTAGTCATAATTAAAAAGATGGATCAGGAAAAAGACTCAAGTCAACATTCTTGGGAAACAGCACTGCTCTTATCTATGGGCTGTTTCTGATTTGTCTCTCAGTCCCATTCACTTCTAATCCCAGACAACCCTTTTAATTGTGCGCCCTATTCTTTTTTGATAATAAAATAATGACTTTTTCGGAAACAATTACTAACCATGCAACTTGGGACCACTTTCACGTCACTGGTACTTGGTCAGTTTTTTGCATCTGTACTTGTGAGCCGAAACTAGGAGTGGGTTCAAAATGTGGTGTTTTTCTTCTTTACATCCTTGGAGATACACTGTTTGGGGGAGACAGCAGCTGCCAATCTCCTAACGGCAAGTTTTGCCGTCTGCCTCAGTAGGAGGCTCTTGATTTGCTCATACACTTATCGATCCACTAAGGTATCCTACTCTATGAATCGCTGTTTTTGTTGTTTGCACTAAAACAGGTGCAGATCTTTCCATTATACTTTTCTTTTTTCGAGTTCCAATCCTGCTTTTGCTACTAATGCAAATTACTGACTAAAATATTATAGTCTGAATGTGACCTGACATTATATAACATAGTAACATGAAGCTCTGCACTAATGGAATCATCTCTTAAAGTGATTTTCTTTAATACGTGGAGGAGACAAGGGAATTATCCCAGGCCTGTTGAAAAAACAAAATAAACTTTTTCACATCAGTTTTTCTGAAGGCCCACGTATACCTCAGTTATTGACGGGATGCAGCTTGTAATGAATCATCATTAGCATTTTGACCAATTCTTGAAAGTAGTTGAACCACGTAAAGGCATCATCTCCCCTGCTATTGACCACCATGTAAAAATAAGTTTTTATCTTCTTCTTGTAAGACATGATTAGTATCAGTGGATAATTAGGGCGGCTGCACACGAGCGGAATTCGCTGCATGCTGCCCACATGTGATAGTTGTGCGGCATGCAGCAAGTATGCAATGACATTGCATACTTGCTGTGGGCCGCTGATCGCCCTGTACTATCTTGACGTGTATGCGCATGTAATACACGAGAATTTGCTGCAATGTTTATAGCATGTGTATTTCACACAATATACGTGATTGGCAGCATGGGAGCTTATGGCAGATTTGTACAGCATATTCCGTACGCAAAACCTGCTTGCAGAGTACGCTGTAACAGTACGTTCATGTGAAGGAACTCTCAGTATCATGTTGGAGTATTGCTGCATAAGGACTGTTTTAAAATGAAAAAAAAAAATATTTGTAATGAAGAATGCAAACATAATAAGGCATGACTAGTGATGAGCGATTAGTGGAGAAATCAGTTCGTGTTGGAATAAGGCCGATTTACCCTAAATAATTGCAGGATGGCGAATTCTCACTTTCATTAAATCCGATGGCAGTAAAATGCAATTTCATTAATTAGCCCTGCAGAAGGTGCCCAGTGCAGCCAAAACCTTTGAATTTTATGGGAATACAGCTACACATCTGGGAAACACTGTGCTACTCTCCAAAATTTGTCAAAATTGTATACAGTGATGTAGGGGTCAATTGTAGTACAGGGATGCCGCTTAAAACAAAATAAGGTCCACATAGGGTCTCCTAGCTCAAAAATGATGCTAAGCAGGACTGCAGGTATGCTGTATGCTTTAAAAGCAATGCCATAAATTTTACAAAGTATGAAATCTGCCAGGTGAATAGAACACTCAAGCACGAGCCTCTTACTCCTCCTAGTGCAAGGAAAAGCAGTAGAGTTACCAAAAATTACACCAAGGGAGACAGCAGGTGTGCTGCTTGCTTTAAAAGCAATGCCATAAAGGACCAATTCTACCAGGTGAACAGAACATCCAAGAATGGGCCTTCTCCGAGGAAAAGCTGTAGAGCTACAGCTTTTTCTTGCGCTTTAGAAAATGTTTGTTTTGGTAGAAGGAGGAGGAAATATGGCGTAAACAGGAGATGAGCAGCAGCAGTTCCACTACCACCAGCAACAGTGCCTTGAGGGCAGAGTGTGCTCCTCATTGAAACATGACTCACAGAAAGGGAAGCTAGACACAAGATATATACTGCAGGACAGGCTCAATCACCTTATGCCCTGGTAGCATGCAGCAAGCCAGATTGCAATATAGAGGAGCAAAAATGTTCATGTGCAGACTGATGAGCAGCCACTCAACTCAATATCAGTTCACAATATGAACTGATACCAGGGATGGCAGCCATAGATAAGTGCACCACACCATACAGGAGTACAACCCACACTGACAAAGCAGTAGACTGCCCTGTATTAAAAAAGTGTGCCACACTAGCATGCCATCCTAGGCTCCTCCAGCATCTATAGCAGACTGCATGCAAAAAAAAATAAAAAACACATTAAAACATGAGAGCTGTAGCTTCATAATTCTATCTTGACATATTTTTAATTTGGGAAGAAGTAGGAGGAGGAAACATGGCGGACGCAGGAGAAGGAAAGCGGCAGCACCAACACCTTGAGGCACAGTGTGGTCTTTGATATAAATGTATGATCAGTCATATGTGAGTAAATATTGCCATTGTCCCAACTAATCAGTGGAATCTACCATAGGAGTGCAGAAGTAAGGTGAAATCCACGCTTGGTTCATTTTTATAAATGTCAGGTGATCCACATTGTCTGTGGACAGGTGGATAAGTCTGACACTTATCACACACCCAATTGTGCAGAACACCCTTTCTGATGTGTGATTGTTCTTAGTTAGAGAAACCAAGTAATCTTGTTCATATGATACCTTTTAATGGCTAACAAAAATACATGATGTTGCAGCAAGTTTTCAAATTTTCTATCGATCCTTCATCAGGCTAAAATGAAAGTGGTCTGGATGGGGCACATATATAATCTACAAGTGCAGAGAGGACACCCCCCTTGATTGAAATACAAATGTTCACACACAGAAATTTGAGACTGTTTTGCACTCAAAACGTAGAACAGACAAACTGAGCTGAAACATAAATACTTAATCACTCCACTGAGCTCAGGAATGTGACAGTTTTATGATGTGTCTTATCTCTCCTTTAACCTGCTCATGGAAGGAAATGCAGCACTATCTATTGGATGGCAACTTTCTTACCAGTCAAGTTCTGGATTTTTATGAAGTTTAGAAAAAAAATGATTGGGAAGACCTCTTTCAGACCTTTCATATTCTCTAGTTATGCAAGAATCCTGGGCTGAGGTTCATTCCATTCTTGAGGTTAACAAACATGGACCTAAATTTGTATTCCCAAATTCTTCTGTGACCTGGAGCCTGGAGGGATACCACAGGCATTATTAAAGACCGTGGGACATAATTGATATTATGAAAGGCTGAGTATGTAAAGGGCTGTTATTAAAGGGGTTTTCAGGGGAAAAACTATTGATGACCTATCCTGAGGATAGGTCGCCTATAGTTAATCGCTGGGGACCCACTGCTTTGGGTCTCCAGTGATCACCTGCCCACTGTCAGTGCAGCAGGTCCAGAAGTTGGCATATGAGATGGGAGAGGAAGTTCTATAGCTTGTTTCATTCCTATTGTAATCAGTGGGAGCTAAAGCTAGCTATTGTTTTTTTAGTAACAGAGAGAAAACTATCTGGATGCTGCTGTGATTATGCAGAAAACGTAAACATATGTTTCATCAGGAGACGAAAATGGATATAAAAAGTACCAAAATCTTGGCACATATTATATTTATAACTTCTATGTATAATCCAATACAGGTAAGCTTTAATTTCATTCCATCAAGTTGCTTTTCCCTTTCTTCTGTACCCCTTATGTTCTGATAATATTACTCACTATATAGTGGCAAATTATAGTGGCCATAGAAATGGTGGCATGGCGGCATTATTTGGGTCTTGTACGGCAAAGCCAATATACACGGCCAGCCAATATACGCTTGTGGGAAAGAGGCCTTATAGTGTTCAGTCAGCAGGCAGTGTGCAACAGGGATTGCAAAATAGTTACGCAATCACTTTTTGTTATTCTTTTCATTAAGCAAGGCTAATAGCGATCCTATTGGATTAATTGTATAGCCATATTTTCAAAAATGCAATACAACGGCAATTGAATTACATTATTCCCCATAATTGGAAAACCTTACGTGGCAGAAAAAGATGGTTATCATATTTGAATTCGGCGCACTAAAGTTACTGTGAGCCGCCTATCTGCTTATCGGTTACAAAAATTGTGTTGCACAGTGTTATCGTTCGGATTCCCACAATCTGTGTAAAAATGCCCTTCAGTTTTTGGGACCCCACTTTTAAATTTGGCCAGGGTCACGCTTTGTCTAAAATTGCTCTGGAACACCACGTGATGTGTTTTGACATATGGCGGTGAACTAGATTATTAGCATTAATATGCTACATATTCCTCTATTTAAAAAAAATCCTGGAGCACCTGGGCATAGCAAGCTCAGAAACTTCTTTGAAAAGATCATCATAAAGTAAGAAGCAGCAGGCATGGATGAGGAATAGCTCAAGACAGCGTAAAATCCAAAGGGTAATAAATATTTCATTTCTAAGATGGCATGCTTTAGAAAATAGGCTTCAAACAAAACTGTATTCTATCAAGATCCAACTCTATGTGAAAGGGGTACACTCAATGGTGGCTGAACTAACCACAATGCAGATACCAGTGCTGCCCTGAGAGCTCATACAAGAAAAACCAATGGTTGATGTTTATGCCAAGTTCTTTTGACACAAAAAGCTTGTTACTAAGGAAGCTTTGAAGTGGTCTTCAAACTAAGAGATCTTCTCAGTCATTGGAGATTTGTCCTTGTTGAAACACAATGGTTCACTGAGAAATAGGCCTTACTTTAGAAGCTTGTCAACAGAATGGCAAATAGTGCCTAGATCTAACAGTATAAATGACTTCACTCCTTTAGATTAATTTTAATTAATCTACTAGAAATTAAATTAGAATTTAACACTAGTATTCAGAGTCTTATGTGCATTCTTGACCCCATGTTGGTACATACGTAGATTAGTCCTACCGGCACATTATAATAAATGCAGTGATTATTACCATCATTCAATGACTGAATACCACCATACTGTGACTTTATAACACCACCATACTGCTCAATAAAAACCACTATGGGAATACAAGTACCATACTAGAAGTGTATATTTGCCAATATACTGAGACTATGATCCCCCTCTCCCATGACCTATGACAGCTGTATGCCCCTATGCATTTTTAATCTATGTTATTATTTAAGATGTAAAATGAATGCATTTGCACAAAGTTTTCAAGTTCATTTTTCATACTTTTTTTGCCCCAAATAAAATCGCTAAAGTATAATAGCAACTTTAATATATGACTTCATGCGAAGAATGATAGAAAACATGCTGTCTATTTACTGCAGTTTATAAAGGTTAATTCAATGAAAGACTAAGTCACCTCATTTCAACTTTGCTAACCATAATTAAATGTGTTTCTAATTTAAAATCCCTAGCATACTGCAAATGTACCTCTGAGATTTTTGCATCCGAGGAGAACATGTGACATCATCCATTAAAAGTCATGGGAATATTCCCAAAATAAAGAAAGTAGCTTCAGTAAAGTTATTTTCTGTCTGTCTGTCTATCTATTGTTTGCTTAACATTAGCACCTCACATTTAGTCATTCATAATGCATTTTGTTTTCAGTTTTTCACAACATCTGAGTTAGGAAGAACATGCCAGAATGGAATCAATAGACCCTAAGCAAAACTATATGAGTGCAGCAGTGGCTTCTATATACAATATACTAAAGCCAATAGCATTTCCTGGAGATCATAAAAACTGTAATTAATAGCCTGTACCTCTGCGTACCTCTAGTTTTTATGGATCACATGGATTACAAAGTAGGCACAGAATAAGTTTACAGCTCACAGGAGGAACAGTTTATGGTTAAACTATATCCATGCTGGGGATATGGAGCTCTGTATCAACCAAAACATAGCTCCAACTGCTATCAAGATATATTATATCAGCAAAGAATTTAGATCTAAAACCAATATGGTGTGATAAGGTAGAGATTCACTTTAAGTTTACTGTATATACACTGAATGCTAACTGCATTAGGAACAGCTGGTGTGTAACATCTTGTGATCAGTAAAGTGGTATCACATGATGGTCACATCATGATCTGCTTTCAGACAATGTGTTAACCTCTTCTCTGTGCAGCAGTAGACATTTGGCAGTCATGGGTAAATGTGCTGAGTTGAGTGACTTTGACCTCAGGCAGATTGCTGGTGCCCAGAGATGTGATGCAAGTATTTCTTCAACAGTTGCACTTATTGGCTGTTCCCGAACAATGGTATCAAAAGTGTACCAAGACTGGTTGAACCATTGACAGATATTTGGAAGAAAATCAAACAGCAGCAGACCATGTGTGGTTGACCCTAGAAGCGAGTATTGGGTGGCACATCTTAGCAATAATGTCAGGGCTCGAACCCATAACCTCTTGCGTTCCAGTCGGCAGCTCTCTACGCTAGGCTATCCAGGATTTGGACAGCTCCTTGTGAAACCCAGCCTTGTTCTATATTTCCTTGCTCCTTCTAAATCTACTTCCTGTCTCCCTGTTCCGGCTCCGCCCTGCTACTAATTAGGACTTACTATATAAGCCTAGCCCTGCCACTCCTTCAGTGCATGATTATTGTGTTCTACCACCTTAATCAAGCTCCTCTTCCTTCGGCTCCTCTCCAAGCATACTGATACCTACTGCTCCTGACCTTCGGCTTTCATTGACTACGCTTCCGTCTCATCCCATTTGTACTGCATATCAATACCTCCTGTTGCTGACCTTTGGCTTCCATTGACTACGCTTCTGTCTCATCCATTTGTACCAAATACAATGACTTCTCGATAAGGACTTCAGGCTATTTTGACTACTCTCCAGTGACTGTCTCAGCTACTACACCTGCGGCTCCAATCCAACATCGGTAAGACGCAACAAATAATGTGTTGCAGTGAACCAACTGACCTGGCAGTATAACAGTGGTGAAGTTAGACAAATTTTCTCAATGACTGTGCATGCACCTTGCTCCACAGAGATTTCATAACCCTGCAGCATCACCAACAATGCCTTCCATGTGTTCAGGAATCACATCAATGGACCATGGACATGTGGCAGAAGATCCTCTGGAGTGACAAGTCCTATTTCCTGCTGGATGTAAACAACATGAAGCCATATCCCATGGATGCACAATTGGTGTTCAACAGGCTGGTGATGGCAATGTTATGGTCTGTGAAGCGGTTTCTTGGCATGGTCTGAGACCATTGGTAATCAGGCCACAATCCTTAACTGGTGAAGAGAAAATCTTCCAACCACAGTGCTGTCTTTCAACAGAACAATGCTCTATGTCATGAACTCCGATCACTAGAAAATAGTTGGAGGAACATGACAATGAATTCTCCACCCTACCCCCAAACTCACTAGCCTGTCACCCCATTGAACATATTTGGGATATGCTGGAAAGGGATGTGAGATCTGTACAGTCAAACCATATGGAGTGTATGAAAAATTAGCTTTTAAAGTGCAAGAAAAGCAGCTGATATGTTAAATGCACTTAATAAAATTTTTTCACCTGCTTTTTCAACGTAAATAATTGGCAGTGTTATTGAGGTTGGCTATACAATAGGCTGCACAAGTTATTTAACGAATCTTGTACAAGCAGAAGAACATACTCTCCCATAAGAGTACCAGGAACCATGTCCTATCAGGAGTTTGCACCATTCAACAAAAATAAGCAGACAGAGAACAGATGGTCATGTGGTGATTGCATGACAGCTCAGACATTGTTTATTCTTATTAGGCCATCACATTTGCCTAACCCTATACAACCCCTGTATACAACATGTAGTTATAGACAGTGAACAATGCATAGAATTCTTAGTAACACAGATGTATGACATTGCCTTATGCCAATCTATGGGCACTTTACTGCGGATCTGGATAATATGTATCCTTAATACAAATGTGTGCATAATGCCTGGCCGAATACTGTTTCAGATCTAGACATAAATCTGATAGAGCCATCTGTCCTTTCAGTAACGTATATGCATGTTGCTATATGTGAGAAAGAAAATGATCCAGAAAATGTTCAAATCAGGACTTACCATTTAGAAAAAGTAATACCAGTATATTATATAGACCAGTCAAAAGCAATTTAGTTTTTTAATAGAATTCCATTAAAATACTCAGAGAAGCAATTAGATAAAGTAAACAGTAATAACGCCTACTTTCAATTTTCTTTAAATAAATGGTTACTAGAAGAAGAGGAAGAACAATATTATCCGCAGAGCTATTCTCACAGGAGCAGTCATTTATTGGTAAGAGTTTTTAGAAGGGTTATTTCCCACGTAATTTGACTCTACTCTTCGGGTGACTTTTCTTTAGCTTAGTGGCTGGGAACGTTTGCATATCACCCCATCCCCCAGACTGTAATATTAGCACTCCCTAAAGAGAGTCCTCTGGCACATTCCACATACAGCATCCCTACCAGGAAATCTTACAGCAGACACATGAAGGAAGGAAACTGAAAGAGTTGAAAGAAATAAACAAGCAAAACTGGCAGCTGGGGTCTTGGGAACATGTTACACTTGGAAGTCTGCTACACATCAGTGATTTCATGGGTAGAAAATTGAACCGTAAAACTTAATAATGCATTCTGATACATAATGCAAGTATATGGCTTAGACATAAGTGGCACAAGCCTGGGCAGTATGTGAGAGGTGTGAGTTAGGTCATTTAATTCTTCATCTAATTTGAGTTTCTTGTAAAGGGTCAAATTACTGTTTCTAGTAATAATAACGTATGTATGGTCTGCCCCAAGTATAGAAAAGCAAATAAGTGTAATAGTTTAAGCACTGGACATAAAACATTCTAAATACTTCCTGTATCATTATCCACTTTACATACACCTTTACCATTCATTCCATGGGAACAAAAGGTGTGGGTAATTCAACCAAGTAAAATGCTGACATGTCAACTAGAGATGAGCGAACGTACTCGTCCGAGCTTGATGCTCGGGCGAATATTAGGGTGTTCGGGATGTTCGTTATTCGTAACGAACACCACACGATGTTCGGATGTTCGGGTTACTTTAACTTTCTTCCCTGAGAAATCTTTTCTATATGCGCTCAATGGGGCCGGCGGCAGCAGCGCCAACCCCATTGAGAACATATAGAAGACAAATCCTTCTTCTCTGCCACAGCTGTAACAGCTGTGACAGAGAAGAACGATGTTTGCCCATTGAATTCAATGGAACCGGCAATACAGCCGACTCCACTGAATGCAATGGGCTGCCGGCGATCGCGGGATGAATTGTCGGAAAGGGGTTAAATATATAAGCCCTTTCCTGCAATTCATCCAGAAATGTGTAAAAATAAAAAATATATATATACTCACCTGGTGCCGGCAGACGGAGTTCAGCGCGGCAGGCTGCAGTTCTCCTGAACTGCTCTGAACAGCTGTGAGTAGTATTCAGCAGCCGGGGATTTAAAATCCCCGCCTGCTGAATAAGATGCCTCTGAGCCAATCAGAGGCAGCCCTCACTCACCCATTCATGAATTCATGAATGGGTGTGAGTGAGGGCTGGCCTCTGATTGGTCAGGCTGTGACCATTCAGAGGCATCTTATTCAGCAGGCGGGGATTTTAAATCCCCGGCTGCTGAATACTACTCACAGCTGTTCAGAGCAGTTCAGGAGAACTGCAGCCTGCCGCGCTGAACTCCGTCTGCCGGCACCAGGTGAGTATATATATATTTTTTATTTTTACACATTTCTGGATGAATTGCAGGAAAGGGCTTATATATTTAACCCCTTTCCGACAATTCATCCCGCGATCGCCGGCAGCCCATTGCATTCAGTGGAGTCGGCTGTATTGACGGCTCCATTGAATTCAATGGGCTAACATCGTTCTTCTCTGCCACAGCTGTTACAGCTGTGGCAGAGGAGAACTTGCTGTGTCGTTCCCATCATTTTCTTGAATTGCCAAGATTTTCACACATGAAAACCTTAGCGAGCATCGGCGAAATACAAAAATGTTCCGGTCGCCCATTGACTTCAATGGGGTTCGTTATTCGAAACGAACACCCGAACATCGCGGGAAGTTCGTTTCGAATAACACGAACCCGAACATTTTGGTGTTCGCTCATCTTTAATGTCAACAGGATGAACATACACTGATCATGATCTAAGAATCACTGACATATTAGTGAGTTCAGAGATTATTCTGGTTTACATATAAATTGGGGTTCTTATGCAGTACCTAGCCCTTATTTGTACTTCTTAGCATCTTAGCCTCTGCATCTCAGAAGATGGAGCGTGGATATTGCCCGTGGCTCCATTAGTAAGCTATTTACTGCAATAAATAAAGGCTGCTCTTTTCTGTCTTCTTGTCCCTTATGTGAAGGCATGGGATAAACTAAAACAACTGCTAGGTATTGATAGATCTACTCCTTTAACCCCTATGTGGCACATTTCTAAACCCCCAAGTATTTTGAATTAGGGGGATTTAGTCCTTGGAAAGCAGTAGGAGTATAGCTGGTGGCACAACTCTGCAAAGCTTCCAACAGCTTCATAAAGAACTTGACTTATTCCACAGGATTTTAATATTTGCATCCTAGATATACCTGGAACTCACAAGAGGTTTCTTCAGATCTCTGTATTGCAACCTCTACGGTCACCAATCAAAGTGGCACATCAGGTGTGATTTTGCTTTTTTACAAATTTGTATTATCTGATTAAAAAATGTACAATCAAAGAAAATTAAAACGTGATTTTGTAGCAATTAAATTTGAACAGTTGGATTATATCCTTACATAAGTGTATAACTCTTCGCATGCACAGAGTGTTAAGAACCCCGTTTTTTCATTACAAAATTGAAGTCTGATCTGACACGAAGGCTGCCTGTCCATGGGTGAATTTTCACTGCGTTCCCCACAGCGATAATCCGGCCGCGGGGAACGCAGTGAACGCTTTCCTTAGACTCATTATGGAAACTGCAGACCTGCTGTCCACAAGCGGAGAATCATAGCGGAGAATCATAGCGATTCTCCGCTCACAGGATTTAAATCGCAGCATGCTGTGAATTGCCGCGATTCTCCGCGGTCAGCCTATCTGTCAGATAGGTTCAGGGAGGAGAGCCATCAGCCATCAACCCACAAGCAGATCTTCTCCCCTTGTTCTGGACACGTATCCTGATGGGCTGCTTTCGGATCAATCTAAAACATTTACGCACAGTGCTCCAGTTCCAAATTCCTTCAGATCCATTGGTGTGCAATCTTGGCTGGGTAGATAGCATCCTGGGGATGAACACATAAAAATGTACTAAGCAGCATCCAATGTCAAGCCAGAAAATTCATTGCAGCGCATTGGTTAAGCAGTACTATTCCAGGCATGGGAGAATTTCATGATGAAATCAATGCTGTCCTACAGATGGAATGTTAGCGTGTGTGCAAAGTGCAATGCCTTGCCCAAATTTGGGGAATGTGAAGAGGTTATCTTGGAGCCTCACCCATTCTATCAAGTTGAGCCCTATTGGCATTCTACTTACATTTTCTCTATTAGAATCTAATATACTGTATATGAACAATCTATATAGAATCAACATGTACGTTATGAAAAGGATGCAAGAGGTGGTTGAGACCACCTACAAGCACTTGTGCAGTATAAATATATTTATATAAAGCTGTATAATCGCTAATATGAGGGCTCAGTCACACGGGCATTTTGACGCACAAATTTTTGAACACATAACTCATGCGTTCAAAAATTCGCGTGACCTAAGCGGGCGTCATGGCGGAAAAAAAACACTGCTAGCAGCGTTTATCCACTCAAAAGGGCTCAGTCACATGGGCGCTTTGACGCTCAAAAAGAGCGCTGCCCGCTATCCCCTGCTACGGCTGTGACAGCTGCAGCAGGGAATTCCTTGTATGTGAAACCCCTGGATGCTGTCACATCCAGGGGTTTCACCTGTGGTCAATGGGGCCGGCGGCAGCAGCACCGACCCCTTTGAGAACATATACTGAAGATCACGATCCTCTGTCACAGCTGTGGCAGAGGAGAGCGATGTTCTCCCACTTGAATTCAATGGAGCCGGCAATACAGCCGTCTCCATTGAAAGCAATGGGCTGCCGGCAAGTGCTGCAGTGATTTTCAGGGAAGGGCTTAAAATATAAGCCCTTCCCTGAAAAATCAATCTATATTCACCTCTCTGCAGCTGCTGGGGTTCAGCCGCGTCCAGCCGGCTTTTGTCCTGCACTGCTCTGAGGAGTATTCAGCAGGCGGGGATTTAAAATCCCCGCCTGCTGAATGGGCTGCCTATAATTAGCTGAGCACGGTGACCAATCAGAGACAGCTCTCAGCTATTGAATGACAGCTGAGAGCTGCCTTTGATTGGTCCCTGCGCTCAGCCAATCAGAGGCAGCACTCACCCATTCATGTCGCATCCAGGGGTTTCACAAACACAGAACATGCATTCTGCGAACTGGTGTCCTATAATTTTCGCCGCAGGCGTTTTTTCACATGTAAAATTTACACACATGACTGCTTCCATTGAAAAGCATTGGTTCTATCTAGTGCAATTTTTTCGACATGTGGAAAAATGAACGTTAAAACGCCCGTGTGATTGGGCCCTTATGGAGTACTTTAAGACTGGGGAGAAGGGGTGTTGGTTAATTTCTGTGTGTTTATGGGAAACACTTAAAGGGGTTGCCAAACTTAATCTTTAAATTTTAAAATAAGTCCCCGATGAGCAAGTTTAATAAACAAGCTTATACTGCTCTCCTTTATCTCATTTATTGAAGGAATGATATTGCTAGGTTCTACTTGGTCCAATAAGAAAAGCATTTTCCCCCTTAGCTATCAAATCAACCAGTTAACCAAACTCAATTGACAATTGCACTCACTTCCACTAGCCACCCCCCCGCCTTACTCACCTCACTTAAGGTTAATGTACACAATTCCACACTTAGGCTGCATTCCCACAAACATATATCGGCTCGGTTTTCACGCCGAGCCGATATACGTCGTCCTCATCTGCAGGGGGGTGGGAATGGAAGAGCCAGGAGCAGGAACTGAACTCCCGCCCCCTCTCTGCCTCCTCTCCACCCCTCTGCACTATTTGCAATGAAAGGAGGTGGGACGGGGGCTGGGCTAAGGTCCGAGAATTAGCCCTGCCCCCGTTCCACCTCTCCCCATTGCAAATAGTGCAGAGGGGCGGAGAGGAGGCAGAGAGGGGGCGGGAGCTCATTTCCTGCTCCTGGCTCTTCCATCCCCCCCCCCCCCTGCAGATGAGGATGACGTATATCGGTTTGGTGTGAAAACCTAGCCGATATACGTTCATAGGAATGCAGCCTAAGCAAGACAATGGGCAAAATTAGCTTCCATGGGATCGTTGCTAGGCACAAGCAACTGCTGACCAAAATTAACACAAAGGCCTCTTACATTTGCTAAAAAAACATATAGATAAACCCCAAGACTTTTGGGATAATATTCTATATACTGCTGAGTCAAAGGTGAAATTGTTTAGAAGACATGAGTTCTGTTACATCTTGAGTAAAGCTAATACTGCAATCCATAATAAGAGTATCATACTGACAGTCAAACGTGGTGGTTGTGGGATGGTCTAGAGCTGCTTTGCTTCTGCATGATCTGGGTGACTTCTCATAATTGACAAAACCAGAAAATCCTGCTGGAGAATGTCAATTCGTGACTAAAAGGTCAAGTGCAGTTGGGTTTTGCAGCAGGACAATGATCCAAAGAACATAAGCAAGTCCACCTCTGAATGACTCAAAAGAAACAACATTAAAGGGAGTTGGTCATCAAAATTCTGCCCTCCAAACCACTGCAAACATGCTGTAGAGCACTTATACACATGCAGAAACATTTGTTGCATTTCACATTCTCTTCATGCCCAAGAAAGTAAATTTTAATCCAATATGCAAATAAGCTGCCAACTGCTCTGGGGGCATTCTCAATAGCACTTAGTGCTTTGTTTCTCACTGCATAGTGTCCTCCAGCAGATCCCCCTTTGCCCTGAGTGACAGCTATGCATAGATAAGCCCACCACAGAGAATCGCGGCAATCGCAGCATGCCACGATTTAAATCCCGCGAACAGAGAATCGCAATGATTCTCCGTTCATGGACACCGGTGCTGTGCTTTCCATAGCAACCCTCTGAAAAGCTTCACAGAGCGTGATCCATGGGTGTTTTATCGCCAGCAGATCATCGCCCGTGGACAGGCAGCCTATATGTTGGACTGTCTCTGAGGCTTCTCTGAGCAGCGCGTACCTTGGATCCTGTCAAGAGAGGTAGATTCCTAAGATCCTGTGGGACTTTCAAATACGGACAGACAAACAAGTACTGGCCAAACAATTAGACATTATGGTAATTGACAAGGCCAGAAGAGAGTGGTGGTGAAAGATGTAACGGTACCAAGCAATAGCAACATCAGGAAGGAGTATGAGAAGCTGGAGAAGTACCAGGGTCTGAAAGAACAACTAAAGAAGATGAAGGACAAAGTGTTCCCAGTGGTCATAGAAGCACTTGGGACTGTAACTCCTAAGCTGGAGAATGGTTCCAGCAAACCCCAGAAATAACATCTGAGCACTTTATCCAGAAGAGCGTAATACTAGGAACAGCCAAGATTCTGCACAGAACCTTCAAGCTCCCAGGCCACTAGTAGAGGACCCGAGGTTGAGGAAGACACATACCACCCATAGGGATGAGAAAAAGATATATATATATATATTTTTTTTTTATTATTATTTATTTTGTTTTACTGATGTATGTAATTATGTTTTTTGCTATCTATGTCCCCCATGACGTCATGTAACACCTCTGGGGGACATTAACGTGTTTTTTGGTTTTTTTTTACACTTTCCCACTGTAGCTGGGGCATCCATAGGAGCCCCACTTACAGGGGAAAACAACCCCTGTAGTGACATTAGTCACTGGAAGAGCTGGTCAGGGTCTAGTATGACCCTGTAGCTCTGATGCAGCAGGGAATCCTGGCGATCACGTGACTTTCCCGTCTCCCATAGTGGAAGTTACACTTCTACTTTCACTTTTGGAGTACACAGTGCTCATTGAGCGCTGTGTACTCAGGAAAGGAGAAAGCAAAAAAGGGTTAAAAACCCCTCCTGCCTTCTCCTCCGGGTTATCAGCTTAAATCTCCATCGTAATTTTACTATTGGCAGGGCTTTAAGCCCAGGTCCAAGTGCCGTATATTTACCGCGCTTGGTCCTTAATGGGTTAATCAATGTCATGAACTTTGTGGACTATGGTTTGGTTTAGACGTGTTATTTATGCACATAAACCACATCCCTCCACATACTTCCGCAATTTTATTTAGAGTCTTATGGATATATCATATTTCTTGCATGACTTTTAAGATGAGATTTTTGTAAGATGAGAGAGCATTAGTGCAATGTACTTTGTATTACATTGAAAACTGCAAAGCTAGCGGGTTCTTCAGCTCACTGTTTTATACTCGGCTCTCTTCTTCTGTTTCTTTATTCTATATCTGTTTTCCAATTTTCCTCTTATTCTCTTGCATATCAGATTCTCAATTTCAAAAAAAGATTATATGTTAATACAATAGATAAGCCATCACAGACAGGCCAGCAAATAAATAGTTGACCCACTGATTTGCAAATTAGTTTGGTCTTGGGCCAAAGTGGGTTTTGGAGTCCAAAAGATTGTTTGTTCGTCACATTGAAACCTGCTCATGAGTATATGGACTTTCCCAGAGGGACATTGCTTCCCCACAGTAGTCTCGTTAGCAACAGCTGCCTGAGAATGAACAGAAATTCTTAGGCGCCATACTAGGAACGATAGTTAGAAGTGAGCTGGAAAGAAACTGAAGTCAGAGCAAATGGATGTTCTTGTATTATGATTAAATAGAGGAAGCAACTATAAAATAGTGTGGAACAAGAGACAGAATCACGTAAATGAACAATGTGACTTCACAAATTTAAAGAAGCCACAGAGAGTAAATAGGGATGACTTGCATCCCATAATAGTAGCATTATTTATAGATGTGTTACATGGGTACTGGTGCATCTTGTCTCCACCGGAACTAGGGGTGGAGTAATGGGTTTGTCCTGGTGGAGTTAAAGGGAACGCACACAGCTTGCAATTGGCTACCTCAAATTCCTCCCCAGACGCAAGGTAAGACTTCTACCCATTGTTCTGCCATGTAGGCTCCCCGCTGGGCTGCTAGCCCCATTGTTGCTAGTGGCGCAGTGCCATATATCTCCCCTCCAGATCTCGCTGTCCCTTTGGTCGCTGGTCATCTCCCCTTCCGGCTCCCGTCAGTGTCCCTGGTGCTCTCCCTACTCCCCTCCCGGGTCTGGCGCTGTATTTCTTTCCCCCGCCCTCCCATTGCTGCAGCTGTAACATCATCTTCCCTGGGGGCTCCTGTTACTTTGCTGTTCTCCGCTATGAGTCTCCTGGGCGGGCTCCCATCCCTGTTGCAATCTCTCCATGGCCCTTCCCAGTACTTGTCACTGTCCCCAGCACTCTGCCTTCTCACCTCCCTGGTCCAGTGCTCTCATGCCTTCCCCCAGCACAGCTTAAGCCAGGCCCGCTGCCTCTCCCCGCCACTTGCCGTGTGCGGCAGCCAAACAGCAGCTGTGAGTCCGACTAACCCTAAAGACCCATTTAGACCCAACCATTCTTGCTCAAAAAACGATCAAAGACGTCTTTTGAGTGAAAATCGTTGGGTCTAACTGCATGGACATCATGCAGTTTTCATTAATGACCCATTCCTTGTTGTCTTATCGCTCACTGAGTTCTCAGTGGGATACCACTGAAACTACTGTTTCAGCTGGTATCCCTTTCAGAGAACACAGCATACCCTGCTCGGAGCACTCAGCTGTATACCAGCTGTGTGCTCCGTGAACACAGCAAGAGTATGCAGAAGACAGCGCTCCAGCTGAGTTCTGCATATCCCGCTCGGAGCACTCAGCTGTATACCAGCTGAGCGCTCCGAGAAGACAACAGCTGTATGCAGAAGACAGCGGTCCCGCTTGTCTTTTGCATACAGCGTGAGCCTTCATTTACACACTTATGCAAAGTGAACGCTCAAAACTGTCACTCAAACTGCCGTGTAAATGCACACATTGATTATCGCTCAAAAGATGTCTTTTGAGTGATAATCGTTGTGTCTAAATGGGCCTAAAGTCTAAGGGGGGTGGTGAGCACATGCCTAACACTAACCCTAAGCCTAAGGCGGGGGGCCTTAGTGAGGACATCCATAGCCTTAACACTAACCCTAACCTTAACCTGGAGGGGCATTATGTGGGTGTTTCCTGTCACTCTGGCTGGCCAACCCGTCTCTACCCCTAGTTCCGGTAAGATGCACCAGTATTTGTTACATGTTTGTTTGTTTTTTTTATAGAGAGAATCCTGATGCAGAGAGCTACATATTTTTCATAACTTTTTTATCAAATGATTTGATAGATATATTGCACTAATACTACTTCAGGAGCCAACTTGACATTTTTAATGGCCAACCATAAGACATTGATAGAAAACAGCATAAAATGTAAAGCGGCACTGATACATTTCTAGACACAGTGACTACTTGGATCTTCAGTTTTGTCCAGCTGTTATAATCATTCTTTGCAGAATAGTGAAGCTACGTACAGTGCATGCATACGTTACATTCTCATGTATCCGTGTGTTGCACTGTATTTATATCATTCTTTGTTAAAACAAGAATTAGATTACAATACTCTGTTTTATAACACTGCGTGATTTGTAGATCTGTACCAACAGCTGATTTAATCCGCTGACAACCATAACCACAAGCAGTGTACATATACACCTCTCTGACCTTCTCATACGAAATATTTCAAATATGTTAGCTTATGTTAGCTAAAAAAACGTAGTATTCATTCTTATCATGATCTTTGGAAGCGTCATTGTCTCCGTGTATCATTCTTCTAGCACTGCATTTTGATGCCCTCTAGTGGAAACATTAAAAAATTACTGAGAATTATTTATAAAAAAATATTTTTTAAAAAGTAAATATAATTCACAGATGCATAGGTGAAATTTTATGGGGCGTAACCTAAAGACCTATATGAGATATAGTGATCACGAATAGGGACTTTTTCCCAACTACAAGGCCTCTTTCACACAAGCGACAGCGATATCTCAGCAATAGTGGACTTGAAATGTTGTCCTGTAATTGTGTGACTGCAGAAACTGAATTGCTCAGGATTTTGAGAGCTTCAGACGAAGATTAGCAAATTGGAGTAATTATGGGTCAACAAATATCTTTCTGTAACAATCCCACCTGTCTTCCCAAATTCCATGGCCATTATATATGGTTACAAAGTTGTTCATCTGCAGTTTACAGCAGTCACTGGTTAACTATATATTAGAATTGCACAGTTGCTCAAAATCAATTGTAGACAGACTGTCTGGTGGAGACCTGCAACAATCAATGGAAGAGATATTGCTCTCTTAAAAAAATGAATTTAGCTTGGCACTAGGAATATCTCCACAATAGCAAGACAATGCAAAATATATTTGAAGTTTTACACAACCAGGCAGGAAAGCTATAGTCTGGATCTAATTTAATACTAATCTTTCATATTTCTGTCAATACGAAATATATTGTGGCTCATGAATATTAATGAGGCCCATTAAAATTAGGCTTACATTAAGGTATTAGGATGTTAAAGCATACCTACCTTTTCATTTGACTTTAAAGAATAAACTGCCATGTGTGCACACATGAAGAATAAAACTTTCTGGCTGTTATATGAATAGTAAAAGGGATTGTTCACCACTTTCCCTCTCTTCAGCCTTCATTCCTAATTCTAAATTTTCCTAAACTGATGGTGGAGTGTGGTGGCTATGATGTCTCCCATACACTGCATACATAGGACAGCACAATATCTTTTCCCTATCACTCTGCAGCACACCGTCATAAATAATAGCAGCACGAGGGACATTATACAGCAGTGTAGGTATGATTTCAGTAGCTGTTAGACATATATTATATCATCTATAATTAGCTTTAGCAGCACCTGCTTTCTTCCTGAAGCAGCACTTCTGTGTGAGTCTCTCTGCTTCTGTTTCCTTTCAGGCTCCAGGAGCTCCCTCCTCCATCCCTCTCATATACTTCTATGGGCAGCATGAGACAACAGCAAGCAAATCCCCACCTCCATTCCCTTTAATCCCTCTCAGTGTCTCCATTATTAGAATAATACTGCACATGACAACAGTCAGTGTCCAGCAAATGGAGTCTCTACTACAAAGTACTTTGGAGAAATTTTTTCAGTATAAAAACATTATGGTAGGTAAATAAAGTGTTAAGCATTTTAACTAGTTAGCACTTTGGCAATCACATAATCACAAATTTGTTGAAAAGTTTGTGAGCATTTAAAGGGGTTATCTAGGATTTGGGCAAAATTTACCGGGGTGGGGGGTATATATACATAGTTACAAAGTATGTAAGGCTGAAAAAAGACATACATACATCCAGTTCGGCCTATTATCCTGAAACGGCAAAAACACATGCCTCAGCACTCATACACTTTTAAACTCTGAGCAAATTTTCATAACCATTATATTAACTAACCACCTGAAAATGCAAGGTTCTTAGCACATATTTTGATCAAAACAAGTGGGCCCATCTACCACGTCCATGATACCTTCATTCATATGGGAACCTACTCTAAAATGACTCGCCTGTCTTTGGGCCTGAGCCTCCAATACATTGAGGGAAAGTAGGATCCAGGCTATACACTCTAAAAAAGGGACAGATGGAGAAATAGGGTACACAAGAAATATGGAGGCAGGCACTCCTCCACAAATGCAAATGCAACAAAAAATAAATTCAGTCAACACTTCTTACAAAAAAATTAAATGCGTAGGTACACGTAAGCATGGCTGCGATAATACAGTAGAAAAACACCTACCTCAGCACTCTTATCCATTTAATATCTGAATGAATTTGCATAACTATTATACTGTATTTACTAACCATATAAAAATGCAAGGCTTTTAGAGCATATTGTAATCAAAGCATGTGGACAACTGGGCATAACTATTAGGTCGTGCCTTACCTGTCTTTTCTGTAAACTAAATAACCACAATTGTAATGACCTCTCTGGTTATTGTAGTCCACTCATTCCATTTATTACTTTAGTTGCCCGTCTTTGAACCTGATATGTCCTTCTTGAGTACTGCAGCCCAAAACTGTACACGATATTCCATGTGTGGGCTGACCAGTAACTTGTAAAGAGGAAGAACAATGTTCTCATCATGTGCCCCTAGACCTCTTTTGATGCACTCCACTATCCTATTAGCTTTGGCAGCAGCTGCCTGAAACTGGTTGCTCCAATACAGTTTACAGTTAACTAAAATCCCCACGTCCTTTTCCATGTCAGTTTTACCCACTGTTTTGCCACTTAGAGTGTAATTGTGACATATATTTATTTCCTTACCCATGTGCATAACTTACATTTAGCAGTGTTAAACCTCATTTGCCACTTTTCCTTAAACCCCCAACTTATCCAGATCCATTTGCAACCATATATTGTTCTTGGCTGTGTTCATTACTTTACATAATTTTGTATCATCTGCAAATACTGATATTTTACAGCGCAATCCTTTTACAAACTCATTAATAAATATATTAAAAAGAATAGGGCCCAAAACAGACGCTGTGGTACCCCACTAGTAACGGTGACCCAATCAGAGTATGTACCATTTATAACCACCCTCTGCTTTCTATCACTGACCAGTTACTTACCCACTTACACACATTCTCACCCAGACGAAGCATCTCATTTTATATACCAACCTTTTATGCAGCACAGTATCAAACACTGTGGAATAGGCCAGATACACAAGATCCAGTGACTCTCCACGGTCCAGTCTAGAACTTACCTCCTCATAGCAGTTGATGAGATTGGTTTGACAGGAGTGACTCCTCATAAACCCAGACTGACACTTCCAGTATTAATCTTTTTACTATTTACATAATTGAAGAATATTTTAGAGTTAGGTTTACTGACTCTAGCAACGAGTCTCTCTGTCTCCACTTTTGCTGCTTTTATCTGCAATTTTTTCCTTACATGTTTTTAGTGCTTCTGCCTTGTCTTCTTGTTCTAGTAACTTAAATGTTTTCTTTTTGTTATTTATAGCCCCTTTTATTGCCCAGCTTAATTGAGCCACATTAGTTTTCTCCTATTCCTAACTGCTGTATGAACTGCTCATAGTGAGTATTTAAGATAGTTTAAAAATATTCCCATTTACTGTCTGTACTCCTATTTCTGAGTACATTGTCCCATCTCTAAGCCTGTTGAACTTTGCCTTCCTAAAGCTCCCCGGTAAAACTCCCTATTGAAAGACAAGGGGAAATTTATTATATTATGGTCACTATTTCCCAGGTGTCCCCCAACCTGAACCCCTGTTATTGTCAGGTCTGTTGTTCAGTATTAAGTCCAAAATGGCCATCCCTGTAGTTGGGTCCTGTACAAGTTGAAAAAGGTAATTATCATTAGTTGTTGGCAGAAACTAAATAACACCAACTCTGGTGCCACTTGTTAACCTCCCTAAACTCCTGCTGTCTTTCTGGTGTGGCATGTGGTACAGGTAGAATTTCAAAAAATACTACTTTGGAGGTCCTTGCCCTAAGCTTACGGCCTAATTCCCTGAAATCATTTTAAAGGACCTTCCACATGCTTTTAACTTTGTCATTGGTGCCAATTAGGGATGAGCGAACGTGTCCGTTACGGACACATCCGCACCCGGACACCGGCTTTGCCGAACACTGCAGTGTTCGCGCGTAAGTGTCCGGGTGCCGCCGGGGGGCGGGGAGATGCGCGGCGGCGCGGGCGGCAGTAGCGGGGAACAGGGGGGAGCCCTCTCTCTCTCCCTCTCCCCCCCACTCCCCGCCGCACCCCCCCGCGCTGCCACGGCGGCCCCCGAACTTTTTCGCCCGAACACTGAAGTGTTCGCAAAGTTCGGTGTTCGGGCGAAAAAGGGGCGGAGCCGAACGTGTTCGCTCATCTCTAGTGCCAATGTATACCATGATCCCTGGATCCTCACCAGCCCCTCCCAGTAATCTGTCAACTCGATTTACGATGTGTTAAACCGCGCACTAGGAAAACAACACACCGTTCAATGATTCCAGTCTGCCCTGTCTGTCCTCCTGACAATAGTCTCCCACTATCATGACCTCTGTAGCCTGCCCTGTGCTCCTATTCCCCTTCTTACTGGAGCAAACATCCCTCTACTGGTCTAAGGGCATTTCATGCTGCCGCAGTGCTACCCCTGTATGTCATTTCCCTCATTTGATGTGCTAAAACTTGCACACCTATGCCTTTCTGATATACTGCTTTTGTAGAGTTTCAGTATTTGGTGTTGAGTTTATTATTATAAGGGCATTATTCAAAATTATTTTGCTGATGGACTATCTGAAATATTTAAGCCTTTATATTTAGCGTATATTAGAATTACTATTCTTTTTTTATACCGTCTTTGTTTGGAGAAGGTGGAAAATCTAGAAAACAAAAATAAAGCTGTGAAAAATGTAAAACTGCCCAGCAGATGGTGCTCACGGACTTGCAGGCGAAAACACCTCCTTGACTTAGCAAGACGAATGTAGAACCCAGCATCATTTGCCTGGAACAAAATGTCTGTATCTGGTTTCAATTGCAAAACAACTGCTTGCGCATCTTACATGCTATGGCTGGTGGGATGCAGTTTACTATGCCATTCTCACGGATATGTGATTGTAAATTCAGTGTCATGGTCAGTCACGAATGAGGTGGAAGAAGAACTGGACAGCTCTTCCACTGAGGAAGCTTTACCAGCATTACTGGAAGACACGATCAGCATGTGGAAGCAGAGCTATCCAGCTTCAGCTTACAAGGAGGAAAGGGAGATGAAGTCCAGGCCAGGGCCTGATGTGTCTAAACAGATGATCTCACCATCCAGGATGTTCTCCTACAAGAGAGAGAGCAGCACAGTCACCGAGAGCCCCTCTTCTCTAGCTGCCCTCCAGCACAAGCTGCTCACAAATGCCAGAATATTAGCCCACAGAAGCAAATGGGGGACCCTGTCAACTCTTTTCACCCAGGAGAATGTAAGTGCTTTGTGTCTGCAATGTGCAGTTACATTCATACATTGCTGATGGACAGCTTTTCATTGTCTTGCTCTACATCTGCCCTTCGTTTTATACATTGCATGGTGATTTGCTACCGTTTAATGGTCCTTTAAAGATACACAGATACTGTTGTACTCCAGTATATGTTCGGGGATCAATTATTTTATCTCAGATTAATTTATTTTACCTTTTTATTTTACTTTCAAAATATTTCTCAGCAAACCGCTGATGTTTAAGCCTAGATGAGAGAGTGCATTTTTTGGTATTCCAAAAAAAAAAGCATATAACAATTACGAGACACCAAATTCTGAGCTTTACAGGAGTTATTTACTGTAAGAAAAGCAAATGTGTAAGTATATTTCACTAGGGTTATTGAAGACTGTGCTAAGATAAGAGGCAGTCCAGTTTGAGGCATTCACTAAAATGTTTCAATTCTGTTTCTTTTGTATTGCAAACTAATGCAAAGTTGTCTATTTTGAAACAAACATTCAAGAAATAGGCTGAAAGCATGTTTAGCACAAATGCTTATGTATGGTGTAAAATGTAGCTGCATCGAATAGGCATATGGTCTCAGGGCCCTCCGCACACTAGCATATTTTGGGCTGTGTGCGGAAGGCCAACAGAATAGCACATGGACCAATATAGGCCTATGAGGACATAAACACTGACAGATTTTCAGTCCACTTGACAGTTTATTGACAAGACATTGGAAATGTCAAGGTGATGCTTCTGCATAAATCAGACAGCAAACGGACTCACCTCTTAGACGCAAGTCGCACACACAGGTAGTGTGCAATTATCACCTATAGTACTAGTACATTTGTTATCTCTGATATGTTATTTTCTTATAGTACATTTTTGTTATTCTATTTTCCCTACATGATTATAGGGGCAGCCATGTTGTCTGAGCTGGAGTTCTACATATTTACTTTACAGCATTGCATGCACATAGAAAACTTCAATCAGAAAATTTTGACTTATGTGGAAATGTTTTGTGAGCATAATATGTAAGATAACGGGCACTATTTTTGTTGGTTTTTTTTGTTACCATTAAACATGCTAGAAAATGAATAACTGTAAGGCCGGGCTCACACGAGCGTAATTTCATGGAAGCACATTGATTTTCATTGATCCATTCACATTGGCGAGTATTCATTGTGTGTTATAAATGTGCAAAAAAGAATGCAGCACCTTTTATTTTGCTGCGTATTACACGCAATAGAGGCCAGTGTTCTCTACGTGCGCAAAATTAATGCCGTACATATGCAACATGCGACAAGCGGGAAGAGTGCAGATTTTAAGATGTGGCTGATGAGCCGTGTTATGGTGGCGGTGAGCGCAGAACACTCTTTGTAATCTTACGCACCATTGAAGGTATTCAACAGGATCTGGACAACTAATGGAATTAGAAACTAAAGAGTGGCAACAGCACGCAAAATACATTTACTATCAGAAGTATACATACATATAATTAATACTCTAACCACATTAAATAATGCAAGGTTCTTGGTATATCATTTGATCAAATCATATCGGTCCATCTACCAGCGTCCAGGTGACCAAGCTTTCAGATGGGCCCGCTAATACTAGGTGGTTTTATGATTTGATCAAATTATATACCAAGAACCTTGCATTATTTAATGTTGTTGCTCCTCTCTGGTTTTAGCTTCTATTGTATGTTGCAGACATGGTTTAATGTGCAACTATAGATTTCTATTGGGAAGTGCTGACCTTTTTCTACAAATATTGTGGAGTTTTGGCTGCTTTCATCTGGTCGTGCACGCCTGCCGCCCATTTACCTTCTGTCCCTCTTATTGGACCACATAAATGGCATCCTACCTTCCCTGGTTTTATTTGTAGGCTTAGTCCCAAGAGAGGAGCATTCTGAGAGGCAGGTTGAGATTAAATCACCTGGTATTAGCATTAGGACCCATCTGAAAGCTTGGTCACCTTGACGTTGGTAGATGGTTAGAGTATTTATTATAAGTATGTATACTTCTGATAATAAACAGTAGCAACATGAATGACATTATACTGCATTAATGAGTAGCCTAGCTGTGAATACCACACTGGTGTAAAGGCCCATTTACACGCAACGATTATTGCTCAAAATTCGTTCAAAAGCCATAGTTTGAGCGATAATCATTGTGTGCAAATACTCTCATCTTTCACTCTTCGACTGAACGATGATTTTTAGGTGAGCATAAAATCCATCGTTCAGCCGGAGAGAAGATAACACAGACCGCATACTATGCTTCCTGTCCATGGTGCTGTATTGTCAATGGGAGCGCTGATTACATTGCATAACAAAGGAGCTGAATGCAGAGAACAGACCACCTATTTACCGGCTCATTTACATGCAAATGAAGGTGATAAGCTGCTAATGGACATTAGTGTCCATTAGCAGTTTATGCAAAATAATAGCTCAAAACTCAATAGCTCAATCTTTTGAATGATTATCTTTGCTTGTAAATAGGCCTTAGACAATAAAAAAATACTTACTAGAGCGTTGAGAAGCAGGGTCTCTGCCTTGTCTCTGTGTGTGTTTCTCTCTCCTACATCTGCTTTCTCCTCCCTCTTCTCTCTCTCTCTCTTTATACTTCTATGGACAAAAGTAATCTGAATTTGTACAGTGAAGAGTTAAGAAAGCAGTGAGTGTGTGTGTGTTTGTGTGATAGCCTGATAAGTGGAGAAAGTAGCATTTTTCGCTAAGACCCATTACAAAGTTGCTTATATGTGTTTGTACTATTGATTTAGGAAAAGTTGTTTGTAATCAAAGGTACAATTCAGCAAGCAAATACTTTAAAGCAGATGTAATATTTCTGTGAAATATGTTGTATGTGTCACCTTCTTTTGTCCTCTTCTTAGATACAAGGAATGCCTTTTGGGCAAGTTCTGTTAACCAGTGATGGCCCTATGGATAACAGTACTGGAGTGCCATACTTTTATATTACTCCAAAGTCAAACTTCATTACAGATTTGATGAAGAATCCAGTTGTATCTTTCACTTTTGCAGATCCAGATGGTGATATTTGCAGGTAACAAAAGAAAAATAGGAAGTGACATTTACACAAGGCATTGCTGTCTAGTACCCAGTGAGGTCCTGATGTTAAGTGCTGGGCTCTTCTGTAAAATACAGGATGCACCATGCTGTACCAGAATGTGAAATCTATATATGTAGATTAGTCCTACCCCTATATAATAATAAATACAGGGACTAAATATTTCCACAATACCAAAACCATCACTATTACGTGACTGCGCAAAACCACCATACTCTGACTGGATGACACCACCATACTGTAAGTTGTTGAAAGATAAAGTAGCACAGGAATGACTATACACAGTGCAAGTCCAAGGAAGGGCTCACTCACATGGGCAGATTTTGCCTGCAAATTACGAGCGTATTTTTTATATACTTAAAGCCTATTGATTTCACACGTGTGAAAAAAACACAGCATGACTTATTTCAGTGCATATAATATACATAATATGCACTATTATAGGCTATGGAGATTTAACATATGCAGCAAATTAACATGTTCATGCGTATTTGCTGTGTTATAATATGTAGCATGATGGGACATTCCACGTGAAAAAATACACTCAAGTGAACAAACCGATTGAAATCAATGGTTTCTATTCACTGCGTATTACACTGTGCATATAAGCTTGTATGAATGAGCCATGACTCACTTGATCATAGATTCCTATGATGATCTGAGCTCGGGTTAGTAAATCCACATTTAGATTGGAACACATTTCTGTTATGCACCCGCAATAGGCTTATGTGAAACTGATCTAATGGAGTTGGTATCTAATGGAGGGGTATCATCACTCCTTAAGGAGAGCACCTAGAAGGTGAGTGAGGAGACTTATAAGACCATCCATGCTCCTCTGGGAAATATATGCAAATAAGGAAGACCTGTATAAAGAGTCAGACATGGATTTGCAGGAATGCTGCCATACAATAGGTGGCGCTGCAGAGCTATTGCTCCATCTTCCTTATTTGCGTATATTTCCCAGAGGAATATAAATGGCCTTATAATTCTCCGAACTCACTTTCTAGGTGCTCTCCTTAAGGAGTGATGTTACTCCTCTCGACCCACATCATAGGCCTCTCACCAGCCAAACCAGAATTCTACTGCACACTGATGGGGGCAAATCCCGCCAAAACAGCTGTCTGTGTATGGATTCTGGCTTGGTTTTCAATTTCCAATCATTATTACAAAGACCTGTATAAAGGGTCGGAAAATGATTTGCAGCAATGCTGCCATTCAATAGGTGGCGCTGCAATGGTGTGGTTCCGTCTTCCTTATTTGGTCTAATGGAGAGACACCTTTACCTTGTATTTGTTAGAATTGTTCAAAAACATTTACAAAAATAGCATTATTTTCTAGAGTATAGAAAAAACTGTTAAGGTATTAATTTTATATTTAAGAAATGAAATAAGACTTTTGCTGTTACTATCTTTACAGAGAGACTACCACAGATCCACAGGATCCACAGTGTGCTGCACTAACACTGATAGGCCAAATGGTGAATGTACAACCAGAGGGAGCAGATTTTGCCAAGAAAGCACTGTATTCCAGGTACTAAGTTTGTGTTAACATAAAATAATGAATACTGTATGGCCAGGCTAGCTTAAAGGGGTTGTCTGGTTATTTGGGCGTGTTTGACCCCCGTCGATCAGCTAATTTTTGGTGCTGCTGTCAGCATTGAATTCCATGGGAGCTGTTTGTTCAGTATCAAACCAGGCTGCGGCAATGTTATCAGCGGTACCTGCTTCCAGCGCTGACCACATTGACAGCAGCACTGGGAATCAGCTGATCAGTTGGGATCCTGAGCGGCGGACCCTCGCTGATCATCTATTGATAACTATCCCGAGGATAGGTAATCAGTAGAAAAAATGTTCAAAGTCCCAGACAATCCCTGTAAAGAGGATTTCCAGCCATAGGGAAAACTGTACAATGATTAATAAACTGGTAGTTAGAGCAATGGCCAAAGTGTCGCAATAAGGGCAGGAAACACCAGAATCAGAGTACGATGTGGACACCAGGCTTGCAAAACATATATACTTTTATTCCAACAAAGAATTGTAAGGCCGCTCTCACACAGACAATAGCATGTAAACGCAATGTTTTTACTAGGGCAGAGCTGCTTTGTACAGCGTTCAGTGCGAGCGTTTGTCTGCGTTGATAAGTGCACTTTTAGCGCAGTATCAACGTAGGCAAAGAAAGACGATGATGTCACCACCTTCACTTTTCCTCCCAGGCGCATAGAACACTGCATTCAGAAAAGCAGTATAAGGCCTTAGTCAGATGGGCGTTTTTTGCCGCGATTTGCACATGCACATGCGTCCGGCGATTTTATAAAACCATTGCTTTGCAATGGTATCGGACACATGAGCGCTTTTTATGCGCTCGTCCGATAAATTATAGGACAGAAATCGCAGATCGCACCTATCTGCGATCAGCGATTCCTGTTCTCTTCTCTATATGCGCTCAATGGGGCCGGCGGCAGCAGCGCCGACCCCATTGAGAACATATAGAAGACAAATCATTCTTCTCTGCCACAGCTGTAACAGCTGTGGCAGAGAAGAACAATGTTTGCCCATTGAATTCAATGGAGCCGGCAATACAGCCGCCTCCATTGAAAGCAATGGGCTGCCGGCGAGCGCAGGATGAATTGTCGGGAAGGGCTTAAATATATAAGCCCTTCCCTGCAATTCATCCAGAAAAGTGTTAAAATAAAAAATATATACATACTCACCTGCTCCCGGCAGCCGGAGTTCCGTGCGGCCGTACTGCAGTGGGTGTGAAGGGGGTGTGAGTCAGACCTGTCCCCTGATTGGCTCAGCGCTGAGCCAATCAGGGGGCAGGTCTGACTCACACCCCCTTCACACCCACTGCAGGCCGGTCGCGCGGAACTCCGGCTGCCGGGAGCAGGTAAGTATATATATATTCTTTATTTTAACACTTTTCTGGATGAATTGCAGGGAAGGGCTTATATATTTAAGCCCTTCCCGACAATTCATCCCACACTCGCCCGCAGCGCATTGCTTTCAATGGAGCAGGCTGTATTGCCGCTCCATTGAATGCAATGCGCTGGACAGCTCCGGCCCGTTTCTAATGAAACGCGGCTAGGAGCAGATTTTCGGGCAATTTTCGGGCACCGGTCACGCGATTTGCGGATGCGCATCCGTCATGCGATCCGCAAATCATGCGAAAAAACGCCCGTCTGACTAAGGCCTTATGCTGTAAACCACGTTCTACTATGTTTTTGACAGTGTTAAAAACGCTTCCCATTGATTACAATGGGCAATGCATCACATTGAAAAACACGTAAACGCCCTAAAATAGAGCAGACAATGCTCAAAAAATGCGGCCCATAGGGAAGCATGGGAGTCTGCACCTCAATTAAAGCATGTGGATTTGTTTTGCGAATCTTTGGGTCCGGAAAACAAATCGTAACATGCTCCATTGTAGTGCGGATTCCGTTCGGACAGCTTTCTCTTAAAGTCAAGGGAAGCCATCCGATCCACGGCCCCATCTGCAGTTGACACTGTGGACGGGCCGTGGATTCCATGGGAAAGCAGGAGTTTGAAGAATAAACAAACTGTACTGTGCATGAGCGCCAGACGGCACTTCTGCACCCAACTGCAATACAGAAAAAAGAAGACCCAGACAAGTATCAGGTTCACCAGCCGCAGGTAGAGTAGGATTTCGCTGTGGGTTGACCTGCCAATGGACATGAGCCCTTTGCCACTTGCTACCTAGCTGAACAATGTGGTTGTATTTACATGGGCAGGAAACTCTTGCGAGTTCCATCTGATGCCATATGGACAGAACTCACATGAGTAAAGAACCCATCATTTTCCATTGGTTTATACATATGGGGAATTTTTTACTCCAGCCATGAATCTGAGATAAAAAAATCATAGCATATCCTATTTTTGGGGATTCTGTTCAAGAATCGCCCACTATTTCCGGTAGGAGATTTTTTAAAAAGGACACATTGTACCTGCATGCCATGTGTGTGTTTTTTTCAATTTAAGTAATAGAACAACATACAATTTTTTTCATGCGTTTCATCATTTTCAAAGCCAAAACGCATCACACTCCCAGGTTGAAGCTGTATTTACACGAGTGAGTGCGATATAGGTCAGAGAAAATTGGGCCTACATCGCACTCATTTAACCTGTGATTTGTCTGCAATTGCGATACATTTTAGTTTTAAAAGCGAATTGCATCATATTGCAGTATGTGCAATTTTCACATATGAAAAAACTTCATATTGTTCTAGTACTTTAAAGGGGTTGTCCCGAGGCAGCAAGTGGGTCTATACACTTCTGTATGGCCATAATAATGCACTTTGTAATGTACATTGTGCATTAATTATGAGCCATACAGAAGTTATAAAAAGTTTTATACTTACCTGCTCCGTTGCTAGCGTCCTCGTCTCCATGGTGCCGACTAATTTTTGGCCTCCGATGGCCAAATTAGCCGCGCTTGCGCAGTCCGGGTCTTCAGCAGTCTTCTATGGAGCCGCTCGTGCCAGAGAGCGGCTCCGTGTAGCTCCGCCCCGTCACGTGCCGATTCCAGCCAATCAGGAGGCTGGAATCGGCAGTGGACCGCACAGAAGAGCTGCGGTCCACGAAGACGGAGGATCCCGGCGGCCATCTTCAGCAGGTGAGTATGAAGACGCCGGACCGCCGGGATTCAGGTAAGCGCTGTGCGGGTGGTTTTTTTAACCCCTGCATCGGGGTTGTCTCGCGCCGAATGGGGGGGGGGGTTAAAAAAAAAAAACCCGTTTCGGCGCGGGACATCTCCTTTAAGGCTAATTTCACACAGGCGAGCGTAATGTGGGGTCTTGAATCCCGCTTCCATATCGCGCTCCCTTACCATGTGAAATACCCAGGAATGTGAGCCATTTTCATGGCAAAATAGCCTTGCGTCACTTCGGGGAAGAAGTGATCCTCCGCCGCGGTTGTCACAGATCGTGGAATTTCTACCATTGCTTTCAATTGGAGACCTTGCGATGCAGTCGCCAGCCCCATTGAAAACAATGGGCGCTGGGATGCAAAAGCACTCAACAAGATTGAATATACTGCAATGTAATGCCATGCAGGAAAACATCGCTCATGTATTAGACCTCATTCATAAAAATGGGGTTAAAATTTGTGCGAGATTTGTGCATCTCAAAATGCACAAATATCGCATGAATTTTATCACCCGTGTGAAGGCAGCCTAAATGGAAAAAAAACATTGCACACACATGCAAATCACATGTGAGTGCGATGCATTTATCCCATATCCTTAGAAAATAATCAGCAAGTCTTGAACAGAATCACCCAAAAATAGAACATGCTGCAATTTTTCTACATTGAACTCTCAGAGAGAAATCGGACATGTGTATAAACACATTAAAAATAATGGTTTATTTGCTCGTGCAAGTTCCATCCATATCGCATCAGATGGAACTCACACGAGTTTCTCGTCCGTGTAAATACAGCCTAAATGAATGCGATATTGGTCCGATTTTCTCAGACCTATATCACCCTCGCACTGTGTAAATACAACCCACAAAAAAATGCTTGTTTCTTTTCTCTGCTTTCTGTGTTAGAAAAAAACAGCGTCCACATGTGTAATGCAAGTGTGGGATGCCATAATCAGCCCACTCATAAGGCCTCATTCAGACGAGCGTGTTTATGTGTGTACATAGGTGCGCACAAAACCCCGCGTCTATTTAGAACCATTGGTTCCCTATGGTGTGTTCACATGTCCGTGTTTTACAGGCGGCAAACGCACGTACCTGCAAAACATAGGACATGCATGAACCATAGGTCCGTGCTGTGCATCAATATTCCCCTTGCCACTGAATACTGTGACAACACTATCACAGTATTTAGTAATGATGGCAATCCCCGTGAGAAGTAAAAAATCCCCTGCCAGAGCTGTGGCAGAGGATCACGATATTCTGCCAATGATTTCAATCGGGCCGCCACTGCTGCCAGCGGACACATTTAAAGCAATAGGATGCTGGCACCCCCACAGTGATTTTCGGGGAAGGGCTTTAAATATAAAAATATATATACTCACCTCTCCGCCACTGCCGGGGCTCAGGTGCGTCTAGCCGCTTGGGTCCCGGCACTGTAATGAAGTTCTTTCATTGAATTCAATGAATGGCCGAGCACTGCCTGTGATTGGCTGAGTGCTGTGACCAATCACAGGCAGCACCCAGCTGTCATTCAATGAATGGCTGAGTGCTGCCTGTGATTGGTTGAGCACTCAGCGAATTAGACGCAGCCCTTTCAGCAGGCGAGGATTTTAAATCCCCGCCTGCTGAAAGAACTTCACTACAGCGACGGGGACCAAGCAGAGAAGGCGCACCGAGCCCCGACAGTGCCGGAGAAGTGAGTATTTTTTTTTTTTATATATTTTACACGAGCTAGGGATGATTTTCAGGTAAAGGCTTATATTTAAAGCCCTTCCCTAAAAATCACTGCAGGAGTTGCCAGCAGACCATTGCTTTCAATGGGGCCACCGGCAGCAGCTGCGGCCCCATTGAAAACAATGCTGCACGGACCTGCATTCACACGTGTTTGTGCACGTACGTGGGCGCGCCGGTTTTGTGCGCACCTATGTATGCACCAGCGCACACTCGTGTGAATGAGTCCTTAGGGTGAGGGAGAGGGATGACATGCAATGTAAGAGAGCTAGAGAGTTAAATTAAAAATCTGCTTGCATTGTGACAAATTTGTTACATTTCTCGGCTATTTATTGTTTAACATTTCAATTCTGACCTTGTTAACCAAGGCCGAAACCTGGAAAAATCTTTGCCCTTGACGTATTCTCTAACCCAAACAAAAAATAGTCATTTCTATCCTCTATCTTTCACAGGCATCCTGTTATGAGAAAGTGGTCTCAGAGTTACAATTGCATCCTAATGAAGATAAACATAGAGCACATCTATGTAACAGACTGTTATGGAGGTGTGTATGGCCTCCCACTGGAAGATTATTACAAAGTGAATCCAAAATGAGACGGAACGTTTTTCTTCCTCACTTTTACATAGCATGACCATACACTTGACACAGTCTATAACATGGCAACAGAAAGCCTGACATCTACCTACTTACCAAGAGTGTTATTGCATTTAAGCAGTCGCTGTCTGCCTCTGTTACAGATAATAACTGTAAATGTGCTTCACAAGGTACATCAGATGTGTGTACTCAGATATGTGCTAAAACCTTTGAATTCTAACATGAACAAAAATAGTATTTGTCATAATCATCTGTTAAGGCAAAAATGCTCAAAGTCTATACATGGCAGTAAAATGTAAAATATCCAGTATGAGAATCTATGGTCACCTAAATACCTGATGGCAGGTGAGGCCTGTTCTATCGTGTAAATGTAACATTTTTATATAAAACTCATTTGTCGTTGATTGCATTTTTTATATGGGCATAAAAATTATCATTGAAGTCATTACTGTTCTGTATTAAATTAAATCCAATAGGAACGAAATGCAGTTGCATACAGTCAGTGAGGGACCTTTCACATCTGTGTCTGGGCTCAGTTGGGGCTTTCCTTCCCTGTGCTCTGTTTTTGGAGCAGAGTAATGGAATTAAAAGGATAAAAAAAATCTTTTTTTTTCCACCGTTGATTTCAATAGGGTTTCAGAAAAATAGAAAGCAAATAGAAAGGTTTCAGTTTGCTTCTGTTTTGTTAGGTTTCTGGTTTTCGGGTGGAAAAAAAGTGCTGCACACTGCGCTATTTTTCTGTTAAAAAAGGAAACTAGCAGAACAGAAGCAAACAGAAATCTTTCCGATTGCTTTCTACTTTTTGGAAACCCCATGGTGAAAAAAAGGATCGTTTTTTTCCCTTTTAATTCCATTTCTTTGCTGCAAAAGAAAGGAAAGCCCAAACGGAGCCCAGACACAGGTGAGTTAGGGCCCTTAATCTGAAATTATATGTAAATGTCTTCTTCTACATGGGCAAGAGAATTAATGGAATCCATTATAAAAATATAATTTTTGTAAAAGTTCAATATTTTATTTAACAAAGGGCACAATATACGTGTTGTCTCTCAAAGTTTTTTTCACACTCCACTTGTTGCCCCATCTATAAAGAGTGGGCATTCTAAACAAGCAGCATCCTTCACATGACCACTTAATGCACTCTACAGCCGCCTGGCATAACATTCTAAGATCTCTTCTGTACAGTGCTTCTTGTTCAATACACTTCCCTGAAATCAACTTGAACATATACAGCCAGTTGGCACAATAAAATAATAACTATGTATATTAGCTAAGTGATGACCACAGAGACAAAATTTAGCTCTCAATCCATGCAAGAAGTGCCTCCTAGAACTTTAAAAGGTGGGTAAACAGAGTATAAGCCCTCTCAGTGCTCAATGGCAAAATGGGTGCTGTATTATGACAAAAGCAAAGATTACCTTTAGATTGTCTGCACTTTTCCGCAGTATCCAAATGATTATCATCACAACATAGAGGAGCATCAAATGAAGCTCTGTTCACATTTGAACAACTCCAACTGAATACATTTAAATTAATGGGGTCTGTTGGTAACAGTGCAGATCTGTTGAAAAATAGATGTGTCAGTAACAAAGATGCTAGTGTGAAGAGAGCCTAGTGCTCTTTAGATCATCCATTAAGTATGTTGTTGAAAATGAAGAAAATTTAAATATATACAAACTCAAAACTGCCTTGTTTAGACAGCAACATTTCCAATGCCAAGTAAAATGATGCAACTACCCAAAGCGTGTTGTTTTGTGAATGTGATTGATTGTAAAGAATACACATGAATGTAACATGTTTTCAGATCTACAGTACATAGAAAACACAGAACCTCTTTGTTCACTTGGATACTTAGTGATCTTATGAAGGTCACTTTCACATAACAGTATTGTGGTCATTTGGAAGCCAAGACTAGAGGTGGGTAGAAAGCTCACCAGAAATAAAAATGATACGGACCAAAATACTGCTGTCTGAAAGTAGCCAAAAGTATTCAAGGTACCTAACAACTGCAGTGTTAGAATATGCATAACCAAAGCACCAAACCAAAACATATGCTGGTCTAATTGGCCCTACACCCATTCTTTGGGCAATATGTTATTATGAGAAACAAGGATTCTTGGAAAAGCTGGTAAGGATTTAAGGTTTTTCTTTGAGAGTATAAATCTGCTACCGACACACGGATGAGTGGAATATCAGGCTGTGAAACACGGCACGATATCATCCTTGTGAATGAGCGATTTACCCATGGATGTGAGGTGTTTTTCATTCAAAAATGAATCGCATCTGTGAAGTTCCGTTCCTCTAGCGTGAGTTTCACACACAATAGAGGATTGGAAGTATTTCTCGTTGAATTCAATGGGAAATCGCACTTGCGTGCACATCACACAGCATGCGGGAACCATGCGAGGCATTAAAGGTCCCATTGAAATCAATGGACAATGGATTCTGAGGAACGAGAAAAGTTTGAAAAGTTATGACTCCATTCAAAAGAATGGGGTTCATATTCACGCGAGATTTGTGCGTCTCACAACTCACAAATCTTGCTCAATTTTTTCAGCCGTGTGAGACCAAACTTTAAGCAAACTTGTCACATGCAGTCTTACATGAAGGCAATATGTCACAGAGAAGGAGGAACTGAGTAGGTTTATACAGTATATAGTTTTGTGGGGAAAGATGCTGCATAATGTAATATAAATCCCTGCTGCCCCTTAACATGGGAGTCGAGTCATGGCCGTAACTATAGGGGATGCAGGGGATGCATAAGGCCTCTCTTCTCCATATAGGGAGCCCAGTACTATGAATAAAGCATTGTAGTTGGGGGCCCTGTTACAGATTTTTGATTGGGGCCCAGAAGCTTCAAGCTATGCCTCTGAGTCGAGTAGATGATCCTGCAAGTGATTGATAGCTATTTATGTGTCAGTGAGTGAGAATGCCCACTGGACCAAGCAGGAATTTAATCAATAATTTGCAAGTTATATTGAAACCTTTCCCACAGATATATATATCAATCAGCCTTGGTCCTTCTGCACTATGAAGCCCAAAAGTACAGTAGTATGTAAAACCAACAGCAGCATTTCCCCTTGATATAGTAATCTGTAGAACATCCTAACAAGTGTAAAACTGAATCTATAAAATGTCCACCTGCTGTACATCTGAAATACCGAAAGGGAGAAGTGAATCCCTTGCCTTCTGACTCTTAAACAAAGACTCTTCCTCTTAGTACAGGGATAGAACCCCCCTCTTCCTTTTTTTGATAAAAGCACCAGGTCAATTTGTAGTTTATTGGGCTGCTCAGTGGACATATTTACATCCACTTTAACCTAATTCAAAGAGAACTCACCCTGGTGACAGATTTGCTTTATGTTGCTTAATGCTTTGCTATACTGCACACTGTGCAATTGTTTCTGTTTGTAGTCTTCTCTACAAATTTCTTTTGTATGTTTAGTAAGTAAAACAGTTTCATAACAAACAGCAAGTTTTGGATACATTTTAACAAGTAACATTTATGAATATTCCTAAAGCCTCTGGTACTTGCTTTGCTGGCTTGTATTATGTTTTATAGAAGGAACTGTTGTCCTTTAGTACTTCTAATTAAGCTGCTAAATTAAAATCAGATGTCTAAGTAAGTCCGGATTCACATCTGCATTAGAATTTCTGGCCGGTGGTTCCATCACAGAAGAAAAAGCGCTGCATGCAGCATTTTTTCCACCATCAAAGAGCTGTCCAGTTGGGCAGAAAACGGGCAGATCCCATTATAGTCAATGTAGTCCACCCTGCGCTGTTCAGTTCCGTCCAGAGACAGAACCATTCAGCCTGAATGGAGCAGGAAAATGGAATCCCCAGTGCAGATGTGAAACCCCCCCCCCCCCCTCACACAGGCGTTTGCAGAACGTTTTCATGCGTTTCTGACAATATTTTTGCTGCGTTTTCAGCACAGCTGTAATCGCAGCCAAGGAAGCTGATTTTAAAAAAGCACTACTCACCTAGCAGGTGTCGTCCGCAGCGCTGCTGCAGTTGTCAGGCCCGACAGAGCACTTATTGCTAGTAAGGGTGATTACCCACTACAGTTTCTTTTCACTGCAAATTTTGCAGCATTTTTGTTTTCTGCAGGGGTCTATGGGGCTTGTAATGTTAATATCGCGATTTCGTGGTAAATTGCGATTTTGCGCAATCGCAATTTTAACATTACAAGTCCCATAGACCCCTGCAGAAAAAAAACCGCTGCGAATTTCGCAGTGAAAAAAAACTGTAGTGGGTAGTCACCCTTACAGGGATTAAAAACCCCGCCTCCAGCAAGAGATTGCTCTGATTAGCTGAGCTGGTGCTGAAGAACTAATCAGAGCCAGCACTCGATGAACCAATCACAGCCATTCAATCTCTTGTTGGAAGTGGAGATTTCAATCCCCGTTACCAGCAATAAATGCTTTGTCGGTGATGATAAGTGCACGGGAAGCCTGCAGGAACACAGGAGAGCAGCGGGATGGACCCGGCTGGCGCCTGCTAGGTAGGTATTTATTTTTTCCCCCACGTAGTGCAGCTAGGGCATTTAGTGCTGCTAAAAACATGGTACCAAGTTGTGCTGTGTGTTTGCAGCATCACTGAAAATGCTGCTAATTCATTTCAATGGGCAACGCACAGCGTTCAAAAACGCTGAAATGCCCAAAAATAGAGCATGCACCGCTCGAAAATCACAGTGCTGGAAAGCGCTGCGTTCGAGAGGGTGACAGCAGCTGTGTGAGCAGTCCCATTGAAAACAATAGGAGCGTTGTCCCGCGATTAGTGGTAAAACACGCCTGTGTGAGGGTAGCCTAACTCCCTCTTCAATGACTCACCCACATGGGTAGTCCATGGCCATCTGGTTTTCAATTGGTACACAGGTTCTCCCAATATGTTTTGTTAGGATGCCTTTACAAACTATAGGTCACAGCTCTTATTAAGGCCTCCTGCCCACGGATGGATATTTGCTGTGAAATCTACAGCGAGCACCTGCACCGCGGATCTGCAACAAATGCCGCCCATGGGATGCAATAGGAAATCGATTCTTCCTGCACACTTGTGGAAATCAATTGTGCTTTCCGCAAGCGGAGGAAAAATAGCTGTATGATCCATTTTGCAATGACATTGCGGAAAAGTCGTGGATTCCACATCATCGCTAGGCAATGATGCAAAAGAGCAGTAGTTTAAAAAAAAAAAAAAAATCAGTACTACGCATGTCTGACTGTTCACCATGCGAACCATCCACAGCACAGATGAATGAAAGTACCAGGTACACCGCTGCTCCCACGGCTGGATTCCACTGCAGGATTCTGCATGTGCAATCCAACTCTGCTGTGTTTAGGGGGCATTAAAGGGTTATCCAGGGTTAGAAAAACATGCTTGATTTCTTCCAAAACTAGCGCCACCTTTTGTGGTATTGCAGCTCAGCTTCATTAAAGTGAATGAGAGCTGAGCTGCAATACTCTGGACAACCTCTTAAAGACATATGGGTGTGTGGAAAATTTCCACAATGCTGGTCCAGAGGAGTATAGCTCAGAATTGCCTCAATTTGCTAGGATGTTGTTGTTTTTTTGTATGATGTTTGTTACCCTCAAATAAAATCATCAAATCAAGTACAATCATTTCAGTAATTTTATAAAGATCAAATGTTTGGGGTTTTAAACAACAAATACTATACTGGCAAGATGATTACCGCAACTTTATAGTGGGGATAAGGACCGCCATCAGAAACTTCTAAGCACCAAAGAGTAAAATAATCAGGGCTGCACTTGACTGTTTCCATGAGAAATTGGCCACAGAGCATGTATACAGCCTTGCATATTGTACTTTATGTTCACTGTTAAAGCGTGGCTCGTCTTTAGAAAGAAGAAAATTATATACTGTACTGTGCAAAATTGTTGCAAAGTAAGGGCTCCCACCCACTAGCGTTTTTTTTCACTGCAAAATTCGCAGTTTTTTTTTTCTACAGGAGGTCTATGGGACTTGTAATGTTAAAATCGCGATCGCGCAAAATCGCGATTTACCGCGAAATCGCGATTTTGCGCAATCGCGATTTAAGCTTTACAACTCCTGCAGAAAAAAAAAACGCTGCGAATTTCGCAGTAAAAAAACGCTAGTGGGTGGGAGCCCTAAGAATGCATTCAAAAATAGAGGGCATCTAATTAGCTCCCAATGTATTCTGCAGCAAGACAACCCCAAAGTCATTAAGAACTATCTTCAGTGTAAAGAACAAGTGGAAAGGATGATATGGCTGAGTCTGTCTGCAGTTACCTAAAGAGATAGAAAGAAATGAGCAAGCCTATATCTACAGACGATCTATGTTTAGTTCTCCATGATGTATGGAACAACCTCCCTGCCGAGTTCCTTCAAAAACTGTGTGTAAGTGCACCTAGAAGAATTGATGCTGTTTTGAAGGCAAGGGCGTTCAGCCAGTGTTCCAGCTGCATGGTCCACACTTTCAGGTTGACAGCTCTGGATGGTTAGACAGGTAAGTATAAGAAAACCCCCTCCCCAGACTCCAGGAAATCTGCAGTATGGGGGCTTGTTCACACAAGTGTATATCGGCCGCCATTTTCAAGTCTGGCCGATATACGCTACCATCTGATGCATTGGATTCCAATGCATCAGATCACACAGGCGTATTCCCGTGGCGTAAAGGCGTGCGGCCGGGCGCTTTTACGCTGGGCTGGAAAGATAGTCCTAGAACTATCTTCCTAGCTGGACTACGGCCACTGGTATAGAATCCTATGGGAGCCAATGACAGCAGCTGGAAAAGGGAGGTGGGAGGGAGTTCAGCAGCGTGACTGCTAAACTCCTTCCCCCTTCTCTCCTCTCTTCCCGATGTTTGCAATGGCAGGGGTTGGGGTGGGGCGGAGCAAAGCTAAGCCCCGCCCATCCCACTTCCTCCCATTGCTGGCTGCAGACAAGGGGCTAAGCTGTATCCCCCAGCCCAATAACATATACGCTGAGCCTATGCATCATATGGTACCGATATACGAATAAGCCCTGAGCACCATAACTTAGTTTATGGTGCCCATACGTAGTGACATGTTCACCCTTGTAGAATCCTCTATTTTAGATGGCTAGTCATTAAAATACCTGTGAGCAGTTGCAAAGAAGTGAAAATCTTGGTTTAAAAATGGCCATTTTAGTTTATTCTTTCACATATAATTTTGTAATTCGTAATAGAGAGGTCAATTTCAAAATGCTTCCTGTTTACTGCACAAACAACAAGTGTGTTATGTAATGCTTCCTTTAAAGGCAATTACTGTAAGCTCAAAAGTTCAAGCAACATTTAGTGGCTATTACCCGTATATGTTTTCCTTTGAGCAGTAACTACAACTGGCGCATAGTCTTATCATATAGGACAGTGTTTCTATTGTTCTTAATTTTGGGAGTGAATGGAGATAATTGCTAAAAGCATTTCTCAAAAACTGACATCCTATGTAGACAGACTGTGCTTTGCCTCTGCATATATGATTCTGAGGGTGTCTTCACACCTGCATTTGCTATTTCCATTTGAATTCCGTCTGCCTGTTCCGTTTTTGGAGCAAAAAAATGGAATTCAAACCAAAATAGCAACCAATGGGCGTGCGTGTGCACAACATTCAGCCAGTGGTCCAGTTGCATGGTCCACACTTTCAGGGATTATTTCTTCCCCACAGACTTCAGGAAACCTGGTGTATGAACACCATAACTCATTTTATGGTGCTGATACGTGGTGACAAGTTTCCTTTAATGAGAGCTGTGCCTGCAGTTACCAGCACTGGCCACTACACAGGGGTTGGAGCAATCTGCTTTCACTCAGTACTCTGTGTTATGCTGGTGACAGTGGACATCCAAAAAGCTGATCAGCTGGAGTCTCAAGTGGAGAACCCAAGCTGATCAACTATGGACGACTTAACCTGAGGATAGTTCATCAATACAAACTGCCCGAAAAAACCCTTTAACTTTGTTTTTTTTTAGACAATGGCCAACCACGCAGCCTCTGAAGTAAGTCAAGGGAAGCTCACCGGAGTTGAAGTGGAAAACAGTTTCCAAACACCACAGCGGCTTTGTTGTACTAATGAACATGAGTGACAACAGTTGGATTTCCACTGGCAAGACATTTATGGCATATCCTAACAATTTGCCATCAATGTCTTGTGATAACCCAAATTGGTGTTATTTTTATATTCCCAACTCCAGCACTTTCCACAGAATATTCCCGTTTGAATCTCTCCAGGTTTCACCCATGTAGAGTCCTTTAGTTTATATGACAAGTCATTAAAATACCTGAGAAAATTTGAGCAATTGCAGAGAAGTGAAAGCCTTGGTTTAGAAATGGGCATTTTAGTTAATTCATAGAATCCTAGAATGGTAGAGTTGGAAAGGACCTCCAGGGTCATCGGGTCCAACCCCCTGCTCAATGCAGGATTCACTAAACCATCCCAGACAGATGTCTGTCCAGCCTCTTTTTGAAGACTTCCATTAAAGGAGAAATCACCACTTCCTGTGGCAACCTGTTCCACTCATTGATCACCCTCACTGTCTAATATCTAATTTGTGTCTCCTGCCTTTCAGTTTCATCCCATTGCTTCAAATCTTTCTTTGTGCAAAAGAGAATAGGGCTGATCCCTTTGCACTGTGACAGCCCTTCAGATATTTGTAGACAGCTACTGAGTCTCCTCTCAGCCTTCATTTTTGCAAGCTAAACATTCCCAGATCCTTTAACCGTTCTTCATAGGACACGATTTGCAGACCGCTCACCATCTTGGTAGCTATTTTCTGAACTTGCTCCAGTTTGTCTATGTGTTTTTTAAATTGGGGTGCCCAGAACTGGACACAGTATTGCAGATGAGGTCTGACTAAAGCTGCCTGCAGATGGCAGGGTCAGATCCCGTTGCGAGAATTCTGTCAGCGGGATGTGACCCGCGCTCCTGCAGGGACCAGTGTGGGTCTCACCTGCTCCCGCGGCTTCGGCTCTGTGATGTGCCAGCTGCTGGACAGCCGGCGCATACGCAGAGCGGAGTTGGCCTGGCACTACTGACATTTCTGTGCGGGCCTCTGCGAGACCCGCACAGAAATAGAGCATGCCGCAATTTGTTTTCCGCGCGTGATTTCATGCAGACAAATCGTGCCTAGGATTGCATTTTCTAATGCAATCCTATGGCAGCGCCCACGGGCGGAAATTTAGCGGGAAATCCCGCTGCGGAATTTGCGCCCATTTGCAGGGGGCCTAAGGAAGAGTAGAGGGGGATAATTACATCATGTGACCTGGACTCTATGCTTCTCTTAAAGGGGTTGTCCCGCGAAAGAAAGTGGGGTTATACACTTCTGTATGGCCATATTAATGCACTTTGTAATATACATCGTGCATTAATTATGAGCCATACAGAAGTTATTCACTTACCTGTTCCGTTGCTAGCGTCCTCGTCTCCATGGTGCCGTCTAATTTCAGCGTCTAATCGCCCGATTAGACGCGCTTGCGCAGTCCGGTCTTCTCCGTGTTGAATGGGGCCGCTCGTGCCAGAGAGCTGCTCTTCGTAGCTCCGCCCCGTCACGTGTGCCGATTCCAGACAATCAGGAGGCTGGAATCGGCAATGGACCGCACAGAGCCCACGGTGCACCATGGGAGAAGACCCGCGGTGCATCGTGGGTGAAGATACCGGCGGCCATCTTACTAAGGTAAGTAAGAAGTCACCGGAACGCGGGGATTCGGGTAAGTACTAAACGGGTTTTTTTTTAACTGATGCATTGGGTTTGTCTTGCGCCGAACGGGGGGCCTATTGACAAAAAAAAAAACCCGTTTCGGCGCAGGACAACCCCTTTAATAGATCCCAGAATTGTGTTTGCCTTTTTTGCTGCTTCATCACATTGTTGACTCATGTTCAGTATGTGATCTATTAGTATATCCAAGTCTTTTTTACATGTACTGCTGCTTAGCCCAATTCCTCCCATTCAGTATGTGCTTTTTTAAATTTTTGTTGCCCATATGTAGGACCTTACATTTCTCCTTGTTAAACACCATTCTGTTTGCCACCGCATTTAAAGGGGTTTTCCCAGGGAGAATACTATTGATGACCTATAAAAATAAATAAATCTTGTTATTTGTATAGTGCCAACTTATTCCTCAGCACTTTCAAGTAATTTTTTATTTATTGTACCTACCAAAATGAGTACTCATTTTACTGACCATGGAAGGGTGGAAGGCTGAGTTAACCTTGAGCCGGCCACCTGAACCGTGTGGGGATTGAACTTGCAACCTTCAGGTCATGAGCGCGAGCTTAGGACTGCACACTCTGTGCCACACGAGGCTCTATCCTTAGGATAGGTCATCAATAAAATTGATCGGCTGGATTCTGTCACTTGGGACCCTGATCAGCTGATTGCGCGCCCACTGTTAGCGGAAGCAGCAGAATTCTCCGCGCCCACCTCCATGTAGTTGCCGGCGCTTGTAACTGCAAGCACAGCTATCATTGAAATCCATGAGAGACGTGCCTGTAGTTATAAGCGCCAGACACTACACAGAGGTCGGCGCTGAGAATTCTGCTGCTTCCGCTCTGACCTCTATGTATTTGAGTTGCTGACAGCATGCGTCCACTCAGCTGATTGGTCGGGGTCCCTCAGGATAGGTCATCAATAGTATTCTCCCTGGAAAACCACTTTAATTTTGTAATGCGTAATAGAGAGGTCAATTTCAAAATGCTTCCTGTTTACTGCACAAACAACAAGTGTCTGTTATGTAATAATGCTTCCTTTAAAGGCAATTACTGTAAGCTCAAAGCAACATTTAGTGACCAGTATATGTTTTTTTTTACTTTCAGCAGTAACTAGAACTGGCACATTTTCTTATCATATAGGACGGTGTTTCTATAAAGTTGAAATTCTGTGTAGACAAACTGTGGTTTGCCTCTGCATACATGATTCTGAGGGCGTCTTCACACCTGCGTTTGAAATAAGCGTTTTCATTTTTCGCCACTGACTTCAATAGGTTTTCAAAAAATGGAATGCTTTCAGTTTGATTGTTTTTTAAACAGTACAAATAGCACGGCCTGCTAAATCCATAGGAGCCCCAGTTACAGGGAAAAACGTCCCCCTGTAGTGACATTAGTCACTGGCAGATTTTATTAGGGTCTGCTAGGACCCTGCAGCTCTGCTGTAACAGGGGGAAGTCGGCAGTCACGTGATCGCCAGGTCATGTAATGGAAGAAACACTTCAACTTTCACTTTTTATGTACCTGGGAAAGGAGAAGGCGGAAGCGGTTAAAAACCACTTCTCCCTTCTCTTGTGGGTTCTCAGCTGTGACTAACAGCTGAGAACCCGACCCACTCCTGCTTGAATGTAGAAACAGGTGCTTCAGTCTCGCGCCATATTTTTGCTATCGGCCAGGATTAACGCCCAGGACTAAAAAGTCTATATTTACCGCGATTGGTCCTTAAGGGGTACTCGTTACAATCACTGAGGGGAAAAAAGCAGAAAGATGGCTAATTTCAGATGCTTTCAGATGACTGGAATTTTTCCGTCACTGAAGGATGTGGAGAATTCTACAGCTGCAGCTGCAGGTTAAACGTGCTTCAGTGCGTCTTGTAGAAATATTCTGTTCGCCCAAAAGCACCCTTTGAATCCTGTTTTTCTGCTCCAAAAACAGAACAGCCAGATGGAATTCAAACTGAAATAGCAAAAGTAGCTGTGAAAGAGCCCTTAACCCCTTAAGGACCAGGCTGTTTTGTATCTTAAGGACCAGACACTTTTTAGGGATTTTACCCATGTGGTAATTTTACTACCCTATTTTTTTTCCTTTAGCTGTCAAAATTATTTTTGCTGCGTTTTTTTCCCGTGACATATAGGGTGATTTTTTAATATCTTTTTCACTGACTTATTTTCTGTTTTTTAGTTTTATTGGGGGAAAATGCTTTTTTTAACATTTATCGTTTTTTTAAAATTTAGTATATTTATGCTAAAATAAAGTATGGGAATGGGTTCCTCTATTTATTTCGGACATTTTGATATATAGTATGTATGGTTTTGGTTTACAGGGCGCATACGGCGACGGTTTTTGTTGGCGTCGGCTTCCTATTATTTTCTTTCTTATGTATGTATTGCTGTTTTATTCTGTAATTGTATTTTACTTATGTATGTAATTATGTTTTTTACTATCTATGTCCCCCATGACGTCATATAGGACCTCTGGGGGACGTTCTTTTTTTTTTTAATTTGACACTTTCCCACTGTAGCTGGGGCATCCATTTACAGAGGAAAACAGCCCCAGCAGTGACATTAGTCACTGGCAGAGCTATCCAGGGTCTAGTCTGACCCTCCAGCTCTGCTGTAGCAGGGAACCCAGGAGGTCACATGACCCCCTGGGCTCCCGATGTGAAAGTTACATGTTACTTTTTACTTTCAGTACACAGTGCTCATTGAGCACTGTGTACTCGCGGAAGCAGAAGGCAGGAAGGGTTAAAAACCCCTCTTGTATTCTTCTACAGGTTATCAGCTGTTACTAACAGCTGATAACCCGTTCCTGCCTCTGATTGGTTGTAGAGGCAGGAAGCTTAAAGCGCCACTGTAATTTTACATACGGTGGGCTTTAAGCCCAGGACCAGGCGCTGTAAATTTACAGTGCCTGGTCCTTAATGGGTTAAAGGAGTTATTCCTATTTTGTCTCCACAGGATATGCCATAAAAGTGCAGATCCCACCTCCGCGACCCACACCAATCTTGAATAGTCAGGCTCACTGCCTCCGGCCTGGCTTTATTCGGTGGCGGGGAGTTGTAGAAACAGCCAAGTGGGCTTTACTGTGTTGTTTCCATAACCCCTGTTGAAGTTGATGGGCGTTATACAAACACTATAGTGCAAGGAACTACACTGTTTCTGTAACTCAGGAGCTGTAGAAACAGTGTGACTTGCTGTGCTACATTGTTTGCCTAACTCCCATTGACTTTTATGAAAGTTACGAAAACCGTTTAGCTGCGCTTGGCTGTTTCCGTTCTCTTGGACAGCACATATGCAACAGTGTTTCTATTGTAGGAACCCAACCTATATTATGTAAGCAATGGTTTATCAACATGTTGGAGAATATCTCATCAGGTGGTTGATTTTCATTGATTGCTTTAAAACAATTTATGCTGTTTAGAATGCATGTGTGCAAAAAGAAAATGGACATCGTAACAGAACCATCATCATTTTTGCTCTAGTACATGTGCGGATTAAACATTTACGGTAAATGTAAAAATAGATAACAAAAGCACTTGATTCTTATTGGTGTGATGAGGAAACCATATTGTCCATAATGACTGGGCAAAATAGCTCTGAAATGAGAATACTGTTGCTTGGTAAGGCAATACACTAATGTGGTGTACGTCAATGGTTAGGTTATTATTAATATCCGCCTGACTTGGCTGCAATAATAGCGGCTACTCAAGTCCTTGTTCACCAAGCGTGAAACATGGTTCCTGGGTTTGCATACCCTCTGAAACTTGAAGAAGGGTAGTTAGGCACATAATGATCTATCTTTGTGGGCACCAATTACCACCTCCTGAGCACCTTGTAAGCTGATTCTTATAAGGTACTGCCAATGGAACATATGGAAATTGTAAGCCACATTTTATTCCAGACCGATGTGTCCTGCTTTATGACAGATCCCATTCCCATGCCTAAACTTAGAGATGTTGGGGGTACATTCAATGGTGGCTTACAGTGCTGACACCGGGGGAACATAAGTATAACACATCCCCGGACTCAGCGCGTCACCTACCTCTATCCCATAGGGCTAAAAGTAGGTAACAGAGTGTTTTTAAAATAATGAGATCAGATTTGAGGTCATCTATGAAGGAGGATCTGATGGAGTCGGTGCTATTTCTAAGGACAAATTCAAAGAATGCGCAAATGTTTTTTTACTACATTTCTTTTGAAAACTGTTTTCCCACTTACTGCATGCAATGTATCTACAATTTAGTAAAGTTTTGTGTTCTGAAATTGTATTCCAATAAATATATTTTATGCTCTATCTAAATAGCTTTATTACAATGTAAGGAAAAGCCTGATGTTACCATTTTACTACAGTAAATCTATCACTTAAAAAAACATATGAAGGAGTTGGGAGTCTGAGAAAATTGAGAAGTCAGAGCTTTGGCCTACTGACTCCACAGCCCTGCTTCAGATATTGGGACGTCACAATCCCCTTGCTCGTTAATAATGGGATTGGTGTTGCATCAACTGAATGAGAGGAGGGAGACCATCCCCGGAGAGAGGGGCACTCTTCCTTTTTCTACTGATCATAAATGTTGCTTCCCATTTCCATCTACACTATCCTACCAAAAGTAATCTGTCACCTGAGCAAGAATCAAAAGTAGAATTTATTTCCATATGGTAATACCTAGTGGGGCTCCTTTGGCACTAATGACACTGGATACTCTCTGTGGATACTTTATACTAACATCTGATACACTTTAGCTGGTATTTCCCTCCATTCAGCCTACAAACACCCGACAAGTTCTCGCAAAGAAGCTGCATTGGCCCATTTACAATGGTGCAAGGAGGGTCATCATTGGACAGTTGAGCACAGGAAGAACACTCTTGAGTGCTGAATCACGCTACTCCATCTTAAAATCAGATGGACGCACCTGGGTGTGGAGGATGCCAGGGAACGCCTTTCACCTGAGTGAGTTGCACCAACAGTTAAGTACGGCAGAGGTTATGATCTGCGGATATTTTATGTGGCATGGCCCTGGTCCGTTTGTTATAGGGAGAAGAACCATTGACATGGAGGTGTACCTAGACAATACTGTTCTGCAGACAATGTGACAATACTTTGGGAATGGTTAGCCATACTTCCAACAAGACAACGCGCCTTGTCACAGATCCAACGCTGTTTTACGTTGGCTTGATAAGAATGTTCTATGATTGGACTGGCCCCTATGGAATAAATCTGGGATGAACTGGAACATCGGGTTGGGAAATAAGAACAGCATCCATCTTCTTTGAAAGATTTTGCCAGACATTTGCAGGAAATAGCAGCTGAAGTGTATCAGACGTTAGTAGAATTATATCACGGAGAATGTCTGATGTCATTATGACCAAAGGAGCCCCACTATTCATATATGTATAGAAATGCTACTTTTTAATTAGGTGTGCAATTTTTTTTGGCAGTATAGTGTATTTCTCCAGTGGTGGCTATTCTACTTGCTGGAAGTGCGGCATTCTTCAGAAATCTCTCAGTGCAGGCCTGAACACCAAATTTGACCAAATCGGGGTAACCAAGAAATACCCAGGAGTGCTATAAGGTGGGATAGCGCCTCAGGAGGTAGAATGTTCCGGGTTACCTGGTGTGGTCTCCAGATGCCTCACCTCTGGTCCTAAAAGTGGGTCGCAATCCGCTTGTCCTGTGCTAGAGGCATCCGCTGTGTCAGAGGAGGGCTGCAGGGATAGCGGGGGGCCTCTCAGGGAAGAACCCCCCCGATGCATAAGACAGAAAAGAGGAAATAATGGTAAAAAATTCTGCGCTCACAGGGCATTGTGCAATAGCATATTCCACAGAATAACCAACACTTACTTTGAAGAAGGGGGATATGATATCACAGAAGCCACTTCCTAAGTTATAATGGTTGTCAGCAGCACTCACCACACTTCACAGCTAAACAGCGAACGGTGCACGCCTTGGGAAAGGGACTGTATCCAAATGTCCCATATAATCCAAAGTAAGTCAACCTTTATTGAGCCCATGGTCTTGAGCCTCAGCAACGTTTCAACCCTAGTGCGGGTCTTTTTCAAGCCACTTCCTGTTATAGATGACTCCAGCAGGGAAGGTCGTCTCCAAGCAATATCCGACCAAATGTTAGGTACAGAAGTGTTCCTTTTATTGACAACACGTTCCGGTGTATAAGAACAGCTTTCTCAAGTCATAAACACATAATAAACAATCCAACATTTAAATAGTTTGTACCTTCTATGGTCTAACTACTTAATCAGCACTCTCCGCTCACTTAAGGGGGGGGGGGGGAACCGCCCTGTGTGTTTGTCATGCAGAAACGTCATGCCAAATAATGCACAGTGGCGTGTGGCGTCACGTAGTGACATCATCACGTTTGTGCGTTCCACCTTCTATCGTGAATGGAACGCAAAGTGCGCTCCATCCAGTGGAGGGGGTGGTTTCCATTGGCGCCAATATGATGTCTGCACGGTTGTATATTTCTATTCCTACTGAGCAGCATATTAACCGGGACCATCACTTGTGTAGTAATTAAGTTTGTGGTAAAACAAACATATGTAATAAATATATAAAACAACATTGTTTGTTAAAGAGAATATATATGTGTAACAATAAAATTGTCAGGACTCGGAGTCCGGGAAACTGGAAGTCCCTGAAAATACCCGCAACCGCTGTCCCTACCTACTTTCCCCCCTGGGCTAAGCCCCAGGGCGACAACTGGGCGACGGTCCCTACACTCACTAAGGAAGGGGAACGCTGGGACTAACAAACCGACAGACACTGGAACAAACAACAGCAAGGAGAGTCAGACAATCCGGGTCAGCAACGAGAGGGTACGCGGTACAAGAGGGTCAGGCAAAGGCAATGTCAGGCCAAAAGCAGAGAGTCAATATCAGGAGTCAAAAACATGAAGTACGCTGGTGTAGCAGGGAGACGAAACTAACACTGGCACTGGTCTGCAGACACAAGCAGGTTTAAATGCTGTCAGAGCTCCCGCCCCAGCAGCTGATTGGGGCGGGGAGTCTGACAGCAGCTGAGTGCACCCAGCAGCTCTGGGGAACCCGCCCCCAGCCCATGCCTGATAGCCATAATACCCTAAGTCCATAGCAACCCGGTGGCGAGGAGAATCTCGGCGGTCAGGGGAGGTGACGAGGACCGGGGCTCCCCTGCGCCGCACGTGTGAGCAGCACGTGTGACAGGATCGGCGGTAAGGGTACGAGGGACCCGCGAACCGCCAGTCCTTACAAAAATTATTTTCTATAACTGTATGACATTTTGCATAAAAGTTGTATAAAATCTCTATGTAAAATATTTTTTTTGTAAGAAATATATAAATATATCATAATTACAAGTCTCACTCAAAACATATAAAAGAATAATGGTTCATTTGTCATATTCCAGTGGGTGTATTTTTCTATGACAGTCTTGATACAACCATATATAAGCGGGAGGATCACAGGTACCTAATTACTAGTGTGTAATGATGCATTCATTGAGAATTAAGATAAATAAAGATGAAAATGGGAGGAGAAAGAGGGGGTTGCTTACGTCAGGCATTGCTGTATACATTTGGGGGTTTTTTGTCTTATTATATTTTTTCCAACATTTCGTTGAGGTCCTGAGGTTGTGATGTGCCTAATTTAAATGTCCAAAACATTTCTCTATTTTTTAAGACCGAACAAGATCCTGGTTGTACGCCCTCTAGTGGTGTAATTCTCAGAGCGGAAAAGTCCCTGTTGTGATGTTTCAGGAAATGCCTGGATACACTGTGGTTCAAAAACCCATTGATAATATTCGTACAATGCTTGCTTATTCTTGTGCGTAGTGCACTGATTGTGCAACTTATTCTATCGTTATTTATTTAATAGGGGGTCCGTGCGGACTCCGACACATAGGTCGAGCAATCAATGCACTACGCCCAAGACTAAACATTGTATGAATATCATCAATGGATTTTTGAACCACAGAGTATTCAGGCATTTTCTGAAATATCGAAACAGGAACTTTTCCGCTCTGAGAATTAAGGCCCATTTACACACAGATAATCTTTCAAAAGACTGAAAGACCAGCGATAGCTTTGCATATAGTACTAATAGGCACTAATTGCTATTAGTACTTTATAAGCTTCATTTGCATGCAAATGAGCTTCTGGGAGCTGCCTGCAGAACTCAGCAGGAGGTCTAAGCTCTGTAATTAGCCCCATTGTTCAGCCAGGGGCTGCTAAGAGAAAGCAATGTAATCTCTAGCTCCCCGTGGAGAATTCAGCACCATGGACAGCAGACAGCATGTGGTCCTGCTTATCAGCTGTTCTGCTGGCAGGGCTGACAGCTGAGACAAAGCAATCAGCTGTAATCAGCTCTTCCCTGGCAGAACATAGCTTGCCTTGTTGGTTGATGGTTTTCAAGTTAAAGTGAAAACTGTTGTTTGGCAGAAAACTGAAAGATGGGCACATTTAGACACAACGATTATCGCTCAAAAGATGGGGTTTGAGCGAATTTTGAACGATAATCGTTGTGTCTAAATGGGCCTTTACACCACTAGAGAGCGTACAACCAGGATCCTTTTCGGTCTTAAAAAATCGAGAAATGTTTTGGACATTTAAATTAGGCACATCACAACCTCAGGACCTCAACGAAATGTTAGAAAAATATAAGACAAAATACCCCAAATATATACAGCAATGCCTGACGTAAGCAACCCCCTCTTTCTCCTCCCATTTTCATCTTTATTTATCTTAATTCTCAATGAATGCATCATTACACACTAGTAATTAGGTACCTGTGATCCTCCCTGCTTATATATGGCTGTATCAAGACTGTCATAGAAAAATACACCCACTGGAATATGACAAATGAACCATTATGGGTTTCCAACTAGAGATTCTTTATATTATTATTCTTTTATATGTTTTAAATGAGACTTGTTATTATTATGATATATTTATATATTTCTTAGAAAAAAAATTTTACATAGAGATTTTATACAACTTTTATGTAAAATGTCATACAGTTTATATATAGAGAATTTTATTGTTACACACACACACATATATATATATATATATATATTGTCTTTAACAAACAATGTTGTTTTATATATTTATTACATATGTATGTTTTACCACAAACTTAATTACTACACAAGTGATGGTCCCGGTTAATATGCCGCTCAGTAGGAATAAAAATATACAACCGTGTGAACATCATGTTGACGCCGATGGAAACCACCCCCTCCGCTGGATAGAGCGCAATTTGCATTCTATTCACGATAGAAGGTGGATGGCATGGCGCGTTATGCGGGATGATGTATTTGCATGACAAACACACAGGGCAGCCCCCGCCCCCCATGAAGTGATCAGAGAACGCAGATTAAGCAGTTAGACCATAGAAGGTAAAAACTACTTAAATGTTGGATTGTTTATTATGTGTTTATGACTTGAGAAAGGTGTTCTTATTCACCGGAACGCTTTGTCAATAAAAGGAACACTTCTGTACCTAACATTTGGTCGAATATTGCTTGGAGACGTCCTTCCCTGCAGGAGTCATCTATAACAGGAGGGGGCTTCTGCGGTATCATATCCCCCTTCTTCAAAGTGTTGGCTATTCTGTGGAATATGCTATTGTTAAACACACTTTGTCAAGTCAAGTTTAACAATATCCATCTTGACCCAGTCATGTGACCTTTATCCCTGTCCAGTGTGACCTCAACATTGGCACTCACCAAATGGGGGTGTTGTTGACACTCAAGTGAGGTATCGCTGGAAAGCCCATGTGCTATTGTAGTGGCCCAGAGTTGGGGCCCCACAGCACTTATCTAGCTCCCTCATGTGGTGTGTGTGTAGGTGTATTGTCTATGGTGTTAACTTGTGTGTATTGGCCTAGGCAGGTCACTATAAGGTCAGCGTCTGGTGTCTGCTCCAACTAACGTGCATGACTGAGCATAATTCACCCTAACCTGCTCTGTGCCTTGTAGTCACCCCTTTCTAGCCCTGGGATTGGGTAGGGAGGATTCCCTCTAGCTCAGGATTGGTTAGTGGGAATATATATAGGTCAGAACTTAGGTTGTTGGAGGTGGAGAAGAGAGTCCAAGATGTAGGCTAAGAGAAGGCCAAGCCAAGCAGGCCTCTCCGTAATCAAGCTAATCCTGGGCTCAAGTCAAGTCTGAGCTCAAGTCAAGTCCAGTTTAACCAAGTCTAGGGCAAATCCAAGTAGTCTGGGGAATTTAAGTCGTGGAGCGGGTTGCAGGAAAGTCTTTTTCCGACCTTCCAAAAAGCATCTGAATCAGGGCAGACCCCGTGCAACTGGAAAGAAATCAGGCTTTGTATGGCTGCCTGTCCACGGCCGTGACGGAATATCGCTTGCATGCCGCGATTTGAATCCCGCGAGCGGAGATTCGCTATGATTCTCCGCTCGTGGACGTCGGCCTACGCTTTCCATAGTTAGCCTATGGAAAGTGTGTCCTGCGAGGTCCGGGGGCGATTTATCGCTCCGGATCTCGCAATGACAACTCACCCATGGACAGCCGGCCAAACCGTGAGTTTACCATATCCCTGCCTAGTCAGAAGTTAGTGTGTCCACGAGAGAGCCTGCACTCTTCCCTCCATAAATGACCTCCTAACCCAGCAAGCCTGCAACTTAGCCTGGCATCAGTCATAGTAGAGGGAGAGAGAGTTGGGGAAATCATTGTATGTTAATGACTGTACATGAAAAGTTGTGGAAGTTCTTACTGCCTACCAAACTACCAAGTGTGAACCGTGTGCTTGAATCTACAAGAATCAGTAAACTGTGTGCCTTCGGTTTTACTGCAACCTGTTTGGACTAGTCTCTTTATTGCGCTACTGCAAGAACACTAGCATTCAAAGGCACTGGCGTCACAGTAGACACGGCACAAACTACAATGGCTATGCCAAGAACCCCTTGCAATCCACCTGCTGCACGAGTCGCCATTCTAGGTAGGGTAGCCACCACCGTGACCAAACCAGAGTTAGAACACCCACTGAAGCTTCTTCTGCCAACTCCTGGCACTATAGCCTCTAACCCACCGCAATACCCGCCTGAGGCGTTCCCTGCATGTAGGCGCAATACTCTCCAAGTGTCAGGCAGCGACGAGGCTCTAGCCCCTGAGGCTACCCAATGCCAACACATGGCAAAAAGTAAGGGTGTCCATTCTCATCAGTGGAGGCTACTAGTGAAGACATTTCTCCATGTCTCCCTGTGGGGTCACAAGCCGCAGTCCGACCGTCTCCTCATACGAGGGGTTACATAACGGACTAGACATGAAGCCGCTGTGGAGTCCGGACATAGTCCGTTCACCAGGGAAGAGGAAAGGGAGGAGCCAGCAGGGTGAGGGGAAGAGGAGGAGGGAGCCTTGTACCTGGGACCAGAGCACTGTCAGGAGGAGCTGCAGCATCCCATGCCAGCAGTGCCCGGAGTAGACGGGTCCATGCCCTGCGCCGCTCCTGAGTGCTGACGAGCAGCATGCTGGGCTGGCTGTGTGTGTCCGTGCTGTGCGCCCTGTGCCTGCCGTCCTGCGGCCGCTCTCTGGAGTGGTTCACCGCCCTGGTGCGCACGGAGTACACGGAGCCGCTCACCAACAGCACGGTGCTGGGCACCGCCGAGAGCGGCCGCTATGGGGACAGCTCTCCCAAGGAGAGCGTGCAAGGCTTGGTGGGCTTCCCCCGGGACGCAGCGCAGCTGGAGGGCTGTCATCCGGACGTCCACTACACAGTGCCCGGCATGAGTGTCAGGGCCATGGAGGAAGGGGAACCGTGGATAGCGCTGGTGGCCCGAGGAGGCTGCATGTACAAGGACAAAGTGCTGAACGCTGCCCGCAGGGGGGCATCGGCTGTAGTCATCTACAATGAGGCCAAGAAGGGGAATGGCACGGACTTCATGGCACATCTGGGTGAGTGGATGCCCTCTGCGGTCTGTAACTAGTGGTGCCCTCACCTGCCCGGCCAGTGCGGGCATTATTGGGGCACCAGTATCCTCTGTACCTTCATGAAGTCATCCAGTTACTTTACAGCTGGACTTTTAATCTAAAGAGCAGGTGATTTTAAGCATTTTCAATGCAGTAACCAATTCTGGGCACTTTTAACCAAAAAAGTGCTGTAGAGCTCTGTCCTATTTAGCTGTGCAGCTGGAAATCCGTCCAATACTGCTACTGATGCCCGCTGCTTCTCGTCAGTGTGCCCGCTCTCTGGTATAGCTGAGGGTTCTTTAAGATGAGCCAATTATCGCTTGAACCAATGATGTCACCGTTCGCTCTTGCGCAGCCTGTACAGATACATTGTTGGCTCGTTCAAACGAGAATCTTCAGTCTTCGCTGTATTATCAAATGAGAGGGAGCGAACGAGCGCCGTGTAACGCAAACGAGGCCATGATGATGTTTGTACCTGTATAAAAGGAATGCCATAGGAAAAGCGAACAATTGTCGTTCGTCATTTGGTCGTTGGCCGCGTTTACACTGAATCTTCATTGTTTATTTTCTCTCTCCTTTTTTATGATAATTATCCATATAATCGTTGTGTAATAATGCTGGCTTGTCTATAATCTCTTTATTTGCCCCTGTGGTCTTATGTTCTGTCCTGGCCAGCTGGGAATATCATGAAGAGGTGCCGTTCCGCCTTAGGGCCCGCCCGCGCTGTCATATGGTCATCTGTGAGACGCAAACATTTTTACTCCCAAAACCTAGCGTTTAATGGAGCCATAGGCCGTAGTAGGTTAAATCTAATCGCTGCTTACTGACAATGTTTAGTAAGGCGTATATTTCTGGGTTTTTTTTTTTTTTTTTTTTTTATTGTTTGTTTTCGGGATTAAATTAGATTAGATCCTACTATGTGCTACAAGAAAACCATGGAAGCATATACCTATTTTTAACATAGTCAATGGAACCGTACGGCTGTACATTTCCATATACTGAACGTCTGTTTTTTTGTGATGAAGGAAAAAAGTGAATTACAAAACTTAATTACAATAAAAGTATATAAAAACAGATCAAAACCTTCACCGTGCTTATGATGTTAAAAATGTAACCGTATGCTTAGAATGCACAAGGTTTTTAAAAGTTTTTTTCATGTACGTCTATCACATACATGACAGTGCCAGTGTGGACGGGCCCCTAGAAGTACTACATTGAGCTTCACAGCACGACGCCGACTATGGGATGCTGTGTCAGTGGGCATGATACAGAGACATATGCTTCATGCGACGCTGCTCGGTGACACTGAATGCAGCTTCTCCTAATAGGAGTCGGCTTCCCTTCATGGCATCCACGCTGGCCGGGACAGAAGTAAAGACTGCAGGAGCAAATACAGTGATTATAGCTAATAAACCAGCATTAATCCGAGCTGTACATCTGTGTGCCAGGAACATTTGGCAGAGAACGGGCACACCGAGGAGAACCTCCCCTCCCATCAGTAGCTGTATTCTACTACACAGCTGAAGACGGATTTTACTTAGCTAAGGCTCTATTAAAAGTACCCAGAATTGGTTAATTAAATATATAGAAAAATGTTCGAAGGGAACCTGTTCTTTACATTAAAAAAAAAACAATTTACAATTTTAGTTAATTTTTTTAACTTTATGCACTTTTCTTCTTTGGTTCTCTAATATGTTCAATGACTTGTTTAGGGGGTGCCTTTTGCAGGCACACTTGTAGATGCTTTGAGTCGCACACATTATATGACTGAATGCATTGCTAATGAAGAAGGTGCCTAGTCCCATCGAAGGGTGCGAATTACTTTGTAGTCTAGGATACTCCATATAGGAGGAGATTAACATCTGAAAGGGAAAGGGGTTTTTCGATAAAAATGACATCCCAATCCCATCAATATTTATGTTCTTCTTAAGCATATTAATATTTATTTCCTTTAGAGGATGGCTATCATTGTCTCCACTTAGCGAATGACAATAGAATTAGCCAGTTCATCATTCCCATGTGAGCAGATAGTCCGATGGTGTCCTACAGTCTGTAGCCTTAAAGGGAATCTGTCATGTCCTGGAAGCACCATAAACTAAGGTCATCACTCCTTAGGCCGCTTTCACACGGGCGACACATATCGCACCTGCGTGCCCGTGATTTTTGTGCGATACTGTGCCATTTTCTCACGGAAACACTGTGGCCATTCGCGCAACTTTTTTAGCATGATTTTGCCGCAATGCTTTCGTGAGAAAGAGAATAGGATTTTCTAATGTTAGTCGTGTCGCACGAAAACCACGATTTCATGCGATGCAACAAAAACAAAGGCACCTTAGGGAGACAAGGGCAACAAGACATTGCAAATTGCGGCAATATAGAGAATGCCACGATTTTTTTTCTAGCTAGATATCAGAGAAAACATCGCTAATGTGATGGAATCCATAGGAAAGCATGGGCTTCACATATATGGGTTTTCTCGCACTATCGCATTGTCGCAAAATTGTGCGACTTTTGTCGCCCATGTGAAAGCAGCCTTAAGGAGAGCGCATAGAAGGTGAGTAAGGAGACTTATAAGGCCATGCATGCTCCGCTGGGAAATATGCAAATAAGGAAGATGGAACAATACCCCTTCAGCTCCACCAATAGGACAGGGAACGAGGAGTCTGGGGGTGTATTTCTTATACTTACCCGGGTCCTTTTTCTCCCTGGAGGTTAATGGTTGGTCTGTGAGCGTAACTCTGCTTCAGTCAGTCAAGACTGTTCTCTATGGCAGTGCATGCACATTGACTGAAGAGTCACCGGTGGTGACTGCGAGGGAATGAGGAGCCAGTTAGGAATAAAAAGTACACCCCTAGACTCCTCAGACCCTGTCCTATAGGCACCATTACTTACTTTATGCTAGTTATAGGGCGTGACAGGTTCCCTTTAAGTTGGTCATATGGCCATACAGCTAGGACCATATTCGCATCTGCATGATAGAGCCGAACAATGGAAATATGTATCGGTGATGTGAACGAGGCCTAAGGTGGCTATCTCCCTCCTGCACAAAACACATGCATCTTCAGAGAGTCGCGCGTATGCTTCACGTAGACGTGATTCTAAAATGCTTCAAAAAAACTTTTGGATATAGGGTGCAACCTATAGATACATATAATTACAGGAGATGGTTATTTGCCAAATTTCTGTTTATTTATAATAGCAGCATGTATACGCATTTCGAGGCCGGCAGACTTCTTGCTCAGTACCTGCCAGGGACATGTCTGAAGGCTGACGGTTATCCTTAGGAGAAGATTCAGCTGGGTATAACGGGACTTGGCGCTGGCTGTACCTACATAGGGACTTCCTTGATTCATTCAAAAATTTCTGCTTACTACCCTTCAAAAAGAGGGCATTGTCCTCCACTTCCTTTTCAATTTTTTTGTGCTGGGGTTGCACCATCATTCTACTATTCTGCTCCTTCAGATTCTGACGCTCTTTAACGGTGCCTGAAATCTGGAAGGCGGCTTTATAACTTAACACTAAAGATTCCATGAAACCATTGCTTTCTATTACAGTTTGCATATTCTCAGAACGTTGCCTCAGTCATACTGGTAATATATTGCATCTGTCCCTGACATATATAGCAGTAGCAGCATTACTTGGCTTTGCACGGGTCTATTTCGTATGTGTGTGTTTGAAAACTTTGCTACTGATATGAAGCCAACATCCAATAAAGTGCACCCTTTATTACAAGATACAATACATTTTATTCTAAGAGGATAATGTATTTACTTATTTACACAGAAAACATAAATTAGTCTTTCAGGTTCCACCTTGTCATAAATGTCAAGTCACCAAAGGTTTGTTATGCCGGGACCACTGCTGCGAACCATTATCATGGAGGTGTAGGAGTCCATGCACGACATTAACTCATGTTGGGATGGTATCCCATTTATAATCTAAGTAACATAAAAGCGATAGCCATCCTGGCAATTCCAGAAATCCATTGGAAACTGCAAGGCAACGTAGGACCTGTGAAATCTGTTTATCCTTTGCACCACATTGTCTCTCTTGTGCAGGACAATGTCGCGCCAATAAGTATTGTCCCTGCGCTTATGGCAACTTCATTGATGGTTGGTGCATTGACTTGGCATTTTGAATTATAATGAAAAGCAGCTTTATGCATATTGGCCCAGATAGAAGCTTTGTCGATTAGCATATCGCACCTGGTCAGCCTGGAGACGGACTCGGGTCTTCTGGGGAGTCTCTGCTTTCGGTCTGTCTCGCTGTTAGCTGTGACGCACCTAGGCAGCCTGGAGACTGACTTGGGTCTTCTAGGGAGTCTCTGCTGTCGGTCTGTCTCGCTGTTAGCTGTGACGCACCTGGGCAGCCTGGAGACGGGCTCGGGTCTTCTGGGGAGTCTTTGCTGTCGGTCTGTCTCGCTGTTGGCTGTGACGCACCTGGTCAGCATGGAGCTGGGCTCAGGTATTCTAGGGAGTCTCTGCTGTTGGTCTGTCTTGCTGATACTGTAGTCATGCAGGAGTTTTTCGTCCAATTACAAGGTTCCTTTTAGAAGCCATGACTTGTCTGAAATGGTTGCAATTTATGAGAATGATCAAATTTATAAGTAACAGTCTACTCGCAATTAGTAAAGAAACAGTCTGAACTGGATAGACATTTGTCTTTTTTCAGCCTTGCATACTATGTCATGTGCAGAAACTTGACATCTTGCCAGGGGCATCCCAGAGAGATTTTAATATTTGCTTTTGTTGTGTTTTTTTTTTTTTTTTTTTTTTTTTTTTTGTCGAATGGTAGAGAACTGAAAACTGGTCTGAAACCTTCTGAAGCGCTTGGTTTACCTATATGGCAAATTTGGTGCAAATTGGGCTAGTAGTCATTCGGCCATACATAAAGAACAGACAACAGAAATCCCTTTGTGATTATGTAGATAGAGATGGATTTATTATATAATCTGTCATGTTTTGAGTGTGGCATGTGCATGTTGCTAATGAGGACTTTGCTTCATCAATGTTCTTCTATAATTAGTGACAAAATTATATGTTAAGAACAGTGTGTTCAGAAGAATCCGCATGACCAATTAGGTGTCTCCTCTGCTGGTGCTTTCTATATTTAATTGCATTGAATGTACTTGATGAGCAGTGTCATTAAGGGAAACCCCTCCTTTTGTGGAGTACATCTCCCCCTCCACATTTTGTGAATGGATCGTTAGAGCATCATATCCCAAGTCTTGTATTAGAACATGTTGGGCTTACCCACTCTGTATTGTTTTGATACTGAATTAATACTTAAAATAGTTACCACTATATGTCATATTACTTTTTTTTCGGTGGTATTTGTGGCAGTTTTTTATGTGGTTTTTAAGGCCAAACCAGAGGTGGATTTAAGAGGAATTCTACAGGGAGGACCTATATTTCACCTTCCTAGTGTTAGCTTACAAAACTGTATGAGATTACTGCATTGTTTTATTAGTCTTTGTTAAGGTATGTTCACACAGTGGATTTTGGTACCAAAGTTGTATCCCCTTCATTCGAATGAGGATCCCCGTTGCTGTCTTCACAATGTGGATTCTTCTGCCACGGATTTGAAATCCGCATTGTGGAACGACAAAAAGTGACATGTAACTTCTTGCTGTGGATCCATGACTTAAAGGAGATGTCTCGAGGAAGCAGTTAATTTTTTTTTTTGCCCAGTCCCCCCCATTAAACACACATTACAAAGCCCCCCTGTAAATGACATTTCTAGCTGGTTCGTACTTACCGTTCCAGCGTTTCAGCAAGTTATAAAAGTTTCCTCAAGATGGCCGCCGGCTCTTTCCCAGTCGCTCGCTGCAGCCCGACGTGCGCGCTCCCGAGACGCCGCCAGCTGTGTCTCCATGGCAACCGGACGCATCGCAGCCGCCGACCAGACAGCAGGTAACCGGCGCTAGCCCCCGGCTCCCCAGCGCTAGCTCCCCCGGCGCAGCGACAGCCCCCCCCCCGGCCTAGCGCTAGCTCCCCCGGCCTAGCGACAGCCCCCCCGGCCTAGCGACAGCCCCCCCCATCGCAGCGACAGCCCCCCCCCCCGGCCTAGCGCTAGCTCCCCCGGCGCAGCGACAGCCCCCCCCCGGCCTAGCGCTAGCTCCCCCGGCCTAGCGACAGCCCCCCCGGCCTAGCGACAGCCCCCCCCATCGCAGCGACAGCCCCCCCGGCCTAGCGCTAGCTCCCCCGGCGCAGCGACAGCCCCCCCCGGCCTAGCGCTAGCTCCCCCGGCCTAGCGACAGCCCCCCCGGCCTAGCGACAGCCCCCCCATCGCAGCGACAGCCCCCCCGGCCTAGCGCTAGCTCCCCCGGCGCAGCGACAGCCCCCCCCGGCGCTGCGGCAGCCCCCCCCCCGGCGCAGCCCGGCGCAGCGGCAGCCCCCCCCGACCCATCACTTACCTGGGAGGCTTCTCGGGGCGGCTGGGCTGGGCTGGTCGTCTCCGCTGGGCAGCTCCAGTTTCTGCACCTTCCTCTAACAGAGGATGGTGCAGAATGGCCGCTTCAGCGCGCTCCCGAGCAGTGACAGCTCGTCTGCGCATGCGCAGAAGAGCTGTAGCGGGGAGCACACTGAAGCGGCTCGTGCTGAATGGAGAAGACCGGACTGCGCAAGCGCGTCTAAAAAAGCAAGCTGCCAGCGAATTTAGACGGAACCATGGAGACGAGGACGCTAGCAACGGAGCAGGTAAGTGGAATAACTTCTGTATGGCTCATATTTAATGCACAATGTACATTACAAAGTGCATTAATATGGCCATACGGAAGTGTATAACCCCACTTGGTTTCGCGAGACCACCCCTTTAAATTCCATATGGATTTTGTCCGTTCACAAGGGCTGAATCTGCGTGTGGCTTGGCTGTGGATTTTTACAGTGGTTTCAGAGGCGGAATCCACCATGTGAACAAACCCTTAAAAATCACCATTATAGCTTCTGCTCTAATTACATTCTTAAATGTGTTGTCTGGTTTAATAGAAAAAAATGTCATATGCCGTATTTTTCGTTCTATAAGACGCACCCACGTTGTAGAGGAGGAAAAAATACTTTGAACTCACCCAGGGACAGTGCAGGGGATAGGACCGGGCGACGGAGCAGCAGAGCTCGGAAACACCGAAGCTCCGTGACAGCGGCACTTATGTATGGGGCGAGGAGGGGAAGAAGATGATTGATGGAGGTAGGAAAGCAGCATGCCGGCACTCACCACCAATCAGCAGTATGTAGGGGGCTGCAGTGCAGAGGAGGGAGAATAGTAAATGATCGTGCGACCGCCAGCTTGAATTTTGGCATGTTCACTCTATAAGGTACACTGACACTCCCACCCCCTCCCCACCCCATCCACTTTGGGGGGGGGGGGGGAGAAAAGGGCGTCTTATAGAGTGACAAATACGGTAACTTACTAGGTCCTCTGTGCAGCATCATCATTTCTTGGTAAGACTGGCTACAAAGTGTCTGTCTATCTCCCTTGTCCTGCAGTGCAGAAACCTTCCATAAATATTAATGGAAAGTGTGTAATTCCTAATTCCTCCTGTGGAGGCACTGTAGGGACATTGCAGGCCTTCCCAAAGATTAGAGCTGATCACTGAGGTCTCTGTAGATGACCCTATGATTTACTGATTGCCAAGGAACCCCTTTAACACATACAGCTTTTTTTTGTTGTTGTATGTTTTATTTTTTGACTGCACAATACACTTAAAGGAGTTGTCTCGCGAAATCAAGTGGGTCTATACACTTCTGTATGGCCATATTAATGCACTTTGTAATATACATCGTGCATTAAATATGAGCCATACAGAAGTTATTCACTTACCTGCTCCGTTGCTAGCGTCCTCGTCTCCATGGTTCTGTCTAAATTCGCTGGCAGCTTGCTTTTTTAGACGCGCTTGCGCAGTCCGGTCTTCTCCTTTCAGCACGAGCCGCTTCAGTGTGCTCCCCGCTACAGCTCTTCTGCGCATGCGCAGACGAGCTGTCACTGCTCGGGAGCGCGCTGGAGCGGCCATTCTGTACCATCCTCTGTTAGAGGAAGGTGCAGAGCCGCTCAGCTGTCCCGAGAAGCCGCCCAGCTGTCCCGCCGTCCTGCTGCCCAGGTAAGTGATGGGCCGGGAGGGGGCTGTCGCTGTGCCGGGGGGGAGGGGGGGCTGTCGCTGTGCCGGGGGGGGCTGTTGCTGTGATGGGGCTGTCGCTGTGCCGGGGGGGGCTGCCGCTGTGCCGGGGGGGGGCTGCACCGGTTACCTGCTGCCTGGCGGTGGGTGACTGTGTGCCGTGGTCGGCCACGTTCAATCCAGGGGTCCGGTCGGCGGCTGCGGGGCGTCTGGTTGTCAGGGAGGCACAGCTGGTAGCGTCTCGGGAGCGTGCACGTCGGGCTACAGCAAGCGATGGGAAAAGAGCCGGCGGCCATCTTGGGAAAATTTTTATAAGTTGCTGAAACGCTGGAACTGTAAGTACAAACCAGCTAGAAAAGTCATTTACAGGGGGGCTTAGTAATGTATGCTTAATTAGGGGGACTGGGCAAAAAAAAAATTCACTGCTTCCTCGAGACAACCCCTTTAAGCAAAAACTGAAACGACGAGAAAATAAGATTGTACCCAATGAAGCTTGCAATTTAAAGTTGGCCATAGAAATAATGTACCTGCCAGACACCCAATCTGACTAGTCTACACACTATTCTGTGTTGTGTGCTCACCATTTTACCGTAAAAAGCGGTGCTGAATACTGTGTACCCCCCCCCCCCCAATAAATTTAGTGGAATCTACAACAGAGGTTTCTATTAGATCCTCCAATGCAGATGTGAACGAAGACGTATGGAAATTTCATCATGCCTGGTCCTTTTGTTCTCTGAGAGATCAGCCACTTCTAGAGGCACGTGGCTATCTAATGTATATAGCTGGACATTACGCCACTCTTGGTGCCAGTAGTGTTTGCTTGGTTTTATGTGTGTGTTTACTACTCTCCTCCAGATGATATCACTTTGTATTGTTTGTAGTAGGTGTTTGTATGTGAGAACAATGGAGAGGCAATGAGGAAACATCTGGGGACTAATAGTTGGCTGACATGAATTCATGGATGTAGACGGCGACATATATTTTCTATAAATGACTCCTATGTTTCCCAATATTACCCTGCCCTCGTTCTGGATATAAAAGATCAGATCTCTTATTTTGGGTCTTTGTAGATCTTGATTCACAAACAGGAATGTAGTGAGTAATGTAATGAGGCCTAGGTATCACCAAGTCTACGCAAGAGCATTGACTAAAGTGTGACCTCATCAGGCCAGTCATACAGTATCAGGTTTGAGCAGGACATTACCTTACTGTTTACATACCTGCACAATGACTAAAAAAGCATTTATACCTATAGTAAAAAAAAAAATCAAGATCTTGTCATTAGTTGTTTCTGGGTAGCCTCCTGCATGCGGGATTCCCGCAGTGGAATTCTTCCCGGTGCCAGCCCAGTGACCCCCTGCGTACCTGCCTGGTGGCTCTGCACAGCACTGCGGATGTGCCCGCCGGCACTCCATTGCGCATGCGCGATAGCTGTCTGCGCTCTGAAGTGATGCGGATCCTGCGATACTTCCACAGTGCTCACTGTGGAAGTGCTGCGAGATGGACAGCTTCCATTGACTTCAATGGAAGCCGGCCACGCGTAACCCACACAAAATCGCAGCACGCTGCGATTTATTCTCCGCGAGCGGAAAATCGCAATCGATTTCCGCTCTTTGAGATTAAATGGCGTTTTGCCATTGAACACTGTGGGCTGTATTTGCTGCAGAGTCCAGAGGCAGACGCCCGCCATGGACTCCGCAATGCAAATACGCCCGTGTGCAGGAAGCCTTACCAGTTAAAAACCTCTAAAGCCCTCACAGCCCTCCCAAGTGTTGGTCTCTTTTCCAGAAAGTTAGCATTGTTATCAAGTTACCACTTAAGTGCAGATTCTTCTATGAAAATAAGATGTATGTAATTATCATCACTAAGCGCTGCTGCGCCTGGGACATCAACTTCAGGAACTTCTATTTGTGTTGTGTGCAGAACTAAATGTGGAAACCTTTTCCTTTTATAGTCTCATTAGAAGAGAAGACCAGGAAGAAGAGTTTTTGCTACTTGCACATAATTGCCAACTTCTTGTGGTCTTTTTTTTTGTATGACCTCTTAGTGAGAGCTCACATGAGTGGGTCAGATTCCGCATGCAGGAGCTCCACAGCGGATTCTACCTGTGAGATCGGCCGGTGAGCCTGCATACCATCATGGAATTTGTAATTCTAATCCGGTCATGTGAGACCAGCATAAGGTTGCCTGTCCATGACAGTTGTGGTTTGCCGCAGCGGGAGCCGCCGCCCAGGAGCAGGAGTCGGCATACGGATCTCCGCGGTCCGCCGATCTGACCTAATGCTGCGAATTGCCGGCCGCGAGCAATGATTCTCGGCTCGTGGGCAGGGGGGCTGCGCTTTCCATAGCAACGCTACGGAAACTGTGCATTGCGTTCCCTGCGGCCGGATTATCGTTGCAGGGAGCGCAATGCAAACCCGCCTGTGAACAGGCAGCCTAAGGCTGGCTTCACACGGGAAGGTTTCACCGCCGAAATCTTGCGGTTTTGCCGCAGCGAAAAACTGCAAGATTTTTGCAGGATAAGCGCAACTCCAAAACCCGCAGCACTTGGCAGGTTTTTGAGCAGTTTTGCCGCATGCCTTTCTGTCAGCGCTGTGTAAGTAAGAGCTGTGATTGGATCGAGCGCCAGCCAATCACAGCCGGCACTCGATCATTTACAGCCAATCACAGCCTGACAGCGGGGGATGACAGAGCTGAGCAGAGAGGACGGTGGGGAGAATTGAAGCAGCTTGCCACACCGCCGCCAGGAACACAAAAATTGAAGCAGCTTTTCCCGGCTGGGAGGTGAGCATGGCATTTTTTTGTTTTGTTTAGTTTTTTTTTTTTTTAACCCTTCCCTGACTCAAGTATAAGCAAAGGGGGGGCTTTTTCAGCACAAAAAAATGTGCTGAAGAACGCAGCTTATACTTGAGTATATACAGTAGCTACAAATCTGTCCCGCAGCTCATTATAGGAATGTGCCAGTCAGTGATGAAGCAACAACAATAAAATATTAGGCAACTGCTATTTGTGTAACTCCTTAATTGCTGTAAAGCTGCTCTGAGGAGTTTCGCTGTGACACTGACTCTGATGTAACCGTGTATCAGGGCGCATTCACCTCGCTCCATGTACATAATTGTAAATTATGGGTTGTATTTTCACGCGAGTTCTGTGCCTCTCGGTGGGCAAAAATCAGACGACGTGAGTGAAAACGCAGAATTATGAAATCGATGATTTCCTTCCCGTTTATGATGTTTTCACTCCTGCGGTGTGGGGGAAAAAAGTCACAGCACGAAATTTCTTTCTGCATTTTTGCGGGTTTTTTTCTAGCCCATGTTTCCATATGGAGCCTCCTTTTTATTGCATCGCAACGCATGGACTTGCGATTTATTTTTTTTTGCAATGTGTTTTTAACATTAGAAACTCCTATTGACTTTCTTGTGATAAAATCGCGAGCGGTAGCAATGTGATGCGTGATTTTTTACAAGTAAAAGCATCGTTTATGCTTAAAAATTGCGTGCACACAAATGCAATTTTGCCGCAGTGATATCACAATAACCAGTGTGAAGGAGCCCTTAATCTGGTGCCTAAAATACAACTCTTAGTGAATGTGTTACATTACGCCCTCGCTTCTATATCACTCCTGGATATATTTGTTGCTGGCGTAGAGAGTTTTTGGCTGACTATGAAATTATGACTACTATAGTAGAGGCTACCAGTAGCCTCTCCAGGATGCTTATAATTCTCTTGTGACCTAGGATTCTGCAGCTACATCTACGTTGGCGGCTCTTCATAGAGGCAGGGGGTCACTAGTGAGGGATAGCATTCTATGATGATGATCAAACTACTAACGACGACATGTCCGTCCGTGAGTGAGTGGGTTTGTGAGTGACTTACATGCTCCACCCCTGATCACATGACGGTGATGTCATCACAGGTCCTTTATCCCTAGTGAGGGAGTTGCATGCTCGGACCCTGATCACATGACTGAGACATCACAGGTCTTGTATGCACACAGCTGTTGTCCGGTTAGGTGTTTGTTAGTATTCCATAGCAACTGAGGCCGCAAGGGGTTTGTAGTTCGTCTGTAATCTGCACAAGGATACTGGACCTTTGATGACGTCACTGTCATGTGATCAGGGGCCGAGCATGATGGTGACATCATCGCAGGTCCTTCATCTCCAGTGCTGTGCTGCTTCTGCTTGCTGTTGTATGGTATGAACTATGTATGTAGCAGTGCTGTGTGTGTGACATGCATGTAGCACAGCTGTCTGGCGCATTGCACCACCAGAAACACTGGTCCTATAACTTCCTAATAATTACTAGTAGACCATAATAGAAGCCATATGAAAAGTAATCCGCATCAAACAACCCCTTTACAGCACTATCCAGCGAGGTGCTAAACAAAAACGGACCTTTTTTTTTTTTTTTTTTTTTTACAAAAGTTTATTTTTATTGAAGCATTCTAAATGTCCTTTATGGTGAGCTGCCAATCACCACACACTTATACCACTTCCAGGACAAACAACCTAAAATATCCCCATCTGCCTTTTTTAGGCCAGTTTGTTAGTAGCCTCTTTTGTATACACTAATTTGTGTTGAAATTACAGCTGAGACTTGCAGCCACATCCGCAGGCATCAGGCTGCTGGTTTCCGTGTTATAGAATAAGCCCAGTTGTAGCATGAGGGAGCAGACAGTAATTGTATCTAATATCTAGGATGGGATAGCAGGGATGATACTGGAGCCGGTTTGGAGGCGCTCTGATGCTTCTGCGCACTATTCCATTTCAGCACTGAATAGCAGAACAGTATCGGCTTCACTCTTCTGCACTGATGACCTGGATACATTACTAAGGACTTGTGGTGAACCCGGCCATCTCCTGCTGATCAAATATTTACATAGGAACTTGTCGGCCGCAGGAAACTGGCTTCAGCACCTCATTCTTGGAAAATACGTCTGCGTTCCCATTTGTCTTCTACTTTCTGGAGTTGTTAAAGGGAAGGATAGCATAGCCCAAAGTGCTGTTCTCCCCAACCAATAATCCTTCAGGATTTCTGATCTGTTCAAATATGGATCTGTCATAAGTGTCAAGGCTCCATAATGTGACCGGCCTCTTATTATGACTGTATCCCTGGTGATTACTAATGGGAGGAGAACTGTAATGTCACATTCATTGGTTTACCAATTGTTAGGGCTCATTCACACGGCACATGCAGTTTTTGTCTGTGAAAGATGTATTTTTATTGCATTTAGGCAAGCGCAATATCTGACCGTCAATCACGGCCCAATATCGTGCTTGCAAACTTGAAACTTTGCCATGGATGCAAGGTGTTGGTTTTTTAACAAATCTGCCTCCCATTACTTTTTGGAAGTAGCGATTCCCAGCCGACAGCCGTGGCAGAGGATCATAGAGTTTCTTTTGTTCTGAATGGGGAAACCTCGCATTGTACGTGGTGCAATGCTGCCCCTGCCCCATTGAGAACAATAGAGGATGCGATGTGAGAGCACGCTGAAAGACAGGACGTGACGCGATTTTGCGCCACGATGCAGGAGAGCATCACTTATGTGTTTGACCCCATTCAAAGAAATTGGGTTCATATTCATGTGAGATTAGTGTGTCCCGCAATGCACGAATCTCGTGTGATATTTTTTTTTTTTTTTTTTCCCCCATGGACTTAGCTTTGTGAGGGCTTTTTTGCATCATGAGTTGTAGTTTTCATTGGTGCCATTTGGGATACATACTGCTTTTTTGGTGTGTCTGTGTGTCTGTGTGTGTCTGTGTCTGTGTCTGTGTGTTTTCTTTTTATTAACTTTTTTTACCATACAGGATAAATGTGTTCAACTCACAGGTTGTTACAGTTACAATGATACCAAATATGTAGATTTTTAAACAAATGCGGGAAGTGGGCAAAAGTTTTTAGTTTTTTTAATAACCCCATTAAAAGCTCTGATTTCTATAATAATGTAATACAGTATCACTTGCAATGTAAGCCATCCAGTTCCTGTGGCAAATCATCGGCCCTCCATGATTACACCACCAGTGAAGCACGCTCCTTCTGTGAACCCTTTACATGCTATGATCTACAATGTTTGCAGAATGTAAGGGGTTAAAAGCAGGGATTGATGGTCTCATAGAAGTTTTTATCCTGTTGCATTAAGTGCCCCCCCCCCCCCCGCCAGGACATAAACTTACATCCTGTGGCGTTAAGGGGTTAACCACTGTCTTTTGCCAACATGCGTAAAAACTGCATACCCCTGTTTCCCCGAAAACAAGACATGGTCGTTAATTAATTTTGGCTCTAAAAGCTTTTCCTTTTTTACGTGTATAGCTGTCTGGACACTATATTTAAATTGCCTTTTTCATTAAATGGGTTGTCCCACGAAAGCAAGTGGGGGTATACACTTCTGCATGGCCATATTAATGCACTTTGTAATGTACATCGTGCATTAATTATGAGCCATACAGAAGTTATACACTTATCCCCTCCGGCGCTGGCGTCCTCGTCTCCATGGATCCGTCTAAATTCGCCGTCTTCTGGCAATTTTAGACGCGCTTGCGCTGTGCGGTCTTCGTGGTGAATGGGGCCGCTCGTGCCGGAGAGCTGGTCCTCGTAGCTCCACCCCGTCACGTGTGCCGATTCCAGCCAATCAGGAGGCTGGAATCGGCAATGGACCGCACAGAGCCCACGGTGCACCATGGGAGAAGACCCGCGGTGCATCGTGGGTGAAGATCCCGGCGGCCATCTTGGTAAGGTAAGTAAGAAGTCGCCGCAGAGCGGGGATTCGGGTAAGCACTAAATGTTTTTTTTTTTTAACCCATCCCTTGTGTTTGTCTCGCGCCGAACGGGGGGCCTATTGAAGGAAAAAAAAACCCCGTTTCGGCGTGAGACAACCCCTTTAACTGTAACTTGGGCGTATTTTTGGAGTAGGGCTTGGATTTCAAGTATTCTCAAAAATCCTGAAAAATCATGCTAGGGCTTATTTTTGGGGAAACAGGGTTTTTTACATGTCTTTGGCTCAAGGAAAGAGTGGTTTTGCTCTAAAACGCATCTCGATGGACATTATGAAAGTTTGTTCTCATTACTTCATGAGTTCCTGAAGTCACAACTTCCACCATTCCCATTTGGAGAGGGTAGTTACTGATGTTTTTGGTTTTACTTGAGGATATCCTGGTCCTTCCATCTGTTTGATTTATCAGCATTTACAGCATACCCTCTGGCGGACCATTCTACCACAACATCAAAAGTTGAGCATACTCCCTTGCTATCTCTTGCTATTAACGTCTTGCTACTAAAGGAGGCGCTCTGCTTGTTTGTTGGCTTACTACAGGTACAGACACAGGCCGCCTGCAGACGGCCGGGTCGGATCCTGCTGCAGAATTTCCGCCCGGTGCGCAGGGGGCCATAAACAGATAAATTGGCAATAAAGCAATTCAATTTTGTTCGTTTTAGGGCATTCATATTTTTGTGTTTCATAGAAAATGGATATCTTTGTGTTAGAAATGTTTCCATAATCTACCTTGATGCAAATCTGATTTTCTTCTGCTCCTTGTAAAGTATACCTGAATTACTTGAATGGATCTCTCAAGGTTACTGAAACTTTGAAGACGTATACAAATCCTCAGGGTTATTTTCAGCTACTGATTGATTGCCGACTTCCATCTGCACATGCAGTTTCTAAATAGACTTGGTCAAGAGTGTGCTGATAATTGATGCACTTAGTCATAAAACGCAAACATTTAAGGGCCTCACAATAAGGTCACCCTGCTGTCTTTCTGAAGGAAAGCTCTTCATAGAATGGCCTTAATGTTCCCTCTGTTCTCCCCCCGCCGCTTAAGGAAACTAAGTGGTTGAGATTTTATATGGCCTTTTTATTTATATAAATAGAAAATGTGACATTTCATGGCTTTCTTGAAATGGGGTTTTCCAAGAAAAGATGTTGTCCCTTTTCTACAGTAAGAGGATAGCTAGCTGACTGCTCTGGATGAATGAAACCGTGGTGATACAATCGCTCCATTCATTGGAGTGTTGGAGAGAGCGGAGTAAAGCGTTATTAATTCTTATTCCATAATCTGGTGTGAATTGAGTAGCAGGCCGTGTGCATGACCACTGATCGACTCTTTCATGATCATTGGGGTCACAGTGGCCTTGTTCAGTTCCAGCCCAGGGGATAACCTCTTTTATTGTAGTAGTGACAGAATAAATTGCCAGCTACAGTGGAGACATCAAAACAGGAAGACCACTTTATTGTAGGTTTATGTGTTAGCCTGTTTACAGCCTTTTTTTATGATGATCTCTTGTAAATCTTCTATATCAGGCCCCACAAAAGTAGATCTCATGCTACAAAGACTTCATAGCTCTTGCTTTAACCCCTTAACACTATACATGCACATCTTCCAGGTGCAGGGTTTGTATGATGGGTGCGGGCTGTCTTTGCCAGCTGACACCTGCCCGCAACAGCACTTGTACCACCTCTAGTTTGGATGTAAGATGTGATTCTGGTGGGAATGGAGGCTCTAGTACTCTGTACCGTCTCTCGCTTGGATACAAGATGTGATTCAGGTGGCATGGAGGAATACAGGTTTCCTACTGGTATCCTGCGGCATAGCGCTCCACATTTGCTGATAAATCTGGTGACCAGAAAGCCATAAAACTATGTAAATGTTGTGGAGACATTCCTGTGACACCCTTGCTGCGTGCGGCCGAGGATTCTCCTGCTGGGAAATGCCTCTTTGAATCCCTGCCATGAGAGGAACACATGTGGCTGGAGGATGCCTAAGGCCACCTGCACCCGAGCGGGTCGGACCCCGCATGCGGGATTCCTGCAGCAGAATTCGACCCGGTGCCCAGCTGGCGACCCCAGCTTACCACTCTGCTGTCTTTTCTCTTCTGCTGTGAATGTAATGTCCGGAGCGCCGGCGGCACATGCACAGTGCAGAGGACGCTGCGCCGTCCCTATGGCGATGATTGCAGAATGGCTGAAGGGACAGACCGCTTCCATTGACTTCAATGGAAGCCGGACGTGCGTAGCCTGCACAAAGTCGCAGCATGCTGCGATTTGTCCCTGTGAGCGGAAAATCGCAATTGATTTCCAGTCGTGAACAAGAAATGCTTCCTTTGTAACAAATGATATTAGTATTGGTGTTCTTGTTGTTTTGGATGTATTTATATAATATATTAGAGCTATACTTTTTGCTCTGTGTGTAATGGTCCTGCAAACTTCTTTTCAGTTGCTCACCCTTATACCGCTATTCAAGTCATGTGCATTTTTATTTTACATTTTTTCCCCTTAGCACTCCTGCATAAGAGTCAGACAATCATCTAGTTATATATATGGAACAGACAAAACTTTGCATCAATGTGTTCTGTTTTTTTTTGTAACTATTTACCATGATCTTCACTTAAAATTTGAGGGTTATGAGGAGAACTGGAGGTAGGAAGAAAGTAAGGTCATAAATCCATCAGCATGTAATGTATCGTGAAAACAACCCGTGCACCAATAAACAAATTCTGAACTTCTTTCAAGCCGGCTCTTCCGCTTGATGTTGTGCCAATTAAGAGAGGGTAGTCACATGAAGAAAGCTTAGCTTCAGGCTCAGCTCATAAATGTTACACAAAGGCTTTTGTTCTAACAGAATTTTAGAACAATCTGTTCCAAGCAGATTATTTAGCAGAAAATGTGGTGACAAGGTCATTATCTGTTATTTCTGACGATTGATGTACTGTAATGTAGCAAAATTGACTCAATTGATTCTAAAATTGGCTTGGCAGTGTGCCCACCATTGTGACAGAACACTATTTTCTTAGGAAGGATCACTATATGACAGGCCAGCTCACACAGCCGTAAGTAGATACACGCGAGCACCTAACAAGTGCGCAATGACGTGTACCTGCTGCGTGCTGCTAAGCTCACACGAACGGATTGGATGCCGCATGGCGGAGGCCTGCAGCGGATTCAGGCTGTGACCCTGCATACAGCACTAACCTGTATTGTGGCGGCTTGCTGTTGGTCATGAACAGTACAGGGTCTTCTTTTCTTTGTATTTCCCGTGCCATCGCTTAGTGATGACGTGGGTACCTGCAGCCCATACGCACGGTTAATTGTATATGGGCTGCGGTTCAGATGCCTCCAATGACTTTAATGGAGGCCGTCTGCATTAATAGAGCATGCTGCAATTTTCCTTCCGCTTGTAGAATACGCAATTCGTATCCGTGAATGTTAAAGAAAAATTGACAGTACATATCTTTCAATGTCCGAGGTTTAACGCGGATTGTCTGCACCGATCGCGAATTCATAATCCGCAATTCAAATCCAGTCATGTGAGAGCGGTGGTGCAGTACCAGGGCTTGTCTGCCTCCAAATGACCTCCCCGTTTGCACACAAGGAGCCTTTTGGATAGCAGATTAATAGCCCTATTCTAGAAAGTGTTTCAAGCCCTATAAGAAATTCAGCTTTTATGGTACATTCACACAAAGGCCGCCTGCAAGCAAAATCCATTCCTGGCAGCAGGGGCGTCTGTACGTACCTGCTTTCTCTTCTCTTTATCTGTACTGCGACTGGTCTGCACGGCTTCCATCGGACATGTGCAGTACACATTTTTTTTTTTTTTTCGAACTCCTGCTTTTTGCCACATCATAGCCTAGCGATGATGCGGAATCCGCGACTTTTCCACAATATGAATTGCGGAAGGGCCCCCAGATCAGACGACTTCAATGGGAGCATGCTGCGATTTTTGTTTTATTTTTTTGTTTTCCGCTCCTGTGCATGGAGAATCACTTTTCCATAGCATGCTGTGGATTTGCTGCGGAACCCGGAGACAGATAACCGCCACGGATTCCACAATACAAATCCGCCCGTGTGCAAGCAGCCATAGCTGATTTGCTGCAGCATTCACTATTTCAATTGAATTCTAATGGAATGGGTGAAATCTGCTGCAGGTCAGCGCCAAAATTTACAACAAAATCCACAGCAAATTGGCTGAAATTGGGTGAAAGCATCTTTATATTGGTTCCAGTGCATGAAATGGATGGCAACGGAGCGTACCCAAGTCTTGCCTTTTTAATATTGGGTAAATTTAATGAAATGACAAGTAGTCGTATTTTGGCAGTGGTACATGTCAGAACTTGCACAGATGGAGCAGTGTTAATTGAAAGCATGGCATAACCTGGTGCTTGGCACATGGACCCTGCAATGTACTTGTGTGTATATTGTGTGGGCAGAACTGATACTGTGCAGTTTGCCTCTTCTGCAGCATGCTGGCAGGCACTGTGCCACAATTCTTTTATGTACCCGCCACCTCTCTGTGTGTTGGCAGAAGTGTCTTGCACATTGTGCTTTGCAGTTCTGACTTTTTTGTCTTGGGTCTAGATTTGTGGTTTTCATTTTTATTGGCAAGTTTCGCATAAAGTAAAGGATGTTTTAACACTAACTAACATAAAAAATGTGAACATCTTGTTGCCCTACTTAAAATATTGCAGTTAAAGAGCGCCCAATACTTTAAGAGATCATCTATTTGACTGGATGGTCTGACTGGGTGATTAAAATATATCGTTCCCATAAGCAGAATAAGAAATATGTCTCATTCCTTCCTGGTAACTTTGTGAATGTATTTCAGCCAGTGGGATTCTTTCACACTTCTAATGAACACCAAGGCCATGTGTCCACATATAATGGTGGTCGTCGGCAAAAGAAGAAATCTGCAAGAGAAATCCACAGATTTTCCAGCAGCTTGTGAGTTAGCTAAAATTTCCTAATTGGATTTTTACTGACGGTGATACCATTGTTTAAAAAAAGAAAAAAAGTAGCACAACTGAAAAGAAAAAAGCCAATAACAGGAGGCACTGTCATATTGGTTGTCACTTAAATTAGCTTTTCAGAAACCAATGCTGAAATGTCACTTTGTTACTGAGTAAACATGTTCAGAAGATGCATGACAGTTGGCCTCCAGTTTCCGGCTGTCACTTATCCAAAAATATCCGCCCGAGCAAAATAGAAGAATTCCAATATCTCTAAGTAAAATAACGTAGATGATCAACCTTTGCCTACTAAGTTATCTTCTGATTGATGGATATGAAGTAAAAGGCAATCCCTTCCCACTGGAGCTCCTACCTTTGCTGAGAAGTCCACCAAGACTTATCCCATCTAAAGGAGGCGGGGAGGAGAGGGGGTCCTAAGAAGATTAGAGAAATTGCTATCTTGTGAGTAAACAGACGCTCTGTGTTGGGTCTCCTTTTTTCTTTTTTTTCTTTCTTTAGTATACAAAGTCACAATGAGCTTTGTATAAGAAAAAAACTCACTATGATCGTGAATTCTTTTTAATTAACGTTTTGCTTTAATTGAACTTCAGATATCTCATTAAAAACAAGAAGAATGGAAGGATAAGACGGGGCCTTTAATGGTTTTAATCAACTTAGGAGAACAAATTGTTTCTCGATTAATCTTGCTTTAGTATGCAACACAATCATCCGGCATGAGATCGCACTGAGCATGTAAATTAAGGAGTATTTTGTATAACTGGGCAAAGGGCCATCCAAAGTGGAGGCCTTAAAGCCCACTTACTTGGAATAATGACCAACTGGCATAGAGATAATGTTGGATCTACTTACTGCAGGTGTTGAAACAGCCGAGGACTGGTGATAAATGTCCAGGGTTAGAATACACCTTCAGACTAGACTCGCACATCCAGTTTGGGATTGAGTTTATTTTAAAGGGAGTCTGTCAGCAGGTTTGCTAATGCACAATTGCTAGCAGCTAGCGCTAGGTAGAGGCAAGGGAGAGGGAAGTTATCATATCTGTGTCTATGACTTTTTAATTCAAGCGGGCACATAGAAAATAAATCTTCAGGTCACTACTGCTGCAAGTATTGCAAGGGCAGGACTTGTCTGCAGCGCTCTGTTCATTGCGTTGCTCCACTGATCCTTCTCTATTGTAGCGGTTTCAGACACTATGGTGGAGCCTAAATTGTAGTAGCCACAGGCCTTGAGAGCAGTTGGGGAAGAGCCAGGAGTCAACAATTTGCTGTCTCAATTCGCAGTACAGATGGGGGACGCGGGTAATGTAGTCAGAAGGGAAGCCAGGGGTCAGCAATGGGAGGCTTCAGTTGAATAGCAGAGGAGCAGGCAGAAGTAGAGCTTGATCAAGGCTTGGAGCACAATAATCATGCACTGGTGCAGTGGCAGGGTCAGGCTTTTATAATGAGTTTAATTAGGAACAGAAGCGGGGTTAGAACAGGGGCTGGGTTTGCAGGATCTGAGAACAAGTCAAAAGTCATGCAGAGTAACTGTCCAAAGGCTGAATGGCTCAGTAGTGAGACCTACCAACTGGAGTGCAGGTTCCATGTTCGATCCCTGACACCTGTACTCTGATTGCCAGCTTTCCCCTGGTTGGACACAACAGCTGTCAGAGCTGTGGAGCACTTCAGAGACAAGTCCTGACCTCCTAGCACTCGTATTTGTTAAAATAAAGTCAGACACAGGATTTTCATCAGCAAAACTGCTGACAAAACCCCTGTAAATTACATCCAGGTGTGGATTATAAAGGAAATTGGGATAAACAAAAAGGACAGCAATGCTAAATATATACAAGCTGTAATGTCTGGGGGATTAGTCACTCACTAGGATCACCATCTTCACGCATAAGGCAGTTGGTGCACAAAGTAAATTTAGACAACTTCACACAGATGTTTCTTTTCAGTCTGGCTCCTGCCAGCTTTAGGCTGCCTGTCCACGGACTTTATTGAATTGCGTTCCGCGTGGCGATAATCCGTCCGCGGGGAACGCAGTGCACACTTTTCATAGCGTTGCTATGGAAAGCGCCGCCACCCTGTCCACGAGCGGAGAATCATTGCGATTTTTCCACTCATGCTGCGAATTGCCGTGATTCTCCGTGGTTAGCCTATCTGTCAGATAGGCTGACAGCCGAGATCTGTCTGCCGGCTCCTGCTCCTGGGCGGCGGCAGAGATCTGCCGCGGGATACCGCAACGCCCGTTGACAGGCCGTCTTACTATGACTGTGAAAACAACGGGTGATAGCGCAGATTTTTCTTAGCGCTGCATGCCTTGAGTAAAAACCTCGCAAATGAGTATGAAACCATTGAAAATCATTAGTTTCATAATCATGTGTTTTCACTCCCTCTCGCATCGCAAGAAAACCTATCGCTAGTGGGTAGGACCCCTGACGGAGTTTATGGTGCTGTAGGGAAGTAGTTTGGGTTAGCCTTTACATAGTGTATCCCTTGGATCCCATCTGACTTGTACAAGACACACACATATATGAATGGTATGCCTACTGTCAAGGTCAGCAGTATACATCTTGTTTTACAGATCGTACTCTTGTATCCAGTGTCCTTGGGGACATTATTAATAGTGTTTATCTGCCAGTAGTGCCTGGGTGCAGTCATAGGGAACTAATGTTCTGCATGTTACCCCAGGGGTTACATGACATAGTTTTGCCAACAGAGGTAGACTGGAACTGTTCAGCATGTCAGATGGACAGGTGCAAGAACAAATATCTGTACATCTGCTTACTGTATCTGGCTGGATTTTCAGGTAGACATTTTAAAGGGTAATTCTATGTTAACGTTTCTTCTGTCAGCTATACCTATTGCTTCAGGGGTTTTAGAAAACTTGTATTTCATAAATAAAAGCAAAAATAAATGACCCAGGAGCCATTGGCTCGCAAGTTGAAGAATTTAGGAGCCAAATAAAATTTTTAGCTGCCATTTTTATAAGGGCTCATTCACATGGGCGTATTAGCGCTCCATATTACGTGCCTCAAGAAAAATCGCAGCACGTCCTACTTTGGTCAGTATTACAAACCCAAATTGCCTATTAGAGTCAATAGGATTGCTTAAATTCGCAGTGAATATATGAGGACAGGAGACATTTTATGGGACCTTCAGTTTCACGGACTGAAACTGCATAAGCCCATGTGAATGAGCCCTAAGTGTAACTACTCCTTAACATGGCTAGGGAGCTCTATGCACTATAATGGTGTTTATCCCTTTCCACCTCTTTAGCAGCAAGCCCCCTTCCTTGGAGGGTGGCTAGGGTGCCTTGGTAGTGCTGGCAGAGCTGTGCCACCAACTGTCAGTTGCTGGACAGAGTGGTGTGGAGATGTGCGTCGGAGCTCAGAGTCTAAGATGGCATCTGCTCCCTGTGCTGGCGCCACCCCCTGTGCCAGGCACTGGCTATGTCCCCCAGGATAAGTGGAGAGCCATTCCTTCTGCGTCCGCTCTGACTCTAAAATGATGTGGCAGCCCAGATTTGGCCCGCGGGCATTGAGTTTGAAAAAGGCTTTAAATGGTCAGTGACTGTTTGTTGCAAGTTTGGCCACACACTTTGCCTAAAACTGTGCAGCTATTAAAGGGGTTGTCCCACGCCGAAACTTTTTTTTTTTTTTTCAATAGCCCCCCCCGTTCGGTGCGAGACAAACCAGATGCAGGGGTTAAAAAAAAACAAAAACGGATAGTATTTACCCGAATCCCCGCGCTCCGGTGACTTCTTACTTACCTTGCGAAGATGGCCGCCGGGATCTTCACCCACGGTGGACCGCAGGTCTTCTCCCATGGTGCACCGTGGGCTCTGTGCGTTCCATTGCCGATTCCAGCCTCTTGATTGGCTGGAATCGGCACACGTGACGGGGCGGAGCTACGAGGAGCAGCTCTCCAGCACGAGCGGCCCCATTCAGAAGGGAGAAGACCGGACTGCGCAAGCGCGTCTAATCGGGAGATTAGACGCTGAAATTAGACGGCACCATGGAGACGGGGACGCTCGCAACGGAACAGGTAAGTGAATAACTTCTGTATGGCTCATAATTAATGCATGATGTACATTACAAAGTGCATTAATATGGCCATACAGAAGTGTATACCCCCACTTGCTTTCGCGGGACAACCCCTTTAACCATGAACCATCGGTAAGCACTTCAATAATTCATTAGTTGCATGGAGCTGGAGCCTTCAGCTGCATCTTTGGCTCATCTCAGATGTGCGGTAGCTGGACAGGAGACTCTGTGTGGGGCCCTGCATTGACAGTGAAAATTAAATCTCTATGATATGGTTTATATTACAGTAATTAAAAAAAAAAAAATAACCAAGTGCATAGCAATTCATCTCCATTACTGGGGCATACCGAATTTCTCATTCAAATAGCCAATTGTTTGTTGGTAGTCACATAATTAGTACTAACCATATACAGGCAAGGTATTTGAAGTGACAATTTTATTACACGCACACCTAAAGTTTCTGCTAAGAAACAAATAAGGGAGCTGGAGTAATACCTCCACAGTGCCACCTATTGGAAGGCAGCATTCCGTCAAGCCAAAGTTAGACTCTTTATACAAGCCTTGTAACAATGACTAGGAATTAAAAGCAAAGCCAGACTCCATGCACAGACAGCTGTTTCAGGGTATTTGCCCTTCATCAGTGTACAGTAGGAGTCTGGCTTCAGTAGTGAGAGGCCTGGGATGGGGGTCAGAAACGCTATGTTTTCTCCTTAGGGAGCGCACCTAGACGGTGAGTGAGGAGACTCAGCAGGCCATTCATGCTCCTACCCAGAGAAGCGGAGGTTGTCCAGTTGCTGCACCAGTTGCCGGTTTGGAAGAGTACCATTGTTAGCAGGAGGGAAAAAATAATAAAATAACAAGCTACAGAGTTTTAAAAGTTATTTGGGGAACTCAAAATCAAGTGTGAAAAAAAAAAAAATACTGTATATGAGAACCGATGGAGACGTAACCCACACAGCCTTATGCTTGGAAGTTTACAATGGTTATAGATCCATTACAAGAGCCCATACACATTACTCTTAAGATTTTTCAAAACACACAATTTCATCCAAAATGATAGTTGAAATTTTAACAGTTGTTTTAGGCGACTGATGAGATATTATGCCATCACTGCCGGAGAAGTCATCTAGGATGGGTTTTGATGCGTTTGGCTGTTACACAAATGATTGTTCGTTGGCCGTATTGTTGAACATGTATGTATGGTCAGTTCAAATGACTGTAACAACCAATATGGAGTAAAATGTGTATGGCTGCATCTGTGAAACACTCCACCAGGTGATCATTCAACTGTTGTTTAACTATCAACCTACTTCTATTTATTATGTAAAGCCAACTTTTTGACATTTACTGTATTTTCCAGCGTATAAGACGACCCCCCATCTGTCAACGTATATGCTGGGAATACGCTGTGAAAAAAAAAAATCAACACTACCCTCCTGCGGCACTTCTGCTGGCTGTCGCTCCCTCCTCCACGCCAACAGAGCATTGCTTTCTGGATGCTGGGCTTGAATGCCCCGCCTCCAGAAAGCTGATGCTCTGATTGGCTGACGCCGCACTGAGTTAGCCAACGAAAGGCGGCGCTGCATTACCAATCACAGCCATTCAATGACGTCAATTGAATGGCTGTATAAGACAACCCCCGACTTTGGAGATTTTCTGTGGTTAAAAAGTCGTCTTATTGTTTCTTTTATCTTTGTATGTCTTACAAGGTCCTAATAAAAACTATTTTGTGAAGAAAAAAAAAGTCGTCTTATACGCCGGAAAATACTGTGTTTTTTTTTTTTTTTGTTTTTTTTCTTGTGTATCAGTTTTAAAAAAATCCCTAAGTAAATCAACTAGATACAGCAAAATAGAAAAAACTCCTCCTGCGCTTGAAAAAGCATGCTTGAAAAAGGCGCTGATACTAGTGCCGAAACGCGTTGCAAGACTTTTATATGTTTTTTATGTACAATTGTACAATTAAATATATTTTACTATACACTGTGGAGACTTGGTAGTTTCCTTTATTGGATCACAGGACCCTGAAGAAAGAGAGCGCAGGAGGAGTTTTTTCTATTTTGCTGTATCTGCTTTCTTCCCCATTGTGTGGTGCAATACCCACTGGGGCTCTCCCTACTGCTGCATCTCCTCGTTTGAGGATTTTTTGAGGATCCTGCATAAATGAACATCTTTAGTTCTACAGGCGACCGGGGATCATCGGTGCAAGCGGGTTATTCTCCCCGAGGTGGAGATCCCGCTTTTGCACCAGGTGAGTAAAAACCCCTTTATTCTGTGATAACGGATTCCTGTGTGGTGGCGCGGATCTACGTTTTGTAAGTAAATCAACTGTGGGAAAGAAAAGAGAATCTACTGAACAAATGATACATGCTAGATCCAGCTAATTGCCTTCCCATTCCCATCAGCTATTCATGTATCCACTAGATAGGTGAAAAATGCTGGATTGGACCCCCACAAGATTGGTGAAAATGCCTTAAGGCCCATTTAGACACAATTAGCACTCAAAAGCCGTCTTTTGAGCGATTATCGTTGTGTCTAACAACACTGACATCGTGCAGTTTTCAGTATGCCGTCGCTCATCCTTGTCTTTCAGCATGTTGAAAGACAATGATCAGCCTTATCAGGAATTCACAGCTTGATACAGCTGATACTATTGTTTCAGCTGCATCCCGCTACCTGAACACAGGTGGGGTATGAAGAACAGGGCGGTCCAGCTGTGTTCTTCATACCCCGCTTGTAGAGCTCGGCTGTATACCAGCCGGGCGCTCCGAGCAGAGAACAGCTGGATGCAGAAGACAAGCTGCCCCGCTAGTCTTCTACATCCCCCACTTGGAGCGCAAGCTGATCACTCAACGTTTGAGCGAACATCTTGCCGTTTAATGCACACAACGATTGTCGCTCAAAAGACATCTTTTGAGCGATAATCGTTGTGTCTACATGGGCCCTTTAGACTGCAGTAGCAGATAACTGAAACTAGCCAAGTGTTGTGATCTTAGGTGTAAGAAAGTCGAAAATTGGTCTTGGTGTAAGAACATGGATAATGTGGTTCTTTTTAAATAGTTTTTTTTGTTTTTGTTTTTTAAAGCATCAGTTTATAAATGAACTGAAGACTTAATGCATCTCTAACAGAAGTCAAGATGTCAGCAGTATTTTGAGTCTTGTTGGTGACGTATAGCAGTGTGACTATATGTCATTGTTACATGGTTATTTCCTACGAGTGTTTGTTCTTTCCTTGACTCTATTCCTGAGCCTGCAGTTTCTGCTCTGCATCAGCACATAACTATATGCAGTTACCAGCCCTTGTGTTCCCCAACTCAACAAGAGTAGACTCTCATGTAGTCTGTCCTGACATACCGAGAGAACAAGTCTGTTCAGCTTATCACATAGCTCAGGTAATTTGTGCTCACTCTAGGTAATCTGTATGAGTCACCTGATCCAACATAGCGCAGTTTGTTTAACTATTGAAAATGGTTGTATAGTTGAAAATATATTGTCTATATCGGTCTAACCAATGTTATCAATACTCCTAATGTAGAAACAAAGTCTGCTACACACCATCACTTCAATTTTGGTTCTGGTTCATGAAAAAGTTTTCTATTGTGTATCAGCAACATGTGAACATATGCTTCAGCACACTTGACACGGAATGTTCTGCAGGTAGATCCTGACACTTGGCCTTGAGATCAGGATGCTGGAAGGTATTTGCAAAGAAAGCAAATAGCTGGCTACTATTGTACTATAAATAAAAAATGTGTGTACGTATTGTAGCCGTGAGCGGTTATCCGTTTTTACACGGGCCGACCGTCTTTGAAAGGACTACACGAGTACTAACTTCACCCCTAAGATAATCAGCGCTTGTGCAGAGCGTGCAAACTGAAAGGCTTGCTAGCGTCTCGTCTGCTTATTGATCAGCGCTTCACCTCCTATGGGCAGTGCTGAGCGGTGAGCAGTTACACAGGACGAAAAGCCAACAAGGTTTTTTTAAGCTTTTTAGTTTTTTTTCCGTTTAAACGAATTTTGAATGATAATCGTTATGTGTAAATGAGCCTCAACTAGAAACCAAATATTAAGTGTTCCAGGACTTCAAAACTCTGGGGTCATATTAGCATTTCTTGGTTATCCAACAGTTGGAATGGATGCTAGATATGACTGTTAGGCTGGGCCCACACGAACGTAACTTCACCGCATATTACGAGTGTGATAAATTGAATCAATGAAAGTACATTGATTTTTATTGATTCATTCACGCTTGTGAATATGTGTGCAAAACAGAACACGGCATATCCTATTTTCCCACGTATTATGTGGGATCAAGCCCATTGTTCTCTATGGGCATGTAATCAATGCTGTATATGCGCAATTACATTGTGTATGTGCAACATCTCTATGCGCCGTTGCGAAGCGACAGAGCGGGAAATTTAGACAAAAGACTAAGCGTGACAGCGAGTGTGAGATACGCTGTCATACGCAGTCCATAATCCCTGCCGGCTCCACACGCTTACAGTCCTCTGCTCTTAGTCTGACAAAAGATACTTTGTGTATTCTGTCGGTGTAGAGCCTAGGGCCCCAACTTTGTATACCTTTTGTATGAATGACAATGAACTCAAAAATAAAGGAGAGACATATAAAATATGGTGAAAAAAATCACAAGTTTGTAAACCTATACTGATATCTACTTTAACCACTTAAGTAGGTGTTTGTTTTCTTTTCTTCATTTTTTCCTTTTTCTCTTCACTTTTAAAAAAAATCCCAACTCTTGTTTTTCTATTGACACACAGTAGCTGTTTGAGGGCTTGTTTTTTGTGGGATTACTTGTATTTTTAATGGTACCATATAATGTACTGAAAAACTTTTAAGACTTTCTAAGTGGAGTGAAATGGGAAGACACAATTCTGCCATCTGTGGGTGGGAAGTCTTGTCTTCACAGCATACACATTGCGGCAAAAATGACATAACTTTATTCTGTGTAACAGTTCATTTACGGCAATGCTAAATTTATATAATTTATTTTTTGTTGTGCTACTTAAATAGTTTTGAAATTAATTTTTTATAGTTGTGTGAAGGCTCATTTTTTTTCCAAGACGTCCTGAAATGTCTTATTGGTACCGTTTTGGAGTTCATGTGACTCTTTGATTGCTTTTTATTAATTTTTTTTCCTTAAGATTGGATGACCAAAAAAAACGCAACTCTGGCGTTGGGTAATTTTTTTATTTTATTTTTTTAACATTTTTTTTACTGACAGTGTTCACCGTGCAAGATAAATAATGTGTTTTTAGATTGGACTTTTATGGAATCAAGAATAACAAATATGCTTTTATATATGTTTTAATTTATTTTTATTCATATTGGAAAAATGGGAGTTTTAAACTTTTTTATTTTTTTTCCAATAATTTTTACTCCTTAGTCCCCATAGTGGACTTTAACTTGGGATCGTTTGATCACTTAGAGTGTAATACTATACCAAATTTTGAAAGACAGTCTATGAAGGAATGCCATGCCTTGATAGGCATTCATTCATGACAGCCCTGGAGACCTTCAGTTTGGGACTCCTGAACCACGATCAGGGCATTTAAATGCCACTGTCAGAATTGTCAGCTGCATTTAAAGGGTTAACAGTCACGATCAGCAATGGCTGATCGCGGCTGTTGCAGGCAGATGTTTGCTATCAGACAGGTGGCACCTGCTTCATATAAACCCTGCACCCCCAGGACGTAACGGCATGTCTTATAGTGTTAAGGTAAATGTGACACTGGTAATATACCATTAAAATTGACACTATTCAATGTTTAAATGTTTTTTAGGGGAATGAAAAAAAATTCCAGGTTCAGAATTGTGTGAAAGAGAGAAAAAATACATACTTGGCAGCTGCAGTGGTTCCCCGGCCAGCCCTGGTGCCCACTGTTTGGAACCTGGAAGAAGCAGTCTGGCAGTCACATGCTGTTCATCATGCACATTGCCGCTCAGCCAATCGTACGTAGTCTTCAGCAGAAAAAATTGTAGCTGAAGCCTGTGATTGGCTCAATGGTTATATGCACAATGAATGGCGTGCAACCGCCAGCCGCTTCTGTGTTTCGAGCGGTGGGAACCGGGGTTCTAGTTCTGGATGGCGGGCAGCGGGAGTAGTATGCAACTTTTTTTTTTTTTTTTTACACTTCTGATCCTGGATTTTTCTAGAATACCCCTTTTAAGGAATGACTGCAATAATGTACATTGCCAAAATCCTATGCCAAAGCAAACAGCGAGGGATCACAAGTCACATGTGGCTCCTAGCCAATAGTCAGGGATCACTGCTGCACAGAATTTTTGTGTTGAATAGCTTATGATGTTTGTTTTTTTTTTTTTTTTAACATTAACATTTGTCAGAATTTTAGCAGATTTTATTTTATTTTTCTCCGTTTTTAGTTCTTGCACATATATTGCCATGTTTTTTATATTTAATGTTTTTTTTTTTTCCGATGACCAACTGTTTTTGAATCTCTTGCAGGAACTGGTGACACTGTGGTAATAATGGTTGGCTACTCAAAAGGAATGGATATCGTGGAGCTTCTGAGAAGAAACATACCAGTAAAGATGATCATCACAGTGGGCACCAGGCATGTCCAGGAATTCATCAGTGGTCAGTCAGTGGTGTTTGTAGCCATTGCCTTTATCACAATGATGATTATATCCCTGGCCTGGTTAATCTTCTACTACATCCAACGCTTCCTATATACTGGAGCTCAGTATGGAAATCAGGTGACTATATAATTGCTGGCCTTATACATTCACTAGCCCTCAGCTTAGTTTTTCAACGGAGAGCGGAATAAGCTGCTGCCAGATCCCTATGCCACGGCTTATTTTGAGAACAAAGGATTGGGCATATCCAGTATGCCCAAATATTTCCACTGACCTACTATTAGGGGACAGTTTCGGGACCCCCGTACTTTTGTAGTTGTGGGCTGATTTCACCAAAGTTAGAGGCCAACAGATATCTAATGTGTGTGACCAGCTATGGTCTTATTTACTCTTTGATTTCTTACACTGGACTTTGTAATTCATATTAATCTATGGACAACCACATGTGGGTATATAAAATCATATCGTGAAGATGAAATTATTTGTAATATGTTTTACTGTCATTAATTTACTTTATGTTTTGTTTTAAAGAGTAACCGGAAAGAAACCAAAAAAGCCATCAGCCAACTTCAGCTGCATAGAGTAAAGAGAGGAGAGAAGGTATATGTCTGTTTGTATTGATTTTGCCCCCCCCCCCCCCCCCCCACTCCCTATATGTTTCAAATGTGTTCATAAGTAGAAAGCTGAAAAAAACAAAGATAGGGGTGGAGCTACCTGAATGGATGAATGGTTTGAAAAAATTATACCCTGTTTTGGTAGGTAGAGGAACGTATAGAAGATGTGATTCTTCTCTCTCGTTAAGATGGTGGGTCTTAAAAAAGACCTACTTGTTCGGGTGCAGCCAACCCAATGATAGTCGCACTGGCAGGTGAGGCTACTCTGATGGATTGGTGAAGAAAAAATGTGATGGGTGTAGGAGCAGCTGCCCAAAATATAAAGTTCAGGACAATACAAGAAGTAAGCTCAGCTTCTTTGTTTTATTTTAAACCAGCATAAAAAGACGCGTTTCGGGGCAATGTCACTTCCTCACTTATAGATGGGGATGCACCTGGTGTTGGCTGCTGGTATGTGCATGGTATGCACCCATCACTTTTTTTTTTCTCTACTAAAGGTATTCATTGGATTTTCAGCACAGAATGTCGCAACAATCTGCCAAGATAAGCTGCCGCAGGGGGATACAAAGGCACCTAAATAGGAGTATATGCAGGAAGATGCAAGTAAATGCGGTATACAATTAATAAACCTATCAACTATCCAAAATAATGAAATAAATAATACATTGCTACTTGCGCAGCTAAGGCCATTCTCAAACGTGTTCAGAAAACGCCATTCGAAGTCGCGGTGTTTTACCGCAATTTCGAGTGGCGTTTTTGAACACATTGTGCTGTGTTTTGACAGCACTTTTTAACGCACCTCATCATTGTAATTGGTGATGGGGTGCGTTAAATGCTAAAAAAAACACTGAAACATAGAGCACACAGCGCTTGAAAATCACCACGTTCAAGTGCGTGTTCTTTTTATTACCCGCGCACACCCCTATTTTTATTTCCAATCGGTACGTTCGGGACGCAGTACATACGCAATAACACTGCACATGTACAGCATTGTGCAGGCAAAAACGCGACAATGCGAAGAGATACATAGTTTCCTGCACCGATAAAATGCTGGAATTTTTATGCAGCGCATTACCGTTTGGTTGCGTCAGCCCAGCCATATACTAATTCAAGTACAAGACATTGCCTAGCTTTCTCCTATTAGCATTAGAGTTAAATATAATTAAATTTAGCACATTAATAAATTATATCGGTGATTCCCATATTTAGTCAAAATAATTACTTTTTCCAGGCAAATAGCAGTCAGTATTTCATACCGCATTGTTTTATTTATGCACGAAATCTGTGGATCAGTAGGAAGTATATTGTTACAAATACCCTTATAAAATAATATATGGTCTGCCGTGGTAATATATGACAATACTTTAAAAGAGGCATTACGAACTTCAGCGGGCTTATCACCCATAAGAAGAATTAAGGGATCCAATCCAAAAGCACAACCCATTACAGAGGTAATGAGGTAGGACAGGTTTCTCCAGAATGACTGGGCCACTGGATGGGACCAACAAATGTGGAGATCGCCAAAGTCATTAAAATGTAAGTCGGAGACCTTTGGGTCTATAGGATGCCCTCTGACAGGTGCCATGTAGGTCTTATAGATCCGTTTCAACAAAGTTTCATTCAGTGAGATTTTCAGATTATTATTATTTAAACCATTTGCCTCAGCGGTGCCAGCGTTCCAAGGTTAATGTAGAAGTCAAATCCTAGTCCTGTTGGAGCATATATTGATTGGGTTCACGTAACTTTGCAGTGAATATGCATGATACATGCATATTTACCGAGTATTTACACATAAAATTGATGGGCATATAGGGGAGTTAATTATATTTTAAGGTACCATTCAATATACCATATAAATGGGAAAGGAGACATAGGGTGGAATCTACTAATAGATTTCATAGCGCTCAGCTCTATTTTGATTTGTAAAAGGAGACAGAAAATGAAATCTATGAAGTTTTTTTTCCACCGCTGTTCTGGAGGAGGCTTTTAATGATTAACGAAATACTTTAAAGAAACCTGTTTACTATGCAACAGAAAATCATCCAAGGTAGTGCGTTTATTTACTTGCCACCACATAAATTGTGTGATATCTTCATCTGGAGGGAATGCAGGATTGAGACCACCACATCTTCTGTAGAAAGATGTTTTCGGCTATACAGGGATATTTATGGGACCAAATAACAGATAAAACATGTGTTTATAGAGACTGAATAGCCTGATCTGGGACAGAAATAGGGGTTCTAAACAAATCTATAATCCTTGGTAACAACACTACCTTGACACTATGGATTCTACCTGTCCAAAAAGGTCAGGGCAATCCCATTTTAGAAAATCTAATTTGAATTGGCAAAGGATAGTTTCATAGTTCCATTTATAGATGGGATTAAAGCTTACCAAGGATATAAATAATAAGATACAGAATACAATGGGTGTGAGTGTTAAACCTGAAGTTAAGGTCAATGAGCTGAGTATGTAAGGGTGTGTTACAAAATAGGATTTCAGATTTTGGTGTAATTACCTTAACGTGACCCTACGTTCCTGGACAAACAATGATGGCTGTACCGCTCCTCTGAGTACACGATGCACACTGTGCATTTGTATGCATAAGTAGTCTAAGACATTACATGCTGCTTTGATTGCCAATGCTGCTTATATAATCAGCACTGGCAAGTCAGAGCAGCATGCACTGTCTAAAGCCCCATTTACACGGGACGACTGTCGGGCAAACGATGCCCAACACTCATCCCTGCATGTACTCGCTCCTGTTCTGTTGCACAGGAACTAGTATAGTTGGCTCGCAGTGGGGCAGCTGAAGAAGATTTCTCTTTTCGGTCTCCAGCACCCCTCTCCATTCATTTAACACAGCGGCCATTCATCGTTCATCATTTAGGCTGCACTAAAACCTGAACGCTGATTGCTCACTGTAAATAGCAGCAGTTCAGTTCTGAACAGCCGCTGTGTTAAATGAATGGAGAGGGATGGGGGGGGGGGGAGCAAGGAGAGAAATCCCCTCCAGCCACCTTGGCTCCCTGTTGGCCGGTCTGTCAGAGCCAGCAATACTTGCTCCTCTGTAACAGCTCAGAAGAGAATGTGTGCTGGAACGAGTGAGTGTCTGGCGTCATTTGCCTGACATTCATCCCGTGTAAATGGGGTTTTAGACTATCGATGCATACTAATCCACAGTTTGCATAAGGTAGTTAGAGAAGCGGTTCGGACATCTTTGTTTCTCCAAGACCGGAAAGTTGCTTTAACAGCTAATGCCTTTCTGAATTTCTTTAGAACTACAATCCAGTTGGGCAGTGAGGTAAGTGGGTTAGTCAATGGTAACAGAAGGTCATCTGCAAAAAGGCTGAGTTTAGTGTGCAAGGCAAGGATGCTCACTATACTTTGATACTCGTGAATAGCCAGTGGTTCCTTCCTTGTGTGAAAAGGGCCGGCAATAAGGGACATACCTAATAGGTGCCTCTGGTAATATATATTAGGATTTGGTGGATAGAAGGGATTTTTAGTTGAGCAGTAGTAGAAGACTTAGAGTACAAATATAGCATTCAAAAAGAGGCCTACGAAACCCATCTTCCTAAGAACTGTTTGGAGATGGGCTCAAAAAGTGCAATGATGGACAATGGAGTCTATATGAATAGTGTTTAATATTTTCCCGGACAGTTCTGGCACCTGCAGTCCACAAATTATGTCAATTTTTTAAATCGAGTGCTTTGTTCACATCTGTGCCAGAGGCTTCGTTTGGAGCGTCCAGTGCAGATCTAGTGTGACGTGCCGGACCAAAAAAATCCTCTATGCAGAAATTATTTGTATGGTAAAATGCTGAAAAGCATGATGGGAACCAAATGGACCCCATTATAGTCAATGGGGCCGTTGAGCGCCATTCGGAACCATCATCAAATAGAACCCTTCGACCAGGGGATTCTGTGTTCCTGCTCTCCTGACGCAGATGTGAGCATGTAGACGAAGGCCGCCTGCACACAGCCGTCTGCGTGGAATCTGCTCAAAAATGGAGCATGCTTTTTCCCACCGCAAGCAGAAAGCGCAATCCACTTTCATTTGTGTGCAGGAAAAAGTGATTTCCTATAGCATGCTATGAACGGAATCCTGCTGTGGATTCTGCAGCAAAAATCCATTTGTGTGCAGGCGGCCTTAGAGAGAACTTTTTATGGTCTAAAACACAAGCCTATAGTTCTATTATTTGTACTAACAGAGTATTGATTAGTGATATTGCATTCCATCTGATTTTACATCCACAGATCTTTTGAGGTGTTCTTGTTTTCTGAAGGGAGGTCCAAGCTAATTGCTTGTTTCACATTGGTTTCGGAATTTAGCTCTATTGACAGCACATTAGTAACTTGGTGTATGTTTTAGCTAACGGCTACCAGGGTCATGTAATTTCTGTCTTAACGCCCTTTTACACGGAAAAATTATTTCAAATGAGCTCAAGTGAACAATGCAGCCAACAACCGATCTATGAACAATAAATTGTTCACGTTGCGTTCAACATTAGTTTTATGCAGGCATAACTATCATCGTTGGCTCGTTCACTAATTGTTCGGTTAAATTACCCACCGGTCAGTCATTCACTGTCACTTATACAGCAAATGTGAACAGCTGAATGTTTTCTCGTTAGAACGAGCCAACGATGTACCGTATATACCGGCGTATAAGGCGACGGGGCGTATAAGACGACCCCCCAACTTTCACCTTATACGCCGGTATTACAATGGAGAAAAAAAAAATCATTACTCACCTCCCCTGGCGTTCTGTCGCGCTCCGGCAGGATGTCGCTCGCTCCTCGTCCCCGGCGCAGCATTGCTTTCTGAATGCGGGGCTTGAAATCCCCGCCTCCAGAAAGCTAATACACACGCCGTCAGCCAGTTACATCCATTCAATGACATCATTGAATGGCTGTGATTGGCTGAAGGCGCACGTGGCTTCAGCCAATCACACTATTCAATGACATCATTGAATGGGTGTGATTGCTAACACACGTGCGCCTTCAGCCAATCACAGCCATTCAATGATGTCATTGAATAGTGTGATTGGCTGAAGCCACGTGTGTTTTAGCCAATCACAGCCATTCAATGCTGTCATTGAATAGCTGTACCGGCTGACGGCGTGTGTATTAGCTTTCTGGAAGCGGGGATTTCAAGCCCCGCATTCAGAAAGCAATGCTGCGCCGGGGACGAGGAGCGAGCGACATCCTGCCGGAGCGCGACAGAACGCCGGGGGAGGTGACTAATGATTTTTTTTTTTTACACTTTTTTTTTTTTTGTATTACCGCGCATAAGACGACCCCCGACTTCAGAGCAGATTTTTCGGGGTTCAAAAGTCGTCTTATACGCCGGTATATACGGTATTTGCTGTATAAACCTTGACATTGTTCGCTCATTAAACAGACTCTTACACACCTCTTTGGATTTGCTTTAATTATCATAATTTGAGATTTTCAGCATTATATTTCTTTTTAGATGCTAAATTATATACATGGATAAGACTCGGATGGGAACATTTTAATTTCATGGAATGAGTTCTAAGGATTACATGAACCCGTAGAGCTGTAACCTGCAGGGGAACCCGGCAGCAAGTGTTCTATTCCCCTACAATACTACTACATAGGAAATGAAGCATTGGGGCATGTCCACAAGTATTGGAAATATTATGGATTTTCTGCTCAAAAATTCTCAGTGGGTTACAATAATGGGCATGCGGATGAGATGTGAACTAATTAAATATACTTGCGGTGCCGGTTTCTGAATCTGCAGCATACTAATTTCTGCTGGAAATTTTTAAAGCAGGTTTTACCCCTTTCAATGTGGAGGGGGTGAAATCCGCATGCTACACTTGTGGATTTTGCTGTGGGTTCACGGTAGTCCTGTCTGCTACGTTTGGAATCTGCCTAAGGCCGGTCTCACACAGGCGGACTCTACATGTGGGAGCATACAGCAGAATCTGACTCTAACCTCAGCCGGCGACCCCGCATACCTGTTTATTTTGTATTGTGGACGACCGCGGGCGCTCACCGTCGGTCATGCTCAGTACAGATTTTCTTTTTTTGAATGTTTGTTTTTTTTGTGCCGTGACAAGTTGATGACATGGGTACCCACAGCCTATCTGCAATATCAATTGCAGAAGGGCCGCGGGTCAACCTGCTTCCACTGACTTCAATGGAAGCCGTCCGTGTGGAGTCCGTAGCAAAAGGAAGCCGTCCGTGTGGAGTCCGTAGCAAAAGGAAGCCGTCCGTGTGGAGTCCGTAGCAAAATAGAGCATGCTGCAATATTTTTTTTATTTTATTTTTTCCTCCGCTTGCTGAAATCACAATTCATTTCCGCAAGTGTGACGGAAAAAGCTATTTTTACATACCGGTCAATGCATGCCTTTTGCTGCTGATCCCCCGTGCAGACGCTGGCTGCAGATTCCCGAATGGAAATCTGGTCATGTGAGACCGGCCTTACAAAGCAGAGGAATATCTATGTAGTACACACATGTGCAGAGTCCGGAACAGAGGACTTTTCTTGACCTTCTCTGTTACCTTAAAATTCCATTCTGGAATGTTTTTAAAAGGTTTTAGTGGTTTTGAAAACTCATTCTCAAAGAGAGAAGAAAAGTGTAGATGAAGTGTAGGCTGTTGATCCACTGGACTTTCTTTTCTTTTGCTATGCTGATTCATAAGTGTGTCAATAGTCTTTTGTATGGTATCATTTAAATACTTGTCGGAACAGATCATCATAATGAATGTTCAATGCTTTGGCATCTTTTGACATGGTTGAGGTTAGTATCACAACATAATGTATATAACCTGTTCATTCTCTCTCTGTGGGCTGCCTATGTGTAGCTTTCTTACATGGTCTTCTCTGCAGACACAACAGCAAGATCTAAAAAGCACTTTCATATTTTTGGTTATATTGATATTAATTGGTGCCCCTAGATTTGTACGCAGGAGCACCGTAATGTAAAGGAGTTTTCCCACGACTTAAAGTTGCTTCTTAACCACTCTCGTTCCTGATTGCTGCGGACCAGGACATGTGACCGCTGCAGCCAATCACTGGCCACAGCAGTGATCTTCTATAGACAGTGATTGGCTGCAGCAATCAGGAAGGACAGAGTGCTTGTGAAGCAATTGCAAGTTGTGGAAAACCCTTTTAATAGGATAACTTCATTCTGAGGAGGTGCTGTAATAGAAGATTCCAATTCTCATCCAATATTCTTTGAGCAATAGACATGAACAATCTAGTGTAATCCAATACTACCTGCAGTTCCAGATCACCCTCCTTCATTTATGTAACGCTCATTAACTTCTACCCTAGATCTCCTGTGATGATTCTGACTGTTGGGCAATTCTGGTGTGATGTTGAACTAGAATCTCGACTAACAAGTGCTGGATTAATGGATTATACAAGTTATATAGTTCCAGGACATTCTCTCACATCGGTGTCCTAAAATGTTCAGTACACATTTTCAGTTCTACCAAAAATGTAGCTCACTACCATATGACTTGTGCAAATGACATTCTCACCTTTCAGCCACATTTGATGCATGTTCTGCTCTTATCTGTAACATTGTATCTGGACTCAGGCTTTTTTATCCCTTATTTGCTTTTTAAATGTAATGGCGACAAAATTAGAACCCACAAATCTCATAATATTTACAGAGTGATTGGGAGGAACCCAACTGAATCACTAGACAAACTATGGCGTTGCTTTGTGTACGCTTGTATATTCGCCAACGTCTTTCATGGACTAGTTGTGCCAGAATACTCAGTCTGGAGAGGTCAGTGTGTCGTGATTGGCGCTGCTGTCGTCATCCAGTGCTTGTCTTTAGGAGTATTTGTAGTGTAATCTCCGTGGGTTGTGACTCGCCACTTCTTATTGAATTTTTGCAATCACTGCTGCATACGTGATAACCTTTCATGTTGTTGCTGCTGTTATTATCAAATGACTTCATTTTTTTTCTGGTCATTCCAGGGTATCGACATTGAAGCCGAAAACTGTGCGGTGTGCATAGAGAGCTACAAACCCAAAGATGTTGTTCGCATTCTGCCTTGCAAGTATGTTCTAAGTTTTTCCATCCTGTGTCCCATTCTAATTTCCAAATTGCATACAGCTCATTCATACGGGCGTATTTACACTCTAGTATTACAAGTGTAATACGGAGGACTGAAAGCCCACAGATTCACATTGGGGTATTCCGACCTATGTTTTTCATGCACGTATTGAAGCATGTAAAAAAAGTTGCAGCACGTTCTATTTTGGTCCTTATTATTGACAGAAATAGGCAATTAAAGTGAATGGGATTGTGTAAATACGTAGAAAGAGCGGCGAATACATGTCTATTCACTGGGTATTTATGCATAAAATCAATGGGAACTAATGCATTTTTTTTGCACGTACATACGCACAATAAAACCCGCAACCAGGTCTAGAGATGTGGGGAATATACAGATTTTCAGTTCGTGAGTACACACTGTATTCACGAACCAAAACTAAATACGCCCGTGTGAATGAGCCCTAACAGTGGAGTCTAGAGCTTTAGTTGAATCAGTCCATGAAAGGTACATTATCCTTTAAAGCATATATTAGAAAAAACATGAGTGTGCACGATTAGTCCTAGAGCTGTACTTCTGTTGCATTAACTCTTGTAAGGTGTTCTTTTTAAAATTTCTTTGGACATTCAGTGTAAGGCCGGTCTCACACAAATGGATTTGAATTGTGGATTCCGCAATCGCTGTCCGCCCATATGATTCGCGGATAGTGAAATGCATTGACTTTCGCCGGTTCGCTCATACTTTTGGGTAGGAATTGCAAGTTCGCAGCATGCTCTAGTTTTCCGCGGATTCCATTGATCCCTATGGATGCGTTTGATCCACAGTGCAGACACAATTACATTGCATATAGATGCGGAATCACACGCAAGTTGCTAGGAGACCAGATAACAAATGGTATAAAGAAAGCAGGAATTTGTGGACAGGCAATACAGGAGAGAGTCTGGAGAGCAACGCACCATACAGACTGCAGTCTGCAACCTCCGCTTGTTCTTCTGGGCTCTTCTTCTTCTGAAAAAAAACAACTTATTTTTCTGAAGTGGTTTACACTGCTTTTACAGGGGTTGTCCCGCGAAAGCAAGTGGTGTTAAGTACTTCTGTATGGCCATATTAATGCACTTTGTAATATACATGGTGCATTAAATATTGGCCATACAGAAGTTATACACTTACCCCCTCCGGTGCTGGCGTCCCCGTCTCCATGGCGCCGACCAAAGCTGCCTTCTCCCTGGATTAGACGCGCTTGCGCTGAAGGGGCCGCTCCGGCTAGTTCTCGCCACACAGGTCTGCATGCGCAGAAGCCCTGTGCGGTGCGAGCACGCCGGAGCCGGACAGAAGAGGGCAGACTGCGCAAGCGCATCTAATCCAGGGAGAAGGCGGCTTTGGTCGGCGCCATGGAGACGGGGACGCCAGCACCGGAGGGGGTAAGTGTATAACTTCTGTTTGGCCAATATTTAATGCACGATGTATATTACAAAGTGCATTAATATGGCCATACAGAAGTGCTTAACCCCACTTGCTATCGCGGGAAAAACCCTTTAAGAAAAAAAGTAATATTAACCAGCCATGCCAAGAGAGCAGTATCCCATTCTGAAGTCATGGCGCTCAGAACATCTCTCACCACAACCACACAAGGTATTGTCGCCTTGCGGTTCCCTCAGCGGTAGAAGGGTGTTTCCAGGGGGTTGGGCAAATTTCTGATGTCATTCCACGTTTGGAAAAACCACACACATACATGACCATACGCAATTCACTTCCGTTATCATTTGCAGGTCTCCCGCTGTGGATATCCACAAGCAGAATCCGACCTGTTTGTGTGAGCCCGACTCAAGTAATAAATAATGCCTGGGAACTGAGATCAAATGACACATTTTGTAATTCCATCCTTACACTCTTAACAAAACCTATTTCTTATGCCTATTATTATATTTCATCGATGTTCATTTTGAATCCATTTTACTGACTTTTTTGTTTTGTTTTTTCGTTTTTGCCCTTTCTTTTCCTTAGACATATCTTCCATCGACTGTGTATAGACCCATGGTTGCTTGAGCACAGGACATGTCCCATGTGTAAACTGGATGTTATTAAAGCTCTTGGATTCTGGGTAGGTCAATTAGAGCCACGGTGTGGGGCAGAATGAAAAGAAGTTGCGTTTCATCTTTTTTCCCTGTTCTTTTTGTATATGCTATATGGGGGCCATACATTTCCAACGTACTAAAACTTTCAGATCGCTCCAGATTTCAGGATCTCTGTTTGCAGTTCATATTCAGAAGTGAAAAGCATAAGGTATAACTTGTGGGAAAAGAGGCACATTTACAGGATCGGTTTGTAAACCAGTTTTAAAATCCGGTTTGAACACTTCATGCATGCTTTTAGAAGGGTTATATGAGTTATAAGAGAAGGAGCGTGGTTTTGTTTCCAGCAATGCCAGCACGGACTACACTTGGTACTTGACTGGGGTAAGCTGCAATTCTTGTACCAGGCGGCTGTTACTGGGGAAAACTTTTTTTTTTCTGTTTCTAATGTTATAATTGCTGATACGGGGCAGTATTACACTGGAATGGGTACTTGATTGTCTGGGGCATGTTACAAACTCTAAAATAGAGTACGTTGTACTTAGATAGACGCCTGAGCTGTCAGGACATAGTGTTTCACTGTTTTGGTTATTTATTATTTACTTGTCTAACTTTTTAGATCTGGATCTTACTATGTATGAATCTATTTTAGCCTTTGTAACATAATGTCTGGAATATTTTTAGATGCTCTCTGTAACTTACTGTTCCGTACAGGTCCACGAAATAAATGATTATGCAGAGCTTTTGTGCATCTGTGTACATTGCCATATGTAGTTCTCATTCTGTAGCAAATGGAAATAGAAGGTACTTTTGTCTTGGTGGCTGGAACACATGGTGCTATGGAGCATAAAAATAAGCCGTGTTTGTATGTATATATATATATATATATATATATATATATATATATATATACAAATACAAAAAAGGTTCCCTAATAAATAGGAGCGTAATGAGTTCTATGGGCCCCAGGGCAAACTTTAGCCCTGACCCACCAACACGTTGTTTGCATATACGGGCCCCAGTGTGGCATTGCTAAGGTCTATAAAGTTCTTGTCCCCCACCCCTCAGAAAAATGAAAATGAAATCTAAAATCTCAAAGGCTATATTCTATTTTATACCGCTAAATGAGACAGCCATACATTTAAGAAATAGCACCACTATACAAGTAATACACTTCACCATACTGAACTAAATCCAGTATGCCAGGGCCTTGCTACCACAAATTACCATACTGCTACTGAATAAATTCCAATATATAGAGACCATTATTACCGCTGTACAGTAATCAGAAGTGTTAGCTAAATAGCTGCTCTGCAGACCCTATAATATAAGTGAATACAGTACAGCTATTACCAGTGACTTGCAGGTGACGTTATCGCTGATTGGAGTTGTTTACTTTCACTTTTCTTCTCCTTCTGGTCCAGACTGCCATAAAGACTTCTTCCAGCCATGACCTGTGTCTGTAGAATTTAACGAACAGACTTCTTTTGGCTCTTTATTTGTCAAGCACCCGCCGAACCTCCACACAAACAGACCATCCATAGTGGCCCAGATGATAATGCACCCCCCCCCCCCATCTGTGTGTTCTATACAGTAATAGTACCCCACATAGTAATACTGCTCACTATGCTTCTCCATCCACAATAGGCCCCCACTCAGCCCCATTGCTCTTTGTGCTCCCTATTTGACAATACTTCCTTTTTTGCCCCCATAAAAATAATGTAATAGTAATACGTGCAGCTTCCCTCTGTGTCCCTTTTGCGCTAAGGTAAAAAAAAAGTGAAACTATTGTAACCTCATTCTGTCTCGACAAGCAACAGAGTTCTAGGCACAGGTGGTGCATTGTTGTGGCTTCATTGTGCTACTTGACGTCCTCTGTGTGCCCTAGACCAGGGGTCCCCAACTCCAGTCCTCAGGGACCACCAGCAGGTCATGTTTTCAGGATATCCTATGGTAAGAACACCTGTGGCAATGTCTGAGGCGCTGACAATAATTACATCACCTGTGCAACACTGAGGAAATCCTGAAAACATGATCTGTTGGTGGTCCCTGAGGACTGGAGTTGGAGAACACTGCCCTAGACCTCTGGCAGACCTAAAGCAACTGGTGGTTTAATGGTTAAGTGATGCAATGGCTCTCTGCTGTCCTATAGTTTTTTAATTGGATCTGCAACCTAAATTCAATTAAAGGAGTTATTCTTTTTGTTTTCCTTTAAATTAAAAACTGCTGCAAATATGCTAAAACATTTTTTAACAGAATACCAGTTCTCTGCCCCCGCAGTCCTACTGATCTTTGCTTACATGTGGACACCAAGTGACATGACCTTCAGCAATGCGAGTCATGATGCCAAGGGTTGTGGCAAGTGACTGCTGCAGTCACCAGCAATATGAAATGTCACTGCTGGCCGCAGACTGGTAGGGACCATGGGAGCAGCGGGGCAGAGAATAGGTGAGTTGGGGTGTGACATTTGCAGACCTTTTTAACATTGAAGAAAAAATAACACTGGCTACAGACAGTTGAAGAACTTGTTTAGGCTCCTTCCCTGAATCTGAACATTATCTGTTCATTTTCATCAGAACCTTCCACATTGCTTTTTCTGGAGCAAAACGGGCAAGAATAATTTTATTTTTTTTGCTCTGCTGTTCTCTGCTAGACCATGAACTAAGAATTAACAGTGTAGTAAGTATATGGCCGGGCTCGCATGGCCATATGCATAAGACACTCTCTGAGTCCGCATTGGTTTACCGCTGTGGAGCTGGCAGTGACTCGGCCTAGCACCGCGTATGGCAGCAATTTTCTGCGCATGACAGTGTATTTCACGGCCGCTATTGTGCACAGTCTTCCTGTTTTTTTTTTTTTTTGTTAAATTTCCCGCGCTGTCACTTTGCAATGGTGCGTATATGGGCAGCACTGATTATGTGGATTTTATGTAAAACAAAGATCTCGTACTTTAATGCCAAAATCAGGTGACAGACTTCATTTAATTCAGACCTTAGACTACACAAAATTAAAAAATGTCTATCCGTAAACAATTACCGCTCTGAAGTCCTAATCCTTTCCAGGTGCCACTGGCCACACTGTTCTGATGTGTGCTGTCAGGACCTTGTATGCGCCCCCACACACAACGTCCAGAAGCTGGACACGGACAGAACATGTATGGGACCCTGGTGGGAGTTCTTGGTGGCAGATGTATCCTCATAGATGCATCACATCTATGATGGAAGGTCTGTAGGGTGCAGACAGCTGGTGATCCTGGGCCAAATTTGGATCGTGGTCCACCCTCATCAGTGTGCAGTAGATTTGGCTAGTGAGAGGCCTATGACGTGAATCGGGGGGGGGGGGTATTGTCACTCCTTAAGGAGAGCACCTAGAAGATGAGCCATTGTTCTATCTCCATTATTTGCATATATTTTTCTGAGGAGCATGCATGGCCTTGTAAGTCTCCTCACTCACCTTCTAGGTGTCTTCTTAAGGAGTGACAATACCCCACCCAAGTCAATGCCATATAACCACACAATCGTGCCTATTGGACCATGTACTCTGCATGCTGTGGGATTAAGAACCTTTAATCTAGGTGTACAGTTGGGTGAAAGACTTGATTTATAAGTCAAACTTCAGGTAGCTAGCTTCATATCTTGGTCATTGGTGAGTGGTAATATGATAATTAAGAGTACTTTAGAGTTTAGAGATGTAATAAATGTAAATGTCTTACAGGTGGAGCCTGAAGAAACACTTGAAATCCCCGTGCCTGACTCCATCGCTGGCAGCAGCCTTTCTGTTGGGACTCTAAGTTTTGCCCAAGAGGAGAATAGAAGTGAAATAAACAACCTGCCTACTTCTTCAACAGGAGACACTTTACAGCAGTGTAGCAGTGCCAAGGAAGACGCAGGGGAGACCACTGCATTGCTAGGTGAGCAGACAGCTGGGCACAGGGCAGTCCCCTGGAGAGTTGGGCTCAATTACTGCTTCTGTAGAGCAGGCTACATTGTTACTGTAGATATTCTCTAATCTCCTGTATTACTGGGCTCTGCTTACTTTATTGTGGGCAACCTAAATATTATAAAGCAGAACAGATTAAAAATGGCATAATGGAGTGACAACTAAAGCAAATTGAAAAATTAATCAACATTAGCTGTTACACTCCATCCACATTAGCTGTTGTCCATCTCTACGAGTAGTTAAGCCTTATTCACACATTGCCGGTTTCGTCCGTATGTTACATCAGTAACATCATTATTTCAGGAGTGAATGAAGAGGAGTATTGTATAAATCTCCATTATATGTCCTTGTTTAGGATACAATCCTGGATTTGGGCATCAAAGTACTGATGCTAAATAAAATACTGAGCAAATCTCCAGTGTGTGAATAAGACTTTTAAAAGTTTTTTACATTGACCAGTTTATTAAATGTGTTATACTATGGTGAATTTGTATCTTCTGGAACTAGCAATGTTCTAATAAATACTGTACATTTTACCCAAGTTGTTATTAAATTTGATATTGATTTTTAAATGTGAGGTTTATAACTGTACACTGCAGCCAGCTGTGTATTCAGAAAGCCCCCTTTTTTTAATCCCCTAAAGACTCTGACCCTTTTTTTTTTTTTTTTAGTTTTTTTCCTCCCCATATTTAAAAAATAAATTAAAAAATTATAACTCATCATTCAAAATAGCTGTCTGGGGGCTTTTTTACAGGACTGGTTGTATTTTTCAATGGTACCATATAATGTATTAAAGAAATTACAAAAATTTAAGTCGAGTGAAATGGGGGAAAAAAAACTAAATTCCGCCATCTTTGGAGGGGAGGGGGTCTTGTTTCTTATCAGTCCAAGTACACAATAGAGAGGTCAGTGCCACTCAGTATACAACCACCACAGTGGGGAAGACAGTAAAACAGCCGGTGCCAGCAATCCACAACGACCGTCAACTCACCAGTCCTCAATATACAGTCCGATGAATATAAATAGGTACGGCACTCAGGAACTCAAATCCATTCAATATAATTTGTAGAGCAGAAGTCCATTAGGTTTATTATAACTCTACTGGAGTTATAATAAACCTGATGGACTTCTTCTCTACAAAATATAAAATGGATTTGAGTTCCTGAGTGCCGCAACTATTTATATTCATCGGATTGTATCTTATCAGTGTCACAATCTATATTAAAAAAATCCTAATGTGCTGCATTTTTCAGAGTGACCAATAAGTCTAATAATCGTGAAGGAAGTGTAAGACAGTATAGATCACTTTTCAGCAGTCCTATCATTATTATCACTGGCAGGACTAAAGTGAACATAGGATCCACCATTCACAATGGGTAATGGTACAGCTCACCTCCTCCTTCTCCCTCTGCAATCAAATTTGTACAGATCATGTCTAGAACAGTCTCCCATGGAAGTCAATAGGTCCCTTTAAGTCCTTTGTGTAAATGGCCCATGAGGCTGCTGCAAAGCATCTCTCTAAATTCTGTTGAAGGTCTGCTCTGGCAAAAAACACATTTTTCTATGACCACCCCATCCCTTCCCCCTCACCTGACTGCCTGTCACACTCTAGAGGTCTCCTCTTTGTGTTGCAGCCACTTCCATGCATTGCAGTAGCTCCTGTCTGATGCTTATCAGGCATCATCTTGATGCTGAGATTTTTTTACCTTCTGTTTCAAATCAATGCCATGATCCATGAACATAGCATCAGCTAAAGGTTATACTTTTTTTGCCTGCTAGGGGAACAGTTTAATATACCTTATCTCCCATATTCACCTAAATAAGCTACAGTCTAGAAGTATACAGACAGGATGATGAGCTGTGATCTCCTCTGTTATATCTGTGTGACAGGAGCTGTGATCATCAGCAGTAACTGTGACAGGAGTGCCTGTATCTCCTTCTAAGCAGTTTCTGTGGTAGGGTCTATGGAATAGAATCACACAAACTGAGAAACTGATAAGTTTCAGACAGCATAGCCCCAAGTAAATCTGAGCTGGTCAGAACTGAGGTCACATGACATTCTGAGGAGAAAGGGCAGAGGGTTTCAGATAGAAAGAGATGACTAACCAAAGTAGCAGTAGCTCACTTATATATACTGGAGGGGATAGCTTAATCAGGAATGAATAAAAGAAAAAAATCACCGGGGTGGCCCTTTAACTGTAGCTCAGGCAATATTCAACCCCCATAGTCATGTACAGACAAAAGAATAGAAAATCTACAATCCAATAATAAAAACGGATTAGAAAAATGGAAAATGTTTCACTATCTGGTTTTAGTTAGTAAACCATAGGTGACGCATTCCCTTTTTCAAGTCTGTCGTAGCACTAATCCAGTAGTCAGCAATATCACTTGCACAACCTCCGAACTGAGCACTACATGTTCTGATAATGCAGCTTGTCCTTCCTTCAGATTTGATTTTATGTTCCATTGTGTGCTTAAAATGACCTCCGTATTCTTCAATCATCCTGCAAATAGAAACAAGAATCCTCATTCATGTTGGTAAATGACCTCCAACCTTTAAACCACAGAGCCCCTGCAAACAGCTGCTCATTAGAGAATGTACCTGGTCCCCTTATTAAACCACCCCCTACCTGTGGAAAAAACCCTTCGAAAGTTGCTAGCAAGATTTATGGGGCTGACTAGTAAGCACTAACGAAAGCCAAATGACTCTATTACAGTAGGGGTTTACTAGAAGTCAATGTTCCAATTAACTTTAACAATCCAGCTCAAAATAATTGGGTGTTGTGTCCTATATTGTAAAAAGGTTAATCAGTCTTTTGTAATGCTTCTAACCATGTGGTACATTTACAATGACCATGTGCAACCAAGGACTTGCATAATACAAGTGAATTATGGGACTATCTGTCCTTATTCTAGCTTATTGCTGATGTGAGTATGTAAATCTGCAATAATGGAGTCCAATTGCTCACTGGTATTGTTAGAAAAGTATTACATTTAAATGATTGGGATGATCTTGGCAACTACACCCAGCTCCATGCATTTAGTTTTTTTTACTTTAATATTAAGGCTGCTTTCACACAACATTTGGTAAAACCAGCGCTGGTTCTGTCCCCATCAGTCTTTTATACGGGACAGAAAAGTGCTGAACATGGTGGTTTTCTGTTAGTGTAAAAGGCTGACGGGGATGGGAAGTATATAAGACAGCGATCAAAAAGGTCCCCTTCCTATGGTGATGTCCAGGTTTCTGCCCCCATACAGGCCTCTGCTTGGAGGACGGAGCCAGTGCTGGTTTCGCACAACATTACGTGAAACTAGCCTAACTTGCCCTGTAAAGTCTCTGTAGCAGCCATGGGAGCAGCTCTGCTCAAACACTGAATGAAGCCGCTTCCCCTCCACATCCCTAGCCAGAAATGTTAGCAAACAAAGTCCAATAGACAAGAAAATAGGGCTTGGTGCAGAATTCCCTTTTATTGTACAGAGAATGAAGTCAAGGAATACGCCTGACTTGTGGTTTATTGATGTAGAGACAGCAATTCTAACATGTTTCAGGCGAGAACCCCTTCATCAGACACATTGGTATATGCACTAACTCCAAATACAGTGAATGGAAATGCAGAAATGAGCAGGGTGGAGGGGGAAGGGAAGAAAAAAAAGGAACCGCAAGGGAAATAATCATTTCCAAAAATCGTTACATACAATACAAAGAAGAGGAACAATACAGACTAAAATGATTCTTAAAAATAAGTAAATAGGTATGTAAATTATCAATTGTAATTTATTATCTGTTTGAAAGGCCAATAGTATTTTGTAGTGGTCGTATAATAAACATATAGAGGTTCAGGTTACTATATAACTACAGAAGCATTACCTTTAATTTATAGAGAGTATGAAATCCATCGTCCAGCAGTAAAAGCATCAAATAAAAGCCAAAATGATATAAAGTGAAAATAAATAGATTGTAACATATATGGAATGCATATAGCCTGTGGGGAGAGATTGAATCCCCCACCCGCCACAATGAGATCCCTCTAAACAAATATGTATGATGGCTGAAGAACGGTTGGAAATTTCAGCTCTTGAGATCAAGTTTAAATATTTAATGGAGGCTGAGCTTTTTTCCTGAGAAAAAAAAATTCCAATCATTCTTGTTCAAGCCCAGAGTTGTACCGTCCCGCACAAATAAAAGATAATCTACGGTATGTAACGCTTCTAGAAGACAGTCTTACTGGTTAGATAAGCTGAACTGTTTTTCTTATTCACCAACATATACATTTGCAAAAATTATCGCCTCCTTAACCCCTTTTTTAAAAAATATCTTCCTACCATCCTAAAAACTCCATTCTACACCTGAGGTTCTACAAACACATACTTACCCTCCTATTTCATTCATTTCTATCCATCCAATATCATTCACTACACAATGATCACCACGTCACATTCTCCATTCACAAGATTTCATATAGATACAGTCTTTATGATTTAACTAACCGTTATTTAATCGTCCTTTATTAAGACTTTCTTTTATGACAGAAACTATTGTTAGGGCCAGTTCACATGGGCGTAAGTACATTTCAGTTGCGCAAATATGCTTCCTTAATTTGCCCAGTGTGTTTTTGTGTGCGCTACATGTTTGTGTATGCAGAAAAAAAGAAATTTCATTTGCTACATAAATATGCAGCTTTCCTCTGTCTTTTGCGCGTATTTATGCATGCCCATTGATTTTACTGGGCTCCTACGGAGGTAATACGTACCAAGATAGGATATGCTGCATATTTTGTCACGTGAAAGTATACGCTCATGTGAATACGCTTGTGTGAACAAGCCCTAACCGACAATCCCCTATCCATTAGTAATCCAGTTCTTGGGACTTTATATTTTAGCCCATGTTATATACAATGCACTGCTCTCCTCCCACCACCCTTCCTTTATAGGGTCTTATGTCTATTGACTATACTGGTCCTTTCACCGTTGTGGCGAAAACCCAAATTACCCCCTTCAGCCCTGCTGGTACGCATGCGCAAGCTCAAACTGACAACTCAGAGCGTATGCATGTGCTACTCAAACGCGTCAACGCACTCACCATCCTCCATTCCAATCACACATTCACATACATTACATTATGCTTTTTAGTTGATATTTTATCATGTTGGCTTTTATTTGATGCTTTTAACGTTGGTCATTTGATTTTATATTGTTTTGTTATTTCTTTCTCTAAATTAATTAAAGGTCATGCTTATCTGAACAGCTATATATTGATTATACCGCCTGTACCAAGTACCATTGGTTATTTAAATTGATTAGAATTAATTACAATATATGATTTACCTACCTGTTTCTTTATTACTCATTCTAATTTTATTGCAAAACATAGTACCGCAAGGATAGATTTTTACAATTAACACATAGGAGATAATACCAGGACTTACCAGTGCAAGGAATTACTTCACTGAAAAGAATAAGCATAGTGACTAGCAAAAAGACATGAGTCCCAAAATCCTGATTATTGAGCGAAGCACCTGAGGTGCAGAACAAAGTAATACTGTAATCTTGTTATTTGATAGTTGATTCAGTGGACAATACACAGTTTCTGTATAAACTGGAGATGATACAAGCAAAGAGTGAGAAGAAGAGCACGAGAACAAGAAGGGAGAGACTGGCCAAGGGAAAGATGATTGAAGGAATAAATCTCAGTAGTTTTTGAAGCCCACCCAATAGTGCCAAGAATCTAGAAATGAATTGTGACCATATAAGTTGATCATTTGCAAACTGATCAATGCAAAGGATAATTTCTGCTTGAGCCTTACAGCACCAGCATAGCAAAGTGGTAGAGGGGAAAAGGCGGTGGAGTCTGGAACGGACCCTGTACAATCTAGTCAAGACCCTCAACAGAGCTTACTGAATCCTGCTAGGGATAGAAGATTTAAGTCAGAATGTAACTACAGTTGCAGTTCTTAAGAAAACGGAGTATATAGGGTGTGTCAATTCTCGTGGTAAGACAATTAACTGATAGAGAAGTGAAAGGCCATGTCTAAAGCTACATTTGTACTGACCGATTATTGCTCAGAAAGTCATTCAAAAGAGCGAAACTGAACGATAATTGTTTAGTTTAAAAGCGAGCCGACGATAAACCACAAACTTGAATTGTGCACTTCTTGTTCATCGTTCAGTTTCGACCGGCATAGAAATCAGCCCTGGATCGTGCAGTTTAAACCCTGATCATTCAGTGTTTCGCATAGTAACCTGAAACACAATGATTAGAATCGTGCGGTCTAAATCGGCTGCCTGAGTGTAGACGAGCTGGTGATTAGGTCACCAGCAAGTGATGACATCACGAGCAGGTCTGCTCAGAGACATGAGAATCGTGAGATTCTCTGCCTGTGTCAAAGGGGCGTGAGGTAGCTTGTATCAAAGCATAGCTGCTCACATGTCATAAGAGGTTGATCATGGCTGACTGCAGTGATAGGAGGAAGTGCCAGAAAGGAAGAGCAATGAGGTTCTTGAAAGGTTGTCAATTCAGGTAGCTTTAGCCATAATTAGTTCAGTATACAATGTCGGCTGCCAGAATTTTAGACCAGAGAGTGTGGACCATAGAATAAGCGCTAGCTTTTGAGACCAAATATACTTATTTACCGTAGCTATCAAGTTTCTAGAAAATAAGCGTGGAATGTGTATGGGAATCGCGAGCAAAATATAGGGCACACAAATATAGTGTGTTAATCTTAAAAGATTGTACACCGGCCAAACCATGTGAATGTTTCCTTAGACCATTTATTTATTTTTTTTGGATAGTTTGTGGAAGTTTTGATGGTATAGTTGTGAGATGTCTCTGGTAATATGAGTCCTTTAAATATTTAAGAGAGGAGGAAGTTCAACAAAAAGGGCAGGAGTCTGCCAGTGCTGCCATTGTGTGGGAAGTTGAGGGCCACTATCAACTCAAGTAAATTCATACATTTGGCTGGCACCATAGGGGAATCTTTCTAAAGTGAGCTACAACGAAACTGCCTGTTTAGCAAACCCTCATGCTCAATGATCATCTACGTTCTATTGATCCACCTACACATACACCCTTGTTTTCGAGTCTGGACTTTGGTAACACCCTCAGACTTTCTACCTCTGACATCTCTGCTACAAAGAAGATGGTTCATGATTGAAATAAAGGTGGGGGACACAAAAAGTGGACTCAAATTTAATAGTTTCATCTGTGCTTACTCTGAACAATGAACTTATTAATTTGCAGGTGCGGAATCCATCCCACAACGGACCTCATTAACTTATAATGGTGTCCCTCCATCGTTTTGAAAGAAAAGGTGCTGTATGCTACACTTCACTTTCCATTAACCCTTTCCAATCCAATTTGTATCCTGGTTTTCCTAGGGGGCTTACTCTTTGACTGCCGTTATACAATGGCGCTATATGTTGGCTAAAGCCAGTACTGCATGAGGTGGCACTTTGGATAGGCTCCGACAGTAAAGAGGCTGGCAATATACAGTAAGAGAACCCCGACGGATGTCTTCCAACATCGGAGCTGTACAGCGTTAAATCATAATGTCTTTACAAGTCAGACAGTGGATTGGAAAGGGTTAAATATGATATATGTGGTAGAGGCACCTAATGGATCCTCCGATGCAGATGTGAACATAGTCTATTTATTCTGAATGTATTTAGAGCTGTGATCATATCTGAATACACAGTTGACTTGTGAAATGTCTTTTCTTCCACAGATGATCCTGGCAGTGAGGATGTTTCTGGGGAACAAGCACAGAATTCTGGGACTCCTGCTACCCTCTAACCTTCCCCATTATGGCTCTTCAGACTGTGCTAGAAATTTTACGGGTTTTATACAAGCCATGACATTTGGTTTAAGAAGAAGAGTATAAGAGGCTTATAACTGCCGGATACTTATTATATTCTATTTAATTTAACATACAAGCCCTTTCTTCAAGCACATACACATGGCATTCGTTACATAATTGTAGAAGGTCCAGATAAGAGTGCCGAGGCCGATACTGGTGATACAAGGTCATGGTCCTGTCCAGATACAGAATTGTGCATTCTGGGAGATAAGAGAGCCTTTGGCCGAAGGAATGCCTTGGACTAGATTGTACCTGTGATGGTTTACTTGCTAGTCCCCTCTTCCCATATACTTGGACTCCATGTAAAGAAACCTTAGAAGCAAAGCACTTATTAAAGGAGACTTAACCTGTCGTCTTGATACCCATGCACAATGTACCCATGCAAGTATAACTGATGGCTGATTCTGGAAATCTGGCTCAGGAATTCTGTTTAAACAGCAGTGATGAACAATTTCTGTTGTACTTGATCCACCTCAGGAATCGGGACACCTACAGTGGTGAACAAGTTCTGTTCTGCTGGATCCGGCTCAGGGATCCAGGCTCCTGCAATGTTGAATATGTTCTGTTTTTGTTTTGGATCCAGCTCAGGAATTCGTGTGGTTGCGGTGATGAACAGATCCTATTGTTGTGGATGGAACATGCAAGCATTACAAGATTACACAATTTTAGATAGATACGCTCATAAGGTTTACTCATTATTTAGTTTGACCAAAGGCTGCTGAATTTTTTCGTTTTTGTTTACATTTAGAACTAAAGCAAATAACATAATTACTACATGATGTACTGTGCTGAATATAAAGAGGAATTAAAGCCTTTCTATCGGTTGTAAAGTTTTGTTGTTTTTTTAAATGTATTTTTAAGGCAATTAATCAGCCGATAATCAGAGAATAGATATTCGTGACTGGAATTTTTAGCCTTTTTTTGCTCTCCCCCCTTCCATAAGCCTTTTTATAGCAGACAGTTAGGGTTCTTATTCTATATCGTTGACTTTTTAAGGCGCTGTAGAATAAGCCCTGCACAGGTGCCCTGTGCACCCCTGGTGCAGATGCGCAGTTGTGTAATGACTAGAGATGAGCGAACCTAGTCGGCCACGCCCCTTTTTCGCCTGAGCGCCGCGATTTTCGAGTATTTCCGTACTCAGGCGAAAAGATTCAGGGGGGTGCTGTGGGTGAGTGGGGGGTTGCAGGGGGGAGAGGGAGAGAGAGTGCTCCCCCCTGTTACCCCCCGCTCCGCCCCCCCCCCCCCCCCCCCCCCGGCGCCCCCCGAATCTTTTCACCCGAGTATGGAAGTACTCGAAAATCGCAGTGCTCGATCGAGTAATTACTCGAAACGAGTATATTCGCTCATCTCTAGTAATGACAGTTTTACTTCCAGGATCCTAGTTAGTAAACCCTTTAATTGCCTGTGTCACTAGTGATGCATTTAAGTACTGGTGAACCCCATACAGTCAGCTAGGACCCTAGGACAGACCCTAGGACTGTTGACAAGTAGTTGGTTAGAGCACAAGTGTTGCCCTAGCAATAGGCTGCTACACGTATCGGTACACATCTGTCTGCTAACATATTAAAAATTCAGAATATTAAATAAGTAAACTTTCAACAAGATAAAATCCTCAATTTAAATTAAAAAAAATGCAAAAACAAAAAGTCACTGAATATAAAACAAAGTTATGCATTCATTACATTAAAAAATCCCCACATAATTGGTATCATGACCGGAATAAATCAAACAATTTATTTAACAGGGTACTTATTGTGAACCGCATAAAAAAATAAAAATAACTAAAATGTTGTGTGTTTTTCTTTTTGTTTGTTTTTTGTGTGTGGTCCCCAGCTGTGGTGAAAAGCAGCTACAAAGAGCTCACTCTGCTTAGAGGCCCAGAAATGTCTAGGTATTACAGACAGCATGTTGAAATTAATGGGCATTGTTTAATTCTTCATTTCGCCTATGGTGGCGCTGTAGAGGAATGAAACAATTGTTGCCTGGTTTAGACAGCCATAGATTACAGTTGACTACTGGAGATCACAGCAGAACGACCCCTTGAGATCAGCTTAAGGCCCATTTAGACATAACGATTATTGCTCAAAATTTGCACAAAAGACGGCTTTTGAGCGATAATCCTTGTGTGTAACTGCACTGCCATCGTGCAGTTTTCGTTGAGCTGTCCCTCATCGTTGTCTTTCAGCATGCTGAAAGACAACGATGAGCCTTATCAGGGATTCACAGCGGGATACAGCTGATACTATTGTTTCAGCTGTATCCCGCTCCCTGATGACAGGCTGGGTATGAAGAACAGAGCGGTCCAGCTCTGTTCTCCATACCCTACTCGGAGCACTCCGCTGTATAACAGCCGGACTCTCCATGCAGAAAACAGATGGATGCAGAAGACAAGCAGGAACACTTTGCTTGTCTTCTGCATCCTCCGCTCCGAACTCTCGGCTGGGAACAGCTGGATGCAAAAGACAAGCAGGGACACCCTGTTTGTCTTCTGCACCTTCCCTAAGCACTCGGCTGGGAACAGCTGGAGGCAAAAGACAAGCGGGGACACCCTGCTTGTCTTCTGCATCTTCTCCAAGCGCTTGGCTGGGAACAACTGGATGCAGGGAACAACTGGAGGTAAAAGACAAGCGGGGACACCCTGCTTGTCTTCTGCACCTTCTCTAAGCACTCGGCTGGGAACAGCTGGAGGCAAAAGACAAGCGGGGACACCCTGCTTGTCTTCTGCATCTTCTCCAAGCGCTTGGCTGGGAACAACTGGATGCAGGGAACAGCTGGAGGTAAAAGACGAGCAGGGACACCCTGCTTGTCTTCTGCATCTTCTTCTCCGAGCGCTCGGCTGGAAACAGCTGGATGCAGGGAACAGCTGGAGGCAAAAGACAAGCGGGGACACCCTGCTTGTCTTCTGCATCCTCCCTTCTGAGCGCTCGGCTGTATAACAGCCGGGTGCTCCGTGCAGATAACAGCTGGATTCAGAAGACAAGCAGGGACACCCCGCTTGTCTTTTGCATCCTCTGCTCGGCTGTATAACAGCCGGGCGCTCAGAGTGGGGAACAGCTGGATGCAGAAGACAAGCGGGGACACCCGCTTGTCTTCTGCATCCTCCACTTGCAGCGCAAGGTGATCACTCATCTTGAGCAATCATCTTGCGCTGTAAATGACAACGATTATCGCTCAAAAGACGTTTTTTGAGCGATAATCTGTGTCTAAATGGGCCTGTACAGAAACTTGCATAACTGTGTAGCAAAGTATAAATGTTAGTATAATATTTTAAAAGGCATATGGTTTTAGTCTCGTTTCATGCTCAGTATTTTTGTGAGATGTTGCATTTTTTCTGGCCTTTTCAATTGACCAAAAATCCTGCAGCCAGATGTTACTTTTACAGACTGTATTTAGTCTAACTTGTATTTTTCATTACAAAGCATTTCAGCTGTGCCATTTTTTGGGTCATCTGCACTTATTTTTTTTCTGAAGTTTCAGATAAAAATTAACTTTATTCTATGGGTCATTACAACCATGACATTAACAAATTTATATATGTTTTACTACTTCTGCCCAATATATACTTTTTGTGAACCACTAGTGATGGGGCTCTGAGGGCTTGTTTTGCAGGGCAACGTCTAGTTTTTATTAGTACAAATTTTGGGTATATAAAACCTATTACTTTTCATCCTATATTTATTTTTTTATGGCATTCACTGGATTAATCATGATATTTTAATAGTAGAGGTTCTTATGGATGTGGCGATACCGATATGCATAAGGTTTTTAATATTTTTAGTCAAATAACCATTAGCAATGTACATCTTATGATGACTTTTTGTAACATGAGAAGACAGTAATTTCAATTTTGTGTAGTGGTGCTTATCTCTTACCACATTGACTACTTGGGTGAATACAACTTACAGTAGACTGGTTTTTTTTTTTGGTTTGTTTTTAAATTCTTTTCTAGTATTGTCATTTTTCAAAAATAACACTTGTGGGTCTAGTCCTATAGAAGTCATTTAGCTACATCTTCTGTCCAATTCAAATGAAGAAAAGGAAATGAGAAATTGGGGGGCAAGGGAAAGGTAGGGGGGGGGGGGAAATGGGAAGAGGATCAAATGTGGGAAGTAAAGTAAAGGGAGGGGGGATAAGTGGGTTAAACATGAAACAACTTTTTTCTCCTAGGGGCCCATGCTTCTACATGAGATCTGAGATTGTCTTCTCTTTGGTAATTCTAACAGTTGGCTAAATCCACGTATGCAGATCAGTTTTAACCCTTGGTACTACTGAGGTAGTCTCAGTTTATAGCAAAAAATGGCCCAAGTAGGGTCAAATGGAAGATAGTCTTACAGTTTAAGATGTCTAGTTGAAAAGTCTAAAGACACTTTGCCAGAATACCTGCAAATTTTGGACCTTGCTAAGACAGTGGTACAGATTTATCCTTACTAAGGAGCACAGGAAACCATCAGTTGGATATATCTCCATCTACTAGTCTAGAAGACAAGGTGATAATTAAACCAGATGCAACCTTTCTCCGGAAGGATAGTCTACCATTTTCAAAGATCTCAAGGGACCACTCTACCTACTCTTCCAGAATCCTATCTCAGAACACAATTTTCATATTTTACAGACTATGAAAGAGCCATGGATAACTATTTACATTCTAATATAAATTGGAGAAAATCTTCAGTTATCTTGTTCAGTTCCAGTATTCAAAGCTTGCAGAAAAGGACACAAGCAGGACTGGGGCTAGAATGATTGTCTGGGCTATTGCACGTTCCTCAGCAAGAGTAGGCTCCTCTTCAGTGGTCGTGGACCACTCCACCAAGGCAGTATCCACAGTGTGGGCATTCATAAAAGAACAAATATGCCAAGGGGCCATCTGGAGTTCACCCAATAGTGTCCTAAATGGGGTATTCCCATCTCAGTATTTGATGAATTAGATGGGGAAACCATGGGTTACAGAAACAGCCAAGTCAGCAGCCTTACGCCATTTCCACAACGCCACTTTTTTATTTTGGTCAATATAAATGCACTGATACTAACTAATTATGGTTTTCTTCATGGAGCTAGTAACAGGAATGGGAGTCAGGTTTTTTTATTTTAATTTTGCCCCACCAGGGTACTTGCACTTTCTTGACTTTGATCATCATTTGTACTCCGAAATTCTTCTGTAATTTTGCGATTTTGAAGTTGAAATCTCAACATCACAGAAAAACTTGGGAGTACAAACTTATGACCATCTTTGATACTCTCAGTACAGGGCAAATATAACAAAGTTTTATAGCTGGATAGACTATGTGAAAGTTGGTGTAAAGATAACACCTCTGATGACCCCCTAATGCCAATTAATGGTGCGTTAAGAAGGAATAATTATAGTTCACGTTTGTTCGTTTCAACAATTTTCTGAATGGCAATCTTTCAGTTTAAACGAGAGCCAACGACGAATGAGAATAGTTACAGTAGGCTCTTGGGCATCGTTCAGTTTCAGCCAGCATAAAAATTACTGCCAGCTTGTTGGGTAGTTTTGTTTTTTTTTACTATAATAGTTTTTTTATTGAGATACATAATACATTACATAAATCGGTATAAATACCACATAGAAGTACAATACAATATGTCAGCTACATTGCGTACATCTTAGCAATAAGATACGTAATAAAACGAGGTTTGGCGTACCTCCGATTAATCTTGCTGGATTTATTTCCATGGAAAGATTTGTAGTGATAAACAAGATATCTTAGTCATGCGTGAAACTCATATGCAGATAGTTTGAGGCTAACATTTTGAACTGAAATGTAAACTCAATTATTTTTCCTTTAAGGTGTGAACAATATACCATAAACGGTAAACAAAAGCAAAAAAAAACCATGGCATCTATGAATACATTGTATTGTCAGTTAACGTATTTAGATCTCATCTCCCATTGTGCGTCAAACTGTTTAGTCGTATTGTTACGAAATGCTAGCCATTTTTCACTAGCGTATTGTTCTGCCAAGCGGTGTTTGAACTCTTCTATTTCTGGGGGTATCGGTTTCCTCCAGTACTTTGCAATTATGGTTTTGGCTGTCATTAGGGAGTGTGCCAACAAGGGTCTTATTTGTTTTGGGAATTCATCGGAACCCACCAACAGCAGAACCAGTGGTGCACTTCGAGGTATAGAGGTGGCGAGTGTGTGCTCCAAGAAGGTAAAGATATTATCCCAATACGGTTTTAGTTTAGGGCAAGACCAGAAAATATGGGCAAGCGTTCCCTTCTGACCGCACTCTCTCCAACACAGACCATCGCCTATCTTTGATCTGTTGTAGATTAGTGAAGGCGTGTAGTACCATCTTAATGTTAATTTGGTTTGGGTCTCTAATATACCCAGACCTTTTGTGGACCTGGAGGCCAACGACAGTGCTCTAGACCATAAGTTTTCTGGTATGGTGGCTTTCAATTCTTTTTCCCAACTCAACATAAATGATTTTTTCTTCAAAGATGTATTGTTAGTCATAATGTCGTAAAACAATTTAGTTTCAGACTTTCTTTTTAAGCCCGATAGGTTAATTATATTTATTAGTGTCACCGGGAGTGCGATCAAATGTAAAGATGTGTCCTTCAAGAAGGAGCTTATTTTTAAGTAGTTGAAAATTTCGCTCAGTGGGAGGTCATGCTTAAGCTGTAGATCATTAAAACTTTTTATTTTATCTGCGGCTGTCAGGTCTCCGATTTTTTTAACCCCTCTGGTTATCCACGGCCTCAAATCCATGTCTGGCAAGTAGAGACCCAGTACTTCTATGGGCAAAGGAGGTCTGGACGTGGAATCCTCTGTCCCAATTTTGTTCGAAAGTTCACCCCACATGTCGATTGAGGAGCGCAAAGTCATGGGTATTTCAGTGATTTGAAGCTTCGATTTTTTTGGGTGTAGATATTTTTCAACTAAGATGGCATATACCAAAGTCTGACCTGAGATGTTTTTTAGGAAGCTTCTCTCCATAGTGGGCCAACCCAAATCACTATTGTTAGGCAGCAGCTGTCTAGACTGGTTTAAAACCATAGCTTTGTAATATGCGGTTATGTTGGGGATATCCGCGCCTCCATGTCTTCTATGCAGGGACAGAACCGATAGAGCTATGCGGGGCTTTTTCCCACTCCATATGAACGCATTCATTTGGCTTTGGAGTTTGTTTAAAGTAGTGTTTGATATAGAAATAGGAAGAACTCTGAAATAATATAGTATTAGGGGCAGGATTTTCATCTTATAAGCCATGATCTTTCCAAACCATGTCAAGTTTAGCTTAGAAAGGTGGTCTATCTCTTTTTGTGTAGTGTTAAAAAGTTTGGGGTAGTTCTCACCTTCTATGTTCTTAAGCAGTGGTGTTAATGCTATTCCCAAATATGGGATACTTTCTTCTCTCCACACAAATGGGAACTCCGCCCGAATTTCCTCCCTTAAATCCCTCGGCAGGTTCAGACCTAGTATGAGAGACTTATCAACATTTAGTTTGTACATGGAGACTCTGCTGAAGTGATCCAGTATCGCACAGGCAGACCGCAGTGATCCCAGGGGATGGGTCAATGACAGAATTACATCATCGGCGAATAGTCCCAATTTGTATTGCCTGTGGTTCACCGGAACACCCCTCACATTTGAGTCAACTCGAATCAGCTCTGCCAGAGGCTCTATGGCCATTACATATAAAAGTGGGGAAAGCGGGCACCCCTGCCTTGTACCATTTGTAATTGACAACGGATCAGATAACACACCATCCACCAGGACTCTTGCTGTTGGGGAAGAGTATAAGGCCCGGACAGCCCCCGCAATTTTTTCTCCAAATCCGAATTTTTCTAAAGTTTTAAAAATATACCCCCAATGGACCCTATCAAACGCCTTTTCGGCATCTAATGTTAGTAAGATAGTTGGGGATTGTGTTTTTTCTATCAGGTGTAATAGACTTAGAATTTTTCGGGTGCTGTCCGAGGCCTGTCTACCCCTTACAAAACCCATCTGGTCAGAATGGATTATATATGGGAGAACGTGGAGAATGCGTTGTGCAAGAGTTTTGGCATAGATCTTAATGTCAGTGTTTAACAAGGAAATAGGTCTAAAATTTTTTGGTGAGTTCGGTTCTTTCCCGGGTTTTGGTAGAACCACAATTGTTGCCTGTAACATTTCTTGGGGGAAAGTACCCTTTTTCATGGCCTCAATGAACATATTGGTCATATATTTTGTTAACGGATTTGAGAAATTTTTAAAGTATTCTGCAGAATACCCGTCTGGGCCAGGTGCTTTATTGTTTTTCAAAGAGTTTAATACCTTGGAGACTTCAGCAATGGTGATTGGTTCATCCATCATCTCCGCCTGTTTTTGGCTTAGGGATGGAAGGTTCACCATATTGAGAAAGTTTTGAATTGAGGTGTTGTTAGGTTGGGTCGTTTGGGCGTCATCTTTCAAATTGTATAGGCTGCTATAGTACGACGAGAATGCATTTGCTATATGCGTTGGGTGTGTCAGTTTAGTTTTATTATTTTGGTGACTCCAGATATAAGGAATATTAGCTTTTATCGTTTTTTTCTTTAATAGGTTGGCCATCCATCGCGAGGGTCTGTTTATTGATGTGTAAATATTAGCTCTTTGAGCATTTACTTCTTTTTCAAAGTCGCCCAGCAGGTGTTTACGGAGGTCTAATCTAATTTTATGCATGTCGTCGTGCGTTTTTTTCGAGGGATTAGTTTGGAGTTCACTCTCTTTAAGGCGAAGATTTTCAAGTAGCTCATCTATTTTTTTTGATTTTTCTTTTTTATACCTGGAGCCCAATTTTATCAGAATGCCTCTTATGAACGCTTTATGGGCATTCCATAGGGTAACCGGGTTCGTCTGTGGGATATCATTAAATTCAAAATATTCCTGTATAGCTTCTTGAATTTCTTTTTTGTATTTTGGGATGGTCATTAGATAAATATTGTTCCTCCAAGCTTTATTGGGTTTATTGGGACAGTCTAAATTAAGATGTATGGTTAGCGGGGCGTGATCTGTCCATACAGCGGTGCCAATTTCTACTTTTGTAATTAATGAAAGAAAAGGCTTTTCCACCAAGCATAGGTCTATTCTGGAGAAGGTCCTGTGTCTTGGCGAGTAGTACGAGTATTCCTTCGCCGAAGCATTAAAGCATCTGAAAGAGTCGTACAACGCATTATTGTGTATCCATGTATTTAATGTGGCGGTTCTTTTAGTTGTAGGGTTAGTAGTGTCCATGTCCTTATCTGGGATTAAGTTAAAGTCCCCTATCGTTAGAATTGGGCCTTGCGCATTTTTGTTTATTTTTTTCATGAGTTTGTTGAGGAAACTAATCTGTTTTGTGTTGGGTACGTATGTGTTAACTAAGGTTACTTTTCGGTTTTTAAGGGTTCCTATCAAAATTATAAAGCGACCCCTTGGGTCACAAATTTGTTTTTCTATGATGAATGATGTGCCTTCTTTAACTGCTACCATTACTCCCGCATGTTTTCTCTTGGCACACGCAAAGACAACCTGCGGGTAGGACCTATGTGACATTCTACTACAATCACTGTCTAACAGGTGCGTCTCCTGTATACATACAATTTCTGCGTTAAGCGTAGTTGCTTCCTTCCAGACGCTTCTTCTCTTGAAGGGAGAGTTCAGGCCGTTGACATTTAACGATAATACCTTCACAGTCATGATGTTGAAGACTTGAGAGATTGTTGTGGGTGTGGGAGAGCCAGAAAATTGTAGATGCCTATAAGAATAAAACAAAAGAACAAAACAGAGTCCTCCATGTTTGGAAATCTGCTACCCAGCCACGGACGTTGGCTGAATGCTGCAACGTGGAAGACCCAAACCAGTAACAGAACAAACTGGTTGTGGCAAGCTTGAACTTGCATATTTCGTGGGGGACGAAGTCCAGCTACAATAGGCAGGCATTACAATGAGTAGTAATCAATAATTACCGGAGGGTCTTTAAGAACGCTTCATTTCAAAACGTAGAAGTCTTGTTTGTTAACTTGTTGAGATGCTTTGGGGTCTCTTTTGGGCTGTGGATTTGATGGTGCTTGGAGGGGTATTCCCCATGACGCTAAGGTTGCTGCGGCGGCTTTGGGGTTGAGAAAAATATGGTATTTTCCTTGTTTGTAATTATTTTAGTTGGATAGCCCCACTTATAAGGTATCTTTGCTTTTCTCATAGCTGAGGTTATATCTGCGTATTTTCTTCTTTCTTCTAAAGTAGCCTGAGATAGGTCTATAAACAACCGCAGGTCAGAGTACGGATGCGGAAATGGTTGGAGTTTTCTTGCTGCATTCATAAGCTCCTCCTTTGTTTTGAAATAATGGATACGAGCTATCGCATCCCTGGGGACATTCTCATCCAGGAATTTCGGTCGCGGCAGTCTGTGGGCCCTGTCGATTTTTAGATCGTGTTCTGGCGTATTAGGGAGGAGAGCTTGCATGAAATGCATAATATAATTTGTTAATTCTGCATTGGAAATTTTTTCTGGTATTCCTCTTATCTTTACGTTATTGCGATCTTCCAAATCTGTTAATTTGAGCTGAAGCTTATTAACTTTGTCTTCCAAATCGTTGTGCGCATCAATTAAGGAGTTGTGTGAAATAACAATCTCCTCCATCTTTTTGTCACTTTTTTCTATTTTATTGTTGATTGCTTGAACTGAGGAATTAACTTTTGTTGTCAACATGAGTATGTCTGTTTGTATAGTGTCCCTGAGAGCCATTATTGCCTCTTTAATGTAGATCTCAGAGGCTGGTTTGTTGGTTGCCACAAGGTTAATTAACCCTCCCTCTGCTGCACACTCTTTAGCGATGGACAGGTCTTCAATTACCTCTACTTCAGCAGACATTCTCTGCTTTTGCTTAGCAGGGCTGCTAGTTGGTGATCTGGTGCTAGGAAGCGGCATGGCCGGCGCCATTTTAGGTAAGGGTAAATTTTCATTATTTTTCTCCCTCTGGGCTGACCCTGCAGCATCTGAGGAGTTAATGTTGTGCTGGGGACCTCCGCTTGCACTAACAGGTGAGTCAGCAGACCTCCTCTGCTTCTGCTTAGCAGGGCTGCCAGTAGAAGATCTAGTGTTGGGGAGCAGCGTGGCCGACGCCATTTTAGGTGGGGACCTCTTTTCATTGTTTTTTCCCCCCTGGACTGACCTTACATCATCAGAGATGCTGGTGTTATGCTGGGAGCTGGCGCTTGTAATGGCCGGGGGTATCAGCTGTTTCCCAGCTGCCACGTCCTCCGCTGGGGCTCCGCTGCTCTCTCCCAGCTCCGGCGCCGATATCACAGGGAGCGGTGCAGCTTCGGCAGCCATTTCAGGAGCGGAGCCGCGCGCTGCAAAAAAGGACTCCAGTCTCACCGGAGCCTGCTTGGAGTCTCTCCTTCTGGGCATCTCCGGTGTCTAGGGACCTTCCTGCCGCTCTGGAAGTAAAATAAATCCTCCGGTAGGTGCTTGGAGTCGGTAAAAATGCCTCAGCCGGACGGAGCCTAGGGTTTTGCTGCCGTTCCGGTGCCTTGTTAAGCCACGCCCCCTTGTTGGGTAGTTTTAAATACTGCTGGCTTTTAGTCGCACTACAGCTGTATAAACTTCCTCCTCTTTAACCCCTTAGTGACCAAGCCTGTTTGTGCCTTAAGGACCCAGCCAAATTTTTGAACTCTCACATGTCACTTTAACATAGAATAACTCCGCAAAGGTTCCAAGTAATTCTGTGTTTTTCGCCACATATTGTACTTCATTTAGGTGGTAAAAATAGACCGATAGAATTTATTAAAAGTGCCAAAATTGGGAAGATTTTGAAACAATTGTTATTTCACATTTTTAATTGCAATATCTCAAATACGTGCGAACATACTGTACAAATATTTGATCAGCTATAGATTTCCATCTGTTTACTTTATTCTGGACGCACATTTGGAAAAAAATTTTTTAACCATTTAGGAGCTGTACAAATGTAACGGATTACATTTTGTTTCCTGCGCCAAGCTAAGATTGCCAAGGCTCATAGGTGTCAGAATGACAGATACCCGCACAAATGACCCCATTTTAAAAACTGCACTGAGGGGGTCATGAGTATTTTGACCCAACAGGCTTTTCTTTTCATGAGTTAATGCAATTTAAGGAGAAAAAATAAAATTTCATATTTTTGCAAATATGTAATGTTAAAGACAAGTTTTTTCTATAGTGCATATGAAAATGAGGATTTGCACCCTAAAATAGATACCTCTGTTTGTCTTGTGTTCAGAAACATACTCATCGTGGCCCTAATCTTATATCTGGATGCACAACAGAGCCCAAACTAAAGGGACCAGCCTGGGGCTTTCAGAAGAGACATTTTGCTTGAAGGTGATTTAGGCCCCATTGCTCACTTGTAGAGCCCTTGAGGGTGCAAAATGATGGACAACCCCCACAAATGACCCCATTTTGAAAACTAGACCCCTTCATGAATTCCTCTAGGGTTGTACTGCATATTTTGACCTCACAGTTTTTGAATGAATCCAAGCAAAGCAGAAGAAAAAAATTTTCATTTTTTTGGCAATTATTTTAAAAACAGTGTTTTTTTTGTACAGCACACTTATGAATAAAGACTTTCACCCCAAAATGGTTCCACCAATTTATCCTGTGTTCAGAAACATACCCATTGTGGCCCTTATCTTATGTCTGAATACACAACATGGCCCAAAACGAAAGGAGCAGCCGGTAGCTTTCAGAAGATAAATTTTGCTTGAAGGTGATTTAGGCCCTATAGCACATTTGTAGAGCCCTTGAGCGGCCAAAACGATAGAGAACCCCCACACATGACTCCATTTTGAAAACTAGACCCCTTAACGAATTCATCTAGGGCTGTTTTGCCTATTTTGACCTCACAGTTTTTGAATAAATCTAAGCAAAGCAGAAGGAAAAAATTACAATTTTTTTTTTTTTTGGCAATTGTGTCATTTTAAAACTTTTTTTTGCATGGATACCCCTTTGTCTTGTGTTCAGAAACATACCTGTTGTAGTCCCAATCTTATAGGACACATGGTTAAGCTTATAATGGAAGGAACACCCACCGGATTTCAGGGCACAACTAAATAAATTCCAGGCCCCATTGCTCACTTGCAGAGGCATTAAACTGCTAGAACAATAGAACGCCCCCCACAAGTGTCGCAATTTTGAATTTAAGACCCCTTAGCCCATTTATCTAGGTGTGTACTGAGCGTTCTGACTCCACATTTTATTTTTTTTAATTATTATAAAGCAAGTGTAAAATAAATACAACTTAACTTTTTTCACAAATTTGTCACTTTCATGAGTTTTCTTTGTTTCAAGCAGGGAAAACGGGGGAGACTCACACCAAATTTTATAGCGCTAGTTCTTTTGTGTTCAGCAATACCCCAATTGTAGCCCCAATCTGGTTACAGGACACATGGCTAGGCCTATAATGGAGGGAACACCTATTGGTTTTCAGGGCACAACTGAAAAATTTCCAGGCCCAGTTGCAAAAGAAAAAAAAAAAATTCACTCTTGCTGATTCTGCTGCGGATTTTCGTGCGGAAAAATCCCCACGCGGTTTTTTCCGCAGCGCTTTTCTACTTTTGTCGCGTATTTGGTGCGGTTTTGGCTGCGTCCATAGAGGTCTATGGACAAAAAAGCGCTGCGGAAAAGACCAAAGATTGAACATGCTGCATCTTTTAAAACCGCGACGCAGTTGCATATCCGCACTGCGGCTGTGCGGAAAAAATCCGTCCTGTGAGAACAGCTTTTTGGCAAATCTCATTTGTGCTGCATTGCACTGCAAACGCAGCGGTTTTGCCGCAGTGCGGATATGCAACGGCAATCCGCGGCAAATCCGCCCTGTGTGAACCCAGCCTCAGGGAGAGGGTGCAGAAAGTGGCGCTCTGTGAGCCTTCGCATCTCCTTGGACTGTAATGATTCCTGGGCTGCGGTGGTCTCAAACAAAAGGTGCTCTACAAGCTGCTCCCGGAACTGGAGGAAGCTCAGCGTTCCCAGAGATGTTTTATAAATTATGTATGCATTATATGTAGCGATCTAAATCAAATAGATCGCTACCTTTTTATACCATGCCCTGGTTTTGCGCTTCACAAGATACGGCTGAAGCACCTGGTCCAACACATCTACACCCCCCATAAATTTATTGTGATCCATGATGCAGACAGGTTTTGTTTTCTCCGTTGCAGCCCCCTCACTGCAATGGAAGTGTCTGTGTGCACGGTGTAGAGCAGAAAAATATCTTTCCTTTCACGACCAGGGAGAAGGTCATTTGCCAGTCTGTAAGACGCCCCCTTTCTACGCATCTGGACACCAGGGGTTGTGGGCATCCCATCGTGTTTTTGCACACAATTCCGCAGGCCCCTGTATCTGCGTCGTGTAATGCTTTAAACAGTGGGAGACTGGTGTAGTAATTATCTGTATAGACATGGTACCCCTCATGTAAAAACGGGCCCATGAGCATCCATACAATTTTTTAATTAGTGCCGATATTTTCGGAACAGATAGGGGATTTAGTTGACGGTCACTGCCCTCATAAATAAAAGAAATTGCATGTATAGCCAGCCGCACTCTCGCAAACTTTGTATAGATTTACACCATACCTAGCGCACTTAGATGGCATAAATTGGCGGAATGATAGACGGCCCATAAAACTCATAAGGGCCTCGTCCACGGACAGATTTTTGTTCATGGGTATAAATATTTTTAAAAGAGTTCTTTAATAGGCTAATTAGGGGGCCTCAATTTACATAATCTGTCATACTATGGGTCATTTCTTAGGGGGATTTTGGGCATTATCAGCAAAATGAAAAAAATGCATAATGTTTTCAAATCTGTGTCAGGACATTACTGATGCAAACATAGGGGTTGCATGAACTGCCCTTGTGGACCAATAGGACCGTATTGAGGACTTTTTCACGATTTTCTTTTTAGCTCTTGGACATTTATGGGGTCAACGTCCTAGAATATACAGAGCTGGCGTGCTCTGTAATATATTGCCCAACATAAATATTTGTTTGCTGGACAATAAGTTCTAGGATGCTGTCACTGGTTAACAAATTACAAAAATTAAAGGGGGCAAAATTACCGACATCCGTATTAACGCCTGGAGCAGCAGTAAATTGGGGGATGTGGGGTGAAAATAAATTAGCGGAACTCCACATTGTGGAATGCACCACACTACTCGGCCCTGCTGCCCCAATCCCTTCCTCAACCTCCATAGGGCTAGCGGTAGAGTTGTCATTGTCGAAAAATAGCTCTTCTTCCGACACAGTTGTTGTATCAATACCTTAACTGCTAGCAAACAGTAGCGCATACGCCTGCTCTATGCTGTAACGCCTATGCTCCATTTTAGAAAAAACAAGATTTTAGTAAGAACTTACCGTAAAATCTCTTTCTTGTCCTGTTCATTGGGGGACACAGCTAAACCTTGGGTATAGCTTTTTTACCACTAGGAGGCGACACTAATCATACAAAGTGTTAATTCCTCCTACTAGCTATACCCCTCCTGCAAGCACCAAGCTGATCAATTTGTATGCAAGCAGTAGAAGCAGCCAGCAGGATTCGACAATGATAATCAATAAACAACAATGCTCAAGAATGAAACTTACTTCTTTTTTTTTTTTTTTTTTTTTAACTTTTCTATGATACCGGCAACCTCGATGCCCGGTGACATCTCCTGGGTACCTTCAGTAGCTGTCACATCCTCCCTCAGCCCACGTGGCTTTAATCCCCAATGGATGCATGTTTTTACGTCCTTGGGGATTAAAGTCCACTTAGCTAAGACGTAAAAAGGCAATGGTGCCGTCACTAAGGGGTTAACATTCTGCAATGCAGTGTTTGGAACATCTCTCATCAAGCTCCAGCAGTAATCTCCCATCATATTGGAGTCCTATTGGCATTGGTAGCGTTCTACCATTACTTTGATATCTTGATGAAAGCGTTGACCTTACTCTTTACTATCACCCAGCCTGGCGCAAGTGACAATGTAAGTAGTGCAACTTGGTGCTCATTTTACATCCAAGTCATTGAAACCCCAAGAGCAGCTCCTCCACAATCTCTCGGTAGTTGTCCGCTTTCCTATTTCCAGTATTCCAAGCTCTAGCTTCGGCCGCATTCACTGCTGTACCAATGTGGGCATCCCTTATGAGCGCTCTTATCTGAGGTCCATCAAACATGCCTGCCTTTTTCTTCTCGTCAATCAGACTTGGACAGGTTATAATATAAGGTTTAAGCAGTCTCCACTGTGATCAGGGGCTTTGACAAATTGCCACATCAAACGAAGCTGTGTGTGCAGTGGGGAGAAGACAATTTTTTTCCTATCACGCAAAGGATCATTAACCCCTTAGGAATGCGGCCCTTTTCTTTTTTCCATTGTCGTTTTTCCCTCCTCCCTCTCAAAAAAAAATCATTACTCCTTTATTTATCCATTGACAGATGTCTGAGGGCTTGTTTTTTGCAGGACAAGTTATATTTTTCAATGGCACTATTTAATGTACCATACAATGTATTGAAAAAGCTTTAGAAAAGGTAAAGAAAAAAAGAAAAAAAAAATTATACTCTGACATCTTTCGTTGCTTCTTTTTTCTATGGCGCACAGACCGCAACACAAATGAGAACTTTATTGTAGGGATCAGTATGATTACTATGCTACGTTATATAGTTGTTTTTTTTTTTTTGCTGTACTACTTATTTTCTGCCGCCATCGTCTGCGTGCAATAACTTTATTCTTCCATTGGCACAGTTGTGCCAGGGCACATTTTTTGCAAGACATCCTGCAGTTTACATTGATACTAATGTGGAATACATATGACTTTTTGATCGCTTTTTATTGCTTTTTTTTTTTTTTTTTTTGGAGACAGGGTGACTAAAAAGTGCATTTCTGGCATTATTTATTTTCAGACGATGTTCACCATACAGGGTATATGCGTTACTTTGATAGAACGGTCTTTTATGGGCAGAGAAATAATATGTATTTTTGTTTTAGGATTTAGATTTTTATTATAGATATGGCAAAAAGAGGGTGATTTAACCCCTTAACGACCAGCCCATAGTGTTTTTACGTCCTCCCGAAGTGGGCTCTATTCTCTGAGGACGTAAAAACATGCTTCCTGCAGAGAATAGTGCCCCTCGGGCTGTGGACGTGACAGCTCCATGCTGTCGGTGTCCGCAGGTAGCTGACAGCATGGAGCTGTCATCCCGGGCTGTTCGGAGCCCCCCCCCGGCATTGCGATCGGCGCTATGCAATGGATAGCGCCGATCGCAAAAAAAGTAAATAAAAGTACATAAAAGTTAAAGATTCAGCTGCTCTGATGGATCGGATCCATCGGAGCAGCTGAAATTACTCACCGAGGTCTGGCACGCTGCTCCCCGCTCTCCTGCCGCTCCGGGGCCCGAAGCCGGTCTTCTGCGCATGCGCGCCAGGCGGCATTACGTCAGCCGCATGCGCAGAAGGCCCGGCGGCGCGGGAGATTTAAAATCTCCTGGCTCCCGGCTCCTGTAGGTAGCCGGGAGGCAGGAGATGTCAGCGGGGACTGCGGTGAGCGGTCCCCGGTACCGCGATCGCCGTTATCCAATGGTTAGCGGCGATCGCGAAAAAGTTAAAAAAAAAGTTTAAAAAAAAAGTCAGTTTCACCTCCCCTCATGGATCGGATCCATGAGGGGAGGTGAAAATACTCACCCCCAGTCCTCAGCGGTGTCCCGATGTCCCGGGACCCGAATCCCCGTCTGCGCATGCGCGCCCGATGATTGACATCGGGTGCGTGAACAGACGGGCTCGAGCCCCGGGAAATTTAAAATCCCTCTGCTCTTGGCTGCCATGTGTAGCTAGGAGCAGAGAGATTATACCGGGGACATGATCACTGTCATCCAATGGATGACAGTGATCATGTAAAGTGAGAAAAAAGTGTAAAAAAGTTAAAAAAAAAAAAGTTAAAAAAAGTTTTTAAAAGTTTAAAAAGCGTACGTTTCATCTCCCCTCACAGATCATATCCGTGAGGGAGGATGAAAGTACGTACCTAAGGCCCCCAGATTTATCCGCGGACCTTACCACAGCTTCTGCACACGCGCCCGTCGCCAAAATGGCGGGCGCATGCGCAAAAGCTGTGGATTGCCAGGATAATTTAAATTCTCCCTGCTCCTGGCTACAAAACGTAGCCAAGAGCATGGAGATTTAATGGGGGTCCGCGGTGAGCGGTTCCTGGTCACGTGTTCGCCATTATCCAATAATGCCGATCACGTAAAAGTAAAAAAAAAAATTTGAAGTTTCATCTCCCCTCACCGATGCGATCGGTGAGAGGAGATGAATCTTTTTACCGGAGGCCTGCGTATTTGAATCCCGACGCGATCTTCCTCCGTGGACCTTCCAGGATTCTGCACATGCGATTGCCGGCAAAAAGCCGGACACATGCACAGGAGTCGGGGGGCCCAGGAAACTTAAAATCTCCTTGCTCCCAGCGACCAACGGTCACAGAGAGCCTGGAGCAGTGACGGGTGGCCTCGTTGAGCGGTCCCCGGTCACGTGATAAAAAGGTAGCGATCTACCTTAGGCCGGTCTCACATGACCGGATAGGAATTACGGATTCCGCATGCGTCTGATCCGTGGTATTACGCAGATCAATCGCATTGGATTACACAATTCCGCTCACATTAGCGGGTCAGAATTGCGTAATCCACTCGCAGAAAAGAGAACGCAGCAGGTTCTATTTTACTGCGGATATCGGCAACATACAGCCCATTGTGCTCCATGGTCGCGGATATACCCGCAGTCCATACGCAACTACATTGTATACGGGCTGCGGGTACCTGTGTCATCGCTAAGCGATGGTGCGGGAAATACAAACAAAGGTGTACTGTGCATGACCGCCTGTGTGAGTACGCAGTTATGCGCAGTACATTACGCAGCCGTACGCAGGGTCACAGCCGGGCTCACAGCTGGGATCCGCTGCAGGCCTCCGCAAGCGGATTCCGCCTGCACCCGCGTGAGCCCGGCGTTATTCAGACCGCTACCTGTGATACGTATTTTACAAGAAGCCCCGGGAACGCTCGCTTTCCTGCAGTTCCAGGAGCACCTTGTTGAGCGCCTTCTGTGTGAGACCGCCGCACCTCATCAAGCTTACGGAGACTCACGGAACGCCACTTTTTACACCCCATACCCGCCACTGAGGTCATGAAATACCCCCAAAAAGCATGAGAGGAGGGGGGGGGGGGGGGGATACCCGGTTTTATTGCCCCATGGGCCCATTCCAACCAGCCTCCGTAATTACCCCTGTCTTCGGAAATACTACACAGTTCACATTTTTACTTTTATCTAAGATTTGCGAACGCCAAAAAGGGCGCGGAGGGGGAGGGGGGAATTTTTAGGGAGTCAATCTTTATTCTGTACAAATAAGCAATGGGGCCTGGAATTTATTCAGTTGTGCCCTAAAATCCAACAGGTGTTCCGTCCTTTATAGGCCTTGCCATGCGTCCTGTAAGTAGATTAGGGCCACAATGGGTATGTTTCTGAACTCGGGACAAACGGGGGTATCCATTTTGGGGTGAACGTCTTCATTCCTATGTGCACTGTACAAAAAAAACAGTTTTTAAATTGAAAAAATTGCCAAAAAAATTGAAAATCGTAACTTTTTCCTTCTGCTTTGCTTAGATTCATTCAAAAACTGTGGGGTCAAAATATGCAGTACATCCCTAGATAAATTCGTTAAGGGGTCTAGTTTTCAAAATGGGGTCATTTGTGGGGGTTCTATATGGTTTTGGGCGCTCAAGAACTCTACAAGTGGGCAATGGGGCCTAAAAGGACTTCAAGCAAAATCTATGTTCTGAAAGCCACCGATTACTCCTTTTATTTTGGGCCCCGTTGTGCATGCGGACATAAGATTAGGGCCACAATGGGTATATTTCTGAAAACAGCACAAACAGGGGTATCCATTTTGGGGTGTAAGTCTTCCTTCATATGTGTGCTGTACAAAAAAAGCTGTTTTTAAAATGACAGAATTGCCGAAAAAACGAAAATCACAATTTTTTCCTTTTGCTTGGTTTGAATTCATTCAAAAACTGTGGGGTCAAAATATGCAGTACACCCCTAGATAAATTCCTTAAGGGGTCTAGTTTTCAAAATGGGGTCATTTGTGGGGGTTTTCTATGGTTTTGGGCGCTCAAGAACTCTACATGTGTGCTATGGGGCCTAAAAGGACTTCAAGCAAAATTTCTGTTTTGAAAGACACTGACTACTCCTTTCATTTTGGGCCCCGTTGTGGACTCAGATATAACAATAGGGCCACAATGGGTATATTTCTGAACACGGGAGAAATAGGGGTATCCATTTTGGGGTGTAAATCCTGATTTTAATGTAAACTATAGGAAAAAAATATGTCTTTAAAATGACAGATTTGCAAAAATATGAAATTTTACTTTTTCTCCTCTAAATTGAATTAATTCCTGAAAAAAAACTGTGGGGTCAAAATACTCATGACACCCCTCAGTGAATACATTAAGGGGTGTAGTTTTTAAAATGAGGTCATTTGTGGGGGTTTCTATTATTCGGACACTCATGAGCCTTTCCAATCTCGGCTTGGTATAGGAAAACAAAGTGTTCCTCAAAATGCTAAAAAGTAATGTAAATTTGTACGTCTCCTAAATAGTTAAAAAAACACGTAAGTTTTTCCAATGTGCGCCCAAAATAAAGTAAACGGGTGGAAATATAAATCTTAGCAAAAATTTCTATATTATGTTTGCACATATTTAAGATATTGCAGTTGGAAATGTGAAAAAATGACGATTTTTTCAAAATTTTCCCAATTTTGGCGCTTTTAATAAATAAACACAATTTCTATCGGTCTATTTTTTCCGCCTAAATGAAGCACAACATGTGGCGAAAAAACAATGTCAGAATCGCTTGGATATGCAAAACCTTTCTGGTGTTTTTCCATGTTAAAGTGACACATGTCAGATTTGCAAAATTTGGCCTGGTCATTAAGGCGCAAACAGGCTTGGTCACTAAGGGGTTAAGCCATTACTAATTGCAAAAAAAAAAAAAAGGAGAGGCAGTGTGAGGTTCTTAGCAATGTACTGCCGGGAAATCTTGTGTCCAGCTCTTCACGTGCATGGTAGATTGACAGGTACCTGAAACACTGTTGCAAACCCAGTAACCCCTTTATGGCAGTTGCCCCTTTCAGCACAAGGATTGATCCTGCCAGACTGGAAATGGATCAGGAACAGTTTGAAGAACATGACAGTTCAAGGTGTTGACTTGGTCTTCAAACTCTTCAGATCCAAATGTTATCAAGAATCTGTAAGAGAAGGCTGGAAAACAAGCCCCATCCATGGCAGCCACACTGCACAACTTACAGGGCTTAAAAAGATCTGCTGTTGACTTTAAGAACATGGCCCTTTATTTTTTTCATTTTCATTTTTTTCCAAGGATAATTGTATTTTTCAATGGTACCATTTAATGTACTGAAAAATGTAAAAAAAACAAAAAAAAAAACAAAACAAAAAAAACACTAAGTGGAGTAGAATAGGAAAAAAAAACAAAAACACTATTCCGCCATCTTTGAGGGGGTAATGGGGTTTTTGTTTTTATGGAGTATACAGCTAGCACCCGCATTGTATGGAGCAGGATTGACTGCAAATCCCCCCTCCATACAAATCCTGGATGTAACTGTATGTCCCATCTCGTCAAGTAATTAAAGTATTGTTGCACTATACCACAGGACATCTTCAGAGATCTTTTGGAGGCCAGAGCAGTTTTAGTGGCATGAAGGGGAAACTACAGAATATTAGGCGGGTGGTTCAATGCTTTTGCTGATCAGTGTATGCCATCATTGGGTCACATCTGAGGCCGCAGAAACATAGTAGATTTACCACCAAGGCTCTAACTAAAAGGAACACTAGTAAAGTTCCCCCAAAAGCTGTGCTTAAGTCAAAGTTTCACAATCAGTCTGACAAGACATTTTTTTACAATTTTCATTTAATAAAATTGTTCTTGTATTTCTGTGAACAAAAACCGACCTTCAGGACAAACCAGGTTATTAAAACAAAAAATAAATCCGTAATATGGTATTTAACATGACAAAGCCCCACTTTGCAGACTACATACAATACCTTGCAAGTCTTTAGCATATTTTGGTAATATTGTATGGTGGTTTTCCAACTTAAAAAAAAACAAAAAAACAACCCGAGTCATGAATCTTTATATTCCATGTACCCAGCAATATAACCTGTGCCACATTCATAGTGAAATAGTGTCTGTATCTGCATGTTATAGATTACCATCATACTGTACATTTGTTTCAGACCACAATGACCAAGTCTATGGTGAAGAGTAGCGGCACTCCGACTGCCGGCATCCTCCCGGACGACTACAGAACGGCTCGAGGAACCTAGGCAATTCACAAGCATTATTGTTAATATAACAATACAATGGAGTATTTAGCATTTCAATCCAAACCATGGTATTTACAGGCTGAAATCTGCTTTAGGTTAGAGCACTTTAAAGATATTGTTACATATGCACATTTAAAATATATACAACATCGTGGAAACCTCAATTGACCCATACAGACTGGGCAAAGACAACATCTGGGAACCTCTTCCAACTACGGTAGGTACTACTTGCAGATAACGGCATCCATTTTCCTGAATTTAGGAACAAACTCCCCTCACAGATAGGTCAGTTGTACTATGTAAGTAGGAGTAGAGTCTAATCTGTCTAGACACGTAGCAAAAGTGACAAAGTCTGACTTCAGGCTGACATCACACAGCGCCATCGGCATGGAACGAGACACACACGTCTATGGCAAAAAGTATCGCTACCCTTTGTGTCATAAACAGAAGTGAGGGGAAGATCAGTTGAGAGCGCACAATGAATGGGACTTATTTGGCGGGTTTTGCTTCTGTTGGGTTTTCTCCAGTATCCAGAGTCTTCAAGAGCCTAAACAGACCAGCTGCTTCCCGTATCCTGCTGAACTCTATGCAGAATGCCTGTACCTCTATAAACAAGTCCTGGACATTAATTATTTTGTTCCTAATTAAAGACTGGAGGAACACACACACCAATCTCACCAAACGATTCTGGGGAGGGAAACAAAAAAAAAAAAAGTGATATGTTGATAAATAAGGCCGTTAATATTTACAACTTACAGACTTGTGGCCACAAACATGATTTATCAACTCAAGCTACATGAAGTTCAGGCCTCCTTTTTAATTAAGAAACTGATCTAAGGGATTTCACACTTTATCAGAACACTCACTTCGAATACAGGAAAAAAACATTAAAGAAAAGTCCAAGGGCTCATGCCAACAGCTGTATGCATAAAACACAGCAGGTCTCCCTGCAGCGTTTAACACATTCAGCGGCCATGCGCTCTGCCAGCAGAGGCCGCGTATGGCACTGTGGATGCCCATGTATCACACACTCATGGACATGCTTAGTGGGATTTATTTATACGCTTCCCCGCTCTGTTCAGAGTGGGGATGTGTATGGAAGCGCTGCCCATACGCAACGTATTGCATACGGACAGAATTATATGCTACCAATAAAAGAGTATAGGGCTCACGCTGTGTACGTACGCAGAGAAATATATCATGCTGCGATTTATTTCTCTTGCGTATCAATACGCAGTGTCTACACACTGGTGTGCATGGATCAATGACTTTCATTGACTCCAGTCACTGTGTATCACGTGACCATGATACTCAGTGAAAACATGGTTGTGGACATGAGCCCTAACCTTGGTTGTGGACATGAGCCCCACTTCTTTCCGAAGCTATGAAGACTGCCCTTTATAAGACGGTCTCATTCCAGTTCATTACATAACTAACTTACCTGCATATATTTGTCCTTAATTTGCTCACATGTGGATATACAATTGGAGATATAAAGATGGATAAATTCAGGTGGCAAATCAACTGCTGTAGTTAGCCTGCCAATTGAAATTAACAAGAAAATCAGCATACATGAACTGCATGAATAAACCCCAAGGGTAGCTTTACATGGGGCGCACATGCTGCAGAACCTCCACAGCAGAAAGTTCTACAGCGTTTCTGCATCCAAAACAGTCAAAATCCGCATTGGTGCGGCATTTTGGCACCAGTTCATTAATGGTCTGGAAGAAGCTGTAATGGTGAAGGTCCTGCTGTTATGTCTGTATCTACTTTTAATCTTTTGATTACATAAAAGCAACATTTTGAGAGGTGTACGGCATCGCTACACTATGGGGGCTTAATTACTAATACAGCCTAAATGTTAACAGAGTAAACTTAGAACACAGTCTTAAGATGTGTCAGTAACTTCATTGAATGATAGTAAGTCTGTCTAGTCTAAATTTACATCACCTGTTATGACAAAAAAAGGCACCAAAATTGTAGCACAATTTAGACCACACCTTTTTCGGATAAGCTAGAAAAACTGTCCGGAAGCATCTAAAACATACTAAGTGTGGCACAAAACATGCAAGGTTGTTTTCAGGCATCATTTGCAACAGAAAACGGCCGTATTTTGAATAGTAAATAAGCCCCATTATTTTAACAGGTTTCATCTATCCAGGTCAAGCAGAAAAGAAAAAAAAACAAAATAAAAACAACAGCACAGGGATACGATAATAGCTGTAAAGCTACAAAGGATCTTGCCGCACTAGACACCAACACTTGAAAAAGTGCCTTAAGGCCGCTCTCACACCAGCGGTTTTTATAGCATTTAGCATGGAGTTTGAAATGTCACGCTAAACCCTCCATTAATTACAACATGGCTTCTCAGAAGAGCGGTCAAACAGGATTTCTAACTCTGCGGTTTTCGCATGCTGTCCGTTCTATTTTATTATGTTTCAGCAATTTTAAACACACCTCATCACGCATTGCAATGATGGAGTGCGTTAAAAACCGCTGTTGAACACACAGACACCTGTGTGAGAGCAGCCTAACAGATTTCATTATGAAAACACCATTTGTAGGAGCTCTCTGTTAATAGAGAGACCACTGTCACTGTCAGCATTGATTGCAACATCTAAGGTATTAAATGGCTGCGACTGGCGTCAAAGCCAATTGTGGCCGTTGCTGTTGGCCTTCAGCGGTTACACACAGCTGACAACTGCCAGGTTTGGAGCAGGTTTGACTCTCTAGCCTACTTCATAACCCCCCTTGCACCGGAGGGTGCACGTGTGCTCTTTTACTCGAAGGGGTTAATAAAAATGCCAATACTCACCGGTTAACTACTTCCATTGAATGCAGTGACATATCCATGTTAACCAGAACAGAAAAATACTCTGTAATTTGACTTGACTGCATTAATTTTAGCAACATTTCAATGGCAACCAAGGGATTATTTTCCACCAGATCTGGAAGTTTAGCAGGGGTGAGACCAATGTGATACACCAGTTTGGGGTCTTTTTCCAACTCCCCGAGTAGCTGTAAGCAGGAAAGAAAGGAAAGTGTTAATACCAATTCCAGGCAACGCATAAGTAAAGAGGTTATCCCATCAACAGCATTTGCCTGATAAGTGATAAATGTATGATCGTTGGGGGCTTCTCCGATCACTATAATGGGAGTCCAAAGTCCCCACTGTTGTAGGTGTTTTAACGGAGCAGTGGTCACATATGTGCTCTGATGTTCCACATGGGTGCATTCACACAGGCGAGAAAAAACATCCACATTTTGTGTGCTGCAAGACGCACAAAAATAGAAACCAATATTTGCAACAGGTGTATTTACAGAGGTGATTTTTCTCATGCCGCGATGCTGCGAGATGGAGGGGGTGGGGGTGGGTCCAAAAAAACAAAACAAAAACAAATTCACAGCATGTTACACTACTGCAATATCCCCACTCGCCTTTTGGATGGTAGAAGCTGGGGTTGCTGTGTGCCAGTTCAGATCCTCACAGTCCAAACAGTGTATCAAACAGAAAAAAAAGACACTCCAGGTCTCAGCCACTTCTGGATGCTGAAACGGTGCGGACTGGGGGAATAGGTTAGCCATACCCACCCTTAGCCTTCTATCAAGTTTCTTACATCTATGTGCTCTTGCAACTAGCCTGAAGGGCTCTGTCCAAAGCATTGCTACACTCACTACAATTTTAAATAAACCCTGATGAAGTAAATAAGAGTTGAACTCCTACCTCTTCCCTCTGCCAATCTCTTGGCTAGCTACCCAATGCCCAGCTTATTCAGTTGCCATTAACAAGGCTATCCACAACCTGTCCCCCCCCCCACACACACACACCTCTGATCTAACCTCGAGGCCGACCAAAATGTAGTCTCCAATCCACAGAAGACCTTACCTAGCCGCCAGCGTCAGGGTCCTCGCACTGGTCTCTGCCGTGGCGGCAGGTTGCTGCATCAGCCTGACTGAGGATTCTCTTCTTTCTGGTTTTGAATTACCCTGCCTCCGGTAACTAGTGTTCTGATTGGATCGAGCACCAGCCAATCAGAGCCGGAGCTCAATCAGTCACAGCCATTCAGTGACTGACATCACTGAATGGCTGTGATTTGTTGGATAAAAATGGGCTTATTTTCTCTGTATATAAAATGCTTGTTACATTTTTTTTCCACTCTAAAGTGTTTTGACACTAAAAGAAAACATATCGCCTGTAGCAACCAATCACAGCTTTTTCAAGAGCAGAATACATAATGAAAGCTCTGCTGTGATTGGTTGCTATAGGCAAGAAAGACAGGTTTTCTTTTAGTCATAAATCACTGTTTTGGAGGAGCAGTTAATGTCAGCACTACACAAAAGGGTGCAGAGAGCCATGATGAGAAGCGCTTGTGGGAAATGTAGTTTCTCACAAGAAACCATCTGTCACATGGACAGGACCAACAGAGCATGGAAAAGTGTAATCCATAGAAAACAATCTACACAACACAGCCCAGGCATCTCTTAAGAACAGTGAATAAATTGGATGCAATTCCTGAAACAAGACATTAATACCTGCGTCTGCTGAGGAGAGGACAAGGGGCTTTTAAATGCTTTGGCCATTATACGTTTGATTTCAACTCCAGTGCTGTTCTTTACGCACATTGATTTGTCCCATTTGATGGCATGATCAGGCTCGATAGGATTCAACCAAGCAAGCTCATCTTCACAGATATGCAAAGGTGGAGGAGGGCGAATAAACTCTGGTCGAAAATGGCCTGAAAGAGAACAATTGTCAAAACCAAAATTTATACAATTTACATAGTAACAAATAATTTGTCTGAAGTACCGTATTTTCCGGCGTATAAGATGACCCCCAACTGTCGACTTATACGCCGGCAATACGCTGTAGAAAAAAAAAAAAAAAAAAAGTCGTCTTATACGCTGCAAAATACGGTATACATTTTTTGGTTAAATCTTAAAATACTTGTAGCACCATATCGATGTTTATGCTGTAATATTAAAGGGAATGTAATATCGAAAAATGACTATTAAAATAAAGTTGTTTTAAGTATTAATTCTAAGTATAGAAAATTTAATCGCAGAAAGAGTCCCCCTCCCCCTTTCTCTTAGGATAGGCCCAATGGCTTCTTTCCAACCACATCTACTGGAAGTTTGTTCAAACCATCTACTACTCTTTCAGTAAAATAATATATTCCTGACATTGCTTTTGATTCCTCCCGCCCCCCAAGTAATCTCAGATTGTTCTTGCGGTCAGTTTCCAAATAACTTTCACCTCCCTTTTGAACCTTATTTACACCTGTAACATATAAGTTTCTATCATGTCCCCTTTTCCCCTTCTCCTCCAGGTTATACAGATCAAAGGGGTATTCCGGGCTTTTTCAACTGATGACCTATGATGAGATACAGGATAGGTCATCAGTAGTCGATCGATGGATCCTAAGTGGCCATCTCCATCAGCCTATTGCCTGGCCCACTGTCAGTGCAGAGGGACAGATATTGTCATCGGTGCTTCTGCTCCTCTTCATGGTCAGCAAAAAACAGACTTATAGGACAGTGAAGTGGCAAATTAAATTCATTTGTTTAATTGCCCAGTCCTTACAGATACCGATTTATAGTTCTGTTCACATTGACATTATGACCTCCATTCATAAAGGAAACCATGACACCGTAATGGACGAGTAATACAACAGCTCACAATAATGTCCGACAAACCCCACTGGCTTAAGCTGCAAAAAGTGTAACAGATGGCATAAGGCAGCCACTCAAGTAGCTTAGCCCTAAGATCAGCATCATTTTTTTTTTATAGGTCCTATTCCTTTCCATGAAAATTTATAATTTTTATATATATATATATATATATATATATATATATATATATATATATATATATATATATATATACATACATATATATATATACATACATATACATATACACATATACACACACACACACACACACACACACACACACACACACACTAAAAGTGCTAAAACATTAAGATCAACTAGCATTGGTCATTACAGAAATTAAGTTTCACATTAAGAATGACACATACTTTCTATGGGTGGCTTTGGGCCACTAACTAAAGCTTCAGTAATTTGTGAAGCAACCGAACTATCAAATCCGGAATTTGAAGAATCGGGATCAGGATCACTTAGGATGCTTGGGAAACTGGCCTTGCTCTGTGTCGGGAGCTCAGATTGCCGCTCTAAGAAAGAAAAGAATATGAATTAATAAAAGTAATAAGTGACTTGCAAAAGCATTTCTTTTACCCTTCAAAATGTCAGGATTAGTTTTAGCAGGAAAAAGGCAACATAGTAAGTACAAGATCAGGAGAGAAGAGTACGCGGTATATTAGAAAGTACCAGCGGTTCCAGTTTAATATCTATTCAGCTGCTTTCTTACAGCTCAGAACCCCTTTAAAAACACATGAAGGCAGAGAGGGACATATTAACTACAGAGGCGTCTAGGGTAGAAGAAGCCTGTCAGGGAGGAGAGCCTGTCTTCATACTGTGATCCTGGAATGCAGTTTTATTATGTCCATGAACATTAAGGTGCATTTTGGTGCAGATTTCACCCCTTCCATGTGAATTCAATTGAAAGAGTGAAATCCACGACAAACCAGCCAAGTGTCTATACCCTTAGGGAAAAATTGACACCTTTGTGGGGAAGGGGGGGATTTAAAGGCATGTAATTTGGTCTGACAATCATTTTTACAATAGAGTTTAATTAAAAATGTTGCACCGTTTGCCTTCTGCAGCTTCTATACATCCCCATTATACTCTGCATTCTAAGGGCGAGAGGGAGGCCTCTGCTAAACTCCCTCCCCCTCCCCTTTTTTGGCAGCTCCCAAAAGGAGTCTATGGGACTGGCAGTCGTATTCTGGCCAAAAGATAGTTCTTAAACGGTGTAAATACGGCCGACTGCAATGCGCTCTTTTCCAGCCGACCGTTTTTACGCACCCGAAAATCGGCCATCTGAACTAATGCATTGGAATCCAATGCATCCAGATGGTCGTGTATATCGGCCAGCTGTGAAAACGGGGCCAATATACACTCATGTAAATAAGCAATTATCTACATAGATATCTATGGCCTTATAGTTTAGGGTCTGTGTAATAAGCCAAAAGTCCCGATCTGACTGGTCTAATGCTTATGATGCTGTTAGTTTAGGTAATCAGATCTGTGGTCTGGTCAGGATTTGCCAGTGTATTATAGACACTGAAATACCAGCTAGATTTTCAGTGCAACTAGTTAAAGTAGCTCATCTACAGGCTTAACATGCATGCTGGGAGACCTGATGAAGCTCATGTTACCTGCAAGTGCTAACTGAAGTCCGCTGATGTCCACAGGTTGGGCCATATTGGTCACATCCATAACAGCAATTTGTCTAGGAGTCTTCTTAAATAGTTCCCTTGGCGGTGCAAGCATTAACTGCGAGAGGAAAAACTTCTCAGGTGGAGTGATTGGTGGTAAAAATCCTGCGGAAATAAGAAATTTACAGTAATAAATCAGTATGGTGCCACATCATACCACCACAGTAATCACTCCGATAACGGAAACTGACCCAGCCCGTCAACAATTACAGATATGCATACGAGTTACAAATTGAACTAGTCTGACAGATATGCTTCATCCAGCACTAAAACTCTTCATACAAAGTATATTCTGTCAGTAGAAATCTTAGGCTGGGTTCACATGGGACAGAAATTCCGTGGAAATCTTACAGAATGATCGCATGGAAATACCACGAGATTTCCGTGGGAGAAATGCAAGACAGCAGGTTTTGGCCATCTCTCCCCACAGAGAGGCCGCCGCGGAAAAGGGGAAAGAATTGACATGCTGCATCTTTGTATTCCGCGCAGCACGTCACTTTTGCTGGCTAATTCCGGGATTAAAGTCGCAGGCGAAATTTCTGTACAGAAAGTTTGCATGGAAACTCTGTGGCAATTATGCCCACATGTGAACCCAGCCTTATAGTGTTAAAGGGGAGTTTCTTGAGTACTCCAAGCATTGGTGGCAGTGGGGGGGGGGGGGGGGGGGGGAATAATAAAAAAAAAAAATCACATAATATATTAAAGGGCCAATCCAGCGAAAACACATTCTATTAATGCCCATCACACTCTGGAGGTCTCCTCTATGTACTACAGCCACTTCCTTGCAGCGTAGCCCCCTGTATTTTACGGATGGGGCATAAAAGGGGAGAATACTACTCTGGGGCATTACTACTGTGTGGTTTTCCTAATGCAGGTTGCAAAATCACAGCTGTTGATTGGTTGCTACAAGCAGCCAACTGCTTATCTTTGCATTTGTTTAAAGGCCCATTTAGACACAAAGATTATCGCTCAAAAGACGGCTTTTGAGCGATAATCGTTGTGTCTAAATGGGCCTTTGGGTTCCAGTCACCTATATGACTGCATCCATCTTTTTGTTAAGCTGCGTGACATCACAACCTTATGTGCAGAGCACTATGTAAATTACATGTAAAATATGTTTAGAATGCCTTGAGTTCTCCAGTCATGCAGGGAAGCATTGTTAGAAGTTACAGGAATGTTTCTTGCATAGTGAGTTGCTTTGTTTTTACATGTTTACATCACATATGATTATTCTGACTGCCACTATGGAGTAGGGAAGGAATGGATTCCCCCAAAATGGGGTAAATTAGCTTCTAGCTCATTTTGGGGTTTTTTCTTCCTTCCTTTGGATCAACATGGGTGATGGATACAGGCTGAACTGGATGGGCTTTTGTCATCTTTCAGCCTAGCATACTATGTATGCTAATGTTAATTTGCATACTCCTTGATGAAAAACACTCTACAGAACTGTTGGGAGGAGTACATTTACCATTTATGTTTAGTACGTTTATTAGACCTTTTGTATAATTTACTATTTAATAGAAAATGTGCAGTGCGCCCCCTAAATACAGCCACAAACGCCTCTGGACAACGATTTACTGCTTATATATCAAACAAAAAGGATCATATTTGTAAATCAGCTTTAGTACCAAAAACCGAAACAATGTTGCCATCTGCCCTGGAGGCTCCGGCCACAGATCCAGCACAGGACAGCATGCTGCACTAGGAGGTCTGGGACAATGCCAGAAGCCCGACACCCTCCAGGATGGTAAACGCTTCCATTGGGTGCAGTTTGGGCCTAAACAATGGAAACCAATGTGAACCGAACCTTAAACAGAGCAGACAGAGAATACAGAAATGGAGGTAAAGCGGCTTAGGACTGAAGGCGAATAAGCTTTCCCGTATACTCGCCTTACAATGATGTGATGTAGGGGTGGGAGGGGGTAATCGCTCATGTGTACGACCCCATTCAGCAGAATAGGGTTTATTTCCTACTAATATTTGTGTGTCTTGCAATGCACAAATCCTGTGCAATTTTCCCGGCCATGTGAGAATGGCCTTAGACTAGTGTCACTCATTTTCCCAAAAGCACTATGTTTTTGGCGGTTTTGACAGTTTTATTTTAACCCTTTCCAATCCACTGTCTGACCTCTGAAGACATTATGATTTAGGGCTGTACAGCTCCCATGTTGGAAGACGTCTGTCAGGGTTCTCTTACTGTATATTGCCAGCCTCTCTGCTGTCGGAGCCTATCTAACGTGTCACGTCATGCAGTACTGGCTTTAGCCAGCATATAGCGCCGTTGTATAGCGGCAGAAAAAGAGTAAGCCCCCTAGGAAAACCAGGATACAAATTGGACTGGAAAGGGTTAAGTAAAAAAATCCAGCACCTCCAGGCTAGCTGCAGGTGATCAGGAGGCTATGGAACGCACTACTAAGTTTTTGTGGCATTTTTGTGGTGCGGTTTTTGCAAACTACAGCATGCTCTGTGTATGGCGGGGTTTTTTTTTTTTTGTTTGTTTTTTTTACACACACACACGTGACTACTATACAGGCCAGTGTACAGACTAGGAAACAGTGTACAAACCCAGGGAACTACAGCACTGAAGTTGTAGAATAGTAAATGCAGCTCTGGGCTAAAATGGGGCAGATTGTGTTGCAGATTTAACCTCTCCTGTTCAGCGAGTGACACCAGCTACAGATTTAGGTGCAGACTACATGTAAACCTAGCCTTACGGTCATCACGTATAAGCCCCATAGTTGTGATGCTTAGAGTCCAGGGAGCGGTGTGTTGGGTCCCCCTGAGAAGTCAGAGTGCTCAGACGCAGCGTGACCATCACTATGAGAGTGCTCCCCCTTCTGGAAAGGGCTAAGCTGCTGTTCTCGCGAGGACTTCACAGGGGGAAGGAGCGCAGGAACAGGCGGGTATGACACAGCTCCCCGCACTGATGCCCCTTTTACACGAGGCGATTCTTGCTGAATGCGCTAGTGACGTCACCGCTAGTTCGTTCGCGCTTGTGCAGAATGTTTAGGCAGGCAGATCATTGCTGAGAATCCCTAAGGCCGCTCACACCGCAGCGATTTTACTTTAGTTTTTGTCTAACAGCATGCTTTTGCACACCCCATCATTGTAAAGGGGGAGCGCAAAACACTCAAAAATCACGGCGCTGGAAAGCATCGTGACCAAATGTTTGTCTGCAAGGCCCCATTGAAGTCGATGGTAGCGTTATACCGCGATTGTTGTGGTAAAGCGTCTGTGAGAGCGGCCGCACTTCGCGCTCACACTCCTATGTGATGTGCTGAGCAGGGACTGTTTATACGTAGCCAGAAGGGAGCGAACCGCCGGTGATCCTTATGGCGGCCGACACGGAACACAGGTAAAGCGCACGACGGCTCACGTTTACATGTATTGATCGTCGCACACTTTTGTTTCGTGTCCGCATTCTGAGCGACACATGTTACAGGGCCCTTAGTTTACGGCTGGTAAAGCAGAGGACGGGGTTCCTGTAATCTGTACCAGCAGAAGCCGCAAGACAAACTGATGAAACGCACCTGTGCACGCGCCGCCATGTTTTATCACCACAGAATACAATAATCGGCAGACTAGAACAAGGAGGCGGAGTCAGGCGGCGCACACGACCGTACGGCAATACACTGCGTACAAATAGCAGCGCTCTAGGGCTCATGCCGCCGGCCGTAGAGCGTCTTACACATTCAGCCGCCATATGCTCTGCCAGCAGAGGCTGTGTATGTTTTGTGTACGGCACTGCGCACGCCCGCGAATCACACGCACATATGACAGCATATCACACGCAGACAATACACGTGCTGCGCAGTACACAGAGAAGACACAGTCACTGGCGCGCGCCTTTACCGATGCAGAGCGCTGCGCACAGCCGGCGTATTTTGCACACATCGTCCTGCGCCGTTTTGTTTACTTCTCATGTCTCCTAGCATCATACGTAAAAAATGGCGCACATATGGAGTATTAGTGTGAACGCACCCATAGAAAACAACATGGCTGCACGCACGGAATACGCGGGGCAATACAACATGCTGCCATATTTTTTTTACGCACGGAACATACGCAATAAATGTCCGCGGTGTGAACCAAACAATGACAATCAATGGACGCCATTCGCTGCGCAGTCATACAAACCAGCTGGTGCCAGGGGGGTCTGGGGACCCTCATGATGTCCTCTCACACAGCATACAGGAAGGTCTGCGGCGCACTACAAGTCCCAGCAGTCACTCAGCGCTCACCTGACAGCGGCCTCTCGGCCTCCTCCGCCGGCGGGGGGTTCAGCAGGTGGGCGAAGATGGCGGCGAAGGGGTTGGCGGCCAGCGGCTCCGTGCGGTACATCTCCCAGAGCAGGTAGAGGGCGGTGAGGCGCTGCGGGGAGGTGGGCAGGAGGTCGGGCTGCTGCAGCAGCATCACCAGCACGGAGCCCACCCGAAAGTGGTCGGCCTTGGTGAAGTAATGGTGGAAAGCAGTGGAGAGCCCCTCGAATGTATTACTGCACGCCTCCTCCGTCATGATGCCCAGCAGGTTGGATAGCTCCTTCCCGCACAGATTCATGGTGAGGCCGGCCGGGTCCAACGGTTACTGCTGCGGCTGCTCTCCCGCCTCCTCTCGCATTTGCCCTCGAGTACTGGCGCTACTGCTGGGAGCGCTGCTAACGTTGTTGTTGTTCTTCTCTTTGTTGGACAATAAAGTTGTACAAAAAAGAAAAACCCTCCGTCAACGTAACGCGCATACTGTGAAGTACGTCATTTACGTGAGACTCGCCGTCATCTTACTGTTAACGCGCGCGTCCGTGGAGCGACGTTCCATACTGTGCGTGCAGAGGAGCGCGCACGTCCAGGGCAGGCCTGTTCGTACTAATAAGCTCCTCCCACGGCCGCGCTGCTCTCTGGGATGAGATAGATGGCGTGCTGTCTATAAAGAAATAGGATGTAGTATTTGGGGTAGATGTCACTACTATTATGCATATATGTATTATGTAGGGTGAGCAACAAATGTATGCAGACTTTATCAGCTTAGGTCTCACTGGGGAAAAGAAAATAGGTGCAAAGAAAACCCCAAAACGCTTAGTTACCCATAGCAACCAATCAGATTCCACCTTTGGAAAATGAAAGCAGAGATCTGATTGGTTGCTACAAGCAGCTAAGCCAGTTCTAGTTTGCACACGTTTTATCTTCCCACTAACGTTTCTCTCCTTCTCAGGCCCAGGGCTTCTTCAGACGACCGTAGTTGTGTCTGTAAAATATATATGTGCAGAGAAAAGAACGCATTGATGTCATTCTCATGGACGTGCTTTGTGCACGTGCAAAAAATAGGACCTGCTGTATCTGTCAGGCCTCCTTCACACGGGGACCTACGTGCGCAAAAATGTACGTAAAAAACTTGCGGCTATTAGAACCAGTGGTGCCCTATGGGAACGTTCAGATGTATTTTGCCCATCTACAATTTCTCAATCTGAATGCTCCCTTAGGACACCATTGGTTCTAATGGCTGTGAGTTTTTCACGCACATGATTTTTGCGCGTCTAGGTCCCCATGTGAAAGAAGTCTCAGACAGGCCCCCATAGAAATCTATGGCAAAAGCGCAATATACTGCACAATCCTGTGAAGAACAACGTATGTGGATCTTAGCAGGCTAAATAGCCTTTTAAATCAGGGTGGGGTGTTTTGCCCGTACATGTGAACAGGCCCAGCATGCGCAAAAAGTACAGTACTCTGCACTGATAGGCGTGCAAAGCTATCTCATTCACTGCGAAAATGTATTGCACTGAGGCATACGCAATTGTGCATAAGGTCGTCTGCAGAAACCCTTAACAGATTAGAAATAATGGGTGAAGCCAGACTAAAGCCTGGTTTACAGAAAATGATTATCGCTCAATCGTTTTGTTCTTTTTACAGCGCAAGGTGATCGCTCAAACGTTGAGTGATCACCTTGCGCTACGAGCAGAGGATGCAGAAGACAAGCGGGGTGTCCCCACTTGTCTTCTGTATCCAGCTGTTATACAGCCTGGCGCTCCAAGCGGAGGATGCAGAAGACAAGTGGGGTTTCCCTGCTCGCAGCGCCGGGTGTTCCGAGCAGAGAAAGCAAAAGACAAGCTGGGTGTCCCAGCTTGTCTTCTGCATCCAGCTGTTCCCTCGGCCCGGGTGTTATACAGCTGGGCGCTACGAGCGGAGGATGCAGAAGACAAGTGGGGTGTACCCGCTTGTCTCCTGCATCCAGCTATTCTCTGCTCGGGGCGCCCGGCTGTTATACAGCCAAGTGGGGGATGAAGAACACAGCTGGACAGCTGTGTTCTTCATACCCCGCCTGTGTTCAGGGAGCGGGATACAGCTGAAACAATAGTATCAGCTGTATCCCACTGTGAATTCCTGATAACTGATCGCTGATCTTTCAGCATGCTGATAGATCAGCGATCAGCGAAGGCTTAATGAAAACTGCCCGATGTCAGTGCAGTCAGACACAACGATTAACGCTTAAAAGATGGCTGTGAGCAATTTTTGAGCGAAAATCATTGTGTTTAAAAGGGCCTTAACCAAGGTTATTTACCCTAAAGTTCCACTGGAAGTTTGAGAACGCAGTTGGAGTGCAAAGACAGTTTCGGACAGAGTTTCAAACAAATCCATTTAAGTGCCGTACTATCACTCAAATTAGAGAGAAGTTTGAAGCAGATGGAACTATTCAGATTGTTCACAAGAGAAATTCTGTTAGATAACGGAAGAAGCAAAGTATCTCCAGAGTCCAAGAAAATCTGTGCGGCAAGCGGGTTGTGAGACAGGACTTTCCAAATCAAGTGTTCATCGCAGTTTGAAGTACTGTCATTGGAAAAGTTACATTCCAAGAATAGTCTATGCTTTCAATGAAGATGATCCAAACCGGAGAGTGCAGTTTTGCGAGTGGTGCCTGGCAAGATGTACAGAGAATGCAGATTCCAAGAAAGATTGTTGGAGTGATGAAATTACATTTAAATTAAATGGCTCAATTAACCTCCACAATTGCACCTGCTGGGGACCTGAGAATCCGCATATTATGGAGGAACATCATGTTAAAGGGGTTGTCTCGCGAAACAAAGTGGCGTTATACACTTCTGTATGGCCATATTAATGCACTTTGTAATATACATCGTGCATTAAATATGAGCCATACAGAAGTTATTCACTTACCTGCTCCGTTGCTAGCGTCTTCGTCTCCATGGTTCCGTCTAAATTCGCCGGCAGCTTGCTTTTTTAGACGCGCTTGCGCAGTCCGGTCTTCTCCATTCAGCACGAGCCGCTTCAGTGTGCTCCCCGCTACAGCTCTTCTGCGCATGCGCAGACGAGCTGTCACTGCTCGGGAGCGCACTGGAGCGGCCATTCTGTACCTTCCTCTGTTAGAGGAAGGTGCAGAGCTGCCGAACTGTCCGGAGAAGCCGCCCAGCTGTCCCGCCGTCCAGCTGTCCTGGTAAGTGATGGGCCGGGGGGGCTGCCGCTGCGCCGGGCCGCTGCGATGGGGGGGGCTGTCGCTGCGCCGGGGGAACTAGCGCTGGGCCGGGGGGGGCTGTCGCTGCGCCGGGGGAATTAGCGCTGGGCCGGGGGGGCTGTCGCTGGGCCGGGGGGCTGCCGCTGTGATGGGGGAACTAGCGCTAGGCCGGGGGGGCTGCCGCTGTGATGGGGGGGCTGTCGCTGCGCCGGGGGGGCTGCCGCTGTGATGGGGGGGGGGCTGCGCCGGTTACCTTCTGCCTGGCGGTGGGTGACAGGTCGGCCGTGTTCACTCCAGGGGTCCGGTCGGCGGCTGCGGGGCGTCTGGTTGCCATGGAGACACAGCTGGTAGCGTCTCGGGAGCGCGCACGTCGGGCTACAGCAAGCGATGCGAAAAGAGCTGGCGGCCATCTTGGGAAAAAGGTTTATAAGTTGCTGAAACGCTGGAACGGTAAGTAGAAACCAGCTAGGAAAGTAATTTACAGGGGTAATTAGTAATGTATGTTTAATTAGGGGGACTGGGAAAAAAAAAAAATTCACTGCTTCCTCGAGACATCTCCTTTAATTTACTAGGGCACAGCTTGTCAACAAAGGGATTGGACCATTTTTTTTACGTTACTCTGTTGCCATTTACTTGTACGTGCTGCAGCAATCAGTCATGTCACACATTCAGGAGGACTTGAGGAGGGGGAGTTTTATTTCCAACAAGATGGAGCCCCCCCACACTACCATCATGATGTGAGGGCCTACCTTGATGACCTTGCCAAACAGATGGATCGGATGAAGAGGTTTAGTAGTGTATTCCTCACGTTCAGATAAATGGAGATTTATTAAGACCGGTGCTTCTTATGGCGGTCTTAATCTTATCTTCGCTGGCGCACACATCTTCACGTATTAGGCGCATCTTGGCTGCTCCGTTCCCCCCCAAAAAAATCTATGACACCTGGTGTAGATTTATGGCATAATTTACGGAAATTTCTGGTATAAATTATACATAAATGTTTAAGTCAAAGGTATCCACACCCCCTCCTGATAAGCCTCACCTCCTTTTCAGAAAAGTGTTGTAGAGCATTATTTTTGCCCAAGCAAGGCTTGCGCCAAATTCTGCTGTTGCATTGTTTCATTGAAAATTTTTATTGAAGTATTTTCCAATATGACACACATTAAACCACCATAATAACATACCATAGGGAGGGTTTCAGGACATTTCGTCCAGTTTTTTCCCCAGATGTCAAACAACGTTTTGCTTTAATAGAGGAAAAAGAGTCTCACTTGAAGTTGCAATAAATCTTGGTAAAGAATCGGGAGGGGGAAGGGAAATATTAGATGCATTTCAGCATAGCAATGGGTGTCGAAATTGTCCAATAAACAGCATGGCAGAGGAAAGTAACGAATCCAGGGGTCCCACCACTTGTGAAAGGCTGTTATTTCTCATCAAAAATAAACATTCGTACAAACAGTGTTTAGTGGTAATGTCAGTTAACATGGATAGAGATGGAAATGTGAGAGACTTCAGTTGTGAGCTATTAGAATTGCAGATAAAAGTATGTGAGACATCAGTCTGGAGGAAAGCTGTCTATTCCTAAAGAAACAAAGCTATAGCTGGTAGGCCTTAGATGAAGGCCAATACATTTGCTTTTTAGATTTAAAAAAATTCTGACCACCATCCCAAAATGCCAGGACATTCCCAAGAAATATGAAATACCGTGTTTCCCCAAAAATAAGACACTGTCTTATATTATTTTTTGCCCCAAAAAGGGCACAGTGTCTTATTTTCGGGAGGACCATATACTCACCTGGTCTACGTCGTCCTGATGGTCTCTGGCAGTGCAGTGGCAAGTGTCATTCCCGTCTGCCTGCTCAGCTTCTTTTTGGCAACAGGGCTTTGAATACCCCGCCTCCAGCAAAGCGAGCACTGTGATTGGCTAATCACAGCGCCAAAAGCCAATCACAGCTGGTGCTCGATGAGCCAATCACAGCCATTGAGTGATGTCATCCACTGAATGGCTGTGATTGGCTCATCAAAGTATCGCCAAAGCATTAGCGATATATTGATATTTCGATATATCGGTTTTCGATGTCCCAACCTTAAGCATGATCCATTTGAAGTCAATGGAAGCCGTCTGATTCAGGGCCCATCCGCAATTCAATTCCAGATAGGCCGTGGATACCGTGTGAAAGCAGGAGGTAAAAAAAAGTACTGCGCATAGCGTGCTGTCCACACACATCCGCAGTGAAAAAGAGAGAAAACAATAGGATGCCAGCACCCCTGCAGTGATTTTCGGGGAAGGGCTTTAAATATAAGCCCTTTCCTGAAAATCAATCCTACTTTTAGTAAAAAAAAATACATACTTACCTCTCCGCCGCTGCCAGGGCTCAGACGCGTCTAGCCACTTGGGTTCTGTCACTGTAATAAAGTTCTTTCAGGAGGCGGGGATTTAAAGTGCTATTTAATGTACCATATAATTTACTAAAAAAACTTAAAAAAAATTCTAAGTGGAGTAAAAAGAAAAAAAAAAACATTCCGCCATCTTTCAGTGTGTCTTGTTTTAACGTGCACAAACTGCAACAAAAATGACATGGTGTCTTTATTCTATGGGTCAGTACGATTACTACCAAACTTGTACGTTTCTTTGTTTGCTGTACTACTTTTATTTCTTTTCAAAGACATTTCATTTTTTAAAATAATTTTCTGCCGCCATCTTCTCCGTGCAATAACTTTTTAATTTTTTGTCAACGTAGTTGTGTGAGGGCTCATTTTTTGCGAGACATCCTGTGGTTTATGTTGGTCCCATATCGGAATACATATGACTTTTTGATCGCTTTTTATTGCATTTTTTCTGAGAGACAAAATGTGATTGTTCCCAGCAAGAGAAACCACGTAATCTTGTAGATATGATACCTTTTAATGGCTAACAAAAATACATGATGTAATAGCGAGCTTGCGAATCTCTCGAGCTCTTCGTCAGGCTAAAAATGGAATAGATCTGAAGAGGCATGCATATTTAAAGACACTTATACATACTTATGACAAGGCACAGATATGGATGTGATTCTTTTGCACTTAAAAGGAATTCTGCAACAGAAAAAAAACTATTTTTTGTCTAGGCACTGATAACGGAGTGAAAGTTTTATGGTCCCTGAATTACTGTTGGGGGAGGGGGGGGGTTATCAGGCTAGGAATGCTACAAGAGGTTCACAAACATTTTTAACTAGACACTGATGAGGGATAATAAGTTTACGGTCCCTGAATTACTGTTGATGTGGGGTTTTCACCGAACTTAAAGGGTTAATAGCCGTGATCGGCCTCGCGACTAATTGCAGCTATTGCCCGCGGGTGTCAGCTGTACTAAACAGCTGACGCCCGCACTGTATGGAGAAAGGTCACCCCGCGATGTCTCTTCATACTACCCCTACACTGCATGATGTAAATGTACGTCATATAGCTGGAAGGGTTTAAGATTTTATAAGGTACAGTAAAAATGAGTAATGGCATCCACATTAGGCCTCCTTCATATGGGTGACACAGCATCACAGCGCGAAAATTGCAACGATATCACATCGCTGGCCAGTACGATATCGCTGCAATTTCTTATCGTGATACCGCAATTTTGTAGCGCTACAAAGTTGCATGTGTGCTACAAAGTCACTCGACTTTGTAGCACCACGTGCAAGGATTTTCAAGGGGGGACTTGGAATATAAGCCCAACCCTGAAAATATGCCGTAGCTGCAGGAAAAAAAAAAGTATACATCACCTAGAAGTGCTGTCCTGGGTTCTGCCGCAGCTTCTTCTCAGTCCCCGGCAGTCTTCTTCTTCATCTCTTCTGGCCGGGGATTAAAAAATCTCCGCCTCCTGGAAGAGGTGGCTGTGATTGGCTGACTCTTAGCCAATTACAGCCAGCGTTCGATAAATGGCTGTGATTGGTTCATCAAGCATCAGCCAATCGCAGCCAGTGCTTCCAGGAGGTGGGGATTTTTCAATCCCCGGCCAGAAGAGAAACAGTGTCAGGGACCGAGAGGAAGCTGCAGCAGCATCAGACATCGCTTCTAAGGTGATGTATGTGTTTTGTTTTGTTTTTTTCCTGCAGCTAGGGCTTAGGTTAGGCTTTGACAGTAGGATTTCTTACTGTCAAAGTTGTGTCGCACCACACAAAAATTGCGTTTTCGTGCTGTGCAATATAGAGGAAGGCTCCATAGGGAAACATAGGCTACTAAACCTCACAAGTTGCAGGCATATCACCGGACCCGCAAGGTTTTTGTGTTGGGTTGTTGCAGGCTACAAAACATCGCATGTGTGAAGGAACCCATAGGAAAACATGGGCTTCACATACATGCGATCTGTAGCATTGTCGCAACGTGACGTTGACGCCCGTGTGAAGGACGCCTTATCTTGGAGATTAGTAAGTTTATTTTTGTTGTCTAAAGGAAAAAAAGGGATTCTTGATTTAACACATTGCTGTTTGACTCCTCAGGCCACAAGCTTACTAGCTTTATTGTATGATGTGTAGTAGGTCAGGTGAAGGGACTTAAGTTGCTTATTAAAATCGACTAGAAGGTTACTTCTAAGTTGCAGCCGAAGTTTAGACAGGGATTTGTGTAAGGAAGTTGATGAGTTATGTCCCATGTGGACGGGATGACAGTCGTCTAAACGAGTGCACGACCGCTGACATCACCGCTAAGGTCGTTAGCACTCATGCAGAGCGTTTAGACAGGCAGAGAACACCACTGGATCTGCAGGCTTCTTGCTCAGTGCTTCACCTTTTATTTGCATGTAGCAAGAAGCCAGCAATCAAGTGATATGTTTTATACTGACTGAAAGTCATCAATAATGAGAAGTGAACGAATAGTAAACTTTTTTTGCATTCACATGGGACGATTATCGCTCAATTGCGTTCATTTAAACAAATTGTGATATATCTTCCCATGTAAATGGCCCTTTTTAGTCTGCATTTGATTTTCTAGTGTTCTGATCTGATCGAGAAGTTTAGTGATTTTGGGCTGTTTGTGCTTTTTGAAGGAAGACCCTTGCTGAATCATTATTCTTCTAATACTAGCCTTAAGTGCATTCCACAATGTGAATGGCGTTGTATTGGGCAAAGTATTTAGAGAAAATACTCTTTCAATGCCTCCTCAATTCCCCATGCCTCGAAAATCCTCGCACATGGTGCTACAAAGTCACAACATGCCACTTTGTAGCGACACAATATCGTCACGAGAAAACGTTTTTCTTGCAGCGATATCGTTGTCACCCGTGTGGAAGCGGTCTCATTAGGAAGGTGTTGCTTTTCCAATATTTGCTAATATTTATATATGACACTTGTAAAGTAAGAAAGATTGAGGCGTGGTCTGTCCAAGTTATCGGGCAGACAGTGGTAATTCGGACTGTCTAGAGCAGTGATGGCGAACCTTTTAGAGACCGAGTGCCCAAACTGCAACCCAAAACCCACTTATTTATCGCAAAGTGCCAACACGTCAGGGGTCGGGGCTTGGGGCTTATCACGACATGATTTTACCCCCGTCGTTCTAAAAAGAACAGGGCCGCTTCAAAATAGACAGCAAGCAGATTGTGACTGCTTTTTGGATGCGGAAATACTGCAAAATGCCCTCAGCGGAAATTTCTGTGGAAAATTCTGCAGCATTTCCGCATCCAAAAAGCAGTCAAAATCTGCACCCTGTCTATTTTGAAACAGCCCTGCCCATTTCTGCCGCATGTAAATATACCCCAGTGGTAATAGTGACCCCCCCAGCGATAACAGTGACATTCCACAGCGGCCCCCCAGCAGTAATAATAGTGACACCCTCCCCAGCGGCCCCCCAGCAGTAATAATAGTAACACCCCCCCAGCAGAAATAATAGTGACATACCCCAGCAGTAATAAGAGTGACATACCCCGGCAGACCCCCAGCAGTAATAATGCGGTCCCCCAGCAGTAATAATGCCCGTTCCCCCCCCCAGCGTTTCCCACAGCAGTCATAATACCCCCCCAGTGGTCTCCCAGCAGTCACAATGCCACCCCAGCTGTTCGCCAGCAATAATAATGCTCCCCCCCCCCCAGCGGTTCCCCAGCAGTTACAATGCCACCCACAGCTGTCCGCCAGCAATAATAATGCCTCCCTCCCCCAAGCGGTTCCCCCAGCAGTCATAATGCCCCCCCCCCCAGCAGTCCCCCAGCAGTCATAATGCCTTCCCCCCACAGCGGTTCCCCCATCAGTCATAATGCCTCCCCCCTAGCGGTTCTCCCGGCAGTCATCATGCCCCCCTTTCCCCCCAGCGATTCTCCCTGCAGTCATAATGCCCCCCTTCCCCCCAGCGATTCTTCCAGCAGTCAGAATGCCTGCCCCTGCCCCACATGCTTACCCCTCCTCCTCATGGGAGCGCCGCTCCTCTTCTGCCTGATCCCAGGTGCACACTGACGGCAGTGTGCTGTTGGATGCCTTCTCCCCCTGCTCTTTCGGAACCAAAGTAGGAGACGTCGGGGGAGGGGGAGGAGGATCCCAGCTGCACACTGACGTCACAGTGTGCACCAGGATCAGCGCATTCACTAAGGTGGTGAGCGGTCGATGGCGACGCGTGCCAGCATGGAGGGCTCTGTGTGCCACCTCTGGCACGCGTGCCATAGGTTTGCCACCACTGGTCTAGAGGGACCAGGTATTCTTGCATCTTGTTACCACCAGGCTGATGGGTGGAGATGGGCTGAAGTGAAGGGAACGCCCAGAGCTTCTTATTGGCAGCCACATACACACCCTTACTGCTGTGCCCAGAGCTCTGTGCTAGCTGCTGACTGGCTGCTTTTATACACACTTTCAGCTACCTTCAGAGAGCTGCAGAGAGCAGCAGCTCGGTGGAGACCAGGAAAGGCTTCACAGAGGGAGGGAGCTCCCTCTGTATCGCTGGGTTGTCATGGCAACAGGATGCCAGATACAGGCGTCCTGCTCTGCCAGCGACTAAATCAGTAGTGTACAAAAATAAAATAAAATACTTGAAGAAAAAAAAACAGACCCTCTTTTGCTCTTTTTTCCCCTATTTTCATTAAGCACATTAAACATTTCAGCTAAACCCCACACATGTGATATTGCTGCTGGTCCCCTTTAGCGCTGGATTTCTGCAGCGGTGCCCTCGGTGGCATGATGCTGCCGCAGATTTATGCGGTGGAAAAAATCGCAGCAGGCAGTATTTTAGCGCGTTTTTGCGCCACATGAGGTCTCCATTAATATAGTATTAAAGTAGACCTCCTGGACACCGCACGTTTTTCCACAATTGCCAGCAGGGACTTTTTTGCTATCTCCACGGGATTCCCGCGGCATTAAACTGTGGTTGTATCCCACTCCGTCCGTGGGCAGGAACCCATAGACCGCATGCCCACAGCCGTGGCGGACTCTGCCAGCGGCATATCGCAGCGGAGTCCCACACAGCAGCCCAGAAGTCCCCATACTCACCCATGCAACGGAGGGCTTCCATTGACTACAATAGAAGCCGGCCACGTGTTTTTCCGCGGTACTTCCGCTGTGCTGACAGCGGAAGTATCGCGTGACGGACAGTTTCCATTGACTACGCTGGCTGCGCATTTTTCCGTGGCAATTAGAATATGCCATGGTTTCTTTCCCACTGTGGAATTCCGCAGTGTGAACGTTGAGCTATTAGCTTGGATGCCCATGGCCGGAGCGGGATTCTGCCACGGCATTACGCCACGATCGCCAGTAGGGATAAACAAAATAATCCCCGCTGGCGATCACGGAATAACGCACGTTATTTCTCGGTCACTGGTCCCTGCTGGCTTGGATTATTATTGGAAGACCATGCTGCATCAGACATTTACTACTAGTAGAACCATGGCTTCTAATCCCAATATGTACAAATTTTGCCTTGTAACTTCCAATGAAGAAGCTGCTGCTAATTTCGCCAAGCAAGCTGGCCTACTGCTTTCTGCTGAGCAGCTGGCTGAACAACATAATCAAGATCACAAACAGCCAGAACAATGCCTTCTCGGAACAAGGCGCAGGCCTAGTTACGGCAGCCAAGAGAACCTATGCTAGGCGTGGGAAGACCTAGGAGGGATTTCGATGCTTAAAATGCAAGACATTTAGATCAGTCAAAAACGCTGTTATGCAGGGCGAAATTCGAGGAGCCGATGAGGTACATGCCAAAGTATTGTTTTTTGCAACTGTTACGGCTGATTCCAGATCACATACAACACTTTGTGTGATTTACCTTTGGCCGAAAGATCTGTCCATTATGCAAGCTTCAAAAATGATGTGCAGTTTGGTCACCTAAATGTGAACATTTGTGGACTGGAGAAACTACATCCACAAAGTGTGCCAAAGGTCCCTTAATGAAGCAGCACCCATGGGAGGTCCGGGGCAAATTGTTCAAATTGATGAGAGCTTAATGAGAGGTCGACGAAAAAACAAAAAAGGGCGTTTGCTTCTAGGTAATTCTGTGCTATTAGCTTGCAACAAATACGAATCTTCCACATCCTTTGCCGAAATGAACAAACTGTAGTTGGCATTATGCAACGCCATATTGCACCAGGTACAGAAATTTGGTCACATTAATGGGCTGCATAACTATAAGTTTAGTATGTTTTTTTCTCTTCTGCAGTGAAAAAACCCTTTTGTTTTTAAAATAATACTTATTTTTGAAGCGTCGCATGGAAAGTGGCATACATTTGTTATTTTTCCATGTACGGAGCTCTGTGAGGGCTTGTTTTTGACGTCACGAGCTGTAGGTTATATCTGTATCATTTCTGGGTATATATGGCTTTCTTGCTTACCGTTATTGTGCTGTTTTGTCTCTTTTTTTTCTTGTTTTTTTATGCGCAGGATTATTAGTGTGCTAAAATTCTTGTACCAGTCGCTATGGGCGCGGCGATACCACATATGTGGGGCTTTGCTGAAATGGTTAATGTGTTACATAAAAATAGAGGGAAAAGTTTTAAAAATGTGTTATTTATACATGTATATACATTTATTTTGTTCTCTGTTTCTTGTGGGTTTTTTTTTTGCATTCTTAGGCCGGCTGCACACGGCCGTGATGGGCTCCGCCGCGAAATTCCGCGGCGGAGCCCGTCACGGCGCCCCCCAGGAGACCCCATACTTACCTGCGGATTCGGCGTCCTCGCTCCCGCATGACGCTTCCCCACCCACCTCCGCCGCGTCATGTGACACGCCCACCGCGTCACATGACGCTACAGCGGAAGATAGCGTGAACGGACGGTTTCCATTGACTTCAATGGAAGCCGTCCGCGCATATACCCGCGGCAAATAGAGCATGCAGTGGGTGGGGACGGGTGAATTCACAGTGCGGAATTCCGCGGTGTGAGCACTAAGCTATTAGGTTCAATAGAACCTAATAGCTGTGGGCAACGCAGCGGATTTCCGCCGCAAATTACGCGGCGGAAATCCGTTCGTGGAAGGAGGCCTTAAGCTCCTGTCCACAAGCGATATGTGACTGCGTTATCTGCGGCGAGTTCTCCCCTATGCTCCCGTGGACGGGGGGCCTTATAATGCCCACGGACAGATTTCTGCCGTTTTTCATGCGGCGTAAATCCGTGGTGAAAAAACGCTGCTATTAGGTTGTATTGAACCTAATAGCTCCGTGCCCACAAGCGAGATTCTGCAACGGATTTACACCACGGGAAAAAAATTCTGCCGCGTTATTCTGGGGCGTGGGTCTCCATTAATACAGTATTAATGGAAACCTCCCAGTGATCGTGGAATAACGCACATTATCGCAGAAACCCGCTCTGGCCGCGGGCATCCAGCCTAATAGTTCAATGTTCATGCTGCGGGAATTCCACGGCATGTTCTAATTGTCACAGAAAAATGCGCGGCCGGCTTCCATTGTAGTCAATGGAAACTGTCGGTCATGCGATACTTCTGCTGTAAGCACAGTGGAAGTATCATGTGATTACGCGTCACCACCGGCGCGGCATGCGATCCAGAGAGGTGAGTATGTGGTCCGCCGTGTGGGACTCCACTGCGATATGCCGCTGGCTGAGTCTGCCACGGCTTTGGGCAGGAGGCCTAAGGGCTCCTGCCCACAGACGGAGCAGGATATGCCTACGGTTTAACGTCGCCGGAATACTGCTGAGATAACCAAAAAGTCCCTGCTGGCAATTGCGGAAAAACATTTTTCTGCGGTGTCCGTGAGGTCTCCTTTAATACTATATTAACCCCTTAGTGACCAGCCCATAGTTTTTACATCCTGCCCAAGTGAGCTTTATTCCCTGAGGACGTAAAAACGTGTCCTGCAGGGAATAAAGCCACGTGGGCTATGGAGGTGACAGCGCCATGCTGTCGGTGCCCACAGGTAGCCAACAGCATGGAGCTGTCATCCTGGGCTGCGGGCAGTTCCCCCCGGCAATGCAATCGGCGCTATGCAATGGATAGCACCAATCGCAATAAAGTAAAAAAAAAAAGTTTAAAAAGTTAAAGATCCAGCTGCCCTGATGGATCGGATCCATCAGGGCAGCTGAAATTACTCACCCGCCTTCTCCGAGGTGTCCCACGCTGATCTGGTCCTCCCAGACCCGCCACCGCTCTTCTGCGCATGTGCGCCAGACGAATGACGTCACGCGCATGCGCAGAAGACCGGAAGCCCCAGCAAATTTAAAATCTCCTGGCTAGCAGCGATCACGAAAAAGTTTCAAAAAGTTAAAAAAAAGTGCAAGTTTCACCTCCCCTCATGGATGGAATCCATGAGGGGAGGTGAAAATACTCACCTCGGGTCCTCTGCGATGTCCCAGGAACTAAAGTCATCCAATGGATAATGGCGATCTCGTAAAAGTAAAAAAAAAATTGAAGTTTCATCTTCCCTCACCTCGGTATTTGAACCCCGACGCGAACCTTCCAGGATTCTGCACATGCGACCGCCGGCAAAATGCCGGACACATGCGCAGGAGTCGGGGAGCCCAGACAACTTAAAATCCACTTGCTCCCAACGGTCGCCGTCAGCCTGGAGCACTGAAATGTAGCTGCCAATAATAAGCTCTGGGCGTTCCTTTTACCTCAGCCCGTCTCCACCCATCAGCCTGGTGGTGACAAGATATAAGAATACCGTTTATCCAATACAAGCATATTAATTCAGAAAAAGGTGCGATGTGTGGCTGAATAAAGGGAGTATTCCTCAGAGAAAACATTTAAGCAGTGAAAGGAAGCATACAGATATTCCTTATGAAGCCAGCAAGCCAAAGGCAGAGAAAATCATATGATTTATGTGAGATTATATTAACCCTTTAACACTGCAGGGCGTACAGCTACATCCTGCAGATTCAGGGTAGGTATGAAGAGAGATCGCGGGGTCCCGTACGGTTCCCTATGATGAGATCATGGGTTGGCATGTGGTTGCCATTGCAGAGTGCCTATCAAGCCATGCCTTGTGGTATGGCTTTATAGATTGCCTATCAGACCACTGTATAATGTAATGCTATGGCATTACATCATACTGCAAGAGTGATCAAAGCATCGCAAGTTCTTGTCCCCTCTAGGGACTAAAAAAAAAGTGAAAATGAGTTTTAAAAAAGTTTTACTAATTATTAAAAAAAACTAAAAATAATAAATGTTTTTTAAAAAAAACCTTTTGTCATATTTAAAATAACCCCTTAGTGACGGCCCCATCAGGATTCTACGTCCTGCCTGAGTGGGCTTTAATCCTAGAGGACGTAGAATTATGCGTCCTCTTATGATTAATGCCCCTCAGGCTCTGAACGTGACAGCTCCATGCTGTAGGTGCCCGCAGGTAGCCGACAGCATAGAGCTGTCATCCCGGGCTGCGGGCATCCCCCCCCCCGGCATTGCGATCGGCGCTATCCAATGGATAGCGCCGATCGCAATAAAGTTTAAAAAAAAGTTAAATAAGTTAAAGATTCAGCTGCCTTGATGGATCGGATCCATCAGGGCAGCTAAAAATACTCACCCGGCTTCCCTGTAGCCTTCCGCGGTGAAAGGGTCCTCCGGGACCCAGAGCGGCTCTTCTGCGCATGTGCACCAGACGAATGACGTCATGCGCATGCGCAGTAGACAGGGAACCAGGAGATGTACCCAGAGATGTACCCGGGGACCGCGGCGAGCGGTCCCCGGGCCCGCGATCGGATCCATGAGGGGAGGTGAAAATACTCACTCCGGGTCCACCGCGATATCCCGGTCTTCCGGGACCTGAGTCCCCTCCTGCGCATGCACGCCCGATGTCAATCATCGGGCGCGTGCACAGAGGGGCTCAGGACCCGGAAAATTTTATATCATATCCGTGAGGGAGGATGAAATTACTTACCTTAGGCCCCTGGATTTATCCGTGGACCTTACCCCAGCTTCTGCGCACGCGCCTGTCGCCAAACCGGCAGACGCATGTGCAAAAGCCGTGGATTGCCAGGATAATTTAAAATCTCCCTGCTCTTGGCTACAAAACTTAGCCAAGAGCCTGGAGATTGCACAGGGGGCCGCGGTGAGCGGTTCCTGATCACGTGTTCGCTGTTATCCAATGGATAATGGCGATCACGTAAAAGTAAAAAAAAAGTTGGTTTCATCTCCCCTCACCGATGCGATCTGTGAGAGGAGGTGAAACTTTTTACCGGAGGCCTCCGTATTTGAACCCTTACGGGTTCCTCCTCCGTGGACCTTCCTGACATTCTGCACATGCGACCACCAGCAAAATGCTGGACACATGCGCAGGAGGCGGGGAGCCCAGGAAAGCTAAAGTCTCCTTGCTCCCGGCGACCAAGGGTCGCTAAGAGCCTGGAGCGGTGAGCGGTCCCCGGTCATGTGATAAAAAGGTAGCGATCTAGGGCGTGGCTTACCCATGCAGGAGTAAGGCACGCTTTTGCTCAGCTCCCGGCTCCCCAGCAGCACTGACCTGTGCAAACACCGTTCCACCGGCGAAAAAGCGGTCCCCAAGCAGGCGATGGGGAAGAGGAGACCCTCAAGCAAACGCGGGGCGGCAGGAGAGGACGAGCCGCCGACGATACAGAGATTCTTCGAGGCGCGCGGTCCGGCGGCCCCCTCCCCCTCTGACAAGATGGCGCCGAGCAGAGCGCGCTCTCTCTCCACTCCCCGCAGCAGCGGCAGCACGGGGCCCCGAGAGCGGACGTCTCCCGGCTCTCTCTCCACTCCCCACAGCAGCGGCAGCACGGGGCCCCGAGAGCGGACGTCTCCCGGCTCTCTCTCCACTCCCCGCAGCAGCGGCAGCACGGGGCCCCGAGAGCGGACGTCTCCCAGCGCGGAAGGACCAGGAGGACCCGAGGGAACAGATAAGTGCCAACACGCACAAAGGGGACACTCACAAAGGGCAAACAGCCCAGGCCCTCCCCCCAGCCCTCACAGCTCTCCCAGTCCACATGCTCCCCACAAAAGGGATAAACAAACAGAGGGACATGAGATCCCTGTAAGCAGCAGGAGACAGCATGCATCCCCACAGTCACCTCAGTTAGATACTGGCACAGTTCCAGAGAAAAATGCCCCAGTCACACGTCCAAAAGCACCAAGCAGCAAGTCCCAGCAGTCTGAGGGGAGTAGTAGTCCAGGGCTCCAGGGAAGTCAAAGAGGCCATGCAAAAGCCCCAGCAGCACGCCCAGCCAGTCCGCCATTTTGCAGCGACTCCTCGTCAGACGAAGAGTGGGACTGGAAGGCACACCTAAGAGCCCTCCCGACAAAAAGAGACTTCCAACGCTTGGAAAGCTCACAAAAAGAAGCGATGTCCCTAATACAGCAAGAACTTAAGCATATGGGGAACCGCATTGGCGCCGTGGAGGAGACACAAGAAGAGATATTTACAACACTTGAGACCCACAGCCAAATCATAAATGCGCAAGCACAGCAGATGACGGATATGATGTCTCATTTGGATGACCTTGAAAATCGTCATAGACGTAACAACCTTCGCTTGCGGGGACTCTCGGAGGAAATTGCCCCCTCTCAGCTCGAGGACTGGGCCCGAAATTTCTTTAGCTCACTACTGCAGCGTCCACCGGACCGGCCAATAGAAATCGATCGCATCCACAGAACCCTAGGCCCCAAGCCGGACGACCCAGAAAGACCGAGAGACATCGTGTGCCGCATACACTTTTTTAAAGACAAAGAAGCCATCTTAAAAAATGCACGCGACAGGAAAGACCCCCTCACCCATAATGGCATCCCAATAGCGATCTTCCCGGACCTGGCCAGACGCACCCTCCAACTTCGTAGAGCCGTCAAGCCGCTCCTCGACCTTCTCCGGGCCAACAAGGTCCTCTACAGATGGGGATACCCCTTTCAACTCTCCGCCTCAAGAAACGGGAAGTCAGCGGTCTTTAGATCCCCTGCAGACCTTCCTAAATTTCTCGGCATCCTGGAACTCCCAATGGTCACGATCATAGACTGGCCCCACACGCCCGCACTCCCCATCACAGCACCCAGAACATCCTGGCAGGAAGCCAGGCCAAGACGCTCGAGGAACAGGAACCACTCCGCGCGCCCACCACCATGAACAATTTTACGGGAATATCCCCCAGCGCAAACAACGCATCGCGCTGACCAACCCCGCGAAGGAATGTCACCGTTGACACACGCCAGTTCAATTTTCCTGTTGCATAGGCCTCATACTTACTTACCCGCTTGAGCCACTACACCATTTACACTAATTTACACCACTAAACACACCGAGCTCTCTAACACCTCACTAGCCTGTCTCTCACCCCCCCCCCCCACTCTACAAATACCCTCCCAGACAGCTAAGTCGCCACACATTTAGCATCTTATCACAGGTCACACAAAAACAGACAACCCCAGCAAACACATGAGCACAGAAGGGGACGCCGGGAGCAGCTCCGGCATCCTTAAGTCACATCCCCCAACGGGTGGACGCCACTATGGTGCCGTCCGATTCTGACCATAGGTCCGAAACCCACCTTACAAGATTGGGACACCGTGTCCCAATCGACGGAAACTCTGCTTTCTGTCTCCCTCCTTCCTTTCAACCCCGTACCCCCCTGTCCCCTCCCCCTATGCCCCCAATTTTCTCCCCAAAACCTCCTGGTAGCGTCTCGGGTGCCCTGGGAACCCCTCCACCCAACACCAAACAACCACCATGACGGATCTCTCGTTCTGCACTTATAATGCCAGAGGCCTAAACAACCCCTCTAAAAGAGGCCAGATCCTGGCGCATTTCCACAAGAAACACATTTTAATCGCATTTCTCCAGGAAACACATTTTAAGAATGGCCATATACCTAAATGCACTAATAAATTCTACCCTACATGGCACCATAGCCCCCACCCCGAAAAAAAGAAAGGCGGGGTTTCGATAGCGATCCACAAAAACCTTCCCCACAAAGTACTAGCATCAGAGACCGACCCCGAGGGCAGATTCCTATTTCTTAAACTAGATCTAGGACATCGGGTGGTAACAATGGCTAACATTTACTTTCCCAACACAGGACAAACCACCTTTGGGCTCAGCACTCTGGGGAAGCTGGAATGGTTCGCAGAGGGGTCCGGCATCGTTCTTGGAGGAGACTTCAACGTAGCGATGGAGCCTGGCCTGGATACGTCATCGGGTAAGTCCGGGGTTCCCCTGGTAGCCTTACGTAGACTACGGAGACGCCTGCTAGACCTCAGACTCGTTGACCTTTGGAGGACTCTTCACCCAAAGGCCAAGGACTTTAGTCACCATTCCACCGCACACAATAGCTACGGGCGACTAGACTACTTGTACATCTCTCATGCCTTCTTGGACCTGTCCCCCAGAAGCTCTATGGGAGACATCCTATGGTCCGACCACGCACCCGTTTACGGAGCCCTACTGGGACAGGCGCACAGGAGGGGTTACAACTCCTGGCGCCTGAATGACAACCTCCTAAGCGATGCCTGTTGCCGAGAGGACATAATTAGAACCATCGAAACATTTGTTGAGACCCACCGAGTCGACACCACCTCCCCTCCCATACAATGGGAAGCGCTCAAATGCGTACTACGGGGAATCTTTATATCCCATGGGGCGAGACTTAAAAGAGACAGATCAGGCAAACTGAAAGATCTCTTCACAAAATTGGATAATACAGAAAGGGCGAACAAAGCTAAAGCCTCCCCCTCACTAAGCGCAGAGATCGCCTCCATTCGTCAGCAGATATTAGCCATATTAGACCAGGCTCACCTGTGCATGAGGGACAGACTAAGGGGCGGGCTATATGAGTACGGCAATAAATGCAGCAGATGGCTAGCAAGAGCCCTAAACCCACGCGAACAACACTCTTATATATTCGCCCTAGACTCTCCACAAAAGGGGAGGGTCCACGCAACTGAAGACCTATTAGATTGCTTTGGGCAATACTACACAGAACTCTATAACATCACAGAACCCGCGGAGGCCGCCCAAGGCGACCCCCTAGACCACGTAGAATCCTACCTACGCGAATATGCTCCCAAACAGGTCCCTGAGACAAAAGCAGAGGCCCTGGACCAGGATCTTACGGAGCAGGAGGTGCGGGAGGAAATTCGGAATCTAAAAATAGGAAAGAGCCCCGGCCCAGATGGCTTCACGCCCCGATTTTATAGGACGTTTGGAAGCCAACTGGCGCCAATACTCTGTAAGACCTTTAATGCCATCTCCGACAATTGCCCCTTCCCGCAACAGGCCCTACATGCCATCATTACAGTCATACCAAAGCAAGGGAGAGACCCCCTATCTTGCGGGAACTATAGACCCATTTCCCTACTGAATGTGGACACTAAAGTCTTCGCAAGAACACTAGCCACCCGCCTAGAACCACTTATCCCCACACTCGTACATAGAGATCAGACTGGTTTTGTCCTGGGCCGAGAGGCAAGAGATAGTACCATTAGAACTTTATCCCTGATAAGCAGGGCACGAAACGCGAAAAGCCCGTTATGCCTCCTATCGTTGGACGCCGAAAAGGCGTTCGACCGGGTCAAATGGAAATTTCTTGAGTCCACACTACAGAAGATAGGTCTAGGGGCGAGACTGAGAAACTGGATAATGGCCCTATACAACAAGCCCACAGCCCAGATAAGAGTAAACGGGAAACTCTCCCACCCGATAAACATCAGAAACGGCACGCGCCAGGGGTGTCCACTTTCCCCAACCCTGTACGTGTTAGTAATGGAGTCCCTTGCCAACGCAATCAGATCGAATCCGGAAATTCAAGGTTACAATATAGGCCAAACTGAGCACAAGGTGGCCGCATTTGCGGACGACCTTTTGGTCTATATAACGAACCCCAACAGAGCCCTACCCGCCCTCCTACGAGAATTCGATAAATACAGTAAAGTTAGTAATTTCAAAATCAACTTACAAAAATCCGAGATCTTAAATATAACACTGCCGTCCTCTGATATAGCTCAACTGAGACCCTTATTCTCACTGTCGTGGCGGGAAGACCACATTAAATACCTAGGCACAAAACTGCCCTCAGACCCAGACCAGATATACGACTTAAACTTTGAGCCCATATACCGTTCCCTGATGAAAGACACAGAAAAATGGCGCGCACTAACACTTTCCTGGACCGGCAGAATTAATGCGGTCAAGATGATCTTCCTCCCGAAACTCCTGTATCTTTTTCAGACCCTCCCAATACAACTCCCAAGGAGTTTCTTTATCAAGATACGAAAGACTGTGACATATTTCGTATGGGGTGGGTCCAGACCTCGGTTGAGTTACAAACTTCTCACCCAGAAAAAGGAAAATGGCGGGCTGGGCTTGCCAGACATGTTGCTTTACCATAAGGCCGTAATAGGTAAGACCGTCCTGGACCTCATGCACAGAGGGCAAACTAAATTATGGGTCGAAATGGAGCAGAGCTCTGCCCCATTCCAAGCTCGGGGTCTCTTTTGGCTCAGGGGCGGACTGGGCAGAAGGGGGATCAGAGTGTCGCCATTTCTGAACTCACTTCTACGAATATGGGACAACTTCGCGAGCAATAACGGGCTGATATCTACTCCTGGTCCCTGGACCCCTCTTGTGGGAAACCCGGAGTTCCCTCTTGGGATAGGGGGCCTGGCACTCCTGAGTAACCTAGGAGTCCATCTGCCAAGAATACACGACATACTAGGAGAGGAAGGAATTAGGCCACTGAGCTCGTTGATGGAGGAGGGGGGAGCCGTAGCGGGTGCGTGGTTTCAATACATGCAGCTAAGCCACTTTATCAGAACGCAGAGCAGAGCCTCGGATCTGTCTACCCCGCCTACTCCTTTTGAGAAGCTATGTGCGGACCCCCGTGAGGCGAGGGGACTGATCTCCGTGGTCTATAACATGCTGGTGGCCCGGGGAGCCCGGGACTTAGAAAGAGGTTGCTGTGGAGCCTGGGAGAGAGAGCTAGGGCGACCCTTGCCCGACGAGGACTGGGCTAGGGGCGTCAATCTGACCCACAGAATGTCAGTCTCGGGCAGACACCACGAGCTAAATTATAAGCTCATTATGAGATGGTATCGCACACCGTCACTACTAGCCAAAATATACCCTGGCACCACAGCCAACTGCTGGAGATGCCTGAAAGAAACAGGAACGCTCACGCATATTTGGTGGTCCTGCCCTGGGATTAGAGGTCTGTGGTTAGAGATACAAGCCCTGTACAATGTACTGAAAAGAAGCTCACTGGCTCTCTCTTCTGAGATTGCGCTCCTCTCAGTCCTGCCAGGCTCCATCGCTGCCATTAAGAGGGATATCTTGAGATTCTTCCTTCTAGCAATGAGAACAGTGATCCCCCGACTCTGGAAGTCCCAGACGATGCCGACACGCCTGAGCTGGACAGCTGCCCTAGATGATATCCGATATATGGAAGAGCTGAGAGCCAAAGATGACGACAAATGGCTGAAATACTACGATGTGTGGGAGGTATGGATGACGTTTCGAAATTCTGACAAGTTCAAGCAATGGCTTGAACACGGGGTATTACCCACTTGATAGACGACAGGGAACCCACTAAGGGCCCTACCCGGGACGCTACTTCCCCCCCCCCCCCCTTACCTTCTTCTTCCTCACCCACCTCCCCTCTCCTCTACTACACAGTCACCCCCCTTCTCCCCAATTTACTTAAGTTCTACTCAATCACTCTCACTGATGTTAACCCCCACATTACACCTTCACACACACCACCTTTCTACCTCATGACACACCACATCCACGTTGAGTCGAGGTTCACTCTTAGACGATCCGACTCCCACATGCCTTTTAAGGTTAATTTCACACAAGTCACAAACATGGTTTAATAGTCTGCAAGAGATTGTTTTTGTTTTCGATAATAATTAACTGTTGAAGTTAAGCCCTGAAGTCTGGAGCTATTTTACATTTTCCTGTGTCGGCGACAGGAGTCTCCACCGCAACGGACAATCGCACCCCTTTACTGTACTGCCAACCAGGCTTCGGGACAGTTATTGCCTTTTATGCATGTCAACCACTTGCAAACTTGTATGTTTAAAATTCTGAATAAACACATTTTGATAGTAAAAAGATTGAAAAAAAAAAAAAAAGGTAGCGATCTACCTTAGGCCGGTCTCACATGACCGGATAGGAATTACAGATGCCACATGCGTCTGATCCGAAGTAATACGCAGATCAATAGCATTGGATTACACATTAGCGGGTTGGAATTGCTTAATCCACTTGCAGAAAAGAGAACGCAGCAGGTTCTATTTTACCGCGGATATCCGCAGCATAGAGCCTATTGTGCTCCATGGTCACGGATATACCCGCAGCCCATACGCAACTACATTGTGTACAGGCTGCGGGTACCCGTGTCATCGCTAAGCGATGGTGTGGGAAATACAAACAAAAAAAAGGTGTACTGCGCATGACCGCCTGCGTGAGTAGGCAGTTATGCGCAGTACATTACGTGTCCATATGCAGCGCTATGGCAGGGCTCACAACTGGGATCTGCTGCGGGCCTCCGCAAGCAAATTCCACATACGGCCGCGTGAGCCCCGGTGTTATTCAGACCGCTACCTGTAATACGTAATTTACAAGAAGCCCCGGGAACGCTCGCCTTCTTGCAGTCCCAGGAGCAGCTTGTTGAGCGCCTTCTGTGTGTGACTGCCGTACCTCCGCAAAAGAGACTCAGCGCCACTTTTTAGGCTGGGTTCACACTGGGCAGATTTCGGGCGTAAATCTCGTGGTTTGGCCCAAGCGAAGAACCGCAAGATTTCTGCCGGAATCTGCTGCTTCAAAACGCTTGCTTTTCCGCTGCGGCCGGTGCTTCCATAGAGGAGCGGGCGGCCACAGTGGAAGAAGCGGAACGGGTTTGCCGTCCTGTGTGGACGAGATTTCTGAGAAATCTCATCCACATGGTTGGCTAAGCTCAGGATTAGCGGCCGCAGGCGAATTTGCCGCAGCAAAATTCTGGATGGAATTTCCGCAGCAAATCCGCCCAGTGTAAACCCAGCCTTACACCCCATCCTTGGCACTGAGGTCAGAAGTACCCCACAGAAGCATGAGAGGAGGGGGGATACCCGGTTTTATTGCCTGATGTACCCATCCCAACCAAGCCCCCTTAATTACCCATGTCTTCGGAAAAAAAAACCCACACAGTTCACATTATTACTTTTATCTAAGATTTGGGGGAACGCCAAAAAGGGCACAGAGTGAGTGTGTGGGGGGAAGGGGGGATTTTTAGGGAGTCAATTTTTTTTTCCCGCACAAGTGAGCAATAGGGCCTGGAATTTATTCAGTTGTGCCCTGCAATCCAACGGGTGTTCCTTGCATTATAGGCTTAGCCATGTGTCCTGTAAGTAGATTATGGCCACAATGGGTATGTTTCTGAACACGGGACAACCAGGGGTATTCATTTTGGGGTGGATGTCTTCATTCCTATGTAAAAGACTGGTTTTAAATTGACAGAATTGCCAAAAAAACGAAAATCACTATTTTTTCCTTCTGCTTTGCTTAGATTAATTTAAATACTGTGCTGTCAAAATACGCAGTACACCCCTAGATGAATTCGTTAAGAGGTCTACTTTTCAAAGTGGGGTCATTTGTGGGGGTTCTTTATCGTTTTGGCCGCTCAATGGCTCTATAAGTGGGCAATGGGGCCTGGAATTAATTCAGTTGTACCCTGAAATCCAATGGGTGTTCCTACCATTATAGGCCTTGCCATGTGTCCTGTAAGTAGATTAGGGCCACTATGGCTATGTTTCTCAATACGGCACAAACAGGGGTATCCATTTTGGGGTAAAAGTCTTCATTCATATGTGTACAAAAAAAACCCAGTTTTTAAATTGACACAATTGCCAAAAAAATGAAAATCGTAATTTTTTTCCTACTGCTTTGCTTAGGTTTATTCAAAAATTGCATGGTGAAAATTCGCAATAGACCCCTAGATGAATTCATTAAGGGGTCTAGTTTTCAAAATGGGGTCATTTGTGGGGGATTTCTATGGTTTTTGCTGCTCAAGAACTCTACAAGTGTGCTATGGGGCCTAAAAGGCCTTCAAGGAAAATTTCTGCTCTGAAAGCCACCGATTACTCCTTTCTTTTTGGGCCCCGTTGTGCATACAAGCATAATATTAGGGCCACAATGGGTTTATTTCTGAAAACAGGACAAACAGGGGTATCCATTTGGGGTGTCACTCCTTATTCTCATGTGCACTATAGAAAAAAATATGTCTTTAAAATGACATATTTTCAAAAATGTACATTTTTATTTTTTCTCTTCTAAATTGCATTAACTCCTGAAAGAAAACTGTGGGGTCAAAATACTCATAATCCCCCTCAGTCAATACATTAAGGGATGTAGTTTTTAAATTGGGGTCATTTGTGGGGGTATCTATCATTCTGACACCTATGAGCCTTTGCAATCTTGGCTTGGTGCAGGAAAACAAAGTGTTCCTCAAAATGCTGAAAAGTAATATTAAATTTGTACGTCTCCTAAATAGTTAAAAAAACAAGAAAGTTTTTCAAATGTGCGTCCAGAATAAAGTAAACTGATGGAAATATATACCTTAGCAAAAATTAGTACAGTATGTTTGCACATATTTGCGTAATTACAAGAAATGGAAGAGAGAGAATTCAACTTAGATGAACCAATAATCACGGATTTGAGACCTAGGAGCAAATTTTATCCCATAGAAGCGAGGGGGGAGTATTTAGATCTTTTTTACAATAGAACAATGAGGGATTTTACTAAAATGTGCAAAGAGAATAGACCTACACATCACAATCTAACGAAGGAACAGAGAAAAATCCTAAAGAATTTGATGGGGGAAGAAACAATCTTAATAAGAAATGCGGATAAAGGAGGTGCCACTATAATTATGAGTTATAAACAATATCACGAAGAGGCACAGAAAATTCCGGGAGATAAAATATATTATGAAGAACTAAAAAGAGATCCGACGGGTAAAATTACCAAAGAATTCTATTCTCTTTTGCAGATGGGGTATGACAACAACAGTATGTCCAAAATGGAGTACAACTACATGAGGGAAACACCAATAGGAATCACGTATTTTTATCATGTGCCCAAGGTACATAAAGATCTATATAACCCCCCAGGGAGGCCAATAGTGGCAGGTATGCAGGCAATAACGCATAGACTATCGGAGTACATAGACCATCAACTCCAAAAATACGTAGTAAACCTCCCCTCACATATTAAAGATTCAGGGCATCTATTGGAAATAATCAAAGATATGGAATGGCAACCATCATACCTATGGTGCACCATAGATGTTGAATCACTATACTCAAATATAGGACATGAGATTAGGGTAGAAGCGGTCAACAAGATACTAATGGAGGACATTCTCATGCCAGTCCATCAGAGAGAGTTTCTTCTTAAAAGCATAGCGTTTATTTTGAAAAATAATATTTTCACTTATAATAGCGCATTTTACAGGCAGTGTACCGGGACAGCGATGGGCACAAAATGCGCACCAAGTTTCGCCAACCTTGTAATGGGCACATTTGGGAAGGACAGATTTAATGACAAGATAATAATATTGTACAAGAGGTTTATAGACGACCTACTTATTATATGGAACGGGGAGGAGGAAGATCTAACAGGATTTGTGGCAAACCTAACAAATAATGAATTTCAATTTAGGTTTACACATGTCATTAACCCCCCAAAAAATGGTCTGTTTGGACTTGGAACTAGAAGGTTAAAATAATAGAATCATCTCACGAACCCACTTCAAAGTGGTGGACACGAATAGTTATTTGAATTATCAAAGTTGCCACCACAGGAGTTGGAGGAATAATATACCCTTTGGTCAATTTCAACGGATCAGAAGAAATTGTACCCGGGAAGATGACTTCAGATTTTAAGCAAAAATTATTGCAAAGCGGTTTCACGATAAGGGTTACCCAAAAGGGTTAATAGATGCAGCCTACACCAAAGTGTTAGAACAAGGGGTAAAGACACAAAGAAGTAAGGAACCACGAAAGGAAAAATATCAAACTGCATTTATAACTAAATTCAGTACCCAATCGTGTATAATTAACCGCATTTTAAGGAAAAATTGGATCATTTTGAAGGCGGACCCCTTCCTAGTGAAAGAAGTACCAAAAATACCTCCATGCATTTTTCAAAGAAATAAAACGGTAAAAAATCTTATTGCCCCTTCATGCCCCAAGAAGGAGAAGAAGACAACATAGAAACATGAAAGTATAAACAATAAAAAAGAAGGGGAAGGAGGAGTTTTTAAATGTAAGGAGAAGAGATGCAAATGCTGAGCTAGTATAACCCATGGAGCGAAAAGTGTAAAATTATCAAGTGGGGAAAGCATTATTCTTCAACAACAGATGTCATGCAATGTGAAAAACGTGATCTATATGTTGGAGTGTCCCTGCGGACTTAGATACGTGGGAAAGACAATTAATACGTTGAGAGAACGATTAAATCAACACTGCAGTAACATAAGAAAAGGTTACATGAAGCACAGCATATCGCAACATTTCTCTAATAATCATGCTAAGGATCCTTCGGGATTATTCGTTACACCAATTGAATATATCCGAAACAAATCCAAAGCCTTTGCAATCTTGGCTTGGTGCAGGAAAACAAAGTGTTACTCAAAATGATGAAAAGTAATGTTAAATTTGTACGTCTCCTAAATAGTTAAAAAAACAAGAAAGTTTTTCAAATGTGCGTCCAGAATAAAGTAAACTGATGGAAATATATACCTTAGCAAAAATTTGTACAGTATGTTTGCACATATTTGCATAATTACAGTTGAAAATGTGAAAAAATGACAATTTTTTCAACATTTTCCCAATATTGGCACTTTTAATAAATATTCATAAATTCTATCAGTCTATTTTTTCCACCTATATGAAGTACAACATGTGGCGAAAAAACAATGTCAGAATCACTTGGATATGTAAAGCCTTTACAGAGTTATGCTATGTTAAGTGACATATGTCAGATTTTCAAAATTTGGCTCCGTCACTAATGCGCAAACAGGCTTCTTCACTAAGGGGATAAAATAATCTAATAAAACCAAAATACATATTTGGTATCGCTGTGTTCGTAAAAGTCGATCTGTCAAAGTAACGCATTATTAAACCCCGCACGGTAATAGTCATCAGAAAAGTTGGTCACCCCATTTCCAAGAACAAATGTAATCAAAAACGATTAAAAGGTTGTATGTACTCCAAAATGGTGTTACCGGAAACTAAAGGGCGTCCTGCACAAAATGAGGCCTCACACAACTATGTCTACGGAAAAATTAAAAAGTTATAGCTGTCAGAACATGACGGCCGAAGATAATTTTAAAAAATTAAATAATTAAAAAAAAATAAAAGTAGTACGGCAAAAAAAACATTTAAATTTGGTATTGTAGTAATCGTACTGATTCATAGAATGAAGTTATCATGTCATTTTTGTTGCAGTGTGTACGCCATAGAAACAGGATATGCTCAAAGATAGTGGAATGTCTTTTTTTTTATTTCACTCCGCTTGAAATTTTTAAAAAAATACAACTCGTCCCGCAAAAATCAAGCCCTCAGCTGTTTTCAATGGGAGGGGGCAGGATGGGGGTAGAGGTGAGTCTGCAAGGGAGAGGCTTGATCAAGCTCGAAGAAGGAACTGTACTTCCCCACACTCCCCCATACCCACTGAGCGCCGCACAAGAGGCAGCCATTGAAGTAACAATTCATTCCTGACTACAGGGGCCATAAAAGAAACTATGTTGAATCTCGATGCATTACTTTTGCTTAGATTCAAAGGGGAAAAAATAGACACAATAACCAATGAGCAGCCTGAAAATACTCTGTATTTTAAATCACTAGAACCCACAGAACAACAAGATGTCCTATATCAACACGATTGCATTGCCTTATAAAACTGTTGGATTTGAACATGTTAAAGACAAACCAAAGACAAAACAAAGACAAATTGGTAATGCAAATTTTAAGGTTTTTTTTGAGATTGTTCCAGTTATGATGAAGATGGACAAGCAGAACATGGTATGCAGTGATAACCAATATTTGTATTTGTAGGGAAAAAAAACACTCCCTTCCTGTGATGTCTGTTCAGGAGGCCGAAGTTGATGGCACTCGCTACAATGTGTAGACTGGCTGAAGGTAAAATTAAAGTCTGCATCAACTTGAGGTACGCTCTTGGAATCGCATTTGATTTTGCACCCTTGTGGCGCAGTAAAAAATTTGTTGGATCATCGGGTAAACCAATCTAGAACGCAGAAGCAGTGTCTTTGTTTTACAAGGCTTTAACTCTTCCCAAACAGGTAGTTTTCATCAAGGTCCAGGCTCACACCAAGGAAGTAACTCCTGGGGCTCTAAAGAACCAGAAAGTAGACACAGCAGCCCGACTCTCCTTAACCCCTTAACGACCGCCCCATCGGGAAACTACGTCCTCAGAAAGTGGGCCTTAATCCTAGAGGACGTAGTTTTATGCATCCTCTTTGGATTGATGCCCACTGGCCTGAGGACGTGACAGCTCCATGCTGTTGGTGCCCGCAGGTAGCCGACAGCATGGAGCTGTCATCCCAGGATGCGGGCAGTCCCCCCCGGCAATGCGATCGGCGCTATAAAATGAATAGCGCCGATCGCAAAAAAGTAAATAAAACAGTGTAAAAAAGTAGTAATTCAGCTGCTATGATGGATCGGATCCATCACGGCAGCTGAAAATACTCACACGGCTTGTCGGCGGTGTTCCCCGGAGATCTTGTCCTCCCGGACCCGCCGGCGGCCTTCTGCGCATGCGCGCCAGACGATGACGTCACGCGCACGCGCAGAAGCCCGGGTGTCCCCGGCAAATTTAAAATCTCCTGGCTCCCGGCTCCTGAAGATCGGATCCATGAGGGGAGGTGAAGATACTCACCCCCGGTCCTCTGCGATGTCCCGATGTCCCGGGACCCGAAATCCCCGTCTGCGCATGCGCGCCCGATGATTGACATCGGGCGCGTGCACAGAGGGGCTCGAGCCCCGGGAAATTCAAAATTGCTCTGCTCCTGGCTGCCATGTGTAGTCAAGAGCAGAGGGATGTCACCAGGGACATGATCACTGTCATCCAATGGATGACAGTGATCATGTAAAGTAAAAAAAAGTGCAAAAAGTTAAAAAATAAAAAAAGGGGTAAAAGGTAAAAAAAAAAAAAGTGCAAAAAGTAAAAAAAAGTTTAAAAAAGTTTAAAAAAGTTAAAAAAAGCTTGCGTTTCATCTCCCCCCACGGATCATATCCGTGAGGGAGGATGAAATGACATACCTAAGGCCTGCGGATTTATCCGCGGACCTCACCCCAGCGTCTGCGCACGCGCCCTTCGCCAATGTGGCAGGCGCATGCGCAAAAGCCGTGGTTTTTTAAAATCTCCCTGCTCCTGGCTACAAAACTTAGCCGAGAGCCTGGAGATTTCACGGGGGGCCGCGGTGAGCAGTTCCTGATCACGTGTTCGCCGTTATCCAAAGAATAATGGCGATCACGTAAAAGTTAAAAAAAGGGGAAGGTTCATCTCCCCTTACCGATGCGATCGGTGAGAGGAGATAAAACTTTTTACCGGAGGCCTCCATATTTGCACCCCGACGCAATCTTCTTCCGTGAACTTTCCCGTATTCTGCGCATGCGACCGCCGGCAAAACACCGGACACATGCGCAGGAGTCGGGGAGCACAGGAAACTTAATATCTACTTGCTCTCGGCGACCAACGGTCACCGAGAGCCTGGAGCAGTGACGGGTGGCCTCGTTGAGCGGTCCCCGGTCACGTGAAAAAAAGGTAGCGATCTACCTTAGGCCGGTCTCACATGACCGGATAGGAATTACGGATTCCGCATGCGTTTAATTAGCGGTAATACGCAGATCAATCGCATTGGATTACACAATTCCGCTCACATTAGCGGGTCGGAATTGTGTAATCCACTCGCAGAAAAGAGAACGCAGCAGGTGCTATTTTACCGCGGATATCAGCAACATAGAGCCCATTGTGCTCCATGGTCGCGGATATACCCGCAGCCCATACACAACTACGTTGTATACGGGCTGCGGGTACCCGCGTCATCGCTAAGCGACGGTGCGGGAAATACAAACAACAACTAAAAAAAATGTACTGCGCATGACCGCCCGTGTAAGTAGGCAGTTATGCGCAGTACATTACGCGGCCATACACAGGGTCCCAGCCGGGCTCACAGCCGGGATCCACCTACGGCTGCGTAAGTCCGGCGTTATTCAGACCGCTACCTGTAATACGCAATTTACAAGAAGCCCCGGGAACGCTCGCCTTCCTGCAGTTCCAGGAGCACCTTGTTGAGCGCCTTCTGTGTGAGACCGCCGCACCTCGTCAAGCTTACGGAGACTCACGGAACGCCACTTTTTACACCCCATCCCCGCCACTGAGGTCAAAAAATGACCCCCAAAAAGCATGAGAGGAGGGGGGATACCCGATTTTATTGCCCTATGTGCTCATCCCAACCAGCCTCCATAATTACCCGTCTTTGGAAATACTACACAGTTCACATTATTACTTTTATCTAAGATTTGGGGAACGCCGAAAAGGGCGTGGAGGGGGGGGGGGATTTTTAGGGAGTCAATTTTTATTCCGTACAAATGAGCAATGGGGCCTGGAATGTATTCAGTTGTGCCCTGCAATCCAACGGGTGTTCCCTCCATTATAGGCCTTGCCATGTTTCCTGTAAGTAGATTAGGGCCACAATGGGTATGTTTTTGAACACGGGACAAACGGGGGTATCCATTTTGGGGTGAACGTCTTCATTCCTATGTACATTGTACAAAAAAAACTGTTTTTAAATTGACAAAATTGCCAAAAAAATGAAAATCGTAATTTTTTCCTTCTGCTTTGCTGAAATTTATTCAAATACTGTGGGGTCAAAATGTGCAGTACACTCCTAGATAAATTCGTTAAGGGGTCTAGTTTTTAAAATGGGGTCATTTGAGGGGGTTCTTTATCGTTTTGGACGCTCAATGGCTCTATAAGTGGGCAATGGGGCCTGGAATTTATTCCGTTGTACCCTAAAATCCAACGGGTGCTCCTTCCATTATAGGCCTAGCCATGCGTCCTTTAAGTAGATTAGGGCCACAAGGGGTATGGTTCTGAACACAGGACAAACAGGGGTATCAATTTTGGGGTGAAAGTCTTCATTCCTATGTGTGCTGTACAAAAAAAACAGTTTTTAAATTGATACAACTGCCAAAAAAATGAAAATTGTAATTTTTTTCCTACTGCTTTGCTTAGATTTATTCAAAAATTGTAGGGTAAAAATACACAGTACACCCCTAGATAAATTCGTTAGGGGGTCTAGTTTTCAAAATGGGATCATTTGTGGGGGTTCTCTGTCGTTTTGGCCACTTAAGGGCTCTACAAGTGGGCAATGGGGCCTAAATCACCTTCATGCTAAATTTCTGTTCTGAAAGCCACCGACTACTCCTTTCATTTTGGGCCCCGTTGTGCATCCAGACAAAAGATTAGGGCCACAATGGGTATGTCTCTGAACACGGGAGAAACAGGGGTATCCACTTTGGGGTGCAAGTCTTCATTCATGTGTTTGCTGTACCAAAAAAGCAGTTTTTAAAACGACAGAATTGCCAAAAAAACGAAAATCACAATTTTTTCCTTTTGCTTTGCTTCAATTCATTCAAAAACTGTGGGAACAAAATGGTCACTACACCCCTAGATAAATTCGTTAAGGGGTCTAGTTTTCAAAATGGGGTCACTTGTGGGGGTTCTCTTTGATTTTGGCCGCTCAAGAGCTCTACAAATATGCTATGGGGCCTAAAACGCCTTCAAGGAAAATCTATGTTCTGAAAGCCACCGACTACTCCTTTCGTTTTGGGCCCCATTGTGCATCCAGACATGAGATTAGGGCCACAATGGGTATGTCTCTGAACACGGGAGAAACAGGGGTATCCATTTTGGGGTGAAAGGCTTCATTCATCCGTGTGCTGTACAAAAAAAGCTGTTTTTAAAATGACAGAATTGACAAAAAAACGAAAATCACAATTTTTTCCTTTTGCTTGGCTTGAATTCATTCAAAAACTGTGGGGTCAAAATGGTCAGTACACCCCTCGATAAATTCGTTAAGGGGTCTAGTTTTCAAAATGGGGTCACTTGTGGGGGTTCTCTTTGGTTTTGGCCACTCAAGAGCTCTACAAAAGTGCTATGGGGCCTAAAACGCCTTCAAGCAAAATTTATGTTCTGAAAGACACCGACTACTCCTTTCATTTTGGCTCCCGTTATGCATCCAGACATGAGATTAGGGCCACAATGGGTATGTCTCTGAACACGGGAGAAACGGGGGTATCCATTTTGGTGTGTAAATCCTCATTTTCATGGGCTCTATAGGCAAAAAAATATGTCTTTAAAATGACATATTTGCAAAAATATGAAATTTTATTTTTTCTCCCCTAAATTGAACTAATTCCTGAAAAAAACTGGTGGGGTCAAAATACTCATGACCCCCCTCAGTGAATACACTAAGGTATTTGTGCGTGTATCTATTATTCTGACACTTATGAGCCTTTGCAAACTTGCCTTGGTGCAGGAAAACAAAGTGCTCCTCAAAATGCTGAAAAGTAATGTTAAATTTGTACGTCCTCTAAATGGTTTAAAAAAAACACAAAAGTTTTTCAAGTGTGCATTCAGAATAAAGTAAACAGATGGAAATACATATCTTATCAAAAATTTGTACAGTATGTTTGGACATATTTGAGATATTACGGTTGAAAATGTGAAAAAATGACAATTTTTTCAAAATTTTTCCAATATTGGTACTTTTAATAAATATACACAAATTATATCGGTCTCTTTTTACAATCTAAATGAAGTACAACATGTGGCGAAAAAACAATGTCAGAATCACTGGGATATGTAAAGCCTTTACGGAGTTATGCCACGTTAAACGACGCATGTCAGATTTCCAAAATTTGGCTCCGTCACTAAGGCGCAAACAGGCTTCGTCACTAAGGGGTTAATGAGGTAATGGCTGTTAACCTGGTTGCACCCGAAGGGAGTGTGAATATCTCTCTGTTGCTTGAATTGCAGGAACGGGCCTCAAAGGGAGAAAAGGAAGAGTGGCAAAAGCGAAGAGCTAGCAGAACAGTGACAGGGTCTGAAGGAAGGATCATCTTCTGTGCCTCGCCCGCATGCTCTACTCCATGATGTCACACCTGAGCCATGAGATAACCCAAGAAGGTAATGTGTGGTATATTGTCTTCTGCATGCCTTTTCCCTGGGTTCAACACTGCTGCGACCTAGTTTGTACAGGGCTGCATGGTATGCCCCCGTCACAACGCAGGCCAATTGGTTAAAGTGCATCCTCGCTGTAACTTCAAGGCCAGGCTATCTGTTTCAGTAACTTCAGATTGACTATATACAGCTACTGAAGGTAGGTGTTTTGGAGTTTGATGGTTTGCATAGATCTCTTCTGATGTTAGCTAGAGGTGTGGCTTCTAAAATAAAATGTAAAAAAATGCCAACACCAAAACTACGACTAAGAGATTGTTAAATGAAGTAATTGTATATGTATGGTGTACCAGAAGTGATAGAATATAATAGAGATACATATTTTATTAGCCTTCTACTCAGTCAGACCTGTGCCTAATTGTAAGACTGAGTTGAGCCCCTATGAAGTTTTGTTTGGCAGGGCCCCTGTAACTATTTTCTCCAGTCCCAGTATGAGGATCTCACATCCTATTTGAGTGCTTTATATCAGGAGTTAACTGTCACTCATAAATGTGTATTTTCCTCGATTACAGACTCAAAAGAGGAGTCACATACTTTTGCTTTCAGAATGATTGGGTTGTCCTCAAAAGGCCATATTGGGGAAAACGTTTAAAACCAAGATTTGATGGACCATCAGTTAACGACTGCAACTTCAGTCAAATTGGAAGGAAAAGACAACTGGATACACTCTAGCCGCTGCAAGAGAGTTCTCGCTCCTGAACCAGAAATGGACTTGTCACTGTTGTTATTGTGCTGCCATACACATATGGGCTCAATAATGTGTTGAACGATGATTGGGACAATAAGTTTGATAAAAATCATGAAGTACTTGTAGTATTTGATGATGCAGAAAACTGAATAATTGTTCAATGTGTACTCATGCCCCTACAGCATCCTCCTCCATGCCCTTTGTGGCTATACGTCTCACTGTGGAGGTGATCAGGTCCTGGTTTAATAAAATTTTTGGTATTCCTGTGTTGTCACAAAAACACCAGAGCACAACTGCCGCAGTAATGGTTGGAGCATGGCTTGGTGACTTCTGTTTGGTTCGTAATTGCTCATGAACTGGGGATCATCACGCCATCTCATTTTGCCCAGGAAAATGCCACTGTATATTGTTATCCCTCCTGGACAAAATGTGCATGTGTGGAGGTTCCAAATTATGGGACAACTCTGTTTCCAAAGCATACCCCCTATTGGGATTGCAAGGGACTACCTAAAAAATGTGTACAATGTGTGGGACAACATAAAATGGTAAGACAATAGAAAATCTGGCCAGAGCATAAGAAGTCCTGCTTTTTGGATAACAAGTAGTCTGGAGTCCTAGATCACATGGTAGTAGCCATGCCACGTTTGTGTTACCCCATGATGGTCTGTCATAAACGATAAGCCCTGAACACACACTCTTTAAGAGAGATGCTGATAATTGGCCGAGGCCAAATGGTAAGCTTCAGGTAAGGTCTGGCTAACAGGATGGTTTATTTGCCCATTCTTATCACAAATAAGGGATTAAGTTAGTGAAAGCTACCGACTGTCTAGATTATTTAAGTTTCATAGTATTAGGGCTGGTTAGTCAAACTAATGCAATTCAAGTTTAATTGATTGTTGTTACTAACCAACACACAATAGTGCTAGATTTCCTTACAGCTACCCAAGGTTGACATATGCCAGTATGTTTTGTACTTTGCCACACTTAAGTATTGTCATACATCAAACACCTGACTACAATTTAGAGAAAAAAAAGAATTCTGCCAGCTAGATGAAACTGTGAGGCACCTCCCACACTGCTAAGTAATACTAAAGTAATATCTCTGGAATCACCAGTAGTGGAAGGTCTGGGGACTAGCAATAACTAATGGCAGGGTAATGAATGGTATAGCATGTGATAAGGCAAAAGACCTTAACGCTGCCTCAGGGGCTCTTGATTTATTACTGTTGGATGTACAAGGTACTCAGAAAGCTGCTCTACAGAACAGAGGTACAATCGATGGTACTCAATCGCAATCATGGGTGTGACAAATTTGAAGGTATGTGTTGTTTCAACCTGATAATTCAGAATCTATTCATAAAAATATTCAAAAGGTTAGTATAGACCCTGAGGAAAAATAAGGACCACAGATAGTTTGATCCAAGTGCATCTTAGCTTCATCTACTTTTCGGTATACTCCTTTTCTGTTGCATTCAGAGAATACTCTAGTGGGTTGTATAATTATTGGTTCATGGATCAACAAATACACAGATTCGCAACTTATGTAATTAAAGGAAATCCCTCCCAGACATAACCAAATGGGTCCATCCTGTTTCCTCATGCTATGTCTATCCCAGTACACAGAACACTAGGGTCTCCTACCCTCAGACCCAGGGTTAAAATACGGGCTTAATTTTGGGCTTAAGAACGCAACGGTTTTGGCGGATTTTCTTCTCCATTTATCAAAAGTCATAATTTTTTTATTTTTCCGTCGACGCGGCCAAATAAGGGCTTGTTTTTTGCGTGGCGAACTGTAGTTTTTATCAGCGTCATTTTTGGGTACATTAACTATATTGTAAAACGTTTTTATTTTTTTTATTATAGCAGGGAGAGAAAACGCATCAATTCTGCCATAGCTTTTTTTTCTTTTTTACAGCGTTAATCATGCAGCATAAATAAGACAATCCATTTTTTCTGCGGGTTGGTACGGTTACAACGATACCAAAATTCAAAATTTTTTTTTAGGTCTTTCCACTTTTCTGCAACAAAAACCCTATTTTTGGAAATCTTTTTGTTTTCTAAATCGCTGCATTCAAAGTCCTGTAACTTTTTTATTTTTTGATGTACGGAGCTCTATGAGGGCTTATTTTTTGCAAGACGAGCTGTAGTTTTTATTGGTACCATTTTGGGGTACATACGGCTTTTTTGATCACTTTCATTGCGTTTTTAGTGAGGCAAAATGCTAAAAATTAGCATTTTGCCTCAGTTTTTTAGGGTTTTTTAAAACGCTTTTTTCCGTGCACAGTCAAAAGCATGTGCAACTTATTGTACGCATCGTGGGGTTTTAATTTTTTTGAACCTTTTTTATGCTAATCTGAGAAAAAGCATGAAAAAAGGGTTTTTTTAACTTTTTTTAAAATTTTTTTAGTTCATTTTTTAAATCTTTTTTTACATTTGTGTCCCTCTGAGGGACTTTTACCACAGCCCTGATGATCGCTGTGATGAGGCATGGCAGGGCTACTGCCCTGCCATGCCTTTATCGCTTTTACAGCGATCCCAGGCATTGGCACTGCAGGATGCCAGTGTCTGGCGTCCTGCTGCCATGGCGATAGGCCTGGCTCTCGCGATAGCCCTCCCTCTGTGAACTCTTTCCCTGCCGCGATCTACTTAGATTGCGGCAGGGAAGGGGTTAACAGCGGGGGGGGGGGCATCTCTGACGCCGGCTGTGACTGACAGCCGGCTCCCGCTATCCCCAGGACGCAAGTTTACGCCCTGTTGCGGGAAGTACCCCGCTCCCAGGAGCCGGAAGGGGTTAAAGAGACGTCACTGCCTTGTTGAGTTTTTTTTTTTTTAAACTCGTTTTATTGACAAGTAAGTATCTTTTTACAACATAACAACAGTTGCAGTACATAGACGTTCATAAGGCTTAGATATCAGATATCCATGAGTTATACAATGTTTACTTGGTACAATACTCTCAAGGTGGATAGGTGGATTCGTAGGAGGGGAGCAAGGGTGAGATATTTTAAGTAAATAAGTTTATATGGGGACGGGTCAGTCTGGATCTTCGGATCAACGGTGTCACCTTTGTAGCGCTGATATAGCTAGAGTGGTTGTTGGGGGAACAGGGTTAGCGCTGAGTCGCACCACAGGCCCCATACCTTTTGAAATTTGTCCTGGCATTTGCACGCTTTGTAGACCAGATTGTTGTACGGAATGGTTGAGTTTGTGATCTTTCTCCACATTGTCAAAGTCGGACCTCTTGGGTCCACCCCGCATAACGCAACAACCTTTCTGGCTAGGAATAGTACTTCCCGCAAGAAGATTCTATCATAGTGCTGCCAATATTCTGCGTCGCCCTTGTTGAGTTTTTAATTACCAATGATAAGACATGAATTATAATAAATGATTATTACTACAAGTGAGGCCTGTTCCAGCCTTGTTTTAAATGTCTTTGTATAAAATATTTGCGGATTGACTAATAAATCAGATGACTTTATATCACATTCAATGTTGTGTGTGATTTGTAAGCTTCTTTGACGCTCCAGCATTAACTATTAATTTGGACACCTGAAAACATACCAACTAATGAACATTTCACTAACATTAGCAAAAATTACATAATATAAGGGCCAAATAATACTTTCAGACCATGATCACATAATACCACCATAGTGCTGTAGAAACAAAAACAATATACAAAGATCTACAGTATATTACACCATACAGTGACAATATAGTAGTAAATACCAGCTCTACACATATGCTCTATAGACTGCATAAGTAATTACAATATTGTTATATTCAGTAATCACAGGTGATGTCCTACTTGACTCAAGTCGCTCGCTTTCCATTTTCTTCTCAATCCAGTCCAGTTCATCATGACAATCTCTCCCTTACATAACTTACTTCTGCGGAATTTGATACACAGACATCTTTGGCTTTTTGCTTTTCAATTGTCGTCCCTACTTTATCCACACCTCAACACAATCCCCACTTCTTTAATGCCCCAGATAGTAATAATGCCACCTTACCTGTGGTGCCCCACACAGTAGTACTCTCCTCATTTTGAGCTGCTTATAGCGATTCTCACAGTAAAAGGGCCACTACTTAGCACTAATAACTTATTTAGGCCCCTAATTAGTAATGAAAACCCCTTTTGCCTCCACTCAGTAAAAAAAGACCAAGTTACTAATACCACCTCCTTTTATAAATAATGCCTCCTTTTGCACCCATTCAGAAATAATGTCCATTTTCATAAGTAATGTCGCATTTGTCCCCTTGTATGTAATAAAATAAAAAACAAGCCAAACACCTTGTCTGTTGCTCCAGAGCTGCTGTAGTCCACGGCCACTGGCGTACTGCTAGGAGTCGCAGAGGTTGTAACCCAGTCCTTTGGCTAGGGGGGGCCCAAGAGGCCCCCGCCATATACTGTTTTACCACTGCGGGCCCCGACCCGGCTCCGGAGGACTCTCAGGGAGGGGAGGGCCATTACCCAGGGGCAGCCAATTCCAAGCTGTAGACTCCCCCAGCACGTGGTTTTCATTTCCACTAAGGCTGCACCTAGCAATTGTCAGGGAAACTTGAGCAGCAGTTGCTAGCTCTCGCATAATGGCACCCTTTCACATGGCCGTATGCCTAATATGCTGCAGGAGTCCTTCAGCGTTTTACCAGTCTGCGTGATACCAGCAGAGAGCTTGCTACTACCGCATATGGCAGCCAGCGTACTGCGCATGACCGCATATCTCTGACTTTGTCTTTTTTTTAAATTACTCACTCTGTCTCATAGCAGGGCTGTGTATGTATTGTCACTCATATGCAATGTACTGTGTATGGACCACGTTGCGTACGCTGCCCACAGAAAAGAATAGGGCTCACGCTGTGCAATACGTGGAGAAATAGAGTATGTTGCAATCTTTTTCTCGCGTGTATCTACACGCAGTGTTTACATGCTAAAGGATCAATGAAAATTAGTTTACTCTCATTGACTCCATTCACTGCGTATTACGTGCGCAATGCGTAATATGCAGTGAATATACGCCCTTGTGAATGAGCACTTGTACTCATAATTAGAGATGAGCGAACGTACTCGTCCGAGCTTGATATTCGTGCGAATATTAGGGTATTCGGGATGCTCGTTACTCGTAACGAGTACCACGCGGTGTTCCGGTTACTTTCAGTTTCCTCTCTGAGACGTTAGCGCGCTTTTCTGGCCAATTGAAAGACAGGGAAGGCATTACAACTTCCCCCTGTGACGTTCAAGCCCTATACCACCCCCCTGCTGTGAGTGGCTGGGGCGATCAGATGTCACCCGAGTATAAAAGTCGGCCCCTCCCGCGGCTCGCCACACATGCCTTGTGACTTAGCTGAGGGACAGTGCTGCTGGTGCCTGAGCTGCAGTAGGGAGAGCGTTAGGAGTTAGTGTAGGCTTCAAGAACCCCAAAGGTCCTTCTTAGGGCCACATCTACCTGTGTGCAGGCTGCTGCTAGCAGTGTTTTTTTTTTTTTTCCCTCAAAATCGGCAGTGCAGAGCATTGCACCCGGCATTAGGGACAGAAGTGGTGCTTAGGCAGGGAGAGTGTTAGGAGTGAGTGTAACCTCAACGGTCCTTTCTAGGACCAAATTTAACCGTGTGCAGTACTGTGCTGGCTGCTGTTAGCAGTGTTGCATATTTTTTTTTTTCTAAAAATCGTCTGTGCAGAGCATTGCACCCTCCATTGATACTACAGGGACAGAATTGTGTAGGCAGGGCCACAACACAGTTATTGTTCATTGAATATACGCAGTGGGGCCTTCCCTTTGCAAAAAAGCGAAAAAATTATATTTGGCCTGCCTGTGTCAGTCCTAAGGTCTCCGTGTACGTGTGTTCTGCGTGGAGAACGTACAAAAATCAGACGCAACCAGCTACGGTTTACTGCAGGCTTGCGCCATTGTCTTTCCTGACTGGCAAATACCTGCTCTGCCAGAGTTAATAACTCTGCTACACTAAAGTTGTGTGACACTTTTTCAGGGCCACACCACAGGTATTAAACGTATTGTTCATTGAATATATGCAGTGGGGCCTTCCCTTTGCAAAAAAGCGAAAAAATTATATTTGGCCTGCCTGTGTCAGTCCTAAGGTCTCCGTGTACGTGTGTGCTGCGGGGACAACGTACAAAAATCAGACGCAACCAGCTACGGTTTACTGCAGGCTTGCGCCATTGTCTTTCCTGACTGGCAAATACCTGCTCTGCCAGAGTTAATAACTCTGCTACACTAAAGTTGTGTGACACTTTTTCAGGGCCACACCACAGTTATTAAACGTATTGTTCATTGAATATACGCAGTGGGGCCTTCCCTTTGCAAAAAAGCGAAAAAATTATATTTGACCTGCAGGCTTGCGCCAATTTATTTCCTGCCTGGGAAATCAAATCACTGGTAATACAGCATGCTGAGGGGTAGGGGTAGGCCTAGAGGACGTGGACGTGGCCGAGGACGCGGAGGGCCAAGTGAGGGTGTGGGCACAGGCCGAGCTCCTGATCCAGGTGTGTCGCAGCCGACTGCTGCGCGATTAGGAGGGAGGCACGTTTCTGGCGTCCCCACATTCATCGCCCAATTAATGGGTCCACGCGGGAGACCTTTATTAGAAAATGAGCAGTGTGAGCAGGTCCTGTCCTGGATGGCAGAAAGTGCTTCGAGCAACCTATCGTCCAGCCACAGTTCTGCGCCGTCCACTACTGCAAATCCGAATCCTCTGTCTGCTGCTCCTCCTTCCTCCCAGCCTCCTCACTCCACTACAATGACACATGCTCAGGAGCGGGAACACTCCCAGGAACTTTTTTTCGGGCCCTTGCTCAGATTGGGCAGCAGTGGTTCCTCTACCACCAGAGGAGTTTATCGTCACTGATGCCCAACCATTGGAAAGTTCCCGGGGTCCGGGGGATGAGGCTGGGGACTTCCGGCAACTGTCTCAAGACCTTTCAGTGGGTGAGGAGGACGATGACGATAAGACACAGTTGTCTTGCAGTGAGGTAGTAGTAAGGGCAGTAAGTCCGAGGGAGCAGCGCACAGAGGATTCGGAGGAAGAGCAGCAGGACGATGAGGTGACTGACCCCACCTGGTGTGCAACGCCTACACAGGACAGGTCTTCAGAGGGGGAGGCACGGGCAGCAGCAGGGCAGGTTGCAAGAGGCAGTGCGGTGGCCAGGGGTAGAGGCAGGGCCAGACCGAATAATCCACCAAGTGTTTCCCAAAGCGCCCCCTCGCGCCATGCCACCCTGCAGAGGCCGAGGTGCTCTAAGGTCTGGCAGTTTTTCACCGAGACGCCTGACGACCGAAGAACAGTGGTGTGCAACCTTTGTCGCGCCAAGATCAGCCGGGGAGCCACCACCAACAGCCTGACCACCACCAGCATGCGCAGACATATGATGGCCAAGCACCCCACAAGGTGGGACGAAGGCCATTCACCGCCTCCGGTTTGCACCGCTGCCTCTCCCCCTGTGCCCCAACCTGCCACTGAGATCCAACCCCCCTCTCAGGACACAGGCACGACCGTCTCATGGCCTGCATCCACACCCTCACCTACGCTGTCCTCGGCCCCATCCACCACAGTCCAGCCGTCGCTAGCACAACTGTTGGAGCGCAAGCACGCCGCCATGCACCCGCACGCTCAATCGTTAACCGTCCACATAGCCAAATTTATCAGCCTTGAGATGCTGCCGTATAGGGTTGTGGAAACGGAGTCCTTCAAAGCTATGATGGCGGCGGCGGCCCCGCGCTACTCAGTTCCCAGTCGCCACTACTTTTCCCGATGTGCCGTCCCAGCCCTGCACGACCACGTCTCCCGCAACATTGTACGCGCCCTCACCAATGCGGTTAGTGGCAAGGTCCACTTAACTATGGACACGTGGACAAGCACAGGCGGGCAGGGCCACTACATCTCCCTGACGGCACATTGGGTGAATTTAGTGGAGGCTGGGACAGAGTCAGAGCCTGGGACCGCTCACGTCCTACCCACCCCCAGAATTGCGGGCCCCAGCTCGGTGGTGGTATCTGCGGCGGTGTATGCTTCCTCCACTAAAGCACCCTCCTCCTCCTCCTCAACCTCTGTCTCGCAATCTAGATGTGTCAGCAGCAGCAGGACATCGCCAGCAGTCGGTGTCGCGCGGCGTGGCAGCACAGCGGTGGGCAAGCGTCAGCAGGCCGTGCTGAAACTACTCAGCTTAGGAGATAGGAGGCACACGGCCCACGAACTGCTGCAGGGTCTGACAGAGCAGACCGACCGTTGGCTTGCGCCGCTGAGCCTCCAACCGGGCATGGTCGTGTGTGACAACGGCCGTAACCTGGTGGCGGCTCTGCAGCTCGGCAGCCTCACGCACGTGCCATGCCTGGCCCACGTCTTTAATTTGGTGGTTCAGCGCTTTCTGAAAAGCTACCCACGCTTGTCAGACCTGCTCGTAAAGGTGCGCCGGCTCTGCGCACATTTCCGCAAGTCCCACACGGACGCTGCCACCCTGCGCACCCTGCAACATCGGTTTAATCTGCCAGTGCACCGACTGCTGTGCGACGTGCCCACACGGTGGAACTCTACGCTCCACATGTTGGCTAGGCTCTATGAGCAGCGTAGAGCTATAGTGGAATACCAACTCCAACATGGGCGGCGCAGTGGGAGTCAGCCTCCTCAATTCTTTTCAGAAGAGTGGGCCTGATTGGCAGACATCTGCCAGGTCCTTCGAAACTTTGAGCAGTCTACCCAGGTGGTGAGCGGCGATGCTGCAATCATTAGCGTCACCATTCCTCTGCTATGCATCTTGAGAAGTTCCCTGCAAACCATAAAGGCAGCCGCTTTGCGCTCGGAAACCGAGCCGGGGGAAGACAGTATGTCGCTGGATAGTCAGAGCACCCTCCTGTCTATATCTCAGCGCGTTCAGGAGGAGGAGGAGGAGCATGAGGAGGATGAGGAGGAGGGGGAAGAGACAGCTTGTCCCACTGCTGACGGTACCCATGCTGCTTGCCTGTCATCATTTCAGCGTGTATGGCCTGAGGAGGAGGATCCTGAAAGTGATCTTCCTAGTGCGGACAGCCATGTGTTGCGTACAGGTACCCTGGCACACATGGCTGACTTCATGTTAGGATGCCTTTCTCGTGACCCTCGCATTCAACGCATTCTGGCCACTACGGATTACTGGGTGTACACACTGCTCGACCCACGCTATAAGGAGAACCTTCCCACTCTCATTCCCGAAGAGGAAAGGGGTTCGAGAGTGTTGCTATACCACAGGACCCTGGCGGACAAGCTGATGGTAAAATTCCCATCCGACAGCGGTAGTGGCAGAAGGCGCAGTTCCGAGGGCCAGGTAGCAGGGGAGGTGCGTAGATCGAGCAGCATGTACAGCCCAGGCAGTGCAACAGTCTTTAAGGGCCTGGCCAGCTTTCTGGCTCCCAAGCAAGACTGTGTCACCGCTCCCCCGTCAAGGCTGAGTCGGCGGGAGCACTGTAAAAGGATGGTGAGGGAGTACGTAGCCGATCGCACGACCATCCTCGGTGACGCCTCTGCCCCCTACAACTACTGGGTGTCGAAGCTGGACACGTGGCCTGAATTAGCGCTGTATGCCCTGGAGGTGCTTGCTTGTCCTGCGGCTAGCGTCTTGTCGGAAAGGGTGTTTAGTGCGGCTGGGGGAATCATCACAGATAAGCGTACCCGCCTGTCAACCGACAGTGCCGACAGGCTAACACTCATCAAGATGAACAAAGCCTGGATTTCCCCAGACTTCTCTTCTCCACCAGCGGACAGCAGCGATACGTAAGCAATACGTAGGCTGCACCCGCGGATGGAAGCTACGTTCTCTCTCACCATCCAAAACGGGGACATTTCTGCTTCATCAATCTGTGTCTAATATTCCTCCTCCTCCTCCTGCTCCTCCTCCTGAAACCTCACGTAATCACGCTGAACGGGCAATTTTTCTTAGGGCCACAAGGCTCACTCATAATTTTTCTAAACAATTTTTATATGTTTCAATGCTCTTAAAAGCGTTGAAACTTTAACTTGAACCAATTTTTCGTTAAACTGGGCTGCCTCCAGGCCTAGTTACCACTTAAGCCACATTAACCAAAGCGATTAATGGGTTTCACCTGCCCTCTTGGTTGGCCATGGCCAATTTTTTTGATGTACATTAGTACTGTTGATACAGCAATTTTTGTGGGCCCTCGCCTACAGTGTAATCAAATGAATTTTTAGCCCACCTGCATTACAGCTGACATTACATCCGCTGTGTTGGGCAATGCAATGTGATATTTCTGTGTACCGCCGGTGGCTTCCTGGCACCCACCCATGCTGTGGGTCCACAGGGAATTATAAATGCATCTGATTCCACTTGTAAAGAACCCCAGTCTGACTGGGGCATGCAGTGTGGCCCGAAGCCCACCTGCATTAAGCACGACATTACTACCTCAGCTGTGTTGGGCAATGCAATGGGATATTTTTGTGTATCGACGGTGGGTTCCAGGGAGCCACCCATGCTGTTGGTTGACAGGGACTTCACAATAGGGAGTTGTACCTGCCTGTGTCTATGAATTAAAAAGCCCGGTCTGACTGGGGCATGCAGAGACACCTTGACAGAATGAATAGTGTGTGGCACATAGGTTCCCCATTGCTATGCCCACGTGTGCAGCTCCTGATGGCGGTGGCACAGGATTATATTTCTCATTGCTTCTGTACAGCATTGTGGGCTATCGCCCCGCCCCTTTTAAAGAGGGTCGCTGCCTAGCCGTGCCAACCCTCTGCAGTGTGTGCTTGCGGTTCCTCGTCAAGGCAGACGCACTTCTAAATAGACATGAGGGTGGTGTGGCATGAGGGCAGCTGAAGGCTGCGCAGGGACACTTTTGTGTGCGCTGTGGGGGGGAGGGGGGGGGTTGGGCAGCATGTAACCCAGGAGAAGTAACATAGTAACATAGTATGTAAGGCCGAATGAAGACATTGTCCATCTAGTCCAGCCTGTCTATCCTACTTTGTTGATCCAGAGGAAGGCAAAAAACCCCAAGGCAAGAAGTCAATTAGCCCTTTTGGGGAAAAAATTCCTTCCCGACTCCCTAATGGCAATCAGACTGTTCCCTGGATCAACCCCTAATAGTTCCTACCTGCCTATATACCAGGATTGACACTTAACCTAATATTTATATCCTGTAATATCCTTCTTCTCCAGAAAGACATCAAGTCCCCTTTTAAACTCCTCTATGGATTTTGCCATCACCACTTCCTCCGGTAGAGAGTTCCACAGTCTAACTGCTCTTACAGTAAAGAACCCCTTTCTGTGTTGGTGATGAAACCTACTTTCCTCTAATCGTAGCGGATGTCCTCTTGTTACCGTCGTGGTCCTGGGTGTAAACAGATCGCGGGAGAGATCCATGTGTTGTCCCCTCATGTACTTATACATGGTTATTTGGTCGCCTCTTAACCAGCGGAGTGTCATGCAGGCAGTGATTGTGCTTTGTTGGAGGTAGTGTGGTGCTTAGCAAAGGTATGCCATGCTAATGAGGGCTTTTCAGAAGTAAAAGTTTTTGGGAGGGGGGGGGGGGCCCACTCTTGCCGCTATTGTGGCTTAATAGTGGGACCTGTGAACTTGAGATGCAGCCCAACATGTAGCCCCTCGCCTGCCCTATCCGTTGCTGTGTCGTTCCCATCACTTTCTTGAATTGCCCAGATTTTCACACAAGGAAACCTTAGCGAGCATCGGCGAAATACAAAAATGCTCGGGTCGCCCATTGACTTCAATGGGGTTCGTTACTCGAAACGAACCCTCGAGCATCGCGAAAAGTTCGTCCCGAGTAACGAGCACCCGAGCATTTTGGTGCTCGCTCATCTCTACTCATAATTTACAGTTAATTGCTGCAGTCCAACAATCATTGGCAATTATTGGCAATTCTCAGGCGCTACTGGCAGCTGATAACACTTGTATAATAGTACTTAACAGATTCACTTAATTTTTCTTGCAGCTATATATATTGTCACAGGATGGCAGGAGTTGTATTGGATGGAAGGTATATTTCTCCCGGACTCCTGTCATTCTGTGAAGTGATAAGGAGCAGGCTTGATGATTAATTATTAGCCAGCTGCACTGGGTGTGTGTATCAGGGTATGTTCACATGTAGCAGAAATGCTTCAGAATTTTATAAAGTGGTATACACTACAGGTCACAGCCCGATACACTGAGACCCTGTCAGTGCATTGGCTGTGGCGAGAAGTGAGCATTGACAGGGGGAAGCCCTGCGCAGATTAGAATGCTCCTCCTTCACAGCATTCGGGGGGTGACGGCATATGAGAGGGACGTAAGAATTGGGGAGGACATAATCTAGTTGTATCTGATGGCCTGGCTGTAGACGATGGACTTTTTTATGTGTTTAGGATGGGAACTGCCCCATATGTGATCCGATCAATCGGTTAATTATGTCTGTGCCTTGTCATATATGTATGTGTGTGTATATATATATATATGCCTCTTTGGATCTATTTCATTATGCCTGAGGAAGAACCCTGAGAGGTTTGAAAGCTCACTATAACAACATGTATTTTTGTTAGCCATTAAGAGGTATCATATCTATAAGATTCCTTTGTTTCTCTTACTGAGATCGATCCCATTTTGCTCTACTTGCTAACACCGTATCAAACTTTTTTCGTATTAACTAGTTTCAGACAGCATAAACCCAATTCAAGCTGTTTCACACCTGCGCTGGGAGTTCTGTTTTCCTGGGAGCAGGAAAAGGGAATTCCCTGGCTGAACAGATCTGTCTTAGGCTTCTTTCCCTCGAGCGTATATCGATATCGGATATACGCTACGTTGGGATAGCTAAAACTGGTGAAGGGGCGCACAAATTAAATATTTATGTGCCTGTTCAGACGGCATGGGTCCTGGCGCATATACGCTGAGACTACCATCGCAGGCTCACCTGTCCTCTCCTCCCCGCTTGTTCTTTGCAATGGGAGGGGGCGGAGCTACGCACCGCCACGTCCCGCCTCCTCTCATTGATGGCTATGGACAAGGGGCAGGGAGAGGGCGGGAGCTTAGCTCCACCCACATCCCACCCCTTGTCCACAGCCAGCAAGATGCTTAGCTCCGCCCCCATCCCGACCCCTCCCGTTGCAGAGAACCAGCAGGGAGGAGAGGACAGGCGAGCCTGCACTGTAGGAGGAGAGCAAAGAGAGGGAGTTTAGCAGCCATGCTGCTAAACTCCCTTCCTCCTGCGGCCGCTGCCATGGGCCACCATAGGATCCCATGCCGCGGCCGACGTATTCCAGCCCAAAAGATAGTTCCAGGACTATCTTTTGGGCCCGACGTAAAAACGCCCAGCGTTATATTGACCTGGCTAGGGGCTTTTACGTCTCAAGAATACGGCCATGTGATCTGATGCATTGGAATCCAGTGCATCAGATCACAGCGTATATCAGCCGGCCGTGAAAATGGACGGCTGATATACGCTCGTGGGAAAGAAGCCTTATGCCGGAACTGAACAGCATTGAATTGACCCTATTGATTATAATGGGGGTCCGTTTTTGTTTTAGCTCAACTGTCCAGCATTTTACTGGATGAAAAAGATCTTTTCTTCCAGTATTTTGTGCCGAATCTGCAACAAAACCTGCAGATGTGAAAGCAGCCAAATCTGAGCTTGTCAGAACTGCAGTCACATGACCATCTGAGAAAAAAGAAGCTGGAAGGAATAACTAACCAAAGTAATAGTAGCTCACTTATATATACTGAGAGGATAGCTACATAATAAATCAGTAAAGAAAATCATTGGACTGGCCCTTTAAATATTAAGGTTTTCTACAGAATCTCAGTTATGCAGAGTTTCACAAAATAAAAACCTAAAAATAAAATGTAATGGTATCTGCAGTCCATAGATGCATGCACATAGCGTGTATTCAAACATGGCATTGTTTTGTTGCAGATTTGTTGCAGATCATTTTGAAACTGAAAATCTGTTCTACTCATCTGAATGGGGTTGTTTTTACTTTGGATTTCTGCAATCTCCATTAAGATGAATAGGATAGTTACAAAACCTTTTGCAACAAATCTGCTGTGTATGAATGCACCCTTAGGCTCTGTTCACATTAGCGAAATCTGCAGTGTCAAAACTAATGAAAATCTGACAGACACCATAGCATGTAATTAGCATTCATCAGGACTCATTGGGATAACGCGCTGACATAGAAATATTCCCCTAAAAGAAATGCTGTGCCTCACAGATTGCCGACAGGTCTGTAATACGAAATGTATTCCAGATCCACAGGGACTCCATCTGCTGTGTGAGTCTGAGCATGCAGCAATACAGTGTCCATCAGCCATAAGCTACATACCGTACGTGTAAAAGTGTGTCAATACCCACAGCAATTCTCTCAGTATATTTAGCATGATGGACTGGAGTATAAATATGGTTACTGCTGTTATCAAACTAAAGGCTGGAAATACTGAGTAATATGAAACGTGCACTGCTTATGTTGTACCACCAGGAGGCACACTAACCATCAGAAAATGTAACTGTAGGTTGCCTCTCATCTTGAAGAAAATGTATCACTTTTCCATATGCTTTTTAACTATTTTCAGGGAAATATTCATTTTCTAATGATGTTCTTTTCTACTGGTATTTTGCCAATGTAAAAAGAAAGTTTGTGGCTCCTAATTTTATTACGAAAACTGGATAACTAAACCTAAAGCCATCGACACCCTCTTAGGCCGGATACACACGAACATATTTGCGTATTATGCACAAAAAATTTGTGTGCAATACACAGACTATAGAACTAATTGATTTCAATGGGTTCTATTCACTGCCTATTGAGTTTGCAAATTTTGCATGCAAAATATTCTGCGCAAGTGCCTTCGTGTGAATAAGCCCTTATGAGCGTGGAGGGCTGCATACCTTTACAGCTGTGTCCCCACTGACTGCCTTGCCATTTTTTTTTTCTACACTCCTCCATTCGCCCATACTTATTCTTGTTACTTTCAGAGCCAGACACTAGTCTTCTGGCAAGTGAGCAGTCTTCACCCGCCTGTGTCAATCAAAAGTGATATCAGCCATTAACACTTGGCAATGGAGATCCCCTACTTAATAGAAGACTATTGTTGGGCTCTGTATGCTTTTACAGGCAATTGGGGAATTAGGGAATGCAGCTCGCCCAGGTGATCAGAGGACGTGACAGGTCCTCATTAATGATCGGTATAAAGGCTTATTCACAAATCCGAATATCGGCTGGGTTTTCACGTCCCGCCAATATACGGTGTCCCTTACTGCAGGAGGAGGAGGCGGGTTGGGAGCAGTGCAATAAGCTCCCACCCCCTCTCCACTGTTTGCAATGAGAGGGCGGGACAGGGGCGGAGCTAAGTTCCGCCTGCACGGCCCCCTTCTATTGCAAATAGTGGTGAGGGGCGGAGAGGGGGCAGGAGCTTAGTGCACTGCTCCCGGCCCAGCCCGCCCCGCCTCCTCCCCCTGCAGAAAGGGACACCGTATATCGGCCAGGCGTGAAAACCCGGCCGATATACGGATGTCTGAATAAGCCATAAAACTGAATATATGAGGCATCATTTATCAAAACTGTCTAACTGTGTTACTGTAACCTTGTTAATGTAAAACTTTAATAAAAATTATTGCTATAAAAAAACTAAACTGTCTAACTGTAAGACTGCCCTTGATGCCCATAGTAACTAATCAGAGCTCAGCTCTCATTTCTTAAACTGCTCTGATAAAATGAAAGCTGCGCTCTGATTTGCTACTATGGGCAACAAAGACAGTTTTAATAACTAGGGGCTCCTCCCCACTACCGATAGGTTTTCTTGCGATGCTAGAAAACGCATGATTATGAAACCAATGATTTTCGAAGGTTACATACTTACTTGCGATGTTTTCACTGCAGCCTTGCAGCGCTAATAAAAATCTGCACTATCGCCCATTGCTCTCCATGGGCTGGCAGCGCCAGGCCCATTGAACATAGGGAGTACATTGCGCTTCCCTGAACACAGCTGTGATAGCTATGGCAGGGAATTCCTCCATTTCCGCAGGGACGAAAGAAATCCTCTGCCACAGCTGTCACAGCTGTGGCAGAGGTCTGCGATGCTATCCCATTGCTTTCAATGGGGCCGGTGCTGCTGCCGCCCCACTGACAGCAATGGGTTGCAGGCCACCACCGCAGCAATGATTTTCGGGGAAGGGTTTGAAATATATGCCCTTCCCTGAAAATCAGCCCTAGCTGTAAAAAAGAAGTAGAAAAAAAACTTACCTACAAGAGCTGTCCGGCTCTTCTTTTTGGCCCCAGCAGTCATCTTCTGTCTTTTGGAGGCGGGGGTTGAAAAATCCCCGCCTCCAGAAAGCGCTGCTTCTGATTGGCTGTGCGCTGTGACCAATCAGAGGCAGCGCCCACCCATAATTAAATGACAGCTGAGCGCTGCCTGTGATTGGTTACTGCGCTCAGCCATTCATTGAATTCAATGAATTCAATGAATCCAGGATTACCCAGCAACCAGCGGAGAAGGAAGGAGGAAGAAGAGAATTTTTTTTTCCTTTTCTCTTATCAGCTCTTTATTTACAAAAGTATATTCAATCTTAATCCATTGTTTTACCCCAAAGTATATGGTTTTATAAATCCATATACTTTCTTTTTGCAACAAAATTCTATCCCGACAACCTTTAGGGATTTGGTAGAAAACCATAAATTGCATACCCTCTGGATTTCCTCCATGATGTTCTTTAAAATGTAATGCCACTTGCCTTTTTCATCCCCATTTCTTATATCTCTTACACGTGCGTTCAGTTATCCTTATATACACGTCTCTAATTGTATTACCCCTATATATTTTACCACAAGGGAAAATAAGTTGGTAAACTGCAATAGTAGAACGACAATTCACATAGCTTCGTACCTAAAAATGAAAGGAGGTGGGGCAGGGGCGGGGCTAAGTTCCGAGAATTAGCCCCGCCCCGCCTCTCCCCATTGCAAATAGTGCAGAGGTGCGGAGAGGAGGCAGAGAGGGGGCGGGAGCTCAGTTCCTGCTTCTGGCTCTTCCATCCTCCCCCCCTGCAAACGAGGACAACGTATATCGGCTCAGCGTGAAAACCGAGCCGATATACGTTCGTGGGAATGCACCCTTAATTGGTATTTAGTCATCTCCATAGGAAGTGGGATGTTAAATGTTTGGATAGTTTTTTGCTATTTAATGTGGCACCAAGAAGACTTCGTAGAAGAATTAGCCCAGCAGCTCACCAATGTAATGAAGAATTTTTAAAAAGATACGATGAGGAATATTTGGGACATATTAACAGACTAATGGTACTAATTCTGAATGTGGAACATACACAACGGAAGCACCTGGAATTTGAGATCCAGGAAAGTGTCAAGAAATTGGATTCATTTAAAATACACCCAGAATTTGATAAATTAAATGAGAATTTGAAAAGAGATGTAGATCAAGAATTAAAGGGAATTGCTGAAAAAACACAAATTTGAGAGGGATTCATTAGATTATCATCTTGTGTGGTAGGAATAGAAGGGTTAAAAGAGACCTGGAAAAAGATAGACAATTTAGGGAGGGCCCATGGTTCTTCTACTGATTATGAAACTAGTGAGTGTATCTCTAGTGATAGAGAAGATGAGAGTGAAATAAGTGCAGTATTTCAACCTCAATCTAGAGGGAATTCAAAATCAAATAAGATCTCTTTTTTAGAAAACAAGAAGAGGCCAGGGTCACAAGAGGGTTATCTGAAGCGATTAAAGCCCATTGGAGTGGGACATGTAGCAACTAGAGATGAGCGAACGTACTCGTCCGAGCTTGATACTCGTTCGAGTATTAGCGTGTTCGAGATGCTCGTTACTGGAGGCGAGCACCACGCGATGTTCGAGTTACTTTCACTTTCATCTCTGAGACGTTAGCGCGCTTTTCTGGCCAATAGAAAGACAGGGAAGGCATTACAACTTCCTTCTGTGACGTTCCAGCCCTATACCACCCCCCTGCAGTGAGTGGCTGGCGAGATCAGGTGTCACCTGAGTATATAAATCGGCCCCTCCTGCGGCTCGCCACAGATGCATTCTGACATTGTTCAGGGAAAGTGCTGTCTTGCTGGAGTTGCTATAGGGAGAGCGTTAGGAGTTATTTTAGGCTTCAAGAACCCCAACGGTCCTTCTTAGGGCCACATCTGACCGTGTGCAGTACTGTTGAGGCTGCTTTTTGCAGTGTTGCACATTTTTTTTTTTTTTGTATATCGGCCGTGCAGAGCATTGCGTCCTCAGTCTGCAGTAATTTTACATAGTCCAGGGCCAGTAGTGGTGAGGTAGGGACAGTAAAAGACATATACTGTGTATATAGGCAGTGGGCTTTTCCAAAAAAAATTTGGGAAAAAACATTCTATTTGGGCTGCCTGTGACCGTCCTGAGTGTACTGCGTCTCTGCTGGGGGTAGTAGTCCTAATTAATACGCAGCCAGCTAAGTGTTACAGCAGGCTTGCGCAAAATTCTTTCCTGGCTCTGCGTTGCCCTATCACATCACCGCTGTCATCCTGTCCAGAGGGAAACAGTCTGCAGTAATTTTACATAGTCCAGGGCCAGTAGTGGTGAGCCAGGGACAGTGAAAGAGATATACTGAGTATATAGGCAGTGGGCTTTTCCAAAAAAATTTGGGAAAAAACATTCTATTTGGGCTGCCTGTGACCGTCCTGAGTGTACTGCGTCTCTGCTGGTGGTAGTAGTCCTAATTAATACGCAGCCAGCTAAGTGTTACAGCAGGCTTGCACAAAATTCTTTCCTGGCTCTGCTGTGCGTTACACATCACCGCTGTCATCCTGTCCAGAGGGAAACAGTCTGCAGTCATTTTACATAGTCCAAGGCCAGTAGTGGTGAGCCAGGGACAGTGAAAGAGATATACTGTGCATATAGGCAGTGGGCTTTTCCCAAAAATTTTTGGAAAAAACATTCTATTTGGGCTGCCTGTGACCGTCCTGAGTGTACTGCGTCTCTGCTGGGGGTAGTAGTCCTAATTAATACGCAGCTGGCTAAGTGTTACAGCAGGCTTGCGCAAAATTCTTTCCTGGCTCTGCTGTGCGTTCCGTAAGTGAAGTCAGCCTCCAACCACAGGCCAATAAGCGGCACATTTAATTACAGCGTTCTGTTTCTGCACTACTGGTAATACACCATGCTGAGGGGTAGGGGTAGGCCTAGAGGACGTGGACGCGGGCGAGGACGCGGAGGCCCAAGTCAGGGTGTGGGCACAGGCCGAGCTCCTGATCCAGGTGTATCGCAGCCGACTGCTGCGGGATTAGAAGAGAGGCACGTTTCTGGCGTCCCCACATTCATCTCACAATTAATGGGTCCACGCGGTAGACCTTTATTAGAAACTGAGCAGTGTGAGCAGGTCCTGTCGTGGATGGCAGAAAGTGCATCCAGCAATCTATCGACCACCCAGAGTTCTGCGCCGTCCACTGCTGCAACTCTGAATCCTCTGGCTGCTGCTCCTCCTTCCTCCCAGCCTCCTCACTTTATTACAATGACACATTCTGAGGAGCAGGCAGACTCCCAGGCACTGTTCTCTGGCCCCTGCCCAGAATGGGCAGCAATGGTTCCGAATCCTCTCCCACTGGAGGAGTTTGTCGTGACCGATGCCCAACCTTTGGAAAGTTTCCGGAGTCCGGGGGATGAGGCTGGGGACTTCCGGCAACTGTCTCAAGAACTTTCAGTGGGTGAGGAGGACGGTGACGATGAGACACAGTTGTCTATCACTCAGGTAGTAGTAATTGGAGCAAGTCCGAGGGAGGAGCGCACAGAGGATTCGGAGGAAGAGCAGCAGGACGATGAGGTGACTGATCCCACCTGGTTTGCTATGCCTACTGAGGACAGGTCTTCAGAGGGGGAGGCAAGTGCAGCAGCAGGGCAGGTTGGAAGAGGCAGTGCGGTGGCCAGGGGTAGAGGCAGGGCCAGACCGAATAATCCACCAAGTGTTTCCCAAAGCGCCCCCTCGCGCCATGCCACCCTGCAGAGGCCGAGGTGCTCAAAGGTCTGGCAGTTTTTCACTGAGAGTGCAGACGACCGACGAACAGTGGTGTGCAACCTTTGTCGCACCAAGATCAGCCGGGGAGCCACCACCACCAGCCTCACCACCACCAGCATGCGCAGACATATGATGGCCAAGCACCCCACAAGGTGGGACGAAGGCCGTTCACCGCGTCCGGTTTGCACCGCTGCCTCTCCCCCTGTGCCCCAACCTGCCACTGAGATCCAACCCCCCTCTCAGGACACAGGCACTACCGTCTCCTGGCCTGCACCCACACCCTCACCTCCGCTGTCTTCGGCCCCATCCACCAATGTCTGTCAGCGCACCGTCCAGCCATCGCTAGCGCAAGTGTTTGAGCGCAAGCGCAAGTACGCCGCCACGCACCCGCACGCTCAGTCGTTAAACGTGCACATAGCCAAATTTATCAGCCTGGAGATGCTGCCGTATAGGGTTGTGGAAACGGAGGCTTTCAAAGGTATGATGGCGGCGGCGGCCCCGCGCTACTCAGTTCCCAGTCGCCACTACTTTTCCCGATGTGCCGTCCCAGCCCTGCACGACCACGTCTCCCGCAACATTGTACGCGCCCTCACCAACGCGGTTACTGCCAAGGTCCACTTAACAACGGACACGTGGACAAGCACAGGTGGGCAGGGCCACTATATCTCCCTGACGGCACATTGGGTGAATTTAGTGGAGGCTGGGACAGAGTCAGAGCCTGGGACCGCTCACGTCCTACCCACCCCCAGAATTGCGGGCCCCAGCTCGGTGGTGGTATCTGCGGCGGTGTATGCTTCCTCCACTAAACCACCCTCCTCCTCCTCCTCCTCCTACGCAACCTCTGTCTCGCAATCAAGATGTGTCAGCAGCAGCACGTCGCCAGCAGTCGATGTCGCGCGGCGTGGCAGCACAGTGGTGGGCAAGCGTCAGCAGGCCGTGCTAAAACTACTCAGCTTAGGAGAGAAGAGGCACACGGCCCACGAACTGCTGCAGGGTCTGACAGAGCAGACCGACCGCTGGCTTGCGCCGCTGAGCCTCCAACCGGGCATGGTCGTGTGTGACAACGGCCGTAACCTGGTGGCAGCTCTGCAGCTTGGCAGCCTCACGCACGTGCCATGCCTGGCCCACGTCTTTAATTTGGTGGTTCAGCGCTTTCTGAAAAGCTACCCTCGCTTGTCAGACCTGCTCGGAAAGGTGCGCCGGCTCTGCGCACATTTCCGCAAGTCCCAAACGGACGCTGCCACTTTGCGCACCCTGCAACATCGGTTTAATCTGCCAGTGCACGACTGCTGTGCGACGTGCCCACACGGTGGAACTCTACGCTCCACATGTTGGCCAGGCTCTATGAGCAGCGTAGAGCTATAGTGGAATACCAACTCCAACATGGACGGCGCAGTGGGAGTCAGCCTCCTCAATTCTTTACAGAAGAGTGGGCCTGGTTGGCAGACATCTGCCAGGTCCTTGGAAACTTTGAGGAGTCTACCCAGATGGTGAGCGGCGATGCTGCAATCATTAGCGTCACCATTCCTCTGCTATGCCTCTTGAGAAGTTCCCTGCAAAGCATAAAGGCAGATGCTTTGCGCTCGGAAACAGAGGCGGGGGGGAAGACAGTATGTCGCTGGATAGTCATACATCCTTTCAGCGTGTATGGCCTGAGGAGGAGGAGGAGGAGGAGGATCCTGAAAGTGATCTTCCTAGTGAGGATAGCCATGTGTTGCATACAGGTACCCTGGCACACATGGCTGACTTCATGTTAGGATGCCTTTCTCTTGACCCTCGTGTTACACACATTCTGGCCACTACGGATTACTGGGTGTACACACTGCTCGACCCACGGTATAAGGAGAACCTTTCCACTCTCATACCCGAAGAGGAAAGGGGTTCGAGAGTGATGCTATACCACAGGACCCTGGCGGACAAACTGATGGTAAAATTCCCATCCGACAGCGCTAGTGGCCGAAGGCGCAGTTCCGAGGGCCAGGTAGCAGGGGAGGCGCGGAGATCAGGCAGCATGTACAGCACAGACAGGGGAACACTCTCTAAGGCCTTTGACAGCTTTCTGGCTCCCCAGCAAGACTGTCACCGCTCCCCAGTCAAGGCTGAGTCGGCGGGAGCACTGTAAAAGGATGGTGAGGGAGTACGTAGCCGATCGCACGACCGTCCTCCGTGACGCCTCTGCCCCCTACAACTACTGGGTGTCGAAGCTGGACACGTGGCCTGAACTCGCGCTGTATGCCCTGGAGGTGCTTGCTTGTCCTGCGGCTAGCGTCTTGTCAGAGAGGGTGTTTAGTGCGGCTGGGGGAATCATCATGGATAAGCGTACCCGCCTGTCAACCGACAGTGCCGACAGGCTTACACTCATCAAGATGAACAAAGCCTGGATTTCCCCAGACTTCTCTTCTCCACCAGCGGACAGCAGCGATACCTAAGCAATATGTAGGCTGCACCCGCGGATGGAAGCATCGTTCTCTATCACCATCAAAAACGGGGACCTTTTAGCTTCATCAATCTTTGTATTCTATTCATCCTCCTCCTCCTGCTCCTCCTGAAAGCTGACGTAATCACGCCGAACAAGGCTCAGTCATATAATTTTTGTAAACAATTTTTATACGTTTCAATGCTCATTAAAGCGTTGAAACTTGCACCTGAACCAATTTTTATTTTAACTGGGCTGCCTCCAGGCCTAGTTACAAATTAAGCCACATTAACCAAAGCGATTAATGGGTTTCACCTGCCCTCTTGGTTGGGCATGGGCAATTTTTCTGAGGTACATTAGTACTGTTGGTACACCAATTTTTTTTGGCTCTCGCCTACAGTGTAATCAAATTAATTTTTTGCCCACCTGCATTAAAGCTGACGCTACATCAGCTGTGCTGGGCACTGCAATGGGATATATTTATGTACCGCCGGTGGGTTCCAGGGAGCCACCCATGTTGTCGGTCCACAGGGAGTTGTAACTGCATGTGTCCACTTCTAAAGAACCCCAGTCTGACTGGGGCATGCAGTGTGGGCCCAAGCCCACCTGCATTAAACATGACATTACCTCAGCTGTGATGGGCAATGCAATGGGATATATTTATGTACCGCCGGTGGCTTCCTGGCACCCACCCATGCTGTCGGTCCACACGGGGTTGTAACTGCATGTGTCCACTTCTAAAGAACCCCAATCTGACTGGGGCATGCAGTGAGGGCCGAAGCCCACCTGCATTAAACATGACATTACCTTAGCTGTGAGGGGCACTGCAATGGGATATATTTATGTACCGCCGGTGGGTTCCAGGGAGCCACCCATGCTGTTCGTCCACAGGGACTTCACAATAGGGAGTTGTACCTGCCTGTGTCTACTTATAAAAAACCCCGGTCTGACTGGGGCATGCAGTGTGGGCCGAAGCCCAGCTGCATTTAATCTGACGTTAGCTCTGCTGTCCAGGGCACTGCAATGGGATACATTTATGTACAGCCGGTGGGTTCCAGGGTGCCACCCATGCTGTGGGTGCACACGGAATTCCCATTGCGGAGTTGGGGATTCCCAGTTGTACCTGCCTGTGACTATTTATAAAAAACTGCGGTCTGACTGGGGCATGCAGACACCTTGACAGAATGAATAGTGTGTGGCACATAGGTTCCCCATTGCTATGCCCACGTGTGCAGCTCCTGATGGCGGTGGCACAGGATTATATTTCTCATTGCTTCTGTACAGCATTGTGGGCTATCGTCCTGCCCCTTTTAAAGAGGGTCGCTGCCTAGCCGTGCCAACCCTCTGCAGTGTGTGCCTGCAGTTCCTCGTCATGGTAGGCGCAGTTCTAAATAGACATGAGGGTGGCGTGGCATGATGGCAGCTGAAGGCTGCGCAGGGACACTTTGGTGTGTGCTGTGGACACTGGGTCGTGCGGGGGGGGGGGGAGGGGGGGGTTGAGCAGCATGTAACCCAGGAGAAGTGGCAACGGAGTGTCATGCAGGCAGTGATTGTGCTTTGTTGGAGGTAGTGTGGTGCTTAGCTAAGGTATGCATTGCTAATGAGGGCTTTTCAGAAGTAAAAATTGTTGGGAGGGGGGGGGGGCACTCTTGGCGCTATTGTGGCTTAATAGTGGGACCTGGGAACTTGAGATGCAGCCCAACATGTAGCCCCTCGCCTGCCCTATCCATTGCTGTGTCGTTCCCATCACTTTCTTGAATTGCCCAGATTTTCACAAATGGAAAGCTTAGCGAGCATCGGCGATATACAAAAATGCTCGGGTCGCCCATTGACTTCAATGGGGTTCGTTACTCGAAACGAACCCTCGAGCATCGCGAAATTTTCATCCCGAGTAACGAGCACCCGAGCATTTTGGTGCTCGCTCATCTCTAGTAGCAACCTCTGTGATTTGGAGCATTTAATTATGGAAGAAGGCGGTCAAAAATATGGCTTATTAAGATGAGCGACTTCCACCAAATCAAAGAAGACAATAAGTATAGCATGTATTTGTCAAGAAGGCGTATATAGTTCTTCTGCCTGCATATCAGTGAGTATGAATACCTTTGCATCTATGGACTAGTATAAGCGTTTTCTACAGGAACTTGGCCCAGCCATAAGTGCATGTTACGCCTAAGAGACTTTGCATGGGGGACCCAGTGAGAGGTGCTTTAGATAACTCTGACACAGTTACACCTTTGACCGTAGACATTAGATAGTTGTTGGGCAAATTCTAACCAAAGCACAGGGGTGTCTGCACGTTTTTTAATTATTGATAAGATAGAGAATTGCTTTATTTAAAAAACTAAGGGCTCACCCACATGGATGGGTGTATTTGGCCCGTGTAATACGTGGTGCTAAAAGCCCATTGATTTCTATTGGGCCACGCACACCTGCGTTTCTTTCATGCGCATAAAACACATGTCCTATTTGATGCGCATTATGCGTGTAATACACACTAATACAGACTATGGGGATTTAAGCAAGTATGCAGCTTACATGCACATATGCTGTGTACTGCGTATTGCATGTGTAAAAAATATGTGCGTAATATGCAATGACAATACGCTCGTATGACTGATCGCTAAGGGTTTTAAAAAACAAAACACTGGAACAGAATAACGTAGTGGAAAACACTTCTATGAATAGAGTTTTGCTCTGAGTATGGGCTTTCTGCTGCTAGTATATAGTGATGCCCAACTGGTGCCCTCATGTGCCTGAAGGGCAGCCCCAGAGGAAGGCATATTTATTAATCCCAAGACTAGTGATGAGGATGAGTGTTCCTGTGTGTCCAATTCTCTGCCAACTGCACAGAATTAGAGGGTCTCTGATATGGGTCCTGTTCATGCATGTGTATAAGGGCTCATGCCCACGACTATTTTCACTGCATATCACATTGCGTATGGGCAGCATTTTCATACACATCCCCACTCTGAACATAGCTGGGAATTAAAAAAACAAAGATCACACTGCACATGTCCGTGAGTGCGTTATTTGCGGGCATGCGCAGTGCCACACACAGCCACTGCCAGCTCTATGCCAGCAGTGCATATAGCTGGAAAAATGTGTAAAACGCTGCATGGAGACCCACAGCATTGTACAGCTGTGGGCATGAGCCCTAAGGTGTGTAGCTAAATAGGTAGGCAGATACTTTGGGGGTCATTCACATGGGTCTATTTTTCTACTGACTGTATACAGGCAGGACGCGGACCCATTAAATCGGTATATTCAGGTGTGCATTTTGATTGAGAACCGATGTTGCTGTCGCCTCGTGAAAGTTTATGGGAGCAGGAACAAATGTAGGAGACAGTGAAAATAAAAAAGTGACATCAATTAACCCTTCTTACATTTTTTTTGTGTGCGTGTGATAAACTGATAAAAGTTTGGTACGGTGTTAGCTAGTAGAGCCAAGTGTGATTGTTCTCAGTAAGAGAAACCAAGTAATCTTGTAGATATGATACCTTTTAATGGCAAATAAAAATACATGATGTTATGGCGAGCTTTCCAACCTACTCAGGGCTCTTCCTCAGGCTTAAAGGGGTTTTGTCATTAGAAAAAAAAAAATCAATACTTACCTATTCCTCCCCCGTCAGTCTTCTTACCACATTTTCTCCTCATTGATCTTCTCCTGGCTCCTCCTGTCCCCTGAGTCACATCACCTGTAGCCGACCGGATCCTCTTCTTCCTGTGATGTAACGTACATTGCCGGCATTCTCCTTCCTGCAGGTCAATGTACGCTACGTCACTAGTATGTATCCCAAGCAGGTTACACCAAGCTATCGCCAAGACTGCGCATGCGCATTGTCTCGCTGCAATACTAATATGAACACTCGCGGTGAGGCAGCGCACGTGCGCAATCCCGACAATAAGCAGGCAGAGGATTCGGCATTTGCTGCTAGGCAGTGAACGCTACATCACTAGTGACGTAGTGTACACTAACCTACTGGAAGGAGAATGCCAAGAATGTACGCTACATAACAGCAAGAAGCGGTTCTGGACAGCTTGCGGTGAGGTGACACGGGAGACTGCAGAAGCCAGGAGAAGATTGAGGAGAAGATGCAGTAGGAAGACTGCCTGGGGAGGAATAGGTAAGTATTGCTTTTTTCTTCTAATGACAGAACCCCTTTAAATGAAATAGATCCGAAGAGGCATATATATATTTAAATTGCCTAAAGACAGAATTACCTGTAACGGAGCATTTTTCTAGTCACAGACACAACATAGAACATATAAAAGTTACTATAAAATCTCAGTGCACTAATTAAAGGGGTTGTCCCGCGGCAGCAAGTGGGGTTATACACTTCTGTATGGCCATATTAATGCACTTTGTAATATACATTGTGCATTAATTATGAGCCATACAGAAGTTATAAAAAGTTTTATACTTACCTGCTCCGCTGCTGGCGTCCTCGTCTCCATGGTTGCCGTCTAATTTTCGCCGTCTAAAATGGCCTAATGGCCAAATTAGACGCGCTTGCGCAGTCCAGGTCTTCTCCTGTTCTCTATGGGGCTCCGTGTAGCTCCGCCCCGTCACGTGCCGATTCCAGCCAATCAGGAGGCTGGAATCGGCAATGGACCGCACAGAAGAGCTGCGGTCCACGGAGGAAGAGGATCCCGGCGGCCATCTTCACCGGTAAGTATAGAAGTCACCGGAGCGCGGGGATTAAGGTAAGCGCTCCGGTAAGCTTTCTTTAGGTCCCTACATCGGGGTTGTCTTGCGCCGAACGGGGGGGGGGGGGGGGGGGGGGGGGGAAACAAAAAAACCCGTTTCGGCGCGGGACAACCCCTTTAAGTATTTACTCCTCTGCCATCCTGTCCTGGTAGTTTTAGGCTGAGTTCACACAGGGCGGATTTGCCGCAGCAGATCCGCCCGCGGCAAAACCGCCCGCGGCCGCTAATCTCGGGATTAGCCAGCCATGTGGACGAGGTTTCTGGGACGGCTAATCCACTGCGGTAAACCCGGCTGAAAAGAAGCAGCATGTCCATTCTGTTTTTCATTCCGCTGTGGCCGCGCTCTCCTCTATGGGAGCGCCGGCCGCAGTGAAAGAGCGAGCGGCCGGGCCGCTTCAAAGCCGCCGCGGCTTAAACCGCGGCGGTTCTCCCGGCGGAAGTCTCGCGGTTTTTGCTGCGGCCAAACCGCGAGATTTCCGACGGGAATACGCCCCGTGTGAACCCAGGCTTACATGCAAATTAATCACACCATGTGTGTTCCTTATATATATAATATACCTCTTCAGATCTATTCCATGTAAGCATGAGGAAGAACCCCAAGTAGGTTGGAAAGCTCACATTAACATCATGTATTTTCGCGCTGTCTCGCGGCGAGTGTTCATATAGTATTGCAGCAAGACAATGCGCATGCGCAGTCTCGGCGATAGCTTGGTGTAACCTGCTTGGCAGTGAACGTTGCATCACTAGTGACGTAGTGTACATTGACCTGCAGGAAGGAGAATGCCGGCAATGTACGATACATCACAGGAAGAAGAGGATCCGGTTGGCTGGAGATGATGTGACTCAGAGGACAGGAGGAGCCAGGAGAAGACCGGTGAGGAGAAGATGTGGTAAGAAGACTGATGGGGAAGGAATAGGTAAGTCTTGATTTTTTTTCTAATGACAGAACCCCTTTAAGCCTAAGGAACCCTGAGTAGGTTGGAAAGCTTGCAGTAACATCATGTATTTTTGTTAGCCATTAAAAGGTATCATATCTACAAGATTACTTGGTTTCTCTTGCTGAGAATAATCACATTTTGATAAACTGATGGCACAGGGACATAAAAAACAACAAAAACCCACAAATTTTTCAGAGACCGAAACTGCATCCGTCCATGTGAATGAGCCCTTAAAGACGTATGTTGCCAAAAACAAGAACAGATTTCCGGAGACGTTCCGGACTGCAGTGGCCTTAGGGGGTATTTTTCATCGTATTTTGGGAGCCAAAACCAGGAGAGGGTCCAAAACGGGGAGACATGTAAATCTCTCCATTCTACTTTCTCTCCACTCCTGGTTTTGGCTCACCAAATAACTGATGTAAAATACGTTTGTCTGAATAGAAGTCAGAAAGAACGCTGAGTGGTAAGGGGCCCCTGCTCCTCCTATCCCGGGGCCACTAGCTCCTCTACCAGAGGACAGTAGGTCTGCGGGTGATCAGCCAGAGACCAGCAGCTATCTAGTGACTGCTGCCAGTGATCGCCCTGTAGTCAGTGCGCTCGTGCAGGCTGCACATGACTGCTCCAGCCCAGACCCCGTCACTGCGCAGGGACATTCCAGCCAGGAGAGCTCCGTATAGGGCGGCTGGGAAGAACTTCCTCTCTGGATGCCGGAACTGTGTGCGAGGGACAACAACACAGATCCGGCAGCACCGTGCATGTCAGGTCCGTCCTTTGTGGGGGCGCGGGCTGCTGCTGGGGTCTGTCTCGGGTAGACGGGCTGCTGCTAGGGTCTGTCCGGCTGCGGCGCTGTGGGAATCCCCGCGGATGCAGGTGTGCGGTCGGGCAGTGGCGGCTGCGCTAACAGCTCTCTCTCCCAGCAGGCAGGGACCGGGCAGCAGGACATGCGGCGGGAAGATGTGGCTGAAGCCTGAGGAGGTTCTGCTGAAGAACGCGCTGCGGCTCTGGGTCACACACAAGTCCAACCAGTACTTCATCCTGCAGCGGCGCCGCGGACATGGGGACGGCGCTGCCAAGTTCACGGGTGAGTGCACAGGCCATGCACAGTGGTGGGCGAGGGAGCAGTGGAAGGCATTCCTGGGGGAATCCCAGCAGCCGGGGAAAGCACACCCATAACCCTATGTGGCAGTACCCTATACGGGGGATACCCATAAGGCCGGTCACATAATCCTCTATAGCAATCTCCGGAGATATCCATAAGGCCGGTCACATAACCCTCTATAGCAGTCTCCTATATGGGAGATATCCATAAGGTCTGTCTATAACCCTCTATAGCAGTCCACTATATCAGAGATTTCCATAAGGCCGGTCCCATAACCCTCTATAGCATCCCCCTATATGAGAGAGACATCCATAAGGTCGGTTCCATAACCCTCTATAGCAGCCCCCTATATGGGATTTATTCATAAGGTCGGTTCCATAATCCTCTATTGCAGCCCCCTATATGGGATATATCCATAAGGTCAGTCCCATAACCCTCTAGAGCAGCCTCCTATATGGGAGATATCCATAAGGCCAGTCCCATAACCCTCTAGAGCAGCCCCCTATATGGGAGATATCCATAAGGTTGATTCCATAATCCTCTATAGCAGCCCCCTATATGGGATTTATTCATAAGGTCGGTTCCATAATCCTCTATTGCAGCCCCCTATATGGGATATATCCATAAGGTCAGTCCCATAACCCTCTATAGCAGCCTCCTATATGGGAGATATCCATAAGGCCGGTTCCATAACCCTCTATAGCAGCCCCCTATATGGGATATATCTATAAGGTCGGTTCCATAACCCTCTATAGCAGCCCCCTATATGGGATATATCCATAAGGCCGGTTCCATAACCCTGTATAGCAGTTCCCTATATGGAATGACTTCAATGGAAGCCATCCGTGTGGGATCCGCAGAAAAATGGAGCATGCTGTGATTTGTTTTCCAGACCGAAAGGTCCGCAAATCAAATCCGCATGCTTTAAAGAATTAGCCGACGCCCATGCATCCCTGTGGGCGGCCTGATTTGCGGATCTTTGGCGCGGATTCTGCAAATCGGTTTAACCCGTGGACATGAGACCTTAGGAGTCATGTCCACGACTGTGGTTTCCCTGCGTATCATGCACGCATGATACCCAGTGCACGGAGGTAATAGAAGTCAATGGCCTTTCATTGTTCCATGCACACCTGCATATCGATACGCAAGAGAAATAAATCGTAGCATGCTCTATTTCTCTATGTATGATACGCTGCCCGTACGTAATACATTGTGTACGGGCAAAAAAAAAAATAGCACTGCGCATGACCGTGACGTCAGATTTCTGGGCATTCTCAATGACATACTCGGCGCAAACGCGATCTCTGCCGGCAGAACGTATGGGCTGTTTTTTACGCATGCGCCTGTGGGCATGAGCCAAACGTGCATTTTTGGTTCCCCAGTTTAACGCAGACATGTAATAGCAGCCTCATAGCACCTAGACTTTACTGTAGGGCATCTAATATATAACTTAATAGGCCTTATTCCGAGCACCTCGTTATATGATGATAAGCTCTTGTAATGATCTGTGGTGTTGTAGAATTATTGGAAATCCTCAGTAGTGAAGGCTTTCTCCCCCATGATCCCCTTGGCATTCGTTCCTCTGGTATGGCATGATGTTCGGCTCTCTGATGATCTGTCAGTGATAACTCTTCGGGAAGTGTATTGGGCATTTTGGTGAGGACCTCCTCAGTAGGTTCCGGTGTACGGACGTGATCCCTACATCTATTACATCCCACCAAACTGCAGGAAATTGTCACCGTCTCCAAAAAGACAGCTCTTGTGATGAACACTGAAAGGGTTTTCTGGAATTAATGAATTGGCTTAAAACATTAAAATTGCGGCTTACCATCTTCGGTGACTGCCACCGACTGACCAGATATCACAAGAAGATATTTTTTGTATTGTTGCGTTTAAAGGCCCCTAAAAAAATGGCATTTAACAGGAGGATTTTTTATTTTTTTAGTTTTCTTTTTAGTTTTTGACGGACCAGTTGTACTCTTTATTGGCACTATTTGGTGATGCATGTGACGTTTTGACCGCTTTCTACTCTATTTTTTTGTGGGGTGAGACATACAAGGTCCAGTGGGTGACAGAGGTAGCCCTGTCCCTCTGTTGGACTTTTACATGCTGGGTTAAACAGCGGGGATCGATGGTATGTCAGGTCCTTGCTGTTAGAACAAGTTGTGGGCTGTCACCAGACGGCCGTTTCCCTGTTCCTATCGGCACAGGATATCCGTGCTGATATTCTGATGCAGCGTTGTTACTGTCAGCAGTAACTATCTTAGTCGTTGCTTAGCAACGCAACATACACAACATTGAGACCGGTAAGTAAACCTCTCAGTATATAGTGGCAGCAGCTGCTGTTGTCAATAAAGTTATTCTCAGTCTCCGCTCGCATGATTAGAATGAGTGAGGGGGAGGTACCGGAAATCGACCTATTGGAGCTTCCATATGATCAGATGGGACAAGCTGAGATCAGAGGGGTTAGTAATTGGTTTACATTTACATTTTTAGGGGGTAACGCCAGGCTGATTTTGGCTGTGTTCATAGTGGCGATGTAAAGAGGCGCTGCATCAGAATAAATCCCATTAGTAACTGCCATAAAATCATATGGATGGTCACTAAGAGGTGAAAGGAAACTTGTCAGGTTCCTCAAAGACTCCACACACCTGTGGAGTCCAGGGATGTGTTAAACTTGCCTCCCCTGGTGTCCGCTCGGTGCATTGAGTGACGCCTAAAGTAGTCCATCCTTTATAAAACTAGTACAGGCGGGCTACTTGGCAGCGGCGCTCAATGCATTCAGCGGCGGCTTTCAGCACTGACACCGGGGGAACGATGGAGGGAGGTAAGTATAATGCTTACATCCCCGGACTCAACGGGCCACCTAATTCCAGCCCGTAAGCTTAGCTTGTAGGGTTAAAATTAGGTGACAGATTCCCTTTAAGTTACCCAGGCAGCAGGGTATAACATAGTAACATACACATAGCAACATAGTATGCTAGGCTGAAATGAGGCAAATGTTCTACACCCCCCCCCCCCCTTCTTTTTATATATATAGTGACAGACAAGTAAAGAAGAGCTATCCAGCTCACCGAATATCTTCATACCAAATAGAAACGCAGAAAGTGCTTAACCAACCGTATGTAGACCGTGGGCAGGGAGCGACCTGTCAATCAGCATAAGGAGGAGGAGGGAGTGTACATATTGTACTGATTTACAGTGCTGTGCAAAATGTTAGTCTGGTGTGGTAAGAGTGTTAGTAGTTTATGTTTGTCAATTGAAATGCAAAGTGAAAGGATAAAGGAGAAATCAAAATCAAATCAATGTTTGGTGTGACCACCTTCTGCTTTCAAAACCTCATCAATTCTAGGTACACTTGCACACAGTTTTTTAAGGAACTCGGCAGAAAGGTCGTTCCACACATCCTGGAGAACTAACTACAGATCATCTGAGGATGTAGGCTTGTTTAAACCCTTCTGTCTCCATGTAATCCCAGACAAACTCAATGATAAGATCAGTGCGCTGCGGGGACCACATTATCACTTCCCGGACTCCTTGTTCTTCATTATGATGAGGATAGTTCTTAATGGCATTGGTTCTATGTCTGTGGTTGTCCTGCTGCAGAATACATTTGGAGCCAAGCAGGCGCTTCCCTGATGGTATTGTGTGATGGCTAAGTATCTGCCTGTGTTTCTCAGCATTGAGGACACAATCAGTCCTGACTACATCCCCAACTCCATTTGCTGAAATGCAACCTCCACCATGCTTCACTGCTGCCTGCAGACACTCACTAGTGTACCGGTCTCCACCGTGCTTCACTGCTGCCTGCAGACACTCATTAGTGTACCGCTCTCCACCGCGCTTCACTTCTGCCTGCAGACACTCATTGCACTGCTCTTTACCATGCTTCACTGCTGCCTGCAGACACTTATTATTTGACTGCTCTCCACCATGCTTCACTGCTGCCTGCAGACACTCATTATTGCACTGCTCTCCACTGTGCTTCACTGCTGCCTGCAGACACTCATTAGTGTACTGCTCTCCACTATGCTTCACTGCTGCCTGCATACACTCATTAGTGTACTGCTCTCCACTTTGCTTCACTGCTGCCTGCATACAATCATTAGTGTAACGCTCTCCACCGTGCTTCACTACTGCCTTCAGACACTTATTATTGTACTGCTGTCTACCATGCTTCACTGCTGCCTGCAGACTCTTATTATTGTACTGCTCTCCAGCCCTTTTGCAAACAAACTGCCTTTTGTTACAGCCAAATATTTCACATTTTGACTCCTCAGTCCAGAGCACCTGCTGCCATTTTTCTGCACCTATGTTTTTGTGCATAGTTGGGTCTCTTTCCTTTTCTTTCTACATTGAAGCGATGGCTTTTTGGCTGCAGTTCGTCCATGAAGATCACTTCTGGTCAGACTTCTCCAAATAGTAGATGGGTATACCTGGGTACCACTGGTTTCTGCCAGCGCTGAGCTGATGGCACTACTGTACATCTTTCCCTTTCAAAGAGCAGTAAGCAATGATATGTCTTTCATCTGCTACACTAAGTTTCCTTGTGCCTGCAATCCTTAACATTGCTTCTTTGTGTTTCTTCAAAAGACCTTGAACATCACATCTTGAAACTCCAGTCAGCTTTTAAATCTTTGCCTGGGAGAGACCTTGCTGATGCATTATAACCTTGTGTCTTGTTGCTGTGCCCAGTCTTGCCATAGTGTGTGACATGTGACAATAAACTGTCTTCCACAACCTCACCTTTGTAGCAGAGTTTGGCTGTTCCTCACCCTTTTGTAGCCCCCTAGACAGCTGTTTCTGTTTTAGTTAATGACTGTATTTCAACCTACATATGAAAAGAATAATGATTATCACTTGTTTGATATAATTGGTTAATCATACACCTGACTACAAGATCCCTGACTGTATACACTTATACCTAGAAGAACTAATGCTGCTTTAAAGGCGAAGGGTGGTCACACCAAATACTGATTTGATTTGGATTTCTCTTTTGTTCATTCACTTTGCATCTTGTTAACTGACAATAACTCCATGTAGGTGCCAGCATTGGTTGGATGTGAACCCAGTACCCGGCAATGCCACAGTGCTGCATATATCAATATGCATGAGCTTCATTGGACTCCTCTCTAGTCCAGCCCTGCAAAGTCTCAAAAGTAAGATTTACCAAACCACTAAACCAATCTGTGCTAGTGCCAGGCTGCTGATATCGGTGTGTCTGTCACTATACCCTGTAGCCTGGGCATCTTAGGGGATCTCGTAGCTTCCCTATAATACTGGCACTCTGTGATGGAATGTTATTAGTTGCATGCATCCATCGGTGTATTCCTTCCTCACATTTCGGCTGTGTATCATCACACAGAGGCTACTATTTTCTCTCCCCCTTTGTAGAGCTCTATATAAAGCCTTTGTCTCCGTCCCTTCCTTTTTTACCCCATAGATTGCTTTTTCTGTTATCTAGTGCTGGTTCTGACATGAATCACCTTGTTAATGGTTCAATAGACTTTAATTACGGTATAATGGAGGTAGTTTATGGCGGTCCATTAGCCTATTATTGCTTTACTGTGTGTAATCATCTGTGTTCTTTAATGTAACTAAAGCCTTCTTCTTCGTTATATTTCAGAGTAATGTCCCATTGCTGCCATGTTTGACCTTTATAATATTAGCCCTGTTCTGCAGCCATGGTTTCTCCATCATAAAAGTAAACCGCTGTGTAAGGGGCATAAGAAAGGTATAGCAAATATACACAAAGCACTTATTTTATCCTAGGTCATCCATAATCCTTTGAATAGGGATCATTTTTTGTGGAGTCATATTTTCAAGCCCTGCAGAGTTCTGTAAGAAGAAATCTTTAGTTACCAAAATTGTTTTTGCTGCGTTTTTTTTTTTCGTGGCACACAGGGCTATTTTTTCCCCTCACTGACTGTTTTTCCTGATTTTTAGTTTAATTAGGGGGAAAAAGCTTAGAAAAAAAAAAGTTTGGGTTGGCATCGACGGTGGGTTATTTTTTAAGTATCTTTTTATTTTATTCTGTTTTTTTTGTTTCTTGCTTTTTTAAAAATTGTATCTTATTTATTTTTGTAACTTTTTTTTAAAACTATCTATGTTCCACATGATGTCATATAATACCATTTGGGGTCATTCACTTTTTTCTTTTGAAGTTCATCCATAGGAGCCATAGTTACAGGGGTAAACCTCCCTCTGTAGTAACATCAGTCACTAACTGATCAGGGTCCGCCAGGACTCTGCAGCTCTACTGTAATAGAGGGCACCCGGGGGTCATGTGATTGTCAGGTCGCATAGTGAAAGTAACACTTCCACTTTCACTATTTAGTACATAGCACTCACTGAGCGCTATGTAGTCTGCAAAGGAGAAGTCAGAAGCAGTTAAAAACCACTTCTCCCCCTCCAGGTGAGCAGAAGCTTTTAACCTGTGCCATACTTCTGCTATAGTCGGTGATTAAAGCCCAGGACCAAGCACGATATATTTACCACGCTTGGTCCTTAAGCGTGGTTAATAATAAGAATAATAATTATTATTTAGTACCCTCACATTCTACAGCACTTTATAAATCAAAGACTACAAATACAGAAATAAATCTGATGTAACATACAGTAATTAATAATTCAAACAGTAGGAGTAAGGCTAGGTTCACACAGGGTGGATTTGCCGCGGAAATTCCGGAATTTTGCCATGGAAAATCCGCCTGTGGCCGCTAATCCCGAGGTTAGCCAGCCACGTGGGCGAGATTTCTCAGAAATCATGTCCACACAGGACGGCAACTACGCCTCGGCAAAGCCGGCAGAAGCCGGCAGAAGCCGGCGCTGCAACGTGGATTCACCGGCTGCAGCATGTTCATTTGTATTTTTTCTTCTTCTGCTGCGGCCGTGCTCTCCTCTATGGGAGCACCGGCCTCCGCGGAAAAGCGAGCGGCCAGGCCGCTTCAAAACCCGTGGCTAAGTGCTGCAGGTTTTGAAGCAGCACATTTCCCGGCTGAAATCTCGCTTTTTTTTTTTTTTTTGCTGCGGCCAAACCGCGAGATTTCCGCCGGGGATCCGGCATGTAAGAACCCAGCCTATGGGTCCTGCTCACAAGAGCTTACAGTCTATGAGGAAACCAGGATAAACCAAGAAATAAAAGTGCTTGTTCTTCACACTGACCAAGCCATCTTTTATTAAGTAAGGTACTATGAATATATGTGATGGTGATCTTCACTCTTAGGCCTCATGTCCACGGGGAAAATCAGATCCGCTGCAGATTCTCCATGTAGAATCTGCAGCGAGTCCCTCCTGCCCCGCGGACATGAGCGCTGAAAATAGAAATTTAAAAGCATTTACCTATCCGGCGCGGGCGACGAAGGTCAGCTGTTCCTCACGGCCGGATCTTCATTTTCGGCCGGCGGATGAATTCCTGACGCCGGCGGCACGTCGCCGGCACGTCGTCGACGTGCCGCGCGCATGCGCCGGGCACATCCGCCGAGCCGAAGCAAGGGAGATGCGGCCGTGAGGAAGAGCAGAGCTTCGCGGCCCGCTGCTGGTGAGTAAATGCTTTTAATTCCTATTTTAGGTCTCCCGCGGATCCGGACGGCTTCCATAGGCTTCAATAGAAGCCCGCGGGAGCCGTCCCCGCGGGAGACCCGCATGAAAATGGAGCATGGTCCAGATTTTTTCATGCTCCATTTTTTTTTAAATGCCTTTTATTGACGATCCGCGGGTATTTATCTACCCGCGGGTGGTCAATGCATCCCTATGGGGTGCGGATCCGCGCGCGGGAGATCCGCTGCGGATTTTAAATCACATTTTGCCCGTGGACATGAGCCCTAACCCTCCCAACCACAGTGTTTACATGATTTATTGAAGGGGGTGTAAGGGGTGCATGTACCTGCTGTCCCTTTTGATTGGGTCATTGTGCAATGTGAGAAATATTCCAGTTGATAGTATGGGACAACTAGCTATAGCTAAAATATTGATCAAACTCGGAAGGTTATAGTCGGGCACTGATTACAACCCAAAGTTGACATATAGCCCTAGCCTTATTGTGACAAAATAAAATCTGTTTGTTAATTTGCTGTAAATCTTAATCTTCTGAGGTTTTTTTTTTTTTCTTTTTAAACCCAAACTATTTTATAAAAGTGAGGTACTATAGATAAAATGTGTCGGATTTACTGTTGGATGAAGGGATCAGGTTCTGCAGAATAATGTAGAAAAGGGATAAAGTAAAGAAGTTTTAGGGAATGTAATAGGCTTCCTAAAGAGATGTGTTTAAAATTCAGTTTGAGACAGTGTATGTTGGGAGTGAACGTGATTATCTATAGTAATGTACTGCAAAGAACTGGTGCAACTCGTGAAAAGTCTTCAAGGCGGAATTTTCAGATTGTGGACAGTGTTGAAAAAAAACTAAGTGGCTACCACTAAAATTGAAAGCTTTATTAAATTTGCCTTAAAAATGTCAATAAGCCTCAAAGGACGAACTAACAATACAAAAAAGGATTGCCATCTGCCTAATACTTGATATGATGCAGAGATAGACAGGCAATCCAGAGTAGATAAAGACATGACTCTATTGTCGCCCTATAATAGCAACCATGCCTATCAAACAACACCCCCGCCATGAAAAGGGTGATCCTGCACACACACTTCCTGGTGGTCACACGTGTGCATTGTCACTCCGTGAACTTGGGCTGCTCTGTTCTTGTGATCCCTGGGGGTCTTAACCTTTGGACCTCAGTGATCATATATTTCAACATCTAGCCTGTGGATAGGTGATAAATGTTTCTGGTGGGATTACCCCTTTAACAGATGACTATTGTTTTACCTGATAGTCATTTCTTTGCGTATAAATGTTTATATGATTTTGTTTTTTAAGTGTTTAGCCCACTGAATATCGCAAATATTCAAAGAAATGTAGTGCAATGAGCCAAGGAACACTTCAGGCTGGAGTGTCTGGTTCCTGTTATGTTTCTCTCATAGGAGGATCAGGATATGGAAAATGGTCACTGCGGAGATGTTTTTGCATTATTCTTTTAATTATGTACTTCGTTTATGCTGGCTGAACTTCAGTCTTATTTTATGAATCTTTGTCATTGCACTTTGATCAACACGTTTGCTGCATTAATTGTGATTCCCACATTTAACTTTGGCATTTCTTTGTTTTTATACCTATAAATGGGCAACATTCTGCAGGTCCAGTAGTGTTCCAATCCTCTGTACGTCCGTATTAGTTATTTTAAATGCAATTACAATATTATGTAGATTAATACATTTATACCTCATCTAGACAGTAAGTGCTTTTAGGGGATTTTTCAGATTTCTGTAAATAAAACTCAAGGTTTTTTGTTTTTTTTTGTTATGAAAACTAGGGGATTCTGAGTTAAAGGAACCCTGTCGCCACCTTTTTGGTACAATAGACCAATCACCGTGATGGAATTATGTCATACACATGTTTTCAAAACTTATTTAGTTTCTTTTTATAAAGGCATACCTGAAGAATAAGCATTTATAAATATCCTGTGCCCCTTGTTAGGGCTCATGCGCACGGCCATGACGGCTCCGCAAGCGGAATACCGCAGTCCATCACGGCGCCCCCCCAAAGACCCCATACTCGCCTCCGGATCCGCTGTGCAGCTCCCGCCTAATGCGCCGGCGCACATGCGCAGTACAGCGCAAGATGTGCCAGCAATGTCATATGACGCGGTTGGTGGGGCGCGAATTCACTACAATGGAAGCCGAACGCGCATATTCCCGCAGCAAATGGGACATGCCGCGGGTTATTTCACGCTGCGGAATATTGAGCTATTAGGTTCAATAGCACCTAATGGCTGCGGTGAAACGCCGCAGATTTTGTCTGCTCCTGTGAAGTCTACAGCGGTTTGAATCTGGTGTTTACGTCAGGAGTTCATAGACCGGCGCATGCATAAGTGCTCTTTATAAAAGTATGTGTATGTCATAATTCCATCACTGTGATTGATTTAATATACTAAAATGGGAGGACAGGTTTCCTTTAAAGGTAACCAGTCACCTACCGACAGCACCATAAACTAACTCAAGGTGGGTAGGTGAAAACTGATAGATCGATGGGAGTCTGATAGCTGGGACTCCCATAATCCCCCCAAAAACGGGGGACTGGTGTCCCCCCTAATTTTCAGCACAGGATCGCTTCTCTGTATTTCTGTAATGTAGGTTACACATGCACAGTCACTGCTCCATTCATTTCAATGGTGCTGATGAAAATAGCCAAGCATAGCACCCGGCTGTATATCCATTTTCGGGATTCGACCTGGTGACTCCAGCTTACCTGTCCGGCATTAACTCCTCTGCAGCAGATGTGCCAGCCGACATTCACGTTCTAACTACTATATTTAGTCTGCAGTGCTGTGACATGCTACATATAGTTGTAGAGCAATATTCAATATGTTGTTTCCAAATTAGTGAGGTTTCATCACTGACATCCCAGCTGATTTTCCTTTACTGCCACACCGGTGGGTCGGACCCCACATGTGGGATTCCCGCAGCGGAGTTCATCCCTGTGCCCATCTGGCGGCCCCCGCGTACCTCTCTGCCGTCTTCTCTGCTGATGTGCCGGCTGGCGCACATGCACAGTACAGAGTAAGCCGCGCCGTTGCTATGGCGATGATGCGGCTCCTGCGGCCATTCTGCAATGATGATTGCAGAATGGCCGTGGGATGGATGGCTTTCATTGACTTTAATTGAAGCTGACCGTGCGTAGCCCGCACAAAATCACAGCATGCTGTGATTTCACCCCCACGAGCAAAAAATAGCAATCGATTTCTGCTCGTCGGAAGGAAATCGCGTTTTGTCATAGCATGCAATGGGCTAGATTTGCTGCAGAGTCCGGAGGTGGAATCCCGCTCCGGATTTCGCAATGCAAATCTGCCCGTGTGCAGGAGGCCTGAGTCAGTAATAAGAACATGTTGATTGCAGTTGAGGAAGGTGATATCCTTTGTGCTAGAGGGACATTTGTCAGCCTTTGATTACTGTCTGTTACAGAACTTTCATAACAAATAGATATTAAAGGGCAGTGAAGAAAGAACTGTTCACACAATGGAGACTTTTAGGATTATTGCCTTCTTTAATCTTGATCTTCTTACCATTTCATTATGACTGCAGTATTCTTCATATTGTGTTCAGCATATTAAACCTTAGTCTGCCGTCCAATAATGCTGTTATCTGAATCCAGGCATGAACGACTGCTACCTGAGTTGTTTCTTGTTTTCAAATCAGATGGTGTGGACAAGATATTCTTAAAATAAATGTATGAATATAAAAAGTTTGTGGGTAAATTAGGAATGAGCTTTTATTTGGGCACTAAGGGCTCATGCACACAGGCGGATTTTTGCTGTGCAATCCTCGGCGGGTGTCCGCCCACAGATTCCGCAGCAATGTCTGTCCATAACATACAATGGAAAGTGATTTTTCATGCACATGAGCGGAGACGAGTTGCGATTTCCGCTCGTGAATGAAAAATCGCAGCATGCTCTATTTTAGAGCGTTTTTCGAGCTTACGGCTTCGATTGATGTCAATGTAAGCCGTCCGATCCGAAGCCGCGTCATCGCCTAGCAACGCCGTGTGAAATCTGTACTGCGCCGGCAGCCTTTCTGCAGTACAGAAGAAAGGACAGGTAAGCAGGGTTGCTGGCGGTGGGCACAGACGGATTCCATTTGGGTTCCCTCATGCAAAATCCATACGTGTCCGTGTGCAGGCGGTCGAAGGCTTTGTTCAAACAGGACTAAGACAGTATAGCACTTGGCTTCCCAGCTGGCGGCAGGGGAGCAGGTGTAAGGGTTCACTGACGTGGCCGCCGTGACATATCACAGAGGCGGTCGTCTTTGGATGTTTTGTCGGTGCAGCGGCCGTCCAGGGTCACAGTGGCGGCCGCCCTTATCCCACAAGAGAGACGGCCCCCGTATAGTGAGGTGTCACCGGGGTAGCTTCCATGAGGCAGAAGAGAGAGCCGGCAGCCGCCAAACACAGCTGTCAGTCGGGCCCCTGCACCTAGGCGGCCGCCCTGACCCAGCAGAGAGGCGACTGCAGTATTCTTATGTGCCACCGGGGGACTGGCCGTCACCCAGAACAGAGACGGCCAGCAGAAGACACTGCAGTCCGTCGGCCCCCTGCAGGAAGCACGGCGGTCCGTACAGAGGAGCAGGGAGCCTTCAGCCGCCGCCCGGGGGGTAAGCATGCCTGAATTGACAGCACACACAAGCAGCAGCACACTGTGCATTGATTTGTGCGTGTCATGCATGCAGAAATCATTCCACACTGTGCTGCTAGGACCTTACTATGTTGACCCTATCGGGAGCTAGGGGTGTGACAGGGACTTAACTCCTTCCGGTGGCGTCAAGATACACGAATACCTCTTCCCTCTCCACTGCAGAGCCCTAAATGGCTGTCCACCGATTGCAGGGGGAATCTGATTGCCATGTTACCTGCATGTTGTACTGAAGAACCTTCTCTGTGAAAATAGTACTTTTGTAATCTGTCATGTGAGTTATTTTTGCCATTGTTATGCTTTACAATAGTGATGGTGCCCCCAGGAAGGTGTGAACCGCACATGTTATTGTTGGGCTCTAACATTTGTCACTGGCTGCTGCTTTTGTCTTAATTCTTCAGGATTTACTGCAGTAATTTAATATTGTCTGACTTTCTGTAGTCTATGACGCCTTCCGCTTGGATAATCTCAATATATACACATAGTTGGCCGACAGTCCTAATGTCTGCTGCCTTATTTTCACCAGCATTGAATGAGGAAGTCATATGTTGTGTGGAGTTTCCTGTGGTGTTTCTACTACTCAAATAGTATCTAAACCCACACACCACATACTTACATCAGAGAGCATGTATTGGTGTATGTAGCCCATTATAACATGCCCTTTATCAGAATGGTAATAGTGCAATGGATCCAAGAAACTTCCTATATCCTAATAGTCAGTGAAACCTTACAGTATTACATATTGTGGTCATAGAGGAGAGGTATATATCCCCAACAGGGAGAGCACTAGTACCAGTGTTTCTGGTGGCACAAGGCACCACTTACTAATATAATATAGTGAAAGGGATCGGAGTTGGTCACAGGTCCTAAACCAAACGACAGCCGCATGCTTACGGGTGACCGTCATGTGATCAGTCACCGGGGCTCTGCATGATTTACAGGAAATATACAAGAAGAGAAGCTGGCTTCACGTGAAAAAATGCTTTTGCCTTTATTAAATCGTGCCAAATGCATCAGACTAGAAAGCGGGGAACAGGGGGGAGCCCTCTCTCTCCCTCTCCCCCACTCACCCACAGCGCCCCCTGAATCTTTTCGCCCGAGTACGCAAGTACTCGAAAATCGCGGTGCTCGGGCGAAAAAGGGGCGTGGCCGAGTAGGTTCGCTCATCTCTAGTAATAGGTATAATTAGTTTGCAATAAACATGCATCTATGTAAAATTAATATAACATAAAATAAACAACAAATGAGATAAATATCTATACTTAAATCAACATGTCATAACATACGAAAAAATATTTTAAAAAGGGGGGTTATCATACAATCCATCCATATTATTTCATATATTGCATTAAGCAATATTCTATATGCACATATATTAGCAAATGTAACAACAACAAAAAAACGGAAAGATATACAAGCACCTATATTTTATTTGTTATCATATGCTAGATTTTTGATATTGTATACCCTAATATCAATAAGTATATATAATAAGCCAGATTTCACATTTAACTTTTGGTACATGTGATCAGTCACCGGGGCTCTAAACTCCACCCCTGATCACATGGTGATCATCCTGCAAAAAAAAATAAAAATGTTAAGGGTCTTTGAATGCAGCTATTAACAAAATATATATATAATTTTGTTAATAGCTGCATTCAAAGACCCTTAACATTTTTTTTTTTTTTGCAGGATGAGTTGTACTTTTTAATAGTATAATTTGTTGATCTATGCAACATTTTGATCACTTTCTATTCCGGTTTTTGTAATGCGCAATCCAAAATTTATTGTGTGTGTGTTTTTGTACTAGACAGTTTAAATAATGTACTAACTTTTTTTTTTTTTCTCTGGGTCATTACGAACACAACAATACCAGATGTGTTTTTTGTTTTTTTTTCTTTTATGTTCTTGACCCGGTCAGTCTATATTTTTTTTTATAAATACTTTAACTTTTTATTTTTGAATATTAGGATCTTTTAGCAATCTTCGTATGCACCAATATACATCAGTATAGTAGTGCATTAGAAAAGCCTCATAGGCCACCGCAGCTGGCAGACACAGAGGCTATATCCAAGTGTCCAGGTGCCAAAGCGACTCATCCGGACCCTGCAATTTAAAGGGGTTGTCCCGCGCCGAAACGGGTTTTTTTTTTTTCAACCCCCCCCCCCCCCCCCCCCCGTTCGGTGCGAGACTTAAAAAAAAAAACCCGCTCAGCGCTTACCTGAATCCCCGCGCTCCGGTGACTTCTTACTTACCGGTTGAAGATGGCCGCCGGGATCTTCTCCCTCGGTGGACCGCAGGGCTTCTGTGCGGTCCATTGCCGATTCCAGCCTCCTGATTGGCTGGAATCGGCACGTGACGGGGCGGAGCTACACGGAGCCGGCATCCTGCACGAGCGGCCCCATTGAGATAAGAAGAAGACCCGGACTGCTCAAGCGCGGCTAATTTGGCCATTAGACGCTGAAAATTAGTCGGCTCCATTGAAACGAGGACGCTAGCAACGGAGCAGGTAAGTGAAAAACTTCTTATAACTTCTGTATGGCTCATAATTAATGCACAATGTACATTACAAAGTGCATTAATATGGCCATACAGAAGTGTATAGACCCACTTGCTGCCGCGGGACAACCCCCTTAATCCCTGGGTCACCGATGGGAGGGAACCCCCTCCCTCCATCAGCCTTTTACATGCTGCAGTTGCACTGACTGCAGTGTGTAAAGGGTTAAACCTTAGAGATCCTCGGGTTTTTTTCGTCCGCCTCTGCTCACCTTAGTACAGGAAACCTGCAACTGGTTTCTAATGCAGTACCGTGAAAAGACGGCGCTGCAGAATAAAGCCCATTATCGTCTGTCACCAAAAGATGTTGGTGGTTGTTAAGGGGTTAAAGCAAACTGAAAGCATTCAGTTTTTTTGAAAACCCATTGAAAGCAAAGTGGAAAAAATGATCAGTTTATTTCAGTTTTACTTCTGTTTCTCTGCTCCAAAAACAGAACAGAGAGATGGAAAATTTAAAACTGAGATAAAAGCAAGTGTAAAAAAGCACTAGCAAGTATGCAACTTAAATATTTAGTTTAAAGGGGCACTAACGTGTCAGGCAACGATGCTCATTTATCCATTAGCTTGTATTGCACTCATTATTTCTGAAATATGCTTTATAAAATGTTGCTTTACCACTGTAAATCATGTTTGAAGTAGCTGCCACTAAGGCTCAATGTCCACGGGTTTATCGGATTCCGCATGTTAGAGCCTCTAGCGGAATCCAACCCTGCCCGCGGCCGAGGACACTGCTTACCTATGCGGGTCTTCTATTTTCTTCACTGCAGATGTGTGCGGAAGTGCCGGCCGTCGCGTCGCCGCACATGTGCAGTGGAATTTTTTATTTTTTAAACTCGCGCTTTCCCGCAGAATCTGCAGCCCATCTGCAATTCAATTGCGGACAGGCCGCAGATCAGACGGCTTCCATTGACGAGTGGAAACCGTCCGTGTGGGAACCGCACTGAAATGGAGCATGCTGTGATTTGGTTTTTGCACCAAAAGGTCCGCGAAACAAATCTGCATGCTTTTATTCAGCTGTGGACGCCCATGTTTCTCTATGGGCAACTTGAATTGTGGATCCGCAATTCAAGTCTGCCCGTGGACATTAGGCCTAAAGGTCTCCCAGCTTCACTGCAACCCACATGACACATGGACGTTTCTTTAGCTATGGGGGTGAGGAGCAATCGTGTGTGTGTGTTTTATTGGCTTTACTTACCATTTGGCCAGACTGTCTAAATTGTCCTGGAAGAGCAGAGGAGGGGTGGACATTTAGATACTGGCATCTGCTGATTGGACCACAGACTATGCAATGCAGCATGGGAAGTAAGGGCAAGAAAGTGCAGGACAGTGAGCTACAGGCAGAATGCTAGGCTTGTTGTGCACCCCCTGCGCGCATCATTTACGGTCAATGTTTTATACGGACATGTTGGAAAACTATAATGAATGATAAAGACTATAAGCGATACATGTTTATAGACGAGAGGATGTTATGAACTCGGCATAGACAATAATAGTCTGCCAAATTGCCAGCAGCCTAAGGCTGCCTGTCCACGGGCGATGATCCGCTTGCGAAAAATCGCCCATAGATCACACTCTGTAAAGCTTTCCATAGGATTACTATGGAAAGCGCAGCACTGACGTCCACGTCTCATTGTACATCATACCAGCCTCCAGAGCTGTCAGCGTGTCCTTAAAACACAGTGGGGAAAAAAATACATTGCAGTGTTTTGGTAAAAAAGAGACTCATGCAATTAACGGCATTCATTCTGTGACCGCATCTTGATCAGTTTGTGTGTTCTTACCCATATTTGTTGAAATTAAGGGCTCATGCCCACGGCCGTAGCGGGCTCAGCAAGCGGAATACCACAGCGGAGTCTGTCACGGCGCCCCCCCCAAAGACCCCATACTTACTTCCCGAATCTGCTGTGCGAGTCCCGCATGAGTCGCCGGCGCACATGCGCAGTACTTCGCATGATGCGCCGGCAGTGTCATATGACACGGTGGGAGCGGCGTGTATCCACGCTATACTCCGGCTGTGCTACAGCTGAAGTATAGCGTGACATCCGACTTCCATTGACTACAATGGAAGCTGGCCGTGCGTATTCCCCGCGGCAAATAGGGCATGCTGTGGGTTATTTCACACTGTGGAATTCCGCAGCGTCAACATTGAGCTATTAGGTTCAATAGAGCCTAATAGCTGCGGTGTAACACCGCGAATTTCCGCCGCGTTTAACGCAGCGGAAATTCGGCCGTGGGCATTAGCCCTAAGGGAATTTTTTTTTCTGATGTAACGTGTTTCCACGAAAATAAGGCACCCCCTGAAATTTGCAGAAGTCCCAAATATAAGGCGCCTCCCGATAGTGAGGCATAGTAAAGTGTGCAGGGAAGTCAAGAGGCCTGTCCCCTGCTACCATCCCCGTTGTCTCCTACCTCCAGATGTATAGGTAGATCTGCAGACAGTCTGCTGTTATCCTGTCCCTGCTGTGCTGTACGAGTGTGCTGTTGTGAGCTCCCCTTGCTGGCTGGAAAAGTCCATACTGTACGTTCTGTTCCTGCTGTACATGTCTGCTGTGATGAGCTCCCCCTGGTGGGCGGAAGCTGCAATACCATCCCTGCTTACAAGTGGTACAGGAACTTCTGTCTGCAGACAGGTACGTTACTTTACAGCCCTTATTTTTTTATGGCTCTGTGTGTGAGTCAGGCACCCTGTGTGATTCTTAAGGCTGGGTTCTCACAGAGCGTATTTCCAGTGGAAATCTCGCAGTTTGGCCACAGCGATAAACAGCGAGATTTCCGCCGGGAAAGTGCTGCTTCAAAACCCACGGCACTCAGCCGCTTGTTTTGAAGCGACCTGGCTGCACGCTTTTCAGTTTCTGTGGCCAGTGAATCCGCACCACAACACCGGCTTCTCCCAGCTTTGCCGTGACAGATTTGCTGTCCCATGTGGACGAGATTTCTGAGAAATTTCGTCCACAAAGCTGGCCAATTGAGGGATTAGCGGCCACAGACGGATTTGCCGCGGCGAAATAAGACACCCCCTGAAAATAAGACGTAGCGCATATTTGGGAGCAAAAATTAATATAAGACGCGTCTTATTTTCGGGGTAACAGGGTAGCTCTGTTGTCCATCTGTTGGCTGTACATATATAGTTATATCCCAAAGCTGATCAATAGCGATCTGCCGCTTAGGACCCCTTCCGATAAGCTGCCCTGCTGTATTGGTGGAGGGAGCAGGAAGCAGATGGCTCTGTATGTTGCACAGTGGCCAATCCGGGTATTTCAGGTACAGCTCCCATTTGCTCCCATTCACTGAGGACAGCTGGCTTCTTTATTTTTAAGAGTTGGAAAACCCTTTTAATAGACGATCATAAGATTTTTCGGTGGTCAGGAGGAACAAGCTGTGTGACTAAGCCAGTGCTCGGGGCTATATGATCTTACAGAAGCATGCCTCACCGGTCAGGCATGCGGACCCCAGACTGATATTACACTGCAAGTATATAGGAAGCTCTTTGCAAACAGCTGAGAATAGCTGCGCGTTGTGGTGTGCTTTACAGATGGCTTGGAAGCTTCTTATGCAGACATCAAAATGCAATTTACCAAATGACTTGTGCTGTTGTAGATAAATATGCTGTAAAATCCCCAAGAACCTAGAAACCTGCCTGTAAAACGTCTGTTTATGCAGCTCTATCCGGGGTTATATTGCAATGCCATTAGTGGAATATGTCTAAAATGGTATATTTATATGTAAATCTAGATTCCTTGGGGCAGGTGCTGCACTACTACTGCACCAGAAAACCTTACAGAACTGCTCGTATATATGTATTCTCAGAGGAATAAATAGAAGTGCTAGAGAGCGTACTGCGGTTTTGGAAAGTTACAGCGTGCATAGCCACGTGATGTGAGTGGGACTTTGAACTTTCTTCTTGGTATTAGTGGTTCCACTGCCTTCTGATAAGATGGTTTGTGCACACTGTTGCACAGTAATGCTGGGTTCACACAGGGTGGATTTACCACGGAAATTCCGTCCAGAATTTCACTGCGGCAAATCCGCCTGCAGCCGCTAATCCCGAGATTAGCCAGCCATGTGGACAAGATTTATCAAAAATCTTGTCCACACGGGTTGACCTATTCGTTGCAGCAAAGCCGTCAGAAGCCAGCGGCTTTTTTTCCGTTGTTGACTCGCTGCTCTCTATGGCAGCGCCGGATACAACGGAGAAGCATGCGGCCAAGCTGCTCCAAAACCCGTGCCAAATAACCGCGGGTTTTGAAGCTGCGGTTTTCTGCTGTGGCAAAACCGCAATATTTCTGGTGGGATTCTGCCCTGTGAGAACCTAGCCTAAGGCCAGGCTCAAATGGGCGTATGTTTCCTGCGAATTATGTGGCCCCGTACGCCATTCTGATATGCGTTAACTCGCAGGTTATCAATTACATTGCCTTAGGCAGTTCCGATCACATTAGTGTGTCAGAATTTTGTAATATGTGAGCGCAGAAAAGAATGTAGTATGTTCCATTTTGCGTGAATGTTTTCGAGCGAGAGATCCCATTGTTCTCTATGAGCACGTATATACACACGCTCATATGCAATTACATTGCATATGGATGGCGCCTATATGCGCCGTCTCTTTGCTCCACAACTGCATAAAAACGCTGCGTGACCCCGCAGTATTTTACGCTTACGGCCGTGTGAGCCTCGGCCTAATCCACGTCTTTCCCAAGATCATATTTCAGCTGTTGATAAATGGCCCGTTTTGTTAATTACTATTGGAGGGTGTCAGAGGCTGAGCCTTCTGTGTACGCTCCTGTCACGTACAATAAGGCCACGCTCTCATATGCATTCAGAAAACACTGATCCAAATCACAGCATTTTTACTGCGATTTTTAGCTGTGTTTTTGAATGCCTGTCAGCGTTTTTTAATGCTTTTCATCATTGTAATGGGTGATGAGGTGCTCAAAAATAGGACAGCGCACTCAAAAATTGCGTCAGGTCTGCGTTTTTCTAGCGTTGTCTTTTCTATTTTCAGGTGTTTCAGTGTTTTTAAACGCAAAACATCGCCCATTGAAATTAAATGAAATGGGAGCGTTTTTAGTGCTGTTACAAACACATGTCAACACGGCTAAAAACGCAGGAAACGCCTAAAGCCACTCTTGCAGGTGGCGTTCACAAAACGGCGCCATTTTATTTTTCAACACAGGTTACTGCGGCTGGCCGTGGTTTTTAATTCACCCCCCCATCATTGTTATGGTTGATAAAGTGCTGTAACAGACAGCGCTCGAATTTGTGACATTAGAACCGCCGTGCTCCAGCGCATGTCTGCAAGGCCCCATTGAGAACAATGGGAGCAGTTTACCGTGCTGTTGAAAATGTTGCGGTAAAAAGTGCATGTGAGTGCCCAGATCATGCCACCTATGCTAATGCAGGGAATGATTTCTGTGACCAAGTGCGCAGCAAAATATGCTGTGACATCAACATACTACACATACAGATCTTGTCATGTATCTTTGTGAACATGGGCAATTTACTCATTGTGCTAATATGTATATTATATGTAGAGTGTGTGCAACAAATTCTGCATGTCATTAATTATACCACAGATTTCCCTTCGTAGGCATTTAGGAAAGGTTTGTGAATTGTCCTATGTTCTAGTCATCGCCCCTATGTATCAAAAACATTGATAACTAGGATGTGGAATGTAGCATGTAGCTTAAAGGGGTTGTCCCGCGCCGAAACGTTTTTTTTTTTTTTTTTTCTCAATAGCCCCCCCGTTCGGCGCAAGACAAACCCGATGCAGGGGTTTAAAAAAAAAACAAACGGATAGTACTTACCCGAATCCCCGCGCTCCGGTGACTTCTTACTTACCTTGTGAAAATGGCCGCCGGGATCTTCTCCCTCGGTGGACCGCAGGTCTTCTGTGCGGTCCATTGCCGATTCCAGTCTCCTGATTGGCTGGAATCGGCACGTGACGGGGTGGAGCTACGAGGAGCAGCTCTCTGGCACGAGCGGCCCCATTCAGAAGGGAGAAGACCGGACTGCGCAAGCGCGTCTAATCGGGCGATTAGACGCTGAAATTAGACGGCACCATGGAGACGAGGACGCTAGCAACGGAACAGGTAAGTGAATAACTTCTGTATGGCTCATAATTAATGCACAATGTACATTACAAAGTGCATTAATATGGCCATACAGAAGTGTATACCCCCACTTTGTTTCGCGGGACAACCCCTTTAATGATTTTATCATAATGGTGAGGAAAAGCCTGATGTTACCATTTTAAATTCAGGAGCGTAGCTAAAGGCTCATGGGCCCGGGAGCAAAAGTTTATCTTGGGGCCCCCAATGTCTCTTAACCCCTTAATGCAGAGGCGTAACTTGAAGCTTCTGGGTCCCAATGCAAAATCTGTAACAGGGCCCCCAACTATAATGCTTTATTCATAGTACTGGGCTCCCTATATGGAGAAGGGAGGCCTTATGGCCCCCTAAGGGTCCTGGGCCCGACTGCAACCGCATCCCCTATAGGTACACCAGTGATTTTAATACAGTGAATGTATCCGTTAAATAACATGAGTGATATATGAAGTAGTCGGAGGTTTGGTTTACTGACCCCGCAGCCCTGAAGGAGCATGTTTATAAGCTCTTTCTTTCTGCCCCAGGCTGTTTCCGGCTGCAGGCAATAGCGGAACTCAGCTCTTTCTTGGATTTTATGGGTTTGCCCAAGAGAGCATGATGATCTGGATTCGGCCGGCCGTGCCGTACACTTGGAATTTTGGCTACAGTCGGTTATAATTTGAAAAACTGATATATTTCGTGTCTTTGGCAGGCTGTCTGCTGTCGTTGACCTTTGCAAGTGATTGACCTAGTTAATTTTGCAGTCGATTGTCCTCTGAAATGGCCGTAAACTGTCATTTTGGTTGGGTTTTCTCTAAGTATTGTGCCATATAAATATTTACCTCTGTACGTATTCTCTGTGAACGCTCCCTCAAAACTCCTAATCACTTTAAAATGCTGCGTGTGAACCAGGCGTTAGGGTTACTTTGAAAATGCAGTCATCTTCTGCGTGGGCTACTGAATTCCAGTAATGAGTAGTACTATTTCCAGCATCTCCTAACAGCTGAGCGTCTGATTTTGTACCCTCGCCTGTGTCTGCATGAGATAAACATTATAGCCTTCGTGTGTTAGTATGAGTCTGTATATAAGATCACTTTATTTATGCCCGTGGTCTCCGCTCAGCTGATGTGTTCTGATCATATAAGGCTGGGTTCACAGTAGCGCTATTACTTTTCGCTGTTTGCCTCCATCCTAGAAGCCGACTGATGAAAAAACTAGGAGTGCCAGATCCTGTACATGCTGGACCCAAACGGCGCTAGGCGAACGCCATTCACTATAGTGGGGGCCATCCTGCTTTCAGCATGCTCGCCAGCATTTTACTGGACAAAGTAGCGCAACTTCTGGCACTCCTTTGTTCGGCATTTTGTGCCGGAAGCTCCGAATGGAGCATCTTGCAGATGTGGACACAGCCTAACATGTGAAGCATTTTCAGTTCTCACTCATTCGCACAGTGTAGTTATAATGTTTAACCTGTTCCAGTTAATGTGTCAAGTTAAAGATACAAGGTCAATGATGCATTAGTTTTTTTTACAATAGATTAATAGTCTTTACTCCTTACTTTAATAGGTCGTCTCGTGGGTGCCCTGGATGCGGTACTGGATTCCAATGCCCGAGTTGCTCCATTTCGGATACTACTTCAAGTCCCTGGATCGCAAGTTTACTCAAGCATTGCTTGTGGTGAGTCAGAGGTATACTGGGCCCTAGCAATTGGTGAGTTTCTTCATTGCCTACATCCGAAGCATGGTCTGTGCCTGCATGACCGTGGATGTTAAGGTAACCAGAAATAACCGTGTTGTGTGCAGTGTTTCACAGCTAATGACCCCAATGACTAACACAAACCTCTAAAAACTAGAGGTTTGTTCCTATAGTTATACCTATGAAATATGTTGACATGGAAAGCAGACATCAAAAATGTAATGTAGTTTGTCACCTTTGTTATACAAATCATTTTGATGCTTCTTGGATTGTGATGAGGAGACATCTAGTGATGGGGGACTCGCTAAAGGAGTTCAACAGGGGCCTGGATGCCTTTCTTGAGTGTAATGTTACATGGTATAGTCACTGATTACTTCAGAATGGCTGTTGATCCTGGGATTAGTCTAATTGCCAGATTTGGTGTTGGGAAGAAAATATTTTCCCTAAAATGAGGAAAATTGGCTTTTACTCCATTGGGTGTTTTTTTTTTTGTTTTTTTAGAGCAGTTACATGCAAGAGTGAGTTCATTGCATGGAATGCCAAAGCGCAGAGCCATTTAACTCTGATTCCAGAGGATGGGTTTCCACTGCTCCACGTATCATGCTCCATCATTTGGCAGTCTGATAAGTTCTTCCTCCTTGAATGTACTGTGGCAATTGTGAATTTAGGTGGAAACAAAAAATGTTTTATGGTTGTTCTTCTTGGTTTTAGTTGGATACCTTATTTCCAACAGGGAAAAGGAGCATTGTACACTTTTGGAGTAGTAGGTTGGTGAAGACTTTCTTGATTTGGCGTGACAATGTCCTTATGACTGAAGAAAGGTCCTATTGCAAGCCAGTTCTAAATCTCACATAAAGAGGACCCTCATCATGTAAAGCAGTGAAGCTGGTTGTATAGCTCTGCAGTCGTAGCCATGTTGACTCTCAGCGCTGTAAATCTGTCAAGTGGGTAGGACTCACCAGTCACTGTCAATCAAGTCCAGGCATCGTCCATTGATTGCTTGGGGGGACCACCCACTTCACAGCACTGGGAGCTGGATCTAAGAAGTCTGTAAGATCAAACAGAGGTGAGTATGGAAAAATGTGTTAAGAGTCCAGCGCAGCCGCGACTGCAGAGCTATGTAGCCAATCCTACTGATTCTACAATATTACAGGTCCTTTTCAAACTCTTTTGGCTGAATGGGTGCAGATTTTAACTGCCCTGCTCTATAATGTAGTTGAGAGGTCTTCCCAGAAGGTGGTTGTAGTGGCAGCAGAGGTCTTGGCGGTAGTGGTAGTAGCAGCAGCATATATGGCATACACATTTTTGTTTTTGTATATGAAGTCGTTTAATCCGTTAGTGATTGCCTATATGACGTTTTACAGCAGCCACTTATGGACTTTCTTCTGATGCATACGCCTTTTTACAGCACTACATTGGAAGCCCGGCATGGGTGGGCTGTGCTGAGTGTAGCAGGGGCTCAGCTGACACGTCAACTGGGCTTCTGCACTAATCGCAGGGATTGGAGCTAGCTGTCATTCCAGCCTTTTAACCCTTTAGATGCTGTGGTCAATGGAACTTCGGCATCTAAAACATAGACAGAGGGAGGGGCTCCCTTTGTTACCAATTGGGCTTTGAAAATACAATCGTATGGTAACCCGGAGGTCTAACAATGGCCTTCCAATTAAGCAGTCTACAGGTGGCCTATTAGCCCTACTATTGGCAGAGTCTAATAGGCTTGTAGACTACATGGCAATACTGAACTATTGCCATATATTCTACTAACAAAAAAAAAACATTCACATTCCAGGAGAAAAGGTATAAAAGAGTAAAATACAAATGTCCACCCCATTTTTACCTGGTATTGTGTTTTAAAAAAAAAAAAAAAACTCTACAAAATTGGCATCGATATGTTTATAACAAACCTAATAAAAAACAAAAAGTTAGGACATTACTTAACCCATATGGTGAACAATGGATAAAGTCCTGTCTCGAAAAAACGGAATAAAAAGTGAATAGCCATGAGCCAAAAAATACCATTTAAAAACTACAGCTTGCCCTAAATAAAATTAAAAAAAGCCGCCACATAACTAAGTCGACAGAAAAATACCAATGTTGTAGGTTTTTGAATGCAGCAATCCAGAAAATATATTTTTAAAAAGGCGATTCTAGTCTGCAGAAGTAGAAAAAAAAAACAAGCAAACAAAAAAACCCCCAAAACCCATAAATTTGGTATTGTAATCATACTGACCCACACAAAATTAAATTGACATCGCTTTTACTGCATGATGACCTTTTTTTTTTTTTTTAAAAAAAACCCCTTTAAAACAATGCCAGAATTAAGTTTTTTTTTTTTGTTTTTTTTTTTTGTTAATCTTGCCTCCAAAAAATAAAATAAAAAATGATCAAACTATCATATGTTCCTGACACTGGTATCAACGAAATTTGCTGCGCATCCCGGAAAAACAACAAGCCCCCATACAACTCCATTGATGGAAAAGTAAACATTTTATATTATAGCTCTTAGAATGCAACAGTTTTTAGTGTGCAAAAATAGTAAAGCCTTAGTGGTAGTATTGCTGTAAGGCTGGATTCACACGAATGTATATCGGCTCAGTTTTCACGCCGAGCCGATTATACATCGTCTCTCTCTGCAGGGGGGGAGGCTGGAAGAGCCAGAAGCAGGAACTGAGCTCCCGCCCCCTCTCTGCCTCCTCTCTGCCCCTCTGCACTATTTGCAGTGGGGAGAGGTGGGACGGGGGTGGGGCTAATTTGCGCCACTTAGCCCTGCCCGTCCCGCCTCCTTTCATTGCAAATAGTGCACAGGGGCGGAGAGGGGGGAATAGGAGGCAGAGAGGGGGCGGGAGCTCAGTTCCTGCTCCTGACTCTTCCATCCTCCCTGCCCCTTCCTGCAGATGAGGACGACGTATATCCGCTCGGCGTGAAAACTGAGACGATATACGTTCGTATGAATCCAGCCTAATTGTGCTGATCCAGAGAATTAAGTAAATTTAGTCATTGGGGTTAAAATGGGCCTGTCCTTAAGGGGTTACACTTATTTACAAGGTTTTATCAGAATTTTCCTGTGTTGCTATATTAATTGTGATATTACTGTTAACTCCAAGCAGTTTCCTTATTCCGGATGATAACCTAGTTTATCTGCTGTAGTCTACATAGTGTGTAAACAAGAGAAAATTTGATCTTGTAATGGCATGTCTGAAAGATGTTCCTGTCCCCCAGGAATCTGTGTGAAGCAGGCAGTCTCTTCTGCAACCCTCCTATTGATTCATAATAGGAGCCTTGCTACATATGAATGCCTTGGAGACCGAGCACGTGGCCCTGCTGCCAGTTATAGGCTTGTTCAGCATACTTATCTGTGCTTCTGTATCTCTGTAAGAAAGAGGAACTTGCTATTGTATGAGAGGGCTGCAACATATCATTTGCATTTAGAACTTCTGCCAAGTCGGCCTCCATCGCCTGGTGTCTTTCAAACATGACATCAGCCATTGGTATTGGGCAGTGGAAATCTTCTGCTTGAGACTAAGACTAGTGTCATGCTCTGTGTAACTGTAGACAGAGCGGTCAAACAAGGGATGTAAAAGAAAAATTGGCAGTGCGGATTCAGCCCTGAATTCTTCTAAGAGGACCAGAATGCTAGTTTGCAGGGAATCGGGAGTCCCTACTACTCCCTTCTCTGACTAGCAGACTCTCTCTAGTAGATGTTAAAAACAAAGGGTCTTTGCAATTGATCTTGATTCATTTTAAAATATCCTAGCGCTCTGTGCCTGCAGCTCATGATGCAGACCTAGATGTCTCTATGGTTACAGACTACAAATAGATCATGTGTAGTCTGATACCACAGTCATAATCCCTTCTGTAGAAGATGATAGGTGGCAGTATGACTGCAGGAGCAAATTATACAGTTTTTGTTTGTAGCCAATTACTATGGGGACACACAAGTCTGCATTCAAGCTGCAAGTACAAAAGGGTCTAGGGTTTTTAAAACTAAGAATATCTCCAGATTTGCTTCATTTTCTTTTTAATACTTTTGAATTGATATGTTAAAGATGCCTTTTTTTGTGTGCTTGTTTTTATTTTTAAAGTAACCCTCTGTTCCCAGAATACATTTTGTCCAGGGATCAGGGGTAGTTATATTATTTGGTGTTGTCTTTTCTCCTTGTTCGTCTGCCCATCTGCTTGTTCCTGGGGCCGCTCTTCATTATTCCAAGATGGCCATGGTGACTGTTAGACTACCCTATGCACACTGATCATTGGTGGTGCATCGGTAATCTACGAAGTTACGTGCTGTTCTGATTGGCTAGTGCCGTTCAGATGAGCATTGTGCATAGAGTAGTGATGGGAGCGCTGCTATTATGTTGGAAGAAATGAAGAAGCAGATTGGTGACTGACCAGGGAGAAAGAATAGCATCAGATAATTTAACTTTTTTTTCCCCCCACCCCCTTTAGTCCCTAGACAAATTTCGTACTGGGACTGGAGGGTCTCTCTAAGTGGCATTTTGTGCTAGTGTGTGTTTCCTTTTGGGGTTTTTTCTTCTTGAATGCTAAATGATTCTAACATTCACAAAGTGCATTCGAGTTCTAAAGTCTCCAACTTTTTTTTTCTAAAGCACTAATTACCTACTTCTTCCCCCAGAAATTTTGTCACTTCTTAAGATAATGTTCCTCTTTACAAACACATTTTTCACAATGGTGACGCCATGACTGCATGACCACTGCAAATGCTTTTTAAGAGGTCTACTTTACCCACTGGAAAATTGCTGATGCAAGTGAGTCACAACTGAAAAATGGTTGACCACGGAGAGCATCCTTCATTCTTGGAAAAGGCAAAAATCGCTAGGTGCAGGGTCAGGTGAGTAATAAGTATGAAAAACCACTTCATAGTTGTCGTCCTGCAGAAACGCCTAAATAAGGGCCACAGTATTAGTGTACCTTGTCCCCACCGGAAGCTAGGGGTTTGACATGGCTTGGATGGAGGAACACCCCTGTCACACCCATAGCTCCCCATTGGCTGTGGAGCGTAGATTGGGTTCCCCACATGCCGCAGGTGTCCCTGCTCCGCCGCTCACACAATTCCCACAGCATGTCTGCCTCTGCTCCCAGTGTTCCCATCAGTGCTCCTCTGCTTTCCCAGTTTCCCCACATGCCGCAGGTGTGCCTCCTGTTTCACCTCCGTCGCTCACAGTTCCCTGGAGGCTGCTGTCCAGTGGCGTCTTCAACCTCCCGAACCCCATTGCCATCACATTTTCCAGAAAGCTGTCCTGTGGCGTCAACTATCTGCCAACCCCGCTGCTGTAATTTCGTCCGGAAGCTCCAGGGGCTACTGACCCCGACGCTGCAGTCACAGAATGCTTCCCCCTTGCGCGCTGTGCCCGATTATAGCTCCGTCCCCGCAGGAGTGTTGTCAGTTAACTTTTGCAGCACCCACTTTCTGCATCTTCAGGTCACATCCTATGAAAATGTCAACTTTGCAGGCTATCTCTGCCACAATCTGTGGTCCTCCATAACCACTTGCTCTGCCCATGCAGTCATGTTGTTCGAACGGATGCTGTACAGCCGAGGCTCCTTTCATTCATTTTCACACAACACTTGGCCTTCTTTGAACGATTGCACCTATGAATGCACATTTTTCACTTTGTATGGAAACCGCTTCTACCTCCAGCCGCTGTCACACGGGTTCTGTGTACTGGATAATGCTGCCTTCTATCTCGCTCATCCCTGAAGATTGCCCCGCATCTTCTCAAATATGTACCATGTTCCTATCTGCTACTATTCCCAAGAGAAACAAATTAGGAGACCTTAGAACTTGAATGCACCGTGCAGTGTTGTGGGGTTTTCTTCTTTTATGCCTCCACCTTTTTTTTATAAATGGCGTGATGTGCTTTTATCAAGATTTTCCTGTTTTTCAAAACTCTTAGCCAGCTGGCTGTCTCTTTTAGTAAGGAGAATGGAAGGGACACAACTGCTATTCCTATGGAAGTATTGGTGTAGACGGTTCTTACTAGACTGAATCTACATGATTTATTATGAACCAGATGTACACTTTGTTCTGTTTTAAAGGGGCTGCAAATAAGTGACAGATTTTTTAGCTTATAAACTGGGTGTCTTTTAATTCTATAGACCTTCCATAGACTGCAGGAATACAGTGTACATTCTATTTCACCAGGAGCCACCATGAAAGAGATTCTCCAGCACTGGGAATGGTTAGAACAAAACTTGCTTCACACTCTTTCAGTGTTTGATAACAAAGAGGACATAGCTAACTTTGTAAAGGGTAAAGTTAAGGTAAGGCCTGATTACTATTCCGATGTCCATGAATAGTTTCCATGCAAATGCTGTGGCTTGGGGAATTGTCTTATTTGCCTAAATATAGCCAACCACAGACATTCGGCTTATTTCTGCTCGATATCAGTAAAATGTTGCTTGTCTTTCTAATTCCTGTTGTATCTATCTGATTCTAATTATATATTGACAGCTTCTTGTCATTGCAGTCAGTTTTTTGTGCATGTGAATCTCGCGTTGATTATATATGAGCAGTCGGTATTTCTTTTATTCCATTAAAGATATTATTTGTCATTAAATGCAGTCCATTATTTTATCCGTTTTTTGTATTTACACTAATTTTAATAGCTTCTTCCACCACCAGATATCGCAGGACTAATGTCAGGATAGCACTAGCTGTTTCTGCTGTGTAAATATTCCAAGGCGGTTATACATGTGTCCTCAGTCCTGTTCGTCTCTCTGCTCCACTGGGTTTACTGAGGGTTCCCTGGCTGGTGAGCGGCTCCTTCAGAAGCTGCAGAGTCTTCTCTAATGTCAGAAGAGAGACAGGCAGCAATGCTGTCATTGCAGTGGTGTAAGCATCTCTTCTGACAAGCCGCCAGCTCCCCGCACCATTGATCCCTCCTTGTACACAGTGCAGCAATTACCGAGGTGGACACAGAATACAAACGACAAGTGATGCTAGTCTAACAGTAGTCCTGGAATATCTGAAGACAGAAAAAAAATTTTTTTAATGAGTGTTAAAAAAAAAAAAAAAAAAAAAAAAGTTAAGAATTATGGGCGTCACTTAAAGGGGTCCGCCCTTTGGATACCCACCAATCAGCTGATTGAAGGGACTGTGGCGCTTGACCTAGCACTGTAGCCTCTTCAGCATGATCCTGTTCCTAAAAATGCCATATTACTTATAGTGGCCATTTTGAGTACTACAGGCTTGTCTTATTCTCTTTAATAAGAGCTGCCTGTAGTACCCACTGGGTGGAATTGCCACGGACCTTCTGCACGGAAATTCCGCCTGCAATTTTAATCCCAGGATTAAGCAGCAAAGCAGACGCAAAAAAAAAAATAATAAGAAAATCTATGAGTACCAAGATACTTTTTAAAACATTTTTTTTATACATGGGAATTTCATGCACTGCGGTTCCTTAATATATGCTGATTATCAGAATTGTATGTAAGAGTTCTGGTAAGGAGTACATATAAAGAAATTGCTGCGCATGCATGTTACTTATGTAAAAAAATGGGGTCTGAACATCAAAGTTACGTATATAAACAAAAGGGATGGGGTTCAACGTTCCTCAGTCCTCACAGCACCTCATGAATTATTTGCTCCCCAGTTACAGCACTGTCCACTTTGCTGTCCTGGCGTCCCCCCCCCCCCCCCCCCCCCACCTTCCCACATAGCTCCCCATCAGGTATTAGAACCTCCATTCAAGTGTTCAGTTTTCTGCAATAAATTATCCTTTTGCTCTGATATTGTAATCACTTATATCAATGTTACAATCACACATAAAGGCTGGGTTCACACAGGGCGGATTTGCCGTAGCTTTTGGCCGCGGCAAATCCGCCCACGGCCGCTAATCTCGGGATTAGCCAGCCATGTGGACGAGATTTCTCAGAAATCTCGTCCACACGGGACGACCAATCCGCTGCGGTAAGTCCAGCTGAAACCGCGGCTGCGGCCGCCGCAGCCGCGGTTTCAGAAGATGCAGCATGTCTATTTACCTTTCCTTTTTTGTTTATTTTCGTCGCGGCCGCGCTCTCCTCTATGGGAGCGCCGGCCGCAACGGAAAAGCAAGCGGCCAGGCCGCTTTAAAGCCGCTGCGACGCTTTAAAGCAGCCGCGGTTTAAGCCGCGGCGGTTCTCCCGGCGGAAATCTCGCGGTTTTTGCTGCGGCCAAACCGCGAGATTTCCGACGGGAATCCGCCCTGTGTGTACCCAGCCTTACACAGGCAGACTCTGTGTTCTCTTGTGCGATGATGAGTCTGGATACAGTACAGTATTTAAACCTGATTGGATGAGGCTTGGACAATTTGTGCTATGTTTGATTTTTGTATTGTAGCCTGGCTCATCTGTGCACATTATACTGTCCCACTTCACAGCCTCTTTCTCACCTCATATACTGTCCAGCTGCTACTTGCACTCAGATATTAGCCTGCTCATGTTCCCTTCAGTGTTGTTCTTGCACAGTGACCCTTTCCACCACCCGCTATGCACAGAATTGTAACACAGCCCCACTCTCCCATATGGGCCCATGCTGCACTTCGCTGCACAGTGGGTGGCCGGGACGCCACTGTGCAAGTAATACTTAGAAGGGAACACAGTGCTAAATTGGGCTCTGCAGACTGTATAAATGATTACAGGCTATTAAATCCAGTGACACACAGGTGGCCTCTACTCTGATTGTACATGTTCCCTTTCCTTTTCTTCCTAATCCAGCCCAGACCATTATTATGACACCTCCTGAAGACAGTTGAAATCCCTTTAATGTGTGACTCGCATTGCTGTTCACTTCTCAAGTGAAGTGTTTCTCATTACCAGATAAGACCTGTTTAGATGCCAAGAAGCTCCTGCGTAATACCCTGGTCTGTTAGTCCATACTCTTTCTCACACAGACTACTCCCCCGTGCCAGCCGTTTTATAATGCAGACTGCTCACTGCGCCACCCTCTTCTATTACGTACACTGTCTATGAGGGCAAGGACCTTTTGGAAGCAGTTTCCAATGTCCTTGTCTTTTACATAGACTGCTTCACACATACCGACTGCTACCTTGTGCCTCCCGCTTACACAGACTGGTCTTCTTGTCCCCTCTTTCTCACATACTGTTCCAAATGGTTTGTGTCTCTCTCACACAGACTGCTTTCTTCGCTCCCCACTCTTAAGGCCCATTTAGACACAATGATGATTGCTCAAAATTTGCTCAAAAGCCATCTTTTGAGTGATATTCGCTGCGTCTAAACACGCGGCCATCGTGCACTTTTCGTGCACTATTCGTTTTCATCACTGACTTCAAGCCTGCTTAAAATCAGCAATGTGTCTTGTTAGCGCCGCACGCTGAGTTCTCAGTGGGATAGCGCTGATAGTAATCTTTTAACTGCTATCCCATTCAAGAACAATGGAGCTGAATGCAGGTAACAGACCTTCAGCTGTTACCTGCATTCAGCGAAAGGCTTCATTTGCATGCTAATAAACTCTTAAATAGCTTAGTAGCCACTTAAGAGTTTACGCAAAATGATCGCACAAAACTGTCACTCAAACTGACGTTTGAGCGATCATTGCGTCTAAAAGGGCCTTTAGATTGCTCCCCCTGATTTCCTCTTCTGTCACATAGACTGCTACGTCTCCTTACTAATCCCCTCATTACCTTTGACCACAAAGAGCAACAACATCCTCTCCTCCCCTGGCTGCAGGACTGTTGTCAGGTGAATCTGATGTCACCAAGTGGCCTACTCTTATAGCTGCGGTTGTACTGCAATTTTGTGCAAAGTGCAGCACTTCCATAGAACCAAATCTTTGTAGCTGTTAATTTTCAGCAGTTTTGCTGTGATGTCGCTACACAAATTGCATAAGTCTGCCTGTCCACGGGTGTTGCAATATCCCCCACGGGAGCTGCTGCCCGGGACCAGGAGCCAGCAGACGGATCTCTACGGTGAGCCTATCTGACAGGCTCACCGTGGAGAATCGCGGCAATTTGCAGCATGCTGCGATTTGCCGGCCACAAGCGGAGAATCGCTATGCTTCTCTGCTCGTGGACATAGCAACGCAATGAAAAGCGTGTACTGCGTTCCCCGCGGCCGGATTATCGCCACGGGGAACGCAATGCAAAAACGCCCGTGGACAGGAGCCCTAATACAGAAATATGCCTAGACGCACGAGACGTCTCTTCAGAGTGCCCTGCCAGCCAGGAAAAGCGCTGGTAGGCCACCATGACGCCACTGGACCCCAAAATACTTAGAATTTAGCCAAGAACTTACAACTATCTGAATACGCTTGTTATTTTAAAGGATTTGAGAAATCACTGCCCTTAAATAGGAAAACGGGTCTACTCATTCAATACTATTCTCTGCTTTTATATTCCCAACATGATGAATAAAGGAATCATGTCCCTGTTATTTTTTCTGCATTTACCACAGGGTCTTATTGCGGAAGAGACTAGTAGCAGATTGGCAGAGCAAGAGGAGGATCCTGAAAAATTCCGTGAGGGATTGGTAAAATTTGAAAGCAGATTCAACTTCCCAGAGGCTGAAAAGCTGATCACTTTTTACTCTTGCTGCTGCTGGAAAGGAAGAGTGCCACGTCAGGGTTGGCTGTACCTGAGTATCAATCACCTTTGTTTCTATTCCTTCTTTCTAGGAAAAGAATGTAAGTTGCCAAATTTCTCTGTTTTTTGTCATCCCATTTATGCCGCCCTATGTGAGGGCAATAAGTTTTAGTGGCAGACTTGCTGATTTCAGCAGCATATCTGTGAATATGATGTAGTTTTTGTTATACTGTGTTTATTTGGTGCGATGTGCTGCAACATCTGTGAGGCAGGAGTATGATGTATTCATGATTTGCAAGCTCTCCTGCTTTCTTTTAGCTCATGGGCAGTCTTCTCACTATTGGGGTGTGCATAGGGAGAAAGCTGTCAATCAGTTTCTGGAAGGCAGGGAAGCCCACCTACCATGTTCCCCATCACTCGGAGTGAATTAACACCCACTGTAATAGTAGCTTTCTCTGCTCTCTGTCCCCCTGATCATTTCGGTCTTCCAGCCTGCAGTACCTTGGGAAACAATATAAACATAGAAATCAAACACCAGAAATTCTTAATGAAAACAAACTACAAAGTTTTTATTTCCAAAAACACATTGATTAAAAAAGTGCAAAGGTGTACATTTAACTGTCTTTTCTCCAAATGAAGTAACCCAAAGTGCGGTAGTCCTATTTGGGTCATTTCTAGCCACTTTACTGTATGTATCGGCATTACTGTAGTTTTACTTGTACAGACAGGATTTATCTATGGTGTCTCAACAATGGTGCTTATTCATTCAGGTTTCTAAGAACTTCAGACCTGTGTTTAACCATTGTTGCGTAAGCCATCTTGTTCAGAAAAGTGGTAGAACTTGTTTTATATCTGGTTATTTCCTAGAAGCCTTTTATGTATAAAATAAAGAAATTTGATTTTTACAAGGTCCACAAAATCCTTGCATTGTGTTCTATCTTGCCTGCTTGTTGCATTTTCCATGAAAAGTGTTTCACAATTACCAGGTCTGGCAAATGTGACTATAGTATATTTCATGAACAAGGAGACCTCATATCCAGGATACTCTAGTACTGCTGGGAGACAACAGATTTTTGGAGATTATATAGAAAACATGTGTATTTTTAAAGAGTCACTATTATTTCAACAGTCTTTTGCATAAATAATTAGTACAGGTGAAGATAAAAAATACATACACTGCTGACGCTAATAAGGCTGGGTTCCCATTGGAGGGAAATTTCGCTGTTTGGCCACACCGAAAAACCACGAGATTTCTGCGGGATAGGCACTGCTTCAAAATCCGTGGCGGGTTTTGAAGCAGTTTGGGCGCTGGCATTCCATTGTGGCTTTCTCTCCCCATAGAGAGGAGAGGCGCCGCAACGGGCAAAAAAAATTGACATGCGGCTGCTGAAAATTCCACACCGCCGCGCCGGCTCAGCATGGCTTTGCTGCTCCGTGTGGACAAGATTTTTGCAAAATCTCGTCCACATGGCTGGCTAATCCCGGGATTAGGAGCCGCTGGGGGATTTGATGCACAGAAATTCCGCGGCAAATCCGTCCCGTGTGAGCCCAGCCTTAGGCTCATGTCCATAGGTGGGTTTGAATTGCCAAATCTGCGTAGTCTACTCGCGCGGATGATCTGCAGTTCAGGCCGCCCATAGACGATTCCGTGGGAAAGCAGGAGATTTAAAAATAAAATTAAAAATTCTCCACTGTGCATGTGTGGGGTCATGTCGGCTGGCGGGCCAGCCCACATCCACGGAGGAGATGATGGATGACCCACACGGCCACTCAGAGGATCTGGCATAGTAAGTAATGTCCTCATGCCGCGGGCAGGGTAGGATTCCGCGGTGGGGCTCCCGACCATTGAATCCTACCCGCCTGTGGACATGAGGACTAAGTGTTCTGCCGTCTCACCCCAGTTCTGCATTCACAGCTACACTGCTTTTATTACTTTTGTATAATGTCATCCATGCTGTTGCTTTGGTGGTGTGCTATAACAAAGTTAAGGGGAGCAGGACCTACTTTTCCTTGTGTGCTAATTGTGGGAGACGACATAACATTATAGCCTCTAGTTCTCCCCCCACTTTGGAACTGAGTTTTTAGAGAAAATGGATAATTAGAGATGAAGCCTTCAGAAGGGGAAACAGCTAAAGAATGTAGGATGCAAGTTATATTCTGGCCAGAAATTGCGTTATTCCTTATGAACACACACAAGCTTATTCTCAAAGGTCATCTGAAACAACAGATACACTTTAATGAAGATGTAGAAAGCAAATATAAAAATGTAATCTTAGAAATTGCTACAAACTCCAACCACAAATGCAGTATACAAACAAAGGCATGCTAGTCACAATATCCTCTTAAATAGTGCCACACACAATAAAATGGAATTGCTTCAGCCTGGTCATCTGAGCCTCAAGCCATATAATAGTCTTGATTTAGTCAAGGACTTTTCCTTTTCCCCTAAAATGCTCGACATCTAGAGATGAGCGAACGTACTCAGTCCGGGTGTTTTTGGACCCGAGCACCGCTTTTTCCGAGTAACTGACTACTTGGACGAAAAGATTCGGGGGGCGCGGGAGGTTGCAGAGGGGAGTGGGGGGGGGGGGGGGAGAGAGCTCCCCACTGCTACCCCCGCTCCACCACGCCGCCCCCCGAATCTTTTTGTCCGAGTAGTCAGTTACTCAGAAAAAGAGGTGCTCGGGTCCAAAAACACCCGGACCGAGTACGTTCGCTCATCTCTATTGACATCCAAAAGTAAGGTTAAAGCTTGGCGGGATCTGTATTAGATCACCTAGATATTGGATATGATATCACTTCACGTACAATTGTGATCTTTGTTTTATAGGCACATCTTTACATTTGAAGATCTAGTTTTTTCAGGCTGGCCCTGCAGGAGGGTTTGTTTTATATAATCTTTGGTGGGGTGATCTACCTGTTCCTGGTAAAGTGTAGCAATCTAATTTTACACAGCATTTTAGAGCATTTTTAACGCACCCCATTCATTTAAATGGGTGATACAGGGTGTCAAAACATGCTGACTGTCCAAAAATAGAACATACAGTGTTCGTTTTAGCATGTTTTATAAACTCTGCATTAAAAACGCTCGTCTGAGAAGGCCCATTGAAATAAATGGAGGCTTAGTGTAGCGTTTTTAGGGGACATTAAACATTCCAATTAAACGCTGTAAAAAAACAAAACCCGCCTGTGTGAGAGTGGCATGAATAGATTATTTTAGTAAAGGTACCTGCAACCTGCTCTAGACATGCTGAGATTTTGGTATTACATTACAGATATTGGCTGCAATACCTGTAAAATGATTGGCTGATTTGTAGGGTGTTATACATAAATTTGTATCATTACTATAAAATGTGAATAAATGATCTGGATAAATTATATGCCAGCACCGTTTCATTTGATTTCTTTTTTTATTTAAGTGAAACTTGTGATCCCCTGGGTGGAGGTTCAGAAACTCGAAAGGGCATCGAATGTTCTTATGGCAGATGTCATCATGGTCTATACGCATGGCAAAGAGCGGGAGTTCTCCATGTTCCTTGATATCAATGAGGTGTTTAGAATAATGGAGCAACTAGCGGATGTAACTGTTAGGAGGCTACTAGATAATGAGGTCTTTGAACTAGACCAAAATCTTCAGCAACCAACGCAGATCACTAAGAGGTAAGTGTTTATGTAGCATAAATAGAATTTCTCATCTGGTTTAGGGACAGCATGGTATGGAGATGGGTCTAATGTACAATCATTGCCAAATAATCAGGCATCTAGAAGGAGTTGTTGGAATCGAATGAAACTTTTTATGTGATTGTAACATTGATATAAGTGATTACAGTATCAGAGCAAAAGGATAATTTATTGCAGAAAACTGAACACTTGAATGGAGGTTCTAATACCTGTTGGGCCGCTTCTAGATTAGATACAAGATGTGATATGCTGCATGATACCATATGGAACCTGTATGCTTCCATGCCTGCCCGTATCAGTCCACATTTGCTGTAACTGAACTTCCAGATGATGCAAACTCATAGGCTGTGGAAGCTGGTTACCCGGATGGTCCCATACATGTTCTATTGGTGATAAATCTGGTGACCGGGCAGCCATGGAAGTGTGACAATGTTGTGGAGACATTCCTGTGACATCCTTGTGTGTGCGGCCGAGCATTATCCTGCTGGACAATGCTTCTTGAAAACCGCCATGAGAGGAACACATGTGGCTGCAGGATGTCCTGAACATATCACTGAGCTGCCATTGTCCCTCGTACCACTACTAGGGGTGTTGTATGCGATGGACTGCCAGTCTTTCACACCATCAGTGCGTGCAGTGTGCTGCTTCACAGCAAAGGCAAGAATGAGGAGCTCTTCCCTTATGTCTCCAGCCACAAACATGGCGGTCGTCAGTGCCTAAACTACATCTCTATTCATCACTGAAAGCGGCCTGGTTCCACTCTGCAGCAGTCCAGTTTTGTCGTTTGACACTGCAAAAGGTGGCTTTGATGAGTGTCAAAGACGACACATGTAATGGAAGCTGTGAGACCAGATGTTCTCTAGCCAAGGGCCTGGAAATGGTTCAGACAGACACAGGGGCGAATACCGATGGTGTCACCTGTCTCTCTGGATGGAGGACAACAAAACAGTTGGGGCTACTCATGCTGGTAGGACGATCAGACCATCTTCTCTACTGATGGTCTATTGAGGGTGTCCTAAACTCAGTTGCCTGGTCTGCATACCTCACGCATCCACTGGTCCCAACACCTCCTAACAGTCTGGTCAGAACGACCCAGATGGTGGGCAATTTGTCGATACGACCATCCAGCTTCTTGCAATCCAAATTCTATCCCTCTCAAAATAGAGGCGTCTAGTGGTTAACAATCTCTACACAAGCAGAAAAAGGGATCACTACACACAAGCGGCCTCTGAGAGCCTTTTTACAGACCGAGAGTAGAACCACTTTTAGGGTGGCAAAACCGTTCATTTAATCATGCCACAATTCTAATTGGTGGATCTCTGAGATGCAACTGCTTGCTGAGTTTTGCAGCAAGATAACTCCTTCTAGGTACTTGAGTGTACTATTAGCCAAAGTGTCACAAACCAATAGAGCACCATTTGACAAATGGCCTATTCTCAATGAATCCAGCAGGTGCATCGAATCCTCTGTTTTTCTCTATATAGTGTGAATTAAAACGTTCAATTACATTGCCTTTTTCTATTTACTGTGAAGGATTTCTGTTCTGCACAATTGCCAGTAATTGCCTTTTACTGTAAATATTCATACTGACAGAGTTGCTACGTTGTAGTCAAGTACAAAGTTCAGTTAATTGTCTATTATTCTGCAACTTCATAAATGTTATGTTTTATATATCAGAAATATGCAACTTACAAAGGCGCTCCTTATTGTTTATAAATCTTGGCTTTCTAGAAGCGTATATAGTAAATCGGTGCTCTAGAACGATCGGGAATTGATCAATTGTTATCATTTCTTCTTGACCTTGAAGTATATGCTCTTGGATTCTTCTTCTTTTCAGTCTGTCGCAGGAACTTTCAGTGTATTGTGCTTCCTGGCAGTCCAAATCTGTACACACATATAAATATTTAATGAATCAATCCTTATTAGTCATTAAACATTATTGTTCAGACTCTGCTCATGAGTACATAATAATTATGGCTAATAGGCATCCTGCTGCTTATTGACTTTCCATCCTTTAGTTTAGTTTTTTTTTCCTTTTATCTCGGACTGATATTGCATGATACATCTGGGTTAGGCTTTGTAAATGGATTACAGTGGTATAATGAAATTTGCTGTGAAACATTGCACTAATGCTTGATGGTTTGTAATATGCTGTGCACGTTATTAACATTTTCCATCCTGTAAAGCTGTTGTTTGACATCTTTTAATAAATTAAAGGCTATCGTTTACAAAGACTTGTACCAGTTTTAGTAAAGACAATGGTTGGAGTGATTTTGCAGCCTAATGGAGTTCTTGTAGAGACTGTCTTTGATCCTGATCAACTACAGAGCAAGTTGACAAATAATAAGGCTACTAAAGAGGGGCTATTGTGACCATTGACAGTGGGAGTGCTGCGTTGACTACTGTTGAAGTGGGAACGCTGTTCAGGACTACTACTGAAGAGGGAGAGCTCTGCTTTGGGTACTATTGAAGATATGAGTTCTACTGGTAAAGTTAGGACGTCCTGCCGTACAGTAACTATAGATGCAAGGAAGTTGTTGGGAACTAAACTTTGTGTCTAGTATTGCGAAGATATGGGGAACTATAGGGAAGTTGGGGTGGGAGGTTACTGGGTAACTTTTGGGGAGGATGTTGTGACAACTGGAATAGCAGGATATTAACTCGTATTTTACAGTATTCGTGTCGAATTTTGTACAAAATGGACGATGATTCACAAAGTATGTACCAATTGAAAGCATTTACTATTTTAGTTTAATATTTTTAATATGTTGGGCTAGAATGTGAATATGTGAATTTTTTTATACAGCGGTAAATGTTGAGTTTTTGGCAGATGGGAAAAAAAGATATGCCAAGTATACTGGATCAGGGATATGGGTGAGCCCATAATGTCATAGACCAATCTAATCGTCTGAGCAAAAAGCCCTGAATCTGAGGACATGGTTAAGTAGGGTGATAGAAAGTACCAAACTCTTGAGCACGTTTGGGACACAACGTCTTCTCTTCAGGGCAGTATATAGCTACGCATGCTGTAGACACACACCTGGTGTAAAATATACAATTGGGTAGCATACTTAGGGTAACTGGGGAATACTTGAATTGAAACCTCTAGGACGTCTTCCTATTCGGAGAGTTCCATAGTCTCGCTGCTCTCACAGTAAAGAAACACTCTTTTGTGTTGGTGTAGAAACCTTCTTTCCTCTAGACGCAGAGGATGCCCTCTTGTTACAGTCACAGTCCTGGGTGTAAACAGATGATGGGAGAGATCTCTGTATTGCCCCCTGATATATTTATACATAGTTATTAGTTCGCCCCTCAGCCGTCTTTTTTTCCAACCTATATAATCCCAATTTTGATAACCTCTCTGGGTATTGTAGACCACCCATTTTTTGTTTTTTACTTTAGTTGCCCGCCTTTGTACCCGCTCAAGCTCCGACATGTCCTCCTTGAATACCGGGGCTCAAAACTGTACACCATATTCCCTGTGTGGTCTGACCAGTGACTTGTAAAGGTGCCTTCATATGGGCGATAAAATCGCACGATTTTTGTGCGATGCAAGAGTGAGTAAAAACGCAGAATTATGAAACCAGTGATTTTTCAATGGTGTCCTTCACATTTGTGACGTTTTCATTTATGTGATGATGCAAGAAAAAAAACTTGCATGTCCTGTCTTTCTGCATTTTGCGTTTTTGTTTTTTTTAAAAATTATCTCCCATGTTTCACTATGAAAACTGATTTTTTTTATGGCACCGCAAAGCACAAACTTGCATTTTTTTTTTATTTTTTTTTAATGCAATGCGTTTTCAACATTAGAAAGTCCTAAAAAATCGCGGCAAAATCACGTGGAAAAAAAACACAATCGCAAGTAGCAGCGATGTTTTTGTCCCTAGACCTCTTTTGATGCACCCCATGATTCTATTTGCCTTGGCAGCAGCTACCTAACACTAGTAATCTCCAGTTAGGCTGGGCTCACACATGACGGAATCCCGGTGGAAATCTCGCGATTTGGCCGCAGCGAAAAACCGCGAGATTTCCGCTGGGAAAAGCGCTGCTTCAAATCCCACGGTACTTAGAGGAGAGCACGGCTTCAGCGGAAGAAGGAAAAAAATGAACATGCTGCGTCAGGTGAATCCGATTTCTGAAATTCTCGTCCACATGGCTGGCTAATCCCGGAATTAGCGGCCGCTGGGAAATTCTGGCAAATCCGCCCAGTGTGAACCCAGCCTTAAGCTTACAGTTAGAGGGGTTCTGACATCAAAAAAAAAAAATTGTACTCACCTTGCCTGGCCTGGCCCGATCGCCAGGCATGTCCCCTCCAGCCAGCATCTTCTTCTGTGCCTTTAAAGCAGAGCAGGAGCAGTCAAAAAGACCACTTCCTGCTCTGGTCCGTCCGTCAGGCACTTCCGAGGTGAACAGACGGACCGCCCACAGCAAGCACGTCACAAGCAGTGCTTGCTGTGGGCGGCCCGTCCGTCCTGCTGAACTCTGGAGTGCTGCGCATGCGCAGTGGAGACGCAGCCTGTCCTGACTCCTGTCAGAGGGCACCTCTCCACTGCGCATGCGCGCGATCCCGGAGCGGCGCGGCTCGTGCAGACAGAAGAGGAGGAACAGCGCCTGCCGGGAGATGACCCCCCCCCCCCCCCCCCCCCCCGATGTCAACAACAACAGAAGAACAGGTAAGTGTTATCTTTTTATGCTTTAGCAGCCATTAAACCATGGGTTCCCTGGGTCCATTAGGCAGACCAGGGAACAATGGCTGCTAAAGCATAAAAACATTATTTGTGTCAGAACCCCTTTAACTAAAATTTTCAGTCCTTTTCCATGTCAGTGTTTCCCATTTAGTGTGTAATGGTGACATGTATTTCCTCTGCCCATGTGCAGAACCTTACATTTATCAGTGTTAAATCTCATTTGCTTTTTTTGCCATTTGCCTCATTTGCCAAGCCTCCAACTTATCTAGATCTTCTTGCAATCTCCTTGCGTCCTCTCTAGTGTTAATTTCTTACATAGTTTTGTGTCATCTGCAAATATTGATATTTTACTGCACAATCCTTCTACCAGGTCATTAATAAATATATTAATAAAAATAAATCCCAATACTGCTCCCTGTGGTACCCCACTAGTAACAGTGACCCAGAGTACGTACCATTTATAACCCCCTCTTCTTCCTATCACTGAGCCAGTTACTTACCCACTTACACACATTCTCGCCCAGACCAAGCATTCTCATTTTATATACCAACCTTTTATGCGGCACAGTATCAAACGCTTTGGAAAAGGCCAGATACACAAGAACCAGTCCTCAGTCCAGTCTAGAACTTACCTCCTCATAGAAGCTGATCAGGTTGGTTTGACAGAAGCGATCTCTCACAAACCCATGTTGATACGGAGTTATACAGCTATTTTCCTTGTGGCACTCCAGGAAGCATCTCTTAGAAACACTTCAAACATTTTACTCACAATAGAGGTAAGACTTACCGGCCTGTAGTTTCCAGGTTCACTTTTGATCCCTTTTTGAATGTTGCCACCACATTGGCAACTACTCAGGCAAAAACTCAGGCGCTATGAAAGGCCAACACATTCCAGATGACATTCACTGGACATTTGAAGAAAAACTTATAAAACTGTCTAAAATGAAAACTTGTCTTTGTTGCCATAGCAACCAATCACAGAGCAGCCTTCATTTCAAAGGCAGAATATGAAATGAAAATTTGTTTCATAAATCTCTCCCTTGATTTTTTAAAAAAAATTTTTATTTTTAAGTGCAGCAATCGCTCTTCAACCACGTTGTGTGGATCCAGCCCTGGAATGCATCGTTCTGGCTCCTAGACCTGATGAAGATTTCTCCATACCCCACATAGTTATTTCACCTCACATTTGTGAATCTGATTTGGATGTGGCTATAAGATGGAGAATAGTACAGTTTACTCCCTCAATCTAAGGGCTTACAATAGTATAATGCAAATGTAGGTCAGTGGGTGCCGGTGAGTTGGTTTTATCTCTAACGCTGACCAATGCCATTGCTGAAACTTGTCAGCTATAAGGAAGCTCAGTATCTTTATGGCCCTGCGGACTTCTGCTTTCACTGGCATTTCCTAGAACAGAACTGTATTTTTCTTATGACTTTTGGATGCGATAACTGTATATTGCCTCATGTCCTTCGTAAAACAAGGAAGCCGTGTCTCTAGCTTTTAGTCTATTTATAATCTGTCTTTTTTTCTCAGGGGTTCTTTGGGTTCCAGTAAATGGTGTTTGGGTTGGGAGGGCAGATGGTAATTTTCTTCATTAATTTCCAATTGTTCTGCTGTGGAGGATCACTACACCATGATGTGTACACAGTATACGCACGCCACAAACACGGTAAATCCTCACTTTCACAGACATGCACATAGAAGATTTATTATTGTGGGTACAACAACTTCAGAGCAGAGCGGTCACTGTTTATAATGTGCAGCTAAATAAGGAAGGAAATGCAGTTTGCTTAAAGGGGCTTCCCGAGCACAAAGTGGAAATTCTGAAAAGGCTTAAATCTAGGAGGTACAGCTAGTAGCGGCTACCTGTATGTTTTATCTGGACCTTCTTCTTTTCCCATGTAGCCGCTGATCTGCCGCTGTATGTACATGCATCACTTCTGCAGTAAGCATAGCAGACTGTCACCTACAACTGCCAGCATGCATAGAGCTGGTCTCCTGCCCAGGGCTGTAGCTCCGCCCCCAGCTCACAGGTCCTACAACTTACTAGCACCAACCTTCCTCTAGCCGCCTGCAGACGGCCGGGTTAGATCCCGCTGCGAGAATTCTCGCAGCAGGATGCGGACCCGTGCCCCTGCACAGCCCTGCGGCTCAACAGATCCCGGCATCTCCGAAGCTCTGTGATGTGCCAGCTGCTGCCCAGCGGGCGCGTCGAGAGTGACATTTCTGTGTGGGCCTCTGCAAGACCCGCACAGAAATAGATCATGCCACAATTTGTTTCCGCGCGTGTCTTCACGTGGACAAATCGCAGCTGTGTGCATAGGATTGCGTTTTGCAATGCAATCCTATGCTGGCGGGCACAGGCAGAAATCCCGCCGCAAAATTTCTGCCCATGTGCAGGGGGCCTCTCACTGAGGGAGCGAGAGAGCCTGCTGAAGCCGACAGACAGGAGCTTCCAGCACTCTGAACTGTACATCAGCAATACAGCCCAGAGCTTCCACCCCTGTCCTCCCATCATGCACTGCTCACAGGATGTTGGAGGCTATGGACGGGAGGCAGTAACAAATGCGGACAAGATGTCAGAGGGAGTGGAGGTATTTTTCAGGCGGAGGGTCGCTTAACATAGAAAATGAAGAAAGTGGATAGATCAGGTTCAAGTGAACCTACCTACAAAATGACATATTGTGATGATGTATATTTTTAAATGTTAGGCTGCCTGTCCACGGCACTGACAGAATATCGCTAGTGGGGGAGGAGGGGGAGCACTGACAGGTCTCCACGGTGAGCCTATCTAATAGATTAGCTCACCACAGAGAATCACGGCAAATCACAGCATGCCGCGATTTGAATGCCGCGAGTGGAGAATTGCTATGATTCTCCGCTCGTGGATGTCGGGCTACGCTTTCCAAAGTTAGCCTATGAAAAACGTTGACTGCGTTACCCATCGCTACAGATAACACAGTGACATATCGCCCGTGGACAGGAGGCCTTAGTCTGTGCCCAGAATACCCCTTTAAGGGCAGCCTATACACATTTCATACAGTTATGAGAGAGTAACAGTTGTTCATGTGACGTCTTTCAGAATGCACATAAGGAATAACACTGTATCCGACTAGTTTATGATTTGTATCTGGTGTTTATCACCAGTTAGCTCTCGCTGTAGGCTCTATTTCTAATTTATGAGTTTTTACTGAGCTGGTGGGTGGAGATAGGCTGCTATGATGTCTTCTATCCACTACACGCATAGGGAAGAGGAATATCCACTTCCCTATCTCTCTGTAGGACACACTCAGAAGCAGCAACTTGGAGCATATTCTATAGCGGAACTGAGCAGTGTAGATGTGCACCCAGCATTCTTGGGAAATAAACCCTTGCTAGACATTGCAACTGTTTCTGTGTCTCTCATAGCCTTGCTCCTTCCTCTTCCTCCTGCCCTCTCCTCTCCACAGACCTCTGAGGGCTGCAGTTTGTAACCTGACTTCTCAATGAGCTACTTTCCCATCTTCAATTAAGACATATTTTACCAGTGAATTTAGGTTAAGTGATCACTGCAAAAGGCAAGGGGAGCAGAAGGGTATGTAAGGGTGTTTTCACACAAGTGTAATATTTCAGCAATCAAAATACTAACTACCACCTGTTCGTCTGCCAGTGAGTGAGATACATACTCTGCCCCGAGCACATGACGGTGACGTCATCACAGGTCCTACATCCTGAGTAAGTTACATGCTCCGCTCCTGATGCCATGATGGTGACCTCATCACAGGTCCTTTAAGCACAGGGCTGCTGTCTGGCTAGGTGGTCGTTTAGTATTCCATAGCAACTGAGGCCACAGGGGGTTTGTAGGGGATGTAGTCCGCCCATAATCTGCACAGGAATGAAGGTCTGTAATGACATCACCATCGTGTAATCAGGGGTGGAGCATGACTGTGACGCCATCACAGTTCCTTCATCCCGAGTGGTGTGCTGCTTGTGATCCCTGTTGTATGGGATGAAGAATGTATGTAGCAGAGCTGTATGTGATGTACATGTGGCAGTGCTTTTTGTGTGACGTGCATGTAGTAGAGCTGTGTGGTGCATTACACCAGCAAAAACACTGGTACTATAATTTCCTAATAATTACTAGTCTTTAGGAGAAGATGAGAAAATTCCACACCAAAATCCACATGTGTCCCATGGCTTTAATGGTGCTTGTCAGGGTTTAGTTATAATAATAGGAATCACAACCAGGCAATTATATGAAGCTTTGCTGTGAATGTGTCCTTAATTGTATTTTCTTGGACATTATATTTGACTATTAATCAGTGATAGTAACAGGGGAGGCCAATGAAACCTAATTAACTCTTTGGCTATGTTCACATCTGTGTTGGGAACCTATCTTTGTAGATTCCATTGCAGATCTGGCACAAAATGCTGCAGTAAGAGTTCTGCATGAAGGACTCTTTCGTCATGGAAAACGCCGAACCGCTGAACGGAGACAAAACGGAAAACATTCAAGTCAATGAGGTCTGTTTGGGTCTGACATAAGACTAATCCGCTCGGCCAGGGGATTCCCATTTCTTGCTCCCATTATGGAGCGGGGAAACGGGAACCCTGAACGCAGACATGAACATAGCCTTTGTCATGCAATAATGTCGTTTGTAATGTGGATTCCTTCCAATAATCTAGGCTCACTGACCTATGTATTTTAGTTCATATAAAGAGAAAAATGTATAGAAAGTGAACAAGAATCTGGTTTGTTTTCAAAGGGATCTAGAAGCAAGATCACAGAAGGAATTTTTCCGAGCCATGTTTAAGCTACCGAGAATCGAGAGGTTGCATGATGTTGTGGACTGTTCTCTATGGACCCCCTTCAGCCGATGCCATACACCGGGCAGGATGTATACTTCTGACAGCTATCTCTGCTTTGCCAGTAAGGAAGACGGAGTATGTAATGTTATTCTACCACTCAAAGAGGTAGGACTTTGATCACTTTGCTATTTATTTATTTTTTTTAGTTGGATGCAGGTTGGAGTGGGTAAAACATAAACTCAAATTGACAGGCAAATAGGACTTGCCAAATGTATTATAGAGAAGGTCTTTATGAAAATTTATTTTTAATAATTTGTAATATAAGCCTTATCTTTTGTTATGTGAGGAATTACTGGTCGGCAGCAAGGCGGTGTTGGGATGATCTAAAGACATTTCTTGTTTTGACTCAATATGGTTATATGGACTTTTTGAGAGATTTGTCAGATCTAGTACAAAGGAAGGATGATTAATAGCCCATATCAACCAAGAAGATTGCTGCTTTTATATTCCAAAGGGCCTTAGAAGAATAAACTTTGGAATCTGATTTGTTGCTATGTAGACAATGCATCAATCTACCCCTTTGAAGTTCTTAAATTCAAATCGCCATCCATAGTGCTGTGTGCACCCATGCAGACACCACTTATAGAAGGCAGATCAGACATATTGATATGTACATGGTGATTTGACAGTGTTGACAGAGATCTGAACAGGAAATGTTGCCTTGGGATCCCCACAATGTAGCAGCAAGAAATCATACGCCTGATTGAAGAATGACACAGGTATGCTCGTTTGCTCAGGTAGTCAGTATAAACAAATATCATTTTTTCTTTTTTAACCCCTTCCCGCTGCAGGACATAAATTTACGTCCTGGCAGCAGGGTACTTCCCGCAACAGGACGTAAACTTACGTCCTGGGGATAGCGCGGGATCACATATGATCCCGCGCTATCCCGCAGCGGGAGCCGGCTGTCAGTCACAGCCGGCGTCCCGCTGTTAACCCCTTCCCTGCCGCCATGCAAAAAACAAGCCCTTATACGGCCGCGTCGACGGAAAAATAAAAAAGTTATGGCTTTTGAAAAATGGAAATGGAAAAATACCAAAAATCGCTTGGTCCTCAACGCCAAAATAGGCCATGTCATTAAGGGGTTAAACCAGAACATTCAGTCCGCTCTACCAGTGAATGAGAACGACATATCAATGTTTAAACTGAACAATTAGCGAACGAACCAATGATTATATTTATCTTTGCATACAATGAACAATAGGTGAAGGACCTATTATTCAATCACTGGCCGTGTTTACACCGAACGATTTATATATCACATTCAAGTGATTTATTAATTTTTTTTAAACTATAATTGTTCCATGTAAACTCACCCCTAGGGTCTTAGAAATTGGAAGCTTGGAAGGAAATTACAAAACTTAAAGGGGTTATTAAAAAATAAATAAAAAAATTCTGTACTTCCCTATTCCACCCTCGTCAGTCTACTTACCAGATCTTCACCTCACTGATCTTCTCCTGCAGTCCGGGGAGGGTCCCCTCACCTCCAGCTGGCTGATTACTCTCCTTCCTGTGAGGTTACGTACATTCACAGGCAGTCTTCTCCCTGCCAGCCAATTACGTTATGTCATGGTTCACAGGCCAGTAGGGGGAATAGCAATCTACTGCAGAGGCTGCTCATGCACACTGTCTCAGCAATAGATCAGAATTCCTTCCTAGCCAGGGAATGCTACAGCACAGGGATGTGACGTTCACTGACCTGGCCGGAAGGAATTTGAGGAATGCAGCCTTCATAACAAGATGGCCAGTATGCGGTGAGATGACCCATGGGGAGCACTGTAGAAGCTGTCACTAGGACATGTCACAGAGAGGCCTAACTACTCAAAATTTTTGCACAACAATGACATTACCAAGAATAGGACGCCCCTTAAAAATTGATGAAAAGAGCAGAAGAAAATTGGCCTGGGAGGCTGCCAAGAGGCCTACAGCCACATTAAAGGAGCTCCAGAAGTTTCTGGCAAGTGCTAGTTGTGTAGTGCATGTGACAACCATCTCCCGTATTCTTCATATGTCTGGCCTGTGGGGTAGGGTGGAAAGAGGGAAGCCTTTTCTAACAAAGTAAAACATCCATATACTTTTGGCAGACTTGATGTAGGTTTTGGCAAAACCTATCCGGCTTTGGGAGAACTTGTTATGGTCTGATGAGACCGAGGTTGAACTTTATGGTTAGAATTTTAAGATATGTTTGGTGCAAAGCTAACAAACCCTGTGCATCACTAAGGCCTGCTGCACACGGCATAAATCTGGCCGTAGGCATTAGCCCTAATAGGCCACCGTACCCACAGTGAAGATGGAAAAGGCAACATTATGCTTTTGGGGCTGTTTTTCTGCTGCTTGGGCTTTAATTAAGGTGGATGGAATTATGAACAATTACAAATATGAGTGCATTTGGGCACAAAACCTTCAGGCCTCTGCTAAAAAGCTGAAGAGGAATTTCGCCTTTCATTACAACAATGACCCAAAGCATACCGCCAAATCAGCAAAAGAATGGCTTCACCAGAAGAAGATCAAAGTTTTGGAATAGCCCAAACCTGAATCCCATTGAAGATCTGTGTGGTTGACCTGAAGAGGGCACTACACACGAGATCCCCTCACAATATGACAGATTTGAAAAGAAGAGTGGGCAAAGATTGCCAAGTCAAGATGTGCCATTCTGATAAACATCGACTCAAAAAGACTGAATGCTGTCATAAAGTCAAAGGGCACATCAACAAACTATTAGTTCTAGGGTGCGAATATTTATGCAAACACATTATTTTATTTATTTATTTTTCCTCCATAAATGATTTCAGTTTGTTTTTCAATGGAATTGTACAGATAACGGGTCACAGTGAAGGTGGAAATAAATCTGAAATGACTCCTCTTTATTGGACTTTTAACATGACAAAATCCTGGCATTTTAATATGGGTGTGTAGACTCTTTATATCCACTGTATATGATCAATATGAACAGAACTGTGAGGATTAATTTAGTAAGTACTTTTCACCTCTGAAGCTGAACATTCTAAGGAGATTGCATAAAGAGCAGGAGACCCTTTGAAAGAAAATCCCAGGTCTGGGAGAACTTGATCTGCTTTAATAGTACAGCGCATGGAAATATGTTTGGATGCGTGCATGAAAAATAGTGCTGGCAAAAGTGTTTTGTTTTTCTTTTTAAAATGTCCCTTTCACATGAATTTTTTTTTTTTTTTTTTTTTTTTTTTTTTTAATTTGACTGCAGGTAGTAAGTGTGGAAAAGATGGAGGACACCAGCCTTCTACCAAACCCTATTATTATCAGCATAAGGCAACAGATGGCTTTCCAGTTTATTGAGCTGAAAGACCGAGAAAGTCTGGTTAATGGTTTACTTCAAAGGCTTCAGCAAATGAACACAAGTACAGTCTGCCCAAGAAACAGAGACCTGGTACTGTATATACATAATGAATAGTCCATGTTCCGTCATGTCATTAAGCCAACACTTGGTCTCTCTAACATCACAGTGATTAAGCAGACGGAAGCTGCGTGAAAAGTTTGTTTACACTAGTTTTTCCATAGTCTGTAACTTCCCTAAATCACCGGCCATATCTGAGATATGACGTTCACTGGATTAAATATTGTACAGTAGAAGCAGGCTGAACTAGATGGACATTGACTTCATTCAGCCTAGCATACTATGTTATATGTAGTCTGTAAAATGTAGTGCAAAGGTGGACATTTCAATTAAGCTTTGCTTCCGTAAAGCCAGAAATCCACTTGAAGGGTACTTTCACACATGGTGGCATTGGTGCAGCGAGTAATCCGCACCCAGGTCTGCTACGTGTGAACGTACCCTAACTGTGTTGGCAGTCGCAGTACAGGAGTTGCCCCGAATGTAACCTCCGCTTCCTATGATTATTGAAAAGGAAGTCGCCATTTCTAACATAGATGTGTCCTCATGATTAGGTATTTGGTAAAGAAGGCTTCAGTAATATGAATATATTGGTTAATCAAGATGTGGAAGATGGAAATGAAAAGGAGAAGTTACCAACAAATGCAGAAGCTCTGATGACCTCTTTTCATCACACTGGAACTGGGAATCTCGACACTGGAATGGTACAGTATATCTGCTTCCTTGATCTCTGTCTGCTGAAAGAGGAACTTCACACAAATTGAAACTTTCATTGTTTAGCTCTAAGGCTTTATATGCAAAATCACATTCTCTTCTAATGGTCCATTTAGGCTAGCCGATTTGTTTTAATGAGTGATTAATGCCGTTGGCTGTATATACAGGCAAGTACGTCTTTTGGTTCATTCAAACAAGAAATCGTTCAGCCTTTCACATTTTGTTGTATAAGAGACTGAAAACGACTGAACGATCGGTATTTAAAATGAATGATTAGTCAACGAGCCAACAATGGTTTTTATGTCTGCATGAAGTGAACAATTTATCGTTAAGCGGTCAGTGTAAGCGCAGCCATCGATCGAATGACTGTCATTCATGTTCTCTCATTTAAACAATTTTTTAAACGATAATCGTTCCGTGTAAAAGTGCCATAAAGCAGGAATGAAGTCATTCATCGTTCCCTACCTGGTAGATGTATGGAAGCTAGTACAGGGCACTCATTTATCTTCCATGTCAGAGGAGCAGTGCGGGAACAATACAAGGTAAGTATAAATTTGGGAACTGTGATCTATGTCATTTGAAGTAGTTTTGCCATTATGAAAAAAAATGTAAATACTTGCATCATCTTTCCCCGTCAGTGGTCTTACCGCATCTTCTCGTGGCTCCTCCAGTTCACTGGGGTCACATCACCTCCAGCCTGCCGGATCCTCTTCTTCCCGTGATGTAAAGTCCATTCTCGGCATTCTGCTTCCTGCAGGTCAGTGTACGCTACGTCACCAGTAACATAGTGGTCACTGCCTAGCAGGGAATGCCGAATCCTCCCAAGCGGGGGCTTTTGCTGCGACTGTGCGGTGTCTCACCGCAAGTATTCATATATTATATGAACATTAGCGGTGAGACCCCGCCCTAGAGCAGGCTGCCGAGTATGTACCCTACATAAGAAAAAGAGGATCTGGCTGGCTGGAGGTGACTGACCCCCAGGGGACTGGAGGAGTCAGGAGAAGATTGGGGAAGAGATGATGTAAGAAAATTACCTGGGGAGGAATAGGTAAGTATAGAATTTTTTTTTTTTTTTTTTGTAATGACTAACGGCGTTCACTACTTTTGTAGGAAGGGCTGCTGAGGCAGTCACTGCCTTGGAAGAAGGAGGGTTATGGCCGTCTCTGCACTGAGTGTATTTTGCCTCTAGATAAAATTGATAGTGTATTGTGCTCTAGTACCAGAGATGAACAGCCGACACACATGGGTTCACTCTTTGGTGTTGTTTGAATCCTTATATCACATCATGCGTGAACTGTCCTGGTCTTACTCGAAGCATAACACATTATACAACCATACAGCACAATGTTGTGATATAATCTTAGTCTGCAGGAGTTGTACATACTAGAACTACTACAATGTATTTATGTCTCACATTAAACTAAAGCAACTTTTCCGATAATCTTGGTTTAACATATTTTCTACCATTATGTCTTCAGCGCTTATGCAGACCTACATGTTTCCATGGAAACAGACAACAAACTCTGTGTGCTGTAGTCCTGCAGTCTTATTCCTTTCCATCTTTCCCCAATTTCTTGGTAATGTACATTTGGTTGGTTAGGAACAAAAAAGGAGGGGGGGGGGGGGAGAAGCGAGTGACTGCAGGATTGCACTATAGAGGGTTACCGCGAAGACGACCGGTTTCTGTAAGAGCTGGAGACGCAAAAGAATGACTTTTTGCTACTTTATTTTTCACTGCGGTGGAACAATAAAAGCTTTTCAAATAGGAAGCCTCATCTAGCCATTTTAGGAAACGGCTAAACTAGGTTTCACTAATATGTTAACAGGATTGATCCACTCCAGCTTTGTAATAACGTTACATCATGTAACTAAAGCGTAGCCAGCAGCCAGGCGCCAACCACTAGAGCTTTGTACAACAGATGGGATAGCCGTGTGACCAAACGCATAGCAGAGCTGCTGAAGGTGCCGATAAATGGAGTCATATTGAATTTCCAGGAAAATTCAAACAAAATACCTCGCCGCTCCTTGTCTGTCCGGGAGAAGCAGAGAAATGACAGCAAACTGTATGAGGATACATCCACTTCATAGAGGAAAACTTTCTGGAGACTGCACTTCCCAGGGGGCAGATGTTTTTATTCTGGTGGTTACTGTCTGCTACTTAAAGCACTTAAAGAAATGATATTTTATCCATTCGAAAAAAGTTTTTTTGTGGAAAAAAATATGTATTTTTTTTAAACTTGATTTTTTTATTTTTTTTTAAAACCTTATTGAACCTTTTTATAGACTATTTTTAAGTCCATCAAAGGGATAAGATGCGATCATTGTATTGCTTAAATAGTACACTGCATTAGAATGTAGTCCATTCTAATAAATCTATGAGAGCAGCGTACTGGACTTTGCTAGAGACGAGGTTTAACAGGCTGAGTTACATGGTAAACATGGAGGCCTTTGTCAGTCTTCCAGCTGCAATGGAAACCCATTGATACCTTGTGATCGCATTGCAGGGTGTCAGTAGATGACTAAAAGAGCTTCCTCCCTCTGCTTACATACTACAGTTGCTATTGATTGTGGCATGTAAGGGGTAAAACTGCCAAGATCTGAGGTTTCTCCTCTCCTGGCTGTTAGAACAGGAGCCTGGCTGTCAAAAGTCAGCCAAGCCACCCCTTTAAAAAGACATATGTGCAGGTTTAAAGCCCATTAGTGAGGTCAGTAAAAAGGTGTATTGGCCGTCACTAAGGTTATTCTTTATTAGCAGTCAGATTCTGTATATTGCTGCCATCTCTTTACACTTACAGAAAAATTCCTTATTTCATTGCTGGCAAATCGATCTGGGTGTGTGCAGCATGCTGTAATTAACAGGATAGAAACCTTAGCCCACCCGGAAGTGCAGCTTCTGTGCATTTTCCTCAAGTAATGAAGTCGGGGTATCTGCATACGGTTGGCTGTAATTTTCTCTGCTCCTTAATGGGGTTTTCCAGTGAAATACTATTGATGACTTAGCATCAGGATAGGTCATTGATAGTTGATCGGCCGAGGTCTCCAGCTCAGGCCCCCGAACGATCAGCAGTGCGGGTGCATGCTGTCAGCACCACAATAACACACAGGTCGGAGCGGAGGCTTCCGTGCTGATCTCCGCGTAGTGGCCGGTGCTTATAACTGCAGGCACGACTCTCATTGAAATCAATGGAAGCAGTGTCTGCAGTTACAAGTGCCGGCCACTACATGGGATGTCGGCATGGAGACTTCTCCAAATTCAGAGGTCGAAGCAGAAGCCTCCGCGCCCACCTCCCATGTAGTGTCCGGCACTTGTAACTGCAAGCACGGCTTCCATTGATTTCAAAGAGAGCCATGCTTGCAGTTACAAGTGCCGGCCACTGCACAGAGGTCAGTGCAGAGGCTTCCACGCTGATCTCTGTGTTATTGTGGTGCTGACTGCATGCCCCCACACAGCTGATCGGTTGGGGTCCAGAGCAGGGGACCCTGGCCAATCAACCATGGATGACGTATCCTGATGATAGGTCATCAAAATATTTCACTGGAAAACCCCTTTTAACCTGATGTTGAGTGGTAGATATTTTGTTTGATCTAGAAAGCCAGTGTCTTGCTTCCACAGCACAACTGTCATATTTTGGAGTATTCCAGAAGCAGAAGACTGACCAGAGATAACTAATAAGGAGTTTTTTTTTTACTGATCACAAGAAAAATAGTTTTTACACTTTTTGCTTGTTTTTCCATTTTTTTTTTTTTAGCCTTCCACATGAAGGTTTTCTACCCTTACAAGTCAGTTGCATATTCTCTTCTATGAGCGTCCTGTAATTTTGGAGTATTTGATAATCCAGAACCTATTTACAAGAGTAATGCAAGATTAAATAAACTGTTCTGTAATACCGCTTAAAGGGGTGATCGTTTTTTATGTCACATTTGACATTATTCAGTTTAAGCTTGATAAGAAGATACCATTGGGAATCCTATTCTAAATATATTGTTAACACAATGCCGATCTTCCTGCCATAGCTGTAGCCTGGTGGGAGCAGTGGATGTGTACTCCGTGGGCCAGGAATGTGGCACGATGCAGAATGTTCGCATTGTCCCACACAAACTGGCACACTTTAAATACATCATCTCCTCTCTTGGGTTGGCTTTTTTGTAGACATCTGTAGCACTGCAAACACCATTGTTTTAGAAACCTCACACTGTATATTCGAGTGGCTACAAAGAGAATTTCTGACATGTGGGTGCATTACATGAACCGCTCCATGATTTCAATGAGATTTGTGTGATACTACATTTCTCCGTTGGTGGTACTGCAGGAGAATCGACCATTTGCGATCATGTTCCTTACAGCTTATAAGTTGGGGTCCCAGTAGTGGGTTCAGAACATGCATGCTTTTTGGAGTAAATGTAAGCACTGCTAGTTAAATTTTTTTGTTTTACATAGCTCCCATTTAAATAATTTGGCATGTCTTATTCTCAATGGATAATAATGAGTCCTGAACATCACAAAAGTTTGCTGTCAAGCGGGAGGCTCATTAACGCTTTCTCTAAAGCAAATGCTTATACGGGATAAAAGTGCTGATGTGAATTTTTTGTTTAAACTACATTTTACATCAAAGACTATCTTTTTTCCCTTTTTTGCCCTCATTTAATGGCTTCAGTGACAAATCAAAAGTGCCCTAGTTTTCGTTTTTTTCTCAGCTTTTATCTCTAAAAATCAGGAAGCATTAAGTAGCATTTTTCACATACCTGCTAATACAGAATATACACAATCTTATAAAATGCCTTAAATGAACTTGTCACTGGACTAGAAGGGGGTCATCAAATTGGACAGGGTCTGGCTACTTTTCTAATTAAATATAAATTGCTTTTGTCACTCAAAACAGTAAAAATGTAGGTAAAGTGTTTATGGGTACACTTGAGTAATGTTTAATGGCTTCCATCCTTGTGAAGTTATCAATGCTTAAAGGGGTTGTCCCGCGCCGAAATGGTTTTTTTTTTTTTCAACCCCCCCCCACCGTTCGGCGCGAGACAACCCCGATGCAGGGACGTACAGAAAGCTTACCGGAGCGCTTACCTTAATCCCTGCGCTCCGGTGACTTCTATACTTACCTGTGAAGATGGCCGCCGGAATCCTCTTCTTCCGTGGACCGCAGCTCTTCTGTGCGGTCCATTGCCGATTCCAGCCTCCTGATTGGCTGGAATCGGCACGTGACGGGGCGGAGCTACACGGAGCCGGCATCCTGCACGAAAGGCTCCATAGAAGAAAGCAGAAGACCCGGACTGCGCAAGCGCGGCTAATTTGGCCATCGGAGGGCGAAAATTAGTCAGCACCATGGAGACGAGGACGCCAGCAACGGAGCAGGTAAGTAAAAAACTTTTTATAACTTCTGTATGGCTCATAATTAATGCACAATGTACATTACAAAGTGCATTATTATGGCCATACAGAAGTGTATAGACCCACTTGCTGCCGCGGGACAACCCCTTTAAAGTTTACTGCCCAGGAGGATAAAGCTGTCCCCATCACAACCCCTTCTGGCCCTGACCTTGTTAAGCTTTTTCATCAGGACGTTTGTAATCCTATGCTAACTGTTTTGAAAAATAGTACTTGTATACAGTATATGGACACTGATCACTAAAATCATACAGCAAAACATTTGCTTTGGATTTGTGTTGGCAACCACATTGAATCCAAAACAAATTTGCAACTGCTATGGGACCCATTGATTTGAAATGGGAATGTGCACAATAGTCTACGTGGCCAGTCAATAGTCAATCTGAATGTGGACAAAAAGATGGTGCGTGTTACTTCTCGGCACGGATTCCACAACAGATTTACCCATTTAAAGGGCTAAATCTGCATGAAGATCCAATGACATTTAAGTACTTAACTTTGGATTTTGGGATGGAATCCACATTAAAAAATCACATGTGGATTCTGCCATGTGAACTAACCCTTATACAGAATTTATTACTTTGTTTTAAAGGGGTTGTTCGGGAAAGTAGAAAAATGAGGTACATGACAATGTATTCCCCATCACAATTCCCCAACAATGCAAAGTAATGCGGTGTCGCAACTACATGGCAATTTCATTTTAAAATTGGATATGACTGATGAGTAATCAATAATTGGTAACATCAGTATGTTTTCTGACATGACCTCTCCTGGCCGGCACATCACTCCATAGCCACTGTTAACGAAGGACGGAATTGTGAAGAGGGACCTACAGATATGTGTATTTCATTTTGCAAACCATTTTGTTTTCTCAATCCAGAATTAGTGAAGGGTTAAAGGTGAATTGGGGCCTCCTGACCATTCCCCTATACACATGGCAGATATCAGGGGGAGAGAAGGATCGGGCATGTTGGATTTCAGCATGCCCAATCATTTGATTTTGCAGAAGATAAGCTGCTGCTAGAGTCTGACAGCTATTGTATGTTTATGTCCAGTCTCCACTGTAGATTTTTGTACTGCCATAAGCTTCTCCCATTTAGGTTTCTGATGCTGTTGTGGTTTGGCTACACCCACAGACACGAGAACAAATAAAAGAGCGTTTGTGGATGGACCATTTTGCCGAGTATGGGAGGACGGTTTGTATGTTCCGCACAGAAAAAATCCGGAAGCTTGTTGCTATGGGAATACCCGAATCCCTGCGTGGAGAACTCTGGCTCATCTTTTCAGGTAGTCAAAAGTATCCGAAAAGTATTTTTAAAAAACTCCTTTTCCTATATTCATTGATATAGCCATATTTTTTTCTTTTTTTTACTCTGTATTCATCTCCTATCCACATAGACAACCACTATTCTGAAATCAGCTGTCCATTTTGCCCATAGTTTGCATGTGGCAACCGATAACCTTGTAATAACCAAATTTTTGAGGGTATGGTTAGGCATGGGCAATATCTAAATCTTGCCATAGTAATAGAGAAATCGGTGTTGCAAAAATACGTATTCCGATAATTGTTTGATATTGGAATACATAGAAGAGATGTATATACTTTGCTGGCTTGAAACGTAAACACCGTTATACTGACGAAGGCCATAAACCAAAACCGCCCTATACATTCTATATATAAAAAGTCTTTTTATAGTAATAGCCTTAGTAATAAAATGTTTCCTTGTGTAATAGATGCAGTGACTGACCTGGCCACTCATCCAGGCTACTACAGCAAACTGGTAGATGAGTCGATGGGTAAGAGTTGTGTGGTGACAGAAGAGATAGAGCGCGATCTGCACCGATCACTACCTGAGCATCCAGCCTTCCAAAATGAAACTGGCATTGCTGCTCTGAGGAGAGTACTTACTGCTTATGCCCACAGGAACCCGAAAATAGGATACTGTCAGGTAAAGCATTAGAACATGGTATCTCATCCACAAAATCGTAAATGGGGTTCCCACTCCTAGGAGAGCTGATAAATTTATGATTGGTATGTCTAATTGCTGTTGCCTGTGCTAGCAAAAATTGATTGGACCCCGACCTATCATGTGGATAGCTGATCAATGTTAATAATGGGTAAACACTTTAAGGCTGCATTCAGACGGGTGTAGATCGGCTCGGTTTTCACGCCGAGCCGATGTACGTTGTCCTCGTGTGCAGGGGGGGGGGGGGAGGATGGAAGAGCCAGGAGCAGGAACTGAGCTCCCGCCCCCTCTCTGCCTCCTCTCTGCCCCTCTGCACTATTTGCAATGGGGAGAGACGGAACGGGGGTGGGGCTAAGTTCCAAGAATTAGCCCCGCCTCTCCCCATTGCAAATAGTGCAGAGGGGCAGAGAGGGGGCGGGAGCTCAGTTCCTGCTCCTGGCTCTTCCATCCTCCCCCCCCCCCCCTTCCCTGCACACGAGGACAACGTATATCAGCTCGGCGTGAAAACCGAGCCGATATACGTTCGTGGGAATGCACCCTAAAGATGGTAAAGTAATAGTGTTTAAAAAATCAGTGACCATTTTTTATGATTATGCATTATTTCTAGCACATCTATTATAACTCTGTTTTGAGTGTTTTTAAATATTAGGCCTCCAAAATTCAGTATTTCTGTGTTATTACTTTGTTCCTTTTTTTTCTACTTTAAAGATCTTGTGCTTTCATATTATTTAGCCAAAAATGTCAAGTGATGAAGTCATATGTCTGGATTTGACAAATATACATGAGCCATATGTTTTTTTGTTTTCGTCTATCAGTCCATGAATATCTTGACTTCAGTCTTACTACTTTACGCCAAGGAAGAAGAGGCTTTTTGGCTGTTGGTTGCAGTGTGTGAAAGGATGCTTCCAGATTACTTTAATCATAGGGTCTTGGGTGAGTATTGCTTGTAATCAGTGAAATTTCTGCCATCTTCTGGTGAAGAAGAGAATTGCAGTTTATTTTGATATTGTCCCTGTGACTGGTGAAGAGGCTTGTGTGCTACCAAAGCTTGCAAATATATATTTTTTAGTTAGTCAATGATTTCTATAATACTTTTATACTAATAAATATATATAGTATTTAACATCACAGAGTTTAGTAGCAGAGGAATAGTGCCATCATATGGATGAAGAAGGCTTGTGACCTTTTTTTTAAAAATTAATACTGTTGAGAGGAATTTCATCTCTATCATGGATGGATTATATCCTAGTTGCTATTGTCCACTGAAATGCCAAAATACATGCTGGTGACTTATCTGAATCTGTATGTGTATTGGTTAGAGAACATGTAGTAATAGTGATGGGCTCCATGAATACATTTCAGGTGTAGACAAATTGGCGACTAACTAATATATTTTTATTACACCAATCACTCACTTTACAAGAACACTTCAGGTAAGAGTAGAGAAATAAACTCTTTGCACACCTGCTGTCCCAGCTCCATTAACCCCTTCAGTGGCGGGTTTCTTACCCCCCTGTCAGACCCACCAGGGCAGGTTTTTTAAATAGTCTAATCATTTAATTTCAACTAATTTTCCAGTCTCGTTCCAAGAGCCATAACTTTTTCATTTTTCCATTGACACGGCCATGTGAGGGCTTGTTTTTTGCGGGACAAGTTGTACTTTTTGATGACATCATTTTTGGGTATATATAATGTATTGCATAACTTTTGTAAAAAAATCTGTAGGGAGATTAGGGGGAAAAAAATCTGCCATTTGTTTTTTGGATTTCATTTTTACGGCATTCAGCATACAGAATAAATAGTGTGATAACATTATTCTCTGAGTCACACGATTCCGGTGGCACCAAGTTTATACAGTTTTTTTAAGTTTTGCTATTTTTGTACATTTAAAACCTTTTTTTCTTAAAGGTTTGCTTTTGTGTCGCCACATTCCAAGAGCCTTATTTATTTATTTTTTCCATTGCCAGAGCTCTAGAAGGCCATGTTTTTTGCAGGATGAACTCCAGTCTTCATTTATCTGTTTTTTTGGAACATGTAAAATTTTGAGCGCTTTTTATTCCATTTTTTCTAGTGGCAAGATTAACAAAATCTGTAACTCCGGCATGTTTTTTATTTTTATTTTTCACTGCATTCTCTGAGCAGTATTAATAATGTTAATAAAAGTCATTCTACAGGCCGGTACGATTATGCCAATTCCAAATTATAATAGTTTTTTTTTCTTTTTCACGACCTTTTCACACTTTAAAAAATAAGTAATAAAAGTTTAAATCACCCTCCTTTTGTCATATCTATAATAAAAAATCTAAGTCATAAAAGAAAAATGCATATTTGGTATCGCCGCATCCGTAAATGTCCAATGTATCAAAGTAGTGCATTATTTTTCCCGCACGGTGAACGTAGTCCGAAAAAAAAATAAAGAACGCCACAAATGCACTTTTTCAGTCACCCTGTCTCCCAGAAAAAATGCAATAAAAAGCGATCAAAAAGTCGCATGTATTCTAAATTAGCACTAACGTAAACTACAGGACCTCCTGCAAAAAATGAGCCCTTGATCAAGTATGTCGACAGAAAAATAAAAAAAGTTATTGTGTGCAGAAGATGCAGCAGAAAATAATTTAAAAAAATTAAATGTCTTTGAAAAAAAAATACAAGTACTACAGCAAAAAAAAAATTATACAAGTTTGGTATCGTAGTAATCGTACTGACTCATAGAAAAAAGTTATCATGTCGTTTTTGTTGCAGTTTGTGCGCCGTAGAAACAAAACGCACTGAAAGATAGTGGAATGTCATTTGTTTTTTTTCATTTTACTCCACTTAGAATTTTGTAAAAGTTTTTCAGTATGTTATATGGTACTTTAAATAGCACCATTGAAAAATACAACTCGTCCCACAAAAAACAAGCCCTCATACAGCAACTTCAATAGATAAATAAAGGAGTTATGATTTTTTTAAACAGGGGGAGTAAAAAAAAGAAATGGGCAAAAAAGAAAAAAAGGGGCCGCATCATGAAGGGGTTAAATAATATACTAACTTCCTCCTCTGGGTCATTACGACGCACGGATACCACGTGTAATTTTCTTTTTAATTTTTTACAAAGTAAAGGGAGACAAGTGTGTTTTATTTTTTTTTACTTTTTTTTAAACTTTTTTTTGTCCCTTTAGGGGACTTTCACAGAGACCCATCAGGACCCCCTGATCACATTCTGGGGGTCCGCTGGTGACAGCCCTTTACATGCTGCAGTCACATAGACTGCATCATTTAAAGGGTTAACACAGCAGAGATCAGAGGTTTTCTCTTATCTCTGCTGTAAGAGCTGGTGCCTGGCTGTCCTCTGACAGCCAAGCACCAGCTCTCCCTGCCACAGTGACCATCGGCTTGCTTCTGACAAGCCGATGGTCTCTATGGCAACCTGTAAACGGACTAGTTCAGGGGTTTGAATTTAAAAGCGGGAGATTGCCGGCAGATCGGCAGTATCTCCCTGCTTCTTATTTTAAAGTCCTGCACTGCTCTGTGTGGGTCTGTGCAGGCAGGGCACAATGTCACAGCTTGTTCCGGGCGTGCCACTCAAGGGGTTAACAAAATACAAGTGAAATAGTGGAGAGGAGTGTTTTATTTATTGCAAGCACCCATCCACATTTGCTACATATCCCTTACAGTCATTAACACTAGTGCAAAGGCAAAATGGAGCAGTTGCATATACTAGTCAACAAAGCCAAAAGGTGGAATCTGGTTGTCGGCTGCTACACTCTTTTGCACTAGTATTGGTAAAGATTAGAGATGAGTGAACATACTCGTTAAGGCGATTTACTCGAGAGAGCATCGCCTTTTTCGAGTAACTGCTGGCTCGTCCCTGAAGATTCGGGGGCGGCGGAGGGGAGCCGGGTGGAGAGTAAGAACGATATGTCTCTCTCTCCCTCCCGATCCCCTCCGCAACCCCCCACTCACCCCCGTGGCCCCCCAGAATCTTCAGGGACGAGACAGCAGTTACTTGAAAAAGGCGATGCTCTCTCGAGTAAATCACCTTAACGAGTATGCTTGCTCATCTCTAGTAAAGATCCTCCCAATGTTGGAAATTTTAAGTTACAAGCTTGCACTTTAGTGGGAATTTCATTTTACTTCGCTTTTAGTTGGTCAAGTCCAGTAAATATGTTAGATGATCACTGTACTTTGAGAAATCTTGTGTAATTATAACAGATAATGTGATGACTAGAAAACGTGCAAATCACTTGATTTACCTAAAAGGATCTGTTTGCGATGAAAAATCTTTCTAAAGTGCCGCCACTAGGGATCTCACTTTCTTTTAATTTGCTTGCAATTGCCCGTTGTGAAATGAAGTCTGTCTCAAGTAACAAATAGCACATGAAGTGGAGGATGGTAACCACTCAGGTTGCTCATTAAAGTATATGGAGGAGGGGATGAGGAGGGAAACAAAAGCAGGGACACACAGGGACATCCTGCAGCTAATAGTAAGTGACTTAGGGGCCATTTAAATGGCTGAACAAACTGACAACTTTTTTTTTTGCATAAAATTACACGTACAGATAATGGCTTGACATCATCTTGATTTCCCTCATTAGCTAAAGTAAACTTTTAGTAGAAGCAGAACTAGTTGTTTGCTCAGGTTGGCATGTGTTTATGTGAGGGATTATCTGGCCAGCAGAATTACATTGTCTTCTCCAGGCATGAGTAAACGATGTACTCATTGTATATGCAAGGCATACACAATGAGTACATTGTTTACTTCCCTCAAGTCGTCAAGCCGCTCAAAAGACAACGATTTCCATTCAAATGGAACGAATTTTGAACTGCCTGACGACTATCTTTATGCCAGCTAAAAACCAGCACTAAACGACAAGTGAACGAATAGTGCATGACTGCCTGCGTTTACATGTAACGTTCACTTTTCGCCATTTGAACGCATTTTGAGTGATAATCGTTGCATGTAAATAGGTCTTGACTGTCCTACATCTACTGGAATCACATTTAAAGTTGCTCAGTACTGCTGTTTGTGTGTCCTATAGATAGGGACTAGAATCTGCCTTTTTTTCTCCATGTGCATTGTATAGGAGACATTATAGCAGTTGGTCTCCACAAATCAGCTGAGAGAACTGAAAATTAGAGTTGGAACCTGCTGATGGGAATACTGAAGAAAAATGCAGCATACAAGTCATATAAGGGCCAGAGATTGTTATTATTCATACACTTACAATATTATTACTAACCCATAATATTATGTATTATGTGTAATAAAGATTTATTATTATATATTATTTGTATGGTGCCAACTTATTCCGCAGCGCTTATTGTTACTTATATCACTTATAAAGTAAGAGCCCTTTTACATGGGAAGATTGTCGGGCGTAAATACGCCTAGCAGTCGTCCCAGTATTGATCTCTCCTGTTCTTTCACCCAGTAACTAACGATTATCGCTCAGTGAGTGGAGGTGGGGCGGAGATTTTTTTGGGCCACCTGCCTCCATTCACAGTAAACGGGCAGTCATTCATAGATGACCTATCTTTTCACAGAGGGCATTTTTTGTCATTTGATTTTCATGCCCACACCATCTGAGCAACTACCAATAAGCAAGTAAATGATCTTTTGTTGTTCAGATCGTGCAGGCACTGTATCGTTCAGATTCCTGGGATCCAGTGAGAATTTGAGCAATAATTGTTCAGTGTGAAAGGGCCCCAAAGGCCCAATTCTCTGCCCATTGTAACAAGTTTGTTGATCGGCACTTGTTACTGCTGTTTACATGCAGCAGAGGATCAGTAGTATGGGAACGAATAATCGTTAATTCCATCGTTCGTCCCCTTACTGATAGGGTTCTCTAGCAGCACATCCCCATTTACACAGGGAAGTGTGCTGCTGATGAGGGAGCAGTTTTATACCCCACACAAAAGATCCAATCCAGTGAATGAGCATTTGCTCGTTCGTTGACTGATCGCTGGAATATTCAGACAGGCCAATAATCGGGAGGATGAACGTTCACATGAATGGTTCTCTCCATTAAGGTGAATGCAGATGGCGGATTCCGGCTGCTAGAATTCTCGCAGTGGGATGCAACCCGTGTCTCTGCAGTGACCCGCGGCTTACCTGCTTGGCGTCTTTGCTCTGCTCTGCTCTGTGGATGTGCCAGCTGGCGCACTGCCGGGCGTCAGCAATGACTTGGCAGTGCCAGCCTTTGAGGCTCGCACTGAAATAGGACATGCCGCGACTTTGTTACCACGCAAGTTTTCACGCGGTCAAATCGTGGCTGTCGGCATAGGATTGCATAAACTAATGCAATCCTAAGGCAGCGTGCAACAGCGTAAATTGTGCGTGAGATCTCGCCGCAGAATTTCTCCCGCGTGTGCATTGAGCCTTAATCGGTCATTTCAAAGTGCCTTGGAGAGTTAATCTGTTACAAACATAAATGTCTAGGTATAGAATGGTAAAATGTTTAGATTCTAAGCTTTGGTGTTCTTACTTTCTCTGAACATTCTTGACAGGGGCTCAGGTTGACCAGTCCATTTTTGAAGAACTCATACATGAGCGGCTTCCTGAGCTGGCAGAGCATATCACTGACTTATCCACGTTGGCTTCCATCTCCTTGTCTTGGTTCCTCACACTCTTCATCAGCATTATGCCCCTGCAGAGCTCTGTCAATGTCGTGGACTGCTTCTTCTTTGATGGCATTAAGGTCATTTTCCAGATTGGACTGGCAGTTCTGGATGCGACAGCTGTTGAACTTTGCAGCAGTAAGGATGATGGACAGGCGTTAATGATCCTAAGCAGGTTAGAGAGGTTTTTTTTTCCACTTCATTCCAAATTGGTGGAATAAATAATGACCGCTATATAACCAAATGTATTTTTATATTATACAAACATGTATAATTCCAGCACAATCTTCTCAGTTTGTTGATTGATTAAGCCCTTGTTACATAGACTCATCATAAAATATTCTTTAGGCGGTCTCATGTCGAAGGCACGCATGGATTTTTCATGCGTATTTCTGCAGCGGATGCACTGCGAGTCATCGTTAAATTGATTTTTCACTGCTTGCATATTGCGTTTTTTTTCCCCCCCACGCAGATAAACTGAATCTGCAACCCCACCTCCCAGCCTTTTCACCAACTCTCTAATTGATTTTAACCTTTAAATGTATTTGCGGATGCACTGCGGATCGCAAGCTGCCATAGAGATGAATGGGGCACAGCCACGGTAAAATGGAGCATCCGCAAATCAAATTAAAAGAAATCCGCAGGTGTTAAATAAAGTGCGGACGCCCAATGCTTCCCTATGGGCAGCTTGATTTGCGGATCTCATGCACGGGTTCCGCAAATCAAATCTGCCCATGGACATTGGGCCTTAGGGTTGTGCATTACTAGGCAATAGTTATATTAATAATATTGCTGTGCTGCTTATGCTTTGTATATACCTCCCAGTTTCTAATGAAAAATCTTCCTGCGAATAGATTTTTAGAGCATGTCCGGAATGAGGAGAGCCCCCTGCCACAGACTGGAAATGTGCACAGCTTACTGAATAACGAACAGGAGCTTTACCCAGTTACTGACATTGCAGATCTAATACGGGATTCATATGAGGTATGTAAATAAAAGCCTGAAATAATAGTGAAAACCATTGGGCCTCATGTCCACGGGGAAAATCAGGCCCGCTACGGATTCTACATGGAGAATCTGCAGCGGGTCCCTCCTGCCCCGCGGACATGAGCGCTTAAAATAGGAATTTAAAAGAATTTACCCATCCGGAGCGGGCGGGGAAAGTCTTCTCTTCCTCACAGCCGGATCTTCTTTTTCGGCCGGCGGATGAACTCGTCACGCTGGCGGCACGTCGCCGGCACGTCACTGACGTGCCGCGCGCATGCGCCGGGCACATCCGCCGAGCCGAAGCAAGAAAGATCCGGCCGTGAGGAAGAGAAGACCTTTCCGGCCCGCTCCGGATGAGTAAATTCTTTTAAATTCCTATTTTAGGTCTCCCGCGGATCCGGACGGCTTCCATAGGCTTCAATAGAAGCCCGCGGGAGCCGTCCCCGCGGGAGACCCGCCCGAAAATGGAGCATGGTCCAGATTTTTTCATGCTCCATTTTTTTTAAAATCACTTTTATTGACCATCCGCGGGTATTTATCTACCTGCGGGTGGTAAATGCATCCCTATGGGGTGCGGATCCGCGGGCAGGAGAAGAGTTAAAATCTGCTGCGGATTTTAATTCTTCTTTTGCCCGTGGACATGAGCCCTTAATGTACAATGTATTCCAGCTATGGTATCCACTCACTTGTGTTATCATATGTGTGTGTGCTTGAGTCAGTTGTGTTCGGTTATCATAAATTGATGGATTTGCTATATACCATTCCAGAAATTTGGCAACAGTTCTGTAGAACAGATTGAACACTTGCGTTGTAAACATAGGATCCGTGTTCTTCAGAGCCATGAGGAGACTACAAAACAAAATGTTGTGAGTATCTTATGAATGCTAATGGCATAACCACCGTTATCTGTTCCATATTCCCACGTTAACATGAGCCAAACCTGCATGCTGCGTCAATGCAATAGGTTGTTCAAAATGCTGCCAAATTCCTATGGGGCCTCTGATCTCTGGAAGAAACCATATGAACTAGCAGTCTGTGCTTTCACTAATCACAGATATTTGGATACCACAGAGTCATGCAATGAATCAATATGCTTAATAATAGGCAATGGTGAATCATATCCATTTTTTTTTTCAAATGGACATGTATTGTGATGGTACTGTTTGTCAGAATACAATTAGGTAAAAAGTTATATAACGTAGGAGCTGTGTCATGATTTCAGTATGAGTATATTGACATGCAAGTGAATAATAGCAGTTTCCAATGGATTGTGTCTAATTTATTTATTTCTGACTTAACCCTTTCCAATCCACTGTCTGACATCTCCCTACATTCTGATTGAAGCTTGTATAGCATCAATGTCAGAAAACGTCCGACAGGGTATTCTTACTGTCTATTGCCAGCCACTCCGCTGTCGCAGCCTCTCTAGCGCACACATACTGGCTTTATCCAGCAGATGGAACTGTTGTATAACAGCAAAAAGAGAAAGCCTTTTAGGAAACCCTGAATCCAAAATCGGATTGGAAAGGGTTAATTTTTGTCTTTCTTTAAGACAGTAATTCTCACCAGAGGCCTCTCTTTCATTTTTAGCTCAGAGTTGTTGCGCCAGATGTGTCCTTTCTTCATGAAGATCTAGAAGATCTGTTTGACATGTTTAAGGTAAGGGCCAGGAACAGGGCAACAATCAGAAATGTCTGATAACTTCCAGTCTGACTGTGAGGTCATCACCCCCCTGTTATTTTATTGCTGCCAACTTCCCTGACATGGCTTTCACCCCAATGACAATGTACAGCCCCACTGTGCTGACAGGAGGATCAGAAGGTCACTTTAAGTGTCTAAGTTTCTTTGCTTTGTTGCAGAGAGAGCATTTCATCAGTCGTTACTGGGAAGGGATCTCTTCACTAGTGGAGCGCCATGACCCCCGCAGACCCTATGCAGAACATTACAAGATTGATAGTCGACAGTTTACTGCACTCTTCAAATTGTGCTCCCCTTGGCCCTGGGGATCTCATACAGAAGTTTTAGCAGAAAGAATGTTCCGTTTACTGGATGAAAATCAGGACCATCTGATTGAGTTCAAGTCTTTTGCGTGGTGTTTGGGTAACTTAATTTGTGTACATGATTACAATAAGGATTTATATAGTGTACTAGTACAGTTGTGTTAGACTAATACTTCAGTTCTATGAAAGACCAATTCTATACCTATATTTTTTCAGACATTATTTATCATGGTGAGATGAATGAAAAAATCAAGTTGTTGTATAGACTGCATATACCACCAGGTGAGATATCTGGATCATAAAAAGATTGATGTTGGCACATATACATGAAGATGGCCTTACCATCACATATTAAAAATGTGTCACTTTTGCTTGAAAAAAAAGTTAAATAATTTAGGAGGTATTACTCTTGGAATGATGAATTTCCTGGCCATAAATTGGTCATGATGAGGGCTGCATCTCCTGCCAGAAGTTTAAAAGTGATGAATGGGACAAGGTCTGTTCTTTAGCTGACCTTACAATACTAGACTTCCGTGTCACATAGTTAGCTAGGTATCCTGACCAGCTGCTTTTCCACTGTCATTCTGGCAGGAAATGTGACTGTGATCATCATTAGAGGTACACTTTAAGAAGACTATGCCCTTCTGTAAAGTTGTTTAGAGGCCCTGTCATGCCCTCATGTCAGCAGGGCCAACTGCATAGCTTTGCAGCCATGGCCCCACTGAGTCTTATCACAGATTTTCTTTTGTTCATACTCGCCCCTGTTTCCATGGACTAGCTTTCCTTAGATTTGGTTGCCAGCACTTGTAATGTGTCATATTGGGCGGTCCCCATCGCTCACTGTCAAAGCGTGACATCAGATTCGAATGACAGTGGTGGGAACTGCCTACTTGACCCATTCCAAGCGCCAGGAGCCAAATCTAATAAGAGCCTGAACTGGGTGAGTATAAACAAAAAAAGGCTCTGTGTGAGTAAGCAGGGCTGTGGCTGTAAAGCTATGCAGCCGGCCCATCTGACATGAGGACATGCCAGGTTCTTTTTAAAGCTCTCTGATTACTTCATAATGACAAATGTTTATGCATCAGCTAAGTGACGACCAATCTAAGCTATATTTACATCTTGCATGGGGTGCTGCCTTTGTATAGGGACATCAATGGGTTCTGTAATTTTTGTATTTGTTTGTTTGATGTGTCATGTTCTTTATATATCTATATCTGTCTTCCTTTCTGGTTTGGTCAAACTTGTCAATTTCCTTTCTGATAGCTCTTACAGAGAATGACCACAACTGTCAGTCTCCTCTCAAGGGGCCACTTTTATCCACTACCAGACCGCTGAAGCTTACAAAACCAAACAGTATGTGTTCACTTACTTTTCAGATTTGCAGTTTCTCCCTTTACTACACCTTTCCAGACAGATTAGCTTGAGAATCTTATAGTGTGAATTTTCACCTAAGATAATGTTCCATTATTTACTTAGAGATTGCCTAGGATATAGCAGAATTTTAGAAACAGCATGAAATGGTAAAAAAATTAATTCAAACCAGTGTTAATCACCTGTCTGATCCTCCCTGCATGGCTTTGCTTATATGACTGCAGTGGTGACATGTCTGTATATACCCATTACCACTGCAGCTAATCATAGGCCTCCGCAGTGTGTAACATCAGATCGCTGAGGTCAGTGATCTGCTACAGTAGTCATGTGTGTATACAGAAATTCATAACCACAGGTGCCTGCATAAAGCCTGGTGAGGACCGGAGGGACAGCGCTGAATGAATCGGATGGATTGGTACAGCTTATTTTGTTTTTGTTTTTTTTACCATTTCCTGCCCTCCTAAAATGTAACTTTGTCTCAGGCAGTGCTTTTAAATCCTTGGAGATGGAATATTCCCTGCTAGCCTGAGTGGCCTTAATTTACTACACATAATTTGTCACTTGCAGACTGTTCTTTTTTTCCAGTTGATTAGTTTCTGTAAAGGAACAACTGTCTTACTAGAAACCTGAAAAGGCAGGTAAATGTGAATTTAAACGTTATTTTATTTTCTGCACAGGTGGGGAAAAGGATTATCAAAAACAATTAAAACAAATGCTTAGAGACTTGGCAAGAGAGAAGGATAAAAGCACAGAAAAAGAACTACCCAAAATGACTCAGGTATAGTATCTCCTCTCCATTCCTGAAGCCTCTGACACTTGGGAGATCCAAGTGTGGGGGATCTTAGCTGACCATAAATATGAAAATTACCCCTCCTCACAATTCAGTCAGCGTTCCAATACTTTCAGTTTTCTGGATGATCCTTGCAAAAGAGGCTTAAAATGAAAATATATTTGCAACAGTGCACTTTTTCAATGGCAAATATTGTGGTAAAAGAACACTTTATAGACTTTTATATTGTCCTATATGCATTTTCGTCATACCAATTAGTACAATTAGTAAAGGCCCATTTAGACAACAATTATTGCTCAAAAGATATCTTTTGAGCGATAATCGTTGTTTGCATTACACTGCAAGATGATCGCTCAAACGTTGAGCAATCACCTTGCGCTCCAAGCGGGGGATGCAGAAAACAAGCGGGGCTGCTTGTCTTCTGCATCCAGCTGTTATACAGCCGAGCACTCTGAGCGGAGGATGCAGAAGACAAGTGGGGTGGGCATATATCTATTCCACAACACTTCTGCTCGATTCACAACCTGACTGTTATACAGCCGAGCACTCTGAGCGGAGGATGCAGAAGACAAGCGGGGTGGGCATATATCTATATTCCACAACACTTCTGCTCGATTCACAACCTGACTGTTATACAGCCGAGCGCATTGAGTGGGGTATGAAGAACACCGCTGGACTGTTCTGTTCTTCTCACCCCGCCTTTCTTCGAGGAATGGGATACAGCTGAAACAATACTATCTGCTGTATCCCACTGTGAATTCCTGATAAGGCTCATCATTGTCTTTAAGCACGCTGAAAGATCAGCAATCAGCAACTGGTTAACAAAAACTGCACAATGTCAGTGCAGTTACACCCAACAATTATCGCTCAAAAGACGGCTTTGGAGCAATAATCGTTGTGTCTAAATGCGCCTTAAGACAGACTATTTCTATTGGTCAGCACAGATTTGATGTGAGATATTCCTGCCACTGTTCCTGACTCCTAAAGTGAATTGGTAATCAGCGCACATGCTGTAGAGTCATCCCATTTAGATATATGAAATGGTTTTCAGCCATAGAAATTTCTGCATCAAATCTGGACTACATGTAAACCTACTCTACTCTCACACGGAGCAGCGTCTGCAAAATGCTGCCATTTTTATCAGCTTTTTGAATGCACTGTACAGCGTTCAACAGATCTTTTTATTGCACCCCATCATTGTGATAAGGTGCGTTAAAAAGTGAAAATAGAGTAGACAGGGATTGTGTACACCCACAGGGAGCCTATATGGCTCCTTTAGTATGGAACTATTGCCCATTTAGACTAACAGTCGTGTTAACGACTGCACGAGCCCTGACGTCACCCTTAGGTTGTCGGCGCTTGTGCAGTGCATTTAGACAGGCAGATCACAGCTATGTGACTCAGTGAGAAGTCGGCAATTCCACAATGATTTTCATTGTTGTTGAAAGTGAGTGACCAACAAACTGTAAACAAATGGTGCACAACGGATGTGCATGTAGATGTGACGATTATCGCACAAATTTGTTCGCTTGAATTAATTTTACGCGGTAATACAGTGTAAATGGCCCTTAAGTATGGGGATACTCTCTCCTCTTAAAGCAATGCTTCTACATATGGAGCCTGATGGGGCATGGTACTTTTTCTGAATCCAAAAAAAAAAAGCCTCAGTATGAAATGGCAGACATGTAGAAGTCTCATGGACCCCTATAGAAGCAATAATAGTAGCGGTATCCATTTATTACACCAGTGACAAGTTTCAAGCATAATGTGAACATATATCGAGAATATCTGAAATTCCTGTTTAACATTCTTTGTAAAACCTCTAAGAAATCTTCTGTTTCTATCATCAGAAGGAATTTATCCAGTTCTGCAAAACGCTGTACAGCTTATTTCACGAAGACCCAGAGGAAAACGATCTGTACCAAGCCATTGCCACAGTGACAACCCTTCTGCTTCAGATAGGAGAGGTTGGCCAACGCAGCAGTAGCATAAGCTCAGGTAGTGCGTCCGATGAGTTTGTAGATTCAGAAAATGGGGCCTGCTCGTCAGACCAAGATTGTGTTTTCTCTGAGACCACAAGTACCCCAACCCAGCCACTGCCTGAAACTGACTGGGTAGTTTCCCTGGAACACATATTGGCATCTCTCCTGACAGAGCAGTCACTGGTGAATTTCTTTGAGAAACCATGGGAGCTGAAGCCAAAGTTGGAAAGTGCTAAAATGAATCCTTACAGCCTCAAGACTAATGGAATTAGCCAGCAATCCCCCATTCTGTCTTGAACAGCTGTAAATATTGCTGTTGCCTGGATTTTAACATATGGCAGCTAGAGTGAAGGGAACAATTAGTTCACTGATAGTGTGAACATCACTGGTGGTCATATATAAATATATATATATATAATATTTATTGTCGCCAACCATTGGAAAGCACGAAGGACTTTCTTCCTATATATGAAGCTAAATGGGTCACTGAAGTAAGACGGAAACAACTTTGTGTTACCCTCGAGTTCTCTGGTTGATCATCAGAAGAAGAGACTAGTTCTGGAGTGCAGGGACACAAGAGTTGCAGCAGATAAGTGGCTACCACTGACATTTTGTATTCTTGACTTACCAAAGCACACTGGATGACTTCTCATTCTTCAGATGCATCACTTCTGTGAAGCCATCCTGAGGAGAGGAGATGCTTACACAGCTTCCAAAACTCATTTGTATCCAGTACTGGCATGCCAAACTGTTTTTGTTTCATCTTGTTCAGGGTTTATGTCATGTCTGAAGTTTTGTATATGTGAGTTTCAGTTAATTTTTTTCTGTTTGCACTAATGATGTTTCAATGCTGGAAATTGAAACTTTTATTCTGTTTGATTTTGCATTAGAATTGTTATGTCGTTGAGATGTCAGTTTGACTGATTTTTGTGCTTTTTGTCTTGGTTTGTGAAAAGCTGCACTTTTCAATAAAACTTTTTTTTTTTTACTACAATGACTTATTCTTAACATAAAGGTCATTTAAAACTGCTACCTCAGTGGTTGCTACACCAGGCAGTGAGTAACGTGAGGCTTCTAGAAGCTGAAACAGACCATCTTAAAGCTAAAGGCCCATTTAGACACAACGATTATCAAAAGATGTATTTTGAGCAATAATCGTTTTCATTTACAGCGCAAGATGATCGCTTAAACGTTGAGTGATCACCTGGCGCTCCGAGTGGAGGATGCAGAAGACAAGCGGGGCCGCTTGTCTTCTGCATCTGGCTGTTCCCCGCTCAGAGCGCCCGGCTGAGCTCTCTGAGCGGGGTGTGGAGAACAAAGCTGGACCGCTCTGTTCTTCATACCCGGCCTGTCATCAGGGAGCGGGATACAGCTAAAACAATAGTATCAGCTGTATCCCACTGTGAATCCCTGATAAGGCTCACTGTTGTCTTTCAGCCTGCTGAAAGACAACGATGAGCGATGGGGTAACGAAAACTGCACAATGTCAGTGCAGTTATAAGCAATGATTATCGCTCAAAAGATAACAATTACTGGTAAAATGAGAGCGTTACAGGAGTGTAACCAGCTGCAGGTAATAGTACTCTTATACCTCCTAAAAGTCTCATTGAAGTTGGAAGAAAAAATTGCTGAAAATGTCACATTTATTTGGGATTTAGAATTTGTCTAGTGGAAATAGATTTGGCACATAACTTAGTTGCCTTAATTGCATTTGATGACCTAACTAATTAATTTAATTTTAGTCTTTAAAAACCAGTAAGGGCTTCTGTCCACGGGCGTGATTTCGCCGACGAATCACGCCGTCTGAAGCTTTCCGCAGCGTTGCTATGGAAAGCGATGCCCTCCTGTCCTTCTCCGCTCGCGGCCGGCAATTCGCAGCATGCTGCAAATTGCCACGGTTCTCCACGGTCAGCCTATCTGTCAGATAGGCTCACAGCGGAGTTCTGTCTGCTGGCTCCTGCTCCCGGGGGGGATATTGCAACACCCAAATCATTTTGTTTTGTATTCGAGTAGTCATAACTTTAATTGTTTTCTAATGTAGCTGTATGAGACCTTGTATTTCCGGAACGATTTGTAGTTTTTATAAGAACTAGTTTTGGGGTATGTATAATGTATTCAATAACTTTTTTTTCCCCAGTCGTCTCCACGACAGCACCAATTGAGATTGCCTCCTCCTGATAGGACAGGAACATACTGAGAGGTTAAAAGCTCCCCCCCCTTCCCCACTTTCCTCAGTGTCTTCCTGTCCAGGATCTCTGAGAGGGGCTGGTGGAGAAGCCAGCCAGAGTCTACTCACGGGCGGATCGGAGGGCAGTGGGTCAGCCTGTCCTCCCTTCCAAGCCAGACGACTCCCGGGACGCCACATGGGGTGGTAGCCCCCGGGCCAGGTTCCTCCCGCGGCGGCCCATGGGGGGTACAAAGCGGGAGCCTTAGTCCCCCTCCTCCTCCTTGCATAGTTACAGCGCGGCGCTCCAGGAAGCCCTTTGACGGCTGGGGGCGTCGCGTCACATGTCCAGCGCGATGACATCATCGCGCTCGCATCAGGAGGGGGCGGGGCTTAGCGCAGGAGTGTGAAAATTCAAAATAAGGAACCTGAGAGAAGCCAGAAGGTGGACCAGCACTACAGGTCGCAAGGTGTCTGCAGCATCGGTATAGTAATGAGTGCTTCAGCACCAGAGACAGCTGAAACCTCAGCCACAGTGGCCGTAAGTAGCCAGTGCGGCAAAATCCAGTGTATTGTGTATGGAAAATTGCATATTTACCCGCAAAAAATGCTCTCTTTTGTCAGGGAGATAAAAAAGACGCCGACCCCAGAACAAAACTCAAAAAATGCGTGGAGTGCAGGACGAGACTGCCAGCTACGTACCTGAGGCCTCTATGCAAGGCGTGCGTAGCTAGGCTAGTCAAAGAGGAATCGGGGGGATTCATGGAGGACGTTAAAAAGCTGGTGAAAGAGGAGGTTCGATCAGCCCTAATGTCGCAGATAGCGCTGCCAGCTAAGCACCAGAAAAAGGCGTATGTTCCTGACGAGCCTTCCGACTCCGACAGTTCAATCGGGTCGGAGCAAGAGGAACCAGCGGCCGAGGGGTCCTCAGATGATGACTACAAAAAGTACCTATTTCATCAGGACGACTTAACGGAACTGATTGTCGGTCAGGGCTACACTAAAAATGGAAGAGCCCAGAGAACCACGCACCCTACAAGATGAGATATTCGGGGGACTAGGGGAGAGGCGTAAGCATACCTTCCCTGTCCACAAAAATATCACTAGAATTATCCAAAAAGAGTGGAAGAAACCCGACGCAGGTTCCTTCTCCGCTAGACGGGTAAAAAGAAGGTACCCATTCGAGGAGGAAGTTTGCGAAAGCTGGGAGGAGGTACCCAAGGTAGATGTCCCAGTGGGCAAAGTAGCTAGGAGGACGACCCTGCCCTTCGAGGACGCCGCACAATTAAAAGATCCCATGGATCGCAAAGCTGAAGGCCTCCTAAAAAAAATCATGGGAGGCAGCGGCAAACATACTCAGGCCAGGGATCGCAGCCACTTGCGTGGCGCGGACTCTGAGGGTATGGCTAGAACAGCTGGAGCTACATTTAACCAATAAGACGCCAAGGGAACAGATCCTAAACTCTCTCCCTATCCTGCGGATGGCAACAAACTTCCTAGCAGATGCCGCGGCCGAAACAGTCAAGCTCTCGGCGAAAGCTACAGCCCTGTCTAACTCAGCCAGAAGGGTGTTATGGCTGAAGTCGTGGTCAGGCGACCTAGCCTCTAAAAACAAGCTATGCGCCCTCCCGTTCTACGGTCAGTTTCTGTTCGGACTGAACTTAGACAAGATCCTGGAGAAGGCGGCCGACAGAAAGAGGGGATTCCCGGAAGAAAAGCCACAGAGAGGGAAGACCTTCTTCCGGGCCCCAGTGCAACAACCCGAGACCTACCGAGGCAAGGGCCAGATGGGACGCTGGAGTTACCCCAAGGGGGGCAGAGAAAGGAATATCCTCTTTAATCCCCACCAGGGGGAGCCAAAGCAGAGACCCTGACGCCATCCCTGTAGGGGCAAGGCTGGGGAGCTTTGTGGATCAATGGGCCGCGATTTGCGAAGGCACATGGATCCCAAAGATCTTACAGCAGGGATACCGGATAGAACTGGTGTCCCTCCCCAGAAGGAAATTCATTACCACGGGAGGCTCAGGGCAACAGTTACACCTACTAAGGCAAAGCGTTCGGGAGCTGCAACAACTAAACGCAATATCCCCCGTACCGCGAAACAAGGAAACCCAGGGCCATTATTCCAGGCTCTTCCTAGTAAGAAAACCCTGCGGGAAACAGCGGATGATAGTGAATCTGAAGCCTCTGAACGCCTGCGTCAAGTACAGGAAATTCAAAATGGAGTCCATCTCCTCAACAATAAAGTTGATTCCCAGAGGGGCCTACATGGCATCCATCGATCTAAAGGACGCTTATTTCCACGTGCCGATCCACGAGGGGTCCCAGAAATACCTAAGGTTCGCAGTGGATATGGGCAAAGGAATAGAGCACCATCAATTCAGATGCCTGCCTTTCGGGATCTCCTCAGCACCCAGAATTTTCACCAAAATTATGGCAGAGGTAGCCGCCTACCTGAGGAAGAAGTCGGTCCTAATAATACCCTACCTGGACGATATTTTGATAATAGCATAGTCCAGAGAACTCCTAATGAAACACCTGGAGATAGTGCTAGAACTTCTCCAGTCCCTAGGATGGATCATAAACTGGGAAAAATCCAGCTTAGACCCCGGCAGGGAAAAAACGTTTCTGGGCATAACACGCAACTCAGAATCTCAATGCTCCTGCCTGCCTGAGGAAAAAATACAAAAAATCCGACGGCTGGTCAAAACTTTCCTACAGAGACGATCCTGCACAATTCGGGAAGCCATGTCTCTCCTGGGAAGCCTGACGTCATGCATTCCAGGAGTAGCATGGGCCCAGGCTCACACCAGAGCTCTGCAAGCCTCAGTCCTATCCACGTGGGACAAAAAACGGTCCTCTCTAGGAACAAGAATGTACATTCCAAACATAGTGAAAACATCCCTGCGTTGGTGGACATCCCCAGCGAACCTGCGGAGAGGGGTCCACTGGATACAGAACCCGGACACGCACATCACAACGGATGCAAGTGCCTGGGGATGGGGAGCGCATGTGGGGGACCAGTTCCTTCAGGGCCCATGGCCACAAAGGATAAAAGACCAATCCTCAAACTACAGGGAACTACAGGCCGTATGGTGGGTCCTACAGCAGCTAGGAAACTCGCTACAGAGCCAGCATATAAGGATATTGTCGGACAATACCACCGCGGTCGCCCATATTCGGCACCAAGGGGGCACAAGGTCTCCCGCCCTGCAAATCATCGCGCAGGAAATTTTCCGCTGGGCAGAGGGCCGGATCCTTTCGATCACGGCAACACACTTGAAGGGGACACTAAACCAAAAAGCGGATTTTCTCAGCAGGAGGCAAATAGACCCAGGAGAGTGGTCTCTCTCCCAGGAAGCATTCAGAATCCTGACCAACCGGTGGGGGACCCCACAATTCGACCTATTCGCAACCAGGGAGAACGCCAAAGTAAGCAACTTCTTCTCCCTTCGGCCAGGAGATTGTCCTACAGCAATAGACGCCCTAGGCCAGGACTGGGGAGAGGGGCTGACGTACGCCTTTCCTCCGACACCGCTGATTCCCAGGGTCTTACAACATTTCAGAACCCAGGTATGCACACTAATCCTGGTGACCCCCTTCTGGCCCAAGAGAAGTTGGTTCGGTCCCCTGACAACATTGAGCGTCCAGGACCCAGTCATCTTTCCTACCTGGACAGATCTACTATCACAGGGGCCACTGAACCACCCAGGCATAGACCGGCTCCACTTAACAGCATGGCTCTTGAAGAATCCTCACTAACAGGGAAGGGGTTCTCAGAAAGAGTGGTCGAAACGTTAATGTCCAGCAGAAAAAAGACTACTCACCTTATCTACCAGAAGGTTTGGAGAAGGTTTTCCTCATGGAGACAGGGAAGGGATTCCCGGGATTCCATCCTGGATATCCCTCTGGTCTTAGAGTTCTTGCAGGAGGGTCTAGATATGGGCCTCTCTCCAAGTACCCTGAGAGTCCAGGTCGCAGCCCTTAGCGCTATATGCGACACAAGGTTCGCGGAGAACAGATGGGTCAGTAGGTTCCTGACAGCAGCAGCTAGACTGCGACCCAGGCCCATAAATGTTTTTCCAGACTGGAACCTTAATTGGGCCCTAAAAGCCATGACAGCAGAAGTATTACTGATAAAAATGCTTACGATCAAGACTATTTTCCTAGTAGCCATCACCTCCGCAAGGCGGGTTAGCGAGTTGCAGGCCCTGTCCATTTGCCACCCGTTCCAGGAAATCTCGGACACCAAATTAGTATTTAAAACGGACCCTGCCTTCATGCCGAAAGTAGTATCACATTTTCATAGGTCACAAGACATAATAATTCCCTCCTTCAGTAAGCCTAAAAACGAAGAAGAAAAAACCCTAAGCTGCCTGGACGTTAGGAGAGCAGTCCTAGGCTACATAGACGGGACAAGCCACTGGAGACGGGACGACAACCTGTTCGTCCAGTTCTGTGGCCCAAACAAAGGTAGCAAAGCAGCAAAAAGCTCCATAGCCAGGTGGATCCGCCTGGCCATCATAGAGTCCTATAAGGCCCTCGGGAAGGAAATCCCCTTAGCTCTTAAAGCCCACTCTACAAGGGCAGCAGTAGCATCCTCATGGGCCGAACATAGCTCAGCCTCGGTCGAGCAGATATGCAAAGCCGCAGTCTGGAAGAAGCCCCACACGTTCATTAAACACTATAGGGTAAAAGTGCAGCAGGACGAGTACATGGCCTTCGGCCGCAAAGTCCTCTCGGCAGCAATCCCACCCTAGGAAAAGACTTTAGTTGGTACATCTCAATTGATGCTGTCGTGGAGACGACTGGGGAAAAAATTGATTATACCTACCCGATAATCGGGTTTCCAGTAGTCTCCACGACAGCACCCGGACCTTCCCCCCCCCCAAGAACATAGAAAAGAAATTATAGAATATAATTTCCCAAAAAAAACCACCCCCGTTAGGGAAAAATTTAAAGGAGATGTCCCGCGCCGAAACGGGTTTTTTTTTTTTTAACCCCCCCCCCCCCCGTTCGGCGCGAGACAACCCCGATGCAGGGGTTAAAAAAACCACCCGCACAGCGCTTACCTGAATCCCGGCGGTCCGGCGTCTTCATACTCACCTGCTGAAGATGGCCGCCGGGATCCTCTGTCTTCATGGACCGCAGGGCTTCTGTGCGGTCCATTGCCGATTCCAGCCTCCTGATTGGCTGGAATCGGCACGTGACGGGGCGGAGCTACACGGAGCTACACGGAGCCCCATAGAGAAGAGGAGAAGACCCGGACTGCGCAAGCGCGGCTAATTTGGCCATCGGAGGGCGAAAATTAGTCGGCACCATGGAGACGAGGACGCCAGCAACGGAGCAGGTAAGTATAAAACTTTTGATAACTTCTGTATGGCTCATAATTAATGCACAATGTACATTACAAAGTGCATTATTATGGCCATACAGAAGTGTATAGACCCACTTGCTGCCTCGGGACATCTCCTTTAAGTTGAGCTCCTACCCCGGCAATTCATTAGAATCCACTGAGGAAAGTGGGGAAGGGGGGGAGCTTTTAACCTCTCAGTATGTTCCTGTCCTATCAGGAGGAGGCAATCTCAATTGGTGCTGTCGTGGAGACTCCTGGAAACCCGATTATCGGGTAGGTATAATCTATTTTTTTTGCTGGGGAAAAAAATTTCACTATTCTGTTTTTTGGCTTGTATTTTTATGGCGTTCAACATGTGGTATAAATACTACAATATTCTGTGGGTCGTCATGATTAAGACAACACCACATTTATGTAGGTTTTATTCAGTTTTACTACTTTTGAGCAATTTAAACTTTTTTGTTTCCGAAGATGTTTTTATGTTACCACATTCAAAGACACGAGCATTTTTATCTTTTTCGTCAACAGCTGTATACAGACTTGTTATTTAGTGGGACTTGTAGTTTTCATTGGTACCACTTCTGGTATGACTTTTTTTTATTTTTATTCCTGTTTTGGGGAAGTTAGATGAACAGAAAATGGCTGATTTGGCATTATTGTTTTTTAACAATTTATTGTGGATAAATGTAATATTTTATAATACAGGATAAGGATGTAGTGATACAAATTATGTTTGGCTTCGTTTTTTAACTTTTTTCAACATTTAAAGCCTTTTTTTAAGAAGAAAAACTTTAAATAGTTTTACTAAAAAAATTTTTTGATGTTGCAGTCAGCAATGACTAGCATCTTTGGATGGTTTAAACGGTAGATAGCAGTGCTTAGATGAGCAAGTCCTCATCTTTTCACTCCTTTTCTAGAGGCAAAAGCTTACCCCCATGTGTGTAAATACAGATGCAGCAAAGTTTAACATGTCTTAATACGTGAGAACAACTTTTTGTGCCACAGTTTACCCTTTTCAATAACTTTACAACGGCTTTTCTTGTGTTCAGAAAATAACCGACTGGCGATAGATTTTTCTGCGATGCGAGAGTGAGTGAAAACGCATGATAATGAAACCAATGATTTTCAATGGTTTCATACTCGTTTGCAACACTTTCACTTAAGCCTTGCAGCGCCAAGAAAAATCAGCACTGTCTGAAGTCTTTTTTTTTTTGTAGGAAGAGTGGTATTTTTCAATGGTACCATTTAATTTACCACGTAAAGTAGATTTTAAATAGAAAAAAAAAAGCACAATTCTGCCATCTGTGTAGGCAGGCCTTGTTTTCATGATGTATACTCTGGGTCAGAATCATCACAAGGATACCAAATTTATGTAATTTTTTGCAGTACAGCCTTCTTTTATCACTTTCTCCTTTCGTCAGTTTCGCCGATTTTTCTTGTCAGAATTCTGCCTCGTTTCACCGCTGGCCCACGCGACCTTGCTGCTGACATCTGTGTCATTCATGGATTGTGCCAATCACAGCCATTCAGGAATATCCAGCGCTGACTGTGATTGGCTAAGCAGGCTGTCACTCAGACAACTTAGCCAATCAAAGCAATCTCTTGCTGGAGGCGGGGGATTTCAATCCCCCATCACTAGCAAGATGCTCTGCCAGCTTAACAAGCCTGCACGGAGAGTGGTTTCCGGGATACCGACAGCACCCTTGAGGTGAGTATATTAATTTTGTTATTTCTCTCAGGCAGTGTAGCTAGGGCTGAATGGGAGTGTTGTACAGCGTTTAGTGCTGTGCTGAAAGCTGTACAAAAATGTGGTTTGATGGGGTTTTTTTAAAAATGTCTACAACGAATTAATTAGATTTACATTCATTCCTCTGGAACTAATTGCCTCTAGTTTTGTTGGTTTCAAGTTTAGCCAATTGCTTTCGGACAGATTACCAACAAAACTAGAGGTTTGACTGTACTAATTTAAATTTTTTTGCGTCCTCCATCTTCCGATAGCCAGAACTTGTTCTAATTACTCTATTCATACAGAGGGCGTCATCAGCTGCCACTTGGGTCTGCCAAAGATTATATTCCCAACTGGCATTCTGTTATCCTGTTCCCATAACAGAACAGGACAAAGGAGTGGGTGCTGTCAGGCACCCCTGTAAAGTATAGGAGAGGTTTTTAGCAGCTCACTTTGTAAATAAAAAGGTAGTTACAATTTCATTACCTCTACTTACAAAGTGAGCTACTAAAAACCTATGTTCCCCTAAGAGGTTTGCCTATTTTTAATTTTTGGCCCTTATGCCCTGCAGTGATAGAACCTGAGCTATAGCCTCGAAGTAAAACGAAGTTCACGTTTTAAACTAATGTCCTTGTCCTGCATAACAAACAGCGCTAGTCCTAAACATAAGGTGTAACTGTAGCGTCTTGTATCAGCAAGTATCAAGCGTGATATCTGGTCCAGTTTCACTGGCCGATACTGCGCTCATGCGTGTGCAGAAAGCCTAACTATCTTACTGTAAAGCAAGAGCACACAATGTGTGCCCCCCATCCCCAACTTACAGGCCAGGCATACCAGTCTGTGGCTGGAGGCTGCTACTTGTATTTTCCATGAGAGTGTGTGGAGTAAGGCAGAAGAATATGCAACTGCATATTGTCAGGAAAAAAAATTAAATTGGGTAGAGTCACTGTGTTATAGGAGAAGTGACATGGGTCTTTCAGCGGCTCCCAACCTACAAGGAAGAGCGCTATAAGTATGCCATATATACGCATCCTATCTCCAGAGCTAAAGGAGGGGACTCCCTATAAGTGGAAGCAGCACTTGCTGATATAGCAAAATTTCATCCAATACTGATAAATATGCTGCAGCAAAAGCAGTTGTAAGGCCAAAGTTCTGAGCACAGTTGTATCCAGTTTAACTTTTAGCACATATTTAAACATACAGTTTTTACCTGTGATTGCGATGTGTTGCAAGCGATGCATTACATTGTCACACACTTCAAAATCTGTTTTAATAGGGAAAAACTAAAATTGCACCAGTTGCATGAAAATTTACAGTTTTTCTATCTTGGACTGAGAGAAAAATTGCCATGTGTATAAAACATAGAAAATAAGTAATTTTATTAGGAGAGTTCCAGCCCTAGCAGTCTCAGAGGGTACTACCCCTTTAAAGTTTAAGGCTGCTTTCTCAGCTGTGAGGGAAAAAAAAAATAAAAATCACACAAGATTTGTGATGAGATGCACATCTTGCACTAATATGAACCCTATTAAATACACAGGTTGTCATGGATTTATTTGGGGTCTATGGCGTTAGGGGGCTTACTCTTTCTGCTGTTATACAACGGTGTTATATGCTGGCTAAAGCCAGTACTGCATGAGGTGACACGTTGGATAGGCTCCAACAGCAGAGAGGCTGGCAATATGCAGTAAGAGAACCCTGACGGATGTCTTCCAACATCAGAGCTGTACAGCCTTAAATCATAATGTCTTCAGAGGTCACAGTGGATTGGAAAGGGTTAAGGTCTTCTTACATCCGGTTCTGCGTGTGCTTCTGTCATCAATGTCCATTATCACGTGATTTCAGGTGGATGCAGGTGACATCTTGGGTGTTCAATGGAGGGTGCAGGGGTGTGGTGAGCCACGTGTCATCAAATGGCACCTGAGGGTTACATGCGAGCAAACTAAAATGTGCCCCGGGGTTCTGTCCGTGCATTTTTATCAAAGCGCCATATTCTGATAATGGTTGGCAGACAGGATGTGGCTAGTACCGTGTTTCCCCGATAGTAAGACACCCCCGATTGTAAGACGTATCGGGGGTGTCAGGGGGGGGGTCGGTCAATATAAGCCGTACCCCGAAAGTAAGACATACCGTAGTGGAGAAAAAAAAAAAAATCATTACTCACCTCCCCCGGCGTTCTGTCGCGCTCCGGCAGGATGTCACTCGCTCCTCGTCCCCGGCGCAGCATTGCTTTCTGAATGCGAGGCTTGAAATCCCCGCCTCCAGAAAGCTAATACACACGCCGTCAGCCAGTTACAGCCATTCAATGACAGCATTGAGTGGCTGTGATTGGCTGAAGGCGCACGTGGCTTCAGCCAATCACAGCCATTCAATGATGTCATTGAATAGTGTGATTGGCTGAAGCCACGTGCGCCTTCAGCCAATCACAGCCATTCAATGCTGTCATTGAATGGCTGTAACTGGCTGACGGCGTGTGTATTAGCTTTCTGGAGGCGGGGATTTCAAGCCCCGCATTCAGAAAGCAATGCTGCGCCGGGGACGAGGAGCGAGCGACATCCTGCCGGAGCGCGACAGAACGCCGGGGGAGGTGAGTAATGATTTTTTTTTATTATAAGACATACCCCGAAAGTAAGACATAGTGGGGCTTTTGGGGATAAAAAGAAAGTAAGACACTGTCTTACTTTCGGGGAAACACGGTACATTCTGTTTTGCTGGCTCAGTAAAATAGACATTTCACTTTATATAAATTCTCCATTAGTGTCCCATCCATTCCCCCAATCTCATGAAAAATCGCAACATGTCTTATCTTTAGAACACCTCACTCATTGTTTTCAATGGGGCCAGAAAATGCATGGCGTTCCAAGTGCATGGGACACAATGTAACTTATTTACAAAAATATCTAACAAGAAAAAAACAAAACTAAGACCCACTACCCACATCAACCTAAACTGTCACCATATCTGCCATGTACAAGCATAACCTACAGCTTTCATGAAGAGTTTCGGATAATTTTGCCTCTGCCGCATCTGAACGCCTTCACACAGCAGGCTGTCCTGTTGCTTCTGCCAGCACAGCACCTCCCTCTATGTACACAGTAAATCAGAATGTTGAGAAGGTTTTTCAGTGATGGGAGCTTTGTGTCCCTCTTCTGTAAGTTGTCCCCACTCACACAAAGCTCCCATCAATGAAAAACTAAACCCCTATTTACAAGATAAAAGAAGTACTTTTCCTAAGCCAACCTTTTACGCACGGAAGATGTAGCTTGCTGTATTTACCGCCCATGGGCATTGACCAAACAAGGCGCTTTGTTTTTTTTAAATACTTAGCACAACGGTCAGATACATAAGACAAATGCAGACTGGTGTACGGTTCAGATCTTGTTTTTATTTCAACAAAGAGAGATTAATTTTCATCCACATTAACTGTCTGGAGACCTGAAAAACAAAAGAACGGATAAAAACAAAATTACCTTCTAAAACCTTAAAAAAAAAAAAAAATGCATATTAAGAATTCTTAAGTACCTATGCATTTGCCATTTTCATACTACAGGTACGAGGTAGGGCTTGGCAATGAATTTGCGTTTTAATTGAGCTTACCAGAATTGTGAAAGCAATGTTAGCCATGCGAGTGTGGATGGGATTAAAGGGGTATTCCAGGCAGTGCCCACTGCTCCAACCTTGGTGTAGTGGCTGGCCCAGCTCTCATTGAAGTCAGTGGGGGCTATGACTGCAATTACAAGCGGCTCTGACAGCAGGCGCTGCTTGGAAAACCACTTTAACATTGGACTGAGAGAAAGCCGCAGGATAAAATCCCAAGCTGGAGGAGGCGGCCAGGAAAAGAGTAACAGAGTGCTTTATGGTGATGAGTCAGGGGAACAAAGCTAGAATCTAGCAGAGAGCTGGCTGGTCAAGCCTCAACCAATCAGCACTAGCCTTGTATACTGCATTGTTTCACAGTATACAGTAGCAGAGTATTGTGGCTGTGAAAGGGTGCAGTGTACATACATATGAGGGAGCCTGTGCTAACAAAAGTCTGGATCGTATGTTGGCCTGTCCTGTACATATAGTGGCTGCAGTACATGGGAAGTGGGGGAGAGAAGAGTGGAACCCTATGTGTATATAACTTTGATGGTCATACCCTATTTTTTTCCATACACACAACTTGCTAATTGGTGGGGGTCAAAATGCTAGGATTCCCACCAATCCCAAGAATGGCGCTTTGTAATGCCAGGAAGCAAGGGCAGTGGTGGTCACATGCACTGCCACTCTGTTCGTATCAATAGAACCACTAGATATAAAAACAAAAATTCGAGCCCTTAGCCATCTCGTTAAAATGAATGTGCAATTGCCACTACCCTCACTTTAGAAGATAGCAGAGCCAGCCTCATTCTTGGGATTAGTGGGTGGACAGAGCAGTTCTACCCTGTCCTATGAATAGGGAATAACCGCTCTAAGGAATTTGCGACACAATTCCCTTATGTGTAAAAGAAAGCAAAAAACGTATTTGTTTAGGCAGGGATCACACCAATGCTAGTTCTGTTTGAACGGAGCAGTACTAGGAATATAACCAAGTGGTTGCATCCAGCACATGTTGGTCAGGAACAATGCCCAACAAACCCTCTGTACTGCTGTGCCTCTGATGCCAATGTAAAGAAAGCCTTAGCTTGATAAGCAAGATGAAGGGGAAAAAAATTTGATTCTGAATTTGGCTGATACCTACTGTTGTGCACTAGTGGCAAACCCACAATAGAAAATTCCTGGCCTAAGGCTACACCTAAAATTCAAAATCCAAAAAAGTCAAACTTCTAAAGTCTAGGTGCAGCCCTAACCCAATACATGGAAGCGCACACTTGCATACAGATCAGAGGGCTGGATTGTAGTCACGTTCTCCGATTACAAGGGTCATGAGAAGGCAAACATGGCTCACTAAAGAAACGCCATCATGTTCTCATTAAATGATAGAGTACCTTTGTATGTTGTAACTGGCACATATGTGACCAATGTGTACAGTTTGTTGGGAGAATCCTCATCCTCGTTGCGCTTCCTGGACAAGCGAACACGAATTCTGTAAGGTACATTCCTAGATACAAGAAAATGTATATATTCACTACAAATGAAACTTACATATTCCAAGGATTACATGGGAGCATGCAGTGTTGGGCGAGCCGATGCTGCCGATAAGTCAGGGTGCATTCACACAGGTGTATACATATTTCGGTCCATGACTACGCAGCGTATTCACGGGCCGATATACGCAACCTAGCATTTTCCTGCCCATGGACAATCTTTTTACACACACAACTATGCAGCATATTTGAGCGCGTGAAATCCCACCTGACTTCGTGCATAAATATGCAGGTTTATTGCATATTTTTTAATTCCCACTGATTGCAATGGGTTATTATGATGTGTACTACACACCAAGATAGCACATCTCCACCCACTCTTTAAAAACAGGCCAACACAATGTAAATGAGTCACAAATTTTCTGTCCAAATACATGTGCAGCACTTTTTTTTCCTCTCTTAAACACCAGAAAATTGGCATCACCCTGTGGAAGAAAGAGAACCTGTGCAGGAATGCGGGAGCACCGATCTGTAAATGTATACAACCAGGCTCACTTGTTAGAGGCAGTGACAGGTAAGTAACTGCTGAGCTGCGATAACCCGCTCCTCTCCCACAGAAGTCTCTCCCCCCTTTTTTATTTTTTTTTAATTCTGAAAGTTGTTTCTGTCTGTGAGGGCGCCTGTACACATTAACAAACGCAATCCTATGCAGACGGCCGCGCAAAATCTTGCACGGTGTGAGCCCCACACAGGAATGTCACACCTGCCGCCGGCTCCGGTCTGCGCATGCGCTGGCTGCCCGGCAAGCCAGCACATCAAACAGCCGGAGCCGCAGGTGAATACGCGCTGCTCTCTGCAGGCGCTCGGGTCAGGTCCCACGGCGAGAATCCTCGCCACTTGATCTGACCCGCCCGTCGGCAGGCGGCCTTATACAGAGAAAGATACACAGTACTGGCACATGGAGAGGTATCGCCACGTGGTAACTCCGTATGTTTTGTGCTAACAAACTGTATATGATAGAAAGATTTTTAGCTTAGTGAAGACTAGCGTATATACAAAGAAAACAATGCAGGCAATAGAAGCTTTTTCAACCATGAAAACCGCACATAAAAAAACAAAATACCCGATTTTTTCTTTTAACTGGTACATGTATTTTTTTTTTTTTTGCTTAAAGAAGCACCTCTGGGTAGCCTCTTTAATTTACAAAAAAATTTGTAGCCCTTCTATAGAAAAGCCTAAAAAAATGGCAAGAAAGCAAGAGGGGTAAAAAAAAATTTTAAAAATCACATGACAAGTTCATAGGATTTTTCACACTTCCCTGTTAATCTACAGCAATGTCCAAATCTGCAGATCTAGAAGCCCATAGGGATGCATTAGCATTCGCAGCGCAATTTAGAGCACGGTTTATGCACACTGAGCACATCTGCCGGACAGAAGAAAGAAGATCCGGCCACGACCGAGGAGAGCCTCGCAGTATTTAGACATGTGAGTAAGTGTCATTTTAGGCCTCATGTCTGCGGGCACGGGTGGAAACCATGCATGCCCGTGGAATGAAGTCTTAGAAAGGTGTTCCAGTCAGAAGCATGCATCACTTATCCACTGGAGGTAGGGCTCTGATAGCTGCCTGAAGACATGTTCCAGGATCTCAAGTAATTTCCTTTGATCACAGTTGTCCTGCTCTCTTCAAACCAATCCTTCCTTACAGACTGTACTTTAGGGAGCAGCCAACATACTCCCAATAAATCAGCACGTTTACCTCCCCGCCATAGGTACACCACAGAAGGATTAGTGCACGTCAGTCATGTGATGTTGGCTTACTGGATAAAGCAGTTTTAATACATGGCACTTTTGAAACTTAAAATAAATCACTACTCAAATGCATAAAGAAAACGCTCTCATAGACTAATGGGAGCTGCACCCGCAATTACCAGCGCCAGCCATTACATGCGTTGGCGCAATCTGCTTCTGCACTGTACCTATGTATTTGGCCGATGACAGCAGGCACCAGAACAGCTGATCTATTGTCGGTAACACAAGCCAATCAACTTGATGATCGATCCTAAGAATAGTTCATCAATAAAAATGAGCTGGAAAACCCCTTTTACATCACACTCTGGATCTCAATGAACCTCAGCACCTCCAGACTATTTACACGTGCTCAGTGTGAAATTGCTCTCTTCTGTGGAGCGAACGGGGCACCAATGGTGGACCTGCCAATTCTGGTGTTCTATGGCAATTGCCAGTCCAGTTGTGCTGGGCTGTGAGCACAGGTCAAGCCTCAGAGCCCGCCAAAAGTCATTTTGTAGGGCTCTCGCCATGCTCCTCCTCACACAACGGAGCAGATACTGTCCTTGTTGCCCTTCTACAACTCTGTTAGCTCTCATCGTGTTCCGGTATCTGTTCTGTGCTCTTGAGACTGTGCAGGAAAACACAGCAAACCTTCTTGTGATTGTACAGATGGATGTGTTCTGGAAAAGCAGGACTACCTGTACAACCCGACTGAGGGTGCCTTCACACTTTGTGTGATGCGCTTTTAACATTAGAATGTCCTATTGACATTCACATTAAAAAAACAAAGCGATATCGCGATCGCTAGTGTGAAGGCACCCTGAGCTGCAGGTATCGACTCATGCTAGCAGAAGTGCTAAGGACAAAACTGGAGAACAACCAGGAAGGATGAGAGGGATTGTCTGTGGCCTCCACCTGCAAAACTATCAAGCGATGTCTTGTTGTTGCCTCTCCAGCACACTTGTCACTTTCATTTACAGCATAGCAATTGATCCCCAATCACTTCTGCACTGGACAGATGGTTATCCCAGAAGTTTCAGTGACTTGGAGATATACCATGGTGCTTAAGTGTTCCTTTAATTTTTTTTTGAACAGTGCTTTTTCTGCTCTGTACTGTGATAGTTAAACTATGCTCTTCCCTGAAACCCAAGCTACAGTAACAACCAGAATACAAAGGAGGGTTAGGTTCTGGTGACAGCAGAAGCCTTTTTGATGTGAACAGAGCCTTAGAAAATTACAAGAAAATAACCCGAGTGTTACAGCCTGAAAGGTTTCTCCATGGAAATGTATCAGCATAATGTGATTAAGACCTAGAGCCCCTCAATTTTAGGATATAAATCCTTACACCCTGTTATGACGCATTTCTAACACAAGTCTGAGATGAGGAAGCAGCCTGAAGTCAGATTCACGGCAGCGCTGGGATCAAAGAGGCCTAACAGGACCTGAAACCTGACAGTGTCTTGCTGGCGCAGTAACCACGGATGTATGTGAAAAGGTAAGCTAATGTCTTCTGCAGATGCTAAAACACATTCATCTATCCTAGAAGCCCTTTGTGTTGTGGTGGCAAACCTGGAAGCCGATCCCCACGCTGGGCACATGCCGATACATCATGGCAAGTTGCTATATTCCATTCTGCACGTAAAGCCTCACCTGATGCCTTTGGCCCACACAGCTTTGTTCAGCCTTGTGTCGATACGTACGTCAGGGGTACGCATCTCTTTCATTGCAAATTTACGGATTTCCTTAAGAGCACGGGGGGCACGCTTTTTGAAGCCACTGCAAAAGAAACAAAAGCTTAAGTCAGAGAATAGATGTACACAAATCATACTTCTGAGAGGCCAAAATAGTTGGATGTGCTGGGAAGCATGGAAAAAAGATACAATGTATTTACCGATGCAGCCGACCACGGCCAGCTACATCCAGATCCTACACCTAATTAAATGGGTTGTACCAAAACTGATTGGTGGGGTCTCCCCACTGATCCCGACAATGGAGGTCAGATATCCCCTTCACATCACGGAGCTGTTGCACTCACCTGCAGTGATGAGAACACTGAACAATTGCTCGGTTATCTCCGACAGCTCCATTGAAGATGAATGAAGCAGCACTGCACACGAGCGACATCTGCTCCATTTAATCTCCACATCACTATAGGGGTGCAGAGAGCCCACAGCAGCGAGGAGACCTCATCACTCAGACTTATCACCTACCCTGTGGAGTGATTTTGGTACAACCCCTTTAAACGACTTTCTAATCTCTGGGTGTAGAAATTACCAAACTATACGAAAAAGAGAATTTCCACCAGTGACACAAAAGGCCGTATACTAGACCAGTCAGTGATGGCTATTGTATCCCACATATTGCTGTGGACATTTTTTGCAAACAAACAGTAATGGCAGCCGTGGCGGATGTCACTTTTTAATAAGTGGTGGCAAACCTGTCCCTGTTCTAATCTCAGCATCTGCATTCTACCTGCTTCACCACCGGTGACTGAGAAGGGAGTCCCAACAACCAACATGTCACATTATAGTTGGCGTGATTAACCAGAAGATTCCCAGTGCTAGGGCCCATTCACACCAACGGATTAGAATGGCGCATTGCGTGTGTATGATACGCGGTACGTTGATCTTTGTATGCCGCACTCACACTAGCAGGTTTTCTTTCCGTATATTATGTGTGTTAATAAAGAATGCAGCATGTTCTATTTTACCGTGTATTACATGTGATCGAGCCATATTGTTCTGTCTGGGTGCGTATAAACCGCTGGACAGTCACAATTACGTTATGTGAGGCGTTTATACGCACCTTCACTAAGCGACAGAGCGGGAGAACGTAAACAGCAAGACTGCGCATGACAGCGTATGCGAGATAGTCATGTGCGGTGACACACCGGCTCACAATGTGGTAAACCGCTGGTAATACGTGTAAATGAGCCCTAACGGTCACCACACTATGACCGCAGCGCTGGCTTTTCGTATTTGACCTTATTATTCTTTAAACAGAAATCACCATTCAGGGGCCTAAAATATTCATCGGAACACAAGAATTCAAGACGTTCTCCAAGATGTAACAGCAATCAGATCGGAGACAGGAAGTATGTGAACCCCACCAGCCCCAGCCTGCAATGTGGTTTAACTTTGAGATCCCCATAACACTAGACTGATGGAGCCTGCACTGAACCCGCGGACGGCCCCTCGCTGTGACGAGTAGACCCCATAAGTACAGTATGTCACCGTGAGCGAGGGGCTCCGGCAGACACGGCGTCTGCATCTCACACAGGTGGTTTGGGGTAACTATAAGGGCTCATGTCCACGGGCAAAATGTGATTTAAAATCCGCAGCGGATCTCCCGCGCGCGGATCCGCACCCCATAGGGATGCATTGACCACCCGCGGGTAGATAAATACCCGCGGATCGTCAATAAAAGGCATTTTAAAAAAAATGGAGCATGAAAAAATCTGGACCATGCTCCATTTTCGTGCGGGTCTCCCGCGGGGACGGCTCCCGCGGGCTTCTATTGAAGCCTATGGAAGCCGTCCGGATCCGCGGAAGACCTAAAATAGGAATTAAAAGCATTTACTCACCCGCAGCGGACCGCGAAGCTCTGCTCTTCCTCACGGCCGCATCTCCCTTGCTTCGGCTCGGCGGATGTGCCCGGCGCATGCGCGCGGCACGTCGACGACGTGCCGGCGACGTGCCGCCGGCGTCAGGAATTCATCCGCCGGCCGAAAATGAAGATCCGGCCGTGAGGAACAGCTGACCTTCGCCGCCCGCTACGGAAAGGTAAATGCTTTTAAATTTCTATTTTCAGCGCTCATGTCCGCGGGGCAGGAGGGACCCGCTGCAGATTCTACATGTAGAATCTGCAGCGGATCTGATTTTCCCCGTGGACATGAGGCCTTAGGGTTCTCACGCGGGCATCACCTCCGGCACGCTGCGGGCATATTTCCAGCACGCCGCAGGATGCCATGCATTGCGTACAAATCCCCTTACACTAGCTTGGCACGTATAATGCATGCACCATGGCGCATGTCACGGGTTTTCCCGCGATGCGTGCGAGGCGCTGTTGAAACTCACGTAAAGTCAATGTGCGCAAAACCCACAAGCGTAATACGCTGTAAACCCTGCTCTAGTTCTGCCCGCTGTACCAACTGCCACGGGCGGCCATGCTGCGGCTCAACACAAAATACACATGCAAAACAAACTGCGGCATGTCCGGCCTGACAAGTACTCTGCTCGCACAATAGTGCATGGCGATGAGCGGCAGGATTATCATGGCAGACGGCGTGGGTTCATCTCACGGTTTGCACACCACCAGATAGGCCGGCCTCACACAAGCGCAGTAGTGGTAAGCCCTGCCAGCACCGCTGCAGCTCTGCTACATCCCCCAGAGCACTCACATCCCGTGGATCCGCTTGTGGATGTTGATGGTGTACTCCCGGGTCACCACCTCGTTGATGGCGGAGCGCCCCTTCTTCTTCTCGCCTCCTTTCTTTGCAGGCGCCATCCCTGTGGAGACAAGCAGCGGATCAGAGAGAACAGCGGCGGACACAACTATTGATAATACACAGCCGTCCACTACACCGGCACCAGCCGCTAATACAGCGCCGGGCTACACGAGGACGCGGCGCCGCACCGACCCCGGGCTGCGGAGGGCTCAGGAGAGGCGGATGATGACGGATAGAGATGAGCGGCTGCTCGGGGCTGTACTCACTCGTCCAGGGACAATGTCGGAAAGGAAGTAGAAGGGGATTGTGGGAGAAGTGTAAACGCCAGCACGTAAGGTCACTTCCGGGTCAGCTGTGTGGGCATGCGCAGTACGTAGTTCGGGCACGGCTGTGCGAAAGTGCTGGCTGGAGTCTGACAGTTTGAGTTCTACATCAGAATCCATTATAGCAGTGCGGTTGTTGGGGCTGAATGTTCCGCAGGAGGGCGCAGTCTGCACCGCTGTTAGTCCGTCCTGTGTGAACGGTCCCGGAAAGCAGTATCTTCCACATCAGGATCCACACGGGCTCCTGCAGACTGGCGGATATTTGCTGTGGAATCCGTGGTTGTCGGCCGCAGCTGATACCACCCATTACTTCCTATGGAGATCCGCTGCTCGCCGCCCACCAGCGGGAATCAATTGAGATTTCTGTTTGCAGAGGCAAAAAAATCTCATCCCGCTCCATCTTCATGCGGGTTCCGCACAGACGGCTTCCATTAAGGCCTCATGTCCACGGGGAAAATCAGATCCGCTGCAGATTCTCCATGTAGAATCTGCAGCGGGTCCCTCCTGCCCCGCGGACATGAGCGCCGAAAATAGCAATTTAAAAACATTTACCTATCCGGCGCGGGCGGGGAATGTCAGCTGTTCCTCACGGCCGGATCTTCATTTTCGGCCGGCGGATGAATTCCTGACGCCGGCGGCACGTCGCCGGCACATCGTCGACGTGCCGCGCGCATGCGCCGGGCACATCCGCCGAGCCGAAGCAAGGAAGATGCGGCCGTGAGGAACAGCTGACATTCCCCGCCCGCGCCGGATAGGTAAATACTTTAAATTCCTATTTTAGGTCTCCCGCGGATCCGGACGGCTTCCATAGGCTTCAATAGAAGCCCGCGGGAGCCGTCCCCGCGGGAGACCCGCACGAAAATGGAGCATGGTCCAGATTTTTTCATGCTCCATTTTTTTTAAATCCCTTTTATTGACGATCCGCGGGTATTTATCTACCCGCGGGTGGTCAATGCATCCCTATGGGATGCGGATCCGCATGCGGGAGATCCGCTGCGGATCTTAAATCATATTTTGCCCGTGGACATGAGCCCTAAAGTCAACGAAAGCCGTCCAACTCGCAGCCCGTCTGCAGTGACATTGTGGACAGGTCACAGATTCCGCCCCATCGCCTAGTGATGGCGTGAGAAAAACCAATCTGTACTGCGCATGTATGACGGCGAGCCACCGGGTCCATCCGCAGTACAGAAAAGACGCCTACTGACAGATACATGCGGACGCCGCTGCAGCCCATGGCCGCCTGCACACAGCTGGGTTTGCACTGCAGAGTCTGGAGCGGGCGAATACTGTCCACAGCGTGCGATGTAAAAGTCCTTTTTCCCCACACGAGCGGAAATCAAGTGCGATTTTCCACTTGCGGAGGAAAAATCGTAGTATGCTCTTATCTTCGTGCAGTATTCTCACAGACGGCTTGCATTGAAGTCAATGGAGTCACCCGACCCGCGGCCCTTCATTGTGTAAAGGTCGTGGTACCAACGTCATCGCCTGGTGACGGCGCGGAAGAATCTGTACTTCACATGTCCAACGGCTTGCCAGCCAGACCATCCGCCCAACAGAAATAGCAGAGTAATTACAGGTGTGCGGGGTCATCGGCCGGGCACAGGGTCGGATACCGCTGCCGGGTCACTGGTCAGGCACAGGGTCGGATACCGCTGCGGGGTCACTGGTCAGGCACAGGGTCGGATACCGCTGCGGGGTCATTGGCCGGGCACAGGGTCGGATACCGCTGCGGGGTCACTGGTCAGGTACAGGGTCGGATACCGCTGCGGGGTCACTGGTCAGGCACAGGGTCGGATACCGTTGCAGGGTCATTGGCCGGGCACAGGGTCGGATACCGCTGCTGGGTCATTAGCCGGGCACAGGGTCGGATACCGCTGCGGGGTCACTGGTCAGGCACAGGGTCGGATACCACTGCGGGCTCCTGCAGCCGGCTTTATATAATTGTTGGTGTGGAGTTTACTGCAAGTTGTGGTGCAGAACGTGGAACATTCCGCCCGTGTGAAAGCTTCCGTAGTGTATGTTCACACCTAGCAGGAATGTGCAGTGGAAAATTGTGCGCCAAATTCTGTAGCTGATTTCAGCCTGCTGCTCCTCTCACCTCACTGCAGCCGCCCTCACCCTGCAACCGCTAGTAAATCCTGATCTGCGGTCAAGTGATGCGCTCACTTCCATGGTGCTTAGTTGCGGTTGCCAGGTAAGGGGCTGCTGATTACAAGGTGAGAGGAGCACAAGGCTGAAATGAGCTGCAGATATCACCAAGGAAATTTCCGCAATGGATAATCTGCAGCATTTCTCCGGGACTCCAGGCAGGCTGCCGGGCACTTGTCAAGGGATTGAAATACCCTCCTCCCAGCAAGAGATTGCTCTGATGGCTGTGATTGGTGCATTGAGCGCCGGCTCTGATTGGCGGAGCCGGCGCTCAATGCACCAATCACAGCCATTCAATGTATGACTGTGATTGGTGCATCCACTGCTGGCTGTTATTGGCTGAGCCTGCTGAAACTCAGCGGGCTCAGCCAATCAGAGCTATCTCTTGCTGGAGGCGGGCTCTTTAAACTCCGTTACTAGCAAAAGATGCTCTGTTGGCGATGACAAGTACCAGGAGCTCTGGAGAACAGCGGCAGGGACCTCAACGGCGGCAGCTAGGTGAGTATTCAAGTGTCTACTGTATGTGACACCCACCCACTGTCACCTCTGTTTGCAGTGGCATCATGAACAACAAGACTGGACTGCTATGGAGTGGAATTATGTTGTCTTCAATGACAAATCTAGGCTTAGTTTGGGCACCGACAACAGTCATGTTCCTTTGCTATGGAGTGGCACACTGCCCCCACTGCTGGTGTGATGGTCTTGGGTCCATTGCATACAACAGTCGGCCCCCCTATTAGTGGTACGAGGGACAATGACAGCTCAGTGATATGTTCAGGACATCCTGCAGCCACATGTGTTCCTCTCATGGCGGCTTCTAAGAGGCATTTTCCAGCAGTATAATGCTCGGCCGCAAACAGCAAGGGGGTCACAGGAATGTCTTCACAACATTGTCACACTTCTGTGACCAACCTGATCACCATATTTAACCTCAATAGAACATGTATGGGACAGTCTGGGATGCCAACAGCAACATCCTACGAGTTTGCACGATCTAGAGGCTCAGTTACAGCAAATGAGGACTTATACGTCACAGGATACCATACAGAACTTGTATGCATCCATGTTCGCCCATATCACATCTTGTATGCAAGCTAGAGGCGGCCGAACAGGGTGCTAGCACCTCCATGCCCGCCCATCTCACATCTTGTATCAAAGCTAGAGGCAGTAAAACAGGGTCCTAGAGCCTCCATGTCTGACCGTATCACATCTTGTATCCAAGCTAGAGGCGGTACAACAGGATACTAGAGCATCCATGCCCCCCATATCACATCTTGTATCCAAGCTAGATGCGGTACAACAGGGTACTAGAGCCTCCATGCCTGCCCGTATCACATCTTGTATCCAAGCTAGAGGTGGTACAACGGGGTACTAGAGTCTCCAACTGTTCCGTTTTCTGCAATAAATGATCCTTTTGCTCTGATATTGTAATCACTTATCTCAATGTTACAATCACACAGAGAAAGTTTCATTCGATTCAGACAACTTTTAGGTGCTTGATTTTTTTTTACAATGAGTGTATTTTGAAATCCACTCAAAGCTGCTGTTTAGTCGGTGTCTCAAAAAATTGACATATTTTCAGTTGTGCGTAATAGAGTGCTTTAGAATGTTTGGTGTTTCATTTCCTTGTCTCATTAAGGCCCAATGCACACGGGAGGGCTTTTTCTCTAGAATTCACGGCGGGCGTCGTGCCGCAGATTCCGCAGCAATGTCTGTCCATAGCATGCAATGTAAAATGATTCTTCCACGCACACTCAGACGAGCTGCATAGAGCCGCCAACCCATGGCAATTTGGCAATGTCACTTTTGAAAACGCTGCTAATCCGCGTCATCGACGGCACGGCATTCTCTGCACTACACATGTGCGCTGGCCAGCACATCCATAGCACACAGAAGACCAATCCGGACAGGTATGTGGAGGGTCACCAGCCGGCACAGGGTCTGATTCCGCTGTGGGATCCGACCCAGCCTTGTGCATTCGGCCTTAGGGGCATTTCACACTAGCATTTTTGCTTTCCGTCTAGCTGTTCTTTTGTGAACAGCTAGACAGAAAGCAAATTAATTCATGAATGGGTGAGTGCTGCCTCAGCTATTGAATGACAACACTCACCCATTCATGAATTCATGAATGGGTGAGTGCTGCCTCTGATTGGCTGAGCGCAGGGACCAATCAGAGGCAGCTCTCAGCTGTCATTCATTAGCTGAGAGCTGCCTCTGATTGGTCACAGTGCTCAGCCAATCAGAGGCAGCCCAATTCATTTAAATCCCCGCCTGCTGAATACTACTGAGAGTAGTGCAGGGAGTGGAACCGGCTGGATGCGGCTGAGCCTCGGCAGCTGAAGAAAGGTGAGTATTCTTTTTTTTTTATTTTAATCACCATTTTTTCTTGTTTTTCAGGAAAGGGCTTATATTTAAAGCCCTTCCCTGAAAAACAATTGCAGGATGTTGGCAGCTGGATCCACTACAGCAGCTATCATCTGTGACAGCTGTGGTAGGGAATTCTTTATTCCCCGCAGGGATGAAGAATTCCTTTGCTGCATCTGCCACAGGTGCAGCAGGAAATTCTCTTTCCTCGTAGGGATTAAAGGGGTTCTGACATGAATAATTTTTTTATGCTTTAGCAGCCATTGTCCCCTGGTGTGCCTAATGGACCCAGGGAACCCAGGGTTTAATGGCTGCTAAAGCATAAAAATATAACACTTACCTTGTCTTCTGTTGTTGTTGACATCGGGGGGTCAGCTCCCGGCAGGCAGTCTTCTTCCTCCAGCAGCCGCGCCGCTCCGGGATCGCGCGCATGCGCAGTAGAGAGGTGCCCTCTGACAGGAGTCAGGACGGGCTGCGTCTCCACTGCGCATGCGCAGCACTCCGGAGTTCAGCCGGACGGACGGGCCGCCCACAGCAAGCACTGCTTGTGACGTGCTTGCTGTGAGCGGTCCGTCCGTTGACCTCGGAAGTGCCTGACGGACGGAGCAGAGCCAGGAAGCGGTCTTTTTGACCGCTCCTGCTCTGCTTTAAAGGCACAGAAGATGATGCCGGCTGGAGGGGACATGCCTGGCGATCGGGCCAGGCCAGGCAAGGTGAGTACAATTTTTTTTTCTTCATGTCAGAACCCCTTTAAGGAAACATCAGCATGCAGTAGATATGTTCTTTATCCCTGTGGGGACATGTCAGCGGTGGACAGTTGAGTATTTTTTTTTCTTTTACACTAAAATTCTTGTTTTTCAGGGAAGAGCTTATGTGTAAAGCTCTTCCCTGAAAAACAATTCAGGGGTGCCGGCAGACCATTGTCTTCAATGGAGCCACCGGCAGCAGCCGCGGCTCCATTGATGGCAATGCAGGGCCCGGCATTCACGAGTGTTTTTGCATGTACATGGGTGCGCAGTTATGTACGCACAAAATACGCTCGTGTGAAGCCACCCTTAGGGCTCACTCATGCAAGCATATTTGTACTGAGTATTAAGCCCATATTTTTTATGGGTGTAATACATAGTGCTAAACCCCCATTGATTTGTGTTGGGCCATACAGAGCTGCGTTTTTTATGCACGTGAAAATATACTAAAGGTCAAAGATCAAGATTAATTAATGCAAATCATGATCCGGTTGTACCCAGAGTTAATTTCACAATGGAAAACCTTTTTATCCAACTACTTGTCCAGTGTCACACAAAGCTCAACAAAGAGGTCTTTACAGTCGTTTGTCACAGTCATTAGACACAGATCCCTGCAGTTACCATGACACACCTGAACTATCACTGCTGTTAAATATTGGTTCAGCTCGATCACCCATGTGTAAAGGGAACCTGTCAGCCTAAACGTGGGTGCTGTCCAAACTGCATGCTGCAGGTTATAGGAGCTGAGCAGATTGATACATAGTTTTATGGGGAAAGACTCAGTAGAACTTGTATCTTATTCACGTAAATCTCTGCTCATACTGAGCTTAGAGGTCCAGTAGGCGGTCTTATCTGGGATTGACAGTTATTTGTGTATGACTGTGCATAACAGCTGACCCGGATAGGTCAAAGTCAATGGAGTGTGGTACCACAGGAATAGTTAGTATAAGATAGTGGTGGCAAATATATGGCATGTGTGCCAGAGGGGACACTCAAACCCCTGTCGGTAGGCACATGTGCCGCTTGTTACTAGTACTACTAGAATAAGGTCACCAGACGTCCTGGTTTAGACAGGACAGTACCGCTTCGGGACCCCATGTCCCCAAGGTCCCTAAGCGAGACAACCCTTTGTCTCGCTTTTGGGATGTCAGGTCACCATGAAGGTGATTACCAGCCCGGGTGCCGCAGCTGTCCGGCTGGTAATCACTCAGTGTTACTGCTACGGGTGCATAGACAGACGGCAGTGTGTGCAGCTGGGTTCCTCCTCCCCTGACCTCTCTTCCTTGGTTCCGCAGGAGGAGAGGAGAAGTAAGGAGGAATCACATCTTGTATCCAAGCTAGAGGTGATACAACAGGGTACTAGAGCCTACATGCCCGCCCGTATCACATTTTGTATTCAAGCTAGAGGCGGTACAACAGGGTACTAGAGCCTCCATGCCTGCCTCTATCACATCTTGTATCCAAGCTAGAGATGGTACAATAGGGTACTAGAGCCTCCATGCCCTACCGTATCACAAAATGTGATTGTTCCCAGCAAGAGAAACCACGTAATCTTGTAGATATGATACCTTTTAATGGCTAACAAAAATACATGATGTAATAGCGAGCTTCCAAACCAACGCAGGGTTCTTCTTCAGGCTTAAATGGAATAGATCTGAAGAGGCATGGATATTTATACACAGTTATGACACACATACTTATGACAAGGCACAGATATGGATGTGATTGGTTTGCACTTAAAAGGAATTCTGCAACAGCAAACAAACTTTTTTGTCTTGGCACTGATAGCGGAGTGAAAGTTTTATGGTCCATAAAGGTATAATGAAAACAAAGATCTGGTACCGTGTTAGCCAGTAGAGCAAAATGTGATTGTTCCCAGCAAGAGAAGCCAAGTAATCTTGTAGATATACCTTTTAATGGCTAACAAAAATACATGATGTAATAATAGCGAGCTTCCGAACCAACGCAGGGTTCTTCTTCAGGCTTATCTATATAATATATATGTGTGTGTTTTGAGCAAAGATATTAATCATGGCGTGTATAAGAAATATATTTTTTGTGTATTCAGATACAAATTTAGTGTTCATCTCTCTGGTATGCTTCTCCTAATTCTTATAGCTTCATACAGTTTGTACCTGTTGGTTATCTTCTATGGACTTCAATAAACTTTATTGAGTTGAAAAGAAATATATGCAATACAACTAGTCTAAATGTTATGATGTGTTGTCTTGTCTGTGCTGACGTCTGGGAAGAGTTAGAATTGGGAAGTGACAAATTTCTTTTGTAAATGTTGTCATGGTAACACATTGCAAATTACACCAACGCCACCATATGACTCAATGCAGAACACCTTCCTCCTTGTCTGCTAACTAGTGTGTGCGCAGCCACATAATGTCTGGAAAGTTTTCTGCAGACCCTGCTTCTTCCTTATTACGTTCATTAACTATGTGAGATTTCATGCAATACCCGCAGCATGAGAATAAAAGAGGAAAAACTGTTACATAAGTGCGTATTTTATATTTGAATTTGAAAAGCACCAACTGCTAACAGCTCTGGTCAGGAGCTCCACTTGCCCTAAGGCTAACTTCACATGGACCAGCGCGATATCGGGTTGTGAATCCCGCCCCCTATTGCGCTCGCCATCCATATGAAATCCCTGTGGATGCGAGGTGTTTTCATGACATCACAGGATGCAGGTATCCTCCGGCGTGAATGTCAGCCGCGGCAGGGATCGCAGAGTTTTTCCAATTGTTTTTAATGGGAGATCTCACATCGCGTGCACCTAGCTTGTAGTGCGATGCTGCCGCCAGCCCCATTGCAAGCAATGGGCACTGCCATGCGAGAGCACACAGCAAGATAGAACATGCTACGATTTGTTTGTTTCTTATGGAGTCCGCATCAAAATCTTCTTACAAAAGAAATGTCCCATTCATTTTAACGGGAATCCATGCCATTGTCTGCAGCACAAATTTTTTCTGTGTGCAGACTTGGAATCCTATGTGTAGCAAAAGAAGAAGTGACAAGTCACTTCTTGACATGGGGAAAAATAAGTTTAGAACCCAATGACGTCAATGCTATCTCTTATTAATAGCAAAAGTAATGGGAACAAGAGCCCACCAGTGGAGTGGAATCAGATGATGCCACTCACAATCCAGGATAGCCTTTAAATGTTGCTCCTGTGTCCAGAGGGAATTAGTTGCCTTATCATCCAGACCTCGATTGGGAGCTGCCACTGAAATACCCCAGGGGTAAGAAGGAGAAAGGAAAAGCAAGAGTGTAAAGGGCACTCAGGATGAAAGGAACTGTTAGACAAGATAGGTCACAATGGAAAATTACTGACAAGTGGGGGGTATTCTCACCGGAATGCAAGTCTAACCCCCTCTTGGATGCAGGTCAGACTTTAACCACATCCAAAATCTCAAGGCAGAAGGGAAAGTTGTCGGAAATCCCACCAAGCGTTACACATATAGATGGAATTTTTATTAGCAGCTGCATACAGCTCAACGCATTTCAAGGGCTTAATCTAGTGCCCCCTTCATCAGAAGAAATCAAAAACACATATATGTTTCATTTATGCATAAGACATACTTATAAACAGCTGAAATGTAAATCATCCACAGCAGCCTAGGACAAAACTGGAAATGCCCGAGGCTGTAAAGAGCATCATGGGAACACTGATGCATACCAACACAGAGCGAATGTAGAGACCATAAAACTTTCACATTTTTATCAGTGGACTAATTAAGTATTTACTCATCCTGTTCTGGTATTGTTTGAAGTGCAAATTAATCACACCAAGTCTGTGCTTTTTTTATATGTATGTTTATAAATATGTATGCTTCTTCGGATCTATTCCATTAAGCCTGAGGAAGAACCCTGAGTAGGTTTGAAAGCTCGCTATAACATCATGTGTTTTTGTTAGCCTTTAAAAGGCATTATATCTACAAGATTACTCCTTGAGGAAGCTTTAGCGAATTGCACCTCAGGGCGCAGGTTATAAAGTTGGCACTATTCTTATACTCATGTTCTTATTATTGTCCTGTACATGTGAATATATAGTATTCAATATGCTTGTTGCATTATAGTCATCAATGGTAATATGATTGTGATAGCATTGGATATCTTTTGCATAGACATTTCTCTATTAACATATATGCCTATATGCCTTCCTTTTTTGATACATCATTTCTTTTTTTTGTTTGGGAACTTATATCTTCTGTTATGCAATATTTTAATATAATTTTATTTAATAAAATGTAATTCCTTTTATTGAGGCTTTTGCGTGATGACCTCTTTTTTGCCTATCCATTATGCAGCTGAGTGTGTGTTTATGGTTGCATGATATGCAACTTTCATTTTCTGTATCTCAGACCAAAGTTTTGTGTATTATTAGTGTAAAATGAAGAGACATCCATGGTTTTTCATTTCATAGTGAGTTCCTAGGTCACATCCTGAAGATAGGAAATTAAATGGCTAGATTCATGGAGGTAGCATAGGATATCAAACACAAATTTTTGGAGATGATTGTCCACATATGCGGAACCCGCAGCGGAATCCGACCATGCCTGCGGCCAAGGATGCTGTGTACCTGTTTCGGGTCTTCTGCATACCTGTGCATGTCTTCTGTTTTCTCCCCTCCGGATGCGTGCGAAAGCGCCATCCAACACACCTTCGCACATGCGCAGTGGAGTTTCTTTTTTAAACTCCTGCTTTCCCATGGTATCCGTAGCCTGCCCGCAATTTCAATTGCAGACAGGCCGCAGATCGGACATGCGGGACCTGCAGTAAAATGGAGCATGCTGCGATTTATTTTCTAGATCAAAATGTCAGATCCGGCGTCTCTGGGGGTTTCCGTGCCTGCACTACCGGTCCTAGTACCCGGGCTGTGGGGGTGCAGCACAGGGGAGCCCTGGTCTTTGTGACCTCTCCTGGCCCCCGTGCCCGGGTACGCCGGACCTGGGCGTGTGCTCCTGTGTACAGGGGACGTGCGCCTAGTTAGTCGGGTTGCTGGGGACGTGGCGGGCGCCGTCCCGCACCACGTTCCTGTGGCCATGACTCCTGGGCGTGTCTGCCTGTCTTTAGCAGGCACCAGGGGCTGTTTCTTCCAGCGTCTGGGTTTTGGCTCCTGCTGCCGTCAGGCTCCCCGCCCCAATCAGCTGCTGGGGCGGGAGTTTTGACAGCATTTAAACGTCTCCGTTCCTGTCAGTAGTTGCCAGTGTCTTTGGTCTCCAGCTAGACCCGCGTTCCTTTGTATTGATTTCCTGCTTTGACTTACCTGCTCTGGACTTGACTTTGACTTTGCCTTTGCCAGACCCCTTGTACCACATTCTCTCCCATTGCCGACCTGGATTGCCTGAACTGCCTTTGTGTGTGTTTTTTTCCTTTTTTTTTCTGTAAATCTGACTCTGTCCCACATCCCTAGGGAGTCTAGGACTGTTGCCCAGTTGTCGCTCTAGGGCTTAGCCTAGGGGGGCAAGTAGGTAGGGACAGGGGTTGCAGGAAGTTTTCAGGGACTGCCAGTTACCTGGACCCCAGTTCCCTGTTACAAAAGTTCCGCAAATTAAATCTGCATGCTTTAATTGTGTGCGGATGGCCCATGCTTCCATATGGGCGGCTTGATTTGTGGTTTATCTACGCGGATCACCCATACGGATTCCGCAAATCAAATCCGCCTGTGGACATTGGCCTAAGTAAATCCATTCCTGCTTTGATAGGTTGGTCCAGTGGTTTACCGAGTCATTCAGGGATTTTAGGAAGAAAATGAAAGTATGGACCTGATGATTAATGTTTCTTACCTTCTGCCATATTCTAACAGTTTGTCCAATTCTTTGGAGAATATGCTCCTTGGCCTCTCTGGCAGTGGTCTACAGTAATGAAGGTCCAATAAAATCCTATAGAACTCCTCAGGTTAGTTTATGGAGTCCATAACCACTACTTTTACCTCTCTGTCTGCATTTTTGATTACAGCATGTCTTTGAGCATAAGTTTAGTTCTTTTTCTGGCAATGCAATTTATTGTTGTTTTCTAGACATTCTAAAATGTCTTAAAATTTGGACCTTTACCCTACAAAGAATTGAAAGAAGAGGGAGGTCTAAGGTTACACGGATCTGAAAATAAAAAAAATGGTTAAATCGTCTATATTGGTATGGTAAAGTGGATCCATAGGGTCCATAGAATTCCATACTTTAGGCATATTAATATTGGATGATCCATGTTTTTGTTGTAATTTTCTCAGAGTAAAATGACATTTTTAAAGCTTCACTGAACAAAGTTATTAGGATCAACAAATAATATATTGTTCGTACAAATTTTGCACACTTCATACGCAGTGCCAATGTTTCATGTAAATAAGCCCAGAGGTAAATATAATTCTTTTGTTTGACTTCCAACTATTCTTTGGAGGAGATATAAAAACAGCAGTTCTGCAATTGATTTGCCTTATTTTAATGTTGTTAATTGCAAGGTATAAATTACGTTTTATGTTAATCCACAGGTTGATAGGTATATGTGGAGTCCAGATATATACCGTATTTTTATATTTTACTGCCTTTACGCAAAAAAGCATTTTTCATAGAGAATTTTTTTGGACCACAAAAAAGCCATAGCTTTTTTTTCTGTTGACAAAGCTTCATGAGGCTTTTGTGGAACACATTATATTGTCATGCGCAACTGTGCGCCCAAAAAACACATACCATGCTCTCAGCCATTGAAATGACCAATTAGTTTAATGAGCAACTGTGCGCCCAAAAAACACGTACCATGCTCTCAGCCATTGAAATGACCAATTAGTTTAATGAGTTCAAGATGTGGTATTTCCTTGTGCAATATCGCAGGAAAATAGAGTATGCTGCATATACGCATGACCAAATTGAGCACGCCAAATATGCGCATGTGAACGAAACCATTGAAATCAGTTTTGCACATTGCTTGTGCAAATTTTGTCGTGCGCAAATACGCACACATAAGTTTGTATGCATCACGCCTAAAGCTGGTTCTACATAAGACTGAATTACAGAATGTATTTATTTTTCCCTCTTGGCTTCTAAATGTTGGTTTATCATTTGGAAAAAAATACAAAATTTTGAAATCCGTTGCTTTTTACTTGTAATCAGAGTATGTGACTACAAAAGTTAGCGAGAACCACAAAATTGGTATTTAGGCCCTGATAAATAAAAATACAGAATTGAAGGGAGGTGTAACTTTTTTCCCAATATATATATATATATATATATATATATATATATATATATATATATATATATATAAGGTGAAAGCCCTCACTGACTGACTGATTCGCCACTAATTCTCTAACCTCCCGATGTCGTACAAACATGAAATTTGGGATGATGATTCATTAGGTCCTAAATAGGAAAATTTAATGGGTCACAACTCGATTACTCAATGCTAATTGTAAATGTAAGAGTAGCCCCATATTTTGTAACTTCCCGATGTCGTACAAGCCTGAAATTTGGCACGACCATTCTTTAGGTCCTAAATAGGAAAAGTAAAGGGGTCACAACTATAGATGAGCGAGTATACTCGCTAAAGGCAATTGCTCGAGCGAGCATTGCCTTTAGCGAGTATCTCCCCCACTCGAGACCGCAGGTTCGGGTGCCGGCAGCGGGCACGGAGCTGCGGGGGAGAGCGGGGCGGAATGGAGGGGAGATCTCTCTCCCCCCCCTGCTCCCTCCTGCTGACAGCCGCTACTCACCGCTCCCCCGCACCGGCACCCGAACCTGCAGTCTCGAGCGGGGGAGATACTCGCTAAAGGCAAAGCTCGCTCGAGCAATTGCCTTTAGCGTGTATACTCGCTCATCTCTAGTCACAACTCGATTATTCAATGCTAATTGCAAAAGTAAGTGCATCCCTATGTAATGTAACTTCCCGGTGTCATGCAAATGTGAAATGTGGCAGAGCATTCTCTAAGTCCTAAATAGGATAAGTAAAGGGGTCACTAGTCGATTATGCAATGCTAAGTGCAAAAGTAAGTGCACCCCTATATAATGTGACTTCCTGATGTCGTACAAGCGTGAAATTTGGCATGACAATCTAACTGACCTCTATGCACATATACTGTGGAGAATCTACCTCACTTCTATGTGTATATACTGTAAACAATCTAACTGACCTTTGTGTGCATATACTGAAAGGCTGTAAAGTACATAAGGAAGTGGCTATTGACTGCTAACGCCCTATTTACACGCAACAATTATCGCTCAAAAGTTGTCCAAACAACGGCTTTTGAGCGATAGGCGTTGCGTGTAAATGCGCGCCCATCGTGCACTTACCGTATACTAATCGTTCATCACTTACTTCAAGTCAGCATAAAATCTTTTGTCCCTGATAACAGGGACAGCATGCTGTGTTCTCCGTGGGCAGCAATGATAGCATTGTATGCAGCAGGCAGCCCATGGCGGAATGAAGCATATGTATTTAAAGAACAGACCACCCGCTGTTCTCTAAATACATGAAAATGAAACTAGTTAGCTACTAATGGGCTAATTAGCTAATTAGTAAATGATAGCTCAAAACTGTCAGTTTCTGACAAATTTTGAGCAATCATCTTTGAGTGTAAATGGGGCTTAAGAAGGGGCTGCAACCTCCAGTCTGGGGTTAAATTTAAATAAAAAAGGGGTGTTACCTTTAGAGGAAAAAGTGAGAAGAGTAGGAGGGCTGGCACATTCTGCAGAGGGACATTGGTACATGCAGTCTGAGGAGAATCTAGTGTTACTCGATGTGTCTACATATTTTATTCCTCGATTCCTCTAAAGTAGCCATGACTTCAATTTTCTGTGCGAATAATAGGTAAACCCCTGTACCAAATTAACTCGGATGAAGCCGTAAATATTGTATATTTGTGAAAATTTGACTCTGTGATGGCTGTAAATATTATGCATAGCAATGATTTTCAAGCATTTTTAGCCTGAGATCCATAGTGAATTCTAACAAATTAATTATTAAATGATATCTAATACAGACAAAATTCACTTAAAGATATTTGGTGCAAAATGCAGTTTATCAGTGCTAACAATTTTACAAAGTGCCTGTTATATAATTCTGACTCAAAAGCTAAATGTCAATAATATGGATCTTAGGGCTTACACAGACAAACATATGCGCACATACGCTCGCTGCAACTGAGTATATTTGCACATGAACATGGTAAAAGTCTTCTTCGATGTGGCTGTTCAAACCCCGCACTATTACGTGCGCAAAAAAAACTGAAAGAAAGAGCAGTACCTATCTTTTCTCAAGTGTAGCAATTGCATGTAAGAAACACGCCGTGAGGATGAATCCCTCAATCAATTACTTCTCTCTAGCACATTTTACGTGCGTGATTATCACTCCTGCTAAAAGCTCCGCAAACACAGTCGTCTGTTTAAGCCCTCAGGCTCCTATGCATATGCATATTTGCGCACACCCGAGCGTCGCATCTTTGTGGAATGAGTTATGCTTTTTGGCGCATGCATTGGTGTATTTTACTGTACTTTTTGCGCCCGTAAAGCATGTTCATTTGTGCACGGCAAACAGAGATGTGAAATGGCTAATTAGTCTAATGAGTTCCAGATGTGTTCTTTTTGCTGTGCAATTACGCAGAGTTTCATGCATCTCCTAGCGTATTTTGTGTGCATTTGAGGCATCCCAAGTGAGTTACATAGGGGCTTTGGGTGTGCAAATGTGCAGGAAAACAGAACATGCTGCATTTTTTTGCGACCAAAATGTGCAGGAAAAATACGTGCATGTGAACGAAGCCTTTGAAATCAATCGGCTATAAACTCTGCATATTGCACACATTAATTTTGAGCGCGCAAATACACCCGTGTGAAGGGGCCTTTAGTCTGGTTTTAACTTGTTCTAATTCTGGTGCCGAGTTGCAATTATACTACAAAATTCATGATACTAGTTCTAACATATATAGTATCAAGTTGCAGATTACAGGTTATAGATCATTTTTAGGACCTAATTTAGGCTAACTTCACACGGGTGAGCGCGATATGGGACCATGAATCCTGCGATCCTCTCTAGCAGCTGTCAGTCGCAAGACTGAATTGATGCAAGACTGTTTTGCCATGTAAAATGCTTGCATGCACAGGGATCTCACATGGCGAGCGCGATAAGGGGGCTGGATTCACGGCCCCATATCGTGCTTGCCAGTGTAAAGTTAGTCTTAACTCTATCAAGCCTTTTTTTCTAGTCTATAGACGTCACTAATGCACATTTTCATGTCTAGTAGTTATCTCTCCATGTCGTCAAGTTTGGTAGTACCCTGATATTCTAGTATGACATAAATCCTATCTTGCATCTTGTTGGAAAGTAATCTGCAACTGCTCTGATACATGAAATGATCTTTGGACTACAGGTATTCCACCTCTGTGAAGAAGCATTGTTGATGGATATTACACCCAAAATACAGGGTTTCACTGGAAATGTAATCTAAATAAACTTTCCAATGTATATTTGAACTGTTCAATCCCTCCTAACTTCCCACTTGCAGATTATGATTTTGGTTGATTCATACAAGGAGTTACCCTATTTAAAATGTATGTCTAGATATAGCTCTTCTAAGTGTAATTTCTTGGAAAATAACTTGCATACTTCCTTTTTGAGGCACATACTCATTCATGATATACAGTATAAACAATAATAGGGTGATCATGTGTCAATGTTTAACAATAACTTTTTTCTATTCTATAAATAATAAGGTTACGTTATATTTGAAAGCAAAAAGTGCCAAAAAAAGTTCACTAGTGGTTTCATGACTTCATTTCCCTCTGTTGATGATTACATTTCTATTTAGTTTTAATAATAAATTAAATATCCATTTAAAGTATCTGCCCAGGACTTGGAGGCAGACTTTTCCTCTTCCGATCTCTCAGAATCCATAAAAAACTTAAAAGTGGGCAAGAGCCTGGGCCCTGATGGCTTCACAACTACATTTTATAAATTGGTTAGGGAGGAGATCTCCCCTCTGGTGCTGAGGGCGTTTAACGCGGTGGAGCATGGGTGCCCATTCCCAGCCCAGGCTCTTATGGCTCATATCTCAGTCATCCCTAAACCGGGCAAAGACGCCTCGGTGTGCGGCAACTATAGGCCAATTTTCCTTCTCAACATAGACACCAAATTATTTGTAAAGCTGATTGCGTCGCGCCTACAAGCCATCATAGCACGCTTGATCCACAGGGAGCAGGTGGGCTTTGTTCCAGGTAGAGAAGCTAGGGATAACACAATTAAATCCCTGTCTCTAATAGCCAGAGATAAACATTCCAACAGCCCCCTGTGTCTCTTGGCGGTTGACACAGAGAAGGCGTTTGACAGGGTCAGTTGGAACTTTCTGTCTGCCACCCTGGTCAAGATTGGCATCGGCCAACGAATGCATGAGCAGAACATGTCTCTGTATCATGGCCCCTCTGCCAGAATCAGTGTCAATGGGGTCCTGTCAGACGCCTTCCAAATTCAGAACGGGACCAGACAGGGATGTCCTCTGTCTCCGTTCCTATATGTCCTCACTATGGAGGCACTGGCAAATGCGATCCGCTAAAACAGCTCTATCTCGGGATTTCGCATTGGGGACATGGAACAAAATATTGGCTCTCTTTGCAGATGATCTGCTCTTTTATCCATCTAACCCACGCATCGGACTCCCAGCGGTACATCAAGAATTTAAACGTTTCAGTAGAATTAGTAACTATAAGGTAAATGCCCAAAAATCAGAAATACTAAATGTCTCATTGCCGCAGGTCGAGGCGTCACAACTAGAGGCCCAGTTCTCCTACCGCTGGAGACACTCAGCAATAAAATACTTGGGCATACAACTACCCGCAGACATCTCCCAGGCGTTTAAATTAAACTTTATAGCATTCGCCAGTTAGTTAGAGAGAGAGCTCAACAAATGGAGGTCCCTACTCCTCTATTGGGGTGGGAGGATCAATGCCTTCAAAATGGATTTTCTACCCAGATTCCTCTACCTTTGTCAGACGATCTCACTAAAGCTCATACTTTAGTATGGAAAGGGAGGAAACCTTGACTGCGTTTTTCCATTCTCACGAAAGCCAGGAGGGAGGGGGGGGGGGTTGGGCTTACCCAACCTGTCCCTCTATTACAAAGCCAGCATCGCCAACTGTATGTTGGATTTTCTTAAGAGGGAGAGCTCGAAACTGTGGATGGAGGCAGAACACGCGATGGTGCCAGGGTCCCTACGAGGAGCAATCTGGATTCCACCCAGGTTCATAGGCTCTATCCCCAACATCTCCCCTTTCCTTAAACAACTCCTTCGTGCCTGGGCAGAGTTTGCGCCGGCCAGTGGCCTGGTGTCAGTACCCAGACCCCTCAACCCCCTGGTCTCTAAACAACACCTTGAGGCCTCCATGTGAGGACCTCCTGTCTCGGGCCTACCGATCACTCCGATCCCTCGCCTTCAGAACGTGAGGACTCCTTTGGGCCTGAGGCCGCCTACAGCGATCACGGAGAAGGGAGGACCTCACCCTGGTTCGTGGTTGCAATATTTTCAACCTAGGAGTCTTGCGCCGTCTCTGACCTCCCGGGTGAATCTTTCTGGTCCTCTCACTACATTTGAGCAAATATGTGTGTCACCAGTTTCCCAGAGACACATGATATCCAGAATATACAGGCTGCTGCTGACTCGGGAGACGGAGATACCGGCTTATGTGGCCGCCTGGGAGAGGGATCTGGGTCAGGGCCTAACACGGGAGGACTGGGAGAGGGCCTGGGTCATGTGCCACAAACTTTCATCTGCATGCAATTTGCAAGACTTAAATTTCAAGGTTATGTCCCGGTGGTACAGGACCCGTCTTATGTCACCCACATGCTGGAGGTACAATGGAGACAGAGGTGACATGTCCCACATTTGGTGGAGCTGTCCTGCAGTGGCCACACTGTGGAGGGAAGTCATGGAGGTCCACAAGACTATCTGCTCGCCACAGGTGAACTTAACCACAGAACTAACCATGCTTTCGGTCTTCCCAGGTCCTATCAGAAAGACCAAAAGCAGTATTTTGCGTTTCTTCATCCCAGCGACCAGAAGAATCATACCAAGACTGTGGCGGTCCACCATCCCACCGTCAAGAGTGATGTGGGCTGAGGAGATCAATAAACTTATGCACTTTGACGAGATGAAGGCAGACGAGAGTGGAGCCCATGAAGAGTTCCATAGACTATGGCAGGTGTGGACCTCTTTCTGCTCCTCGGAGAGATTCAAAGTTTGGGTGGAAACGGGACGGATATAGAGGGTGGAGCCGGTGATTTCAACCGCAGTTGGGCATGAGCACCACATTCGGTTCTGCGGCTCCAGTTTCCCCCCTTCCCACCTCACCTATACCCAAGTTAGTTGTCTGGTGTTTACTGTCTGTTGTGTGGTCAACTGTCTTACAAGTTGCTTCTTTTTGCTTTTTGTTTGTGTAATGTTTAATTATTTTTCTTTTGTTTGATGTTACTTGATGTTGGATTGGGTAATGCCGTGATAGGCTCTTACTGAGCTCCTAGAGGCAAGAATTATTTTTTCTCTCTTCTGCAATTTATGCGAGCTCACACAAAATATTTGCATTGTTTTGTATTGTTGAAAAAAAATTCTTTTGACCCTAAAGTGTCTGTCCAGTCTAAGGGCTCAGCAGCCCACCACTGGATATATTAAAGGATTTGTCTCACATTTTTTCATTGAGAGCACAAAGTCACTATTTTGTTTGACTAAAAAAAGAGGTCTACAAGATCAGATATAATGCAAGGTCCAGTACACAACAAAATTGATCATGGTCAGATGTAAAGCAGGTTATGGTAAGCAAGGAGAAAATTCAGCCATGATCAGATGTAATGCAGAGTTCGATACACTTTTTAGAATAGGTCCTTATGATAGGTCATCGGTAAAATGGCAAGCGTCACGCTGCTGCATACTGCATTAAGCCCAGTTCCACACATTGTGCAGTGGCCTGGAATAGTATTGTAGATTCTTTCCTTTTAAGCTCATTTATCACAAGTTAGTGTGCTACCCTGTTACCCTGAAAATAAGACCTATCCAAAAAAATAAGCCCTAGCATGATTTTCAGGATTTTTGAGGATGCTTGAAATATATGCCCTGCTCCAAAATTAAGCCCTAGTTGCAGATAATAAAAAAGTCAATTTAAATAGTGTCCTGACAACTATATATGTAAAAAAGTAAAATCTTTTGGTCTTATTTTTGGGGAAACAGGTTATATGAAGAATTCCTTAGTGAACATTTAAAGCTTTAATATTCTGTTGCATTCGAAATTCAATTCCTGTGTATGTTTTCTGTTGTACAACTAATAATGTCCATGAGGGGGAAAGAGAAAGGGACCTTCAGGTTGTGAGCGAGAGCTTAGGACTGCATACTGCTATATGTGTATCGGAGTAGTTGATTCCTAGGTATCCTGGTGGCTCTGGTGATTTGGTCATCAGTTGAGGTGGGATGGTAGCCCTGATTTAAAAATGTCCTTTTAAGATGGTATAGATGTTCCTCTCTGTCTGTTGTGTTGGAGCAGATCCGGTTGTATCTGATTACTTGGCTGTAAATGATCAACTTTTTGATGTGTTTAAGGTGGAAGCTGTCCCATCTGAGGTATGTGGGCCGATCAATCGGTTTCTGGAATAGGGATGTCTGTATTGGATTGTTTGAAATTTTTATGGTGGTGTCCAAAAAGTTGATTTCGGTATACGAGTAGCTTAATGTCAGGTTTATGGTGGAGTGGAATGCAGTGAATCTCTCATGAAATTTTATTAATTCTAGTTTGTTGTTGGTCCAGATGATTATAATGTCATCAATGTAGCAGAAGTAGGCCAGTGGTTTGCTCGAGCAGGAGGCCAAAACATCACTGTTCAGTTTTGCCATGAAAAGCTTGGACCAGGATGAGATCTCATTGCCACACAATTAAATACAGAAAGATAGAATTACCTGTGACTTGTAAAAGAATAGGGTATGAACTTTAGTTATATACACATATATAAGAAGGATGGGATTGCACACGCTCTGCAATCATCCCAGCCTCTCATGTACTAAGCACACACCCCATCACAGTCTCCATATATTTTCTCCACGTGTCTGTTACATCCACTGGGCGCACCACGCCTCAGCATGAATGCACTGATTTCAAAACCGGAAATACTGTGCAAACTCACACACGGAACACCAATGGTAGGACTGCAAAATGGACTCATGGGCAGACATAACATATCTCTACTCTAAGGCTGCATTACAATACACACTCCTATGCAGACGGCCGCGGTTTGGCCGCGCGAAATCTCGCGCGGCAAACAAACCGCGACATGTCCTATTTTTGTGTGGGGCACGCACTCACCCGGCCGCCGGCTCCGGTCTGCGCATGCGCCGGCTGCGCCGCAGCCGGCACATGAAAGAGCCGGGGCCGCCAGGCGCGGGAGAGTACTCGCTGCTCTCTGCAGGCTCTCGGGTCGGGTCCCGCGGCGAGAATTCTCGCTGCCGGATCCAACCCGCCCGTGTGCAGGCGGCCTAATGAGATGACCACCATGTGAAATCTGCCTGCAAGCAGGGCAATCATCCCAATATGGTTGGCCCCGCGCTGGAACCTAGGGACTTACCTCACCCTAGATGGTAAACAATCCAAAGCAGGACAGGACGCAGTTCACACTAATACATAGAACAGCACTGTTCACAGCTCATGTCTCGACACCTACTCAGACACTGAACATGTCACTGTTTATAGCTACACACACTGAACATGCCTGTTCACACCAACACACTAGGGATTGCATGCAACACTGAACAGAACTGTTCATACATCTTGTCTAGCCACCTGCACAGACCCAATGAACGCATCACTGTTCCCACACATGTCCGGTCACCTGCATAGACACATACCACACATAATGCATGAAAGAAAAACCCAGCACAGGAACCCCACTCAGAACTCTCATGCATACAGATATCAAACCATTGCTAGCACAAGTCACACCAATGGAAAAGAGTCAGACACTGAACTGACATACAGGGAACCATGTCAGGCATCACACACCTGACAACACACTAGACATCAGACATCTATCGGCTGCACCTGTCAAAGGGAAGGGAAGAGGGGTCTGCATAAAATACATACAGGGACTACATGTGTCCAGACCATCCTTAGGGAAGGTGAGAGAAACACTACAGATCAGACACGCATAAACCAAGCTCATAGTGGGATTAACACAGAATGCATAACATGGATAAAATGACCAGGATACTCTACCAGGAGATGCTGGTATATATGTGCAGCAGACCAGTGAAGATTGGCTAGCTGGAGAACACCACACCCAGCCAGCTCAATTATCCCACACCTGTGAAGGTGTGCTCCTGGAAACCTGTAGAACAACATGTCCCAGCATCCTGCACACCCCACTTCCCCCAGCCCGATATTAGCCCTGCCAACAGGGGGCAAAGCGATCTTGATTTGAAAATTCTGCTGAAAGTTAGAATCATGCCTCAGCAGAGTGGTGATTAAATACTGAGTACATATATTTTTCTTTATTTTATAATGTTTAAGATCTTTGCCCTTGGGAAACGCTATGTCAGAGATCGAACCTGTGCTCCAGACAGTTTCTCTTCCCAATGAGCTATCTAGCTTGCTGGACAAGCTCCTTTGCTGATCCTAGCATTGTCCTGGCTTCTGATCTAGTTCCTGCTTCTTTGTCCTGGCCCCGCCCTGCTGCTAATTATCACTTCCTATCTAAGATGGGGCTCTTCCTCCAACTCCTTCTATGATTCTTCTGCTTCACAAGCATTGATCAGCTCCACTTCTGGCTGCTCCTCTGCCATTTTGACAAGAACTCCTGATATTGACTTCTGGCTTTCCATCGGACTACGTTACCTGTCTTATTTTTCTGTACTTCAGTGATGCCGTTCGGTCTCTGCAATGCTCCTGCTACCTTCCAGCACTTTATCAGTGACATATTTTGAGACCTGTTAGATTAGTTCATAGTGACATTTCTCAACGACATCCTCATCTTCTCGAGGAATGTCGCAGGCATGTTTGGGTGGTCTTGCAATGACTCCAAAAGAATAACTTCTACATCAAGTTAAAGACATGTGAGTTTGAACAGACGCAAATGCCATTCCTGTGATACATTATTTCCCCAGATGGCTTAAATATGAATCCCAGCAACATTAAAGCCATCGTGGATTGACCCATTCCAAGAATTCGAAGGAAGGTCAGCTCCTCATTGGTTTTGCAAACTTCTACGGAAGATTTATCAAGGACTTCTCAAAAGCCATCTCTTTCATCACCTCCCTCACAAAGAAAGCACACGTTTTCCTGGTCCCTGGAGGCACAAGTTGCTTTGGAGAAATTAAAGACTCTGTTTACTTCAGCACCAGAAATGATCCACCCAAGACTAGAATTGCCTTTCTCGTGGAGGTGGACGCCTCTGACTCCACTGTGGGAGCTATCCTATCACAACGAGTTGGAGATAAGATACAACTACATCTTTGTGCATTTCTGTCCTACACATTATCACCTGCAGAGCAAAACTATGATGTCGGAAACAAGGAACTTCTGGCCATCAAGGTGGCTTTCACCAAATGGAGGCACCTCTTGGAAGGAGCCCATCTTCCATTAACGGTTCTTACTGTCCATAAAAATTTAGAATTTCTCCATACTGCCAAGAGGTTATCTGTGAGAAAAGTACAATTAGCCCTGTTTTTTCCAGGTTTAGTTTTGTTGTGTCCTACCGCCCCGGTTCCCGAAATAGCAAGGCATATGCATTGTCCAGAATATTATCGGAGCCTGAAGAGAAATTAAAAACAGACCACACAATTCTGTCCCCAATTTCTTTTTAGATATTTTGCACTCTAAGAACATTTTAATAAAGCTTAAGGGAGACTACGAAAGTGACCCTTTCCTGAGTCGTCCTTCTAAGGACATGAAGCTCTGTTTCAAGAATGGACTTTGGAGGTTAGAACACTAACTATGCATTCCCGAGGCTGGTTGACTCGAGGTCCTCAAACTGTTCCATGATTCCAAGCAGGCCAGTCACCTTGGGGTCATAAAGACTCTGGAACTCCTGCTTCATTCCTTCTGGAGGCCCGACTGCAGGAAGGATGTGAAGAGATATGTCACGTTTTGCAAAGCATGTGCCTGGAACGAGACACCACAAGCTTGCCCTCTGGGTTTCTTACAACCTCTGCCAATCCCATCAAGGCCATGGGGATCTATATCGATGGACTTTATAGTGGAATGACTACCATCTCGGTTGTTGTGGACCAACTTACAAGGATGGCTCACTTCATTCCCATAGAAAAAATTCCCACCGCCGAGCACACCATGGAGTTGATGATCCGGGAGGTTTTCAGGCTGCATAGAATATCAGATGGCGTAGTTTTGGACAGGGGAGTTTAATTCACATCTAAGTTCTTGAAAAGGTTTTGCATGGCTCTGGGCATCACTGTCTTCTTTCCACCCACGGTCCAATGGTCTAAGAGAGCAAATCAGACTTTGGATCAATAACTCCGATGTTTTATCTTTCACCTCCAGGACAACTGGGTGGAGTATCTATCAACCGCAGAATTCATGTATAACAATGCCCAACATAGTTCTACCACCCAGAGCCCATCCTATGGTGGTGAGTTCTCCTTCAATGGAAGTGTTCAAACAAAGGCTTGACAAATATCTGTCTGGGATGATTTAGTGAATCCTGCACTAAGCAGGGGGTTGGACCTAATGACCCTGGAGGTCCCTTCCAACTCTACCATTCTCTGATTCTATGCCAACTATGGGACACACCCTATTTTCATTCATGGTCTTCCTGCTAGCACTCCTTTCCTGATGGTCAACCACAGACTGGCAGTTATTCAAGAGGAACTAAAAGAAACCTTACAGGAAGCCCAGAATGCTTATAAAAAGGCGGCCGACTGACACCACCAAGCAGCTCCTACCTTCCGGATTGGAGTAAAAATGTGTGATTATCCACCAAAAATGTGAAGGCTTACATACCCACTCCCAAACTTCAGCAAAAATTCATTGGGCCCTTCTCAGTCTCGGCAAGGTGGCATTTCAATTGAAACTCCCGGGCAGCCTAAGGATTCACTCTGTTTTCCACATGTTATTGCTAAAGCCAATTCAGGAGAATATGTACGAATGTTCAGGGCCAGGACGAGTTCATAAAGGAAAAAAATCCAGAGGCAAGCTATAGAATCTGGTGCAAAGGCAGGGATATGGGCCAGAGGAGAACTCATGAGAGAATTTCACAAGAAGTTCCCCTAGTAAACCAGGCCCTGGGATGTCCAGAGGTTATCATCGAAGGAGCCCACTGTCAGCAATTGAACCTGGGACCTCCTGTGCTCCAGACAGTTTCTCTCCCCAGTGAGCTATCCAGCTTGCTGGACAAGCTCTTCTGCTGATCCTAGCATTGTCCTGGCTCCTCATTTAGTTTCTGCCTCTCTGTCCTGGCCCTGCCATGCTGCTAATTAGCACTTCCTATTTAAACCTGGCTCTTCCACCTACTCCTTTCATGATTATTCTGCTCCACAAGCATTGATCAGCTCCACTTCTGCCTACTCTTCTGCTATTTTGAGAAAGACCACCTGATACTGACTTCTGGCTTTCCATAGGACTACATTACCTGCCTCATCCTTCTGTACTGCATACCGAGACCACCCATTGCTGACTTTTGGCTTTTCATCAGACTACGTTACCTGCCAAATTTTTCTGTACTGCATACTGAGACCACCTGTTGCTGACCCCTGTCTCGTCCCTGATTACCTCTCCAGACCTGAACTTCTACTACGCCCGGGGCTCATACCTAGCGCCGGTAAGACTCTACAGGGTGCTTGCTGCCCGAGTGCTACATGTGTGTCCTCTGTTGCCTGGTTACTAGAAGTTATATAGGGAGGTCAGTTCCCGCTCTCACAGAGAGACGCAATGTGAAGTGATAGACAAGTTGTTGCCGTACTTAGGTTCTGCCTGAAAGTTCTTGTAAAGAAACTTTTGCCTCAACAAGGAGTAAAAAGAAGGAAACTCTTGGTTTACTAACAGAGACAATTTATTATACCCTCATGAAAAGTACCATAGGAGCTTGGACTACAGTTGTCCGTTACTCTGAAGAGCCAAATGTTTCATTAGACCAGATTGGAACTATTAAAATAACTATGCTGGCCCCCAGATGCTGTTACTTCCTGGCCTTCATAATTGGGATGAGATCCGCCACCTGGCTCCTAGTTTCCTGAGGAAGCACTGTCCTCATGGAGGGGACACCAGCACACCCAAAGCTGCAGCCAGAAATTTGCTTGCCAGTTTCTCATAACATATTTTTTTCTTGATAAACTAAATGACTTCTTTAACCAGTTGTGTAGGTCGGTCGATTGATTTATTGGCTAAAAATATTTAATATTATTTGTGTTGAGTTGCTTCATTGAATGACTAACTAGGTATAACATTTGCTTCTATTTTTTTTAGTTATGAGTAGTCCAAATTCAGTTAACTACGCAGTTTTTAAGCTAATTTATTCACAATATAATGGTAAGGACTCTATTCCTGTGGCATGTTTACATTATGGGTTTATTGCTTGCAATTTTCTCTTGACCTGCTGATGTATGGACTTGGGGGTGGCCCACATGCAGAATTAGTTATGAAATTAAAAATATGTTGCCGTAAACCATCACAATCTCTTCTTGGCAGCTGAATAGCGTTACAGTCACTTTAAAGGTAACCCGTCTTTTCCCTACAGCACCATAATGATGCTACTATGATGCAACGTTATGATGCTGCTAGGGGAGGTGACAGATAGCGAGGTGATCATGTGGCACATGGAAACCTCACTCGTTTCAGATTGCCATGAGCACACTCTCCCACAGACTTTTATCCAAGAGTCAAATTTGTATGCACTGTGTGGACTTCACTGACTGACAGTGCTGGAACCAGGAAGCGGCTGACTGAAAAAAAATACATCACATGGCTCTCTGTCACCTCCCCAAAATCACAGGTTCCCTTTAAGTTGCACACAGGAATCAGTGGTATGGTCACTTTATGTAAGCACACAGGTATTAATAGTATGGGTACTTTAATTAGCATACTGTTTCAGAAAGTTGTAATAAAGTTTTAAACACTTTGATAATTCAATCCGTAATATTAGGCAACACACACTCTGGAATTGTGACAACACTGTTATCGGCTTGCCGGTGTTTGCAGAATCAAGTAACCCTTTGCTACACAGCAATCTCTTCCTACTAACACAGTCTTGTTATATATTGATATGTTCTTGTAATATCACACTGTTAAGAAGTTATATGTGAGGGACAGCGCTCCACCAAACTCCACACACCGTGTATGAAAAAGGATAAGGACTTACCAGGCGTCAGTGGGATGACCATTGACTAGGTCCCCCACTGACACCTCCACGTCCTGGATAGTGTATATCAAATCCAGATATGATCCACGTGTCTTTTCCTTATATCCTGAAAGAACAGGAGAGCCGCCTGGCCAGTCTTACCTTCTCCTCGAGAAGGTCAACCTATAGAATCAAACTAAGAATTAAACAAAAAAGGTACTTAAGAAAGTCGCGGTGTTTGCGACGAAACACATTGTATTGTTTTATTAAGGAATAAAGACCATTATTGTTTACTCGGAGGATTACACTGGGTCTTCCTGTTGGAGCGCCGAGCCTTATTTGTTCAATTTACTGTTAAGAAGTTATTGAGGTTCTGAGAATTCGGCGGTATAAGGACACCAACAACATGCAGACTCCTGTAGAATATAGCATTGTATGAAGGGGGGCATCTCTCAGCTCCTTTATTGGTAACATAGATAAGGAAAAGGATTATGCACCAATCATAAAAATAAGGAATAACTAAACATGCATATATTAGTGATGAACATTACCATATTTAAGGTACAAATTTGGTTCCAGAAACTTCCATAACTACATTTTACTATGCATGAGATCTAGCTATAACCAGAAGGAACCACCTTTATGTTAAATCCCCTTGATCTGAAGTAACCTGGACACTATTGTTGTTACTACAGTATCTTGCATTAAAGTTACCCACAGCCCTCTCATTGGAGCATCAGCCAAGCCAATTCCTGTAATAATACTGAAATTCTTAGGATGTTCTTTAAAAGTTTTCGAAATACATAAACAAGACAGGATGAAGCCAATTACATTAACAGATACTTTCTCCAGTACTTACAACACATCCTCGACTTCACGGCCCCAGTGCGATACAAAACAGTCGCTTTATATTCACAATCTCTTACTAATCATAGTCACTTTATATTTATAGTCTCTTTATCTACTCATCAGGTTTCTTCCACAGCAGGCACTACAAGGGTGCATGGCACTCAACTACAGGCCGCACCCAACTTCTGCTCAGACCTTGTACACCTCTTGTGTACTTTACATGGCTACTGTGGCTGGGGCTGAGACTAATCACACAATGTCCACGCAGTCCACTATTGAGACTGTTCACACTGAGCTAACTGCTTGACTGTACCCACTCACTATCATGAGCTGTACAATAACTATCAGTCTTCTTTGCAGTCTCTTACTAAACCTACATGTCTACATAAATCAATTGTGATATACACATCTACAAACACCCTATATGTATTTAGTTATGAAGTAAACACTATAGCATTTCCTATGCTATACCTCAATATTTATCTCAACACGCACTAGCATTTGCATAATAAACAGTATTTTTCTCACTGAGTATAACATTAATATCACTTTCTTTCATACACATTAGTTTACATTACTCTCGTCACTAAGGCCTCACTCACACAGACGTTTTTTAACACGAGTAGCGCGGCACTTTCAGCATCGCACTAAACGCAGTATAACGCTCCCATTGCTTTCAATGAGACCGCTCAGACAGCTGTTTGATAGCAGCACTTGTTAGCACCGTGATTTTCAAACAGTGCCTGTTCTATTTTTGAGTGTTTAGCACTCATCATCAATGCAACACATATGTGAGAGGGGCCAGCATTTACATCACTTTTCTAACTTAAATTTATTATACTACATCATGTTAAGTATACATCACATTTACTATACTACACTCTAGCAATAATAACATTTGACTAACTACCGTATATTTTCTTCTGCACTTGCACTTTATGTTGTCACTGTATATGGTACCATTGCTATGTTGTGGGGTTATGTCAAAGTGGTAGTTTAAACTTTGGTTCTATTAACTTTACAAGTCAGGAAGACCATCTATTTCTTTCTGTGCAACTCATCTTTAACTTGTATTATATGTTATTGATGAGCTCTAAAAAAGATTATCTTCTTTTTTAAAATAATTTTTGTATTGTTCGCCTCCAGGACTTCACCAGAGCAGCACTGACCCTATGGAATGCTCTACCCCAAGGCAACCAGACAATCCCTGATGCATGGCATTGCAGACGCGCCCTAAAGACTCACCTCTTCAAAGAAGCATACCAACTTCCCTGATCTAGTCCCTGCACCATAATACGCCTATCATGGAAATTTCTGACCCCGTACCTCCTGCACTTCCGACACACTTTAAAACCTGCCCTGTAGCCTATGTATCACTACGCTATTCCTTTTGCATACCATTTGTAACCTTTGTACTGTTTGAGCTTCCCTGTACGTCAAAAGCACTGTGGAATAAGTTGGTGCTATACAAATAAGTATTATTAGTATTATTGGCGTATATTTTCCTATTCTAGTAATATTTTCATCTTTACTGCATTTGGTAAATTTCAGCATTGGCAGCCATTATAACAGTATCCTGTTCCTCTTACGGTCTTTTTATACGGCTCAATTGGGCACAAACATTCTTCCAAAATTTCGTTCAGTCAAAAATCAGGCCATGTAAAAACAAGGGCCAACAATCAGCTGACATACAAGTTAATGCTTGTTCATTGGCTGATTGTTGATTTTCAGCAGGCATAAAATGTTTACTGATTGAGTGTACATCTTCCTATGTCAACAGGGAGATGTACATCTGGCCTATCGGGACAAGCAATCAACTAGTGGTGATCATTTGTTCCCATAAGTTGATTCTCAGCCTGTTTAAAAGACAATGAAACAAGTCCGATCAACATGCATGTTAATTGGTGCTTTGTATATCAAGCCGATTGCTTGGCTAGTGTAAAAGCACCATTGGCCTTTATGACAGAAGACCTCCATATTACTCCCTAAAAGCTATTCATGCTGCTGTGAACAATTGCAAAGGAAGGAGGATTTATTTAGTTGGAAAGTGGAATGGAGTGCATGACTTAATAGATTTGTAAGCAGCAAGAGGCGGGCCACACATGGAGATGGTGACACCTTAAGAAGAAAGGTTCAGATTGACGAACAATTAGAATCACTTTAAAACTTGAGGCTTTATTATTGGCTACAATTAAGGACACCTGTTGGTGTCTGAAATGCATCAAAAGAATTATTATAATTACATTTTAATTATTATAATAATTCCTTAAGTTTTAAAATACATCTAATTATTGGACAAGCTGGACCTCTCTGCCTATGGTGTTTCACAATGTACATTTGGTCTAACGTGGCCCATGCTTTGTCCCATCAATCTGGATGTGGCTGGTGAGTTGGTTCTCTTTTTTTTTACTTCACCCATATGGAGATGGTGACCCCTGAATAGAACAGAAAGACTAGTAACACACAGGGAGATCTTGTGACCTCCTTACCTGCAGAAACCAACATGGATAGGTGGGACCACACAGATACACCATCTCTTATACACTTCTACTAGGAAATGTTGTCCTTGCATTCTCAAAATGACTTGAAATAAAGTAAAATTGCTGTAGATAGGCCTAAATTACCATCCATTTCTCTAATATGTCCTTATTATTTTACATTCTCTAAAACAACAATTAGAACCAAACTCTAAGTAGAACTTTGACCTAAACTAAAACAGGGTGGTAAAGGTGAATCAAACCCCCCAATTTAGTGTATTTACAATTGTCTTTTTTGTTTTACAAGACAAGTTTTTGTTTCCATTTCTAAAGCTTAAATGCCATTCTATTTAACACCATGGCATACTGTCATATAATAAAAAAAGGAACCTGTGATGTGCTTTCCCTTTATATGTCCTAACTTGAGCAATCAGGATATTGATGAAGACCTGGAAAGTGTCTGTTCTATTTTAGAAATGACATTCATTGAGAAATGTTAGAGGAAGTTCCACAATGTACGTAGGATGTATATATATGTGTAGTTAATCATGCATTTTTACTATTTCATTTGGTTACCACTGAAAACACCATTATTTGTATGCAGAACAGCGAACAGCATTCAAAGAACTTCTATTTTTAATTTTCTATCTTTTTTCTTCCATCAAGGGACCATTGGATTATCCTAAACAAGGTTAGACCAGGTTTTTCATTCTTAGCTTAATTACATGACATTTGAGTGTAGATAGTGTTATATTTCATTAAGCAAACTGAAAACTGTGTTAAATTCTATATGTCTAATGCATATTTTACACATTATTTTTAGGGCAGATTCACACTAGCGTTTAATCTCTGTTTTGATTATCCATTTTTGCAGCAGAGGAATAGAATTAAAATGGAATTAAGCAAATCTGTTTTTGCCATCGTTGATCACAATGGGTTATAAATAGAGATGAGCGAACCTACTCGGCCACGCCCCTTTTTCGCCCGAGCGCCGCGATTTTCAAGTACTTCCGTACTCGGGCGAAAAGATTCCGGGGGCGCCGTGGGTGAGTGGGGGGTTGCAGCAGGGAGTGGGGGGGAGAGGGAGAGAGAGGGCTCCCCCCTGTTCTCCGCTGCTACCCCTCGCTCCGCCACGCCTCCCGCCGCCCCCCGCCGCCCCCTGAATCTTTTCACCCGAGTACGGAAGTACTCGAAAATTGCGGTGCTCGATCGAGTAATTACTCGAAACGAGTATACTCGCTCATCTCTAGTTATAAAGTAGAGCATTTGTATTATAGCTTTATGAAAGTGGTCTTATCATTACCAATCAGTCAAAATTTGGAAATGTTTAATGATAATTATTATTCAGATTTTTACTTTTTTTTACTTTTACTTTTTTTTACCATAAATGTAATGAGTGTAATTAACAATTGCTGGGTTGTTAAAAGATAATTATATTTAAAACTAGACATAACTTTATCAAAAGATCCTGATTTTGCTGTAATGATTAGAGTTTTCACCCACTTCAGTGTTCAGAGATCCTGGAAAGAGCTGTTCCTGCTCTGGTAGACCTAAAGTCACCATGTTTATCATGGGTAGCTATTCATGTCAATGGGTGATATGAGGCAATTCTATTGCTGCCCTCAGCTATCAACTAATTGCTGGGAGTGTAGGTGCTCTTTCACACTGGCATTGTGAACTTCGGCCACCCGCATCACAGCCGAAAATCACATGAACGAGAGAAAGCAACCAAATTGCAGCTAAATCTCGCCTGTTCACATGGAACTCCATGGGCTAGATAGAGAGACTTTAGCACTGCTAAATTCGCTCTGCCTCCCTCCCCAGGTTATGGGAGCTGCTGGCAAGGGGAGGGACTTTAGTAACATGAGCCGCTGCTAAACTCCCTACCGCTCTCTACCCCTTCCCTTTTCTGACTGCTTGCATAGGCTCCCATAGGAGTCTATGGGAACGGCCTGCCTATTCCGGCAAAAAGATGGGACAAGACCTATCTTTTCTGGCCAGTCGATTTTACACAATGGAAAATCGCTCATCTGAACGAATGCATTGGAATCCAATGCTTCAGATGGTCACAGTTTTCGGACAGCGTTTTATTGTGGCAAAATAGCCTCCTGTGAATAAGGCTTAAGCCTAACAAATTAAAGTTGGGCTTTGTTGTCAAAACAAGCTTAAGACTAAATTAAAGACAACATGGTCAATCTAGCCTACCTATATATATTTTTTTCTATTTTTATCTTAAAATAGAAATGTTTATCTCAGGCATGTTTAAATTCACATGTTGTTGATCTAGCTTTTAAACGCTAAAGTATAGCATAGCTAAAGGTCCTTCTGCAAAGCTCAATCTGAGCCATATAATAAGTACCCATCAAGTAAATCAGAGATTGTTTGTCTGGCCTCCATCCAGGTCAATTCAGAATGTATGAGGGACTAGTGATCATTCAAGCGATCATTCATCCCTACGGTTTCATCTTTGTTAGGACAACATACCCATTTGTTCACACAGGAATACTTACTGCTGACAATGATGGTTTTTGGTCCCACATGAACTATGTGATCACTTAATGAAAAAGGGTTTGCACGTTACTTTGGTGATCGTCACATAGTCCAATGATTGGGCAAATAAACATTCCTGCGAAGTAGTATTTTGGTGTGCAGAACACAAATATGACCATAAAATTTTTTTATTGGCTCTTGCTTTGAAGATATTTCATATAGTTCATTTTCTGTGTTTCACCGTGTAAATGTATCCAGTAGGACTGTAACCACATCCTTACAGTTACGATAACTTAAAGCAGCTACTGAATTCCATTGAGTATAACATGTACAGCTGGCACTTCTGTGGTGATTTGAAGGTAGTTGCCATTTTAATGGGACTGCAGCAGGGATACACAAAATACATTGTTTTTAAATCGTGCATTGAGCAGGGGGTTGGACCAGATGACTCTGGAGGTCCCTTCCAACTCTATCATTCTAGGATTCTATGATAGATGTGTTTCTTCTGTGAATGGGATAGCCGAGCAAGAGAATTGCATTACTTGCAGAAGGAATGGACTCGCAGACAAAATGTAGTAGTTGGAGAGAAGAATATCCAGCACCCAGCTCTGGTTGAGGCTCACAAAATCCTGCTACCACCCCTTCACATCAAACTAGGATTGATGAAGAACTTCGTGAAAGCCATGGACTGGACTTTGCCAGCTTTCCATTATCTTAATAAAAAAATTCAGCAAGGCAAAGATTAAAGAGGAAGTTTTTGTGGGTCCTCAGATTCGAGAGCTCTTCAAAGATGACTGGTTCAACAACTTGCTGCATGGTGTTTGGAAACAAGCATGGAATGCTTTTTCGCCTAGTGTCTACAAACTTTTCTCAAGAATGTGAGGGCAGAAAACTACAGGGAACTCGTACAAGACATGCTGATGCAGTATCAGAAACTTGGCTGCAATATGTCTCTAAAGATCCACATCCTTCATTCCCATCTGGATTTCTTTCCAGACAACTGTGGTATGGTTAGTGATGAACTTGGCAAATGTATTCATCAAGATATCGCAACAATGGAACAAAGATACTAGCGAAAATGGTCCACTATCATGGTGGCTGACTACTGCTGGACACTCCACAGAGATGCTCCCGAACAGCTGGACAAGAGACTGGCAAAGAAATCTAAGACGTAGCCTATGACTTGATGTTTTACAGGTATTAAACCAGAGGTCTATTACTATTGGCATGCATTTCGTTATGTAAACAATTATTGCAGATTACAAAAAAAATTGAGCCAATTTTGCATTTTGACTGTCATATTCGTGTTAAACACATAAAAATTGATAAGAAATTACAATTTTTTTTTTCAGTAACATGAAATTTTGTAAAAATTTTTTGACCAGTGATCAGACCATATAAAAGACTCCTGAGTACATTTTATATTGAATGGGGGTACTTATGTCTGGACTGTTTGCAAGTATCTTTTATGCTCAGCGTTTATTCATGGCCAAGGTATTACTGAGTCATAAATTAGTATTTAACACCTTACACTGTGAATATGGCATCATGGTGTCTCACTGGTTAAAACTGTTGCCTTGCAGATCAGGAATCCTGAGCTGAAACCTATTTTACAATGCATTAAAACGAATAGGATAACCATACAGGAGTATTCAAATTGTTAACTAATTCTCATAGGATTGGCAATATGTGTAATTTTGGTTAAATAAATTATACTTAAAACAATCATGTAAATTCCATTCACTCATGAAAATGTGTGATATATGCTACTGTATGTCCAATTATCATGCTTCTCAAAAGAGAGAGTCACCACTATGACTCACAAGTTAATTTTGTGCATTTTGTTATTTGCATGCTGCAGCAACGATGGTGTAAACAGAAACATGCACTAAGACACTCATATGCACTTACATAGTATGCACTATAATAATATTATCATGGTGAATAAGCATTATGTTATTATTTGATCCAACAGTATTTTTACAGGAGGATGTGGTTTCCATTGATCATGTTTGGAACATGTTTATTAGAGACATCTGGATTTAATGTTCACCGTATGAATACTGGAGGTAAAGTGCCATCATTAATGCCCATGTATTACATCTCAATAATGACAATAATATTGTATATGTTTTCATTAAAGGGATTCTCTTAAACCATAGACAGCATGAACATCGACAGTCCCCATATGTTTTATTTTAAATCGTTGTGACATTTCAGAAAAAACACACTTTGATGTTTGACTCGGATCTGAGCTCCAAGTCACAAAGGCGAGCCATGTCAGCTTCTCACCCATGCAGAGTGATAGCCCTCTCCCTATACACAAAAGTGGAGAGGAGCTGTTACTTTACAAGATTTGCTGCCCTTGTGATTCAGGGCTCCGCTTCAAGTCAAATTTTGAAGTGTGCAAATTCTGAATCACAGCAGCCTTTTAGAATAAACATACCTGGAGGTAATTGGCATACATGCCCAGGTTTATGTTGCTCCTGTTTTGGTGAGCAACATAAAACTGGTAACAGGTTCCCTTTAAGGGGGTTGCCCTTTGTAAACTATTGATAGCCTATTCTTAGGATAGGTCATAAATAGTATATCGGTGGGGATCTGTCACAAGTGATCCTAGCCTATCAGCTGTTTCATGGTTGGTGCACTGACCTGATTCCTGCAGGAAGCAACTCCATTTTCACTGCAATGGCCAGGCATAGGCTTGCAGCAAAGTTCCCATTCCCTGCAATACCAGGCCTGGGCAATGCACTGGAAACATAGCTCTCAGCTTCTTGCAGAAATCAGCTCAGGGCAGGAGCGCACTTGCCTAAAGCCTGGTTTAGACACAACGATTATCGCTCAAAAGATGTCTTTTGAGCGATAATCGTTGTGTGCCTTTACAGCGCAAGGTGATCGCTCAAATGTTGAGCGATCACTTTGCGCTCTGAGCGGGGTATTCAGAATACAAGCGAGGCCACTTGTCTTCTGCATCCAGTTGTTCTCTGCTCGGAGCGCCCGGCTGTTATACAGCTGAGCGCTCCGAGCGGGGTATGCAGAAGACAAGCAGGGCCACTTGTCTTCGGCATACAGCTGTTCTCTGCTCAGAGCGTTCGGATGTTATACAGCTGAGCCCTCCGAGCGGGGTATGCAGAAGACAAGCGGGGCCACTTGTCTTCTGCATCCAGCTGTTCTCTGCTCAGTGCGTTTGGCTGTTATACAGCTGAGCCCTCCGAGCGGGGAATGCAGAAGACAAGTGTGGCCGCTTGTCTTCTGCATCCAGCTGTTCTCTGCTTGGAGTGCCCGGCTGTTATACAGCTGAGCGCTCCGAGCGGGATATGCAGAAGACAAGCGGGGCCGCTTGTCTTCTGCACCCAGCTGTTCTCTGCTCAGAGCGCTCGGCTGTTATACAGCCAAGCACTCTGAGTGGGGTATGCAGAACACAGCTGGACAACTGTGTTCTTCATACCCCACCTGTGTTCAGGGAGCAGGATACAGCTGAAACAATAGTATCAGCTGTATCCCGCTGTGAATTCCTGATAAGGCTAATTGTTCTCTTTCAGCATGCTAAAAGAGAACGATCAGCGATTCCTTATCGAAAACTGTACGATGTCAGTATAGTTAGACACAACGATTATCGCTCAAAAGATGGCTTTGAGCGAGAATCATTGTGTCTAAATCAGCCTTTATAAACAGCTGATTGATAGGGGTTCCTAGTGATAGACCCCACCGAGCTACTATTGATAACCTTTCCTGAGGAAAAGCCATCAATAGTTTACAACTGGACAACCTCTTTAATATTACAAGTACATTATTTATAAATTGGTTGTATGCTTTTTTCGTGCTTACTTTTATTAAAAGGAGATGTGCAAATAAAAGACCCTTTAGCAAAAAAAAAAAGAAAAAATTAAAATGCAGCTTTTTCAGGGAGGGAAGAGGACCATGACAGCTCTGTCAAATTATACTTACCTAAACATTGCCGCTTTGGAGATTCACAGATGTCTTTGGGTGTATGGCCTCCTCAATATGGTTTCCTATTTGCTGTATAGGTTTGAAGGATAGAAAATTGGCAATAGAAAAAGACCACGTAGTCCATCTAATTTGCTCTTATATTATTTCCTTTTAGGATAGATCTATGCTTATCCTAGACTTGCTTAATGTCACATAATGTTGATTTTCCAACCACATCTCCTGGAAGTATTTTCTACTACTTTTCAGTAAAAGGTTTTCTGACATTACTTCTGATCTCCCCAGCTAATTTCAGATCAAGCTTCCTTGTTCTTGTGTTTAGGTTCCTCATAAAAAAACACTTCCCTCCTGAACCTTATTTACACTTTTAACCTCTTAGTGACTAACCCTGTTTGTGCCTTAATGACCAACTAATTTTTCAGTCTTTTTCATCGTTGCATTCCAGGAGCCATACATTTTTAATTTTTCCGTCAACATAACCATGTGACAGCTTGATTTTTCTAGGACAAGTTGTATCATAGGCCACCATAACTAGCAGACTTGGAGGCAATATTGAAGCCTCAGGGTGTCATAGCAACCCATTTGGACCCTGCGATCGTATCTTGGAGGTCCGATGGGTGACAGAGAGTGAGCCCCTTCCCTATGTCAGCCTTTTACATGCCGTGGTCACACTGACCGTAGCATGTAAAGGGTTAAATACAGGGCATCCAAAGTTTCTTCGGTCCCTGGTGTGAGAGCAAGTGCCAGGTTTCATCCGACAGCCGAGAACCTGTTCCTTCTAGCACAGGAGACCCATGCCAAGCTTCTCAGGCAGCCGCCATTAAAAGATAGCACTGCAGAATGAAGCCCTTAAACAGCCACTGTCAAAATTCGCATTGGCGGACGATAAGTGGTTAAAGCTTTCAATCATGCAGTCCCTCTCCCTTCCTTCTTTCAGGCTACACATATTAAATTATTAGTCATTCCTGATAAGTTATATGCTTAAAGGGAAACTTTTTCATTTATACCTTTGCTCATTCTGAGCTGAACAGTCCAATTGGCGGTCCTATCAGTGATTGACAGCCTTCCCTGTATGTACAGTCACATGCAGATAGATGTCATTCACTAATAGCTCCACCCATTGGACTGTTCAGCTCAAAATTAGCAAAGTTTTAAATAATTAAAATGCCAGTTCTACTGAATCTTTCCCCATCATCCCGCTTCCTGTCACATCACCTAACAGCACCATAATTTAGTATATATGACAGGTTCACTTTGAGTGAAGGAAGCCATCATTGGGTTGAAAAGAAAACAAACATTTTAGAGAAATAGCAGAAAACTGTAAATTTATCTTAAAAGGTGAATACACATTTTAAATGTTGCCAACCTACATGTTATTCAATGAAATTAACATAATACTTAATTTTTGCTATTGGTATAGACAAATGTAAAGTGCAGATCACACATCCTGTGAGTTACTATGAACTATTTGGAGAGCTGGCTACCATTCAGTGTCCAGTCTCACAGTATCTGTCGCTAGACCTTTCTACAGTTGAGTTGGTTTGGACTAGAAATGGTTCTCAGATTGTGTATACAGCAGAAGAGCCTAGAATACAGAGAAAAAAAGACGCCTTGTGGTTCTTTCCAGCTATAAAGGAGGATACTGGGATCTACACTTGTATTGTGAGGTTTGTAATTCTTTAAATTATATTAACTTTAATTCAACACATTTCAATTGTGTATGTCTCGTTACTAAGAGGCTGACCAGTTTAGGTCTGGAAATGCTGATGTTCCCACAACTTTGCTTTTTGTAGTGTCTTCAACAAGGAGACCGAAAACATAGTCACAGCGCGATATACAGGGAGTGAACAAAAATATGGAAACACCGTAATAAATGCATGCCTTAAATTACATGGGATTATAAATCATATTTCAATACAACATGTAGAGAACAATTTTAGGCGGAGGTAATATGGCACAGATGCTGCAACAAGGTTCCATTTGGTCTGGGGTTTGAGCCACTCAGCTGCTACTACCAGCTAGCTCCCACAACTACCCAGAGCAGGGCAAGAGGTGAAGTAAACACAAATGTGGGGTAAAAAGGGCAACTCAGTGCTATTGATTAAAATCCCATACATTTCGTACGGTGTTTTCATATTTTTGTCCACCCCTTGTACCTATAGGCTTAGAAGGCATGTGTCTTTAGGTGGCCCAGAAAAAAGAGCGCTTGCTGAAGGAACAATTCACATTACAATGCAACAGTATATAGTCATATGTAAATTATGTTTATTTCTATGTAAGGGTGGTTTCACATCTATGTTGGGAATTCTGCTTTCTTGCTCCATTCAGGGAGCAAGAAAAACTCCATCTCTGGACAGAACCAAACAGCGCCGGACGAAACTCATTGACTATAATGGGGTCCGTTCGCTTTCGCTCAGCTGCTCGGCGTTTGGATGGAGGAATAAGTGCTGCATGCAGGGCTTTTTCTTCCTGTATTTTCAGCTGCATCTGTGACAGAACCACAGTGCATGAAAATCTGACTATTTTCAGAATTCTATGTGCATGCTCTCCCACACAAGGTTAGAGGAGAGCGTGCGTAGCAGAACCTGAAAAGAGTCAGATTTTCCTCTGTCACATGATCTTCACTGGGTGACAGCGATGCATTGCGGAAGAGGGTGAGTATAAAAATATACATCATTCGGCTCCCTGTCATGTCCCCTAACAGCACCTTAACTTAGTTTATGGTGCTGTGGGGACATGATAGGTTCCCTTTAAGGTGTGATCTACTTGATGTATAGAGTATAAAGCCCCATTTACATGCAAAAATTATCGCTCAAAATTTGTTCAAACGATGGCTTTTGAGCGATAATTGTTGCATGTAAACGTTTCTATCTTTCACTCTTCAGCTGAACAATGATTTTTAGGAGAGCATAAAATCCATCGTACAGCTGGAGAGAGATAGCAGGGACAGCACGCTGTGTGCTCCGCGGGAGCATCTGATTACATTGTATTCAGCCGACAGCCCGTTGCAGCCATGGCAAAGACAATGCAGCTTAGTCCAGGCCACGTGCTTTGATTCGCAAACAGCTGTTGGAGTCTCATTTACATGCAAATTAAGCTGATAAAGTGCTAATGGGCATTAGCGCCCATTAGTTCTTTATGCAAAATGATAGCTAGAAATGTCAATCTTTCAATCACATGAAAGATTGTCTTTCCATGTAAATGAGCCATAAGACATAAGATCTAAGCTCTATAGAGTCCAGAACATCTGAACTGACAGGCTCTAAGATGTAGATCAAGGAAAAGGGAAGAAATCCATAAGTATTTCACAGGATAAGCAGGGTACAACTGTTTATTACAGTCACAAAGAAGTACATGCTGAACCATGTACAAGATTCCAGTATTGGCTGTGTGTAGGATTCCTCTTTGAACAACCATGAAAGAAATACTATAGATAATTTTAACCATGATTATAGCATCTACTGTATTAGCTACAAAGCCAGCACTAGACTAAAACTATTGAAAGATCTTAAACAAATGGGTAGATCAAGCCTTGTAACAATGACTGGGAACATAAGCCAAAGCCAGAATCTTCTCAGAAGGGAAATCTGACCATGTACAGACAGACTGTTTCGGGGTTTTTGCCCCTCATCTGTGTGCAGTCGGTTGCTGGCTTGGCTAGGTGAGAGGCCTATGATGTGGATCATATATGTCTCCTCACACCTTCTAGGTGCTCTCCCTAAAGAGAAACCATAACCTCCCTGAAAGATCTTGTAATAAGCTTTAACGAGACTAAAACACCCATGTGTTTAAGCACTTAGAATGATTTAACTTCTCAAATTCTGTCCAACTTGACTTCTGTCTGCATATCCTAATCTTCCAGATGACCCCCAAACCTTGGCTGTGAACATGAACTTTTTCATCTCTGATACTCTAACTAGCTACTCGCACTTTGCTAGTAGTTTGGCCGGGATTTCTCTTCCACATGTTCCACCCCTCTTATTTTATCGGAGTTATGTATATCTGCTTTCTATCATATGTTGGCAATGTTAAGTTCAGAATTATGTATAGCATCAATCCTATTTGATGTCAAACAAATATTTATGTTTTTTCAGTGGCTCCTAGAAATCTGATGTCTTATGCAACATGATGTAACTATTTTTATATTAACTTAATTTCACCTTTCCTTTTACAGAAATGCATCCTACTGTGTTGAAATCTCACTGTCCCTCAACGTCATGAATGACACACCGACATCCTTCCCTTATCTTAAATATGAACAAATTGCTTTAGAAAACACAGAGTTTAGGATGACTTGTCCCGCTTTGCCAGATTTTACAAAAGATCATATGAATATGAAGATAAATTGGTTTAAGGTATGATGCTAAAATGGTCACTAACTTTTTAAACAACTTTTGCTTATATGAGAGCCAGTGTTATTACCTTTGCAATTTACCTCATTTGCCTAAAATGCTATATTTGTGCTTAAAAATCACCCTAAATATTTGGCCATTAGGGATCTCACTTCCTCCGAACTTACTGTCCACAGCCTGCTGTCAAGTGTATGACAGGAGACCTGTTAATGGCAGAACAGGAAATGGAGGAGGGACATAAATTATTGTGCTCATTAAGATGTATAGAAAGCAGAGAGGTGGGTGAAGAAAGAAGAAACTATTTATACAGACACTGCCTACAGCTAATGCTGTCTATTGTGTCTAACTACTGAAATCACATATCCACTGGTCAGTGCAATTGGGCCGTTGCTGCTGCCGGTGGCCCCACTAAAAGCAATGGCCTGCCAGCAACCCCTGCAGTGATTTTCGGGGAAGGGCATTAAATATAAGCCCTTCCCTGAAAATTATCCCTAGCTGTAGTAAAAAATATATACTCATCTGTCCGCCGCTGCCGGGGCTCAGGCATGTCTATCAGCCGCTTGTTCTCCCTGCATTTTTAACCCTTTCCAGTCCACTGTCTGACATCTGAAGACATTATGATTTAAGGCTGTACAGCTCCGATGTTGGAAGACGTCCGTCAGGGTTCTCTTACTGTATATTGCCAGCCTCTCATCTGTCGGAGCCTATCCAACATGTCACCTCATGCAGTACTGGCTTTAGCCAGTATATAGCACTGTTGTATAACGGCAGAAAAAGAGTAAGCCCCCTAGGAAAACCAGGATACAATTGGATTGGAAAGGGTTAATCCCCGCCTGCTGAAAAGCTTCAAAGCAGTGCAAGAAAGCAGGAGATTTAAAAAAACTAACCTGTACTGCGCACGTCCGACGGCAAGCCGTGAGGACCATGCGCAGTGCAATGAACCCAGAAGTGGAGGGATCCATGCAGATGTAGCTGCCGGGGAAAACAGGTAAATAGGACTCACTGGCTGCAGGCAAGGTTCCCTGCATGGAATCCGTGCCTGTCCTGGACATGAGGACTTAAGAGTAAATTTGCCCCAATATCGAAGTAGACTAAATGTTTTTTTGTAGCTACTTACTTTTATAACTGAATACGGCATTCTGCTCTATTAACCCACTCACTGCTCATGGACAAGAAGGTCATAGGAAAACTTTATTAATTATTTAACCCCCTTGTTTAAGCTGATCATTCTGATACAGTGTCACTAGAATAATACAGCACATCAATCTTATCAACATAGCTTGAGTTCCTAGCTTTTGGTGACCTCAAGTCACCTGAAACAGAAATCAGAAATGTTCATTTCTCTTCTGATCTCTGTTTATAAATGTATTATGACAAATCAAGGGCGGTTTTCCTCTAGAACTGAACTGCTATACAAGCCGAAAATTACAGGAAATGTTAATACATGTACACGTGTAACCATATTAGAGTCATAAAAAAATCAAAATAATGTTAGGGACACTTTACATGAAATGAGTAGAGATGAGCGAGTATACTCGCTAAGGCACATTACTCGAGCGAGTAGTGCCTTAGCCCAGTATCTCCCCGCTCGTCTCTAAAGATTCGGGGGCCGGCGGCGGGCGGGGAGTGGGGAGGAACGGAGGGGAGCTCTCTCTCTCTCTCTCTCTCCCCCCCCGCTCCCCGCTGCAACTCACCTGTCACCCGCACCGGCCCCCGAATCTTTAGAGACGAGCGGGGAGATACTCGGCTAAGGCACTACTCGCTCGAGTAATGTGCCTTAGCGCGTATACTCACTCATCTCTAGAAATGAGTAAGGGCTCCTGTACATGGGCAATTTTGCACCCGTTTTTGCAACCAGAAATTCAGTTGCAGAAACCGCATCCATTAAAACTTATGGACCGTGTGTGCGTCCGCATTTCCGTCAGGCGAAAAAATACACGACATGCTCTATTTTTGTGCCCATTTGTGCACCTGAGGCCCCACAGGAGTCTACGGAGTCTGCAAATGCGCACTTGTCCCAATGGTAATCGCGTAGAATTTCCACAGCTCAGATGTGTGCGAAGAGACACTAAGAATGCTACTACACAATAAGGGCTTTGACAGATGAACGTATGAGCAAATATGTTTGCTGCAAGGGAGCATATTTGCCTATGAACAAGGTTTGGTGATGGCAATAATATATTGTCATTTTGCGCTCATAATTACCAGTTCACATGCGCGCGTGATACTCTCTTTCTGTGGAACAGAATGGCTAGTACAAACCTAATAAGGCTGTCCGCAGTATCACACCCTCCCCTTTGCTTTTTTGAACCTGCCATGGCAGCTTGTTGCATAAAACGCAGAAAGCTAGGGCTCATGAGAACGAACCCATTGAAATCAATTGGTTCTGTTCTTCCCGTTTTGCATGTGTGATATTGACGCGCACAAAAATGTGTGCAAACAGTTTTGTCTGTTTAAGCTCTTATTGCCATAAAAATATTAAGATGTTGCAGTAAAGTTGTATTAGGGCTCCTGCACGCAAGCGTATATATGGTTTTGAGAGCATGACGTGATTGCGCTGTGAATGGAGTGCTATCACGTGTTCACTTGCTGCTTACTGTACTTTTTTCTGCTGCTGGGCCTGTTAATATCGGCATGGGTGTGTTTTTGAATCAACTGAGCAGCCTAATTAGTCCCCGCTGTTATCAATTAAACACAGCAAAATCGCACATTTGTGTATCTGCGCACCCTCCATAGACTCCTATGGTGCCTTGGGTGCGCAAATGACCCCAAATGGAAATGCACGCATAAAAATGCTGAATATGAGGGAACCCATTTAAAACAATGAGTTATATTGTCAGCAAAATGAAGAAGCCCTTAAATACCATTATAGCCAAGGCATTTTTTCTACTGCAATTGCTGTAAAACTGCTTCAAAATGCTGTGATTTTTCTGAAATCGCAACAAAACGGCATTTTGACACCATATTGTGGTAATTATGGTAAAAACGCAAATACTGTTTGCTTTGGATTGTAAAGACGTGATACTCTAATTTTCTGATTGCTATTGTGCATGATTTATCTATGACTTCGTTTGCCTCTTATAACTTTTCCCTGTTGTGCTCACAGTTTAATAAAACCAGTTTATAAAATATTCAACCTCCCCACCCATCTGAATAAGCCCTAAAAAGAGTTTCTCACCCAAAGAAATACTTTCTCATCACCCTGTGCCCAGAATGACTCTAACTGCAGAGTTCTTTCTACAATTACTAATTTGAGGATGTTCTTCTCTCCACCAGTGGATGGCGCTAGTTTGCTTTGTTTTATACAAGTTCCATAGTAGTTCATGAAGCCTGACGGTGCAAAAGTTTTCCTTTTCATGTACTCTGCTCATAAATACCTTACCAACATTTTTAATGGCTTAAAGATAATGAATTAGCTGTTTTCCAGTAATTGTACTGAGTCACAGTTAACATCTCATGTGTAATACATTGTGATTAGAGATGAGCGAACACCAAAATGTTCGGGTGTTCGTTATTCGTAACGAACTTCCCGTGATGCTCGAGGGTTCGTTTCGAACAACGAACCCCATTGAAGTCAATGGGCGACCAGAACATTTTTGTATTTCGCCGATGCTCGCTAAGGTTTTCATGTGTGAAAATCTGGGCAATTCAGGAAAGTGATGGGAATGACACAGTGACGGATAGGGCAGGCGAGGGGCTACATGTTGGGCTGCATCTCAAGTTCCCAGGTCCCACTATTAAGCCACAATACCGGCAAGAGTGGGCCCCCCCCCCTCCCAACAACTTTTACTTCTGAAAAGCCCTCATTAGCATGGCATACCTTTGCTAAGCACCACACTACCTCCAACAAAGCACAATCACTGCCTGCATGACACTCCACTGACACTTCTCCTGGGTTACATGCTGCCCAACCGCCCCCCCTCCCCCCCACAGCGCACACCAAAGTGTCCCTGCGCAGCCTTCAGCTGCCCTCATGCCACACCACGCTCATGTCTATTTAGAATTGCGTCTGCCATGACGAGGGACCGCAGGCACACACTGCAGAGGTTGGCACGGCTAGGCAGCGACCCTCTTTAAAAGTGGCGGAGCGATAGCCCACAATGCTGTACAGAAGCAATGAGAAATAGAATCCTGTGCCACCGCCATCAGGAGCTGCACACGTGGGCATAGCAATGGGGAACCTATGTGCCACACACTATTCATTCTGTCAAGGTGTCTGCATGCCCCAGTCAGACCGGGCTTTTTAATTCATAGACACAGGCAGGTACAACTCCCTATTGTGAAGTCCCTGTCGACCCACAGCATGGGTGGCTCCCTGGAACCCACTGGCGGTACACAGAAATATCCCATTGCATTGCCCAACACAGCTGAGGTAGTAATGTCGTGCTTAATGCAGGTGGGCTTCGGCCCACACTGCATGCCCCAGTCTGACTGGGGTTCTTTATAAGTGTACAGATGTAGTAAAAACTCCGTGTGCACCTACAGCATGGGTGGGTGCCAGGAAGCCACCGGCGGTACATAGAAATATCCCATTGCATTGCCCAACACAGCTGAGGTAGTAATGTTGTGCTTAACCCTTTCCAATCCAATTTGTATATGGTTTTCCTAGGGGGCTTACTCTTTTTCTGCTGTTATACAACGGCGCTATATGCTGGCTAAAGCCAGTACTGCATGAGCTGACACGTAGGATAGGCTCCGACAGCAGAGAGGCTGGCAATATACAGTAAGAGAACCCCGACGGACGTCTACCAACAACGGAGCTGTACAGCCTTAAACCCTAATGTCTTCACAGGTCACACAGTGGACTGGAAAGGGTTAATGCAGGTGGGCTTCGGCCCACACTGCATGCCCCAGTCAGACTGGGGTTCTTTACAAGTGGACACATGTAGGTTTAACTCCCTGTGGACCCACTGCCTGGGTGGGTGCCAGGAAGCCACCGGCGGTACATAGAAATATCCCATTGCATTGCCCAACACAGCTGAGGTAGTAATGTCGTGCGTAATACAGGTGGGCTTCGGCCCACACTGCATGCCCCAGTCAGACGGGTTCTTTAGAAGTGTACAGAAGCATTAAAAACTCAGTGTGCACCTACAGCATGGGTGGCTCCCTGGAACCCACCGGCGGTACACAAAAATATCCCATTGCATTGCCCAACACAGCTGAGGTAGTAATGTCGTGCGTAATGCAGGTGGGCTTCGGCCCACACTGCATGCCCCAGTCAGACTGGGGTTCTTTACAAGTGGACACATGTAGGTTTAACTCCCTGTGGACCCACTGCCTGGGTGGGTGCCAGGAAGCCACCGGCGGTACATAGAAATATCCCATTGCATTGCCCAACACAGCTGAGGTAGTAATGTCGTGCGTAATACAGGTGGGCTTCGGCCCACACTGCATGCCCCAGTCAGACGGGTTCTTTAGAAGTGTACAGAAGTATTAAAAACTCAGTGTGCACCTACAGCATGGGTGGCTCCCTGGAACCCACCGGCGGTACACAAAAATATCCCATTGCATTGCCCAACACAGCTGAGGTAACGTCAGCTGTAATGCAGGTGGGCTAAAAATTAATTTGATTACACTGTAGGCGAGGGCCCACAAAAATTGCTGTATCAACAGTACTAATGTACATCCCAAAAATTGGCCATGGCCAGCCAAGAGGGCAGGTGAAACCCATTAATCGCTTTGGTTAATGTGGCTTAAGTGGTAACTAGGCCTGGAGGCAGCCCAGTGTAACGAAAAATTGGTTCAAGTTAAAGTTCCAATGCTTTTAAGCGCATTGAAACTTATAAAAATTGTTCAGAAAAATTATTTGAGTGAGCCTTGTGGCCCTAAGAAAAATTGCCCGTTCAGCGTGATTACGTGAGGTTTCAGGAGGAGGAGCAGGAGGAGGAGGAGGAGGAATATTAGACACAGATTGATGAAGCAGAAATGTCCCCGTTTTGGATGGTGAGAGAGAACGTAGCTTCCATCCGCGGGTGCAGCCTACGTATTGCTTACGTATCGCTGCTGTCCGCTGGTGGAGAACAGAAGTCTGGCGAAATCCAGCCTTTGTTCATCTTGATGAGTGTTAGCCTGTCGGCACTGTCGGTTGACAAGCGGCTACGCTTATCTGTGATGATTCCCCCAGCCGCACTAAACACCCTCTCCGACAACACGCTAGCCGCAGGACAAGCAAGCACCTCAAGGGCATACAGGGCTAGTTCAGGCCACGTGTCCAGCTTCGACACCCAGTAGTTGTAGGGGGCAGAGGCGTCACCGAGGATGGTCGTGCGATCCGCTACGTACTCCCTCACCATCCTTTTGCAGTGCTCCCGCCGACTCAGCCGTGACTGGGGAGCGGTGACACAGTCTTGGTGGGGAGCCATAAAGCTGGCCAGGCCCTTAAAGACTGTTGCACTGCCTGGGATGTACATGCTGCTCGATCTACGCACATCCCCTGCAACATGGCCCTCGGAACTGCGCCTTCTGCCACTAGCGCTGTCGGCTGGGAATTTTACCATCAGCTTGTCCGCAAGGGTCCTGTGGTATAGCAACACTCTCGAACCCCTTTCCTCTTCGGGAATGAGAGTGGGCAGGTTCTCCTTATACCGTGGATCGAGCAGTGTGTACACCCAGTAATCCGTAGTGGCCAGAATGCGTGCAACGCGAGGGTCACGAGAAAGGCATCCTAACATGAAGTCAGCCATGTGTGCCAGGGTACCTGTACGCAACACATGGCTGTCTTCACTAGGAAGATCACTTTCAGGATCCTCCTCCTCCTCCTCCTCCTCCTCCTCAGGCCATACACGCTGAAAGGATGACAGGCAATCAGCCGGTGTACCGTCAGCAGCGGCCCAAGCTGTCTCTTCCCCCTCCTCCTCATCCTCCTCCTCCTCCTCCTCCTGTACGCGCTGAGAAATAGACAGGAGGGTGCCCTGACTATCCAGCGGCATACTGTCTTCCCCCGCCCCCGTTTCCGAGCGCAAAGCAGCTGCCTTTATGGTTTGCAGGGAATTTCTCAAGATGCATAGCAGAGGAATGGTGACGCTAATGATTGTAGCATCGCCGCTCACCACCTGGGTAGACTCCTCAAAATTACCAAGGACATGGCAGATGTCTGCCAACCAGGCCCACTCTTCTGAAAGGAATTGAGGAGGCTGACTCCCACTGCGCCGCCCATGTTGGAGTTGGTATTCAACTATAGCTCTACGCTGTTCATAGAGCCTGGCCAACATGTGGAGCGTAGAGTTCCACCGTGTGGGCACGTCGCACAGCAGTCGGTGCACTGGCAGCTTAAAGTGATGTTGCAGGGTGCGCAGGGTGGCAGCGTCCGTGTGGGACTTGCGGAAATGTGCGCAGAGCCGGCGCGCCTTTACGAGCAGGTCTGACAAGCGTGGGTAGCTTTTCAGAAACCGCTGAACCACCAAATTAAAGACGTGGGCCAGGCATGGCACGTGCGTGAGGCTGCCGAGCTGCAGAGCCGCCACCAGGTTACGGCCGTTGTCACACACGACCATGCCCGGTTGGAGGCTCAGCGGCGCAAGCCAGCGGTCGGTCTGCTGTGTCAGACCCTGCAGCAGTTCGTGGGCCGTGTGCCTCTTATCGCCTAAGCTGAGTAGTTTCAGCACGGCCTGCTGACGCTTGCCCACCGCTGTGCTGCCACACCGCGCGACACCGACTGCTGGCGACATGCTGCTGCTAACACATCTTGATTGTGAGACAGAGGAGGAGGAGGAGGAGGAGGAGGGTGCTTTAGTGGAGGAAGCATACACCTCCGCAGATACCAGCACCGAGCTGGGGCCCGCAATTCTGGGGGTGGGTAGGACGTGAGCGGTCCCAGGCTCTGACTCTGTCCCAGCCTCCACTAAATTCACCCAATGTGCCGTCAGGGAGATGTAGTGGCCCTGCCCGCCTGTGCTTGTCCACGTGTCCGTAGTTAAGTGGACCGTGGCAGTAACCGCGTTGGTGAGGGCGCGCACAATGTTGCGGGAGACGTGGTCGTGCAGGGCTGGGACGGCACATCGGGAAAAGTAGTGGCGACTGGGAACTGAGTAGCGCGGGGCCGCCGCCTCCATGATACTTTTGAAGGACTCCGTTTCCACAACCCTATACGGCAGCATCTCAAGGCTGATGAATTTTGCGATGCGGATGGTTAACGTTTGAGCGTGCGGGTGCGTGGCGGCGTACTTGCGCTTGCGCTCGAACACTTGCGCAAGCGACGGCTGAACGGTGCGCTGAACTACACTGCTGGATGGGGCCGAGGACAGCGGAGATGAGGGTGTGGGTGCAGGCCATGAGGCGGTAGTGCCTGTGTCCTGAGAGGGGGGTTGCATCTCAGTGGCAGGTTGGGGCACAGGGGGAGAGGCAGGGGTGCAAACCGGAGGCGGTGAACGGCCTTCATCCCACCTTGTGGGGTGCTTGGCCATCATATGTCTGCGCATGCTGGTGGTGGTGAGGCTGTTGGTGTTGGCTCCCCGGCTGAGCTTTGCGCAACAAAGGTTGCACACCACTGTTCGTCGGTCGTCAGGCGTCTCTGTGAAAAACTGCCAGACCTTAGAGCACCTCGGCCTCTGCAGGGTGGCATGGCGCGAGGGGGCGCTTTGGGAAACACTTGGTGGATTATTCGGTCTGGCCCTGCCTCTACCCCTGGCCACCGCACTGCCTCTTGCAACCTGCCCTGCTGATGCCCTTGACTCCCCCTCTGAAGACCTGTCCTCCTGAGTAAGCGTTGCACACCAGGTGGGGTCAGTCACCTCATCGTCCTGCTGCTCTTCCTCCGAATCCTCTGTGCGCTGCTCCCTCGGACTTACTGCCCTTACTACTACCTCACTGCAAGACAACTGTGTCTGATCGTCATCGTCCTCCACAGAAAGTTCTTGAGACAGTTGGCGGAAGTCCCCAGCCTCTTCCCCCGGACCCCGGGAACTTTCGAATGGTTGGGCATCAGTGACGATAAACTCCTCTGGTGGGAGAGGAACCGCTGCTGCCCAATCTAAGCAGGGGCCCGAGAACAGTTCCTGGGAGTGTTCCCGCTCCTGAGCAGGTGTTATTGTAGTGGAGTGAGGAGGCTGGGAGGAAGGAGGAGCAGCAGACAGAGGATTCGGATTGGCAGCAGTGGACGGCGCAGAACTGCGGGTAGACGATAGGTTGCTCGAAGCACTTTCTGCCATCCAGGACAGGACCTGCTCACACTGCTCATTTTCTAATAACCGTCTCCCGCGTGGACCCATTAATTGGGCGATGAATGTGGGGACGCCAGAAACGTGCCTCTCTCCTAATCGCGCAGCAGTCGGCTGCGACACACCTGGATCAGGAGCTTGGCCTGTGCCCACACCCTGACTTGGCCCTCCGCGTCCTCGGCCACGTCCACGTCCACGTCCTCTAGGCTTACCCCTACCCCTCAGCATGCTGTATTACCAGTGATTAGATTTCCCAGGCAGGAAATAAATTGGCGCAAGACTGCAGGCCAAATATAATTTTTGCCCTTTTTGGAAAACGAAAGGCCCCACTGCCTCTAGTGAATGAATAATCTAAGTTTAATAACTGTGCTGTGTCCCTGCTTATGTGTCACAGAACGTGAGGGTAGCAGAGTTATTATAACTCTTGGAGAGCAGGTATTTTTTTTCCCAATTAAGGAAAGCAAATGGCGAACCCAGCAGTAAAGCGTAGCTGGCTGCGTATGATTTAGCAATGTTTTTCACGCAGCTCACACGTCTCCACAGGCGTAAGGACGGACAGAGGCTGGACAAATAGATTTGTTTTCAGTTTTTTCCCACCAACAGGCAGCACTGCGTATATTCAATGAACCTGAGAAGTTTAATAACTGTGCTGTGTCCCTGCTTATGTGTCACAGAACGTGAGGGTAGCAGAGTTATTAACTGTGGCAGAGCAGGTATTTTTTTTCCCAATTAAGGAAAGCAAATGGCGAACCCAGCAGTAAAGCGTAGCTGGCTGCGTATGATTTAGCAATGTTTTTCACGCAGCTCACACGTGTCCACCGCCCGTAAGGACGGACACAGGCTGGACAAATAGATTTGTTTTCAGTTTTTTCCCACCAACAGGCAGCACTGCGTATATTCAATGAACCTGAGAAGTTTAATAACTGTGCTGTGTCCCTGCTTATGTGTCACAGAACGTGAGGGTAGCAGAGTTATTATAACTCTTGGAGAGCAGGTATTTTTTTTCCCAATTAAGGAAAGCAAATGGCGAACCCAGCAGTAAAGCGTAGCTGGCTGCGTATGATTTAGCAATGTTTTTCACGCAGCTCACACGTGTCCACCGCCCGTAAGGACGGACAGAGGCTGGACAAATAGATTTGTTTTCAGTTTTTTCCCACCAACAGGCAGCACTGCGTATATTCAATGAACCTGAGAAGTTTAATAACTGTGCTGTGTCCCTGCTTATGTGTCACAGAACGTGAGGGTAGCAGAGTTATTAACTGTGGCAGAGCAGGTATTTTTTTTCCCACTTAAGGAAAGCAAATGGCGAACCCAGCAGTAAAGCGTAGCTGGCTGCGTATGATTTAGCAATGTTTTTCACGCAGCTCACACGTCTCCACAGGCGTAAGGACGGACACAGGCTGGACAAATAGATTTGTTTTCAGTTTTTTCCCACCAACAGGCAGCACTGCGTATATTCAATGAACCTGAGAAGTTTAATAACTGTGCTGTGTCCCTGCTTATGTGTCACAGAACGTGAGGGTAGCAGAGTTATTATAACTCTTGGAGAGCAGGTATTTTTTTTCCCAATTAAGGAAAGCAAATGGCGAACCCAGCAGTAAAGCGTAGCTGGCTGCGTATGATTTAGCAATGTTTTTCACGCAGCTCACACGTGTCCACCGCCCGTAAGGACGGACACAGGCTGGACAAATAGATTTGTTTTCAGTTTTTTCCCACCAACAGGCAGCACTGCGTATATTCTATGAATAATAACTGTGTTGTGGCCCTGCCTATACAATTCTTTCCCTGCAGTATCAATGGAGGGTGGAATGCTCTGCAGAGGCGATTTTGAGAAGCCCAAAAAAAATGCAGCACAGCCAACAGCAGCCTGGACAGTACTGCACACGGATAAATATGGCCCTAGAAAGGACCGTTGAGGTTCTTGAAGGCTACACTCACTCCTAACACTCTCCCTGCCTATGCAGCACTTCTGTCCCTAATGCCAGGTGCAACGGTCTGCAGAGGCGATTTTGAGAAAAAAAAAATCCCACTGCTAACAGCAGCCAACACACAGCTATCAGTGGCCCTAATAAGGACCTTTGGGGGGTCTTGAAGCCTACACTAACTACCAATTCTTTCCCTACAGCAGCTCCGGTATAAACAGCACTGTCCCTCATCTAACTCACACCGCATCTGAGGCGAGCCGCGGGAGGGGCCGACTTTTATATTAGGCGAACACCTGATCTCGCCAGCCACTCACAGCAGGGGGGTGGTATAGGGCTTAAACGTTGCAGGGGGAAGTTGTAATGCCTTCCCTGTCTTTCAATTGGCCAGAAAAGCGCGCTAACGTCTCAGGGAAGGAAGTGAAAGTAACCAGAACACCGCATGGTGTTCGTCACGAATAACGAACATCCCGAACACCCTAATATTCGCACGAATATCAAGCTCGGACGAACGCGTTCGCTCATCTCTAATTGTGATTGATTCACTCCACATTTCTAAGTCCTTCTAGGTGCTTAGTGTATCTGGGTTTACAGGATTTACAATTTTGTATAATGACAGCTTTATGACTTTATGTTACCATTCTGTACTTTCTTCAGAAACAAGCCAAATGTTATTGGCCTACAACTGAAATCCTTTGTGCTACAGTCATATTATCACACGTTAAACAGCTGTCCGGAGTCTAAGGCCCTTTTACAAGGAATAACTAGAGATGAGCGAGCATACTCGCTAAGGATAATTGCTCAATCGAGCATTGTCCTTAGCGAGTATCTCCCCGCTTGGAAGAAAAGGTTCGGCTGTCGGCGCGGGTGACAGGTGAGTTGCAGCCATGAGCAGGGGGTAGCGGGGGGAGAGAGGGAGAGAGAGATCTCCGCTCCGTTCCTCCCCGCTCTCCCCCGCCCGCCGCTGGCAGCCAAATCTTTGCTCCCAAGTGGGCAGGTACTCGCTAAGGACAATGCTCGATTGAGCTATTGCCCTTAGCGAGTATGCTCGCTCATCTCTAGAAATAACTGTTGATCATAGGAGCGCCTGACAGTTCGGGTGAGAATCTTGCCTCTACAGCACCACCTACTAGACAGCGGCATTCCTGCAAGTCAATGTCAGATCTTTGAACAAGAAGAATATAATCAGCGAAAATATACGCTGCAGCGTGGAAATCCCCAAAAATAGAGTACATGTAACATATTTTTTTGCATGACAGAAATGCGGATGCAAAAACACTCATTTTGAGGGAACCCATTGAAATCAATGAGTTCTATTGTCTGCAGTATCTGCAAGTGATTTTGTGCATGCGAAACGTGTGCAAAATCGCCCGTGTGTAGGAGCCCTAAGAGTGCTCTCACATGGGTTAAATTATTCCGCATTGCAAGACGCAGCTTAAGCTGCCGCTGAGAAATTCTGCACCACTATCTGTGGATCTTGATGCAGAATTGCTGGCAGATATAAGCTATTTTCAATTCTGCATCAAAATCCGAAAGGAGCGTAGTGGATTTTGGGGCAGAATTTACTGCATGTTGCGATGCCTCTTTCAGGCTATTTTCGATTGTGTAAGAAGAACAAAAAAAGCCCCTGGATTTTCACCTTTAGGCCTCTTTCACACAAGCGTTAATATCGTGGCAATAAAGTCGCAACCATCTGAGCTGGAAATCGCATGAACGATGATTTGCCGCGACCGAGTTACGACTATTATTCATGATTTTTTTCATCAATATATGCAGCCAGCTGTGGCATATTGCAGGAAAAATACACCACAGCTCCTAAATCCCTCGGTCAACAGAACTTCTAGTTATCACTTTTAAATACCTCACTAGAGACACCTATCAGTGTTTAGCAGTGCTAGTCGCAGCTAAACTCCCTCCCCTTCCCTTTTCTGATGGCTCCCATAGACTCTCATAGGAGTCTATGGAGCCTCCAGCATTGTGTCGGTCCACAGATAGGGCAAGACCTATATTTTTGCGTAGAAAGAAATTTTAGTAGCTGAAATCACGCCCTTATGTGCTATATTTTTCAATCTAATATATTTGCTCCCCAAAAAATCATTCGTCTGAATTAATCTATAGGAAACCATTGGTTCTGATGGTCGCGTTATATCATTCATGTGAATAAGGCATTATAGAGTTGAAGACTGGTATTCCTTGGGCTCACCAGAGGCTCTTGGCCCACCAGAGGTACTCTGGTGGATGAGTCCAACCTTAGCCTTAAACGCTGTCCAGGACTAGAAAAAAGGTCTGCTGGGTCAAATGAAAGATTGAACTGCAATACTAAATACATCCCATAGACAAGAGTGGCACTACTTCAGGAGTAAAAAATATACTTTTTTCATCTAATCCAGGACAACCCTTTTAACCCCAACAAGAAGGTGCTGACTGCAAGGTACCTCCATGTTGCAGTGCCTAGAATAGTCCTAAACCAGTGTCAGTTGTCAGCATACACAGCAACCTGAAGGGCTGTAGTCATGGGTAAAGCAACACTTGAGCCGAAAGTCAGAGATAATGTAATGCATAGTATGGAAATCAAGATGATAAACTCAACAATTGTTATATACAATAATACAGAAAAGTAATATATGGACATGTCTCTTCTTTTATCAGGATGGACAACCTTTGCTTAATGACAGCTCTAAGTACAGATACTTTGACGAGACCACATATCTATTGATAAATGATGTATGTCATGGGGATGAAGCCTATTACAAATGTCAATTAACATTTTCCCTCGAGAATACAGATTACACCATTTCAAGGATTATCCAACTTCGGATTATTGGTAATTGCTCATTTAAGAACTGTGTAATGCAAATACTAACCACACTGATTAGCATACAGGAAATGCCCTGTACAAGCTGTGCTTGAAAGAAGAACTGAACTTGTCATTTTGACCTAATTTTTTTCCAGGTTGTACAATTATTGCATTATCTGACTGTTTCCTAATTTGCTTTGTAACAGTTTTATTCTCTTGATTTTCATAGATCAACGGAGGAACCAACAACCTGTCATTTTGAATCCTAATCCCAAGACAATAGCATCTGCTATAGGTATAATACATCTGCCCTAGGATATCATAGATGACCTATAAATACAAGAGCAAACACTATCCATGGTGTATACAAAGAACACATTAACAAGCAAACATACAAAAGAATGCACCACTCAAAATTAAAGCAAATCTCAATTTAAGGGTGGTTTCAGATGGCAGTATGCACAAGTACGCTCGCTGTTTCGGAGCATAGATGGGCATAAACAGCTTTTTTTTGGTCTTCTCCGGCTTTCCAAGTTCCACACCATAGCGCAGGAGTTTGAAAAAAAAAAACTAGAAAGATATGTCCTACCCTCTCTTTCCCACACATAGTATTAACTGTACGGCGAGAATCCCGCTAGTGAAAACGAAACCATTGAAAGCAATGGTTATGCTGTGTCATGTTATGCGGCCGTATAACAGGATAAAAACACATTCATTTGTTTAAGCCGTAATAAAGATATAAAGTTACTAGAGATGAGCGAGCATGCGCGGATAAAGCAGTTGCTCGAGCGAGCATCGCTCTTCTCGAGTAACTGCTTACTAGTCCGAGCAGGCCCGGGGGGGGGGGGGGGGTGTTGGGGGTGAGTGGTGCGCTGCAGGGGGTAGCGGGGGGAGAGAGACCTCTCTCTCACTCTCCCTCCCCCCGCTCACCCCTGCCCCCCACCGCGTCCCCGAGCCTGCTAAGCAGTTACTCCAGAAGACTGATGCTCGCTCTAGTAACTGCCTTATCCGAGAGTGCTCGCTCATCTCTAAAAGTTACAATACAAGACAAAAGGCATCCACTAGAGCAGCAAACCATTGAGTAAAGTCATGTGAAGACAGTCATATTATACTCTCATAATGTGTACAAGTCCATTGTAAGTGTAAAAGGTACTATGTATCCTCACTGTTATGTCATGCAAAAGGCTGCGATGACTTCTAGGTCTGTATGATACTCTGTTATTTAATGTTTGACAAGTATATTTTCATATTGTACAAGGTTCCAAGTTAATCATCCCATGCAAGGTTTTTGCAGGCCATGATGATGGTGACCTCATGGTTTGGTGGACGGCAAATGACTCTTTTGTGGATGATTACTCAAAAGATCTCCGTGTGACAGAAGGAATGCTACAGTAGGTGAATTTTATTTTATTATAATGAGTTTACATGGCACTTAAAGTGAGCCTTAGGTGGACAAGTAGTAGATGAAAATATACTGTTAGATGAGAGATGCTTGGTGGAGAGGCTCAATGGTGCCTCCAGGACTCCTATGTTTTGTATTGTCCTTATCTAGTCCAATGGACACATTCTTTTGTGGTATGGATATACATAGCTTTTGTTTAATCCCTGCATGGTTCAGGTAGCTGGCTCAAGGTTGACTCAGCCTTCCATCCTTCCGAGGTCGGTAAAATGAGTATCCAGCTTGCTGGGGGGGGGGTAAAAGATGACTGGGGGAGGCAATGGCAAACCACCTCGCAAAAACAGTCTGCCAAGAAAACGTCACAATGTGATGCCTCCCTAGGAGTCAGTCATGACTTGGTGCTTGCACCAGGGGACTTTACCTTTGCCTATCTACTCCGATGGACACATTCTTTCGTGGTAGGGATATACACAGCTCCTGTTGGTAGAAATAGTTGGCATCTAATCATGTACTTGTCTTTGACTGTCAGTTCTCTCTCTCAACTCTCTTTGCCAACTCTCCTTTTGCAATGGTTTTGAAGAGAATGAGATCGGCCTAATGGCACCTGGTCCGTGTGCTGTCCTTTAGTGATAACAGGTTCCTTTCTAAACCGTGATGGTTGGTGCTGTGTGGGGTGCTACTTCATAGCCACTAATTATAGCACTAATCTACGTAGAGTGGGTTTCCAGTCCTGCAAAAATTAAACGAATTGTATATGTGTTATTAAGAAAACCAACTACTCACCTTTAACACATTACTTCCTTGGCAGTGTTTGCTTATACAGCAGTACCCAATGCATTTCTTCCTGCAAAAGCTAGTCACCGGCTACAGAGGTAAAGTCAACAAGGTCGACATGTTACCATTAATAATTGGCTGCCATGGTTACTTGGTGGACCAAAATCAGTCAAATTATAGCTGTTGAACAGCAATCTATTCAAAGTGTTCACCTTGTGTCTGCATTGTTGATCAGCCTAGTTTGCCCACACCCACCTCGTTATTTCAGCAAGGGAAAATAACTCAAATGGTAGCATTGGTGCCATCAAAATGATTTTCTATTGTTTTGTTGGAATGACATGTTATTACTCTGGGAAGACCCAGTATAGAAATGTTTCTAAGGTTTCCTGCATATCCATAATTTTGACAGGTGATGATAGAACTGTAGACCGAGCAAAGTAGGGTGCATTAAGCATGTTTATACTTTTAATACTAGAATGGTTTTGAATTTTTAGTCCAGATTGGCTTATTGCAAATTAAGATCAGTTTCACATCTGCATCGGAACCTCTGGCCAGGGGGTCCATCACAGATCTGACTCAAAATACCTGGAAGAAAAAGCGTTGCATGCAGTGCATTTCCTTCAGTCCAAAAGCTGGGCAGCTGGGTGGAAAGCGACCAGACCTCATTATAATCAATGGGTCCACCCAGCGCTGCTCAGTTCCGTCCAGAGATGGAACCGTTCGGTTGCGGGGATTCCCTTTTCCTGCTCCCCGAATGGAACAGGAAAGCGGAACTCCCAGTGCAGATGTGAAACCACCCTTATATGTTTTATTGAATGCCATTTATTTTAGGATTATGTATTAAATATTTTTTCAATCACATATATTAGATTGTTGCTTCTTTTTGCAGGATGAACCTGATGCCAGGATCAATTATTACAAGTATACGTTATATAAAATTTTAACCTAAATAACACATTTATATTTAGATTCGGGTGATACCTAATGTAGCAACTGGCATGCTATTGAATCTCTCTTCTATATTACCTTGCTGATAAAGGAAGAATGTATTAGATCAATCTTCAGACTTTTATGAGAGTGAATCACCACCATCATTGGTATCCCAGAGATGTCATTTTGCTGTACTTCTCACAGAATCCTTGCTTTCTACCAATAATCATGTAAATATTTCTTCTTACTAGAGAAACTACAGAGGCTGATGGCCAGTACTTTGAATTGCCATTGATTTTTGAACGGATTGCAGAGGAGGATTTTAGTACTGACTTTAAATGTGTAGCACTTAATGACTATGGCCAAGAAGTTCTGCCAACACAAATAAAACAAGCAGGTAATAATAATTCTAATGTACTTTATGTGACATTTGAGTTAAAAATACCAATGCAATACTTTTTGTCAAGAGACATAATTATAGATATATAGATTACCCATCAAATTTTCAAGACCCCTATAAATGATTGAATGGCTGTGATTGGTCCCTGCGCTCAGCCAATTAGAGACAGAGCTTCCAGGAGGTAGGGACTTTGAAATCCCCGGCCAGAAGAAATGATTCAGAAGACTTTCGGGGAGAAGATGCGTCAGAGCCCCAACAGCGCTGCTTGGTGATGTATTTTATGTATTTTTTTCCATCAGCTAAGGAATATATTTAGGGAAGGGCTTATATTTCAAGCACTTCCCCCAAAATCCCTGCGGGGGGTTGCCTTCATTCCATTGCTTTCAATGAGGTGGCAGCAGCGCTGGCCCTATTGAAAGCAATGGGATAGCATCACAGTCCTTTCATCCCCGTGGGGAGTCCCATCATCACTGAACACTGTGACAGTGCTGTTATAGTGTTCAGTGATGAGGGGACTTTCGTGGAGCAGCTGCTCCAGTGAAAGGGCAAAGTTTAATTAGAAACTTTGCGCGTATGAAACTTTGCCCTTTCACGCTTTCTCTGCTTATGCGAGGAGCGCATTTTTTTTGCGCACATAGTTTGACCGAGCCCTAATAGTGCATCTGAAGGTCTTCCAAAATGCTTAAAAGGTCAGCACTACTTGTTGTAGCAAAATAATGAAAATAATGTGAAGTTTCACATGACCAGAAGAGAAGAGCAAGCAGCGACCATAAAACAGAGCAACAGAATTTGTATTAATATTTCATTTTGGAGTTCCTTCCTGAAAATTTCTACCCTTATTAATAATATCCGATAATCCAAAATATTTAGTAATGTTGACTAATCATTGTTACTGGGTTCAAGAAATTCTACCAAGGTACTCTAGACGACAATATCAGCAGTTCTGTATAACGCTGGTTTGTTTTGATAGGGTAATACAAAGAATCTATAATTCAGAGAGAACTCTAAACTTTATAGTCTGAAAATTCAAAGCTAGAGCTTCTTGACCAGTTGTTGGTAGCATCGTAATAACCATATTATATTTACTTGATATCATTTTAAATTGTTCAATTTTAAGTTCTGAAACAGAAAATAGTACATGTATTGGCACTTCATTATATATATCCTACAGATTTGGCAAAGTTTAATTTGCCAAATACTATGTTAAACTATAGCACCGAATTTTTTCTTGGCTTTCCAATAGCTTTTGCTGTGTTAAGACAACTTGTGGCAGCAAGTTACAGTACCTGTGTTAGGTTAAAGGGGTTTTCCGTGCCATTAAAAAAAATTAGAAGGGCTTAAAATGAGCTAAAATTGAATACTCACCTATCCCAGCTGCTCTCCGCCCAGTACTGAAGCCTCAGTGCCCGCTGCACAAAACCTGGAAGGAGCGTCAGGCAGTCACATACCATACATTGTGCACATGACCACTCAGCCACTCACTGGCTGAGCGGTTACGTGCGAAATGAACGGCATGTGACTGCCTGCTGCTTTTTCTGAGTTCCATGCGATGGGCAACAGAACTGCAGCTCTGGACGGGGAGTGGCTTGGACATTGTATTGAATATTGAGTATTGAATTTATTTCATTTTAAGCCCTTTTAACTACTTTTTTATGTTATGGATAACCCCTTTAAATTTTGCTACATCGATACCTATGTTTTGCTGTTTAAATCTTATTAAAACAAATCTATGTTGTGGCTGCTGCAAGAGAAAGATTGTGAGGATGCTATTAAAAGAATGTTGTAAATAGATTTCAAGATACATGCTATTCTAATGACTTCCTTTTTCTCCCAGCAATACTTTTTTCAGTATGACCTACAATACAGTTTATTAGAGGGACTTTCCAGTTTTATGTCAATTAAACTTATTTATGGTATAATGAAAAGTTCTTTAACCTTTTATACGTAATACATTAAATCCTGACCATTTTCAAGATCTACCTGTCAGTGAATAGCAACTTTCTTCTTTACATGCAAAGGTTGATCACATCAAATTGACACAGCTGTATGCAGTGCTGGCCTATAGTCACATGATGCCCTGTCCAAAAATTATTAAGAGAACCCCTCCAACCCCTACCAAACACACACAACCATTACAGAAGGAAAAACTAAATGGCTATGTCACCATCGCAAACAATGTTTCTTAAATTGACTAAAGAATGAAAAGTAAAGCAACTATATGAATAACTTACCTATTTTCAATAATTTTTTAATATACTGCCCCCATACAAACCTATATACACACTAGTAGAAAGTCAGACAGCGACTGCAATCTCTCTCTCTCTCTCTCTGTATATATATATATATTCAGAAAAAGTATTCAGTGAAATTAGGACTAATAGTTAGGTGTCAGCTTTTTCTATACACAAAATAATCAGGGCAAACCAATGTAGAGGTCCTATTGTATGTTGCCCCTCTGACCTACTTTTAGAGGCACTGGTGAAATTTTTCAAAAGCCTCTGCAGGGTTTTCTTTTTTCTTAGGGAATCTATTTCAAATATTTCCAGATAAACAACATTCCATTGAGGTTTGTTGTACAGGGTGGCCACAGAAAATTAGCTCGCCACCACACTGTTATGAAAGCTGTCCAAAAGAAAATCGTTTTTTCTCATAGCAAGCAATCACAGTGCAGCTCTCATTTTACACAAATGTCCATTAGCACTTTATCAGTTTCGTTTGCGTGTAAAGGGGCCTCCGGGAGCTGTTTGCAGAGCACAGCATGTGGTCTGAGCTCTACACACAGCTCCTTTGTTCTCACACAGGCTTTCGGCAGAATACAACGTAATCTACGACTCCTGTGCAGAACACAGAGTACAATCACTGTTATCTCTCTCCAGCTGAATGATGGATTTTAAGCTTACCTTAAAATCATCGTTCAGCCGAAGAGTGAATGATGGTAGCGTTTACACGCAACAATTATCGCTCATATGCCATTCTTTGTACGAATTTTGAGCGATAATTAAATGGGCCGTAAGAAATGAAAACTGTGTTGTGATCGGTTGATATGGGCAACAAAGACAGACTTTCTTTTAGTGTATGTAGCAGAAATGGTGCAGATTTTCCTCAGCAGAAAATTATACTAGGATTGGGTCACCGTTACTAGTTGGGTACCACAGGGGCCCTATTCTTTTCTTTTTAATATATTTATTAAAGACCTGGTAGAAGGATTGCACAGTAAAATAGCAAGATTTGCAGATGATACAAAACTATATAAACAGATTAACAAAAGAGAGGACGCAAGGAGATTGCAAGTTTGCAGGTTTAAAATCTGCCTGCTGTTCTGGATCAAAATCTGCAGTAAGACCAGTGGATTTTGGTGTAGAATCCCACAGTTGCGGATTTGGGAGCATATTGCGAGCTAATTCCGGCCTATGTGAAAGGATCCTTAAACAGTGGGATTCCAATGGGTTATAGAGGAGAAAAGCAAGAAAGAATAGTACAGAAAGTGAGGAAGTGATGAAGAGAAAAGGGGCTTGGATGGGATGAGAAATTGACACTAGAGATGAGCGAACACCAAAATGTTCGGGTGTTCGTTATTCGGAACGAACTTCCCGTGATGCTCGAGGGTTCGTTTCGAACAACGAACCCCATTGAAGTCAATGGGCGACCAGAACATTTTTGTATTTCGCCGATGCTCGCTAAGGTTTTCATGTGTGAAAATCTGGGCAATTCAGGAAAGTGATGGGAATGACACAGTGACGGATAGGGCAGGCGAGGGGCTACGTGTTGGGCTGCATCTCAAGTTCACAGGTCCCACTATTAAGCCACAATACCGGCAAGAGTGGGCCCCCCCCTCCCAACAACTTTTACTTCTGAAAAGCCCTCATTAGCATGGCATACCTTTGCTAAGCACCACACTACCTCCAACAAAGCACAATCACTGCCTGCATGACACTCCACTGACACTTCTCCTGGGTTACATGCTGCCCAACCGCCCCCCCTCCCCCCCCACAGCGCACACCAAAGTGTCCCTGGGCAGCCTTCAGCTGCCCTCATGCCACACCACGCTCATGTCTATTTAGAATTGCGTCTGCCATGACGAGGGACCGCAGGCACACACTGCAGAGGTTGGCACGGCTAGGCAGCGACCCTCTTTAAAAGTGGCGGAGCGATAGCCCACAATGCTGTACAGAAGCAATGAGAAATAGAATCCTGTGCCACCGCCATCAGGAGCTGCACACGTGGGCATAGCAATGGGGAACCTATGTGCCACACACTATTCATTCTGTCAAGGTGTCTGCATGCCCCAGTCAGACCGGGCTTTTTAATTCATAGACACAGGCAGGTACAACTCCCTATTGTGAAGTCCCTGTCGACCCACAGCATGGGTGGCTCCCTGGAACCCACCGGCGGTACACAGAAATATCCCATTGCATTGCCCAACACAGCTGAGGTAGTAATGTCGTGCTTAATGCAGGTGGGCTTCGGCCCACACTGCATGCCCCAGTCTGACTGGGGTTCTTTATAAGTGTACAGATGTAGTAAAAACTCCGTGTGCACCTACAGCATGGGTGGGTGCCAGGAAGCCACCGGCGGTACATAGAAATATCCCATTGCATTGCCCAACACAGCTGAGGTAGTAATGTTGTGCTTAACCCTTTCCAATCCAATTTGTATATGGTTTTCCTAGGGGGCTTACTCTTTTTCTGCTGTTATACAACGGCGCTATATGCTGGCTAAAGCCAGTACTGCATGAGCTGACACGTAGGATAGGCTCCGACAGCAGAGAGGCTGGCAATATACAGTAAGAGAACCCCGACGGACGTCTACCAACAACGGAGCTGTACAGCCTTAAACCCTAATGTCTTCACAGGTCACACAGTGGACTGGAAAGGGTTAATGCAGGTGGGTTTCGGCCCACACTGCATGCCCCAGTCAGACTGGGGTTCTTTACAAGTGGACACATGTAGGTTAAACTCCCTGTGGACCCACTGCCTGGGTGGGTGCCAGGAAGCCACCGGCGGTACATAGAAATATCCCATTGCATTGCCCAACACAGCTGAGGTAGTAATGTCGTGCGTAATACAGGTGGGCTTCGGCCCACACTGCATGCCCCAGTCAGACGGGTTCTTTAGAAGTGTACAGATGTATTAAAAACTCAGTGTGCACCTACAGCATGGGTGGCTCCCTGGAACCCACCGGCGGTACACAAAAATATCCCATTGCATTGCCCAACACAGCTGAGGTAATGTCAGCTGTAATGCAGGTGGCCTAAAAATTAATTTGATTACACTGTAGGCGAGGGCCCACAAAAATTGCTGTATCAACAGTACTAATGTACATCCCAAAAATTGGCCATGGCCAGCCAAGAGGGCAGGTGAAACCCATTAATCGCTTTGGTTAATGTGGCTTAAGTGGTAACTAGGCCTGGAGGCAGCCCAGTGTAACGAAAAATTGGTTCAAGTTAAAGTTCCAATGCTTTTAAGCGCATTGAAACTTTTAAAAATTGTTCTGAAAAATTATTTGAGTGAGCCTTGTGGCCCTAAGAAAAATTGCCCGTTCAGCGTGATTACGTGAGGTTTCAGGAGGAGGAGCAGGAGGAGGAGTAGGAGGAATATTAGACACAGATTGATGAAGCAGAAATGTCCCCGTTTTGGATGGTGAGAGAGAACGTAGCTTCCATCCGCGGGTGCAGCCTACGTATTGCTTACGTATCGCTGCTGTCCGCTGGTGGAGAACAGAAGTCTGGGGAAATCCAGCCTTTGTTCATCTTGATGAGTGTTAGCCTGTCGGCACTGTCGGTTGACAAGCGGCTACGCTTATCTGTGATGATTCCCCCAGCCGCACTAAACACCCTCTCCGACAACACGCTAGCCGCAGGACAAGCAAGCACCTCCAGGGCATACAGCGCTAGTTCAGGCCACATGTCCAGCTTCGACACCCAGTAGTTGTAGGGGGCAGAGGCGTCACCAAGGATGGTCGTGCGATCCGCTACGTACTCCCTCACCATCCTTTTACAGTGCTCCCGCCGACTCAGCCGTGACTGGGGAGCGGTGACACAGTCTTGGTGGGGAGCCATAAAGCTGGCCAGGCCCTTAAAGACTGTTGCACTGCCTGGGATGTACATGCTGCTCGATCTACGCACATCCCCTGCTACCTTGCCCTCGGTACTGCGCCTTCTGCCACTAGCGCTGTCGGCTGGGAATTTTACCATCAGCTTGTCCGCAAGGGTCCTGTGGTATAGCAACACTCTCGAACCCCTTTCCTCTTCGGGAATCAGAGTGGGCAGGTTCTCCTTATACCGTGGATCGAGCAGTGTGTACACCCAGTAATCCGTAGTGGCCAGAATGCGTGCAACGCGAGGGTCACGAGAAAGGCATCCTAACATGAAGTCAGCCATGTGTGCCAGGGTACCTGTACGCAACACATGGCTGTCTTCACTAGGAAGATCACTTTCAGGATCCTCCTCCTCCTCCTCCTCCTCCTCAGGCCATACACGCTGAAAGGATGACAGGCAATCAGCCGGTGTACCGTCAGCAGCGGGCCAAGCTGTCTCTTCCCCCTCCTCCTCATCCTCCTCATGCTCCTCCTCCTCCTCCTGTACGCGCTGAGAAATAGACAGGAGGGTGCCCTGACTATCCAGCGGCATACTGTCTTCCCCCGCCCCCGTTTCCGAGCGCAAAGCAGCTGCCTTTATGGTTTGCAGGGAATTTCTCAAGATGCATAGCAGAGGAATGGTGACGCTAATGATTGTAGCATCGCCGCTCACCACCTGGGTAGACTCCTCAAAATTACCAAGGACATGGCAGATGTCTGCCAACCAGGCCCACTCTTCTGAAAGGAATTGAGGAGGCTGACTCCCACTGCGCCGCCCATGTTGGAGTTGGTATTCGACTATAGCTCTACGTTGTTCATAGAGCCTGGCCAACATGTGGAGCGTAGAGTTCCACCGTGTGGGCACGTCGCACAGCAGTCGGTGCACTGGCAGCTTAAAGTGATGTTGCAGGGTGCGCAGGGTGGCAGCGTCCGTGTGGGACTTGCGGAAATGTGCGCAGAGCCGGCGCGCCTTTACGAGCAGGTCTGACAAGCGTGGGTAGCTTTTCAGAAAGCGCTGAACCACCAAATTAAAGACGTGGGCCAGGCATGGCACGTGCGTGAGGCTGCCGAGCTGCAGAGCCGCCACCAGGTTACGGCCGCTGTCACACACGACCATGCCCGGTTGGAGGCTCAGCGGCGCAAGCCAGCGGTCGGTCTGCTGTGTCAGACCCTGCAGCAGTTCGTGGGCCGTGTGCCTCTTATCGCCTAAGCTGAGTAGTTTCAGCACGGCCTGCTGACGCTTGCCCACCGCTGTGCTGCCACACCGCGCGACACCGACTGCTGGCAACATGCTGCTGCTAACACATCTTGATTGCGAGACAGAGGAGGAGGAGGAGGAGGAGGGTGCTTTAGTGGAGGAAGCATACACCTCCGCAGATACCAGCACCGAGCTGGGGCCCGCAATTCTGGGGGTGGGTAGGACGTGAGCGGTCCCGGGCTCTGACTCTGTCCCAGCCTCCACTAAATTCACCCAATGTGCCGTCAGGGAGATGTAGTGGCCCTGCCCGCCTGTGCTTGTCCACGTGTCCGTAGTTAAGTGGACCGTGGCAGTAACCGCGTTGGTGAGGGCGCGCACAATGTTGCGGGAGACGTGGTCGTGCAGGGCTGGGACGGCACATCGGGAAAAGTAGTGGCGACTGGGAACTGAGTAGCGCGGGGCCGCCGCCTCCATGATACTTTTGAAGGACTCAGTTTCCACAACCCTATACGGCAGCATCTCAAGGCTGATGAATTTTGCTATGCGGACGGTTAACGTTTGAGCGTGCGGGTGCGTGGCGGCGTACTTGCGCTTGCGCTCGAACACTTGCGCAAGCGACGGCTGAACGGTGCGCTGAACTACACTGCTGGATGGGGCCGAGGACAGCGGAGATGAGGGTGTGGGTGCAGGCCATGAGGCGGTAGTGCCTGTGTCCTGAGAGGGGGGTTGCATCTCAGTGGCAGGTTGGGGCACAGGGGGAGAGGCAGGGGTGCAAACCGGAGGCGGTGAACGGCCTTCGTCCCACCTTGTGGGGTGCTTGGCCATCATATGTCTGCGCATGGTGGTGAGGCTGTTGGTGTTGGCTCCCCGGCTGAGCTTTGCGCAACAAAGGTTGCACACCACTGTTCGTCGGTCGTCAGGCGTCTCTGTGAAAAACTGCCAGACCTTAGAGCACCTCGGCCTCTGCAGGGTGGCATGGCGCGAGGGGGCGCTTTGGGAAACACTTGGTGGATTATTCGGTCTGGCCCTGCCTCTACCCCTGGCCCTGGCCACCGCACTGCCTCTTGCAACCTGCCCTGCTGATGCCCTTGACTCCCCCTCTGAAGACCTGTCCTCCTGAGTAAGCGTTGCACACCAGGTGGGGTCAGTCACCTCATCGTCCTGCTGCTCTTCCTCCGAATCCTCTGTGCGCTGCTCCCTTGGACTTACTGCCCTTACTACTACCTCACTGCAAGACAACTGTGTCTGATCGTCATCGTCCTCCTCACCCACAGAAAGTTGTTGAGACAGTTGGCGGAAGTCCCCAGCCTCTTCCCTCGGACCCCGGGAACTTTCGAATGGTTGGGCATCAGTGACGATAAACTCCTCTGGTGGGAGAGGAACCGCTGCTGCCCAATCTAAGCAGGGGCCCGAGAACAGTTCCTGGGAGTGTTCCCGCTCCTGAGCAGGTGTCATTGTAGTGGAGTGAGGAGGCTGGGAGGAAGGAGGAGCAGCAGACAGAGGATTCGGATTTGCAGCAGTGGACGGCGCAGAACTGCGTGTTGACGATAGGTTGCTCGAAGCACTTTCTGCCATCCAGGACAGGACCTGCTCACACTGCTCATTTTCTAATAACCGTCTCCCGCGTGGACCCATTAATTGGGCGATGAATGTGGGGACGCCAGAAACGTGCCTCTCTCCTAATCGTGCAGCAGTCGGCTGCGACACACTGGGATCAGGAGCTCGGCCTGTGCCCACACCCTGACTTGGCCCTCCGCGTCCTCGGCCGCGTCCACGTCCTCTAGGCCTACCCCTACCCCTCAGCATGCTGTATTACCAGTGATTTGATTTCACAGGCAGGAAATAAATTGGCGCAAGACTGCAGGCCAAATATAATTTTTTCCCTTTTTGGAAAACGAAAGGCCCCACTGCCTCTAGTGAATGAATAATCTAAGTTTAATAACTGTGCTGTGTCCCTGCTAATGTGTCACAGAACGTGAGGGTAGCAGAGTTATTATAACTCTGGCAGAGCAGGTATTTTTTTTCCCAATTAAGGAAAGCAAATGGCGAAGCCAGCAGTAAAGCGTAGCTGGGTGCGTATGATTTAGCAATGTTTTTCACGCAGCTCACACGTGTCCACCGCCCGTAAGGACGGACAGAGGCTGGACAAATAGATTTGTTTCCACTTGTTTTTCCACCAAAAGGCAGCACTGCGTATATTCAATGAACATGAGAAGTTTAATAACTGTGCTGTGTCCCTGCTAATGTGTCACAGAACGTGAGGGTAGCAGAGTTATTATAACTCTGGCAGAGCAGGTATTTTTTTTCCCAATTAAGGAAAGCAAATGGCGAAGCCAGCAGTAAAGCGTAGCTGGGTGCGTATGATTTAGCAATGTTTTTCACGCAGCTCACACGTGTCCACCGCCCGTAAGGACGGACAGAGGCTGGACAAATAGATTTGTTTTCACTTGTTTTTCCACCAAAAGGCAGCACTGCGTATATTCAATGAACATGAGAAGTTTAATAACTGTGGTGTGTCCCTGCTAATGTGTCACAGAACGTGAGGGTAGCAGAGTTATTATAACTCTGGCAGAGCAGGTATTTTTTTTCCCAATTAAGGAAAGCAAATGGCGAAGCCAGCAGTAAAGCGTAGCTGGGTGCGTATGATTTAGCAATGTTTTTCACGCAGCTCACACGTGTCCACCGCCCGTAAGGACGGACAGAGGCTGGACAAATAGATTTGTTTTCACTTGTTTTTCCACCAAAAGGCAGCACTGCGTATATTCAATGAACATGAGAAGTTTAATAACTGTGCTGTGTCCCTGCTAATGTGTCACAGAACGTGAGGGTAGCAGAGTTATTATAACTCTGGCAGAGCAGGTATTTTTTTTCCCAATTAAGGAAAGCAAATGGCGAAGCCAGCAGTAAAGCGTAGCTGGGTGCGTATGATTTAGCAATGTTTTTCACGCAGCTCACACGTGTCCACCGTCCGTAAGGACGGACAGAGGCTGGACAAATAGATTTGTTTTCACTTGTTTTTCCACCAAAAGGCAGCACTGCGTATATTCAATGAACATGAGAAGTTTAATAACTGTGCTGTGTCCCTGCTAATGTGTCACAGAACGTGAGGGTAGCAGAGTTATTATAACTCTGGCAGAGCAGGTATTTTTTTTCCCAATTAAGGAAAGCAAATGGCGAAGCCAGCAGTAAAGCGTAGCTGGGTGCGTATGATTTAGCAATGTTTTTCACGCAGCTCACACGTGTCCACCGCCCGTAAGGACGGACAGAGGCTGGACAAATAGATTTGTTTTCACTTGTTTTTCCACCAAAAGGCAGCACTGCGTATATTCAATGAACATGAGAAGTTTAATAACTGTGCTGTGTCCCTGCTAATGTGTCACAGAACGTGAGGGTAGCAGAGTTATTATAACTCTGGCAGAGCAGGTATTTTTTTTCCCAATTAAGGAAAGCAAATGGCGAAGCCAGCAGTAAAGCGTAGCTGGGTGCGTATGATTTAGCAATGTTTTTCACGCAGCTCACACGTGTCCACCGCCCGTAAGGACGGACAGAGGCTGGACAAATAGATTTGTTTCCACTTGTTTTTCCACCAAAAGGCAGCACTGCGTATATTCAATGAACATGAGAAGTTTAATAACTGTGCTGTGTCCCTGCTAATGTGTCACAGAACGTGAGGGTAGCAGAGTTATTATAACTCTGGCAGAGCAGGTATTTTTTTTCCCAATTAAGGAAAGCAAATGGCGAAGCCAGCAGTAAAGCGTAGCTGGGTGCGTATGATTTAGCAATGTTTTTCACGCAGCTCACACGTGTCCACCGCCCGTAAGGACGGACAGAGGCTGGACAAATAGATTTGTTTCCACTTGTTTTTCCACCAAAAGGCAGCACTGCGTATATTCAATGAACATGAGAAGTTTAATAACTGTGCTGTGTCCCTGCTAATGTGTCACAGAACGTGAGGGTAGCAGAGTTATTATAACTCTGGCAGAGCAGGTATTTTTTTTCCCAATTAAGGAAAGCAAATGGCGAAGCCAGCAGTAAAGCGTAGCTGGGTGCGTATGATTTAGCAATGTTTTTCACGCAGCTCACACGTGTCCACCGCCCGTAAGGACGGACAGAGGCTGGACAAATAGATTTGTTTTCACTTGTTTTTCCACCAAAAGGCAGCACTGCGTATATTCAATGAACATGAGAAGTTTAATAACTGTGCTGTGTCCCTGCTAATGTGTCACAGAACGTGAGGGTAGCAGAGTTATTATAACTCTGGCAGAGCAGGTATTTTTTTTCCCAATTAAGGAAAGCAAATGGCGAAGCCAGCAGTAAAGCGTAGCTGGGTGCGTATGATTTAGCAATGTTTTTCACGCAGCTCACACGTGTCCACCGCCCGTAAGGACGGACAGAGGCTGGACAAATAGATTTGTTTTCACTTGTTTTTCCACCAAAAGGCAGCACTGCGTATATTCAATGAACATGAGAAGTTTAATAACTGTGCTGTGTCCCTGCTAATGTGTCACAGAACGTGAGGGTAGCAGAGTTATTATAACTCTGGCAGAGCAGGTATTTTTTTTCCCAATTAAGGAAAGCAAATGGCGAAGCCAGCAGTAAAGCGTAGCTGGGTGCGTATGATTTAGCAATGTTTTTCACGCAGCTCACACGTGTCCACCGCCCGTAAGGACGGACAGAGGCTGGACAAATAGATTTGTTTCCACTTGTTTTTCCACCAAAAGGCAGCACTGCGTATATTCAATGAACATGAGAAGTTTAATAACTGTGCTGTGTCCCTGCTAATGTGTCACAGAACGTGAGGGTAGCAGAGTTATTATAACTCTGGCAGAGCAGGTATTTTTTTTCCCAATTAAGGAAAGCAAATGGCGAAGCCAGCAGTAAAGCGTAGCTGGGTGCGTATGATTTAGCAATGTTTTTCACGCAGCTCACACGTGTCCACCGCCCGTAAGGACGGACAGAGGCTGGACAAATAGATTTGTTTTCACTTGTTTTTCCACCAAAAGGCAGCACTGTGTATATTCAATGAACATGAGAAGTTTAATAACTGTGCTGTGTCCCTGCTAATGTGTCACAGAACGTGAGGGTAGCAGAGTTATTATAACTCTGGCAGAGCAGGTATTTTTTTTCCCAATTAAGGAAAGCAAATGGCGAAGCCAGCAGTAAAGCGTAGCTGGGTGCGTATGATTTAGCAATGTTTTTCACGCAGCTCACACGTGTCTGGACAAATAGATTTGTTTTCACTTGTTTTTCCACCAAAAGGCAGCACTGCGTATATTCTATGAATAATAACTGTGTTGTGGCCCTGCCTATACAATTCTTTCCCTGCAGTATCAATGGAGGGTGGAATGCTCTGCAGAGGCGATTTTGAGAAGCCCAAAAAAAATGCAGCACAGCTAACAGCAGCCTGGACAGTACTGCACACGGATAAATATGGCCCTAGAAAGGACCGTTGAGGTTCTTGAAGGCTACACTCACTCCTAACACTCTCCCTGCCTATGCAGCACTTCTGTCCCTAATGCCAGGTGCAACGCTCTGCAGAGCCGATTTTGAGAAAAAAAAAATGCCACTGCTAACAGCAGCCAACACACAGCTATCAGTGGCCCTAATAAGGACCTTTGGGGGGTCTTGAAGCCTACACTAACTACCAATTCTTTCCCTACAGCAGCTCCGGTATAAACAGCACTGTCCCTCATCTAACTCACCAAGCATCTGAGGCGAGCCGCGGGAGGGGCCGACTTTTATATTAGGCGAACACCTGATCTCGCCAGCCACTCACAGCAGGGGGGTGGTATAGGGCTTAAACGTTGCAGGGGGAAGTTGTAATGCCTTCCCTGTCTTTCAATTGGCCAGAAAAGCGCGCTAACGTCTCAGGGAAGGAAGTGAACGTAACCAGAACACCGCATGGTGTTCGTTACGAATAACGAACATCCCGAACACCCTAATATTCGCACGAATATCAAGCTCGGACGAACGCGTTCGCTCATCTCTAATTGACACACATAGTATATTAGAACGTTGTATAACTTTGCATTATACAGTGATTTATCTTTACTGTACAGCATAGAGGCTATACAGTAAACCACAGGAACTCCATATAGTGCTGTACAAAGCATTACTTCAAAGGCATCCAGTGCAGCATGCCACAATTCTTAGGCCTTGGTCAGACGACCGTTTTTTGCCGCGGGGACCAATCAGGGGCAGCTCTCAGCTGTCATTCAATAGCTGAGAGCTGCCCCTGATTGGTCCTTGCGCTGAACCAATCAGAGGCAGCACTCACTCACCCATTCATGAATTCATCAATGGGTGAGTGACAGCTGCCTCTGATTGGTGAGGGCTGTGACCAATCAGAGGCAGCCCATTCAGCAGGCAGGGATTTTAAATCCCCGCCTGCTGAATACTACACAGAGCAGTTCAGGAGAACTGCTGGGCGGCCACGACTGAACTCCGGCTGCAGGGACAAGGTGAGTATATATATATTTTTTATTTTTACACATTTTTAGATGTTTTTCAGGGAAGGGCTTATATTTTTAAGCCCTTCCCGAAAATTCATCCAGCGCTCGCCGGCAGCCCATTGCTTTCAATGGAGCCGGCTGTATTGCCGGCTCCATTGAATTCAATGGGCGAACATCGTTCTTCTCTGCCACAGCTGTTACAGCTGTGGCAGAGGAGAATGATCTTTGTAGTATATGTTCTCCATGGGGTTGGCGCTGCTGCCGCCGGCCCCATTGAGCGCATATATAGAACACAAGGAATCGCAGAACGCAGATAGGCGCGATCTGCGATTCCTCGTGTCCTATAATTTATTGGACATCCACATAAAAAGCGGCCATGTGACCGATTCCATTGCGAAGCAATGGTTCTATATATGTGCAGATCGCATGCGCAAATCGCGCTAAAAAACGCCCGTCTGACCGCGGCCTTACTCTGCTAGATTAGTATGGAAACCATCAGAAAAAGGTCCATATGAAACCTCTATAAAGTCCAATGCATTGGGCTTTACTTAGATAAATCTGGAAAACCTCTTTGAGCGTGAAGGAGACCGGTTTTCAAACAACTTATTCTATGCATTCTTATGTAAGGTGTGCTCATGCTTTCTCTACTTTAGTGTTCCTGTCACCTTATTAACTTGACAGATATTTGGAGGATTGGTCTGTTCCTTTAATTGCAAGCTCTTTCATTTATGTAGAGGCACATATCACTAACCATGCTTGTTATTTTTCTACATCTTCACAGCCTCGTCTTTTGCCTGGTACATTGCAGCAGTTCCTGCCTTTGTGGTTTTCCTGATTATAATGATTATTTTCATAACCAAACACAGGAAATGTGGAAACAAGAACGATTATTCTCTGGCCAAGTCATAAAACTGGTAAATGTCTCTTATTCTTAAACATGAGAAGATACATGAAATGGTCACTTAACTTTCAATAAACTATGCATAAATGATATAAGACATTTTGTAATATATCTTATAAGAAAAAAAATGTTTCTTTAGCCATTTATCAGGCTCCTTGTTTCCTCTTAAACTGTTCACTCCGAAATATTGCTAAAATCCATCTAGACAAAACGGACTAACTGCTCACCGATAGATCAGTTTACATGCTCTCCATAGAAGCCTATGGAAAGGAGGGGGTAGGAGGGAGGAGTGAGAGAGAAGCAGAGAGACTTACAAAGAGACCCTACTGCAGCTTATAGTGTTTTACTGTCTCACAGCAACTGCAATCATATCTATACTGCTCAGTACTTCTCCATAATGTTTTATCTTTACAATTAGATTTACATTTATACCCTATTTCTGTGGACCCAAACTCATCTTCTATCGTTTGTTATAGATAGTTAGTTTTTACCAACAGCAATGTTGAAGAGGGATCAGAGCTGTGTGTAGGTGGCCCCTTGCCTTGCGAGTTAGTCCCCAAGCCTTCGTCATTTGTGTAGTGCTGAATGTACAGTGACAGTGTCATTGCTTCACCGTATTGACAATCACTCTGCCTGTAGCATGCCAGAGCTAGACAGAGAGGCTGCAGGTGAGATAGTTGGGAAAATACAGCTACTATCAGGGTTTGACACGAAGAGTTTGGCCGCATGCACACAGGCGGGTCGGATTCCGCAGTGGAGTCCGGCCCTGGCGTCCGCATGTACCTGCTATCTAAATCTTGAATCAAAACTGCGGATGGTCCACATGGCTCGCTATCAGACATGCGCAGTACAGATTTTTTTTTTTAAATCCTGTTTTTCCCGCAGAATTTATGGCTGTCCGCAATGTCGGCCTGGGGCGTGGGTCGGACGGCTTCCAATGACTTCAATAGAAGCCTTCCATGCGGGAGCCACAGTAAAATGAAGCATTCTGCTAATTTTTGTTTGTGAGTGGTAACCGCAATTGGTTTCTGCTCGTGTGCATGAAGAAGCATTATTTTTCCATAGCAAGCTATGAAGGGTTATTCTTGTGGAATCCGAAGGCGGATGCCCACTCCAGATTCTGCAGCACAAATCTACTCGCGTGCATGAGGTCTTTGTCAGTGACCAAAAAAGTGCTTCACTTTTCCTCACTCTTCACTTCTCATCTACAGTTCTTAAATCTGTCCAACATACTTGAGATATTAATGTCCAAAACAGCTACGCCCCCACGCTGTGCTTATAGTGTGCGTTCCTGTGGCATTTCTACTGTAACTAAATTGCAGATCAAAAATGCTTCGGAACGTTCCATTCGTATTACCACAATTATTATTTTGCAATACAGTTCTCAGCCAATCTGCTTCTACTGGGGAAATGACTATCGAGATTATTGCCCGTTAATTGTACGCCCAAGAAAAAATAGGACCTGCCCCATCTTTCCTGCATGTATTGAATACATTGTGCGGGAAAGATTAGGCAGCACCCATTTTCCCTGTTTTTTTAAAACTCCTGCGCTCTGGCACAGAGTTTGAAAAGCTGGTGAAGGGAAAGAAATTCCCCTTATTCAGGCGTACCTACGCTCTCTACTGGCGAGTGTAGTTGCATGTACACTCGTCTAAAACTTCCCTAAAGCCGCTGTCACACGACTGTGAATGCATCTACACATGTACCGTGTTTCCCTGAAAACAGGTCCTACCCCGATAGTAAGACTTATCAGGTTTTTGGCGAAGTCTTTAAATATAAGGCCCCCCCAAAAATAGGACCTTCCTGAGGCGTCCCAAAAATTTTAAAAAAATCAATACTCACCTGGTCTGTGGCGTCCCGATGGTCCGCGGCGTGCCGATGGTCTCCGACGGCGCTGCGGCAAATGGCTGAGTCCTCCCCGTCTGCCTGCTCAGCTTCTGCTGGTGACAGAGCTTTGAATACCCTGCCTCCAGCAGAGGGAGCCCTGTGATTGGCTAATCTCAGAGCCATCTGCCAATCACAGCCGGCGCTTGATGAGCCAATCACAGCCATTCAGTGAATGACATCACTGAATGGCTGTAATTGGCTCATCGAGTGCCGGCTGTGATTGGCTGCTGGTGCTGTGATTAGCCAATCACAGTGCTCGCTTTGCTGGAGGTGGGGTATTTAAAGTCCCGTCGCCAGAAAGAAGTTGAGCTGGCAGATGGGGAGGACACTTGCCGCAGCGCTGCCGGAGACCATTGAGACGCCGCGGACCAGGTAAATATACCCCCCCCCCCCCGAAAATAAGACCCTGTGCCCTTTTTGGGGCAAAGAAATAATATAAGACAGCATCTTATTTTCGGGAAAACATGGTATGTGCATGTGTACATTTGCGCGTACAAAAAACAAGCAACCATGCCTACTAAAATGGGCAACTAGTGTAATTAGTTGAATATATGCTCTTTACATGCGTAAATGCAAAGGAAAATAGAGCATTCAGCATATTTTTTGCGTGAAGAAAATGGGTTCCATTCACTGCGTATTGTGCGTACCCTTTTTGTGCGTAATGCACTGCACAAATACTATATGTGAATTCAGCTCAAGGCCATTTTCACACACGTCATCGGTAAAATGCCACGAATTTGATCACAGCGTTTTACCGCGATTTTTATCAACGTTTTCAAACACAGGTTACTGCATTTGACAGTGTTTTTTAATGCACCCCATCATTGTGATAGGTGATAAGATGCGTTAAAAAGTGTGAAAATGTGCTAAAATAGAGCGGACATCACTCAAAAATCACGGCATTGGAAAAAAACGTGTTCAAGTGCAGGTCTGCGAGACCGCATTGAAATCAATGTGTGAGAGTGGCCTAACATTTCACTTTTTTCTTTTTTTTCCTTAATGTTGATTTCAATTCCACGTGGGAAAAATCAGCATAGAGGAAAAAAAACATGGATTCCCATTCAAATGACTGGGACACGGAATTGGCACAGAATTTGTGCCAATCTCTGCCACTTAGACATATCCATAGGAGAAAAAAAATCTACTATACTTCCACACAAAAAGATCTTTACTAAAACCTCCTGTGAGATCCATTACATCCATTTAATAATATTATACAGTACATAGTTGCAGAATGTTAGTTTGGAAAAACTCCACAAGTACACGATGTCTGAAACTGGCCTTATTTTCTTCCACTTGTGGGAAATGTCTGTGCCAAAGAGACTATATAACGGACGGCTATTAAAAGTAAAACTGTTAACTGAACACTTAAAACAGTTTCAAGCTACTACCCTGTTTCCCTGAAAATAGGACATCCCCTGAAAATAAGACATAGCATGATTTTCCAGAATTTTTGAGGATGCAAAATGATTTTTCAGGCTTTTTGAGGATGCTTGAAATATAAGCCCCACTCCAAAATTAAGCCCTGCTAACAGTTAATTTAAAAAGTCAATTTAAATAGTATCCAGGCAGCTATACATGTAAAAAAGTTCAACCTTTTTGAACAAAAATTAATATAAGACACTCTTATTTTCGGGGAAACACGGCATATGTTATTTGATCTCTGGATTATAATAGTCGCACACAACTGTTCGTCTGTCCTGCTTTCTCCCTATGTAGAGTTCCATTGATAAACAATGGTTTATGTGGTTTATTTGTTGTGGCTTTAGCATTGATATTATTACAACATTTATTAGGAGAATGCACGAGGGAAGCTACACTGTAGCGGGCCGGGTAGTGAAGTTTTAAACAGCTACCAGTATTATAAAATTTCCATTGAACTTCCTCTGAAGTTCATTCTGATAAAGTCAACTGATTGCATATATTTCCTTTCCCAGACAAGTGCATTTCCCAAGAGTCTAATAAGTGTTGCTAATAAAGTATTATCGCTCAGTAATGCCATTATCAAGAATCATAGATTGATTTCATGAATCTGGAATGAGACCAGAAAGCATTTTTTTTTCCTGAGTTTCTGGAATACTAGATTTTTATTATAATAATAGAAATTTCATTGGTAGAGATGGTAGAAATGACTAAACATATGTACCTGAAATAAGTTTGTGTGTGTGTGTGTGGGGGGGGGGGGGGGGGGGGGGGAGGGGGGGAGTTTAAAGCTCTTCACTACCCTTTTACAAAACTCTTGTTTGTCTATAGAGATCTACTATAGGACACTGTTTCCATTTTATGTGTATGTATGTGAACCCATGTGTATGGAGCTTTTACAGTGGAACAGAATCCCTATGGTTTGATTTTACTGATTGTAGGCACTGAGTATGCTGCCATTTGGTGCCTTTTTATGTTATTGTTTTCTTCTGTAGATAGGCAGCGGACGGTTATGAGCATTCTTTGGTTATTCATGCTTTACTACGTTCGTAGGAAATTGATTCATGCATTCATGCAATGAAACAATCTAACAGATACATGGTTTATATAAATGCTATCTTTTGGTACCACCTGGTACTCTATATTGCAAATGGCAGGAAAAATGCTGTTTTGTATGATTTATTCCCTGATTGGCAGGGCAGGTCATGTCTGGCTGGGAGAGCAAACAGGAAGGAGAAAGTTAGTCCCCCTGCACACTGCAGAGTGATTCCGCATGTGGAATCCCGCAGCGGAATCTGGCTCTGACAGCAGCGGGGTCCGCGCGTACCTGCCCTGTCACCAGAGAATCTGCACTTTGGATGGACCCGGAGCCTCACCGTCGCACATACACAGTGCAGATTTTTTTTTCTTTTTACTTCCCCGCACCATCACTAGGCGATGACACGGAATCTGCGATCTGTCTGAAGTCAATGGAAGCTGTTCATGCAGAATCCGCACAAAAAATAGAGCATGCTGCAATTTTTCCTCCGTGAACGGAAATCACTGTTGATTTCCGCTCGTGTGGAGGAAGCAGTGGATCTTCATAGAAAGTAATGGGCGGTATTTTCTGTGGATTTGTGGTGCGGATCCCGACTGCGGATTCCGTAGCAAATATTTGCCTGTGAGCAGGAGCCCTTAGCCTGGGATCTGTGTGAGGCACACAGTGGAGAGAGCGGCAGGGGACTTGGTGCAGCTGCCTGAGGGAAAAGGCAGATTTGGTGTGCTGTTTACTACTGTCTGAGCAAAATGTTGTGCTGAGGGAAGACTTCTAGAGGTGCAAAGCTGTTGGAAGACATGCTGCAGAAACACAGATACAACAGTAATGTCACAGCTGCTGGGACCATGACACAGAGGAACATGACAGGACAACAGATCAGGGTGATACATCATCCCACAGCTTGTCAGATCGGAAGCCACCGCCATACTCTGGGAGACCACTCACTACCTAAACAGTATTGGGGACACCCAGAGACGTAATATAGAATGGAACTCAATAAAAACAAGAATAGGGCCAGATAGTAAACAGGCCTGCTTGAAAGAGACAGATGCTTATCACACTATACAGTTGGAAACAAGTACATTCTTTGGATATTGTACGCGGCTGGAAACAAGAGAAAAAATGTGCTTTGAACTTTGTACCAAACAAATATCTATTTGCCTTCAGCAGACAAAGTCCTCAGATGATTCCTTTGTCAGATACAAACTGTGTGTAGCAAACCTTTGAGTTAGTGATTTCTACAGAAATGTGCTAGAACTTGTAGTATGGAGAACGCTAATCTAATTGTGCTTATTAATCATAAATTGTTTAACATGAATACTAAGTCTTATGATTGCTAGCTAGCATTAGTCAGGACAATAGTATGACACATTAAAGTTATGCAACATTTACCAACAGTTTACTTAAAGGGGTTGTCCGGCCATAAACATTAGGTCTCATTACTTCTGTTTGCCCATTTCCATGCACTTTGTAATATACATTGTGCATGGAAAATGAAGCAAACAGAAGTTTTGGACTTACCTGAAGGGATGCCCCCCCCTGTGTTGCTCCTCCGTCGTCCCTGGTTACCACAAGAATCTTCTCTTCTTGTCGGCCCAGCTTTTGTCGGCGCGGGAACGAGCCCCTTCTCATCCGCGCATGCGCAGTTCTTCTCTCTGCAGCCGGGACCGATATACGATCTTCTTGTGTGCAGGGGGGGGAGGATGAAAGAGCCTCAGCAGGAACTGAGCTCCCGCCCCCTCTCTGCCTCCTCTCTGCCCCTCTGCACTATTTTCAATGAGGAGAGGCGGGATGGGGGTGGGGCTAAGGTCCGAGAATTAGCCCCGCCCCCGTCTCGGCTCTCCCCATTGCAAATAGTGCAGAGGGGCGAAGAGGAGGCAGAGAGGGGCGGGAGCTCAGTTCCTGCTCTGAGGCTCTTCCATCCTCCCCCCCCCCCTGCACACAAGGAGATCGTATATCGGTCCCGGCTGCAGAGAGAAGAACTGCGCATGCGCGGATGAGAAGGGGCTCGTTCCCGCGCCGACAAGAGCTGGGCCGACAAGAAGAGAAGATTCTTGTGGTAACCAGGGACGACGGAGGAGCAACACAGGGGGGGCCATCCCTTCAGGTAAGTCCAAAACTTCTGTTTGCTTCATTTTCCATGCACAATGTATATTACAAAGTGCATGGAAATTGGCAAACAGAAGTAATGAGACCTAATGTTTATGGCCGGACAACCCCTTTAAGCTTATTTCCCTGACATTATTAGTTATAATTAAAAATCTATCTGTTCGTACGTCTAGTTTCCGCCTTGTATCCTGAATTCTCTGCCATCCACCACCTACCTCAACACATCTACAGATGTAATTTGGAATGAAATAGAAATGGGCTTTCCTAAGCTAATGACAAAAAAGGTGTGACCGTGTAAACATTTCACAAAACCTTTACACAAGTACATTCTTGTTTCATATAAACCTCTTTATGAGCATACTGCTTAATAAATAAATAGCAAACAAGGCGGTAAAGCAGCAATACATTAACAAAAATACATTTGTATGTAAAGAGTACTTTATGCCATTTAATTCAACAACACCTAAGTAGAGAGGAAACCAAGTAAAATTGAGAAACAATTTCCCTAGGTCACACAGTTCAAACAAGCAAGTAACTCAGCATAAAGTATAGTGATGGGATGGGAAGTATACTTTTGGGCCATGTGTTACACTATCACACCAAAGATATTTAAATGCACTATACCCAATAGGTATGCAGGTAATCACCTGAAAGAGGTAAATGAATAAAGCAGAAGCTTACCAAATGTGTACCAGACAATGTACTCCATCTGGAGCTCTGCCTCCCCAGTGCATTCAGAGCGGAAGAGTACAACAGAGAACATTATGTGACCAGGAGGTGCATACTCAAATGTCTAGACCAGAAGTGACATAATCTGAAAGTTCTGGAGCTGAACTATATCGTGTGGTACACATGTAGAACTAGCTGCTCTAATTTATCCATGACAAGCAAGTTATTTCTAGATTGCTTCCATATATGTTTAGGGAAACTTAGAACCATCTCATATTGGATGAGCAAGCATTCATTGCTATTGTATTTGATAAGATTTTATAATGTTATCTTGGGGTACTTTGGTTTTGAGGATAAGCACTTCTTTGTGGCATTTAAAAAAGTGAAATGTTAACAGCAGGGGCACAAAATAAGAGGTGGCCGCCAGATATCAATTCCAGATGTCTGAAGTCCTGTGGATGCAATATTGTCCCTTTGTCCCACTGGGTAGAAGTTGTGGTAGTACATATTCATACATTTCTCCGACTCTCCTAGTCACCAGGGAGAAGTAGCTATTACCAAATGCTGAGATATGTATATCTTGTTTGTACAAATAGGAATAACATCTAAGAAGGAACCTGTGAATATTACTTCAAATTTAGGAAGTTTTTCCTGTTTCCGAGTTTAATGCTATAATATTCACTCTCAAGTTAGCATCATCAATATGGTCACTTATACAAGAGATAGAAATCTATTAGCCCATGAAAAGATATTAAATAAATCAAGGTACAGAATATGTAGTAAACTGGGTATGAGACCAAATTTCATACATTCAACTGTTGCACTAATATATCTATAAACCAGAGTTTACATGTTGTCATATCTTGACTTTGACTTTTCAGGTGTTATATTTTGGAGATTACTAAATAAACTGATTAGATGGTCACGACAGATAAAGGATCACACAAGCAACCCTTCGATACTGTACATCATTTTTGGCAATGTGACATCTAATCTGGTCATTAAGAAGACAATACAAGAATGCAATCCTAACAATCATACTGTATATAGATGGAGAAATGGAAACTTTTCCATGAAAGAATATGTAAAGTGATTCCTGCATGTTAAATATTTAGTGATAATCTGTAGTAATCATTCGTTGATCCTACATGATCATTGTAAAAACACATACTGTATGAATTACTTCTTGGATATACTGTTATAGTGATTTCCTTATAGCAATATAGTTGTGTTTTATATTTTTTCTTTTACAAGTCATTACGTTGATAAAAGATGCATGTAAATGTTAAAAGTGAGTACGTGTTAATAGAACTGCATATATTTAAAGAAAAACCCATGAAAGATGTTAATGACCCTTTAGTGTATCTAAAAAATATGGAAAGAATTTTTTTAATTTCTGACTTCTATTTGCATTTACTCTACCTCCAGTATAAAATAAGTCTGTAAATGAGTGTGCATCGTTATGTTTTGTTCAACAGATGGATCTATGGGAAGAAAATGACATGTTGGATGAAACGCAAGTCAGTTACGTCATTATGATTTATGGGGTTTATCCACTAGGACCTCCAACACTTATGAGAATGATCACTTGAATGTTTTCATAGCGCCCTTTCATTTTATGGGGAAGTAAATGCAAACATGAACCCATTATTGTGGGGCTCAGGATGGTATGGTAGCTGAGATCTCTGTTTGAGTGATTGGTACTTTTCCAGAAAACAAAAACCATTTCTCCTGCTGCAATGCTTAGCCTGCAATTGGGCATTATGATTTGTTCTATTTTTATTAGGCTAGAATATTATAGAAAGATTGTATATCAACTCATGGTTGAACCCAAGTCTTAGAGCAATAACAAAAATATAGTACCATCCTAAAATAAAATAATGGATAATGTATATCTAATAAAACCAAACACAGAGCTATGAAAAAAGCACTATAATAGAGGTTTAAATCAGATTACTAATGATTACTTGACCGTGAGTATGTATGTCTGTGTGTAAGTGCTTCTCATGCTCTGCCCCTAGTGATGTCATTGCTGCACCCCTGGTGACGTCATCGCAGGTCCTAGGGCTGAAGGATCTGTGGTGACATCACTGTTGTGGGAGGAGCCATTGTGCAGTTTGGTAAAAGAGATCCAGTTGGCTAAAGGACCTGCGGTGATGTCACTACTGTGGGAGGAGCCATTGTGCAGTTTGGCAGAAAGTACTGTGTACCAGATAAGCCAACAGCAGCCACCAGGACCTGTGATGATGTCACCATCATGTGATCACCTGTGCTGGTGGAGTCAGGAATCATATGACCAGGGGCTGATCACTGTATCTAGGAGTCTGCTGAGCTGGTAATGTCTGGAAATCAGCATTGGTTTACCACATCTGTGTGTGTGGGAATCAAGATGCATGTAGTAGAGCTGTGTGTGTGATGTGTGGGGATCATAATTGATGTACCATGTAGCACAGCTAGTATATTACATAAGAAGAACAAAGTTTAGTACCGTGTTAGCCAGTAGAGCAAAGTGTGATTGTTCTCAGTAAGAGAAACCAAATAATCTTGTAGATATGATACTTTTTAATGGCTAACAAAAATACATGATGTTATAGCGAGCTTTTGAACCTACACAGGGTTCTTCCCCAGGCTTAACTAAATAGATCCAAAGAGGCACAGACATAGTGTGATTAATTTGCACTTAAAAAAATACCAGAATGGGATAAAAAGGCACAGACATGCTGTGAAGGAAGAGAATGGTCATCTACCTCCAATAGGGACCTACAATTCACAGCTAGAGGTGCTAAGGAAAACTCCATCATACCCTACACAAGCATGACCATCTGAAAACCATATTCCCAGACCCTCCGCCTCTGTGTTAGCAGGACTATAAGATCCCTGGGACATTCACATGTTCCATGTCAGATGTTGTGCATCTTATCCTGTGCAGTAAATGTCCTGTTGGGGGCCTTTATGTTGGAGAAACAGGACAAAAACTGAAAATGAGAATGAGGTCCCACCGACACACAATTAAAGAAAGAAAAATAGAATTAACCGTCGCTGGGCATTTTTCTAGTCACGGACACAACGTAGAACATATGAAGGTTATTATACTCAAAGGCAATTTCAAATCCCAACATCACAGAAGCATTTAGGATTATAACTGAAAGTGAGGATGAGGTCCCACCGACACGCAATTAAAGAAAGAAAAATAGAATTACCCGTCGCTGGGCATTTTTCTAGTCACGGACACAACGTAGAACATATGAAGGTTATTATACTCAAAGGCAATTTCAAATCCCAACATCACAGAAGAATTTAGGACTATAAGTTTATAACCATCCTTGATACTCCCAAGAACAGAATGAACCTTGGAGGGGGCTTTTTGCATCAGTGGAGAATATGAGAAATTTGGGGCAGAAATAAAACGCTGGCCTGATGACCCCCCCAACACCAATTTAGAGACCATAAAACTTTCACAACCCTTACCAGTAGACCAATTATTCAGTCCTCTACTCACTCATCCTCTTCTGGTATTTTTTTGTGCAAATGAATCACACCATGTCTGTGCCTTTATATATATATATATATATATATATATATATATATATATGCCTTTTTGGATCTATTTCATTAAGCCTGAGGAAGAACTCTGTGTAGGTTCAAAAGCTCGCTATAACATCATGCATTTTTGTTAGCCATTAAAAGGTGTCATATCTACAAGATTACTTGGTTTCTCATACTGAGAACAATCATATAAGAAGAACAGGAACAGTAAGCAAGAGCTAGATTAGTTAAGGCCTTTTTACATGCAATGATTATCGCTTAAAATTCGTTCAAACAGCCGAAGTGAGCGATAATCATTACGTGTGAACGTGAAACTATTGCTCACTTGTCGTTCTCGTTAGCATCTGCTTTATCGCTAGCTTGTCATGCTGTCTGAAAGCTCCCAGCACAGCTCTTTTCCATAGGAAGCACTGAGTGGGGAACAAGATGCAGACGAGAAGCCTGCGAGTGGCCAGCAAGTCTTTCGGTGTGAAAGCACTGCACGAGCGCTAATGACCTTAGTGGTGACGTCAGCACTCGTGCAGTCGCTTCACAGACAGTCAGCCCATGTAAGAGGGGCTTTACAGACTATGAGAGAGTGGGAAGACAACAGCAGGTGAGGGTAGACTAAAGGAGAGAAAAGAAAGAAGTCTTGTGAAAACTGGAGATTACATGTAGAGTAGAGGAGAGGTATCAGGAGAATAGGTCAGGGAAATATGGAAGGGACTGGTTGTAGACAGCCTTGTATGATGATATCTTGAAATAGATTCTCTGGAAAATGGGTAGCTAGTGAAGGTAATGGCAGAGGCAAGAGAAAGGGCAGTAACTTAGGGAGAGGTAGATTAATTGGGCAGAAAAGTTGACAATGGATTGCAAGGACACTGCAATGTTTGTGTCATTGTTTGCTTCTGTCACTGCTCACCTGCTGCTGCAGCCACAAGGGGTCGCTACCCTCTACCTCTTCCTCTGTTCACACCCTGAGTTCTGCCCATAAGGGCTTGTACACGCAACTGCCCAGCCTCTTAAAGGGTTAGTGTGCACTCCCCCTCCAATTCTGTTCCTGCACCACCTATATTTGGCATCCACATCCAAAGGTGGATGCCTAAGCAATTGGTCTCATACAGCCATTGTGATAAAACCCCAGAAGAGTCATACTGAGTGGGCAAACTTTGTGTTTCAGGTCAGCTTTTTAGCCCCAGTGTAACCCTGGTGGAGCCACCAATCATTGGCCCATTTTGTCCTTCTTAATTCTGCCTTGGATGTCCGTGTGGATAACCGTTTACAAAAATGATCTGTCCCCAGACGGGAATACATGGAACAAATTTATGAACACCGGACCTTATTTATCAAAACTGTCTAACAGTAAATCAACAAACAGTAAAAAACAGTTTTTGGTGCCCATAGCAACCAATCACAGAGCAGCTTTCATTTTACCTCTGCACTAAGAGGATTAAGGCCCCCTGTCGACGAGCGTGATTCCACCAGCGGTAAATCGCCGGCGAATCACGCTGTCTGAAGCCTTCCATAGCGTTGCTATGGAAAGTGCGGGCCCCCTGTCCACAAGCGTAGAATCATTGCTGCGATTCTCCGTGGTCAGCCTATCTGTCAAATAGGCTGACAGCGGAGATCCGTCTGCTGGCTCCTGCTCCCGGGCGGCGACTCCCACAGCAGAAATCTGCCGTGTGATACCTCAACGCCCCTGGACAGGAGGCCTTAATACTGTTGCCCATAGCAACCAACTTTTCCACAGTTTCATTTTCATAACCACGCTTCTTTTATGACCACACACACATACTTACTGCTATGCAAATAACTCCCCCAAGCTGCTAACTCTGCCTCTGCTGCTACCTGCACCTATGCATTAATCTCCGCCAACATTACTTGTGATTTTATAGTCCTTGATAGTTGGGTGACAAACATGGGGTGCTTTAGAATTAGATATCTAGAGAGCATGTGCCTGTATGTTGTCCTCACACAGGGGTCCTCTGCTGTCTTTGTCCGCCCCTTAAAAAAACAATCTAGCCCTGTAACTCCATGGGGAAAGTTTGCTAAGCTAAATGCACCAGAATTCTAGCTCAATTTACACCAAAAAACTATCACATGCCTTTCACATTTGTTATGTACTTTACACACTTTCTATGTCTCCTGAGATAAGTATATTGGCTTATTGACAAGGGTCATGACCTCATGTGAAATGGGGCGTGACCTAATTATGTCACCATACACTAAAATCGCTGTAAAATTTTGTCACAACCAAAAAGTGGTGTCAAACAAAAGTGTCTTACGACATAATGAATTTATTTATAATCCAGCATGAGCCACTGTGATAAATGTGGTGCATTTTGTAGACCGTGTAGTCTAAATTTATACTGCCTAAATATTAAAAAGGATACAGAATCACAGAATGGTGAAGTTGGAAGGGACCTTCAGGGTCATCTGGTCCAACCCCCTGCTCAGTGCAGGATTTACTAAATCACAGATATTTGTCTTTGTTTTAACACTTCTATTGAAGGAGACCTTACCACCTCCCGTGGCAACCTGTTCCACTCATTGGTAAATCTGCCCAAATTTTTCTTTGTTTTCTGTCCATGTTGCATTGCTGTGGTGATGACCCTCACTCGCATGTAAACGCAGCTTGTTTCCTTGTGTGCTATAGACCTCATGCCTGAATCGTGGCCATTGATAACTTTCTTCTTTGCATAATCACATTGTGTTGTCAATCTTATTGAGGTGAGATAATCTGAAACTACTTTAGATGTTGTCGCAGCATAGTTATATGACTGACTGCTGCTGGAAACTTTTTAATAGCAAAAGAAATGCAACATTTGTGATATAGCAATGACAATAAGGATAGGTTGACACCACAATTTTTTCATTCTGTTGAAACGTCTTTTCTTTAAAAAAAAAAAAAAAGACGTCAAACATCATAGAGAAACAGGATGCCTATCCTATAGCATTTCGTTGTCATAGACTTGCATTGTCCCTAAAACGGATCCGTTGGAATCCTATTGCTCAACAGAACAGAAAAAGTCTCAGTTGCTCAGTTTGTTTAAAAAAGTGTATTCTGACATAAACTTGTCAAATTAGGACAAATGGACATTTTTAAGCATGACAGAAGCTCGTTTTAGGTGAGCACTATTGTTATTAAAGGAGTTTTCCATGGAAATACTATTGATAACCTATCCTCAGGGACCCCGATCAATCAGCTGAGCGGGCACAAGCTGTCAGCGCGACAATAACACAAAGATCAGAGCAGAAGCCTCTGTGCCAACCTCTATGTAGTGGCCGGCGCTTGTAACTGCAGGCATGGCTCCTGTTCAGGGGCATAACTAAAGGCTCAGGGGCCCTGATGCAAAACGTGAGCTCGGGCCCCCCTCTATCTGTATCTGTACCCGTACCCATACCTAATTCATGCTGCACAGAGACATAACTTGAAGCTTCTGGGCCCCAATGCTAAACCTGTAACAGGACCCCCAACTATAATGCTTTTTTCATAGTACAGGGCTCCCTATATGGAGAAGAGAGGCCTTATGGGCCCCCTAAGGCTCCTGGGCCCGGGTGCAACCGCATCCCCTGCACCCTCTATAGTTACGCCCCTGCTCCTGTTACAAGCGTCAGTCACTACATGGGAGGTCAGCGCAGAGACTTCTGCTCTAAATACACAGAGGTCGGAGCGGAAAACTCCTTATAGTGGCCCGCGCTTGTAACTGCAGCCACAGCTCGCGTTGTTTTTTATGAGCCGTGCCTGCAGTTACAAGCGCCAGCCACTACACAAATGTCAGCGCGGAGGCTTCCGCTCCAACCTCTGTGTTATTGCGGTGGTGACAGCATCCGCCCACTCAGCTGTTCAGTCAGGGTTTCGAGCAACGGACCCCAGCCGATCAGTTATTGATGACCTATTGATGGAACTGTCAAAACATCACATGTAGCACAGTGATCCAATTTGCTATTGTAGTTCTCATCCACTGAATTGAATGAAAGAGAACTGCAAAACCAAATCAGGCCAGTCATCAGCTGATTGATAGGGATCTCGAGCGGCAGACCCCTGCTCATCTGCCATTGGTGACTTATAGGTGCTCAATGACTTTACTTCTGGAAAACCTCTTTTAAGGCTGGGTTCACTTGGTGCAGGTTTGCTGCGGTTTTGCTGCTGTTTGTCGTTGCATATTCGCACTGCGGCAACACCGCTGCATTTGCAGTGCAATGCAGTGCAAATGTGCTTGGCCAAAAAGCTGTTCTCACAGGATGGAATTTTTCTGCACTGCCGCAGTTGTGGCGCTGTTTTAAAATATGCAGCATGTCAATTCTTTTGGATTTTCCACAGCACTTTTTTGCCCATAGCCTCCATGGATGCAGCAAAATCCGCACTTAAATACGCTGCAAAAGTAAAAAAGCGCTGAGGAAAAAAAACGCTTGCGGATTTTCTGAGCCGAAAAAGCGGTCAAAATACACAAGAAAATCCAAAAGCCAAAAAGAACTTTTGAAGCAGTTCTTCTGCGGAAAAAATGCAGCAAAACCGCGGCAAATCCACCCCGTGTGAACCTAGCCAAAAGTGTTTCAGCAGAGGGAAATAGAAAAAAATGACATGAATATATACATTTCTGCCAGACGGGTTTTGCAATAGTTGAGTAACACTGTATGTACTCTGTGGGTAGGTGACTAATTCTGGACTTTTCAATGTTATAGTATGCAGTTAGAAATCACTTATGTCAAGTTGTTTATGGTTTTCCCAAGATAAAAGTTGTCTATGGTTTTGTCGCTCAGAAACCAAAGTATACAACTATGACAGACTCTGCCCCAAAGTGTGTGTGGTCTGTGCATTGTTACGGTATTGCTTCTCACAATGATTTTCTAAGTGGTGGGAGAGGAAGCAATGACAGTGGAAAGTAAGAGCAGTCTCTGAAATAGAAAGTATCTTGTGTAGGTGGCCTACATTTGCCACAGTTAATACATAAAATATAAACACCTAAATCTACACACATTTTGTTGTTTAGCCATTGACACTGATCACCAAAACCCACCAAAATTCCCACGTGTCACTATTAGGCCGGTTTCACACGGGCAGAAAATCATGTGAGGTTTGTGTGTTGTGAGACGCACAAATCTCACATAAATATGAACCCAATTCTTTTGAATGGGGTCATACTCATGAGCAATGTTTTCCTGCATGGCACAGTGATGTGATGCTATGCGGGAAACACATCACAGCATGATGTATCATACTGCGATATTGCCCATTGCTGTCAATGGGGCAGGCGGCAGCAGAGCCCAACCCATTGAAAACAATGGGAGAACTCCGCAATCCTCTGTGACAGGAGAGAATCCCTTTCATGCCTGGCAAGGGAATCCCTTCAGAAACCTACTGCACACTGAGGAGGGGCAAACACCTTGAAACAGCTGTCTGTGTATGGATTCTGGCTTGGCTTTCAATTCCTAGTCATTGTTACAAGGGTTGTATAAAGAGTCTAACATTGACTTGCAGGAATGCTGCCTATCAATAGGTGGAGCTGCATGGGTATTGTTTCATCTCCCTTATCAACATATTACCCTGTTTCCACGAAAATAAGACCTACTCCCCAAATAAACCCTAGCATGTTTTTTCAGTATTTGCGAGGAGGCTTGAAATATGTCATACCCCTAAAATAAGCCCTAGTTACAGTTCATTAAATAAAAAGGCAATAGGAATGCTTTAGCTGCATGAAAAGGGCTGTAAGAATGCAATTGCACTTTTTATGCAGGTCACCTAAGTCACTTACCCAGCAGACTCGGTTAAGGTCCTTTCCGCTGCTCTCCAGAGACCCAATGTGGTTCCCGCAGTCCGTGGCTCAGCCAATCAATGCAGCTCTCAAAGAGCCAATCGCAGCCATCAATTTGTGTAGGTGGGATTTATGGCTTCGGCAGCCAGGAAGTGCTCAGAATACACAGTAAAAATGCTGATAACATCAAAGATCTGAGCACTTGTGTGAGCGATCATAAGGGTTGGAACTGCCGGGCTCTCACACACAGGTCAGGTTGTCCTGCTGTCATCAAAATAAGACATTTTCTGAAAATAAGTCCTAGCTAGAGATGAGCGAACATACTCGTTTCGAGTAATTACTCGATCGAGCACAGCGATTTTCGGGTACTTCCGTACTCGGGTGAAAAGATTCGGTGGGCGCCGGGGAGGCATGGCAGAGCGGGGGGTAGCAGCGGGGAACAGGGGGGAGCCCTCTCTCTCCCCCTCTGCCCCCCACTCCCCGATGCAACCCCCCACTCACCCACGGCGCCCCCGGAATCTTTTCGCCCGAGTACGGAAGTACTCGAAAATCGCGGCACTTGGGCGAAAAAGGGGCGTGGCCGAGTAGGTTTGCTCATCTCTAGACCTAGCGCATATTTTGGGTCAAAAATGAATATAAGGCCTTGTCTTATTTTCAGGAAAACATGGTAATATAAGAGACTTTGTTGTTCCCCTCATTGACATGATGTGCATGGTCTTAATGCCAGACACAGTGGTCATTGTAAGGTGTATATCACCAGGTTATTGTACTGGTCAGGGCATGTGCATCTTGTATCTAATGGACAAGTGGTAGGGCACATCTTGTCCCGTAGGGTGATGCCTGTTTTGGTATAAAAGGCTGGATGTGACGTGCAAGATTTTGTTGTGGTTGACCAAGGTGTTGGAATGAGCAGCAAGGTTGGGCATGGGGGAATCATGAGCCACAAGAGAAACCCCCGAAAGACCACGTGAAGAGGTTGGATGAAACCGGTGATTGTGTACTGCGTGGATTACATGGAGTCTCCTGAAATATTTTATTATTATTATGCACACTCTGCTCCCTTAAATAAGTAATATTCTACACTCTGACCCAGGAATGAATAATACACACTGTGCCCTATGAAATTAGTAATAATGCATACTATGCCCCCTAAAATTAATTATAATACATGCTGTAGTCTCTGAAATATATTAATAATAATAAACTTTATTTGTATAGCGCCAACATATTCCGCAGCGCTTACATAGACAGGGGGGATACAGAAAGACAAAAGTGCAAACATTACAGAACCACGGTTACATAGTAATCAATTAATGGAAACAATAGGGGTGAGGGTCCTGCTCCAACGAGCTTACATACTACGAATAGTGGGCTGATACAGAAGGTAAAGGGGCTGGAGATGTGCAGGGTATAGCGAGGTGGAGAGTGAGCGATGTTATACACATAGACAATGGTCAGACATTTAGCCGTGTGACGGCAGAATCGGTATGACTGCAGGAGTGGTATATGGTGGCTAGCAGGGATTGCAGTCAGTAGGTCAGGGAGCATGTTATCAGGTGGCGTATAGAGGGGTTTGTTTAGGGAATGCGGTATGCTTCCCTGAAGAGGTGCGTTTTTAGAGCACGCCTGAAGTGCTGCGAGTCCTGGATTGCTCGGGTAGCCTTTGGTAGTGCGTTCCAGAGGATCGGTGCTGCTCTGGAGAAGTCTTGGAGGCAGGAATGAGAAGTTCAAATTAACGGGGCGCTCAGTTTGGTTTCGTTAGCAGAGCGGAGAGCCCAGGCTGGTTGATGGATTGAGATGAGGGAGGCGATATAGGGGGCCGCTGCGCTGTGGAGGGCTTTGTGGATGAAGGTAGCGAGTTTAAATTGAATTCTGTATTTAACGGGCAGCCAGTGCAGTGACTGGCACAGGGCAGAGGCATCCGAGTAGCGGCTGGACAGGAAGATGAGCCTGGCTGCCGCATTTAGGATGGATTGGAGAGGGTAGAGTCTGGTGCAGGGGAGGCCAATCAGCAACGAATTGCAATAATCAAGCCGGGAGTGGATGAGGGCAACAGTAAGCGTTTTTAACGTGTCCACGGTGAGAAAAGAGGGGATTCTTGCGATGTTCTTGAGGTGCAGCTGACATGTTCGGGCCAGAGATTGGATGTAGGGGGTAAAAGAGAGATCAGAATCAAATATGACCCCAAGGCAGCGGGCATGTTGTCTAGGAGTTATGGTAGCGCCACACACTGAGATGGAGATGTCAGGATGAGGTCGGTTAGTGGCCTAAAGGACACTGCCCTCTCCTGGTTCTCCTCCTACCTATCTGACCGCTCTTTCAGTGTCTCCTTTGCTGGCTCTACCTCCCCTCCTCTTCCCCTTGCTGTTGGGGTCCCCCAGGGCTCGGTCCTCGGCCCCCTCCTTTTCTCTAGCTACACAGCCCCTATTGGACAAACCATCAGGAGATTTGGCCTCCAATACCACCTGTATGCTGATGACACCCAGCTATACACCTCTTCCAGTGACATCTCTGCACCTTTCCTCCAAAACATCACCGACTGTCTGTCTGCTGTCTCTAACACTATGTCCTCTCTCTACCTAAAACTAAACCTCTCTAAAACTAACTTACTGTTACAGCTGTGGCAGAGGAGAATGATTTGTGTAGTATATGTTCTCAATAGGGTCGGTGCTGCTGCCGCCGGCCCCGTTGAGCGCATGTAGAGAGCACAAGGAATCGCAGATTGCAGATAGGCACGATCTGCGATTTCTCGTGTCTGCCCGATTCGCCGAAAACAATGCTAGCTGCAGATTTTTCGGCGAATCGTCGGGCCCGGTCACGCGATTTGCGGATGCGCATCCGACATGCGATCCGCAAATCGCGGCAAAAAACGCCCGTCTGACCGAGGCCTAAGGTGTATTCTACATTACACTCTTCGATTACTCCAAGAATCACTGTGATATCATAGAGTGAATCATGTGACCTGCTGGAGTGCAGAGTGCTCATGCTCCAGCAGATGTAATGATGAACAGCCTGAGCAGCAGCCAGAAGTGTAAAGAAAATCAATCCTAGACAAAAACCACTAATTGTAACTGTCAAAAGGCCCATTTACAGCAACTGATGATTGCTAAAAATCACGAACCGGCGATTGTTTTAGCAATAATCGGTGCATCTAAGTGTGCACCCATCGTGCGCTTTTCGGGCACTGCTAGCTGATCGTTAAATTCAGTCCAACCTAAAAATCGTCTGTCAGCCTTATCAGCAGTTCTCCACGGGGAGAGCTGATAGCATTGTTGCCCCTGGCCACTATTTGCAATAGGAGGGGCGGGACGGGGCAGAACTTAGCTCCGCCCTGTTCACCCCTCCCCTTGCAAACAGTGGCCAGGGACAGAGAGGGGGCGGGAGCTCCGTGCACTGCTCCTGGCCTAGCCCACCTCCTCCCCTGCAGAAAGGGACACTTTTGGTGGGGCGTGAAAGCCCAGCCAATATACAGACGTGTGAATGAGCCCTTAGTGTGCCCAAATATCTGCCTCTATTTGCCAGGTGCTGACATTGGTCCTGTCCTCTAAAGGGTAGTCTGAGGAGATAAAATTCAATTAAAATGTGCTCAACGCTGGATATAAACATACCTCACCTGCTCCACAGATACAAAAAAAAATGTTTGGATTGTGATTTGAAGTTGCTGATAGTAATGCAACTATCTTGTGTGGAGAAGATGGCGGTCCTGAATTGTAACTATTCCCCTATTGACACAGTTGCTATAAAGCCCAACCTTACAGCTAAACTAGGGACTTCCCGGCATTGTATGAATAAAGTAGAAAAGTATCTAGAATTTAGAAAAAAGAACAATATTTGGTGTGCTCCATGACAACCATTCTATTTCTAACATTCCTCTTTAGATTTCTTAGGGTGGTTTTGCAGCGTCCAGGGAACGGGCCCACAGCCTAGGAGACAGAGGGTTAGAGAAAGGCCTTGTCATGGGACTTTACCATCTCCTTCCCTGGGGGTAGGTTGGGACCCAACCAAGGTGCTGCTGGGGAGATCCAGGAGATAATAACCGGTAGTTACCTCAAGTTCAATTGTCACTCATGATACTACCATTCCGCCTTCTGCGGTGGATCTTCCAGATGTAATAAAATAGTCCACACAGGGTAATTTTCTGAACGAGAACCGGGAACGGTCAGCTCTGTTCATTTTTTGAAAACTCTCGTACTTAAATTCCAACAAACAGTCCTGGTATAGATATAACAAGCCAAAGTGATGCAACAGGGAAGATTCTCGTCGGGGTATTCAGACAATCCACAGTCCAAGTTATCTGTGAATTTCCACTCCCTGCAAACTCTCTCTCTACCAGTCAACACTCACTCTGCTGTATCTTTGTCTTATTACTAAGGAGCGGTTGGTTTCACTCCCAGCACTCACCAAAAATGCCAAGCATTCCTGGGTAGGTTAAGCCCCAGCTGAGCATCAGGCCATCGCTCGGCTTCCTCCATTCTCTCCATACTCAGACTGATGTCTGTGTCACTCACTCACTGTCGGACCTCACGTTTTCCTCTCTTACTGGCACTAACTCACTCCTTCTTTCCTTACCAAGACATATATAAAACAACACCACGTGACACACACAAAACAATACGTTTCTCAGACAGGACAGAGCATACCAGACATTAACCCTCTCAGTCCTGCAGCCATGCAATACACATAAATCAAATGCACTCCACAAACAAGACACTGACAAGACATTGACATGAGACAGACATTGAACATTATGGAGGGACCCTATTAACTCTGGGCCACTACAGTTTCTCATCTGCACTCGAGGTTCTGCTTTCCTGTTCCAATCGGGGAGCAGGAAAGGGGAATCGCCATAGCCGAACAGCTCCGTCTCAGGATAGAACCGAACAGCACCGAATGGACCCCATTGGGCTCAGCTGCCCGTCTGAGTACAATGGAGTCTGTTCGGCGCTGCAGCGCATTTTCTTCCGGTATTTTCTGCAAGTTCTGTGGTGGAACCTCCAACTGGAGGCTCCAAGGCAGATGTGAAACCAGCCTTACTCAAAGCTACTTTCTACATAATAAAGTTTATTTGTGAATGCTAAGAAGTTACAGTATTTTAAGTAATTTTTAGCAAACAGCAGAGCTCAGAACATACTGTCGGCAGCATGTCCTTACTACTCTGAGAGTGTCCGCTCTGACTGAACAGTGTCAGAGCCAGCTCAGGTGCACTTGTCATTGACTCTGTCTGGTAGAGTCCGCCTATCACCATTTGCATAGGAATGAGGAAAGGGCTAGAAAAACATCATCTCAAAAATCCAGGGACCACAAGGACAAAAGATATTCTGTCAGTTTTAATTTTTGGAGGACAAGTCTTCTTTAACCCCTTCCCGCTGCAACACTATTTTCATTTTCCCGTTTTTATTTTTCTAAAAAAATTCATAACTTTTTACATTTTTCAGCAAAATAGCTACATGGGGGCTTGGTTTTTGTGGGACAAGTTGTATTTTTTATTGGTATCATTTAACATACTGTAAAATGTAAAAAGATTTCTAAGTGGGGAAAATATTAAAAAATGCAATACAGATAACATGCAATTCTATGTTACCTGTATTCTGTAGGTCAGTACGATCAGGGCGATACCAAAAGTATACAGGTTATTTTATACTGTCCTACATAAAAGCATTTTCTAAAAACAATTAGCTTTATGTTGCCATTTTTAACCCACATAACTTTTTTTTCTGTCAATGCAGCAGAGTGAAGGATCATTACTTGCAGAGCAACCTATAGTTTTTATTGGTACTATTTTAGGTTACAAGGAACTTTTTCAATGCTTTTTATTAAGTTTTTTTTCTTGGAGACAGGGTGATTAAAAATTCTGGCACTGTGCAATTTTTCTGGCAGCATTCACCCTGCAAGATTACTTAACCCATATTTTAATAAATTGGACTTTTATGGACATAATCACATATATATATATATTTTTTGATGGGCCTGGAAAAAATATTTTTTAAACATTTATTGTTTTAGATCTTTTGTACTAATTAAAAATCTTTATTTTGCATTTTTAAAACTTTTTTTTGAGTTCCCGTACATGACATGAGACTACTAAATATTTACACTTGGGGGAGGGGGCATTCAAAGTTTTGCTTTTTCTAGTGAAGCCCCTAGGTGGGAGTTGGATATGCTAAACACTAGGAGGAGTCAACTCTTGGACTCCTGCATTGAGCATCAATCAACAATATGGCCAATTAGCAGCAGCTTTCTCTCTTCTGCCATTTCTGCCATCGTCTCATCCCCTGCTTTGCTCCTGTGTCCACTACTATTATATGCATATTTCATTTATTTATATATATATATATATATATATATATATATATATTTTTATATATATATATATATATATATATATATATATATATATACTCGAGTATAAGCCGACCCGCATATAAGCCGGGGCACCTAATTTTTCCACAAAAAACAGGAAAACATATTGATTCGAGTATATGCCTAGCTAGACTAGGTAAAAAAAACGTAATACTCACTTCTCGGTCAGCATCTCAGTCCCCTGCGCGATGGTCTCCCTGGCGGTGCAGAAGCTGCTCTGTAATCCTCCCTGCTAAAATATTTATAATATTATTCAGGAGGTATAAACGCTGTAATAGCCTACAAAATAGCATCGGAATTATATATTAAAAAAGTAGTGACAGATAACCCACAAGTGCTGGATTTTCTAGTCAAGAAAGATTCTTTTTGATGCACGGTTTGGATCAGTACTATGACAAATTGAAGGCCGCCAGCACACGGGCTGGTCAGATTCTGCATGCGGAATCGGGCCCTGGCAGCAGCGGCGTCTCTGCGTACCTACTTTCTTTTCCTCTTCTCTGTATTGCAGAAGGTCTGCATGGTGAGATGATCGAACGGCTTACATTGACTTCTGTGCAAAATCTGCACAAAAATAGAGCATGCTGCGATTTTTCATCCACGAGCAGAAACCGCAATTGCTTTCTACTCATGCATATGAAAAATCGCTTTTCCATAGCATGCTATGGGCAGTATTTGCTGCAAAATCCGGAAGTGGATGCCCGCTCCAGATTCTGCAATGCAAATTTGCCTGTGTGCATGCACTCGAAGGGTGAGGAAAACCCAATGATGCACTTGTGCAGGAAACTGACTCCTGCTGAAAAAATCTGCAATTGCTTGGCAGTCAAATGAACACTTGAATCACTTGAAGTATTACTTCCGTGGAAGAAAGTTTAGACTAGTATAAGACCATGTCCCACTGGCATAGATGAAGCAAAATATGGAGAAAAATACTGGGGTAACTTGGTGGTTTTGTCACTACAAAACTTATTTTGCTCTGGAATACAGACCAGAAATACTACATGCTAAGGTCTCCTTCACACGACCATATGTGTCTTCACGCTGGCCGTGAATGAAAAACTGCGATCAAGTCCCGAGCTTAATTAGAGTTTTCTTGTCCATTCACACGGTTGGGTATGACGCATTAAGGAAAACATACAGCAGGGCCCGGAAATCCCTCGATAGACATAAATCCTTGGAACTACTTCTAATGCCTAAACAGAGGCACCTGTAAACTTTTCCCAGCGCTGGACGCAGATAAACTCCCTCCACCTCCCTTTTTTTGTAGCTCCCATAGGAGTCTATGGGCGCCACCAGTGTAAGTTGAAAGATGGGGGAAGACCTATCTTTTCCAGCAGCATATAAATTCGGTTGCAAATTTAAGTCGCATATGTCCTATTTTTTCTGGTGCAACTTTTTTACGCGACTAAAAACGGATACATTGGAAACCAATGCTTCAGATGGTTGCGATTTTTGACCGACATATAAACGCAGCTAAATAACCGTGTAAAAACGCTTGTGTGAATAAGGCCTAAATCCAACACACTCTCTAGTGTTTGTTTGGTAAAAGTGTCTGGCCCAGTGAAAAGATGAAAGGGAATATGTTAGCCCGCAGCAGGAAAAGTGTCAGGGTGGATATACATCTCATCTAGTTTGTTGACGTGTTCGAAGTGGAATCCTGGAAAGTTGGGTTTGCTAAGAATTTTGGTATATCTCCTTTTTCTTGACCTAGATTTTTTTTGGAATGGTATGTAGGTTAACATTGGGGCCTGTCATTATCTCCCTGCCCAGTAAGTGGTTGTCTTCTAACCCCCTAAAAACTCTACAGACTTGGTCAGAACCTGCACAGCTACAATGGAAGATTGGATTAACTGATGGAATACTGTGCTCATTTTTTAAGTGAGGTAACCTAACTGTTTTAGGCTGGGCTCACACAACCCTATAGGAATTTTGTAATCCCCGAGCACAAAATAGAACAGAGCATGTTCTATTTTGCCACTTAAATATGCAAGATAGAGTCTATTGTTCTCTAGAGCCCACTGTTCTCTATTGTCGTGTATGTACCCGCAGCCCATACACAATTACATTTCATATTGGCTACAGGCATATGCGTCATCACTAAGCGATGGCACTGAAAATGTAAATAACAAAAAACAGGTGTAGTGCACATTGTAGTAGCCCAGAGTTAGCTGGCCCCTCCATAAGTATGAAAGTTTGTTTTGTGCATTTGTATTGTCAGTGTCTTCTGTGTTGTAGGAATTTGATGTGTATTGCATCTCTGTAGCACTGGATGGGTTAAAGTCTGGGTTATGTCTGGAAAGTTTATCTTGTATCTCACGTGACCAGGTTTCATATATGTGTATGCAAGGATGCTTTTGAAGATTAGTCTAGGCAAGTCTGCAAGTTAGTTGGAGTCTGGGGAATTGAGATACTTTTAGTGAGTAGGAGAAAATGTGCCTTGTTCTATGAGGAGCCCCAGGATGGAAGAGGCTGAGCGATGGCCTGATGTGTGCCCTGGGCCCTATTCACCCAGGCCTTCCTGCTATTAACATGGGTTAACAAAGGGTGCCCTTTTCCAAATGTGAGTGTTGACCGGTAGAGAGCTGGAGAGAGAAGGAGAGTGGCTGGGAACAAAATCCCACAGATAACTAGGACTGTGGACTTATCTGTCATCCTGTGAATCCTCCCTGTCACACCACAACTGTGTCTGCAGTGGTGTCCCACTGGATTGTACAAAGTTTTGGACTGTAAGGCCTCATGTCCACGGGGAAAATCAGATCCGCTGCAGATTCTCCATGGAGAATCTGCAGCGGGTCCCTCCTGCCCCGCGGACATGAGCGCTGAAAATAACAATAAATAAGAATAAACTCACCTCCCATCCGCTCCATTTCTTCTCTTCGCTGCGGCGTCATCTTCTGTGCGTCGCGGCCGGATCTTCTTTCTTCGGCTCGGCGGATGTGCAGGATGACGTCGGTGACGTGCCCCGCGCATGTGCCGGCCTGAAGCAAAATGATCCGGCCGTGACTGAGAGAAGATGGCGCCGCGGAGAAGAGAAGAACCGGAGCGTGTGAGTAAACTCTGATTTTTGTCTCCCGCGGATCCGGACGGCTTCCATAGGCTTCAATAGAAGCCCGCGGGAGCCGTCCCCGCGGGAGACCCGCATGAAAATGGAGCATGGTCCGGATTTTTTCATGCTCCTTTTTTTTTAAAATTCCTTTTATTGACGATCCGCGGGTATTTATCTACCCCGCGGGTGGTCAATGCATCCCTATGGGGTGCGGATCCGCGGGCAGGAGAAGAGTTAAAATCCGCTGCAGATTTTAATTCTTATTTTGCCCGTGGACATGAGCCCTAAGTGTTATTTGAAGTTCATGAGCTCAACCAGCCATTCCCGGTTTTGCTCTGAAACGTTATACCTGTGTGGACTCTTTATTACCAACTTCTGGATTCATTGCAGAGGACGAAACAGTGGCGTCATGAGTGACAAAAGGACTTAGGCCTCATGTCCACGGGGAAAATCAGATCCGCTGCAGATTCTACATGGAGAATCTGCAGCGGGTCCCTCCTGCCCCGCGGACATGAGCGCCGAAAATAAGAATTTAAAAGTATTTACCATCCGGCGCGGGCGGAGAAGATCAGCTGTTCCTCACGGCCGGATCTTCATTTTCGGCCGGCGGATGAATTCCTGACGCCGGCGGCACGTCGCCGGCACGTCGCCGACGTGCCGCGCGCATGCGCCGGGCACATCCGCCGAGCCGAAGCAAGGAAGATGCGGCCGTGAGGAACAGCTGACCTTCCCCGCCCGCGCCGGATGGTAAATACTTTAAATTCCTATTTTAGGTCTCCCGCGGATCCGGACGGCTTCCATAGGCTTCAATAGAAGCCCGCGGGAGCCGTCCCCGCGGGAGACCCGCATGAAAATGGAGCATGGTCCGGATTTTTCCATGCTCCATTTTTTTTTAAATCCCTTTTATTGACGATCCGCGGGTATTTATCTACCCGCGGGTGGTCAATGCATCCCTATGGGATGCGGATCCGCATGCGGGAGATCCGCTGCGGATCTTAAATCATATTTTGCCCGTGGACATGAGCCCTTAAGGTAAACCGCATACTGTGAAAATCCCCCAGCAGTAACTTGATTGGGTCCTGTTCTACCCCCAGGGGAGGAGATGGTAGAGCCCCGTGACAAGGTCTTATCTACCCCACTATCTCCTCGGCTGTGGGCCCTCTCCTCGAATGCTGCAACATGACCACCTGTGTGAGTATGCGGTCATGCGCAGTACAATTTTGGCACCATACACAGGGACACAGCCAGGTTCACAGCTGTAAAATGCTATAGGAGCCCCACAGCATTTTACGCTTATGGCCGTGTGAGCCTGGCCTTAGTTAGAGCTCAGAGAATCAGATGTTTATGCATATTTGTGCATTTGTGCCTATGACATATTCTCAAATTACCTGCATATTGCTGCTGTTATTTTGTGTATTAACCCCTTCCCGCTCAAGGATGTACATTTACGTCCTGGAGCGTCGGGATATGTATGAAGGTATTAGTGTATCTTGACGCCACGAGCAATAGCTGGTGGAGTCAAGATTGACAGTAGCTGTAGCTGATTGGCTGCGCTGCTTCTTGGGCACAAGGTCCTGGAAGGGCACTAAACTAGGCAACAAAAGGCATAGAGCGGCCGCCGGGGCTGCAGCTAGATCTCCAAATAGCTTCCCCTGTTGGCCATCCGCCACGGATCTCACAGCCAGCGGCCTTCTGCCATGAAGCTCACAGCTGGCGGCCATCCGCCACGGAGCTCACAGCTGGCGGCCGTCCGTCATGGTACTCACAGCCCGTGGCCGTCCGCCACAGTACTCACAGCCCGCAGCTGTCCACCATGGAACTCAGGGCCGCCGCCAGCCACAACGCAGCTTACAGCCGGCAGCAGGGACAGATGTGTCAGGCCGGCAGCCGGGTGGGATACATGCCAGAAATGTCGGCCGGGACACAGGTGAGATGCTGCTGTGTCTCCAACCATTTCTGCCAGCCCTGCTGCCTTACGCTGACGGTTAGCGCTCTTGTTTTCTTTACATTATTACATGTTAATGGTGCCATTTAACATGACAGCAGTTACAAATAATAATGTAAGGCAACGAAGATAACTAACTATCAGCCTGATGCAGCAGGGCCGGGGTGGCTTTATAGACTGCCTATCAAAGTGCAATATGACGTAATGCTATAGCATTACGTCATACTGTGGGAGCGATCAAAGCATCGCATGTTGCAGTCCTGCAGGGGGGCTTAAAAAAAGTGAAAATAAGAGCAATAAAGATTTATTAATTGTAAAGAAAAAATAAAATAAAATAAAAGTTTAAATCACCCCCCTTTTGCCATATTTATAATAAAAAAAATCTAAATCATAAAAGAAAAATACATATTTGGTATCGCCGCGTCTGTAAAAGTCCAATCTATCAAAGTTGTGCATTGTTTACCCTGCACGGTGAACGTCGTCCGAAAGAAAAAAGAGAAGAACGTCAGAAATGCACTTTTTCAGTCACCCTGCAATAAATAGCGATCAAAAAGTCATATGTATTCCAAGTTGGTACTAACGTAAACTACAGGACATCCTGCAAAAAATGAGCCCCCGCACAACTACGTTGACGGAAAAATAGAAAAGTTATTGCGCGCAGAAGATGGCGGCTGAAAATTATTTTAATAAATTAAATGTCTGAAAAAAAAGAGTAGTACAGTAAAAAAAAACTATACAAGTTTGGTATCGAAGTAATTGTACTGACCCTTGGATAAAGTTATCATGTTTGCGCACCGCAGAAACAAGACGCACTAAAAGATGGTGGAATGTTGTTTTTTTCCATTTTACTCTACTTAGAATTTTTTAAAAGTTTTTCAGGACATTATATGGTACATTAAATAGCACCATTGAAAAATACACCTCGGCCAGCAAAAAAACAAGCCTCCCTACAGCAACGTTGGTAGATAAATAAAGGAGTTACAATTTTTTTAAAGGGGGGAGGAAAAAACGAAAATGGAAAAAAAGGGTCATTGAGGGGTTAAAGGGGTTGTACCGCGGCAGCAAGTGGGGTTATGCACTTCTGTATGGCCATATTAATGCACTTTGTAATATACATCGTGCATTAAATATGAGCCATACAGAAGTTATTCACTGACCTGCTCCGTTGCTAGCGTCCCCGTCGCCATGGTGCCGTCTAACTTCAGCGTCTAATCGCCCGATTAGACGCGCTTGCGCAGATGGGTCTTTTCCCTTCAGCTCGGTTCGGCAGCAGCAGCATTCTGGCTCCGCCCCCTTGTATGCGTCATCACGTAGCTCCACCCCCGTCACATGTGCCGATTCCAGCCTCCTGATTGGCTGGAATCGGCACATGTGACGGGGCGGAGCTACGCGATGACGCGTACTGGGGGCGGAGCCAGAACGCCGCTGCTGCCGAACTGAGCCGAAGGGAAAAGACCCATCTGCGCAAGCGCATCTAATCGGGAGATTAGACGCTGAAGTTAGACGGTTCTATAAAATCGCCAGTTGCATGCGCATGCGCAAATCGTGCGAAAAATCGCCCGTGTGACCAAGGCCTTACTGTGTACATACTGCAGTAAAAATTACATGATAAAAGTTACATGATAACTTTATTCTGTGGGTTAGTACAATTACAAAAATACCATTTTTTTTTAGCTCTACTACTTTTAGCCCATTAAGGACCAAGCACAGTAAATCTACAGCACTTGGTCCTGGGCTTTAAACCCATCTGATAGTAAAAATATGGGGGGGTTTAAAGCCCCTGCTTTTGCAATCAATCAGAAGCATGTCGGGTTGTCAGCTGTTAGTCACAGCTGATAACCTGGAGGACAAGGCAGGAGGTGTTTTTAATAGAGATGAGCGAGCACCAAAATGCTCGGGTGCTCGTTACTCGGGACGAAATTATCGCGATGCTCGAGGGTTCGTTTCGAGTAACGAACCCCATTGAAGTCAATGGGCGACCCGAGCATTTTTGTATTTCGCCGATGCTCGCTAAGGTTTCCTTGTGTGAAAATCTGGGCAATTCAAGAAAGTGATGGGAACGACACAGCAACGGATAGGGCAGGCGAGGGGCTACATGTTGGGCTGCATCTCAAGTTCACAGGTCCCACTATTAAGCCACAATAGCGGCAAGAGTGGCCCCCCCCCCAAAAAAAAACTTTTACTTCTGAAAAGCCCTCATTAGCATGGCATACCTTTGCTAAGCACCACACTACCTCCAACAAAGCACAATCACTGCCTGCATGACACTCCGCTGCCACTTCTCCTGGGTTACATGCTGCCCAACCCCCCCTCCCCTCCCCCCCACAGCGCACACCAAAGTGTCCCTCCGCAGCCTTCAGCTGCCCTCATGCCACACCACCCTCATGTCTATTTAGAGGTGCGTCTGCCATGACGAGGAACCGCAGGCACACACTGCAGAAGGTTGGCACGGCTAGGCAGCGACCCTCTTTAAAAGGGGCGGGGCGATAGCCCACAATGCTGTACAGAAGCAATGAGAAATAGAATCCTGTTCCACCGCCATCAGGAGCTGCACATGTGGGCATAGCAATGGGGAACCTATGTGCCACACACTATTCATTCTGTCAAGGTGTCTCTGCATGCCCCAGTCAGACCGGGCTTTTTAATTCATAGACACAGGCAGGTACAACTCCCTATTGTGAAGTCCCTGTCAACCGACAGCATGGGTGGCTCCCTGGAACCCACCGGCGATACACAAAAATATCCCATTGCATTGCCCAACACAGCTGAGGTAGTAATGTCGTGCTTAATGCAGGTGGGCTTCGGCCCACACTGCATGCCCCAGTCAGACTGGGGTTCTTTACAAGTGGACAGATGTAGGTTAAACTCCGTGTGCACCTACAGCATGGGTGGCTCCCTGGAACCCACCGGCGGTACATAAAAATATCCCATTGCATTGCCCAACACAGCTGAGGTAGTAATGTCGTGCTTAATGCAGGTGGGCTTCGGCCCACACTGCATGCCCCAGTCTGACTGGGGTTCTTTACAAGTGGAATCAGATGCATTTATAATTCCCTGTGGACCCACAGCATGGGTGGGTGCCAGGAAGCCACCGGCGGTACACAGAAATATCACATTGCATTGCCCAACACAGCGGATGTAACGTCAGCTGTAATGCAGGTGGGCTAAAAATTCATTTGATTACACTGTAGGCGAGGGCCCACAAAAATTGCTGAATCAACAGTACTAATGTACATCAAAAAAATTGGCCATGGCCGACCAAGAGGGCAGGTGAAACCCATTAATCGCTTTGGTTAATGTGGCTTAAGTGGTAACTAGGCCTGGAGGCAGCCCAGTTTAACTAAAAATTGGTTCAAGTTAAAGTTTCAACGCTTTTAAGAGCATTGAAACATATAAAAATTGTTTAGAAAAATTATGAGTGAGCCTTGTGGCCCTAAGAAAAATTGCCCGTTCAGCGTGATTATGTGAGGTTTCAGGAGGAGGAGCAGGAGGAGGAGGAGGAATATTAGACACAGATTGATGAAGCAGAAATGTCCCCGTTTTGGATGGTGAGAGAGAACGTAGCTTCCATCCGCGGGTGCAGCCTACGTATTGCTTACGTATCGCTGCTGTCCGCTGGTGGAGAAGAGAAGTCTGGGGAAATCCAGGCTTTGTTCATCTTGATGAGTGTTAGCCTGTCGGCACTGTCGGTTGACAGGCGGCTACGCTTATCTGTGATGATTCCCCCAGCCGCACTAAACACCCTTTCCGACAAGACGCTAGCCGCAGGACAAGCAAGCACCTCCAGGGCATACAGCGCTAGTTCAGGCCACGTGTCCAGCTTCGACACCCAGTAGTTGTAGGGGGCAGAGGCGTCACCGAGGATGGTCGTGCGATCCGCTATGTACTCCCTCACCATCCTTTTACAGTGCTCCCGCCGACTCAGCCTTGACTGGGGAGCGGTGACACAGTCTTGCTGGGGAGCCATAAAGCTGGCCAGGCCCTTAAAGACTGTTGCACTGCCTGGGCTGTACATGCTGCTCGATCTACGCACCTCCCCTGCTACCTGGCCCTCGGAACTGCGCCTTCTGCCACTACCGCTGTCGGATGGGAATTTTACCATCAGCTTGTCCGCCAGGGTCCTATGGTATAGCAACACTCTCGAACCCCTTTCCTCTTCGGGAATGAGACTGGGAAGGTTCTCCTTATAGCGTGGGTCGAGCAGTGTGTACACCCAGTAATCCGTAGTGGCCAGAATGCGTTGAATGCGAGGGTCACGAAAAAGGCATCCTAACATGAAGTCAGCCATGTGTGCCAGGGTACCTGTACGCAACACATGGCTGTCCGCACTAGGAAGATCACTTTCAGGATCCTCCTCCTCCTCCTCCTCAGGCCATACACGCTGAAATGATGAGGCAAGCAGCATGGGTACCGTCAGCAGTGGGCCAAGCTGTCTCTTCCCCCTCCTCCTCATCCTCCTCATGCTCCTCCTCCTCCTCCTGAACGCGCTGAGATATAGACAGGAGGGTGCTCTGACTGTCCAGCGACATACTGTCTTCCCCCGGCTCTGTTTCCGAGCGCAAAGCGGCTGCCTTTATGGTTTGCAGGGAAGTTCTCAAGATGCATAGCAGAGGAATGGTGACGCTAATGATTGCAGCATCGCCGCTCACCACCTGGGTAGACTGCTCAAAGTTTCGAAGGACCTGGCAGATGTCTGCCAACCAGGCCCACTCTTCTGAAAAGAATTGAGGAGGCTGACTCCCACTGCGCCGCCCATGTTGGAGTTGGTATTCCACTATAGCTCTACGCTGCTCATAGAGCCTAGCCAACATGTGGAGCGTAGAGTTCCACCGTGTGGGCATGTCGCACAGCAGTCGGTGCACTGGCAGATTAAAGCGATGTTGCAGGGTGGCAGCGTCCATGTGGGACTTGCGGAAATGTGCGCAGAGCCGGCGCACCTTTACGAGCAGGTCTGACAAGCGTGGGTAGCTTTTCAGAAAGAGCTGAACCACCAAATTAAAGACGTGGGCCAGGCATGGCACGTGCGTGAGGCTGCCGAGCTGCAGAGCTGCCACCAGGTTACGGCCGTTGTCACACACGACCATGCCCGGTTGGAGGCTCAGCGGCGCAAGCCAACGGTCGGTCTGCTCTGTCAGACCCTGCAGCAGTTCGTGGGCCGTGTGCCTCCTATCTCCTAAGCTGAGTAGTTTCAGCACGGCCTGCTGACGCTTGCCCACCGCTGTGCTGCCACGCCGCGTGACACCGACTGCTGGCGACGTCCTGCTGCTGCTGACACATCTAGATTGCGAGACAGAGGTTGAGGAGGAGGAGGAGGGTGCTTTAGTGGAAGAAGCATACACCGCCGAACATACCACCACCGAGCTGGGGCCCGCAATTCTGGGGGTGGGTAGGACGTGAGCGGTCCCAGGCTCTGACTCTGTCCCAGCCTCCACTAAATTCACCCAATGTGCCGTCAGGGAGATGTAGTGGCCCTGCCCGCCTGTGCTTGTCCACGTGTCCGTAGTTAAGTGGACCTTGCCACTAACCGCATTGGTGAGGGCGCGTACAATGTTGCGGGAGACGTGGTCGTGCAGGGCTGGGACGGCACATCGGGAAAAGTAGTGGCGACTGGGAACTGAGTAGCGCGGGGCCACCGCCGCCATCATAGCTTTGAAGGACTCCGTTTCCACAACCCTATACGGCAGCATCTCAAGGCTGATAAATTTGGCTATGTGGACGGTTAACGATTGAGCGTGCGGGTGCGTGGCGGCGTAGTTGCGCTTGCGCTCCAACAGTTGCGCTAGCGACGGCTGGACTGTGCGGTGTGAGACATTGCTGGATGGGGCCGAAGACAGCGGAGGTGAGGGTGTGGGTGCAGGCCATGAGACGGTCGTGCCTGTGTCCTGAGAGGGGGGTTGGATCTCAGTGGCAGGTTGGGGCACAGGGGGAGAGGCAGCGGTGCAAACCGGAGGCGGTGAACGGCCTTCGTCCCACCTTGTGGGGTGCTTGGCCATCATATGTCTGCGCATGCTGGTGGTGGTCAGGCTGTTGGTGGTGGCTCCCCGGCTGATCTTGGCGCGACAAAGGTTGCACACCACTGTTCGTCGGTCGTCAGGCGTCTCGGTGAAAAACTGCCAGACCTTAGAGCACCTCGGCCTCTGCAGGGTGGCATGGCGCGAGGGGGAGCTTTGGGAAACACTTGGTGGATTATTCGGTCTGGCCCTGCTTCTACTCCTGGCCACCGCACTGCCTCTTGCAACCTGCCCTGCTGCTGCCCGTGCCTCCCCCTCTGAAGACCTGTCCTGTGTAGGCGTTGCACACCAGGTGGGGTCAGTCACCTCATCGTCCTGCTGCTCTTCCTCCGAATCCTCTGTGCGCTGCTCCCTCGGACTTACTGCCCTTACTACTACCTCACTGCAAGACAACTGTGTCTCATCGTCATCGTCCTCCTCACCCACTGAAAGGTCTTGAGACAGTTGCCGGAAGTCCCCAGCCTCATCCCCCGGACCCCGGGAACTTTCCAATGGTTGGGCATCAGTGACGATAAACTCCTCTGGTGGTAGAGGAACTACTGCTGCCCAATCTGAGCAGGGGCCAGAGAAAAGTTCCTGGGAGTGTTCCCGCTCCTGAGCATGTGTCATTGTAGTGGAGTGAGGAGGCTGGGAGGAAGGAGGAGCAGCAGACAGAGGATTCGGATTTGCAGCAGTGGACGGCGCAGAACTGTGGCTGGACGATAGGTTGCTCGAAGCACTTTCTGCCATCCAGGACAGGACCTGCTCACACTGCTCATTTTCTAATAAAGGTCTCCCGCGTGGACCCATAAATTGGGCGATGAATGTGGGGACGCCAGAAACGTGCCTCTCTCCTAATCGCGCAGCAGTTGGCTGCGACACACCTGGATCAGGAGCTCGGCCTGTGCCCACACCCTCACTTGGCCCTCCGCGTCCTCGGCCGCGTCCACGTCCTCTAGGCCTACCCCTCAGCATGCTGTATTACCAGTGATTTGATTTCCCAGGCAGGAAATAAATTGGCGCAAGCCTGCTGGTCAAATATAATTTTTTCGCTTTTTTGCAAAGGGAAGGCCCCACTGCGTATATTCAATGAACAATACGTTTAATAACTGTGGTGTGGCCCTGAAAAAGTGTCACACAACTTTAGTGTAGCAGAGTTATTAACTCTGGCAGAGCAGGTATTTGCCAGTCAGGAAAGACAATGGCGCAAGCCTGCAGTAAACCGTAGCTGGTTGCGTCTGATTTTTGTACGTTCTCCACGCAGCACACACGTACACGGAGACCTTAGGACTGACACAGGCAGGCCAAATATAATTTTTTCGCTTTTTTGCAAAGGGAAGGCCCCACTGCGTATATTCAATGAACAATACGTTTAATAACTGTGGTGTGGCCCTGAAAAAGTGTCACACAACTTTAGTGTAGCAGAGTTATTAACTCTGGCAGAGCAGGTATTTGCCAGTCAGGAAAGACAACGGCGCAAGCCTGCAGTAAACCGTAGCTGGTTGCGTCTGATTTTTGTACGTTCTCCACGCAGCACACACGTACACGGAGACCTTAGGACTGACACAGGCAGGCCAAATATAATTTTTTCGCTTTTTTGCAAAGGGAAGGCCCCACTGCGTATATTCAATGAACAATACGTTTAATAACTGTGGTGTGGCCCTGAAAAAGTGTCACACAACTTTAGTGTAGCAGAGTTATTAACTCTGGCAGAGCAGGTATTTGCCAGTCAGGAAAGACAATGGCGCAAGCCTGCAGTAAACCGTAGCTGGTTGCGTCTGATTTTTGTACGTTCTCCACGCAGCACACACGTACACGGAGACCTTAGGACTGACACAGGCAGGCCAAATATAATTTTTTCGCTTTTTTGCAAAGGGAAGGCCTCACTGCGTATATTCAATGAACAATAACTGTGTTGTGGCCCTGCCTACACAATTCTGTCCCTGTAGTATCAATGGAGGGTGCAATGCTCTGCACAGACGATTTTTAGAAAAAAAAAAAAATGCAACACTGCTAACAGCAGCCAGCACAGTACTGCACACGGTTAAATTTGGCCCTAGAAAGGACCGTTGAGGTTCTTGAAGGCTACACTCACTCCTAACACTCTCCCTGCCTAAGCACCACTTCTGTCCCTAATACCGGGTGCAATGCTCTGCACTGCCGATTTTGAGAAAAAAAAAAAATATTTTCCAATGATAACAGCAGCCTGCACACACGTAGATTTGGCCCTAAGAAGGACCGTTGGGGTTCTTGAAGCCTACACTCACTACAAACACTCTCCCTACAGCAACTCCAATAGAACAGAACTTTCCCTCACTAACTCACACGGCATCTGAGCCGAGCCGCGGGAGGGGCCGACTTTTATACTCGGGTGACATCTGATCACCCCAGCCACTCACAGCAGGGGGGTGGTATAGGGCTTGAACGTCACAGGGGGAAGTTGTAATGCCTTCCCTGTCTTTCAATTGGCCAGAAAAGCGCGCTAACGTCTCAGAGAGGAAACTGAAAGTAACCGGAACACCGCGTGGTACTCGTTACGAGTAACGAGCATCCCGAACACCGTAATATTCGCACGAATATCAAGCTCGGACGAGTACGTTCGCTCATCTCTAGTTTTTAACCCTTTCGTCCTTCTCCTTTCCCGAGTACACAGTGCTCAATAAGCGCTATGTACTAAGAAGTGAAAGTGGAAGTATAACTTCCACTATAGGAGCCAGTAGTCAGTGACCACCAGGATCCCCTGTCACAGCAGAGCTACAGGGTCCTAGTAAACTCTGATCAGCTCTGTCAGTGACTAATTTTACTACAGGGGGATGTTTCTCCCTGTAACTGAGGCTCCTATGGATGCCCCAGCTACAGTGGTAAAGTATCAAATAAACAAAAAACATGTGAATGTCCCCCAGAGGTCTTATATGACGTCATGGGGGACATAAATGGTAAAAAAATAATTACATAAATAAGTATAACAAATTGACACAATAAAATAAAAATGTATGTATAAAAAAGAAAATAGAAGCCGACGCCAACCAAAACCGTTGCCCTGTATACGCCCTGTAATCCAAAATCATACATATTATATATCAAAACATCCAAAACAAAATGAGGAACCCATTCCTTTACTTTATTTTAGCATAAATATACTAATTAAAAAATAATTATAAATGCTTAAAAAATCATTTATTAAGCTTTTTACCCCCAATAAAACAAAAACATGGGAAAAAAAAGTCAGTGAAAAAAATATTTATAAGATAGCCCTATATGTCATGGAAAAAAAACGCTGAAAAAATAATTTTGGTAGCTGAAAAAAAAATGGGTCAGTTAAACCAACACATGAGTAAAATCCCTAAAAAGTGTCTGGTCCTTAACCCCTTAGTGACAGAGCTTTTTTCAATTTTTGTTTTTTACTACTCCCTTTTAAAAAATCGTAGCTCCTTTATTTATCCATCGACGTAGCTGTATGTGGGCTTGTTTTTTGCAGGATGAGTTGTATTTTTCAATGGCACTCTTTATTGTACCATATAATGTACTGAAAAACGTTTAAAAAATTCTAAGCGGAGAGTAATGGAAAAAAAAATGACATTCCACCATCTTTCGGTGCATCCTGTTTCTAAGGCGCACAAACTGCAACAAAAACGACCTGATATTTTTATTCTATGGGTCGGTATGATTACTACGATACCAAACTTATTTTTGCTGTAGTACTTGTATTTTTTTTTAAGATATTTAATATTTTTCAATTATTTTCTGCGGTCATTTTGTGCACGCAATACCTTTTTTATTTTTTCGTCGACGTAGTTGAGCAAGGGCTCATTTTTTGTGGGATGTCCTGTAATTTCCGATAGTGTCAATTTGGAATACATACGACTTTTTGGTCGCTTTTTATTGCGTTTGTTCTGGGAGACAGGGTAACTAAAAAAGTGTATTTCTGTCGTTCTTTATTTTTTTTTTCAGACGACGTTCACCTTGCAGGAAAAATAATGTGCTACTTTGATAGATCGGACATTCACGGACGCAGCGATATCAAATACATATTTTTATTTTATGATTTAGATTTTTTAATAATAGATATGGCAAAAGGGGAGTGATTTAAACATTTATAACTTTTTTTCTTAACAATTAAAAAAACTTTATTGATTTTTTTTAACTTTACTTTGAAGTCCCCCTGGGGGACTTTAACATGCGATGCTTTGATCGCTCCTTCAGTATGACGTAATGCTATAGCATTACGTCATACTGCTTTTTGACAGTTAGTCTATCAAGCCACCCTGTGTGGATGGCTTGATAGGCAGTCTGTTAAGGCAGCCCTGGAGCCATTCATTAGGCCCCCGGCTGTCATGACACCTGCACGACTCCTCCGATCTCACCGCGAGGGTGCCGTGCGGGACCCCCAAACAGCGTTCGGGGGATGTAAATGCCACTGTCAGAATGGACAGCGGCATTTAAAGGGTTAATAGCCGCGATCGGCCGAACGGCCGAGCGCGGCTATTGCCCGCGGGTGTCAGCTGTAATAAACAGCTGACGCCCGCGCTGTATGGAGGGAGATAGCGCCGCTACCTCCCTCCATACACGTCCTGCAACAGCAGGACGTAGTTTTACTATAGCCCCGTCACTAAGGGGTTAAGGTACAAAACAGCCTGGTCCTTAAGGGGTTAAAGCACAGAATATATTCTGAAAAAAAATATTTTCTGCTGCCATCTTTTGACCATCATAACTTTTTTATTTTTCCGTTGACATAGTTGTGCGCTGGCTCATTTTTACAGGATATCCTGTAGTTTCAATTGGTTCCATTTTGGAGTACATACGACCCTTTGATCATTTTTTATTATCGTTTTTCTTGGCGAGGGATTGACCAAAACAACTTAATTCTTTTGTTGTGCTTTTTTTTTTTCTAACGAAGTTCAGCATGCAGGAAAACAATGCATTACTTTGATAGACAGACTTTTATGGACGCAGCTATACCAAATATGTGTTTGGGTTGTTGTTTTTTTTTATTACATATATGGGAAACGGTTATTTTTAACTTTTACTTCCTCTTATTTTTTCTAATAATTAAAAAAAGTTTTTTTGACTCATTATTACATTTTTTTCTGTTCCCACAGGGAAGTTGGACTTACAATCGTTTAATCACTCAAATAGTACATTACCCCACACCAGTACATTAGACCACAGGCATTCTACCAAGCCACCCCATAGGCAATCAACCATGGCAGCACTGGGGGCAACCAAACAGCACCTTGCAGTCACATTGCGGCGGTGCTGTTGGGGACCCTCAAACTGCTGACAGCAGCATTTAAAGGGTTAATAGCCATAATCTGTGTTAATGCTGTAAGAAACAGCTAGCAAACGAGTTGCATGGAGCGGTATCAGCTCCTGATGCCCCTCCATACAAATCTCAAACACACGGGACATACTGTAACTCTGTTGATGCCTAATCCTGGTTTCTATTTATAACAAAAAACAGTGTGTCATGAAGTATGACCATGGACAGGATACAAATCCCCAACATACAACAGGACTATAAGAAGTTTAGGAAGTTCACAGTGGCTACCATTTTCAATTCCCAACCGCTCCACTGAGATATTGAAAAAGGTGTCGAAAACAGGGAACAATGGTGGAAATAATAAATGTGACGCCACTCCGCAGCAAGGCCTGGGTGAGAGGCAGCTGGGTAGCTGTGCTCCCACCTTGGTCACACTATGAACAAACGTTTATAGGGAATGGGTTTGTTGGGGTTTGTAGTCCCTTCCCCTGGAGGGTGGTGTAGTACTCAGTACAGTGCAGGTGGTCCTTGATGAGAAGGAGCTCCAGGAGTCTTGGTAAAGGGTGTAACAATCAAACTCTCTTTTTTTGCGGATTTACAATACAATTTCCATATAAATCCACTTTTCCAAGGAGTTTGGTAACTGGAGGAACTCTTCCCTCTTTATATCTTCTTATACAAACTCCTTTCTCTATCCTTGTTTGATAATCTTCTTTCTCTATCTTTCTTTATCTTATAATCTTTCATCTATATCTTTCTGTCTATTCTAATCTTCTTTCTATATCCTTCTGTAATCTTTTCATGTGCTTAACTATACCTTTCCCTCTCACCATAATGTTAACTCCTCTATCTTCCTCCTGCTCTTACTTCTTCTTCTCCTCAAACCAACCGACCGTCTCTAACTCCAACTCATCTCCCCCTGCCACTCAAAAACAACTCCCAACTTCCTTCCCATGCAGAACTTTCCCATAGCACTATCCTTGAATCATGGGGTCTCTCTCACAATCACCCCACTATCTCTCAGCCAATCTCCGAGGAATCCCAATTAGGCAGCAAGGCCAATGAGGACTGGGACAGCTGACAGCCAATGGGAAAAGAAGGTGGTTGTTGAGCAGATTATACTTAATCCTGTCACTGGGCAGATTTTACTGTTGTTAACTATTTCCTTTTCTAACTGCAAGTTCTCCGATCATATCAAAGTCCTGTTACATGTAATAAACTTAAATTTAAAGGTTCCTTAACCCCTTAGTGACGGAGCTTTTTGGCTTTTTTCTATTTTAGTTTTTTCCTCCTCCCTTTTAAAAAATCGTAACTCCTCTATTTATCCATCGATGTCGCTGTATGAAAGTTTGTTTTTTGCGGGACAAGTTGTAGTTTTCAATGGTACCATTTATTATACCATATGATGTACTGAAAAGCTTTAAAAAAAATCTAAGTGGAGAGAAATAAGCAACATTCCACCATCTTTCGTTGTGTCCTGTTTATATTGTATACAAACTGCAACAAAAATGACCCAATAACGTTATTCTATGGGTCAGTACGATTACTACGATACCAAACTTGTATATATATATATATATTTTTTTTTTTTTTGCTGTAGCACTTGTATTTTTTTTAAGATATTTATTTTTTTCAAATTATTTTTTGTGTCCATTTTCTGTGCATAATAACTTTTTAATTTTTCCATCGACATAGTTGAGTGAGGGCTCATTTTGTGCAGTGCGTCCTGTCGTTTCCGTTGGTACCGATGTTTGCAAACAATTGAATTTTTGATCGCTTTTTATTACATTTTTTCTTGGAGATAGGGTGACCAAAAAAGTGCATTTCTGGCTTTCTTTATTTTTTTTTCGGACCACGTTCACCGTGTGGGGTAAATAATACATTACTTTGATAGATCAGACTTTTACGGATGCAGCAATACCAAACACATATTTTTGGTTTAATATTTTGATTTTTTTTACTGCAAATATGGCAAAGGTTTTTTTTTTTACTTTTATGACTTTTTAAAAAAAAAAAAAAAAATTAGTAAAACTTTATTGATCTTATATTTATACTTTCTTACAGACCTCCTAGAGGACTAGGCCAGCGATGCTTTGATCGCTATAGCATTACGTCATACTGCTTTTTGACAGGCAGTCTATCAAGCCACCCCACAGAGATGGCTTGATAGGCAGTCTCCCAAGGCAGCCCTGGGGCCTTTTAGTAGGCTCTGGCTGCCATGACAACTGCACGGCTTCCCTGATCTCACCGCGGGGGGACCATACGGGACCCCTGAACATCGTTCGGGGGATTTAAAGGGTTAATAGCCAGAAACGGCCGTACGGCTGATCGCGGCTATTGCCTGCGGGTGTCAGCTGTAATAAACAGCTGACGCTCGCACTGTATGGAGGGAGATAGCGGCGCTATCTCTCTCCATACACGTCCTGCAATGGCAGGATGTAAAAACACTATTGGGCCATCACTGAGGGCTTAAATACATATAAATGAAATTACACACAATCTTCTGTAGTACCCATTTCGGGTCACTACAGATTGTCTGCATTATTTCTTTTTTATAATCCGAATTCCTCATGCTCATTTTTACTAAATCCCCAGAATTCCAGCACCGCACCTCTGCACTCCATGCTAAATTTGTTTTATAAGCTATGGAGGCAACTGGTGAAGTCTTGTACACAGGCTTACTACCGCCTGTCAACACTGCGTCACAGAGGAGACCAGAACTGCAGTGCTGGCGCTGCAGGAAGAGGTGAGTATAGGATCTTTTACTATGTTTATGCATGAGGAACAGGAAAAACTCTTTAAAGGGAATCTGTCGACTCGAACATGATGTCCAAACTGCAGGCATGATGTTGTAGAGCAGGAGGAGCTGAGCAGACTGATATATAGTTTAATGTGAAAAGAGCCACTATAACTTGTATTTTATTTATTTATATCGCTGCTCATTCTGAGCTGAACAGTCCAATGGGCGGAGCTATTAGTGATTGACAGTTAGATGTAGATACAATTTGACACAGAAGGAGTTGAGGTTTAAATGAATAAAATACAAAAATAAAATACTGAAACTTTTCCCATAAAACTATATATCAATCTGCTCATCCCCTCCTGAAGAAAGGGGAAAGACAGGTTCTTTTTCACATATGACACCTTCTAGCCAGGTGCTTCAGGACTGGTGACTGTGTGGCTACCCTGGTGAGGCTCCTGTTACAGCAGGATAGTAGAACTTTTGGTGAAATATAAGAGTATTTTTTGTCTGGAACTATCCCCAAAGGTCCCCTTCTGATCCAGAACTACAACGTCTCTGGAGACAAAGAAAGAGACTACTCCTGAAAAAGTATCTCATCCTAAGGAGTTCCACTCATAATGTATCTGGCAACCATATCCCCTACATTCTCATCCCTCACTGTGATGCGAGTCAAGTCTTGTTAGCATGCCATGATCAGTCAGCTCATTTTGAAGTGCATAAGACAAAAGCTACAGTAAGACAGCGATTTTACTGGATTGGGACGCGCAATGACATTGAAAAATGGTGTCAGTGTAACGTCTGTGAGACCTGCAGAAGAGCTAAAAATGATCAAAAGGCTACTCCAATTGTTGCTAACAAACCTCTTGAACATTTGGCTATTGATAATCTTAAGATAGAGACTGGTTCCTCTGGAGACAACTATGTACTCACCCTAATTGATCACTATACTAAATTCACTGTAGCTGTTCCAGTAAAAAAGACAACCGCAAAAACCACAGCAGCTATTGCCTGGAAACACATCATTCTTAATTACGGATGCCCCGACAAAATACTTTCTGACATAGGTTCTGCATTTGACTCTCAACTACTTCAAGAACTATGTGATGTTTACAAATGTAAAAAGTTGAGAACTATAGCATATCATCCTCAAGGGAATCGACTTTATAAAAAAGCAAATCAGACCATCGTAGAACTATTGAGAATCATTCCTTAGAGTCAATGAGCTCATTGGCCAGTGTTATTACCTGAACTAATCTACACTTATAACAATACTCCACACTGCTTTACTGGCTATACCCCATACTTCCTAATGTTTGGACGATAAGGAAGACTACCTGCTGATTTGAAGATAGGTGTTCAAGTTTCTGACTATACAAATCCTTTGCCTAAAACTGAAGTGGATAAACGTCAGGACACTGAATGTCCATCACAATTTGATTCAACCAATCAGATACTATGGTACCAAAATCCTTTTTTTAGACTGTTGTATCAATCACTATCGATACCACCCCAAATTTCAGCAAGTGTACCACGACCACAAGTTCCTATCACATCTACCCCCAGAAAAAGACTGCCTGGAGTACCAGTTCTGAGAAGATTCACTAGAAGTACTAGTGGACAACTACCCATGCATTTGCAGGATGACGTTTCTTACATTGTTTTATTAAATCCTGTGGATTACAAATATCCCCTAATTTTTTAAAGTTTGGTTCAGCAAGGTTTCTGCCCTGAGGAATTTCTTAGGGAAAAGTTAAAAAGCAACGTTCATGTATGTGTGCCTCAAGAGACTTTTTGATGAGTTCTTAAAGTTTTACTGTTATTGTATGTAATTCTGTTGCTCACCTCTAACCTGTTATTTACAGAAACACTGGACTAGTGTACAGCATGGTGCATCCTGGACTCTTTGTTATTCTGCTCATTTGCATCGAATGGACTTATTCCTACCCTTGTGGCAAGACAGCCACCGGGAAAGGGTTGGCCAAGCTGACAGTACTGTCATATTGCATGTTTCTTTTTCAGGATATTGCATGCATATGGACTCTTTAACAGGACTGAAAAGTAATGATGTGTGACTCTTGTGTAACCTGTGAATTCCTTCCCTTACAGATTGCCTACTGTACAGTACATGCTTTACAAATGTCATTTACTGCATTAATAGGTTTATGCAAAAACTGTCTGAATGTGGGGAGAAGAATAATTTAAGGGCCTCATATCTAGCTGGGACTTGGGACTCCGTTGTAACCCAACGTATTCTCTAAAAAAATACTTGCAAGTTCTCTAATTCCTAAAATAATGTGCTGTTATGAATAGCAGTAAGTACTCTTCTCCGTCCCTCGGACCTCATTGCACGCCAGGGATGGCTGTGTTTTAAATGGGGGAGAATGTAGGGGCCCGAGGAATCCTCCAGGGTAGCCACACAGTCACCACTCATGAAGCACTTGGCTATGTGCTCCTTCAGAGACATAGAAGGTGTCGTACCCTGTCTTTCCCCTTTTTTCACAGGCTTAAAGGGGGTGTCCCGCGAAAGCAAGTGGGTCTATACACTTCTGTATGGCCATATTAATGCACTTTGTAATGTACATTGTGCATTAATTATGAGCCATACAGAAGTTACCAGAAGTTATTCACTAACCTGTTCCGTTGCTAGCGTCCTCGTCTCCATGGTGCCGTCTAATTTTCAGCGTCTAATCGCCGGATTAGACGCGCTTGCGCAGTCCGTTCTTCTGCTTTTCTCAATGGGGCCGCTCGTGCCGGAGAGCGGCTCCTTGTAGCTCCGCCCCGTCACGTGCCGATTCCAGCCAATCAGGAGGCTGGAATCGGCAATGGACCGCACAGAAGCCCTGCGGTCCACCGAGGGAGAAGATCCCGGCGGCCATCTTCAACCGGTAAGTAAGAAGTCACCGGAGCGCGGGGATTAAGGTAAGCGCTGTGCGGTTTTTTTTTTAAGTCCCTGCATCGGGTTTGTCTCGCGCCGAACGGGGGGGCTGTTGAAAAAAAAAAAAAAAAACGTTTCGGCGCGGGACAACCCCTTTAAGGCATCTGCTGGGCATACAGCTTGCTGCTGATTGGCAGCTTGTCCGCTGCAGATGCCTGGTTTATGGATGGACTGCGCTGGTATGATTCTTACATTGTCAATCTCATCATGATTTTGGGTGCTGATGTGGCGATCATATCTGACTTTATCAGAAATCTTAATAATAATAATAATAATAATAATAACAATATTTATTTGAGTATTCGTGTGGAAACACATTAAACTGAGATCAATTTCTTGTTTATGGTTGCAGATGTGGTCGGGGGAGGTTATTTTTACTATTCATTGCAAGTAGGTCTTGGCAACATCATATTAAATGAGGGATTGTGTCATCTTGCAGATGTCAAAAAAGCAGTCAGGAGTAAGTGCTCAAAAAAGCATTTGTGGAATTAAGAACAAGAAATTGAATGCAAACATCTCAGGCAGTGAGGTTTCACAAAGGGTTTGATTGACAGTGCCAAGAAGAATGTTGGAGAACATGATAGAATATTTTGATGAGGTCTGATATTTTCTACTCCATTCAGTTAACAAATGTAATATGATAGAATACAGTTGTTTTTAGAAGAGCTGTAGGTCAATAATTGTCACCTAGTCTTTGCTTTGGATGGAGACAGTTTCATCTCCTGAATTAATGGAAGCATGCATAAAATTAAATCCTTCATTAATTGTAATAGATCTTTTGTTATTTATCTGTTCACATGCAGACTGTAAAGTACAGTACTTAGGGTGCACTACTGGGCCTTTGGCAGAGTCCTGCCCCCTCCCATTGCAAACAGCCAGAGGGGAGGAGGGGGGATGGAGTTTAGCAGTTATGCTGCTAAACTCCTTCCCACATCCCTTCTCCAGCCGCTGTCATTGGCTCCCATAGGAGTCTATTCAGCGGCCAACGTATTCCGGGCAGAAAGATAGTTCCAGGACGGCCAGGCGCTTTTTCCCCGCGGGAATACGCCTGAGTGATCTGATGCATTGGAATCCAATGCATCAGTTGGTAGCGTATATCAGCCGGCCGTGAAAACGGCAGTCGATATATGCTTGTGTAAATAAGCCTGTAGTTTGTGGTTCCATTTTAGGGAACATAAGACTTTTTGATAACTTTTTATTTCATTTTTTCTTGGAGACTTGGAGACTTTTTCAGCCATTGTGTATTTTTTCTTCTGATGGAGTAAATCATGCAGGATTAATAATGTGGTATTTTAATAAACTGGGCCATTATTGATGTAGCAATAGCACCTGTTTGATTTTTTATTTTTTGGATGCGATGACTTGAAAAAGGTTTTTTTTAAACTTTTAATATTTTTGATTTTTACATTAATTACAAAAATTTTTTATTTTATCTTAGTTTTACTTATTTTTACTTTTTTATTAGTCCTTATAGGATACTTGAATATGTGATTGTCTGATCGCTTATACAGATAATGCAATACTATGTTATTGCATTAGAATATATTTTAACAGTCTGGCGTTTTAAGACACGCCACAGACAAGTCTTTGATAAGCTAACAATTATGGCAGCCCTGGGGACCTTCAGAAGTCCCCAGACTGCCATGACACCCGGACAGCACCCATGTGATCCTATCACGGGAGGGTGTGATGAGGACATTTAATTCTAAATTAGGACATGTCTGAACTGGTATTGGCATTTAGAGGGTTAACAGTCACAAGCAGGTTTCATCTGTCAAAGACAGCCAATCCTCACTGTTTATGGAGTGGATTCGGCTCCCGAGTCTGCTGTGGACAACTACATATGTGCTAACTGCATTGGGTATGTGCACTTAGGATGTATACAGTCATATGTGTGATGCGATGAGGTTAAATGGTACCATTGAAAAATACAACTTGTCCTGCAAAAAGCATGCTCTCAGACTGCTTTTTCAATGAAAAAGTAAATAGTTATGATTTTTTGAAAGTGGAAAGGAGAAATTAAAAATCATCTCACACGCTCTGTGCACTTGATGCGTGATTGCCTTCTGGTGCACTAAAACTCCTCTGTCTGGTGCATTTTGATTCATATTCTTGGTGATTGAGAGTATACCATTTTTTAATGAATGACTATTAGAGATGAGCGAACGTACTCGTCTGAGCTTGATACTCGTTCGAGTATTAGCGTGTTCGAGATGCTCGTTACTAGAGGCGAGCACCACGCGATGTTCGAGTTACTTTCACTTTCATCTCTGAGATGTTAGCGCGCTTTTCTGGCCAATAGAAAGACAGGGAAGGCATTACAACTTCCTCCTGTGATGTTCCAGCCCTATACCACCCCCTGCAGTGAGTGGCTGGCGAGATCAGGTGTCACCCGAGTATATAAATCGGCCCCTCCCGCGGCTCGCCACAGATGCATTCTGACATAGCTCAGGGAAAGTGCTGCTGATGCTGGAGCTGCTATAGGGAGAGTGTTAGGAGTGATTTTAGGCTTCAAGAACCCCAACGGTCCATCTGACCGTGTGCAGTACTGTTGAGGCTTCTTTTTGCAGTGTTGCACATTTTTTTTTTTTTGTATATCGGCCGTGCAGAGCATTGCGTCCTCAGTCTGCAGTAATTTTACATAGTATAGGGCCAGTAGGGCTGAGGCAGGGACAGTGAAAAAGGTGAAAGACATATACTGTCTATATAGGCAGTGGGCTTTTCCCAAAAATTTTGGGACAAAAAAATCTATTTGGGCTGCCTGTGACTGTCCTGAGTGTACTGCGTCTCTGCTGGGGGTAGTAGTCCTAATTAATACGCAGCCAGCTAAGTGTTACAGCAGGCTTGCGCAAAATTCTTTCCTGGCTCTGCGTTGCCCGTTACATCACCGCTGTCATCCTGTCCAGAGGGAAACAGTCTGCAGTAATTTTACATAGTATAGGGCCAGTAGTGCTGAGGCAGGGACAGTGAAAAAGGTGAAAGACATATACTGTCTATATAGGCAGTGGGCTTTTCCCAAAAAATTTGGGACAAAAAAATCTATTTGGGCTGCCTGTGACCGTCCTGAGTGTACTGCATCTCTGCTGGGGGTAGTAGTCCTAATTAATACGCAGCCAGCTAAGTGTTACAGCAGGCTTGTGCAAAATTCTTTCCTGGCTCTGCGTTGCCCGTTACATCACCGCTGTCATCCTGTCCAGAGGGAAACAGTCTGCAGTAATTTTACATAGTATAGGGCCAGTAGTGCTGAGGCAGGGACAGTGAAAAAGGTGAAAGACATATACTGTCTATATAGGCAGTGGGCTTTTCCCAAAAATTTTGGGACAAAAAAATCTATTTGGGCAGTCCCAATTAATACGCAGCCAGCTAACTGTTACAGCAGGCTTGCGCAAAATTCTTTCCTGGCTCTGCTGTGCGTTTCGTAAGCGAAGTCAGCCTCCAACCACAGGCCAATAAGCGGCACATTTAATTACAGCGTTCTGTTTCTGCACTACTGGTAATACACCATGCTGAGGGGTAGTGGTAGGCCTAGAGAACGTGGACGCGGGCGAGGACGCGGAGGCCCAAGTCAGGGTGTGGGCACAGGCCGAGCTCCTGATCCAGGTGTATCGCAGCCGACTGCTGCTGGATTAGGAGAAAGGCACGTTTCTGGCGTCCCCACATTCATCTCACAATTAATGGGTCCACGCGGTAGACCTTTATTAGAAAATGAGCAGCGTGAGCAGGTCCTGTCGTGGATGGCAGAAAGTGCATCCAGCAATCTATCGACCACCCAGAGTTCTGCGCCGTCCACTGCTGCAACTCTGAATCCTCTGGCTGCTGCTCCTCCTTCCTCACAGCCTCCTCACTCTATTACAATGACACATTCTGAGGAGCAGGCAGACTCCCAGGAACTGTTCTCGGGCCCCTGCCCAGAATGGGCAGCAATGGTTCCTCTCCCACCGGAGGAGTTTGTCGTGACCGATGCCCAACCTTTGGAAAGTTCCCGGGGTCCGGGGGATGAGGCTGGGGACTTCCGGCAACTGTCTCAAGAGCTTTCAGTGGGTGAGGAGGACGATGACGATGAGACACAGTTGTCTATCACTCAGGTAGTAGTAATTGGAGTAAGTCTGAGGGAGGAGCGCACAGAGGATTCGGAGGAAGAGCAGCAGGACGATGAGGTGACTGACCCCACCTGGTTTGCTAAGCCTACTGAGGACAGGTCTTCAGAGGGGGAGGCAAGTGCAGCAGCAGGGCAGGTTGGAAGAGCCAGTGTGGTGCCAGGGGTACAGCAGGGCCAGACCGAATAATCCACCGTTTCCCAAAGCGCCCCCTCGTGCCATGCCACCCTGCAGAGGCCGAGGTGCTCAAAGGTCTGGCAGTTTTTCACTGAGAGTGCAGATGACCGACGAACAGTGGTGTGCAACCTTTGTCGCGCCAAGATCAGCCGGGGAGCCACCACCACCAGCCTCACCACCACCAGCATGCGCAGACATATGATGGCCAAGCACCCCACAAGGTTGGACGAAGGCCGTTCACCACCTCCGGTTTGCACCACTGCCTCTCCCCCTGTGCCCCAACCTGCCACTGAGATCCAACCCCCCTCTCAGGACACAGGCACTATCGTCTCCTGGCCTGCACCCACACCCTCACCTCCGCTGTCCTCGGCCCCATCCACCAATGTCTGTCAGCGCACCGTCCAGCCGTCGCTAGCGCAAGTGTTTGAGCGCAAGCGCAAGTACGCCGCCACGTACCCGCATGCTCAAGCGTTAAACGTGCACATAGCCAAATTTAACAGTCTGGAGATGCTGCCGTATAGGGTTGTGGAAACGGAGGCTTTCAAAAGCATGATGGCGGCGGCCCCGCGCTACTCGGTTCCCAGTCGCCACTACTTTTCCCGATGTGCCGTCCCAGCCCTGCACGACCACGTCTCCCGCAACATTGTACACGCCCTCACCAACGCGGTTACTGCCAAGGTCCACTTAACAACGGACACGTGGACAAGCACAGGCGGGCAGGGCCACTATATCTCCCTGACGGCACATTGGGTGCATTTAGTGGAGGCTGGGACAGAGTCAGAGCCTGGGACCGCTCACGTCCTACCCACCCCCAGAATTGCGGGCCCCAGCTCGGTGGTGGTATCTGCGGTGGTGTATGCTTCCTCCACTAAACCACCCTCCTCCTCCTATGCAACCTCTGTCTCGCAAACAAGATGTGTCAGCAGCAGCACGTCGCCAGCAGTCGGTGTCGCGGGGTGTGGCAGTACAGCGGTGGGCAAGCGTCAGCAGGCCGTGCTGAAACTACTCAGCTTAGGAGAGAAGAGGCACACGGCCCACGAACTGCTGCAGGGTCTGACAGAGCAGACCGACCGCTGGCTTGCGCTGCTGAGCCTCTAACCAGGCATGGTCGTGTGTGACAACGGCCGTAACCTGGTGGCGGCTCTGCAGCTCGGCAGCCTCACGCACGTGCCATGCCTGGCCCACGTCTCTAATTTGGTGGTTCAGCGCTTTCTGAAAAGCTACCCACGGTTGTCAGACCTGCTCGGAAAGGTGCGCCGACTCTGCACACATTTCCGCAAGTCCCACACGGACGCTGCCACCCTGCGCACCCTGCAACATCGGTTTAATCTGCCAGTGCACCGACTGCTGTGCGACGTGCCCACACGGTGGAACTCTACGCTCCACATGTTGGCCAGGCTCACACAAAGCATAAAGGCAGACGCTTTGCGCTCGGAAACGGAGGCGGGGGAAGACAGTATGTCGCTGGATAGTCAGAGCACCCTCCTATCTATATCTCAGCGCGTTGAGGAGGAAGAGGAGGAGGGGGAAGAGACAGCTTGGCCCACTGCTGAGGGTACCCATGCTGCTTGCCTGTCATCCTTTCAGCGTGTATGGCCTGAGGAGGAGGAGGAGGATCCTGAAAGTGATCTTCCTAGTGAGGACAGCCATGTGTTGCGTACAGGTACCCTGGCACACATGGCTGACTTCATGTTAGGATGCCTTTCTCGTGACCCTCGCGTTACACGCATTCTGGCCACTACGGATTACTGGGTGTACACACTGCTCGACTCACGGTATAAGGAGAACCTTTCAACTCTCATACCCGAAGAGGAAAGGGGTTCGAGAGTGTTGCTATACCACAGGACCCTGATGGACAAGCTGATGGTAAAATTCCCATCCGACAGCGCTAGTGGCAGAAGGCGCAGTTCCGAGGGCCAGGTAGCAGGGGAGGCGCGGAGATCAGGCAGCATGTACAGCACAGGCAGGGGAACACTCTCTAAAGCCTTTGACAGCTTTCTGGCTCCCCAGCAAGACTGTGTCACCGCTTCCCAGTCACGGCTGAGTCGGCGGGAGCACTGTAAAAGGATGGTGAGGGAGTACGTAGCCGATCGCACGACTGTCCTCCGTGACGCCTCTGCCCCCTACAACTACTGGGTGTCAAAGCTGGACACGTGGCCTGAACTCGCGCTGTATGCCCTCGAGGTGCTTGCTTGTTCTTCGGCTAGCGTCTTGTCAGAGAGGGTGTTTAGTGTGGCTGGGGGAATCATCATGGATAAGCGTACCCGCCTGTAAACCGACAGTGCCGACAGGCTTACACTCATAAAGATGAACAAAGCCTGGATTTCCCCAGACTTTTCTTCTCCACCAGCGGACAGCAGCGATACCTAAACAATACGTAGGCTGCACCCGCGGATGGAAGCATCGTTCTCTATCACCATAAAAAACGGGGACCTTTTAGCTTCATCAATCTGTGTATTCTATTCATCCTCCTCCTCCTGCTCCTCCTCCTGAAACCTCACGTAATCACGCTGAACGGGCAATTTTTCTTAGGCCCACAAGGCTCAGTCATATAATTTTTGTAAACAATTTTTATACGTTTCAATGCTCATTAAAGCGTTGAAACTTGCACCTGAACCAATTTTTATTTTAACTGGGCTGCCTCCAGGCCTAGTTACAAATTAAGCCACATTAAGCAAAGCGATTAATGGGTTTCACCTGCCCTCTTGGTTGGGCATGGGCAATTTTTCTGAGGTACATTAGTACACCAATTTTTTGGGGCCCTCGCCTACAGTGTAATCCAATTAATTTTTTGCCCACCTGCATTAAACATGATATTACCTCAGCTGTGCTGGGCACTGCAATGGGATATATTTATGTACCGCCGGTGGCTTCCTGGCACCCACCCATGCTGTCAGTCCACACAGAGTTGTAACTGCATGTGTCCACTTCTAAAGAACCCTAGTCTGACTGGGGCATGGAGTGTGGGCCGAAGCCCACCTGCATTTAACATGACATTACCTCAGCTGTGATGGGCAATGCAATGGGATATATTTGTGTACCGCCGGTGGGTTCCAGGGAGCCACCCATGCTGTGGGTCCACACGGAGTTGTAACTGCATGTGTCCACTTCTAAAGAACCCCAGTCTGACTGGGGCATGCAGTGTGGGCCGAAGCCCACCTGCATTAAGCATGACATTACCTCAGCTGTGCTGGGCACTGCAATGGGATATATTTATGTACCGCCGGTGGCTTCCTGGCACCCACCCATGCTGTCGGTCCACACGGAGTTGTAACTGCATGTGTCCACTTCTAAAGAACCCCAGTCTGACTGGGGCATGCAGTGTGGGCCAAAGCCCACCTGCATTTAACATGACATTACCTCAGCTGTGATGGGCAATGCAATGGGATATATTTATGTACTGCCGGTGGGTTCCAGGGAGCCACCAATGCTGTCGGTCCACACGGAGTTGTAACTGCATGTGTCCACTTCTAAAGAACCCCAGTCTGACTGGGGCATGCAGTGTGGGCCGAAGCCCACCTGCATTTAACATGACATTACCTCAGCTGTGATGGGCAATGCAATGGGATATATTTATGTACCGCCGGTGGCTTGCTGGCACCCACCCATGCTGTCAGTCCACACGGAGTTGTAACTGCATGTGTCTACTTATAAAGAACCCCAGTCTGACGGGGCATTCAGTGTGGGCCGAAGCCCACCTGCATTTAATCTGACGTTAGCTCTGCTGTCCAGGGCACTGCAATGGGATACATTTATGTACAGCCGGTGGATTCCAGGGAGCCACCCGTGCTGTGGGTGCACACGGAATTCCCATTGCGGAGTTGTACCTGCCTGTGACTATTTATAAAAAACCGCGGTCTGACTGGGGCATGCAGACACCTTGACAGAATGAATAGTGTGTGGCACATAGGTTCCCCATTGCTATGCCCACGTGTGCAGCTCCTGATGGCGGTGGCACAGGATTATATTTCTCATTGCTTCTGTACAGCATTGTGGGCTATCGCCCCGCCCCTTTTAAAGAGGGTCGCTGCCTAGCTGTGCCAACCCTCTGCAGTGTGTGCCTGCGGTTCCTCCTCATGGCAGACGCACTTATGAATAGACATGAGGGTGGTGTGGCATGAGGGCAGCTGAAGGCTGCGCAGGGACACTTTGGTGTGCGCTGTGGACACTGGGTCGTGCGGGGGGGGGAGGGGGGTTGGGCAGCATGTAACCCAGGAGAAGTGGCAGCGGAGTGTCATGCAGGCAGTGATTGTGCTTTGTTGGAGGTAGTGTGGTGCTTAGCTAAGGTATGCATTGCTAATGAGGGCTTTTCAGAAGTAAAAATTGTTGGGAGGGGGGGGGTACTCTTGCCGCTATAGTGGCTTAATAGTGGGACTTGGGAACTTGAGATGCAGCCCAACATGTAGCCCCTCTCCTGCCCTATCCGTTGCTGTGTCGTTCCCATCACTTTCTTGAATTGCCCAGATTTTCACAAATGAAAACCTTAGCGAGCATCGGCGATATACAAAAATGCTCGAGTCGCCCATTGACTTCAATGGGGTTCGTTACTCGAAACGAACCCTCGAGCATCGCGAAAATTTCGTCCCAAGTAACGAGCACCCGAGCATTTTGGTGCTCGCTCATCTCTAGAAACGAAACCTCGAGCATCGCGAAAATTTCGTCCCGAGTAACGAGCACCCGAGCATTTTGGTGCTCGCTCATCTCTAATGACTATCCAACAATCTAACTCAGTATTTCCCAACTCCAGTCCTGTAATTATTGTCGGTGCCTCAGACATTGCCACAGGTGTTCTTACTATAGGAAATCCTGAAAACATGACCTGTTGGGGGTCCCTGAGTACTGGAGTTGAGAAATACTGATCTAACCCACCATTAATTATCTAGGCATTCCTTAACTTACATAGTCACTGACTGGTGCTACCACAATAAGGGGATGTACCCACTACTTTTATTCTTCATTTTATCTCTGCACATTAGCTGTCTTTACTTGCTCTTAGGTTGTTGAAACTGTGTGGCGATTTGTCCCTGGGTTTCACATCCTCCCAGCACTGTTTATGTCGTGTCTTGGTTACCAGGCAAATAAATCTTCCTACGTTATATCTAAAGCTGTTTATAGACCATTGATCTGGAAAAATGAATGCTTCTTAGGTATGGCAAGTCAATAAAAGGTTTGCACATTTCGTAATATTAGTAAAGTTTTGGATTGTTTCAAGTACACCAACCTATTGATGCAAAAATGTATTTCATTACAAAGATTATTTTCCCGTTTTTGTCTTTGGCTTCTAAAATATATAATTTGCTTGCAGTGCTTCATTTGTATTTTAGCAATACCCTCGATAGTAAATTCACAAGTTGCTATAGTGTGTACATTTAGGCAGTAAGCGGACTTATAAAGATCTGAATACAGTCATGAGTCAGTTGACTCGAGACCCAAGCAGAGAATGGCACTAAATGAACATCACTGCAACACAAAAAGACATAGAACAGAACATTCCCACACGTGAAATCAGACCCGCCCGTGGGCATGAAGCCTTAGTCGCTATAAATTGAATAATACACAACCTCAATTTTTTTAAGATGTCAATAAGAATATTGATTTGTATTATCATTTAATCTATAATTTAAGTCAATTCCTTCACTTTATGAATGGTATGGGTATTCCAGATTTTATTTAACTGATGACCTATCCCTGATGCACAATTGGCAGGACAAAACAATAAAATTAAATTTCTGTGCTCAGAGGGTCCATCAAAGGAAGAATCTGGAATTATGTGCAATAAACTTAATGGCTACTTTCTTGAGGGAGGGTCTGATGTGCATCCAGACCCCGCTTATGATCCAAGAAAGCAATATATTAAGGTCTTCGTTGGCTTCCCAGGAATTACTATCTCAGGTCGATTTGGATATAAAAAATACATAATTTTATTTATTGAAAAAACAATGAGACGCACATCAGACCCTCCCTCAAGTAAGTACCTGTTTAGTTTATTATACTGAATTCGAGATTCTTGCTTTGACGGACCCTGTGAGCATAGGAATTTATTTTATTGTTTTGCCTGCCATTTGTGTAGCCGCTGAATCGAGACATCTATGGGTGTTAAGGACCGTTACACATGACCGGTCACATTAACCTTTCAAGCCTTGGGTTCCAAATCAGTTCATACCTGGATGCATCAGAGAGGCCAAAAACTATGATTTATAGTAATTAGCTCTCACAGTTATGTAGAGATGGGCCGCGGCAAGTATATACAGCCCACTCTGCTTAAGGCGCGTACACTGAAAAGTTTATTGACTGACTATAGTTCTAATACAGAAAATGAATACGTCATTAGTCACGGGGGTTAATCTCATTGGGTTAGAAAAAACATTAGAATCATGCACTGTTTAGTGAGAATATATTTATGTTCTCAAGCTTCAGCGTTATCTCGTCCTCCCTGGTCCTCCCTTTGTTATTCAACTCGCTGTAGTACAGTCAGTTCCCTTGTCCAAGTTTTTCTGAAAGTGTGGGAAGACTTTTCCTGATAAGAACTGTTGTCCAGACTTGGTTCTCATGAAAAAGAACAGAGAGAGACACATCATTACGCATTGCACCGAATCTCCTGCTGTAAAGCTATTTCTGCTTGAATAATTGTTTCACTACACACAAGCTTATTTACATCTTATAATGCTCCATTTTGTATCTAGCGGCCATTTTGAGACAGATTCTTCCATTTTATGAGCCTGTACTTTCTCAATTCCCCCTAGAAACTGTCTCAAAATAAACGATACTTTATAACTTCTACTGGGCGGGGTAAGGTTTGCTTTCCCTATCTCTAGTTTATGATCTATGCCCTACCTATCATTGTTGGTCAGCTGTCCAAGGGCTAATCCCTTCCCCGACAACTAATCCTAACTAACTAAACGCGAAGACCTGATGGACACAGAAGGGATCTACAACATACATACTTCTCTATTCTAATGGCTGGGAGACTAGAGTGGTCACCCCTGCTTCTGCTGAGACAGCTCCATAAGGGGACAAATCACTCTGTTGTATTCTAGGCATATAGCCATCGCCTGGGGTCTCTACATCTACGTATACGGGGGCGACAGGTACCATCTGATCTGTAAGCTTAGTACAGGAGCGTTTTATGCAGGGCACAATACAGACAGAAAGTAGCAGGAGTATGATAAGAGTAACCAGAATCCCTATTCCTATCTGCATTAAGAATTGTTTCCATTGTCCGGTCCATACAAACCACTCATCCCAGGGGTTAGTTATCCCAGAATTACGCTTCAGCTCTTCTGACAATGTGGCCAATTTCTTTATTGCGATAGTCACTTTACCTGAGGGCCCTGTGTTATCTGGAATATATGTACAGCAAGTTTTCACCAATCATTTTACAAACACCACCTTTCTCGACTAGCATCATATCCAGAGCCACTCGGTTCCGGAAAGCCATGGTGGCCGTGGGGCCCAACTGATCAGCAAGCCCCTAAAGTGCATCTCTTGTATAGCTCACGAACCTTTGTTAGTTGTAATATATATATACAAACATTCTTATTGATGGTTACTATTCCAAACAGGGACTCAAATCCGGCCTTAACTTGATCCCTGGCTTTAAACTCATCTGGCACCCCCCCTTGGCACTCTGATTGCATCTATATATATATACACACATGTGGATCAAACCTGCCACCTGGTTTCAGATTGTGACGCTCGTCTGTAGGACCTGAGAGAGAAGCAGAGACCACAGAATGCGTTATTGACAATTCCTTGGAGAGACCTATGACAAAATTAACAAGAGAATCATTTCCCAAACTTGGCTACTCTGACATGTATCCTCCGGAAAAAAAGAAAAACTAATGGAAGACACTCAATTCAAGATTTGCCCGTTTCCCACTACTCCGTGGACGGTAGGGTGTGTGAAAAGCCTGGAATATACCCAAAACAGACATGATGTGTTGCATTATTTCACCTGTGACATTTGTACCTTTGTTTGACTCAATCACTTCCGGTACCCCGTATCTGCGGATTACCTCATTCATGAGCTTCTGTGCGGTTACCTGCTTATTTACTTTGGTAACAGGGTAGGTCTCCAACCTGAAAAGAAATCAACAACAAGCACATATTCCTGCTTCCCAACAAGTGGGAGCTGAATGTAGCCAATTAGCAATCCCTGAAATGGGTAGAGTGGTCTAGGCAAGCGTTATGTGGCAAATTTACTTCTGCCCTGTTGCTAACGGCAAAGATCATGCAAAATTGGACAAGTGATGATGCAGCAACTACAGGAAACCCAGGAGCCACCCGTCCTTGTTTAAGCGTCGACATCATTGCTGCTTTGAACGGGGTGCTGGATGAGGCAAGCATCGCCACCATGCTGAAGGAGGTGCTAGAAGGCCTGGAGTACCTGCATAAGAACGGCCAGATCTACAGGGATGTTAAGGCTGGAAACATCCCCCTGGGTGAAGACGGCTCAGTGCAGATCGCAGATTTTGGCGTCAGTGCATTTCTAGCCACAGGAGGCAACATTGTCAGGAATAAAGTCAGAAAGACCCTTGTGGGCACGTCATGCCGGACGGCACCGGAGGCGACGGAGCAGGCCAGAGGACACGACCTCAAGGCGGACTTCTGGACCCCCGGTAGGTGTGTCTTTCCGTGCATTCGCTGGGCCATCATGGGGCACAGGGACCGTGGTGGGCAAGTTCTGTTGTCTGTTCCCCATTCACCGTCCCATTTCTGCTGCTTCCATATTTAGTCCATTTGTCTTTTTCTTCATTGCTGGCTTGTAACTGTAAAATCTTTAGCATATCAAAGTCCAAGTTCATATCAAAGTAATTCAAAGTCCAAGTTTTATATCAAAGTCCAAAATTATTGTTAAATTCTTCTTTTCTTCCACGGCTTAAGGGCCGCTGCCTTTGCTGTGTGATCTGTGATGGCGTTGTCTCTTGTTTCTCTGCTGTAGGAATTGGTGTGAGCTTTCCACTTTGTCACCGCTGCACCATTCTTAATTGGCTGTCCTGCTGAGGTAACAAGCTGTCTGGCCTTCCATGTTGGGCCGCAGTCATGAGCTATGCCAAATGCATACCGGGAGTCAGTGTAAATGTTTGCCGTCTTACCTTCTACCACTCCACACGCCTCAGCGAGGGCCTGTAACTCCGCTTCCTGTCCTGGGACATGCGGAGACATTCTGCTTTTAGGACATCTTGTTGCGTGATCACTGTATATCCAGCGTGGAGTCGTCAATCACCCTGGGTACCATCTATAAAAACAACTCAAAATATGCATTATTAACAAGGGCTTTCAGTTAACATTTATTATGGCCACCTGTTCTGGCAACATGATGGCTTCCATTAGTAAACTTACAGCTTTTCTATTCTTGATGGAGGAAACACAAAAGGCTTAGTGATACATTGAGGTAACTATTTGGGTCAGGAGTACATAAAAAAGTAAATCATCAACATATTACAAGAGGGTGGTGCCCTCGGGAATTGGCCAGGCGTCTAATATCAGCTTCATGCATCTGGTAAACTGGTTTTGGGCTATTCTGTGCCCCTTATGGCAGCACTGTCCAAGAGTACTGCTTTCCTCTGAAAATAAATGCAAACAAATACTGACAGTCTGGCTGGCCCTTTAAACTCTTTCTCTTTAACGGGGAACAAAAGGGGGATTTGACTGGGAAGACACATTTCTTAAGGGCTTTAAGTTAACACAAAGAAGAGACAATGTCTGCAATTGCATCCTCCTGGACATGTGCCAGGGAGTACTGATGGACCAAGGGGGCTAAGAGCTTGGTCCTCTGCGTACGTAAAAATGAGGATGGGTAGAGGTGTCGCTAGGTCTGCTGCCATCCGACATAAGGTCGGGTGACTTTTCAGACCCGGGGTGTATACGAGCCTCACCAGACGGGTGAAGTTTGATACAACCTCCCAAGGGTCCCATCACGCAATTCTCAATACGCTTTCAGGACCTTCCAGCATAAGGAAGCGCGTGAGGTATCGTGACCCTTTAAACATTACCTCAAGCGGTTCAGTTTCCGCCAGCTGAATTGGCACTTCTGAACCCCTTGCACCGATTACCGCTAGACAATCAGGCTGGTATTCTATTTCAAATAGATCATAACCTTATTGTAAAAAGGAAAAAGAAAAAAATTAAAAATTTAAAAATAGCTGACCTGCATTTAGACTCATAAATAACACATATGCAGGTCAGCTAGCCTGTTCCTGTTGCGCTCTCCTCCTGTGGATATCTCTTTGACGAAGTGTCACGTCCATTGTGCCTACGTCTGTGGGGACCATAGGTGTACTGGCTGGCCTTTTATGTTAGGTTGCCCACATTAGGTAAGTCCCCTCTGGTTTATTTTCTTGCATTCCACTGACTCTCCCATTCTAGAGCCACTGCCTTTTTTAAAAATTATCAGTAGTTGTTGAATAAGGTCCACTGGTCAGGATCCCTGTCCATCAACTGAGCGTCCAGCCCGCTACACCATTGATTAGAGGAGGAAGTTAGAGTGCCCGCTTCACTCCCATGGAAATCAATGGGTGCACCGCACTGCTCCTACACTTCCGGTTTAGGACTGTGTTCAGGACGTCATGTTCTGTCCTGGGCAGGAAGTATTAGAGCAGCACAGTGCTCCCATTGATTTCCATTGACTTCCTCCTCTGAACACTGAAGACCACATCTGGCCAACTTCCCATGCAGCATGCCAGACCATCCCTGGGAATGCTCGCCTTCTTGCAGTTCCAGGAGCAGCTTGTTAAGTGCCTTCTGTTTGAAACCACCACACCTCCACAAGCTAACGAAGCCTCACAGAGCGCCACTTTTTACACCTCATCCTTGCTACTGAGGAGAAGAAATAAATAACCCAAAAAAAGTGTCAGGTTTACAGCAAGCATGGGAGGAGGAGGGATACCCGGTTTTATTACCCCATGTACCCATCCCAACTGGGCCTCCGTAATTACCCCTGTCTTCGGACATACCACACAGTTTACATTATTACTTTTATCTAAGATTTAGGGAATGCCAAAAAGGGCGGGGGGATTCTTTTTAGGGAGTTGATTTTTTTTTTCTACACAAGTGAGCGATTGGGCCTGGAATTTAGGGCTACAATGGGTATGTTTCTGAACACAGGACAAACAGTGGTATCTATTTTCGGGCTAAAGTCTTCATTCATATGTATGCTGTACAAAAAAACCTATTTTTAAAATGACACAATTGCCAAAAAAATGAACATCATAGTTTTTTCCTTCTGCTTTGCTTTGATTCATTCAACAACTGTGGGGTCAAAATATGCAGTACAACCCTAGACGAATTTGTTAAGGTGTCTAGTTTTCAAATGGGATCATTTGTGGGGGTTCTCTATCGTTTTGGCCGCTCAAGGGTTCTACAAGTGGGCAATGGGGCCTGAATCACCTTCAAGGAAAATGTCTGTTCTGAAAGCCACCGGCTGCTCCTTTTGGTTTGGGCCCCGTTGTGCATACAGACAGAAGATTAGGGACACAACCGGTATGTTTCTGAACACAAGACAAACAGGGGTATCTATTACGGAGTGGTAATCCTCATTTTCACGTGCACTATAGAAAAAAAGACTAAATGTCTTTAAAATGACACATTTGCAGAAAAATAAAATTTTATTTTTTCTCCTCTAAACTGCATTAACTCCTGAAAAAAAAACTGTGAGCTCAAAATACTCCTGACACCCCTTAGTGAATACATAAAGATGTGTATTTTTTAATATAGGATCATTTGTGGGGGTATCTATCATTCTGACACCTATGAGCCTTTGCAATCTTGGCTTGGTGTAGGAAAACAAAGTGTTCCTCAAAATGTTAATAAGTAATGTTAAATTTGTACGTTTCCTAAATGGTTAAAAAAATCTAACGTTTTTACAATATGCATCCAGAATAAAATAAACAGATGGAAATATATATCTTATGAAAAATTTGCACAGTATGTTTGCACATATTTGAGATATTGCAGTTGAAAATGTGAATAACTGACAATTTTTCCAATATGTTCCCAATTTTGGCGCTTTTAATAAATATACATAAATTCTATTGGTCTCTTTTTACCAACTAAATAAAGTACAATATGTGGCAAAATAACAATGTCAGAATTACTTGGATATGCAAAACCTTTACGGAGTTATTTTATGTTAAAGTGACACGAGTCAGATTTCCAAAATTTGGCTTTGTCATTAAGGCGCAAACAGGCTTGGTCACTAAGGGGTTAATATACCTACAGTATACTACATAGGGTAATCGTAGATAATGCTTTTTTAGGACATTTGCTCACATGTACAGGACAAATGACTCCCTTATAGTTCTCAATATATTCTTTACTCAATCCAATGCTTTTTTGCAGGAGTTTCCTGTTCTTTGAAACCTTGAAGTGGGAAACCAGCATATTCAGCAGTGCTGTACAGACAACACTCACATCAGTTAATGTTCATCAATGTACTTTAAAAAAAAGAGAGATTGGGAAATATCATGCAAATAGTAATATTAAATACATCAGAGATGCATAAACTGTAGTAAACCTCATGCACACAACAAAGCTGTGTGCATGGAGTGTCTATTAGTGCATAGTAGAGAACAGTGATCACTCCATGTTTCACTCTAGGTGCTTCCGAATGAAAACAGAGGTTTGTAGTGCTGCCATATATGAAAGCCTGAAGGCACAGGGAAGTACTGTTTGGCCTCATTGCAGCCTAAGGACGCAGTATTATGGATCTGTAATAGAGGTGTGTGCATCAAGCCGAAAGTTAAAGTGGTTGTGCCAAGATTGAAAGTTACTCCCTGTACACAGAATAGTGGGTAACTATCCGATGACTGGGAACCCCACTGGTCATGAAAATGGGGATCCACAATTAGACAAATTGGTACATATGATAATATGGCCACACAATTATATGATATTCTTAGTTGTCATTGGGACATTTTACGGACTGACAGAGACATTGTGGATGTTGTGACTGAAAAACGGTCTATTGCTTTTAAGGAAGGGTGCAGTTTCTATAATCGTCTTGTACACATTATATCAGGCCAAAAAGGGTGGGTACTTGGCTTGACTGACATCCTCATGGTAACTTATGGTAACTTTAGGTGTGGCAGCTGCAAGCTTTGTATATGCAGGTTGTTAAATCTGTCACCAGTTCTGTTACAGACGAAACCTTTTTTTTAATAAGAGATTTTGGAAATTGCTGCAGTAAGGGGTTAGTTTGTCTGTGGCAATGCACTTGTCCTTTAGATCAATTTTTCTGAACTCCAACCCTCATGGAGCTCCAACAGGTCATGTTTTAAGGATTTGCTCAGTATTGCACAGGTGATGTAATTATTGTCAGTGCCTCAGACATTGCCACAGGTGTGCTCTCTATAGAATATCCTGAAAACATGACCTGTTGAGGGGCGTTGAGGACTGGAGTTGATAAACACTGCTTCAGACTATGTTGTAAAAACTATTAGGGATTTTACAAGCCAGATTTGTGAATGCCGTTGAAAATTCTAGAGGTAGCCCAGTGCCTGCATATGTCACAGAGGTTCATGGTGGTAATCCCGAAGTGTTATCCTTTTGGGTCTCCCTGTGGTGGCGATTTTGGTAAGAGAATTCTGCAAAAAGAACAACAATGGATAGACATTATGCAGAGAAAATGAATCAACTCACCAGCAGCATGTACGGACTTAACCGGAATCGATGGCAGAGGACAGTAGGAAAGGGATCCAGCATCCATAAAATCACAGCTTTATTGAGACATGTTAAAAACCCAACAGGAAGAACATACAATGGCACAACAATCTGATGCGTTTCAAGCTGTCACAGAAGCTTTTAGTCATAGCATAGGAACATGGCGCACATGCTCAGGTTAAAAAGAAACATGCAACCAGTAAACAAACAAAATATAGTAATGTGACTGTCAGGACTTGAACCTGGGACCTCTTGTACTCCAGCCAGCAGCTCTTGTTTCTCGATCCTGATGAAGCCCTCTATATAAACCTAGCCCTTCATGTATTGCGTGTTTATTCTGCTCCACGGCATTGACAGATCAAGCTCCACTTCCACCTGCACCTCTGCTATTTCAACAAGACCTCCTGATATCGACTCCTGGCTTTCTATCTGACTACTTTACCTGCCTCGTCCATTGTACTGCAAATCGAGAGTTCCCGTTGCTGACCCCTTGGTTGCACTATGACCACGTTACCTGCCTCATCCATTTGTGCTGCAAACAAGAACCCCCGTTGCTAACTCCTTGCTCGTCCTTACTCTCTCCAGTCAAAAGCATGCAGTGCTTTTTCTTCTGTCCAAAAGCCGGGCAGCTGGGAGAAAAGTCAATGGGGTCCGCTCGGCACTGTTCAATTCCATCCTGAGATGGAACTGTTCGGCCGCAGGGATTTCTTATCTGTGTGTGCTGCAGGCATTCAGTGGGTCTGTCATCCCATTAGGGGAGGTGACCACCATGAAAAATTAACTTAATAGAGAAACATACTGGATTTTTCAGTTGAAAACCAGCACTCCCTTTGGTTTTAATAAGAAATCTGACCTAATTTTGCACTACTAAGAGTTAATTGACAGGTGTTGTATCTCCTTTTTCTGCTTAGTCATATGATTACTTTTTTGTTTGTTTACGTTTCTTTTTAAACTGAGCCATGTTTTTATTCTGTGACTTAACAGCTTGAAATGCATCAGTTTGTCACGTCATTGTATATCCTTCCTGTTGGGATTTTAATATGTGTCAATAAGGCCGTGATTTAATGGATGATGGATCCTTTTCTCACTGTCTTCTATAATATAAATATAGGTTTCGATCTTGTTCTCCTCATGGTATTAATAAGGCTATGTCTTCTGGATGCTATTTATAGATTCAATCATTATACTTAGGCCGCCCGCACACGAGCGGGTCGGATCCGGCGGCGAGAATTCTCGCCGCAGGACCCGACGCGAGAGCCTGCAGTGACGAGCGCGTACTCACCCACGCCTGGCGGCCCCGGCTCTTTCATGTGGCGGCTGCCGCGCAGCCGGCGCATGCGCAGACCGGACCCGGCGGCCGGGTGAGTGCGAGACCCGCACAAAAATAGGACATGCCGCGGTTTGTTTGCCGCGTGAAATTTCGCGCGGCCAAACAGCGGCCGTCTGCATAGGAGTGCGTATTGTAATGCACTCCTATGCAGACTTTCAGCGGCGGAAATCCCGCGGGAAATACCGCCGCGGGATTTTCGCCCCTGCGCAGGCGGCCTTAAGTGTTTTTATTAGTTATACTTCTCTTGTGTCATTGGCTGAGATTGTTTATGATGATTGCTTGCCTGTCATTTCTATTAACATGTGATGTTACATGTTACATGTAAGTAATTCGTTATATCTTTGTGGTTATTATTGCACTTTTTATTGTGAGCATTTTAAGTCACCTATCTCTTCAACTAGTGGTAATGGGCCTTATTTAATGTCCCTATATAATATACTATAGGATAATATAATATAGTTTTTATTATTTTACCTGTATTTTGTTATTGCTCATACTTTCATTAAATAATATACAGCCCTGCTCATTTGTATTGATGTAACATTTTTTAAGTGTATATTGCGTTTGTATGAAAGTATTGAATTATATTTTATGCAGTAGTGTTGTGTGCATTAAATTTGTGCTGTGTGCATAGCAAGACGTATGTGTGCTAAAGATTCGCATTGTAAGTGAAGTTTTACTAACAGGGCCTCAGTTCCTAAACAAGCATCTTTGTCATAATTAACCTTTGTAGTGTTTTACTAAGAGATAGTATCACATATGCTGTAGACTTTGAATTGTTTACTTTTTGAGGGATGCCACACTATATAACCTCTTGCATTGGAACAGTAAAACAGAAGAACTTGGAGACATACCTTGATGCATCGAATAATAACACTGCTCAACACCATTTTTGCATCTGGTGTGGGATATATCAATTCTTATGGATTTTTGGGTGTAGAATCTGAATTTACCTTTAGAACTGATGTATCATGTAAGGTTTTATGTAGATTTTTCAATTTTTTTAAAAAGGATTTTGTGTTTGTGCTCATTTTCTGGTGAACTATTTAAATAAAATTAAATCACTGACTAAGCTAAACTCTTTATTTGAATGTAATACACAGTGGATGAAGTTCTAAAAATGGTCACTAGATGGCAGAACAATGTAGTTGAGCAGGAAGGTTACCGACATGAGCCTATCTGTACTGCTATTTAGTGTTTGTTGTAATGTGCAACTTCTCTCCATTTTTACCTCAGCATATCAATATTTTTTTGAGTTTCAGTCACACATACATTACCAGAAAAACATTATCAAGTGCTGAGTGTTATTTTTTTTTTTGTATTTAAAACCTGACAATATTTGGCAATACTGTATTATTGTCTATATAATAGTGCTGTATATCTCAGAAATGTTACATGATAGATAGAATCTGATTCTTCCACTGAATTCAGCACCTCAAAATTAGTTAAGTCAACCTATTTCCAAACCAGATACAGAATTTTTTTTGTATTTAAAACCAGACAATATTTGGCAATACTGTATTATTGTCTATGTAATAATGCTATGTATCTCAGAAATGTGACGTGATAGATAGAATCGTCCTCTGAATTCAGCACCCCAAAATTAGTTAAATTAACCTGTTTCTAAGCCAGATACATAGATATATATATTTTTTTGTTGTTGACCAGTGTAATTAAGCATAACCAATTGATAAGGCTATAATTTCCCTTGAGTGTCACCTAAATAAAGTGATTACTCTATCATAGTGGATTTGAACTTGTGATTGTTTGATGGCTTCAGGAGTATATTGTAATACCATAATATGACATTATACCGCGATCTGACAAGAAGTCAGATCATGCCACAGGCACGGATTTATTGGTAATCCACAATGGCAGTCTTGGAGGCCTTCAGAAGGCCCCCGGCCATCATAGCAACCAAACGGCACTCCACAATCTCATCATGAATAGGCGTTCAACACCCCCAAATGCCAATCAGGGAATTTAAAGACTGCTGTCAGAACTAACAATGGCATTTAAAGGTTTAACAGCCACAATCACTGTGAGCGCTTGTCGTGGCTGTTATAGGTAGGTGCCAGCTGTTAAAGACAGCCGACACTCATATTGTACGGATCAGGATTGACCACCGATTGTACTCCATACAAACCCAGAAACCGCAGGATGTAACTGTACGTCATGGAGCATTAAGGGTTTAATAACATGCAGTTTATGTAACATACAAGATGTCAGATGTACTACAAGTCCATTTAAAATCAGAATACTTAACCGAATACTTAACCCTTTCCAATCCTATTTGTATCCTGGTTTTCCTAGGGGGCTTACTTTTTTTCTGCCGTTATACAACAGCACTATCTGCTGGCTAAAGCCAGCACTGCATGAGGTGTCATGTTGGATAGGCTCTGACAGAAGAGAGGCTGGCAAAATACAGTAAGAGAACCCTGATGGATGTCTTCCAACATTGGAGCTGTACAGCCTTAAATCATAATGTCTTCAGAGGTCAGACAGTGGATTGGAAAGGGTTAAAGTATGAATGTATGTATTTATTAGCACAGTCCCCTGATGAACTAGGTGGTCTAGAGAAATGCGTTAAAATCTTTTTCATTACTTGGCTGTTATCTGCCTTTAGGAATTTTTTGGCATATTGATATCTGACTTAGTTATTTATTTTAGCACCTAGTGTTTTCATAGAAACAGCCTTGCATTACTCCAGGGCTGAAGGAATCCCCAGGCGTGGCTGTCACAGCTGCAGCAGGGAATCGCGATCTTACTTATGCGCCGGCTCCATTGAAAACAATCGGTGATATCGCCAAAAGATAACACATATTGCGCTTTTTTTTAACACAGCATTGCATTAGTGAAAACATCACAAATGAGAATAAAAAGCATTGAAAATCATTGGTTTCATAATCATGTGTTTCCACTCACTCTCGCATCGCCAGTGTAAAGCCGGCCTTAGATTGTAATTCCTAAAATATTACCTTTATTATGTTTAAATAAAACCACCCAACAAAATCTGAATTAAAATGAGGGCCCACTTTAAAAGCCTAGAGCAAAAGACAAACTTGACATATATTCACTAAATAGCTAGAGTTTGTATAGGCTCTCCTATGAAGCTGTGCTAAATCACCACTGCAGCTGGGGACCAAGCCAGTAAATGGAAAGGCTAAGCATGTCAAAACTATGATTAAAAAGCAAAACTTCTCCCCAACGTGTTTTACCACTTCAATGTTTATTTACACGAACGTATATTGGCCACCGTTTTCACGGCTAGCCGATATACGCTACGATCTGATGCATTGGATTCCAATGCATCAGATCACACAGGCGTATTCCTGCGGCGTAAAAGCGCCCGGCTGGCCAGTATAGCGCCGGGCATGAAATTTAGTCCTGGAACTATCTTTCTGCCGAGAATACGTCAGCTGCTGCCAAGACTCCTATGGGAGCCAATGACAGCGGCCAGAGAAGGGAAGTGGGAGGGAGTTTAGCAGCATAACTGATAAACTCCCTCCCCCTTCTCTCCTCCTCCTCTCTTTCCCTCTGGCTGTTTGCAATATCAGAAAGGAGTAACCAAATATTCCAAACTATCAATCTCTGTATTCCATGACTAAATCACATAGTTATTGGAAGAGGTGTTGAACTGACATATAGAAGGTGCAATCAGCTGCTTGCTTATGTCAGTAATAGACCAATACTTCACCAATGCTGGCGCTTTTTCAACTGTTCTACTCTGCAGAACATTGCATCATGCACACTATAATCCCAAAGGGTGGAGCAAGCGTACTAACAATAAGAAAATACTTTTTTTCTTAACCAGCAGCATAGGAGATTACTAGTGCATGTGTAGTTTATAATATCAGATACTTAGACATCGGACGTTAGATATGCTAGCATAAAGGGAGAAGTAAAGATGTGTCTCTATATACACTGTACTGTACTTTGTAAAACATAAATGATTGCAATGGGCAATCTGGACCTGAGATCAAGAGACGGATTACACTTGGTAGGAATGCAATGCAAGAAATGGAAAAGATCTGGGAAGCAAGGATATTAGCATTGCAACAAAAACCAGACTGGTTAATGTAATCGTCTTTCTCACAACTACATATGGCTGCGAAAGTTGGACGCTCAGGAAAACAGACAGAAGGAAAATTGATGCGTTTGAACTATGGTGCTGGAGGAGAGTGCTATGGATACCTTGGACTGCCATGATAACGAACAAGGTAGTGTTAGATTGCAGCAAACCAAAAATATCACTAGAGGGCAAAATCATCAAACAGCGGCTCTCGTTTTGGACACGTGATGTGCACTAACTCACTGGAAACAGTATTGATGCTTGGCAAAGTCAGTGGAAAGAGAAGATCAGGACGACAAAGAACAAGATGGCTAGATACGATCAAGGCCACCACGAACATGTTAATTGCGGAACAGAAAGAATCCGTGAAAGACAGAAATGCGTGGAGAACATTGATCCTTAGAGTGACCGAAGGTCGGAAGTGACTGAACGGATAATCATCATCATCTTGTAGAGGGGATAACTTTCAATTTTGGCACAACCCCTTTAACCCTTTCCAATCCACTGTCTGACGTCTGAAGACATTCTGATTGCAGGCTGTACAGCTCCAATGTTGGAAGACGTCCGGCAGGGTATTCTTACTGTAGATTACTAGCCGCTCTGTTGTCGGGGGCCTCTCCAGCATTCACATACCGCAGTACTGGCTCTAGCCAGCAGATGGCGCCATTGCATAATGGCAGAAAGAGAAAGCACCCTAGGAAACCCTAAATCCAAAATTGGATTGCAAAGGGTTAATATGAACATTGACCTACAGCAGACGTCTTTTCTTGTCTTGGTCAAAGCCTGATCCCGAAATGGTGAGACAGCAACCTTCCTCCAAACTGAATTTCTACATAAACTTGCCTCAACCCATCATGGGAGTATAACTTATGTTTGCACACTGCTTCCAGTACCATAAGCAAAGGAGTTAGGGTTTACTCCTCAAACAGTAAAACTATCACACATTTGAGAATCATTTCAAATCAATAACTTGTCTCTAATCATACTACTGAAAAGTTTGCATGGTCACAGTATATACAGAGTATACTGTATATAGAGATCTCTACATATCCTGTGACCCTACAAACACACAAGAGCTGGTAAAGCAGCTAATAATGATCAATCCCATAAAAAGTATGTTGCTTTGATCACAGAAAACTGGAGACATATAATGCCTACAACATAAAGATAAGTGCACATACCAGGTTAGGTAAATAAATCATCAGGGGAGGCAGAGATTGTGTATACACTGACTGCAGGACTGAGAGCTGTGTGAGCGCAGGGAAGCTGAACCTGTGAAGGCAGACTTTCCTTCACAACTAAAAAGACATCCTGAGGTTCTTTTCACAGTAGCGTTAGGTCTTTCCGTTCCTCTGTACCATTTTTGGAGCAGAGAAGCAGAAATAAAACGGAAATAAACATTTCAGTTTTTTCTCATTGATTTTAAGAGGTTGTCAAAAGATTGAATGGTTTCCATTTACTTCCCTTTCATTATATTTTAGTTTTTTTGAACAAAACAAATAATGCTGCCTAAAGCACTATTTGTTCTGTCCACAAATGGAAATAGAATGTAATGGAATCAAACAAAAAGCTTTCTATTTTTCTGACCACCTATTGAAATCAATGGGAAAAAAACTGAAACATTTATTTCCATTTCTCTGCTCTAAAAATGGAACAGAGGAATGGAAAGCTCTAACACTAATGTGAAAGACCGCAACATCCAAGTTACTACAGAAGCTAGAGTGTATAATGACAAGCAGTGGATTGCAGAGGTGCTGCACTTCAGCTGTGATATACAGTGGTAAAACCAAATCTATTTTTAATGAAAGTATAATGCAAGATGGAGGAGACACACACAGGCTACTACATGAGCATAAGTTATCTGAAAAGTTAGGTATGCTTTAAAGTATTAGTTCTATGTAGTTAGAAATATCTTTTATCAACAAACTCTAACAACAACCGTTCATTGGCTCTGGACCACTCAATCAGACAAAAATAGATTGTATATTACTTTTTCCCTGGTCATTTGTCTATCAATGGCCTATGTGAGGATATGGCTGAACTGCAGTTACCAATGACAAAACCACTAAAACCTAATTTTGTCCCAAACCTGAAAACTCAGATGTATCTATAGTTAACATTATCACAATATCACTCTCTCCATGTTGTGCATGTCAAAGATGTCTTAGCTGTCACTGCACTTGCCTTTGGTATGGTTGAACAAACTATGTTCAGTGGTCTTTTAACAACATAAGTACTGTGTACTACTTCATGATATTGTGTTTCCAAGAATGGTAGTCACAATATAGAACACATTGCACAATTAGACCCAAAGACATTAAAACTAATTAATTGACTATTTGAGGCTCTATTCACATTTCATTTCGATCCTAAATTGGAGATACACATCAGGAGCCTGCAACATATCCTACTGTATAGGCATTGTCATACCTTGGGGGTTATTCGCTGATAGGGATTGCCATCTTTAGGTCCTAAGAGGGTTCGCACCACTCACAGATAGATGCTGGACAACAGGATTACTTCAAACTCTGGCTTCTGCCAGCTTTATTGCACACAGCCAACACAGTATCAACACACTGCATATGCACTGTAACACATAACAACTTCAGGGTTCACAACACTCTGTATCCTTGTCACTTTACCCAGCAAGGGCGTGTAGGGGGCGTCCTCCTCTGTCAGACTTGTGATGGACACTGTCTGGTCCGCACCAGCTCCTGTAGCCGCCTCAGCAGCTCAATGTCCAAACAGCTATCACTGCTGATTAGCACACATTATGCCTGATTTTACGCCCTCTGTAGGCCATCCTGTGTACTACCTTGCCACAGCATACAATGAGATAAGTTGCCAATAGTCTTCCAATGGTGAAAGAAAATTATATTGCAGGTATACATTTGCACTGGAAAGTGTACAGATGTATAAAGTGGAAAAGACATATGCTGATACATAACAGCCCAGTGTATGCCAAGATTACACGCTTTAAAGGGACTATATTACCAGCATTTTTTATTAATTAAATCAGAGAAACATTTTCCATTTTTAGAATCTGTTTTAATTTTCTGAGTGTGTAACTTCTGTTGTCTGTACATGACTATAGAGGCTGCCATTGTACCTGAGCTATATTTAGACCATTTAGAATATATGTTTTACTGCAGCCTCATAGGCCATTCACACAATGTATAGGAGGGGACCTATTGACCTGTATGGAAGACTGTTCTAGTCATATTCTGGGACTTATGTAGAGGTCATTTTGCAGTGAAGGGGGAGTAGAAAGTCAGTGTAATCCTGCCAGTGATGTTAGTCAAAGATGTCTTTTTTTGCATTAGTGCCCATTAACAGCTTATGCAAAATGATCGCTCAAACTGTCATTCTTCCTATCTTTTGAACACATTTTGAGTGATCATCGTTGCATGTAAATGGGGCTTAAGACACTATGGAGGGTTTAACAATAATAATGTATTCAAACTAAATGATAATCAAGCCTAGTGGTGAATAATTGTCCTACGTTTGTAAACTATTGGATCTATATACAAAGAATAATATGTATATACAAATGATAATATCTATATACAAAGCATAAAGGTTGCAGACATAAGATCACAAAGTATTAAGATAGAAGTTACATTGTATCATTATCTACACATTATTAACTAAAAGGTTACAGATCACATATTACCATCACGAAAGGTTCCCCCTCGCTTCTAGGGGTTTAACAGATGATATCTTCATTCTGTCTCTAAAGCATCCATACTACTCAGAGCTTCCAAACCTTCTAACTTGATAAAATAGAACATTTTTATGCCCATACAAATAACCATATGTTAGCAGCATTCCAAATTCTTCCAAACAGAAAGGTGTGAGCACATTTCTGCTTGAAGTTGAGTTCCAACATATATGGTATCTATTTTGCTCTGTAAGTCATAAATGTTGACTCAGCTTTTGTATATAAACTTAATGACACCTCTTCCTAGAGATAAACATTACTTTTCCACCCAAGATAAGATATCTCAAAAGTCCATTATGTTTACTTCACATTTGTATCCAAGTAAACCCCATTTACATTGAAAGATGATCGCTCAAAAATCGCTCAAATGACAGTTTGTGACAGTTTTGAGTGATCATCTTTGCATAAACTCTTAAGTAGCTAATTGGCTACTTAAGAGTTAAATGAAGACGGAGTGGGACACCGCTGACAGCTCAGAGAACAGCAGCTGCTTTGTATATGCAAGCAGCTGCTGTGTTCTCGGAGCTTTCAGCTGGTGTCCTGCTGAGAAGTCCGAGCGGGATACCAGCTGAAAGAATGCTATCAGCGGTATCCCGCTGAGAACTCAGCGTACAGCTCTGATAAGAGTCTTCGCTGACCTTTAGCCTGCTAAAAATCAGCGATGAACAAATAGTGCATAAAAAGTGCACAATGGCCGCGCGTTTAGACGCAACGGTTATCGCTCTAAAGATGGCTTTTGAGCGAATTTTGAGCAATAATCGTTGTTTCAAAATGGACCTTAAATCCAGTCTGCATATCAAAAGAGGGGACATCTCTTTTTACATGCACATGTGACTGGTTAGATATAAACTTATTTACTTGACTCTAGCCTGCGTTCAGTATATTCTGGTCAAAGGTTTAAAATCTAAATAATCATACATTTAGTATTTTTCTTACAATGACATATACCCTGAGGACAAATTAAAGGGGTTGTTCGGTTATCAGACAAGCACTGGTTAAATAGCACTGCCTGCATTAAAGCAATAAGCTGAAGTATACTTATACCTCCAGTGCTGCAGACTTTGTTTGCAATGTGTTACCATAGAGACAAATAGATTTGAATGGGAGCTGTAGACGCAAAATAGTAGGATATTTTTAATCAAGACTATTTGCAAAATCACATCATTTTTTATTTTAGATGCATTTGAACAATTAAATACTGGTTGCGAAAGGGGGCCTTCTTTAAAATAAAATGCCAGGGCTCTGCAAGCTACTTACAACTATGCTATGCAGAATATGTTTAATAGCAAAAAGTTTCTTTATGAAGATTATACGGAAGTCTAGTCTGCATTTTTGTCACGTAGGCTAGGTTGACACAGCAAATCCCGGTGAGGTACTGATGCATTGTGTTGCAGATAATTGACACCTTATGTACCCTGAAGTTAAGTGGAACATTTGAATCATTGATTGCAACATGTAGAATTATGTGAACATCAAAGATATGCTATAATAAGGTTCAGTGACGTGGAAAGAAATACACTCATCTTAAATAAATATGATTTATGCTTCCTGATTTGTGTAATAAGAAAGCTGTAGAGTAGGGGTTTTAACATTGTTGTGCTATGGAATCTATAGATGGTCTACTGCAGTGTATGGGTCCAGTCAGAATAATGGTGATTATTCATCACTGCATTTGGACAATTTTTCTGATTGCATTCAAAAAAATTCAGTGAATGGAGTTGGAGCGGGATGGAGATCTCTTACCGTCACCTGCCTACATTTACTGTGAACAGGCAGTCATTCAAAGATGAACAACTGACTGTTAACCCTTAGTGACAATCGCTCACTAGTTGCTTTGTTTTCAATGAGCTGAAATGAAAAGACTAATGAGCGATTTCTCAGTTAGTACCATGTCGGGTCCAGTGTTTATATAAAGCAACTCTTGCTGAATCACTCATTTCTGCAATTTTGGGGGGGGGGGCTGATAGTTGTCCTGTGTAAAGCCACCCTAACCTTAAATCATTGTTTCACTACATCTTTGTCTTATTTGACTTTTAACACAATAGTCAAATTCTCACCAAGGACATCCATATGTGCTTTGAAAAACTCCATACAGATATTGCCCTTGGTCATATCTGAACCTATAACTTCAGTACTGTAAGGCAACAGTGCTAACTACTGAGCAGTCATGCTTGTTCTTCATTCTCCAGAGGAGGAAAAGGAAGAGAATGACAAGAAGAATAAACACAAAGAGGAGATACAAACTCTATGCAAATGTTTTCCTTGATCAGATCTGAACCTAGAATCCCAGAACTGCAAGGCAATAGTGCTAACCACTGAGGAACTCAACCACCAAGGAGGAGGATCATCATCTTCTTCTTTAAGAGGAAGAAAGAGGAGAAGGAAGAAGAAGCATGGTAGCTCAGTCATTGGCACTTTTGCCTTGCAGTCGCTGGGTCCTAGGTTCAAATCTAACCAAGGACAACATCTGCATGCAGTTTTTATGCTCTATTTGTATTTCTTGTTCTTCCCCTTCTCCTCCTCAAGAGAAGGAAGGAGTAGCATGGTGGCTGAGTCATCCAGGTGTTATCCTTTGAGAGGTTTGAACCTAGGCAGTAATGCTAACTACTGAGCTACTATTCTCTGTCCTGAGTTGGGTAGTATTAAAAAGTATTCATTACCATTCATACTAAATTCATGTATAGTGACCATATCCCACAGATTTGAGCTTCAGAATGGATAGTGGCCAAAACATAATAAACCATCTGTATTAGCTTTGACTTGCATTCTACATATATATGTAATAGATCTAGGAATTGCTCATATTTTGCTCTGGCTTTGCAATGTACAATATGTTTAATTTCAGTCACCAAGTAAGGATTTTAGTGATCTTATATGAAGAAAGACTTTGGTTATTTACACATATCCACACTGCTGACTATATAAAACACAGAGCTGTTATAACAGTTATCTCTAGTATGTTTTGTGTCAATATAAAGGGCAAATCCAAGTAAGGAAACAACTTTCCAGAACTAATGTCATCCATTTCTCACCTTGGAGGAAAGTACATACTATATTACCGCGTATATTGTTATATTATAATAAACAGTAATCTAAAAAATATAATATCTAAAATTATTTGCAATTCCATTTCAACTCCTTTACAATTTTTTTAGTCTACTTATTAATCAAACCCCCTTTATATAAAACTCTAAAACCAAAATAGCCGTGGCAAGAGTTAACGAGCCCAGAGAAAATATTGGCATCAGCACACAGTTCAAGAGCTGGAAATGCTGGGAAATAAATCTGTACAAACATGTTCTGGGATGTTGAAATCTTCAATGTCTCCTCCTCCTCCCCATGCAGGAAGGGAAGTATTTCCAGCAGTGATACTGAACAGCATGCTGAACGAGAGGTGAGTACTGAGACACCCTGAGACTTCCAGCAGTGCCCGACCTGACTGCCCCCCAGGCATGTCACCTACATATATATACAGGTACTTTCTAGTTATTTCCTTTGCTTTCACAGCACCAGTGCTTGCGTGTGACTGTGTGTGTGTAAGCGGTCTTGCAATGCTATCACTCATCGTAAGTAGATCACAATTAAAGGCACAGGTCTTGGGAGCATAGAACATAGAATCTTTCTAGGCTTTCATAGTGAGGGCCTGATCTATTGTACTAATTATATGTATATTCCACCAAGATAGTTATAAGATGTGACTGCTGAGGGAAGGCTAGAATTGTATTAAGATGCAGACCTGTTCAGTGCAGAAACTTACAAACAGTGATAGCTTGTAGCACCGTAATATATGGGAGTGGAGTAGAAGAGTTGGGACAATATGAACCATCCTATAATGGCAACAAGAAGAAACATCATTATGTACTTTTATCTTCTGTCTACACAAGGCTAATGTGAATATCAATGGGCTGTACTGTAGCAATTTTAGGGTGAGCGAGTAGTGCCTTAGCCGAGTATCTCCCCGCTCGTCTCTAAAGATTCGGGGGGCGGGGAGCGGCGGGGGAGAGTGGGAGGAACGGAGGGGAGATCTCTCTCTCCCTCTCTCCCCCCCGCTGCCTGCCGCAACTCACCTGTCACCCTCGCCGGCCCCCAAATCTTTAGAGACGAGCGGGGAGATACTCGGCTAAGGCACTACTCGCTCGAGTAATGTGCCTTAGCAAGTATACTCGCTCATCTCTAATTATAACCCATTTTACACCAATTTCTGGCATAAATAAGTCGCACATTTTTGTGCAAAAATTTGTGACTTTTCTCCATTCTATACTGGCCCTGCTACTCTTTTGAAAAGTGGACGGGGTCTGTCAGCGCAAACCCAGCAGCTCTGTGCACCTAGACAGAAATGTACGCCGATCAGATTTGATCAGGTGTACATTTCTGGTATAATTTATGCCCCCTACTGACAAGCCCTGCCCACTTTTCAGGAAAGTGGCGAAGCTGGTGCAAAAAGGAGAAAAGTCACAAATTTTTGTGCAAAAAGCCGTTTGTACAGAAACTTTCAACTTTTTTTTTACTCCAGAAAGTAGTGTAAAACTCTTTATAAATGCCCCATTGTTCCTTAGTACGGATGAGCTATAACAGCAGATGACCATTTCTGTTGTTATTGCTGTCTAAGAGAAATTGTTTGACAAGTCTGCAATGGACAAAAGAGAGGAAAAATTGGATTACTGGGAAGAGGAAAAACATTGCCTGGTCAGATGAATCCAAATTTCTGTTGCACCGTGCTGGTAGGAGGGTCAGAATTTGATGCAAGCAACATTTTTTCTATGAACCTTTACTAGCCGCTATTCAGAGCATGTCGGTAACTGCATCTATGGGAATCTATACCACAGAAATTTCCTGTGGTTATGAAGACCAGAAAATGGGCAACATGCTACTAAATAGCGGTCACTATTAAAGTGGTAATTCAGTGTATATTACAGACTTTGAAACTTGGCAAAAGTAGCTAGCTGAGTAAAAGAAAAAGGATCTTTGTTGAACATAGCAACCAATCACAGCACAGCTTTCTTTTCTTAAAGTGCTCTCGAAAAATTCATTGTGCTGTGATTGGTTGCCATGGGTAGCAAAGATTGTTTTACTTTTAGACAGCTTCATAAAGGTCTCAACATTCCTGATTTCAATTACTTTTGTGAACACCTTTATTTCAGGGAAATGCAGGAGGAAAATAGAAATATCTAAAGTAATCATTTTATAGTTCATATATGGAATTGATCTACATAAAAAATTGAACCATTTTGTAAATATAGGGGAAAATTTAATATAGACTGTGCTCCAGAATTCTGGTGTATACACAAAGTTCCCAATTTTTGTCCAAGATACACTTCTGCAAAATTGCTCAACTTTTTACACTTTTTTCTCCTGACTACAGAAAAAAGTGTGCATGGCTTAGAAGAGGTAGAGCCAGCATGGCCTGGCAAATTTCCTATAGTTTATGCCATAAATTGGCATGAATTGTAGCACAGATTTATGCCAGCTAATAGATTTGCCTTTCATACATAGAGTGACTGATGCTGTGACTTCAAAAAACATATAAAAAGATTAGATAAGAAAGCTAAAGAAGATGACAGGAGGAAAAGAAAAGAGTAAGGAAAAAGAAAAAGATGGGGAGTTTAGAAGGTAGAAAGTACTCTGGACATTTGGTAAATTTAATTCTAGCATCCTTTACATCTAGACCAATGTATAAAAAGCTGGCTTAAGTAAGTGACCCCCATAATGTATTTTTTTATCTTGCATTTATCCTAAATCACAACCAGTTTTATGGCCCTGGACTTCATTTACAATTTTACTGGATTCATAGCTGCAATCTCCCAGCATTCCCTGCTTGCTCAGCATCTGCACCACAATTGCGGCGATGATTTGTATTCTGGAAAGTGCAGACCTTACACCAGGCTCTGTACCGTAATCTGATGTAAAGAAAACTAGCTGCCCTTCCGCATTAGCTAAATTGTTAAAACTGTTTGTGAACAAACTTTCTTTTTCCAACAACAACCATCAGAACAGTAATACAGCTCTGGATTATAAAACAGACTGACTCAGGATAAATTATGCAAAGCAAATTAGTGTTATATCTATAGCAGATTAAGGCCGGGCTCAAGCAAGAGGCCTGCAGTGTATTTCGGCTGTGAACCCAGCCTGTGACCCTGCGTACACCACTTCCCTGTATTATGTATGGCCAAGGAGGTTTTTTTTCCTTGCTTTTATTTTCTGCACCGTTCCTTAGTGATGACCCAGTTACCCGCAGCCAGTACACAATGTTAATTGCGTATGGGCTGCAGGTTGGACGCAGCTATTGATATCAATGGAGGTCATCCGTGCGTATTCTACGGTAAAATAGAGCATGCTGTGATTTTTCTTCCGCTTGCAGAATACACAATACGTATCCTGGAGCAACAACCCTTCTGAAGTAATCAGTAACCATAACATATAATATTGTATCACTCAAGAAAGACATCCTGGCCCCTCTTGAACTCTTTTATGGAATTTGTCATAACTACGTCCTAGGCATAGAATTTTATAGTCTCACTGCTCTTACAGTAAAGTACCCCCTTCTTTGTTGGTGTAGAAACCTTATTTCCTCTAGATATAAACGGCGCCCCCTTGTTACTGTCACAGTCCTGGGAATAATAGATAATGGGAGAGATCTCTGCATTGTCCCCCGATATATTTATACATAGTTATTAGGTCACCCCTTAGCTGTCTTTTTTGTAAACTAAATAGTCCCAATTTTGATTACCTCTCTGGGTATTGTAGTCCACCCATTCCATTTATTACTTTAGTTGCCCACCTTTGTACCCACTCAAGCTCCGATATGTCCTCCTTGAGTACTGGTGCCCAAAACTGTGCACAATATTCCCTGTGTGGTTGACCAGTGACTTGTAAAAAGGAAGAACAATGTTCTTGCCATCTGCCCCTAGACCTCTTTTGATGCACCCCATGATCCTATTTGCCTTGGCAGCAGCTGCCAATCTTTCAAATGAATAGGAGCTATTTCCATCTAATTTTCGGACCCATTTTTCAATCCAAAAATCAGATGAAAATATCGTCCATGTGCATGTATCCTTATACTGGATCTTTCATCATAAAACTATATATCAGCTCCTCCTGCTCTATAACACGATGCCTGCAGTTTGGACAGCATGTTCCCACTGACGGACTCCCTTCAACAGACTTGACCGTCAAAATGGGAAACAGCAGTATGGGGTTGTCTCCAAAAATAGCAAACCCATCACAAATCAGCCTCACATTTCTAATCCAAAACCCAGGAGTCATGGAAAGAAATAAAAGCAGCTGATATATTTCCAAGCAGTAAAAATGTTTATTTGCCTGTCATTTTGATATTTTAGTTCAAATTAGAGAAAAGCTCCACTAGGATAGCAGGAACATTGCTGTAATGACTTACTGAAGTGTTCTGCTTTATTTTTCTTGTAATAATTAGTGCGGTCATATAGTCATTGAGTGGCGTTTCACATGTGCAGAATATTTGTCACAGGGTGGGATCACTGTCGGCATTCTGCAATGGAATTCCACAAGAACTGATGTTGATTTGGCCACGTTTTTCCTTGCAAGGGTTGAACTCCGCAGCGCGATTCCGCGGCATAAGGCCACTCTCACACAGCAGCTTGTGAAGACACCGTGTTCTTAAATGCCATGTTTTACAGCAATTTTGATGTGGTGCAAATTGCCGCTAGATCTGTCCACTGGCTCCTGCTCCCCGGCGGCGGTTACCACAACGCCCGTGGACAGGCAGCCTAATTCTGCAGCGTTTCCGTCATGTGAGAAGACGGAGTAAAAATGCAGCTTAATCTGCTGCTGCAGATTTTCACCTCATAATATGGATTTTGGTGCAGAATTTCCTCCATCTTTAGGTGCATTTTGCAGAAATATTCCATACATTTAAAGATCCCCAACAAGTTAGTATTTGTTTTCTAATTAGTTTCTATGTTCTTCCGCTATTATCCCTTTTTTCTTTTGCCAAACTTGGTGGAGTATACACCTGTTTTTTTCATAGGTGACCTTCTGTAAGGCCGGCTGAATACGAACGGGCATGGATTCCGCATGCGGGAGCCTGCAGCAGAATCCGATTCTGTGCCTGTCCGGCGTCCGTGTGGACCTGTCATTCCGTCTTCTGTACTGTACTGCGGATAGTCGACACGGCTCGTCTTCAGACATGCGCAGTACAGATTTTTTTTTAAACTCCTGCTTTTCCCGTGTCATTGCTAGGCGATCCTATGTCAATTGCAGAACGGCTGTAGATCAGACGGCTTCCATTAACTTCAATGGAAGCCGTCTGCGCAGAATCTGCGCAAAAATAGAGCACGTTGCAAATTTGTTTCCGCTAGCGGAAAATCAGTCAATGTCTGCTCCTGTGGGGAAACATATGGATGCTCTATTGGACTTAATTGGTGCGGAAACGATCGCGGATTCCGCAATTCAAATTTGGTTGTGTACAGGCGACCTTTCAGTTCATTTCGATTTCAAGTATAAAAGAGACGAACTGATTATTCACTGCTTATCAGACGCATCTTTGTACTTTTCATAGTAGAAGTTCCTGGTATTAAAATTCACTACATCTTTTATTCAAATGATTATGACTAAGTTGCATTGCCAGGCACAGCTGCTACTGCATGGAGTAGCGACTAAGGATAACCCATCTATTTTAACCCCTACCCGCCATGCGCCTGTATTTAATGCGAGCTGCCTTACTGTTGTAGTGTACAGAAGTTGATGTGCACATGTATTCTGGAAGTTTCTGGATGGTCTATGTCTTCTTGTGTTTCTGTGTTTTTCCACTGTCTTCTATGTGTATGAAAATGATGTGTATTGCACCTTTGCAGCACTGAATGAGTTACTGTGTGGGTTATATCTGAGAAAGTATCTATTTGTATGTCATGTCATTCCCATCCAGTCATACAGCATTCTTTTACACAAGATGATTTTCGTTCAAAACCCTGCAGCAGCGCGGGGTTTTGACCGACCAGAACGATAATCGCCCCATGTAGTGGTGCTGTCTTTTCTTCTGGGCATTGTGTTAACACACACCTGAATGCTCCAGACCAGCAAACTGCCAAAACGTCTGCTTGAATAGAGGTGGTCACACTTGCTAATGATCAATTTATCAAGGGCATTTGATTAGCAGCACCTGCCTGCTACTTACCCTCTTAATTCCTAAGGAAGCAATAAGGGTGTACTTAATTTCTTACATACTGCTTCTGTATTTTGACGTAGTTTTTGTTAAATAAATAATGACATGGTCTAATTTGTCATGTGTTCCTATTCATATATTCTATGTACCTTATTTTAGGCTTCATATCCACGGGCAGATTTTTGCTGTGGAATCCAAAGTGGGTGTTTTGCTCCGCATTCCACAGCAATAACTCTCCATAGCATGCTATGGAAAAATGATTTTTCATGTCCACAAGCGGAAACCACAATTAAAAATTGCAGCAAGCTCTATTTTACTGTGGTTCCCGCACGGACAGCTTCCATTGAAGTCAATGGAAGCAGTCCGATCTGCGGTTTGTCCGCAGTGTCAAGAGCAGGAGATTTTAAAATAAAATCTGTACTGTGGATGTGCGCCGGTGCAACGGCCAGCACTTCCGCACTCATCCACAGTACAGAAGAAAGAAGACACAGATACGTATGCAGGGTCGCCGGCAAAAGGCACGGGCAGATTCCATGCGGGATTTGACATACGGAATCCGCGCTTATCCGTGGACATGAGGCCTTAAGACCTTCTACAGGACATATATTTTTATTATGTACTAATACTTTAAAACCATAGAATTCAAAGAGACTGTATTTATTTTTTCTAATGACTATATATGCAAAATATCAGAGACATGGTGTAAAGAGCGGATGTTTTAGAAAAACAAGAGGAGCTTTGACCATCAATCCTTGCATTGCAATACAGTTCAGTTGCAACTGAGCTCCATTCCTTTGTCAGTAGGGGTTTAACACTGGAGGCCCATTTCTTTTAACAATGCAGTATATTATAAACTTGAATGCAGTATTCTGTTCATCATTTCTAGTAATCGGCACATTACCAATACCATAAATGAGTTTCTGAAAAACATTTATAATATAAGTTTCTTTGTGGCATTGTTTGACATTGTCCCTCATATTAACTATAGTCATAGATTTGTATGCACTCATGATACAAGTCATATATCATACAGTAAGAAGATGTTCTTTTATCTCTGCTCAATTGCATATTTTTATACACTGCATGGATTTCAGTTATTGCTGAAATGATTCACTTTGGAATGTTTTAACACCACCTTCATTAGTGATCATGCTGATGTAGCTGTTGGCGGAAGGGGAATCCCTTACAATTTTTTGTAAATGACTTCGAAGTAATTTTTTGCAGGTATCAAACCATGCTGTGCAGGGCTTAGGAGCTGGAGACAGAGCTACTGAAGACTCTTCTCTTGGTGAGTGAAACTGCAAAGTTGAGCTAGAACTAAATTTAAAGTATCTTCACTTTTTCATTTACAGTCTTTAAGAAAGAAAAGTTTCTTCAAAATACTTTGTTAATTTATGTTCCATTGTTTATTAAAAAGCAGCTTTGAATATTCAAGTGGTTGCTACTCAGAATATGTCTGTGGTTTATGTGCTGTATGCAGACAAGTTGTGGGCTCCTAACAGCTTTATCGTAACTTGCAATTGTTAACACTATGCATCCTGATTATAGTAAAACAGTAGAATTTAGCTTTGTATCAAACGGGGTATGTTATGATGTAACACAAAATCAGAAAACCTTATAGAACCTGCAATCTTTTCATTCTATAACAATAGTACTTGTTCAATACTCGCCTAAGTAAAAAAAATCCCTATGTTAATTCTTAGTTAAAAGCTTGCATATGTGATCTGTAAACAGGCACAAAGTACCTGTCTATGTGGGCTCGTTCCACGACGCTTGAAAAGATTGTGGCTATAGTGCTGTAAAAGATCGCGTGAACGGTCTACTTCCAGCTACTTGAAGTAGCCCGTTCACACAATCCAAAGTGCATGATGTGTGCTTTTAAGGCTCCCATAGGAGCCTACAGAAAGCACATAGCAAAGGTAGGAGGTGTCCTGTCTTTGCGCGCACCTTGCAAGTTGACATGCGAGTTAGCTATCTTTTGCAGGTGCGAGGGTTTTGCGCGTCTAAAATTCCTTTGTGTGAACTCTTCTATAGGAAACCATTGGTTCTATTCAGACGCAATCTTTTCATATATCACTAATAAGCACGGAACGCGCCCGTGTGAACAACCCTGAGGTTTTTATTCTTTTTTTAGCTGCAAGAGCAGAGAAGTACAGAGGCTGGAGAGTCAGCAAATGGTGGTGGCTAGTTATTTGTGTGACACTTTACTATTTTGGTGCCTGATGCTCACATAAATGAAGTAATTTTGGGATAACATTAAAGTATTTATTACTTTATTTCATCAGTTTGGACATTTCCTTTTTGCCCTGGGGTTTTAGAAAGCTGAGATGATATGTGGAATTCTAGCATCCATCTATAAAGAGATCGTACATGATAGTGATCTAATGGTTGCTATTAGAGATGAGCGAGCGTACTCGCTAAGGCAATCTACTCGAGCGAGTAGTGCCTTATGCGAGTACCTGCCCGCTTGTCTCTAAAGATTCGGGAGCGGCGGGGGAGAGCGGGGAGGAACGGGGGGAAGATCTCTCTCTCACTCTCTCCCCCCCGCTCCTCCCTGCTCGCTCCCGCAACTCATCGCTCTCCCCCGCCGGCACCCGAATCTTTAGAGACGAGCGGGTAGGTACTCGCATAAGGCACTACTCGCTCGAGTAGTTTGCCTTAGCGAGTACGCTCGCTCATCTCTAGTTGCTATTAGTTCACTACTAGCAGTGATCTGCACACACAGAAAGGCCAGTTGCAGATTAACTTGTTTGAATACATTTGTCATATGGATGTATATTAAGATGACATAGAAACGAACGTCATCAGTATTTCATCAGTATTTGCCTTCAAATTATTTTTGTTTTCTACTGGGCAAATAGTGATCCATAATAGCAGTACAGAGGCAGAAACGCAAAAAATTGATCATGTTGCATTTTTAAAAAAAGGACATGAAAAATACTGCCAAGTGAATAGATATATAGATTTATATTAGCTCTGTATTATGGTCCCCAAGATATGGACCAAATATAGAGCTAAAATATGCTACTCTGAAATCGGTCAAATGCTGTCCTCTCAGCATGCTCCTGTCCTAAAGGCAGCTTCCTGCATTTGTGTACTAGTCGAGAATATAATAATAATGATCTTTATTTGTATAGCGCCAACTTATTCTGCAGTGCTTTCAAGGCACATGGGGAACACAAACAATATGAAAATTATAGAAATAACAAAAGTTACATGTGGTATTCAATTATTTAGAAACAAAGGGGGTTGGGTGATACAGAAGGTACAGGGGCAGGGAGAGAAGCAAGGGGGAACATAGCAATGTGAAAATAACATGATATACAGTTTTTAGGATACAAACTGGGTGGGGGTAGTACAGGAAGTATGAGGCAGGAAGGGTACATGATAGGCAAAAGTGGAAAGCCGTAAGGAGGGGCAGGGGGCATATTTTTGGGGTGAGGGATTAGATCAGGAGGTTTGGTATGCTTCTTTGAAGAGGTGCTTCTTTAAGGTGCATCTGAAGTTCTATCCGTTGGTGATTTTCTGGATGTTTTGGGGTAGATTGTTCCAGAGGACTGGTGCTGCTCTAGAAAGGTCCTGGAGACGAGCATGTGAGGTTCTTATTAGAGGGGTGTTTAGTCTGAGTGAGTTAGCAGAGTGGAGCGCTCGGGATGGGTGATCTATGGTCAGGAGGAAAGCGATATACATTGGCGCGGCGCCATGGAGAGCATTATGGGTGAGGGTGATGAGTTTGAAATGTGTTCTGTAGTGTATGGGCAGCCAGTGCAGCGACTGGCATAGCGCAAAGGCATCTGAGAAGCGGCTGGATAGGAAGTTCAGTCTAGCTGTCGCATTTAGTATGGATTGGAGAGTGGAGAGTCTGGTGCGAGGAAGGCCAATGAGCAGTGTGTTGCAGTAGTCGAGTCGGGAATGAATGAGGGTGACAACAAGTGTCTTTAGTGTGTCCATGGTGAGGAGCCACCGCATTTTAGCAATATTCCTGAGGTGCAGGTGGCATGTTCAGGCCAGAGATTGGATATGGGGGGTAAAGGAGAGGTCTTAATCCAGTGTGACCTCAAGGCAGTGGGTGTGCTGTCTGGGGGTTATGGTGGTGCCAGATACTGATATGGATGAGAAAATAGAAGTTATCCAGGCAGCATCCATTAAAAGATTGCTTCTTTATTCAGTGCATAACATCACAGGTGAGGCAAGCAGCAGCTACGTATCGACCCTATACATGGGTCTTTCTCAAGCTTGAATAAAGAAGCAATCTTTTAACGGATGCTGCCTGGATAACTTCTATTTTCTCATCTGCACTTTATGGTGGACCTTTGGAGTCGGGTCCCGGATCCAGGCTTTGCATAGAGACGCCTTGCACCAGTGGTGGTTTTCAATTTGGAGTGCTGCTGTTACCTCTTTCTAGATACTGATATGGAGGCGTTGGGGAGAGGTCGTCTGGTTGAGGGTGGAAAGACAAGGAGGTCAGTTTTTGTGAGGTTAAGTTTGAGAAAAAGGGAGGACATGGTGTTAGAAACAGCAGACAGTCGGTGATATTTTGGAGGAAGGGTGCAGAGATGTCGCTGGAAGAGGTGTATAACTGGGTGTTGTCAGCGTAGAGGTGGTATTGGAGGCTAAATCTGCAGATGGTTTGTCCGACTGGAGCTGTGTAGATAGAGAAGAGAAGGGGGCCAAGGACAGAGCCCTGGGGGACCCCAACAGCTAGGCAGAGCGGAGAGGAGAGAGAGCCAGCAAAGGAGACACTAAAATAGCAGTCAGAGAGTTAGGAAGAGAACCAGGAGAGATCAGTGTCATTTAGGCCAATGGAGCGAAGCATAGCAAGGACTAGGTCATGATCAGCAGTATCAAACACAGCAGAGAGGTCAAGAAGGCTTAATAGGGAGTAGTTGCCCCTCAATTTGGGCATCATCAGGTCGTTTGATACTTATGTGAGGGCGGTTTTGGTCGAATATAGGTGGTGGAAACCGGACTGGAGGGATTTGAGGAGAGAGTTATCAGAGAGGAAGAATGTGAGGCTGGAATAGACGAAGCGTTCAAGTAGTTTGGAGATGATAGGGAGATTTGAGATGGATCAGTAGTTGGCAGCGTCAGTTGGGTCAAGGGCCGGTTTCTTTAGCAGAGGGGATATGATAGAGTGTTTGGATGAGGAGGGGAAAATACCAGAGTTAAGGGAAAGGTTGAAGATGGTGGTGAGGTGTGAGGGAAAAGGGTCGCTAGCGCAAGTGGTGGAGCTAGCGGCGGAAAGCAGTCTGAAGACCTCTTCCTCTGTCATTGGTTCTAGTATAGATAGTGAGTGAGTGATGGATGCAGTGCTGAGGAGACCAGGACTGGGGCTAGCTGTTTAGTGTTCAGAGATATATATAGTATTACAAATATATATTAGTGGCAGAGCATGTATCTGCCCTTGTAGAGAGTGTGCTCAATCTGGATTGGTCTGCACTACAGGCGAATAAGGAGTGGGAAAAATTTATCTAGAAGTATGGAAAGTGTATGGGGGAGAAACAATTTTTCTATCACCAAGATGATAAACATGGAAGAAGCACTTTCTTGGTATACCTGTATATACCATAATTAAGAAATATTGAATACACTGAGAGGCATTGATGATGTAGCAGTGGGACATTAACGTGCCCCTATTACTTTTGACAGTTTTGTAAAATAATGCTTTATTGTTCCTTTTTTGTTAAAATGTTCAATATACTATAGATTCATTCAAAATAATTGTATCAGCATCGTATTTCTAATAATAGGGGGTCAGGCATAGGATACCATAGTCAAACATATAATTATGATAATATTCATTTGTCTTCAATGGAATGAATAGAAGTTTCAGAAACTTATTTTCAATCATTTCTATTCATTTTAAAAGGACTCATATTTACCATAGTACTGGGACCAGGACTTGCTTGTACTTGGAGTTAATGAATCTCATAGATAGCTGACCACTAATCCAATATTTGTGACTATCTAACATGCTGAATATATGTTTACTTTTATGGAAAATTAAAACTTTTCTATCAAATGATATATTTTATAGTATACAATACACAGACATTTTCATGGCTTTATATAGAAACCGCTGGTAGGCAACTTGCACTAAAATAATGTTGGGTGACTCATTCTACTTTCAGTATTACTTGCTAGATTTAAGGAAACTTTTTTGAAGAAAGCTTTTGTTTTGTCTGCCAGAAACTTAACTTTTTAACCTAGTGTGAATTTGAATAAAATCTACTCTCTTATGAAGGCGCATTCACACAACGTTTTTAACATGCCTTGTGATTCCATTCAGGGGGTTCCATCACAGCTGCAGAAAACAGCACTGATGGAACCTCCAAATGGAACCATTCACTTGCATTGTGAAGTAGACACCACTTTTTACATGGTTTCTCTGTTTTATTGGGAGTATAGAATAACATTGTCGGCAATATTTGCTAATGTTTTCTATATATAAAAACATCCATAGGGGAAAACACATGGTACACCTATTCACATTTAGACCTTAGTCAGACCGGCGTTTTTTCGCGCGATTTGCGCATGCGCATGCGTCCGGCGATTTTATAAAACCATTGCTTTGCAATGGTATCGGACACATGAGCGCTTTTTATGCGCTCGTCCGATAAATTATAGAACAGAAATTGCAGATCGCACCTATCTGCGATCTGCGATTCCTGTTCTCTTCTCTATATGTGCTCAATGGGGCCGGCGGCAGCAGCGCCGACCCCATTGAGAACATATAGTAGAGAAATCATTCTTCTCTGCCACAGCTGTAACAGCTGTGGCAGAGAAGAACGATGTTTGCCCATTGAATTCAATGGAGCCGGCAATACAGCTGAGTGAGTGCTGCCTCTGAATGGCTCAGGGGCAGCTCTCAGCTGAATGACAGCTGAGAGCTGCCCTTGATTGGCCCTGCGCTGAGCCAATCAGAGGCAACACTCACTCACCCATTCATGAATTCATGAATGGGTGTGAGCTGCCTCTGATTGGTCAGGCTGTGACCAATCAGAGGCAGCTCATTCAGCAGGCGGGGATTTTAAATCCCCGGCTGCTGAATACTACAGAGAGCAGTTCAGAGCAGTTCAGGAGAACTGCCGCCGGCCGCGGCTGAACTCCGTCTGCCGGGACCAGGTGAGTATATATTTTTTTTATTTTTACACATTTCTAGATGAATTGCAGGGAAGGGCTTATATACTTAAGCCCTTTCCGACAATTCATCCCGCGATCGCCCGCAGCGCATTGCTTTCAATGGAGCCGGCTGTATTGCCGGCTCCATTGAATTCAATGCACTGGACAGCTCCGGCCCGTTTCTATTAAAACGCGGCTAGGAGCAGTATTTTCGGGCGATTTTGCAGCCCTGGTCACGCGATTTGCGGATGCGCATCCGTCATGCGATCCGCAAATCGCGGCAAAAAACGCCCGTGTGACTAAGGCCTTATGCAGAGCAATGCATCTCCTTGGTAGCAAACAGCAAACAAATCCTGTAAAGACTAATCTTGCAGTCATACGCTCATCTGTCCTCTGCTCCTTGGAGACTTACCAGATATATATAAAAAATAATGAGAGGATAGATGAAAGAGAGTGTGATAAGATTTTAAAGGGCTGGTTTATTCATTTATTCACATTAATTTGCAAAGGGGTGTATATACAAAATGATAGTACATTATGGTACATTAGTAATCAAGACGATTTGCAAATATATCTGGAACCACCATAAGTCGAGAATAGCCCACTTCTAGTTAGTTCAAATGAAACCACAAGGCGGATTTAGCCTTCCTTGCATTTACCACTACTATCAAGCGAATCACCTTGCCAGAATGCTCTCGTTAGTAGACAACTCAATAGATACCCTCCCAGTAAGCATAGAAAAGTCGCTCCTGACACATGAACACCAATATATACTCTGGTTTAATTCACCAGCTAAAAATTATAAACACGTCCTAGCCCTATCACCCATGGCACAATCATGAATCTTCAGGGTATTCGCAAGGCAATACCAGAGCCACACAAACTTTCCCCAATGACCCCGGCCTCCCTAATACCCTCAATCTTAGCTAATAAACCCTTAAAAACTCCTAAAATTTGGAATAATTTAAAAACCATGACAGCAGAAACACAGTGTTTTTTAATGCTGCCTTTACTTCAGCCCAGTTTGAGCAGTGCTGGCATGCATTATGCTAGCGTTTTGGCTGCATTTTCAGCACAGCTAAAATCGACACACCTGACCAATTTAAGACTTTCATGGAAAAACGCCCACATGCTTTTCTAGACAGGCTGGATATTTTTTCAATCCACAAAAAAAATTCAAACTCAGTACGACAAACTTAGAGGCCCACTCTGGTATGAAAAATACTACCTCATATGATTTACATATATTCCCACTGCTACGTTCATGTGGGCAAATAAGCACACGGTCCACACGAATGTGCCCAAAGAGGGGGATATCACAAACACAAGGACATAAAATGGATTTCAGACTGGAAGTGCTGACAGTAACACCAACTGGACAGAGAACTGCATACTGTGGACTGGACTCACAGACAGCCATAACATAGGACAAATGGCCAACACACTTGCCAAACATCCCCGCATGCTAAAGCAGATGGAATAGCTGAAATATAAAAATGAGGGATTAGTTTGTGAATTGGCCAAGTCACATAAACTGCAAGCGCAGTGATCAAGGGTCCTCGTGTCTTGCGGTCCCTGCTGTAACGAGACACATGATCCAGCAGCGCCAGACACAGTTCACACAGCAAGCTACAGCGCAAAGGTAACAGGACACAAGTTACACAGGAAGCTGCAACACAGAAGGAAATATGACTGTCACCCTGGACACCAAACAGACACTGGCAGGAGCTGACTATATATGTAAGCAAAAACCCGGGGATTGGCTAGCAGGAGATCACCACACCCAGCCAGCACAATCATGCCACACCTGTGGAAATATGTGGGAATGTGCTCCTGGAAACCATAGTACTACAAGTCCCAGCAGCACAACCTAACATCCACATCCTCTATTCCTCCTCAGAAGATCACTCGAATGTATTTGGAGAATTTAGATAAGCATTTCATTTACCATATAACGACAGATTCATTTAGATGCAACTGTCTTAATTGGTTACGTTATTACTTTATTTGTTTATGTTTTGATTTCTGTTTATACTTTATCAAAAATATTAATATTGCAGGAAAGTATAGACCTCTTGTATAATTAAATATTACAAATATATATTTGCAATTTTGTGTTAACAAATAATTAAACTTACAACTTCTGATAGGGATCTGCGTGTCCCATTTTATGTTGTCTCTTTCTGGTCTTTCAACCTGAAGTTTTGTAACCTACATTGCCAATTTGAGATGCACACAATAAAACAAGATTGATAAGATGATTTGCAGACTTTCTGTATTTATCACTTTAATTCATTAAGACAATAGAAAATAAACTTAATAGAGCATGTGGAGGCTGAATCCCCATTCTCCCAAGGTTGGACCTGCACCCATAAAGTATCTATGGCATATTCTGCACCTATAAAGCATTTATGGCATAAAAAATGCTTTTTTGTTTTGTTTTGAACATTCAATTTTTATTTAAAAAAAGATTTTTCAATCGCAGAGTTGAGGTTGAAATCTGCAAGTCATCGGTCTAGTACATAAAAGAAGAGAAAGAAGGGCAATCAAAGCAAGTAGAACTTTAGCATGTAGCAGAAATGGCTTTGGATCCAGACTTCCCAATTCTTCATGAATTTTAGTTGTTTTTTTGATGCGCATAGATGCATGTATTCAAACCAGCTCTTGTTATTCACAGCTTTAATTATATCTGTTATAGAAGGAATATAATTACCATTCCAAAATTGAGTGATAGATATTCTAGTAGCCATCAGAACATGTAACAAGGGGGTTCGCACATCATGGGGTAAATACTTTTATAGACTCTGGAAAATCTCTTTTTCATGTTAAAAAAAAAATCAACATTTTAGGTTGATTTAGGTAATCAATTAGGTAATTGTTTCAATAGCAGTTGCCCAGCACAATGCTGTTAGGCCACTTTCATACAAGCCGTGATGCAATGAATTTTGCTGTAGAAGTTCTACAGCATTTAGCATATAAACGAAGAAAGTGGCAATGTTTTTGAAAAACTAAGCAGATTCTAAATCTATTTATGCTGCAGATTTCAACACTTGAAATACTAGGGTTAAAATCCACAAAAAATTGCAGCAAAATCCACACCATTTTGCTGCAAATGTTGCCACCACTGCTATATTCGGCAGCAGATATGGCCCGTGTAAGGGCGGCCTTAGAATTTCACACTTGAAATACAGAAGTGACCTCTTAAAATCATGACATGGCTTATTGAAAATTCTGTACCCTGTGTGCACTCTGTGACAAAAAACAGCTTGAAGATTTCTGGCAAGTAGTATAGGTATCGGAATGCACTAACTAGCCCTACATTTAATCACTTGGTTGCTCGTGAGATGTTCACCTCCACATACAATGTCTTCCTCTTTTTTTCATTTGTGCAAAGCAAATTTTGTACTTAGTTTTGTGGCAAAGAGAAATTGATTGATTATCGAATAAAGAATATCACATTTTAATGTTCTCTAAAGTTGGAACAATACTTTAAAGAAAAAGTACTACTATTGCAATTTCATGAGTATTTAACTGCTGTAACATTATTCCTTAATTGCATGTACTGATTTGTATTTTCTACAGGTCCATAAAATGTTGTGTCTCCTACTTCTTTTTACATTTCACATTCTGACTTCCTCGAGTCTGTCTGTAGGTAAAACTGGTAAGTGCAATATAAGATAAGCCTGATTCGGTTGAAATATATTTTGTTTTCCATACAGATGTAGTAGAGCTAAGTTTATCATTTGAACAACCCATCATATCATAATATTCTATCTGTATATTATTACTATTGTCTCATAATACACAAGTGACAAATTTGGCTCTGCTATATTAACATAGATACAAGTGTATACTGAACAAAGAAATGTGCATTTTTTAAAAACTCGTTTTACTGAAAAGTAAGTAAATTACAACATCTTTTATAACATTGTAGTTCAACAAAAAGCATGACAAATTAGCGTACAGCTGAACAATTTGGCAAAGGGGGTAATTCACTCTTGTAGTGGAAGACACTACCTAAAGGGAGAAGGAAGGAGTTTAGACGTTGTCAGTAGGCCTCGGGTTTCAGCCGCATAAAATACTCGCTAGTGGGGGAGTCTCTGAATTATTGAGATGGAGGATTAAAGTAAGCATGGAGGGTAGGATGTAAATGAGGAACCGCACCACATACCCCATACCTTGTCAAATTTTTCTGGACATCTACGCCCTTTATAAACTATGCAATTGTATGGAATAGTAGAGTTAATCAATTTTCGCCACATTGACACTCAGGGATCCCTTCGATCCATCCAGCGTAGTGCTATTACTTTCCAAGTGAAGAAAAGTACCTCCCTCAAAAATATTCTATTATGATGCTGCCAAATCTTTTCCTCGAGTATCACGAAGAGGCACACCTCTGGGGTTGTCGGGACGGGTGTTTCCAAAACCCCCGAGAGAAAGTCGTGACCTCTCCCCAGAAGTCTTGAATAACTGAGCACTCCCAAATCATGTGCTAAAAATCAGCAGTGTCGTATGGGCACCTAATGCGTTTGGATGATGAAATTCTGCCTATTCTCTGCAGCCTCACTGGAGTAAGGTAGCACTGGTGTACAATATATAACTGTATCAGCTTGTTATTAGCCACAGGAGAAATGAATAGAGGGGAAGCCAGTAGATCTTGAAAGGATTCTCCTGTCAGAGTTGGTATCAGTGTTTTCCATTTCAGCAGGGCCAGGGGAGTATTATGAGAGGTCTTTGCTGCGATTAGTGAGGAGTACAGTGTAGATATAAGTCCCCGTGGTCCTTGGGAGCGTAGTATACCTATCAGGGGGTAGTGTGATATAGAGGGTCCAGGAGATGGGAATTGTGCCTGCAGTGCATGTCTGATTTGAAGGAATCTAAAAGAATGGATATGTGGTAGTTCGTATTTAGCTTGTAGTTGTTCAAAGGAGGAGAAAATATTGGATGTGTGTAGATCACCCAGAGTTCGTATTCCATAATTCTCCCAAACAGAGACATCCTGCAAGAGAAACATCTCTGTCAGACCAGAGTTATGCCATAAGGGGGTATCAGCCATTATATCTGAAAATTTATTAACTGATTTAGATTGTCTCCATATATTAGAGGCCAATTTATGTATTGAGAGCAATTTACAAGTTAATGAGGAGGGAGATTCCAGGCCATAAATTGAAGATTTTTAGGAAGTGAGCCAAGTGTTACTCTCAGTTGGGAAGCGGGTTATCTCCGAGCCAGCATTTTAGGTGGACCAATTGGCTAGCTATGTAATATAGGAATATATCCGGGAGAGCAGCCCCGGCTTCCTGCCTCGGTCTCTTTAGAGTGGAGATTTTAAGTTTCAGATGGGAACTTCCCCATATAAAAGATGTCATGAGTGAGTCAATCGACCTGAAAAATCATGAAGGGATTACTATTGGGGTATGTTGTAGGATATATAGACATTTCGACAAGACTATCATTTTTAGCAAATTGACTCATTCGGTCACCGAAATCAGTAAGGATCCCCAGGTTTTGAATTTAGTTTTGAATGGATCTATCAGAGGATATAAATTCAAATCTAAGGACTGTTCAGCAATATTAGAGATCTGCAGTCCCAGATATTTAAAGAAGTTTGTAATCTGGAGTCCACATATTGAGACAGAGTCACTCAGCTGGCTCATCCTAGACAGAAGCATCAAGGCGAATTTCGACCAGTTAATATGGAGACTCGAAAATCCTCCATATTGGTTTATAGTTTCTATGGCATGCATAAAAGATGTTGCTGGCTTTGACATAAATAACATGAGGTCGTCGGCATAAAGCGCCACTCGATCCTCACGTTCCCCCATGACTAACCCCTCAAACACTGGGCTCTTCCTGAGCATGACGGCCAGATGTTATTTAGCCAGAGCAAAAAGGATGGGAGAAATGGAGCAACCCTGGCTTGTACCCCTGTGCAGACGGAAATAGGGGGAGCAGGAACCATTTACAGAGATAGACGCCCAGGGCGAATTATAGAGCATTGAAAGCCAGTTAACAAAAACTTTGCCAAAACCAAACCTCCATAGTACTTGGAGTAGGAATTGCCATTTAATGGAGTCGAATGCTTTTGTAGCGTCTAGGGAAGCTAGGGCCCAGTTTGCGTTTGTGGCATCTCCTATCTGCGTCACTACCTGTACCCTCCGTAAGTTTTCCCGAGTGGATTTCCGTAGCATGAAACCTGTTTTGTCCGGGTGTATTAGGTCTAGGATAATGGAATTGAGACGTGTAGCTAGCATTTTAGTCAACACTTCTTAGTCTATATTTAGGAGATATATAGGCCTATATGCGCCACAATTGAGGGGATCTTTATCCCATTTTAGCAGGAGTATGATTGTAGCTTCATAAAATGATAACAGCAGAGATCCTTGTCATAGGCTCCGTTATATGTAGCCAATAGGGTGGGTAGTAATGCATCTTTATATTTAACATAAACCTGTACTGGGAGACCATCTGGGCCGAGGAATTTACCTTTAGTCACATCGCATAGTGCTTCTGACAGTTCTATTAAAAAGAATGGGGCATCCATAAATGTTCTTTGGTCCGAAGTAAGAGTTGGAAACGGAATGTTGCACAGAAAATCATTTATTTCGTCCGGGGAATGTTGAAGCTTAGTATTATAAAGATCACTTTAGAACTGTTGGAATCTCGCCCCAATGGAAGAAATGTGCATTTTTTAAATTAAGTCATATTTGAAACCACACGTTTATAATGATTCATTCCTCAAAATTCAAATGTGAAAGAGAAAGAAAGTACCAGTCACCTTTACAGAATCATTGTAATAACACTTTATGTCATAAACTAAACCACAAACAAAGTAGAAATGAAGTACTTGACTACAGTGTTGATCATACATTTCAACAAAATTTTTGTAGCTATTACTAACCTTGAGATCCTAACACTATTTTTTGACCCAGAGTACTCCAGCAATAATATGGTGTTAGGATAAGAAATATTTTTTACATTTTCGGCCATTTGGATGAACTTTGAACGATAATCGTTGCGTGTAAAGAAGCTTTTAGTGACAGATCGCTATAATCAAAGTGTCTGCTGCTACTTCAGGTATAGCAGCATAAAGCTAGTGACGGATTCCCTTTTAATGTTTCTGTTTCAGTGAGTCCAGTGTTTGTTGAAAATCTGTGGCTAGTAAGAATACGTTGATAGTTTTCTTAGACTCTTTTCACACTGTATTGTGAAAACAGATATATATATATATGGGTGCAATCTCTGACTGAACACAGAGTGAAAGCAACCTTAGGCCGCCAGCACACGGGCGGAAATCCCGCGGCGGGATTTTCCGCCACTGAAAGCCTGCATAGGAGTGCATTACAATACGCACTGCTATGCAGACGGCCGCGGTTTGGCTGCGTGAAATGTCGCGCGGCAAACAAACCGCGGCATGTCCTATTTCTGTGCGGGGCTCGCAGAGCCTCACACAGAAACGTCACTCACCCGGCCGCCGGCTCCGGTCTGCGCCGGCTGCCCGGCAGCTGGCACATGAAAGAGCCGGGGCCGCCAAGCGCGGGTGAGTATGCGCTCGTCCCTGCAGGCGCTGAGGTCGGGTCCCGCGGCGAGAATTCTCGCCGCCGGATCCGACCCGCCCGTCTGCAGGCGGCCTTATAGTTAAGATATTTCACATAAAATACCTAACTCATCTGACACATTTAATATTTTTCTCTTTGGTATACACCACATTTTTTTGCTTTTAGTTGGGGCTAGTTGTCCATAAGGCTGTACATCCTAAGGCCGGCTGCACACGGGCGGAAATCCCGCGGCGGGATTTCCCGCGGGATTTCCGCCGCTCAAAGCCTGCATAGGATTGTGTTAACAAACGCAATCCTATGCAGACGGCCGCGGTTTGGCCGCGCGAAATCTCGCGCGGCAAACAAACCGCGGCATGTCCTATTTTTGTGCGGGGCTCGCAGAGCCTCGCACAGAAACGTCACTCACGCAGCCGGCGGCTCCGGTCTGCGCATGCGCCGGCTGCCCGGCAGCCGGCACATGAAAGAGCCGAGGCCGCCGGGCGTGGGTGAGTATGCACTCATCCCTGCAGGCGCTCGGGCCGGGTCCCGCGGCGAGAATTCTCGCCGCCGGATCCGACCCGCTCGTCTGCAAGCGGCCTAAGGCCGCCTGCACACGAGCGTTCCGGATTACACCAGCGGATTTTCACGCGCGGTAGACCTGCGTATGGCACCTAAATGTGCTTGCCGATAGGTGCGGATGCATGAAAAATCACGCGCGGATATATACGGATGTGCTGCGGAAAAAAACGTGCGGAAAAACCTGCAGCCTCCTACCACGCCTACGTCCTCTAATGTCATAGCAACCAGTGCCTTCATCTGCAACTGCACTGCGGATGTACTGCGTGAAAAAACGCGTCCATTCACTTGTATTGGAGTCTCCACGCACAGAATCCAACCCAAATTAGGACATGCCGCTTTTTTTTCTAGCGCGTGAAAATCCGCGATGCAAATCCGTCCGTCTGGGGACAACTGCAGATCCCCATAGAAGTATATTGGCTGCGGTCAGGGGCGGACAATCTGCTTAAAATACCGCAGCAGAAATTCCGCCCATGTGCAGGCACCCTAGTCTGCTAAACATTTCCTGCCACAGCTGAACTTCATCATGCCTACAACTAATTTATCTATCTATCTATCTATCTATCTATCTATCTATCTCATATCTATTTGTCTATCTATCTACCTTTAGGCTGCCTTCACACTGGCGAGAAAATTGTGCGATTTTTGAGCGATGCGAGAGTGCGACAAAACACAGAATTATGAAACCCATGCTTTTCAACAGCTTCATTCACATCTGCGATGTTTTCTATCATGCGATGTTGTGAGATTTGCACATCGCAGGATGCCCTATCTTTCTGCGTTTTGCTATTTATTTCTCACCCATGTTTCCCAATGGAGCCTCTGATTTATTGCATCACAATGCCTGAACTTGCAATGTTAGTGTGATGCATTTTGAACATTAAGCGATGTGATGTGCCTTGTTTTTCCAGAAAAAAGCATCGCTGATGCTCAAACATCTCATTAACAAAAATGTGATATTGCCCTGATTTTCTCGCGGCGATATTGCACTTATCAGTGTGAAGGAGCCCTTAGTATTTCTTACATATTTAACCCCTTCACGACTGGAGGTGTTTTGGGCCTTCATGCCCAGAGCAAAATTTTACCTTTTGGAATGCTGCATTCTAAAGATTTTATTTCTCGTTTCTTAGTGTACTCTAAAATTAAAAAAGTTTGGTACTGTGTTAGCCAGTAGAGCAAAATGTGATTGTTCCCAGCAAGAGAAACAAGTAATCTTGTAGATATGATACCTTTTAATGGCTAACAAAAATGCATGATGTTATAGCGAGCTTTCTTAGGGTTCTTCCACAGGCTTTATGGAATAGATCCGAATAAGCATATATGTGTGCGTATATATATATACAGTATATGTATATATATATATATACACACATGCATATGAAATAGCACACAATTGGTGTGATTAATTTGCATTTAAAATAATACCAGAACAGGATGAGCATAGGAGTAAATACTTAAGTAGTCCACTGATAAGAATGTGTAAGTTTTATGATCTCTAAATTGGTGTTAGGGGGTCACCAGGTTTGCATGTTATCTGTGCTATAGATTTATCATATTCTCCACTAATGCATGAAGCCTCTTGAGATGTTGATGCCTCTCTTGAGAGTGTCAAAGGTGGTTATAGTACAAGTTAGGCCTAATGCCCACGGCTGTGACCGCTGCGTGAGTCTCGCATGACGCACTGGCGCACATGCGCAGCACAGCGCATGACGCGCTGGCAGTGTCATACGACGCGCCAGCAGTGTCATATGACGTGGCCGGCAGTGGCCGGGGAAGCGTATTCATGGTATATTTCCGCTATACTTCCGCTGTGCTACAGCTGTTTGATGACGCGGATTTCCGCCGTGCGCATTAGCCCTTTATGTCCCCAGGGGTGTCTTGAAGCAGTACAGTCACACACAGTAAAGGACCATACATAGCAAAAAATATTAGCAGCATCAAGCAAATACTTCAGGTTCTTAGGACACTGTACTTATGGCAAAGAACAGAGGGAACATGGAAACCGAGGAGGGAGAGTGTTATGACAACAAGTGTCTCACCTCTTTATGGCACCAGTTCAGTCAAGACTTCAGTTCAAGATGCTTTTGGATCCCGGTCTTTTGGCAGCATTAATTATTGTGGATTAATAACAGTGAAGTAGTTGTTCCGAATGATTAATCTTTCATTTTGCTTAAGCAATAGACACGATACAAATGACATAGGCTCATGTTACTTAATCATGCAACACAGAGAGAAATAACCGAATGTGCTCCAGACAAATGGATGCATGCACTTTATAACCATGTGGATCTTATCATATGCCCTCCCATAATTACATAGTATAATTAGAACTTAACCAATAACTAGTGGCATATGAATTTACCACCCCTTACTTAGAGTTCAGTTGTGTATAGAAATCCTCCCGGAATCTGTTGACCACATGTTTAACCTATTTGATCCCTGCTCTGCTCAAGACAAAGGACTTTAGTTCCTTTGACCCTGAAATGTTTATATAATACATACTCAGGTAGGGGCAGGGAATGTGAGACTGAGGAGTGACCACAACCTTTGGAAATTTATTACACCACTCTGAGAGACAGACGGAGAAGATTATTCTGTAGTATGTAGTCTTAGAACAGGAGACTCTATGGCTGCTGATGACAACATGACAGCTTATTCTTTAACCCTATGTACTTGTGTGTTGCTGGATAAAAAAGCCTAAAGCAACATGCGGCTTTACATATCTCTGCTTCACCATAGTTTTCAGCTAGCACAAGGATTGTAAACCAGCTCACCCGTAGGATGCATGGACATATTTGGAATCAATCCCCCAAAGAAACAGTAACAGAAGTTCCAGTATCCATTAAAATCATAGCTTTATTGCAAAAGATTAAAATGCCACCAGGAAGGACACACAGACGTAACTCTGACGTATTTCAAGCTGTCAAGCAGCTCTTAGTCATAGCAATTAAAAGAACACGCCTGCTCAGTTTAAAAAGAAACATGCAATCAATATAGTAAAAAAGACCATGTAAATAAGCATCTGGCAATTTGATAACATTAATAATGTAGAATTCGACCAGATCTCTTATTCAAAGCAAAGGGAGCGCTAGTTTTAACACTAAAATCTAATAACTCTCCTAATTAATTAATTTTATCTAAATATTGATACTAAATTATTTGCTAAACTGTTAGCGAGCCGCCTGCAGCATCACATACCGACCCAGATACATGGGGACCAGGTGGGCTTTGTCCCTGGAAGGGAGGCAGGGGCCAGCACTATCCGTACACTGGCACTCATATCGAGGGCCACAAAGGCAGGTACCCCACTCTGCCTTCTTTCGGTCGATGCCGAAAAGGCCTTTGATAGAGTGGATTGGGGATTCCTGGAAGCAACGCTAAAACAGATAGGGCTGGGCGCAAGGTTTCTAGAATGGATAATGGCACTTTATAATAACCCGTCAGCAAAAATACGAGTAAATGGGAAACTGTCCAATCAGGTCCAGATTAGGAACGGTACGAGGCAGGGCTGTCCTCTGTCTCCCTTTTTATACATCATAGTGATGGAGACCCAGGCCAACGCTCTTAGAATCAACTCTGACGTCTGGGGGATGCAGGTGGCCACAAGCGAGCAGAAAGTCGCCCTTTATGCTGACGATCTACTACTCTACATATCAAATCCAAGGATAGCTCTGCCCAATATCCTGGAAGAGTTCTGGAGATTCGTCCGCCTCTCCAATTTCAAAGTAAACCTAAATAAAACAGAAATCTTGAACGTTAACATACCAGACAACGAGGAAAGGGACTTAGGGAATACCTTCCCGTGCAGATGGAAAAAAAACGGGATCAAATATTTAGACATAATAATCATGCCAGACATAAAGGATCTATTCCAAACAAACTATAAACCACTCTTAGCAAAGCTCGAAAAGGATCTGGAGGGTTGGCGGGCGGTGCCCCTCTCCTGGTTTGGTAGGATCAGTTCCATAAAAATGAATGTCCTTCCTTGGCTGTTATACGTCCTCCAAACCATACCCATCAGACTTCCAGGGGCTTACTTAAATAAGATAAGGAAAATAATAATGAGGTTCATCTGGGGCGACAAAAGACCGAGACGCAATTGGAGCGCTCTGACCGGCCCTAAGGAGGGCGGTGGAATGGGGATACCTAATATCTCACTCTATCACAAAGCCTCGCTGACCAGAAGAGTACTGGAACTAGTACGGAGTAGATCCCGGAAGCGCTGGGCGTCAGCAGAACAAGATTCAGTCCCCTATAGGGGATACGGCCTAATTTGGATCCCAGGAAACGGGAAACATAAAAATTTGAGACTCTCCACATTTATAGAGGGGATATTGACAGCCTGGGTGGGACCCGCAACCAAGGCAGGCTTGATAAAGAGACCAGGACCACTGACCCCACTAGTGGGAAATGTAGACATCCCAACATTTTACAACGGCTCCCCAGTGGTAAACCTTTTGGTGAGTGACCAGGCCGAGGAAATCCCTAGACTTAAAAACATGCTTGGGGGAAGCGGCATAAAACCACTAGGAGAGATCTTAGAGGACAGGGACACGTCAGCTGGAGCATGGTTCCAATACCTCCAAATATGCCACTATATTAGGACACTAGGGGGATCGTCATCACTAGGAACAGCCATGACGCCATTTGAAAACAAATTCATATTCAACAAAACAATAAAGGGCAGGGTATCTGAGTTATATCAATTTATGTTAGCGGACAATAGCCAAAGAAATGGAGCTGTGCTGGAAAGAGAGTGGGAAAGGGAGCTCGGCGGCTCCCCCCTCGAGGAGTCATGGAGGAGAGCCTACATTTTAACACACAAAATTACCATCTCAAGTAAATTACAGGAACTAAATTATAAGATCTTGACAAGGTGGTATAAAACCCCTGCGGGGCTTGCCAGAGTCTTCCCACAATATCCGGACGTCTGCTGGAGATGCCTAAAAGAAAAAGGTACTTTTATCCATATTTGGTGGTCGTGCTCAATGATCTGCCCCCTCTGGCAAGAGGTCGGCGAGCTCTATTCATGGGTGAGTAGACAGAATATAAAACTGATCCCGGAATTAGCGTTATTGTCGATGTTTCCTGGTCCCTTGACACAAGCCAAAAAATCATTATTACGATTTTTCGTCATAGCCATGCGCCAAACAGTTCCTAGAAAATGGAAATCCTCGTCGCTGCCCATAAGGGTGATGTGGATCGAAGCATTAGATAACATCCAATACATGGAAGAAATTTGTGCAAGGGATGAGATGAGGCATGGCAACTATCTGACAACCTGGTCCATGTGGATCATGCTCCGCAATACACCAGAGCTGTCAACGTGGCTTACAAGTGGCACCACCCCCATCAACAAACTCAACCATCCCGTCAAAATTAAGTTTCAAAACACTTGATGGTCACCTCAATGGCTAACAGGTCGGATCCCGCCCCCCCCCCCCCCCCGCCTCCTCTTCTTCCTTCTTCTTCTTTCTCTCCCTCTTTTCTATCCTTCTCCTCCTACTGACTCTAAATAATTATTGCTGTTACTACTATAAATAGTTTATGCCAAGATAATTATACCAAGACAAGTTTGTTTATTAAATTCTGTTTAAGGTCATGGTATACAAATTAGACATAATATTGTAATGTGTTAACATCTGACAATATACGGTGATATTAAATGTTAAGTGCATAATTCTCTAAAAAATAAAAACACATTTTGAACCATATTTAAGTAATTTTAGATGGTAACCGCCTAGCGAACATGGTGGGATTTGTCTAACTAATTCTATCAACAAGAACATGATTGTCTGTGGTCTACGGATCCGTGAGTATGCTATAGAACTTATGCACACGAGCATTGCGATCTTACGCTGGTCGCATCATAGCTGAAAATTGCACCAGTGAAGAATAGTTGCAATCGAGCCCAGTGATTAATTAGCGTTTTCTCATCCATTCACACGGGGATATTGCGGACAAAATACTCTGCAGCATGGAATTCCGTTGATCAGCAAAAATCCTCAAAATGACTTCTAATGCTTTATTAGAGCCAGCTGTCTTTGTTTCCGAGTGCCGGATGCAGGTAAACCCCCCCCTCCCTCCCCTCCTTTTTTTTAGCTCCCGTAGTAGTCTATGGAACCTTCCTGCGTTTTTCGTCAAAAGATAGGTCAAGACTAGGGATGAGCAAGCGTACTCGGAAAAGCACTACTCGCTCGAGTAATTTGCTTTATCCGAGTATCGCTGTGCTCGTCCCTGAAGATTCGGGTGCCGGCACGGAGCGGGGAGCTGCAGGGGAGAGCGGGGAGGAACGGAGGGGAGATCTTTCTCTCCCTCTCTCCCGCCCGCTCTCCCCTGCTCCCCGCTGCGACTCACCTGTCAGCCGCAGCGGCACCCGAATCTTCAGGGACGAGCACAGTGATACTCGGATAAAGCAAATTACTCGAGCGAGTAGTGCTTTTCCGAGAATGCTCGCTCATCTCTAGTCAAGACCTATCTTTTGGTGAATGAAAAGAAAAAAGCTTTTACTCCCAGGCGCTACTGGGAACACCTAAATGTATCACAGGAAAGTACAATAAACTTACTTCAGTGAGGGGAACTGGAATAAACCATTATCCCCCCACTACAAGTTTGCTTCAAATATAGATGAAAGTCATGACAGCCTTTAATTTCTTTAATATATCTGTAACATCAGGTATCAAACAAGGTTGCAGGCAACGCATTTCGGAGTAAAAAAAAAACCCTTTCTTTAGCCTCTGTTTTTTGATGCAGCATGAAAAATTGGCGCCCAAAAATGGTTGTCGATTTGCCGTTGGCACTGCAATTTTTTCACAAGCTTGAAAATTACCCATATGATTGAATGCATTGTATTCCAATGCTTCACATGATTGCGATTTTCGGCCAACGTTTTGGCGCGGCAAAATAGCTGCATTAAAGCATTTATGTGAATGAGGCCACAATTACTTATTCCACAGTTTGTTGAACAGTGGAACAATATCCTTTCTGAGTGTTCTTTCGCCCTAAAGCGATTAATCAAGTATGAACAGAACACTTTGGATCAGATATAATAATAAGCAAGCACAAGGATCTATTTGCACATATTCTATGCTGCAGCAATTTAATGCCGCTCTCACACAGGTGGTTTTTTACAGTGAAGAACTAAATGCTATAGAACACCCGCATTGATTTCAATGGGACTTCTCAGACAAGCGTTCGTTTTTCGGGCTGTCTGCTCTATTTTAGTGTGTTTAGTGATTTTTAATGCTCCTCATCTCCCATTGCAATGATGGTGTGTGTTTAAAATCCCTCTCGAACGCTTTTGAAAACTCTGTTCAAAAACATTGAAAAATGCGGTGTTTAAAAACGCAGCGCTTTTACAGATGCTTGTGTGAGAGCAGCCTAATGACTTGGACATCAAACTCAGGGAGAACATTTGAAAGTTGGAAACTTAGATTTCAGAAACTAAACAAGTAAAGTATATTGAGGACTTGCAGGATTATCACACCAATGTTGTGTACACCTGGACTCAAACAAAATTGAGTTTCTACCCCTAAGTCTGTTCTCCAAAAGAGTATGAAATTGAAAAATAAAAACAATAAATTGAGCTTTCATCTCACTTCTACTGATGTTGATTCTTCTGATATTGTCTCTGAAATATTTCCTACAAATGTGTCTGAAATCCTTAGCTCTAATAATATGGGTAATATTGTTGCCACAGAGTCTGGTATACCAAAAAAGGCAGGACAGGGAGAAAGCTGAGCAATAATTTAACTAAAGGGGAATTTAAGGCCATTAAACAGTCAAAATCTATGTGCTATGGCAGGCGGACAAAGGACAGTTGTTGTCCTTGATTCTGGGCTTTATAATAACTATGTTATCTGACACTTCCAGTTATCTTGAACTGTTGTTTGACCCCACTTCTCAATTTCGAGACAGTCTTTTTTGTCCTTGGTAGACAATGGCCTTGGTTTGGGTGTTTTAACTTCCAAACACACGGACAGCATTAGAGTTCAGTATCTAACAATCTCAATTTTTCAGTCATTACCAAAAATTCACAAATTTGTTTTTCACCCCCTTTTCACCTCATTGTGGCAGGCATAGACTATGTTAATGAAAACCCGTGTGCTTGGGTGGATAGTCTTTTACAACCACTTGTTTCTAATATCCCGAGCTAAAATCAGTTGCTTTTCTGCTTTCCCAAAAAAATTTTTCAGTTTTCATGGAAAATGTTTTTTTACAATATATGAGACGAAATTTTCACTATAGTTGTCATTTATATGGCCTGGTGAGAGCACTATTATTGTTTGTGTAATGACAATCTATTTCCTAGGGTTCTTGCTTGGTACAACAGCTACATAGACGACCTGTTGATCATTTGGTCGGGCCGTGTGGTGGCCTTGCCAGAGTCTGCATCCTATTCCAATGTGTTTGGATTAAAATTTTCTTTTTTTTTTTATTGATCGCAAATCTTATTTTTGGACTTGCAGTTTACAGCGGATTTTGGGCAACAATGGGTTCATACTATTACTCGTTGTAAAAAAAAACTGCCAACAACACAGTAATTTATGCATTGTAATGTCATCTCATGCATGCCATTAGAGTCGTCCCAGTCGATGAGATTTTTCATGTAAAGCATAATTATTCTCACACTACTACTAAATCAATAGTAGTTGACCAATTAGCGACCAAGCCTGTTTGCGCCTTAATGACCAAGCCAAATTTTGGAAATCTGACATGTGTCACTTAAACATAAAATAACTCCGTTAAGGTTTTGCATATCCAAGTGATTCTGATGTTGTTTTTTTTGCCACATATTGTACTTCATTTAGGTGGTAAAAAGAGACCAATAAAATTTGTGTATATTTATTAAAAGCGCCAAAATTAGGAACATTTTGAAAGAAAATTCATTTCTTCACATTTTCAATTGCAATATCTCAAATACGAGCAAACATACTGTGCAAATTTTTGATAAGATAGATATTTTCATCTGTTTACTTTATTCTGGAAACACAATTGAAAAATTGCAGAAGCCGGGTAAGATCCAAGGATAAAGATCCCATCGGGGGACAAATACAGGGACCTTAGGGATGTAATTTTATCTCCCCTCACGAATATGATCTGTCAGGGAAGATGAAACTTTACCCTTTTAAACTTTTTTTTTTACACTTTTTAACTTTACATGATCAACGTTACCCAATGGATAACGCCGTTCAAGTGTCTGGAAAATGCATACAGCAGCCCCCGGTCACATCTCCCTGCACTTAGCTATCTTTGACAGCCGGTTGTAGGGAGATTTTTTAAATTTGCCAGGCTGTCTGACCTTCTGCACATTAGCGCCACATCGGTGTATGTGCAGAAGCCCGCAGCAGATCCAGATCGCCATGGGACATCACGGAGGATAGAGGTGGGTGATCCAGGCTCGTATTGAGCAGAAATGCGCCCCGAACAATCTGGACATATTTAAGGCACATATAAATTAAATAAACCAAGATTTTTTTTTTACCTATGGAGAGCAGCTTTTCCTTTCTTTTCCTCTGCCTGGAAAGAAGAAATGTAAACAGTTGTGGACAATAAAAGCAGTTGTGGGCAATAAAAGTTGCACACAGTAGGATTTACTTGCAGGAGCTGAAGTCAGTTGTGAATGCCAAGACGGTGAGCTACTCCATACATATATTTTCTCTGTGATAGAGGTGAGTAGTTTCAGCTCCCCTCATGGATCCAATCCATGAGGGGAGCTGAAACTTTAACTTTTTTTCCTTTTTTTTCCTCTTTTCCGTGATTACCGTTATACCCGGTCCCAGGGCACATCTCCAACCTCCCAGCTACCTTCAGTAGCCAGGAGCCAAGAGATTTCAAAGTTCCTGGGCCTCCCGGCCTTCTGCGCGTGATGTAATATGTCTTGCACGCATGCGCAGAAGGGGGAATCAGGTCCTTTTTTTACTTTCTATTTACTTTTATGCGATCGCCGTTATCCATTGGATAACAGCAATCACGTGACAGGGGGTCGGATATCCTGGCCCCCCCATGACAGTTCCAGGTTGTCGTCTACCTCCGACAGCTGACAGCATGGAGCTGTCACGTCCACAAGCCACGTGGCTTTAATCCGCAGAGCAAGCATGTTTTTACGGCCCTGGGGATTAAAGTCCACTAAAGCAGGATGTAAAAACACTATGGGGTGGTCACTAGGGGGTTATTAGAGATCATTCTGATCTTTTAAGCTACTACTTCCTTCCCTCATCTCTCTCATTTTCCTTTCTTTTCTCCGCCCTTTTTATCTCTTTCTTATTGTATCCAACTGTTTAGACACAGAGTTGCCCTCTACATTACTTTTGTCTTTGTTAAAACAAAATAAGAATACTTTTGCATATTGTTGCTCTACCACACTTACTGGTTGTGTTCTTTGTTCAATATACATCTTGTAAATTTAGTAAATATTACAGCACAAAAAAGAATACTGGCACACCACCAAGCGGTGCACCCAGGGGCATAACTAAAGGCTCAGGGGCCCTGATGCAAAACGTGAGCTGGGGCCCCCCCTCTATCTGTATCTGTACCCGTACCCATACCTAAACCATGCTGCACAGAGACATAACTTGAAGCTTCTGGGCCCCAATGCAGAACCTGTAACAGGGCCCCCAACTATAATGCCTTATTCATAGTACTAGGCTCCTTATGTGGAGAAGAGAGGACTTATGGGCCCCCTAAGGCTCCTGGGCCCGGGTGCCACCGCATCCCCTGCATCCTCTATAGTTACGCCCTTAGGTGCACCATTATGTAATGTCAATGTAGTGAGCGTCTTATTCCCCAGGACAGTGTGCGTCTATTGAGTCCCTTTAAATTCTAAGTTATGTTATACAGCATATACATACTTCACAGCTTAAATATCCTGAAAATAAAGGGCGTAGGAATATATCAATGTGCTTCTATCTCTTGACATAAATGTAGAAGATACTGGAGATTCTACATGTCAGCCCCAGATACACCTTTTATTTATCATTTTTCAATTTTTTTGCAAATGTTGCAGAAAAGTGGAGCTTTAAATTTACTGAAATCATATTTGTCGACATGTTATTCATGACAAGTCTATTAATGTGCATGTTTTACCTTGTAGAGCTTTGTAATGATGAAGGAACAGAGTTTGAAATCGAATATGTTACTGCCGGTCAGCCTCTGTATGCTCTCTGCCCACTTCAAATATTACTTGATAAAAATTTCAATATAACCTGGATAAAACATGACTCACAAACAGAAATCACTTCAGACAAACAAACAAGAGTTCATCAAGATCAGAAGTACTTGAAATTTATACCTGCTGATCTAAATGATAGTGGATTGTACCAATGTATTCTCAGGTAAGACTGCTGTTCACAGCTATTATTTGGTTAATGCATTAAAGGGGTTGTTTCACTCCTACCTATTTTGCTGCAGGAAGCAGACAGCTCTGTAAATTTTGCAGTGGTCCAGGTTGGTAATGTGGGCGAAGTCCTATTGAAGTGAATAGGTCTCAGTCTGCGGTACCAACCTAGGCCACTGCACTATAAATGGAGCAGTCTGCTGCAGCAAAAAAAGCTAGAAGTAGGACAACCCTATTACATATTCAAAATGTAAGAGTATAGAAAAGATTTTTGAGGATTAGCAACAGCTTGTTATACGTTCAAACAATAAAGGGGCAGAATTACTATTAAAAATGTGTCAGTTTTTACTACATTTGTCATGTGTTTTAAACACTTTTATACACTTTTTGGGTGTTTCACAGGACGTGGCATGGCCACAAAGGAAGTTTCATGTCTTTGTATGAAAGGGTGCATGGTCTAAATGCAACACTGTGTGCCAACAATTGTGCCAAATTTTAGATACAAGAAACAGGTTTAAACTAAGCCAGCTAATGTTCTAGTGAGCAGGGTTATGTATATGGTGTTTTCTTGTCTTCTTGATAGTGATTTAATCCTTCTTCTTCTACACACAGAAACTCAACATTCTGCGTCAAGAAGCTTAGGAGAGTAAAAGTAATTAAGCATGATGATGGTCTCTGCTATAATCATTCTGTGAGGTTTCTGAGTAGAACAACCATAGAACCATCACTTAGAATTGAATGTCCAAACATAGACATCTATGTTAAATACTGGAACATAAAAGTGAAATGGTTTAAGGTACTAATACTCTTCTCTTTTTTTGTTCTCTTTTATTTAATTTAATAGATGTTACTTGACCATGCAAACTACCAATGTACATATCACTGTCCCATCAAGCTGAAGATTTGCATAATCAACTTTGTACTAAGATAACCTTAAGATATATGGTGAAAATTCTACAAATCAACCCCTTCATGACGTGTCCCTTTTTATTCCATTTTCGTTTTTTTCTCCCCCCTTTAAAAAAATCATAAGTCCTTTATTTATCCATCGACGTTGTTGTATGAGGGCTTGTTTTTTGTGGGACGAGTTGTAGTTTTTAATGGTGCTATTTAAAGTACCATCTAACATACTGAATAACTTTTAAAAAATTCTAAGTGGAGTAAAATAAAAAAAAACGACACCCGTTTTATTTTTCCATTGTCGTAGTTCAGCGATGGCTCATTTTTTGCAGGATGTCCTGTATTTTCCGTTAGTACTAATTCAGAATACATACGACTTTTTGATCGCTTTTTATTGCAGTTTTTCTGAGAGACAGGGTGACTGAAAAAGTCCATTTCTGGCGTTCTTCTTTTTTTTTTCGGGCGACATTCACCGTGTGGGGTAAATAATGTGCTACTTTGATAGATCAGACTTTTACGGATGTGGTGATACCAAATATGTATTTTTATTTTATGATTTAGATTTTTTAATTACAGATATGGCAAAAGGGGGGATATTTAAACTTTTGTTACTCTTTTTACAATTAAAAAACTTTATTAATCTTTTTTAACTTACTTTTAAGTCCCCCTGGGGGACTACAATATGCGATGCTTTGGTCGCTCCTGCAGTATGATGTAATGCTATAGCATTACGTCATACTGCATTCTGACAGGCAGCCTATCAAGCCACCCGACGGGCATGGCTTGATAGGCAGTCTCCCAAAGCAGCCCTGGGGCCTTTCAGAAGGCCCCCGGCTGCCATGACACCTGCATGGCTACCCTGATCTCACTGCGCGCGCGCGGGTGTGTGTGTGTGAGGGGGGGCGTACAGGACCCGCTATCATCGTTCGGGGGCTTTGAATGCCGGTGTCAGCTGTAGTAAACAGCTGCGACCTCTCTTCATACATACCCTGACGCTAACCGGGAGGGGGTTAAAGGGGTAGTACCTAAAACAAGTTTTATCATCTATCCACAGAATAAGTAATAAAACTCTAATCTCTGGGGGTCTCACCACTGAGACCCCCACCCATCCTGAGGGAGTCCTATATTTCCCCTTCCTCAATACTACTTGCTGTACCCCCCCACCGCAGTAAGGAGAAGAGTGAATGGAGCGGTTGTCATGCATGCATGGCACTACGTCTTTCATTTTCAACAAGCCTTGCGCTTGCATTTGGCTATTTCTGTGAGACCCATTAGTAACGTAGGCTTAAAAAAAGACATATGTCCATCCAGTTCAGTATTAACAACCCCTCTAAATGTAAAGCTCACCCATCTTTATAGAAAGCATATTTTGCTTGAATAATTGAATTATGTTTTCCGTTTCATTTATAGTAGTGGATAGTTTACATACTGTATCAACAGTTACACAAACAATCTAGCATAACACAAATACAGTGTATCAGAAATTTGTCACAGTCAAACTACCTAACCCTTTGAAATGGCCCTCCTCAAAAAAGGTTTATAGGTAAATCCAGCCGATTTTTACACTTGCACTTATTAAAAGAATCCCCAAATATTCCAAAATAGCGCTATCTGCTGTTTCTATTGAAGAGTCTTTCTGTGTCCCTTCTATTTCAGTAAATGTTCCATAGTGGTCATGCATACTCATTCTTCCGTCTCTGCAGTAAGTTTGTCTCACTCTCTCATTGCTGTCAAGGAGAAAAGATGCAGTAACTTTAGAAGCAGACCCTCAGAACACCAGGGATCCCTTCATATATCCACTGCAGCTGGGAGATAAGCAGGGCTGAGCATGTGTGACCACCATGAAACAATTAGGGCAACAAAAAGCACAGGTGTGAGTGGCCCAATAGAAATTAATGGGCTTTCAACATTGCGTATTACCTGGGCTACATATGCCCGTGTGATTGAGCCCTTACTGAGATAGGCATACAAAGAGCAGGTATCACTATTCCAACATTAGTCCTGGAATATCTGGAGATAGAAATAAATTTTCATATAAAAGTAAATATAAAAAAAATGTTTATAATTATGGGCTGTTCCTAACTATAAACAATATTTTTTTTGTTGGACAATTCCTATAATCCCTTAAGGATCAGGCCATTTTTGTTTTTTTAAACCTGCTTTCAAAAAATCTCAGCTTTTTTATTTTTCTGCTAACATAGCTGTATGAGGGCTTGTTTTTTTTACAGCATGAGTGGTGTTTTTTAATGGTTCCATTTTAAGTACCATATAATGTATTGAAAAAAATTGCAATTGGGGTGAAATAAAAAAAAAATGCAGTTGCACCATTTCTGATGGAGTTCATGATGGAGGATAAATAATGAACATGGTTTCTGTTTTGATTTTAATATTATTATTTAATATTATTTTTTTGATTTCTTTAACCATTAAAAAGATCTTTATTAAACTTTTATTATACTTTTTATAGTCCCAATAGGGGACTTAAACCTGCAGTCATTTGATCATTTATACAATATACTGCAATTCTTCAGTACTTCAGTATTGCAGTATATTGTATTTGTATAGACATTCTATTAAGCCCTGCCACAGGCTTAACCATAGCAACCCTGGGTGCCTTCAAAAGTCCTCAGACTGCCATGGCAAAACCACTATTCCTCACAATCTCATTACCAACAGGCTGTTCAGGTGCCAGAGGGGGCCACTTCCTCTGTCAGGCCATTTAAATGCCGCTGTCAAAATGGTTAACAGTTGGGAGAAGCTAAAGATAAGGACTCCAGGAATTTTCAGACAGAAAGGAATAACCAATTTAGGCCGCCTGCAGACGGCCGGGTCGGATCTGGCAACGAGATTTCTCGCCGCGGGACCCGACCCGAGCGTCTGCAGAGAGCAGAGCGTACTCACCCGCGCCCCGCAGCTCCAGAACTTTCATGTGCCGGCTGCCGGGCAGCTGGCGCATGCGCAGACCGGAGCCGGCAGCGGGTGAGTGACATTTCTGTGCGAGGCTCTGCAAGCCCCGCACAGAAATAGAACATGCCGCGGTTTGTTTGCCGTGCGAGACATCGCGCGGCCAAGCCGCGGCCTTCTGCATAGGATTGCGTTTGTTAACGCAATCCTATGCAGGCTTCCAGCGGCGGAAATCCCGCTGGAAGCCTGCAGGTGGCCATAATACTAGCCAAATGTCATATTCTGCATAATGAATAGAAAAAAAGGGGAAAAATCACCAGCGTGGTCATTTAAGAAATGGACATTACTGTGTCATTCTCTACTGTGGGACTGATGTTCCTGTCAAGAATACCTAACTGCTGCAGGCATTGCATGTAACCACATTGCAGAGGTTTTTACTTAGTGACCACAAAGCAATAAATGGCAAAGATACTTGGCTGTTCATGCTGTTAGACACAATTTCTGATTCCAACTGACATTGACCATGAAATGTTTTAGGATTTTTTTTTTAATGGTGAAAATGTTCTTTTTATGTACAGGAATGCCAGCCATTAGATTTGGATAGTAAGCACTACTCAGCTTTAGGTAAAAGCTTGATTATCAAAGATGTGTCCACGCAAGATAGTGGAAACTACACATGTGAAGTGCCATTTATGTACAATGGTGTATCATATAACATCTCCCGTACCAGAGAGTATAGTATTTCAGGTAACTATGTCTACAACTATATTATTAAAGGATTTTGATTACAATATTAAAACATTAGTGGGTGCAAATATATATTTTCACAGTGACCACTAAAGGGCTTCATTCCATAGCGTCACCTTCTTATGACGGCTCAGTTGAATAAAATGTTTCTCAAGGGAGGAACAGAAACACTATCTTTTCTCCTTAGGGAGAGCACCTAGACGGTGAGTGAGGAGACTCGAAAGGCAATTTATGCTCCTCTGGGTAATATGCAAATATGGGAGATGGAATAATACCTCCACAGTGCCACCGGCTCTCTGTTACTGTTTTATTATGTGAAGCGCAACTGTGCTATGTATGCCGCAAACATTTAAAAATGTGTAGTGGCACCAAGTTATACAAACTTTCTCTATGATCATGCTACATATGGCAAAGCATGTACTGCCATATGCTATAGCCATTGCAATAATATACCTAAGGCGGGGCTCACATGACCGTATTGTAAAACGCTGCGTAAAAATTGCGCAGCGTTTTACTTGCAGAAAGAATTGCGTATCCCGCCTATTTTTGTGTTTTTGCTCATGTATGCCTGTGCATATACAGTGTATTTTATGCACGCTGTTATGCACTGGCTTCCTGTTTTTTTTTTTTTAACTTTCTTCTCAAATAACGTATTCACTGCATTCAGAATGCCCCCATAGAAAACTATAGGGATCTACACGCGTAATACGCAGCATTCTTTTTTATGTGCATAATATATGCAAAAAATATACGCAAGTGTGAATGGAACAATGAAAATCAATCTACGTTCATTGTCGCCATTCACCACGTATGATGCGCATGTACCTTGCGTGTGTAAAACGCTATTCAAATATGTTTGTGTGAGCCCGGCCCAAGATGGAACAACATGGTAAGATTTTTTTGTTTTCAGAGAATCCATATTTGTGCTTTTTAAACCACCTACTCCCTTATTTGCATATTTCCCAGAAAAGCATGAATGGCCTTATAAGTCTCCTCACTCACTGTCTAGGTGCTCTCCCTGAGGAGAAAAGATAGCGTTCCTGACCCACATCACAGGCCTCTCACTAGCCAAGCCAGAAACCTACTGCACACTGATGAGGGGCAAACACACAGAAACAGCTCTCTGTTTATGGATTCTGGCTTGAGTTTCAATTCCCAGTCATTGTTACAAGGCTTATATAAAGAAGAGTCTAGCACTGATTTGCAGGAATGCTGCCTTCCAATAGGTAGCGCTGCAGAGGTATTGTTCCATCTCTCTTATTTGCATATTATCCAGAGGAGCATGAATGGCCTTATAAGTCTCCTCACTCACTCAGCTTCTAGGTACTCTCCCTAAGGAGAAAATATAGAGTTCCTGGCCCTTTTAAACAACATTGACAGTTTTATATTTATATTCTTCAGATATACCAAATGAACCTGAAGCTGTTATGGTATTTCCAACAAATAATGTCATAGATGTGGAATTAGGTAAGTCAGCCTCTACTTTAAAAATAAAATCTATTTATACAATATGCTGCATAACGGCTCATGCACATGGCCGCATATGTTCTGTTTGTATAACAGGGTTCCTATACAGGTCCATGAGCCCTCTACTGTACTTGGGTGAGGTGGGTTTATGGGCATTTTCAGTTCCCAGTCCCGGCTGTAGTTTCAGGCTCAATTTCTATGGTCATTTAAAATTATTTTTCTTCTGACAGAACTTCACATAATTTACACATACATGAGTTGTCAGCAAAGTACAACTGAATTGAGTTGAGCAAAGTCCATTCGGATGAATTAGGCATTTGCAGGAATGTCTTCAATAAGGGCGGATACAGACAAGAGTAGACACAACTACGCTCAGCGGCACAGAGTTTGAAAATAACCGAGGGAATACATGTGCTGTCCGATCTATTCCACACGTAGTATTCACTACATGTGGCAAAGATGGGGCAGATCCTATCTTTTCTTGGCCAACAATTAACGGCTGAGAATCGTGATAGTGAAAACTAAACCACTGAAATCCTATTGAAATCAGTGGTTTCGTTTTGTCCCGTTCTGGCCGCATAAAGGAAGAAAACCACACTCACCTAAAACTGACCTAAATCTGTGTCAATTTATGCTAACTGAGTAGAACGCTCAGTTATTATGCTGCTAAAGTGGCAGCAATCAATAGTATTCAATTTATGGTTCAAACGGTTTTTATTTTGTCTGCCATGAATAAACAATGATTACAACTTTGTGGAGAAATGTTGTGAATAAACAGATATAATTGACATATACTCAGTCTGTCTTCATTTGTCGTTCCACATTCTTTGTGTATGAGGCAGTTTCTTTTTTTCCTATATAGATGAATCTGTTATCCCAATTTTGTGCTCCAGCGGGCATGAAACTAATTATTTGAACAGATATGAAAAAAAAACGAAACAGTGAAAACAAAGAGAGAGAAAAAAATAAAAGAAAGGGGGGGGGGAGGGAGAGTAGAAAGAGAGCAGGGGGGCAGATGGGTGGGGGGCGTGGTAGGGGGGGCGTGGTAGGGGGGGAGGCGGTCCTGGCTTTCAGATGAGTAATAGAATTATGGTTTATGGAGTGATAAGGCTGGCTATATTGGTGGTCGTGGGGGTGGGCAGGGCTCCATTGTCGAGCCACATGTTAAGGTCTGGGGAGAGTCTAAATTGAATCCAGGGCAGCCATGTCAGGATGTATTTATTGTGCCTCATTTCGTCCTTTGCGCACATTTCCTCCATGTACCTCATGTGGTCCAACGCTTCCAGCCACATCAGTTTTGAGGGTGGTGTTGTCGATTTCCAGTTCCTGGGAATTATTTGGCGCATTGTCATTACAAAAAATCTGAGTAGGGAACCTTTAGAGCGTGCTATTGAGCCAGGGAACATGGAAAGCAAAGCCATTTCTGGCGTAAATGTAATTTTGCATCTGCACATGTAGGAGTATAAGGCATTGACCTCTTGCCAAAGGGGGCGGATCTGGGGGCAAGACCACCATATGTGGACCATTGAGCCCGCTTCTGTTTGGCATCTCCAACAGGTATCCGGATACTGGGGAAATATCCTCGCTAGCCTCGCTGGGGTTCGGTACCATCTTGTCAGAAGTTTATAGTTGAGTTCTTGCAATTTGCTAGATACATTTATTTTCTGCCGAAGCAGGACATGGGGACTGATTGCCATTTTTTGAAGTCTGCTTCCAGTGTGGAGAGGAGGGGTTTGTAGTTTTTTAGGAAGAGCTTTTCTAAGTCTTTCGTAATTGTTACCCCTAGATATTTGAGGTCGTCTTGTTTCCATTTAAAAGGAAGGGTGGGTCTCAGGGCCTCTACCTCTGTGTCCGCTAGAGTGACGTTAAAGAGTATTGACTTGCTAAGGTTCACTTTAAAGTTTGAGAGTTTTCCGAACCGTTTAAATTCTGCTAAATTACTAGGGAGAGCGATTCTGGGATTTGTGACGTATATCAGCAGGTCGTCCGTGTATAAAGCTACTTTATTTTCTGTGTTACCTATTCTGACGCCGTTGATGTTAGTATTTGCTCGGAGTGCATTCGCCAGGGTCTCCCTCATCAGTATGTATAGGCAGGGAGACAGGGGACAACTTTGTCTCGTGCCATTACTTATTTGTATAGGTGGCGAGAGCTGACCGTTGACCCGGACCCGAGCGGAAGGACGTTTGTATAGCGCCATTATCCAGCTCTTCAGTCTGGGGCCTATGCCCACATGTCCCAGCACAATAGTATTCAATTTAAAGGTATCCAGAATATAATTCAGCATGAGTAATAGTAACCAGCAAAAGTTGGTGTTCATATAAACCAAAACTGTCACTTCTAAGCACTACCCTTTAGGTCAGACCACACATGGAATATTGTGTACAACTTTGGGCACTGGTAATCAAGAAGGACATATCAGAGCTGTGTAAAGTGATTAACACAAGATAGGACACAAGGAGATTGCAAGAGAATCTGGATAAATTCAAGGCTTGAGGAGAAAAGTGGCAAATGAGGTTTAACATTGATAAATGTCAGCTTATGCACATGGGCAAAGAAATATATGTCACCAATACACACGTTAGTTAACTGGAGCATGCAGTGTCAGGCAGCTGCTGCCAAGACAAATAGGATCATGGGGTACATAAAAAGAGGTCTAGGGGCACAAGAACATTGTTCTTCCTCTTTACAAGTCACTGGTCAGACCACATATGGAATATTGTGCACAGTTTTTGGCACCAGTACTCAAGAAGGACATACCAGTGCTTGAGCGGGTTCAAAGGTGGACAACTAAAGTAATAAACGGAATGGGTGGACTACAATACCCAGAGAGGTTATCAAAATTGGGATTATTTAGTTTAGAAAAAAGACGGCTAAGGGACGACCTAATAACTACATATAAATATATCGGGGAACAATACAGAGATCTCTCCAATCATCTATTATACCCAGGACTGTGACTGTAACAATGGGGCACTCTCTACATCTAGAAGGTTTCTACACCGATATAGAAGGCAGTTCTTTACTGTAATAGCAGTGAGACTGTGGAACTCTCTGCCTGAGGACGTGGTGATGGCAAATAGAGTTCAAAAGGGGCCTGGATGTCTTTTTTTGAGCGATACAATATTATATATTATAATCATTAATAACTTCAAAAGGGTTGTTGATCCAGGGATTATTCTGATTGCCGTATGGAAGGATTTTTTTTCCCTTTAATGGGGAAAATTGGGCGGCTACCTCATTGGGTTTTTTTTGTTCCTTCCTTTGGATCAACATTAGGGAGTAATAGGCTGAACTGGATGGACATATGCGTTTTTTGGGATTACATACTATGTTACAGGGAGTCCCACTGACTGGAGGCTCGGGAAAATTGACTATAACTCCAAGATTAATTAAAACATTTTAATAAAATGTGGTCAAAACAAAATTTGGTCAATGAGAATCAGGAGCCCCTCATAACATGTTCATTGAGCATTCTTTAACCCAGCTGCTACTGTCCATGTGGCAGCAGTCATTGGCAAAGGAGATAGAATGGCTAGTCTGTCTGTTTTACTGAGTACATCATGACACCCCGACAGCCACATTTTGCTTCGGTAGTATAGTCAATATTAGCCAGTGCTGCCTCCTGAAGGGGAAAGTTTACTGGAATAAGCCACTAACTATCAAGAAATTGTAAAGGAGCATCACACAACAAAGTGCTGCAGTGACACCAGACATACTTACCAGAGTGCTCAGCAATATAGAGTGTTGAGTTCAGGCAAGCTTGACTGCAAATTGAGGACACATGTTATGGGGATTTCTTGATTCACATCGAGTAAGATATGCTTTGATCAAATTTCATTAAAATGTGTTAATTAGTCTTGAAGTTATAGCCGATTTTTCTGGGCCTCCAGCAAGTTGAACACCCTGTATAAGTGCCTATGATAGCTCTTATGTGACCATACTGTATCTTCCAGTATTGTTTGTGCCCACTATTTGTAACTGAATGTTCTAACATGTAAACTTTTTACAGGAGCTCCTCTTACACTTACATGTAAAGCGTTATATAATGGTACCATTGGTTTGGTCTGGACTTACAATGAAACTAATATGGCACTTTATGCCGAAGATGACAGAGTTATAATGGGATTTACAGAGTAAGTAGTTATTTATTTAACATATTTTCTCTACTATTACAGGTTATTTTATAACGTGTTATACTTCTACTGGAACCTGTCTTGAGACTAGTGTACCTGAAAGGGAACCTGTGCAGTTGTAGTGGCCCACAACACCATCCTGGTCCCCTCCATAAATGTCATACATGTCTTGTCCTATGTAGATGCACTGTTCAAAGCTTGTCCTGTCATATCCAGTGTGTGTGTGTTGCACAGCTGCGGCGCTTGAGGCCTCTGTCAGACGATCGTTTTTTGCCGCGATTTGCAGATTGCATGACGGATGCGCATCCGCAAATCGTGTGACTGGGGCCGACGATTCACCAAAAAAATCTGCAGCTAGCAGCATTTTCGGCGAAACGGGCCCGATCAAAGGTGCGCTGTCTGCCCATTGAAATGGGCTGCCGGCGAGCGCAGGATGAATTTTTGGGAAGGGCTTAAACATATAAGCCCTTCCCTGAAAACCATCCAAAAATGTGTAAAAATAAAAAAAATATATATACTCACCTTGTCCCTGCAGCCGGAGTTCAGCCGCGGCCGGCAGTTCTCCTGAACTGCTCTGTGTAGTATTCAGTAGGCGGGTATTTAAAATCCCCGCCTGCTGAATGGGCTGCCTCTGATTGGTCACAGCCCTCACCAATTAGAGGCAGTTCTCATTCACCCATTCATGAATTCATGAATGGGTGAGTGAGTGCTGCCTCTGATTGGCTGAGCGCAGGGACCAATCAGGGGCAGCTCTCAGCTGTCATTCAATAGCTGCGAGCTGCCCCTGATTGGTCCTTGCGCTGAGCCAAAACAGCATATATCCCCCCCCAGCTCTTCATGTTAGCCAGGTGCACAGAGTCATTCCTCTGGGATGTTGTAGCCGTTAGCTTTTTCTGGCGTCACTTGGCATAGGATCTGATTTGCTGCGCAAAAACAAAACCGAAGATGGTGCCCATTTCATGTTAATACTCTCCTCTATGACTCATCCTGCCAAATAACTCCTGCCGAAGTTGCTTGGCACCAAAAGGACAACGTCCTGGCTTGGTGCAAAGTAGGAGGGGGGGGGGGGGGGGGGGGCGTTATCCCTACTCAATGTACTTGCTGGTGCCCAAAGTGGGAGGAGCTAACTGCATCTGCAGACTCCTGGGCCCAAAGCGTTTTTGGCCAGGGAGAAGGAAGAATGTCTTCAGCTACTGATGCTAGCAGCCGAGTGGTCCATGGGGTGCCGGCGGGCTATCCATCACCTGGACTGAGATACTATTGGGGTGACAAGCCAGAGCTCCTGGAAGTGATGAAAAATATTATACCTGGACTGCTGCCGCTTAATAAAAAGCTGTGCTCTTCAGGGACACTACAACCTTATAGGCCATGGAGGCCACCCAAGCCTGCAGAGAAGGTTGTACTGCTGCCAATGATCCCGTCTCTGGACCTGCAGCGACCCAGGCGAGTACCGCTACAACGGCCACAAGGGAGGGAAGAGCCGCCCCCCCTTGGATAGTGGTTCACAGAGACAACTGGGTGGCCCGCACACTGATACCAATGGTGTTGCATCCCTTTATATGAGATTTTGAGGACCCGGGAGTAAGAGTTCACTTTAGTGCCCGAATGCACCTCCTCCTGTGGAAGGAACTGAGACCTCTGCTGACTGATCCTCCAGAAGTTAAGGAACTGGACCTGCCAGCCACACTACCAAGGGTGGTAAAAAGACATCTCCGCGATCCGGACAACCTGTCTTCAGTAGCATCCCTTGGGATCTCCTCTTGGGAAAGTTTGCCATCCCCCTCAAGCTGGTCCATGGACACTGAGACAGGGGAAATTTACGTGTCTCAGACCATCTGGAAGCCCAACACAAAGTTTATTTTTTAGGACTCTTTACGCAAGAGACAATCCTTGGGTTTTTTTCAGAATGCAAGAGACTGCAAAGTAATATTCTTTTTCACATTGAAAAATTTCTGAAAAGTTACGTAATATTTAAAAATGTTCAAGTATGTGCTGGATGAACTAAAGTAAAGGCGTATTGCAAATTCAAACGTTTATTTGCTCATACTCTCTCTCTAAAAGTAATTTTCATGCATAAAGTCATTCAATATTTAATGCATAATTAATGTCTAGTCTTAAAGTAACCAATTATTGCTAATTCATGCAAATTTAGTACAGTCACCGTATGCTTAAAGGGGTTGTCCCACGAAAGCAAGTGGGGTTCAGCACTTCTGTATGGCCATATTAATGCACTTTGTAATGTACATTGTGCATTAATTATGAGCCATACAGAAGTTATTCACTTACCTGTTCCGTTGCTAGCGTCCTCGTCTCCATGGTGCCGTCTAATTTCAGCGTCTAATCGCCCGATTAGACGCGCTTGCGCAGTCCAGTCTTCTCCGTGTTGAATGGGGCCGCTCATGCCGGAGAGCTGCTCCTCGTAGCTCCGCCCCGTCACGTGTGCCGATTCCAGCCAATCAGGAGGCTGGAATCGGCAATGGACCGCACAGAGCCCACGGTGCACCATGGGAGAAGACCCACGGTGCATCGTGGGTGAAGATACCGGTGGCCATCTTACTAAGGTAAGTAAGAAGTCACCGGAGCGCGGGGATTCGGGTAAGTACTAAACGTTTTTTTTTTTAACTGATGCATTGGGTTTGTCTCGCGCCGAACGGGGGGCCTATTGAAAAAAAAAACCCCGTTTCGGCGCGGGACAACCCCTTTAAGTCTGTGTGTATGGTGTGCAAGTTATATGTGTATGACTGGAGGTCTTTTGTGTACCCCTTAGTGCAGTCTCAAGCGTTCAGCAGCCCATTCAGTCTGTCACAGTGGGCGGGGCATTTCATTAACCTCATTCAAATCACAGACAGCGAGAACATTATCCTCCCACTATATAAGGCACTTGTCGGGCCCCACCTGGAATACTGCGTACAGTTCTGGTCACCAGTGCTCAGGAAAAATGTTACAGTGCTTGACGGGGTTCAAAGAAGGGCAACTAAACTAATACATGGAATGACGGGACTAGAATACCCAGAGAGGCTATCCAAATTGGGATTATTTATCCTGGAAAAAAGACGGCTAAGGGGTGATCAAATAACTGTGTATAAATACATAAGGGGACAATACAAGGATCTCTCCCATGATCTGTTTACACCCAGGACTGTGACGGTAACGAGAGGGCATCCGCTATGTCTAGAAGAAAGCAGGTTTCATCGCCAACACAGAAAAGGGTTCTTTACTGTAAGAGCAGTGAGACTGTGGAACTCTCTGCCTGAGGATGTGGTGATGGCAAAGTCCATAAAGACCAGTATAAAGAAAAAGACCCCCGCGCTCCAGGACCAGGAAACTCCGTTATATAAATTAAATAACTTTTTTTGCGACGCGTTTCAACGGTACACAGCCGTCTTTCTCAAGCATTATTTTTTTTATATATTTTGAGGTGCTGAGAATTTATTTCTTTTTTTCAAAGTCCATAAAGGAGTTTAAAAGGGGACTCGATGTCTTTCTGGAGAGGAAGGATATTACAGGATATAAATCTTAGGTTAATTGTTAATCCGGGTATACAGGCAGGTAGGAACTATTAGAGGTTGATCCAGGGATTAGTCTGATTGCCATTAGGGAGTCAGGAACGAATTTTACCCCAAAAGGGCTCATTGGCTCCTGCCTCTTGTTTTTTTTTTGCCTTCCTCTGGATCAACAACATAGGAGCATAAACAGGCTGAACTAGATGGACATTGTCTTCATTCGGCCGTTCATACTATGTTACTATGATACTACTACCCTGTTCAACCTGTTTATTGGCATTCCCTAATATAGGGGTGTCAAAGCTGGCCTGTGATCTTACTCTGACCTTGGCTGCGTGTACTCCCTTCGGGACCAGAGCCTGGTAAGTGCCGCCGTGACAAAACAGCACTTATCCCTCCCAGCTCTTCACGTTAGCCATGTGCACAGAGTCATTCCTCTGGGGTGCCCAGCTGCCCAGCAAAGTATATTGACAGACACCCTGATTTAATCAGTGTGTCACTTCTACCAATCAGCACATAAGCTTTGTAACACTTACATTTGTAAGTTTGCAGCAGCCAGCAGAAATAATTAACTCTCCCCCCCCCCCCCCCGACCCCTCTGCCGCCAATTGATAAACCTTTATGTAGTCCAGCAGAGGGAGGGAGTTTACCTCTGTCTCCTGAATGGTCCCCCCACCTCTCCAATAAAATCACTGGATGCTGTTCAGGTTGAATGGCAGCCTGAGGACTTGTGAGAGCCCCCAGATCTGTCATATATTTCTGTTTATTAGGTTGTGCATGAGGCATGGCTTAATAGAATGCCTGCAGAAATAGAATACACTGCAATACTGAAGTATAAGCGATCACTAGTTCATGTCCCCTTTAGGGGACTAAAAATAATTAAAATAAAGTTTTGGAATTATAAAAAATATTAAAAGTTAAAAAAAGCCTTCTCCCATTTTTAAAATGAAAAAAAATCAGAACAAAAAAACCCCAAACAAACACTGTGTCCATAAAACTCCGATCTATTAAAATAATGCATTATTTAACCTGCATGGTAAATGCTGTCCAATAAGAAAAAAAAATATGCAGCACCAGAATTGCTCTCTTTTGTCACCAGTTTCCAAGATGAAATATAATAAAAAGCAGTCAAAAAGTCACCGGTACCCCAAAATGCTACCAATAGAAACTACGGTTTATCTCTCAGAAAACAAGCTTGCACATAACCCTATCAATGGAAAAACCTAAAAGTTATGGTTGTCAGACGATTGTGGCAGAAAATGTAGTATAAAGAAATAAAGTGTCTCTAGCTGTCCAGGATAAATCAGCTGGTGTTCAGGACACTAGGAAAGCTGAGTTGACCTCCTTCCCCTTTGAATTTGCCCTTACTAGATGATATGATAGATGGATAGATAGATATTAGACAGGTAGATAGATACCAGAGAGGTAGGCATATATATATGATTGATAGATATGTATTGCGATGTGGAGGTTGTAGTCTGTCAGTCATTTTGTATAGTTTGTAGAAAAGAAGGGTTAGATGCCTTTCCGCAAATAGGAAACCTGAGTGCTGTAGGGAGCTTTGAGCAGCAGGCTTCAAAGAGCCTGTCACATCCCCCCAGGGGGTCTCTGATGCCCTACTGCTTCTCTGAAGCCAAAGCAGAAACTGTTTATATTAGTTGATAAGGACTTCTCCGCCCCCATTTCCTGGAGGCCAAAAGCCAGACCTAATAGCTTTTGGAGGTAAAGTTGAAAAAAGGACGAACCTTCAAGACAAAGAAAAAAATGTAATTTAGAAATTGGTATAGATTTGTATGTCGCAGTCCGCTGACAAGAATATTTTATGGAATGTCGCATCACCGCGAATAAGATGCTGGGACTCCCATAATTGCACGATGCTGAGGAACCAAGAATTTCATATCTTGGACCACATGCGTCTGAACCTACTCATGTGTGGGCTCAAAACACACGTAAAATCATGAGAAGGAACGTCATCATATTCTCATGGTGGGTCACACCCACACGGAGTTATGAAGAAAATATATATTCATGGGATTTTGTGTTCTAAGGTAAGCCAGCCCCCAACGGGGGCTGGAAGGAACTAAATGGGAGTTATCCCAGTGAGAGTTTAAAAATCGCATATGGACGTGTGCTTAGGGTCAGCCCCCTTGGATGTCACTTTATATGATGACTGCCCCATAGTAACCCAGTGAGACTCCACGCACAAGAATGGTAACACTCTTATATCAATCCCTGTTATTTTACTGTCTGTAATATCATATGTAAGTCTCTTGCCGATTATCTTGTAACATCATTTTTGTATTTTTCTGTAAATAAGCACTGCGTTTTTCTTTGAGAATTAAACTTTGAATTAGGCCGCCTGCACACGGGCGGAAATCCCGCGTCGGTATTTCCCGCGGGATTTCCGCCACTGAAAGTCTGCATAGGAGTGCATTACAATACGCACTCCTATGCAGACGGCCGCGGTTTGGCCGCGCGAAATCTCGCGTGGCAAACAAACCGCGGCATGTCCTATTTTTGTGCGGGGCTCGCACTCACCCGGCCGCCGGCCCCGGTCTGCGCATGCGCCGGCTGCGCGGCAGCCGGCACATGAAAGAGCCGGGGTGAGTACGCGCTCGTCCCTGCAGGCTCTCGGGTCGGGTCCCGCGGCGAGAATTCTCGCTGCCGGATCCGACCCGCTCGTCTGCAGGCGGCCTTTTAATTAGTAATTAGTGAGCCTTGTCCGTGTTAACACAAAACCATATTCTCCGAAGATTATATTAATAATTCATAAATCGGGTTCCAATTCACCCTTACGAAAATGGTGATGGCGGCTGTATGCATATTGTAGAGCTCTGGAGTGCGTTAGAATGGATCAGGTGGATGATTTGAGCTTCTACTTCGTATGCACGCAGAAGCCTGGGAAAGCTGGATACAAATCATCCTGTATTCTAACGACTGCCAGCTTGCAATACTGCAGAGTGTTTAAGGACAGAGGCGGGATTGATGGGTATTGTCCCTTCCCCTCTCTCCTCTTGTTCCGTGAAGGACAAATTGGTTTACAGTACATTGCCAGGCGGATTGCTGTAGAGTTGTGGCTGTGGCTCATGGTCACTTTTCTGCTGTCTGGAAAGTTGGGTATCAGTCACTCCACAATCTAAGAGCCTTTCCTCTTCGCCCTACCCTGCTACGTGACAGAAAGTAATAAAAAAAAATATTTTTAAAAAGTAGAACAATCAAAGCAAAACTATATGCTGACCAATAGAATGCTGACATGGCATTTTACCACAGCACATGAGCTGTAAAAATAGGACCTCCCTCCCCCTCAAAAAAAGAACAATGGAGCAATTGCTTTTTTTTCCATTTCACAACATTTTAAAATATGTAGAAGTTTCTCAGTACATTATAAAGTGCATTAAATGGTATCAATGGAAAATACAACGTATTCTGCAAAAAATAAGCCATAAGTCGTCTATGTTGCCGGTAAAAAATATAATAGTTATGTTTTTTTAGAAAGTTGGGAAGAGAAAACAAAAATGCAAAAAGGCCATTCCCCTAAGGTGATAAAAAGCTGCATCAGACTCATCTCTGATGGAAAAATGTCAGGGCAGCATTAAGGACTTGAGAGGTTTCCTTTAAGCAACAGCACTAGGCTGTTGTCTAGAAGGTTATTACACTATGGACCCTAATAGGGTAATCAGGGGCCTTTTCATCGCTCACCATGCTAGCAACGTTCAACCATTCGGAAATCCCAAACTAATAGTAGTAAATTGGTTTACACCATAAAAAGTATCAACCCATTTTTCAAGCATCATTCAAGGAATTATGTACTTGTATGTTACAAATTTATAAACTTGCATTTATAGAAAAGTATTTTTCTGTCTTTAGGCAAACACCTACAGAAGATGGGATGCAATACTTCATGACCCTAAACTTCACAAAAGTTATTGAAGAGGACTACAACCGAAAGTTTTATTGCAACATATGGTATTTCTCAAGAAGCACAAACTTTTATGTTACCTTCAAAAAGCCAGGTATAATTTAATCTATTTTTATGGAAAAAGTATATGGAAAAGCAAGGCTATCTCAGCATAAGGCCTCCTTCACACGAGCGACAAAGTCGCGCGATTTTGTAGCATTGCTACGATGCTACAAGTCGCATGTATGAGAAGCCCATGGTTTCCTATGGATTCCTTCATACATGAGATGTTTTGTAGCATGCTACAAAACGACACACAAACCTCGCAGGTCCGGCGATATGCCCACGACACACTAGGTTTTGTAGCCCATGTTTCTCTATGGAGCCTTCCTCTCTGTTGCATCGCATCGCACGAAAATGTGGTTTGCATGCGATGCGATGCAACTTTGACAGTAGCAGATGCTACAAAGTCGCGTGATTTTGTAGCATCACATGCGACTTTGTAGCGCCACAAAATCGCGGTATTGCTGCGAGAAAATCGCAGCCATATCATACCGTGCAGTGATGCGATATCGCTGCGATTTTCTCGCAGTGATGCGGTGTCGCCCGTGTGAAGGAGGCCTAAGTGGCTTCAAGGTTTTAAATGGCCACTGCATTTTGAAGTTGTATTAATGTGATAGCCAATGTGCTAACTAACAAAATCACAATTTTGGTGCTAAAAAATCCCTCTAAAATAATGGCTATTAGGCCGACTTAATACGGGCTTCAAAATTGTGCGAGATTTGTGTGTTGCAAGACACACAAACCTTGCAAAAATGAGTAACCAATTCTTTTGAATGGGGTCATACACACGAGCTATGTTGCCCTGCAAGGCACCGCGATGCGATGCTATGCGTAAAACAAATTGTGGGATGTTCTATCTTGTGTGTGCTCTCGCATCGCAGTGCCCATTGTTCTCAATGGGGTCAGCGTCAGCATTGCACCATGTGCCAGGTGCACGTTATGTGGTATGAGATCTCCAATTGAAAACAGTGGGATAAACTCCACGAATCCTCATGGATTTCACATGGATGGCGAGCGCAATATGGCGGCAGTATTCACTGCCCCATATCGCACTCACCAATGTGAAGTTAGCCTAAAGGGTCTCCTTTCCATCTAATTTGCTGTCCACTGCCAGTTGCAAGTGAAGTCTCACTCTAGTAACAGATGAATAACAGGAAGTGGAGGATTGTGGTGACTCTTGTTCTCCATATAATTTTATGGACACAAATGCTGCAGCAAGCAACTGAAAATTAGATATTTAGCCCGAAGAGGGTGGATATTGGTGATAAATGCGGGCTACAATTCATATAATGGTCGGAAACAGTATTATTCCTTGTGTACACAAGGCAGTTTATTTCGAAAAATCATCTGAAAGTGCAGGTACATTTTACATTAGCCATATACAAGTGATTCCAGATGGACTTCTTATAAACAACGTAGGCCTCTCTTACACAGGCATTTGCAAAAACGCTGCATTTACTGTGGTTTCAGCAGCATTGGCATGCATTTTGACAACATTTGGCTCCCGTTTTGTCTTGCTTGTAGCAGGAATTCAAAACCCCGTCTCCAGCGAGAGATTGCTCTGATTGGTTCTCGAGCGCTGGCTCAGTCAATTAAAAGCCAGCACTCGATGCAACAATCACAGCCATTCATTGACTTTGAAATCTTTTAGCCCCCCTCACTTCCCATTAGCAGGGCAACCCAAAGGTGTCCTTAAGAAACAAAACTTTCAGGTGACAGGTGAGAACAGGAAGCTAATCACTACGTAGCTAATTCTGCTCTCAGCTGAGAACTCATTTTAATAGTACCAAGTCTATACAGTGCTTAGTGAGTTAAGTGTATCAATATGGAGTCCAAGTTGTTTAGCTCACAGAGCATTGTCTAGAGTGCATACAATTTGTATCCACTTCAAAGCTGAGAGCAGGACTGTTATGTGTTTGCTGCTTCTCAGTGTAAGGCCTGCTTCACACGGGCGACAAAGTTGCGCGATTTTGTCGCGTTGCGAATCGCATGTATGTGAAGCCCATGCTTTCCTATGGGTTACTTCACACATGCAATGTTTTGTAGCATGCAACATCCCGACACAAAAACCTTGCAGGTCCTGTGATATGCCCGCGACTTGTGAGGTTTTGTAGCCCATGTTTCCCTATGGAGCCCTCCTTTCTGTTGCATCACACGAAAACGCGATTTTCGTGCGGTGCAATGCAACTTTGACAGTAGGAAATCTTACTGTTAAAGCTATAACCTAAGCCCTGGCTGCAGGAAAAAAAAAACTAAAAACTGTATACATCACCTTAGAATCACTGTCCGACGCTGCAGCAGCTTCCTCCCGGTCCCCAGGACTGTTTCTCTTCATCTCTTCTGGCCAGGGATTAAAAACACTTCACCAATCACAGGCAGCACTCGATAAACCAATCACAGTCAGAGTACTGGCTCTGATTGGCTAAGCGTCAGCCAATCAAAGCCAACACTTCCAGGAAGCGGGGGTTTTTCAATTCCCGGCCAGAAGAGGTGAATTAGAAGAGTGCCGGGGACCAAGAAGAAGTTGCGGCGGAACCCTGGACAGCGCTTCTAGGTGATGTATACTTTTTTTTCCTGTAGCTAGAGCTTATTTTATATAAGTTGCGCAATGTTGTAGCACCATATGCGACTTTGTAACGCTACAAAATCATGGTATCACTATGAGATACTGCAGCGATATCGAACGGACCTGCGATTTTCTTGTGGCGATGCCGTGTTGCCCACGTGAAGGGGGACTAAGGCCTCATGTCCACGGGGAAAATCAGATCCGCTGCAGATTCTCCATGTAGAATCTGCAGCGGGTCCCTCCTGCTCCGCGGACATGAGCGCTGAAATTAGCAATTTAAAAGAATTTACCTATCCGGCGCGGGCGGGGAAGGTCAGCTGTTCCTCACGGCCGGATCTTCATTTTCGGCCGGCGGATGAATTCCTGACGGCGGCGGCACGTCGACGGCACGTCGTCGACGTGCCGCGCGCATGCGCCGGGCACATCCGCCGAGCCGAAGCAAGGGAGATGCGGCGGTGAGGAAGAGAAGAGCTTCGCGGTCCGCTGCGGGTGAGTAAATGCTTTAAATTCCTACTTTAGGTCTCCCGCGGATCCGGACGGCTTCCATAGGCTTCAATAGAAGCCCGCAGGAGCCGTCCCCGCGGGAGACCCGCATGAAAATGGAGCATGGTCCAGATTTTTTCATGCTCCATTTTTTTTTAAAATGCCTTTTATTGACGATCCGCGGGTATTTATCTACCCGCGGGTGGTCAATGCATCCCTATGGGGTGCGGATCCGCGCGCGGGAGATCCGCTGCGGATTTTAAATCACATTTTGCCCGTGGACATGAGCCCTAAGGGTGAATGCACATGGGAGGACTTGAATTGCGGAATCCGGAGTAGGCAACCGCCTCCAGATTCCGCAGAAAATCACGCCCATAGCATGCAATGCAAAAATGATTCTTTATGCACACAAGCGGAAACAAATTGCCGTTTCCGCTCGCAGATAAAAAATCGCAGCATGCTCCATTTTCCTGCGGATTTTGCACCGATGACTTCCGTTGAAGTCAGTGGAAGCTGTCTGACCCGCCGTTGTGGACGGGCCGCAGATTCCGCAGGAAAAGCAGGAGTTTAAAAGGAAAAAGCTGTACTGCGCATGTCCGACGGTGAGCCGTGCAGACCATCCACAGTACAGAAAAGAAGAAGAAAATACGGGTACGTGGGGAAGTCACCTGGGCACAGGATCGGATTACGCTGTTGTCTCCCGCATGTGGAATCTGACCTGCCCGTGGACATGAGGCCTTAATCAGTATGTTCTGACAGCAAACAAATTTCTTTAAAGGCAATGTATCACCTATATTTTTTACTAATTAAAAGCAAATAGTGAAACATATTCAATTTCTCCAATCTGTTTTTATTACCTGATTCTGCACTAGACAATCCCTTTAAATACATTGGCCCACATTTACCAATGAATTTGTGCCTTTTACTCCAAAATAATTGGGGAAATGTGTTAAGGACTGGCAATCTTAGCTAGTCTTTTATAGCAAAGTGTACGTGCCTCTTAATAACTTTGACACATATTTGGCCAGTCTAAAGCCAATGTCACAAAGGTTCTAAGCGTATTTACGTGTGCATTTGCACAAAGGTGCTAGGTGTACGAGGTGCGATGTGAAGTTTCCCCATTGAAAACAATAGGAGAAACTCAGAGATCCTTCGATGTAACTGACAGCTAGTTTTGATATAAAAAAAGCCTTGCATACGCGAGGAAATCGCATGTTGGCGAGCACGATATTGGGCTGTGATTCACGGCCCAATATCACACTCGCCCATGTGAAGTTAGCCTTAGGGGAATTTTTTTGAAGAAGGAAACTAAGGAGGACTTGCGGTACGCTAAAACCCAAAGTAATTTCTTTTAATTGTGTGAGTATAATTTATAACTACACTTGAAATTTATGTTTAGGATGTTTCTGAAGGTAGATTGGTGATAATAGGTCTGTAAAACAGAAATAATACGTATTTTTTAGTTTTTAATCTGGAAACTGTATTTTTTAGGATGGCAATGCTTTTACAAATATAGTTTCTAATTCTGCCCGTATTCTTTGTTGTGTTCACAGATCCAAATTACCAGGGATTCTTAATTGCGTTGTTTGTATCACTGATGTTGGTTATTGTTATAGCTGTTATTGCCATAAGAATTTTTAAAGTCGACATTGTCCTTTGGTATAGAAACTCCTGTTTTGCTAATGCAGATCAAAAAGGTATGTTTCATCTATCACTATGCAAAGGTTTTTTCTCATTAGGACATTTTGCTTTACTGGCTAACATGGTGCCAAACTTTTTTCATTATTATTATTAATGCATATGAATGTCATTAATAGTCACTTTGAACTCTCCTCTATGAGCCTGAATGGGCCGCTGCTTTGTAAGAGGCGCTAAGACTCTGTCAGAACCGGCCTGTTCTGCACTACATGGATGGATTTTCATTTGAGTGGTCAGCATGTAATACTATTTTAGAAATGAATGGCCAGCTGCAGCTTAAACCGCAATAACAGCTGATCGCCTGGGGTTTGGTTTTAGCTCTATATTTTACAAAGGGTTTGTCTTGGTGAGACATCAGTCAGCAATAGGAATAGGGATAATGGTCAATTTTACTTTTTAATAAAAATATTGAATATCTGTGCATTTCAGATTTTGAGAGTATTTGCTATTTACTTAGTGGCGATTAGATGAAATGGTTGTGGATTACTCTTTTCTTATCATAGTCTTTAAAGTAAATTCATGGGTTTACCTTTGTTTTCTTAAATACATTGTATAAAAAATTCCAGTCTCAAAATTGGGAGCTCACAAAGTACAGACGGGGTCATTGATAATTTACCATTATGTTGCCAATATAAAAAAGATCATATAATCCAATGCTGGTTTACTGTTTATCTAGCAATTCCGACTGTAAAGCAAATGAAAGGTTATACTGATTTCTTTGAATTTTATAGTGGTCCAAAACCCTCCAAACCCCAGTGGGCCTTAAGACAGGAGTGGTCCCCAGAGGCATAACTTGAAGCTCCTGGGCCCCAATGCAAAACCTGGAATGGGGCCCCCAGCTATAATGCTTTATTCATAGTACTGGGCTTCCTATATGGAGAAGAGAGGCCTTATGGGCCCACTAAGGCTCCTGGGCCAGGGTGCAACCGCATCCCCTGCATCCTCTATAGTTACGCCCCTGGTGGTCCCTACATAAACAACGCATGGCACTGCACACCTGCGACAATACATATTGATATGCATGTAGCTGTTCAGACGACCCCCAGAATAAATCTTACTTGTGGGCCCTAGGCACCCCAATTCAACACTGTTAATATCTATTTTAAAGCTAAAGAATAAATATCTTAAGAACCGTAATCAAAAGCTTGCAGCCAAGTGAATGCTGCATGGAAATGTCTAGTATCTGTGCAGACTTTAGCATATATTGTGTTCTCTATAGGTATTACTAATAAGTGTGATGCTTATTTTACTATGCGAGGGTCTAATAATTTTGTTCCTGTTCATGTCATCATAGCTGCAGATGGGAAAATATATGATGCATACATTATATACCCGAAAAAATCCACTTCTTATGAAATGGACATATTTGCACTGAAAGTGCTGCCAGAAGTTCTAGAGAAACAGTGTGCTTACCGATTGTTTATAATTGGACGAGATGATTTACCAGGCCAAGGCAAGTATTTCCATCGCTTTTATGCCTATAATATTTTGAGAAGGAGGTAGTACAAAAAATGTTTTCTGGCAAAAACATTTTTAGGATCCATATACAGTCAAAGTAATTTTTAAAAAGTATACAATTTGTAATTTAACATTTTCATATAAAAGAAATATACATAGAGATATCCAGGTCACAGAATGCAGAACAAAACACACCAAGTCACATCTACATCAAAGGAGCAAGAGTGCATAACCCAAAGGAAACTGTAAGAGAGTTGTATGATACTGAGAAGTAGGTCACCCAGGGGCACAGAGGAAAAAAAAATAAGGGAGGATGTGAGAAGATATTGGGGGAAGAAAGATGTACAAATGTAAAATGTTCATGGCGTATCTTAACAAGAGAAATGGGCTGTGTACTCTGGTGAATTATGAAAGTCGATCCAGTGGTACCAAGACTTCGGCATGAGTACCTTAGATAGAAACCATGAGATTCTGCATCCTTATGCTTTCCTGTATTTTATTAAGCCACATCAAAATTGATGGGAGGGGGGCAGTTTGTCTCCCCAGCATTGGAATACAGACCCTAGCCGCCTTAACCATATGGTAAACCGTAGACCACCCATGTGCAGATAGTGGGATGTAACAAGAACAGTATAGGGGATTTTGGCAAGGTAAAATCCATGAATTTAAATGCCAAGCCTCAAATTGGAAACTTGTCAATATTGAATACTCACAAAATATGTGTAATATCATGCCCCGTTCGCTCCCACACCTCCAACATAATAAAGACACAGACAGCATAAGATTATATAGATGAGAGGGTAGCGGAGGGATAGGATCTTGAATAGAGATGAGCGAGCGTACTCGGAAAAGCACTACTCGCTCGAGTAATTTGCTTTATCCGAGTATCGCTGTGCTCGTCCCTGAAGACTCGGGTGCCGCTGCGGCTGACAGGTGAGTCGCAGCGGGGAGCAGGGAAAAGCGGGCGGGAGAGAGGGAGAGAAAGATCTCCCCTCCGTTCCTCCCCGCTCTCCCCTGCAGCTCCCCGCTCCGTGCCGGCACCCGAATCTTCAGGGACGAGCACAGCGATACTCGGATAAAGCAAATTACTCGAGCAAGTAGTGCTTTTCCGAGTACGCTCGCTAGAGATGAGCGAGCATACTCGTCCGAGCTTGATACTCGTTCGAGTATTAGGGTGTTCGAGATGCTCGTTGGCCTTCAGCCAATCACAGCCAATGACAATGATGTCATTGAATGGCTGTGATTGGCTGTGTTTCTGGAGGCGGGGATTTAAAGCCCTTCGTAGAGAAATCAATACTCTGCCGTGGACCAGGAGGGAGCAACAGCCTGCAGGAGCACCGCAGAACGTCTGAAGAAGTAAGTAATGATTTTTATTCTTTGCTCCACTGTATTCCCGGCGTATAAGGTGACAGTTGGGGGGTAGTCTTATACGCCCCGTCGCCTTATATGCCGGTATATATTTTTATTGTAACACATTTCTGGATGAATTGCAGGGAAGGGGTTATATATTTAACCCCTTCCCGACCATTCATCCTGCGATCGCCGGCAGCCCATTGCATTCAGTGGAACCTGCTGTATTGCTGGTTCCATTGAATTCAATGGGCAAACATCGTTCTTCTCTGCCACAGCTGTTACAGCTATGGCAGAGGAGAACGATCTTTACGCTGACAGTGCGCGGGGGGGGGGGCCCACTCTTGCCGCTATTGTGGCTTAATAGTGGGACCTGGGAACTTGAGATGCAGCCCACCATGTAGCCCCTCGCCTGCCCTATCCGTTGCTGTGTCGTTCCCATCACTTTGTAGAATTTCCCAGATTTTCACAAACGAAAACCTTAGCGAGCATCGGCGATATACAAAAATGCTCGGGTCGCCCATTGACTTCAATGGGGTTCGTTACTCGAAACGAACCCTCGAGCATTGCGAAAATTTCATCCTGAGTAACGAGCACCCGAGCATTTTGGTGCTCGCTCATCTCTAACGCTCGCTCATCTCTAATCTTGAATCCTTCTTCTTCAAGAGTACTCAGTGATTTACGAAATACAACTGGAAAGCAACCCTGTATTCCAATATTAATACATATTTGATTCAACAGTATGGAAAGCATGGTGTGAACCTAACCCAAATGGATAAAATTATCTTTAATATGTTTTCTTTTTAAAATGTGTATTTCTGTTCAACTTCTTCCTTTATTTTGCTTTGTTGTATTTCTATGTTGTATGCCATACAACTTGGCACCCAGTGGTTTCAAAGGCGGATTTCAGTGTTCCTGGGGCAGGCTGAGCAGTGGAGAAGGTGTGTATAGCTGTCCCTCATGTCAGTATCCCTGCTGTGCTACTAGTATAGTAGCTGCAGGGAAGCTAGCAAATAGGCTATACACACATCCCTCCCTGCTCAACCAGCCCCAGAAGTACTGAAATCCGCCTTTGAAACCACTGGGTGCCATGTGTAAATGACATCACAGTGGTCCAATAAGCAGTTCATTGCTGGATAGTGGTTCCCGATTTTCTGCAGGAACTGATCGTCAACTCCTCCTCCTGGTTCATGATTGGCCACTAGCATAATACTTGAGAGCTCGATCAAGAGCTAGTGGAACAGGTTGACAATCCTTCACTACAGAAAGTCCAGGACCATTATTTAGTAATGAACCGCCCATTGGACCACTCTAGTGTCATTTCCACATGGCATCCCACAGTTATAAAAGTGGATTTCAGGGCTTCTGGGGCATATTGAGCAATGGGGATATATGTATAACCTGTGCCTCATGGCCACATTCTGCCATGCTACCTGTTTAGTAGCTTCAGCAATGCTGACAGATGCCCTTTAATGTGTATATTCTTGTCCCTTGTGTAGAGTCATTTCACTTGTTTCATATTTTGCATGTAACCCCTGTCTTGTGGCTGGGAAACCAGTTCATGACAATAAAATGTTTTGAAACTAAAACATACAACTGTTTTGTGTGCTTTCAGCTATGGCGGACCTTGTAGATAAGACCATTTCACAAAGCAGAAGAGTAATAATTCTCTTAGGAAACATATTCTGTGAAAAGCTTGGTGATGACTTTGAACAGAAAATAGCCATGTATGATGCGCTTATTCGGAATAAAATCAAAGTCATTTTGATTGAAATGGAAAAGATAACGGACTACACAGACATGCCGGAGTCAATAAAATACATCAAGCAGAAGCAAGGTGTTCTGCGATGGAAAGGAGAATTTACAGAAGCGGCTCTTTCGCCTAACACAAGGTTCTGGAAAAATATCCGATATCAGATGCCTCCAGTCCAGCATCATTATGACGAGGAGCTGCACTATATACATTCAGGGGAAGAAATGAACTGAGTATTGAAAATACTATACATTCTTGTGCTTTTATCAGACGTTACATGTATTCAAAAACACTATGCCTTAGTTAGAGCTGCTTAAATGGACAAAAAGCACCAGCACTCCTCTGGCTATGCTCCATAATGTGACCACGTTGACCGTTGTGCATTAATATCAACCGCCACCGTTTAAGATACTACCTCCTATTACAAGAAAACTGGACTTTCACAGGATTTCCTATTCGACCCCGCTGAACTCTCTGGTCTATCTAGTTTTCAAAAATAGACTACAGTCTTTTTCACCAAGTATAATTGTATAGTTATTTTTGTAGAGATCACTGCAGACCTCAAATCTACCTGATTTAATAGGACATATGTAATAATAATGATTTATTCAGCTGTTTACTGGGTTTAGTTCATTAACCTTTTCATGACCAAGTGTCATTGAAGCTCCTGTGTCCAAGTCAAATTCTACAGTTCTGGCATTCCCAGTTTCAAAAAATCATAACTTTTTTTCCCATTAACAGGGCTGTTTGAAGGTCTGTTTTTGTGGTGCAACCTGTACTTTTTATTGGTACTATTTTGGGATTCAAACGACTTTGCTATCATTGTAAATTCAATCTTTTCTTGGAAAAGCACAATTCTGGCATTACGTGTTTTTCTTCTGACACCATTCACCATGCAGGATTAGTAATGTGATATTTTAATAAATTGTACCTTTACTGACGCATTGATTTACATTCTTTGTATTTATTTTTTTGCAGCGACAACTGTTATGTTTTTTTTTATTTTTAATATTTTTTACAATATTTGAGAAGTCTTTATTTTAGCTATTTTTACTTCTTTTTTATGATGCAATACTAAATAAGGTATTTTTATGTAGCCAAAAGTATTTAAATGGGTTGTACGAGTTGCAGACCCATTGTAAAACCAATTACGTAAGCAGTAACATAACAGGCTTATACTCACCTCTCCCTGTTCCTGCTGTGTCCCACAAAGATGCTTGGTCCTACGCTCCAGTGTTCAATGAATCGCTGAGCTCTATTATTGGCTGCAGTGCCTGTGATGTCCTGTAAACAGGATGGGGCAGCCTGTAAACATGAAGTTAGAGGGGAGACCTGGAGTGGCTGCACAGGACACAATGGGAAAGGAGAGAGACGAGGATATGTGGGTTTGTTATGTTATTGCTTTTACACCAGACCTAGAATTTGGACAACCTCTTTAATGTTGTTCTTTCCTAAAATTGGAGTCCTATTTTAAGTGGACAGTTACAAAAGTGAGAGCTATACATTTCTGGCAAGCTTCACAACCATGTAATAACACTCTGCATCATTTTTCTGAATTGCAATTACCGGTATATACAAATGCATAGAAATGCTTATCAGATGTATGTGTACTTCTCATTACAGTAATGTAAAGATTTTCATTAATCTCTTCTTTGCATACATATGGCTATATACGTACATCCTAACTGCACATACCCTGCTCTATACATGGCAGGTATCATCTGCTTTTGATGGCTGACACCCACCTGCAACAGCCATAATCAGAGATCGCAGCTGTTTATAAATGGCACTGTCAATTGTGACAACAACATTCAAATGTCCTAAACGGCTCCACCCTCCGGTTGTCATAACATCCTGGGGCCTTGTGCACGTGGCATGTCTTTAACAGACAGCCTGTAATAAAGTATAATGCAATACCATAGTATTGCATTATACTATATAAGTGATAAAACAATCTTAAGTTGAAAATAAAATATATCAGAAGTTAAAAAAAAAAACATTTACAGTTTATCATCAGCTTTGTCATAGAAATTTGTGTAACCAGAAGTTTATTCTATTCGGCAGAGTATGCATTGATTTTTGCAGTCCCTATTCAGCTGAATGGAGAAGTCTTAAAAAATTGTTCAACAAATCTGCTGCATGTGAATACACCCTAATGGTTCCAGTAAAATTGACTTTCCTGTTTTCTTAAAATTAGAATTTTTTATATTTTGAGCACACTGAATTCCAAAACACACAAATAAAAAATAATTCTCAAATTGGTGTTTATATGGCTGGCTTTCTATGAAACCTTCAATTTCCTAATAATCTCACAATTACTACAGTCTGCAGTTAAGACAGAGCCTACAAAGTGCTACAGCCAAAAAAATATATCCTGTTTCTCTGGATGTAGATTAGGAGCTATTATATTCTGTTAGTAAGAGGAACTTTGTTCAATACATTAGGTCCAAAATTAACCCCTTCCAAATTTCAAGAACATGTACAGTGGCAAAAATAAGTAATACTTGTGGACTCTTGTAGGAACTAAATATGTTCTATATCTTAAAGAAATTAGAATCATAGAATAGTAGAGTTGGAAGGGACCTCCAGGGTCATCGAGTCCAACCCCCTGCTCAGTGCAGGATTCACTAAATCATCCCAGACAGATGTCTGTCCAGCCTATGTTTGAACACTTCCATTGAAGGAAATTAGTGCACAAACAGGTGAAAACCAATCCAAAACAAAAGGTCTTCTCACCAAGTAGTTATTAAGCAATGCCAATATATTGGATAGAACAAAAGATGCCATAGATAAATTCAGTAGATAGATAAATTTGATAGATTAAGTACAACAAATGCAACATCGTTTACTTTTCGGCTGAACAATGATTTTAAGGTGAGCTTAAAATCCATCATTCAGCCGGAGAGTAGATAACAGAGACCGCATGCTGTGTTCTCCACGGGCTGTCGGAGATTACATTGTATTCAGCTGACACCTGTTCTGCAAACAGCTCCAGGAGGTTCATTTACACACAAATGAAGATTATAAAGCGCTAATGGACAGGTATGACCTATTGTCTTGGGATTGGAGGGCTCTGTGGACAGGTCTGTAGATTTGCAAAATATGTTAAAACGTTAAACCCAGGACTAAATGCCCATTTACCCCAGCCGATAATCGCTAAAAAATCGCTAATCGGCGATCCTTTTAGCGATAATTGGTGCGTGTAAATGTGCGCCTATTGTCCGCTTTTCGGGCACTGTTAGCTGATAGTTAAATTCAAGCTAACCTAAAAATCGTCATTCACTTTTATCAGAAGTTCTCCACGGGGAGTGCTGATAGCATTGTTTCCCCGTGGAGAACAAAGGATCTGAGCACAGATAATTGCCCTCGGGCTATTAACTGCGTTCAGTGAAGGCTTCATTTGCACACCTAATTGGTATTTAAGTAGCTGGGTAGCTACTTAATAGTTTATGCAAAATGATTGCCCAAAGCTGTCACGCAAACTGTTGTTTGAGCGATCTTTGAGCGATCATCAGCCTGTGTAAACCAGTCTTAATGTGTTATGTTGATTCAATGGGCTCAACTTGAAGGAGAACATATATATAGTAAGTTTTGACAGTGGAGTTCATATATACAACTGTTGGATATTGGCTTCGAGATTTTTTTTGAGCATGTTTAATTTAGATGTGTCTTTTGTTCATTATATTATTGAGTTTACAATTTTCTTTAACTCATAATTTTTTTGTTTCTAAGGACCATTTGTTCTTATAGCTCCAGGGAACAGAGATGTGAGCAACTTGTGCACCCTCTTATGCAATCTTGACCTGGGGTGATGGGAAAGGGAAATTGTCCAGAATATCAGTGGTTAGGAGTCCATTACCTCATGGTCTAAATTCATTGATGATTTCTTTCACATGGCGGGACTCCACATTGCAGCTGGAGACCTTTCTGCACTCCTTAATAAGAATGAGTTAACCCTTTCCAATCCACTGTCTGACCTCTGAAGACATTATGATTTAAAGGGGTTGTCCCGCGCCGAAACGGGTTTTTTTTTTTCAACCCCCCCCCGGTCAGCGCGAGACAACCCCGATGCAGGGACCTAAAGAAAGCTTACCGGAGCGCTTACCTGAATCCCCGCGCTCCGGTGACTTCTATACTTACCGGTGAAGATGGCCGCCGGGATCCTCTTCCTCCGTGGACCGCAGCTCTTCTGTGCGGTCCATTGCCGATTCCAGCCTCCTGATTGGCTGGAATCGGCACGTGACGGGGCGGAGCTACACGGAGCCGGCATTCTGCACGAGCGGCTCCATTGAAGAGAGCAGAAGACCCGGACTGCGCAAGCGCGGCTAATTTGGCCATCGGAGGGCGAAAATTAGTCGGCTCCATGGGAACGAGGACGCCAGCAACGGAGCAGGTAAGTAAAAAACTTTTTATAACTTCTGTATGGCTCATAATTAATGCACAATGTACATTACAAAGTGCATTAATATGGCCATACAGAAGTGTATAGACCCACTTGCTGCCGCGGGACAACCCCTTTAAGGCTGTGCAGCCCTGATGTTGGAAGACATCCATTGGGGGTTCTCTTACTGTGTATTGCCAGCCTCTCTGCTGTCGGAGCCTATCCAACATGTCAGCCCATGCAGTACTGGCTTTAGCCAGCATATAGCGCCATTGTATAATGGCAGAAAAAGAGTAAGCCCCGTAGGAAAACCAGGATACAAATTGGATTGGAAAGGGTTAAATATCCACCTTATGTGGAAATATAATCGTGATATACTAAAATTTCTTGATGTTTGATGTGAGAGATATCCAAATGGTGTTATTGCCACTGCGTAAAACCCACAGGAAATATACTGAAAATCCACAGTGGCCATTGTGCATCTAAATGGTGCTGATTTTTCAGTGGTTTTGTGTCCGGTCTGCCATTTCTTTAATAATTCAGTTTTTTTGAGGTTATGAAAACAAATATCTGAATTAACAAAACAAATTTAGGAGATACCAATCCAAGTCCAGAATACGGATTTGATAAACATGCTGTAATTTTCAAAGCAATAAACATTAGAAAGTAAGTATTTATCTATAATAGGAGAAGATGGATAAACATTAGAGATGAGAGAGTATACTCACTAAGGCACATTACTCGAGTAGTGCCTTAGCCGAGTATCTCCCCGCTGGTCTCTAAAGATTCGGGGGCCAGCGCGGGTGACAGGTGAGTTGCGGCTGGGAGCAGGGGGGAGCGGGGGGGGGGGGGGGTGAGAGGGAGAGAGAGATCTCCCCTCTGTTCCTCCCCGCTCTCCCCCGCCGCTCCCCGCCCCCCGTCGGCCCCCGAATCTTTAGAGACGAGTGGGGAGATACTCGGCTAAGGTACTACTCGCTCGAGTAATGTGCCTTAGCGACTATACTCGCTCATCTCTAATAAACATTAAAAGTAAAATAAAATGACCACTACTGTTAAATGGAACATAAAAGGAAAAGAAAAAATGATAAAAGGACACAGTTACTGTAAGAAACAATGGTTAAACAAGTCAACATAATACATTATATTGTTCCATGAAGCCTGCGAACCTGCAGCCGGCAATATACCACCGATAAAGGCTGCAAAGCAATGTGTTATAGATAGAGATGAGCGAGCGTACTCGGAAAAGCACTACTCGCTCGAGTAATTTGCTTTATCCGAGTATCACTGTGCTCGGGTCTGAAGATTCGGGTGCCGGCACGGAGCGGGGAGCTGCAGGGGAGAGCGGGGAGGAACGGAGGTAAGATCTTTCTCTCCCTCTCTCCCGCCCGCTCTCCCCTGCTCCCCGCTGCGACTCACCTGTCAGCCGCAGCGGCACCCGAATCTTCAGGGACGAGCACAGCGATACTCGGATAAAGCAAATTACTCGAGCGAGTAGTGCTTTTCCGAGTACGCTCGCTCATCTCTAGTTATAGAGTAAACACAATTAAAAACTATGTTCCAAAATGAAGGAATGGCAGGACAAGACCACCACATGTGAAAATAAGTAACCTTATGAAGGTATTACTGTGTATCATACATGCAGATGGCAATCACAGAATCCGCAATTCAATCCGTTCGTGCGAGACCGGCCCTATAGGAGTATAAGGTAGGGATTTACTCTTTAATTTAGAGCTGCCCCAGTTTTCTTTATATAGTGTCTTTCTAAATGTATTTATATCTAGTGTATATACCGGTATGGGTATCTTGAATAAAATTTGTATATTTTTAAAAAAAAGTATACTTATTTTTTGGTGTGCCAGATTGTGTTAAATGTGATTGTTCCCAGCACAAGGAACCAAGTAATCTTGTAGATATGATACCTTTTAATGGCTAACAAAAATACATGATCTTATAGCGAGCTTGCGAACCTCTCACATTCTTCTTAAGGTTAAATGTAATAGATCCGAAGAGGCATGCATATTTATACACACCTATGACACACATTCTTATGACAAGCCACAGACATGGATGTGATTGGTTTGCACTTAAAGGAATACTGCATCAGAAATAAAAACAATTTTAACTAGACGCTGATAAGGGAGTGAAAGCTTATGTTCCCTGAATTACTGTTGGGGGTGTCACCAGGCCAGAAGTGTTATCTGTGCTATACAATTCTCTACTTTCCACTTACGCATAAATCCTTGTGAATAATTTAACCCTCTATTGAACGTGTCAAAAAATGTTATGAAATTAAATTCCCAAATTCTTCTATGGCTTTGTAACTTGAAACCACCCTCAATATCATAACTCTCATATCTTCTATGCTATGTCCATGACTCTATATAAGTGCTCGACCACAGGTAATTCTGTCTTTCTTTGTTTAATTGTATGGCGATGAGATCTCATCCTGGCTTTCAGTTTTTGCCCTGTTTCTCCAACATAAGTGCCCCCAGCAGGACATTTACTGCACAGGATCAGGTACACAACATCAGACGTGGAACATGTGAATGCCCCCAGGATCTTATAGTCCTGCCGTTTGTTGGGGATTTGTATCCTGTCCGCAGTCAGTGAGCAGGTCTTGCAGCTCCTTACATTACAGGGATACCTCCTTTTTGTGTGTCAGAGGGCAATGCACTCCTGATTATAAGGTTCCTCAAACTTGGAGATTGCCTGTAACACAGAAGTGGAGGGCCCGGGAATATAGTTTTCGGCCTGCCTTTATTCTTCTGGCTTATATGTTAGAGGAGCAAAGGGATGAGTCTACAGAGCACAGGGAGAATAGCCAAGACATTTAGAGTGTACCCTTCTCCTGCAAGCTAAAAGGTACAAGTGGTACCTAGTGGGATAATGTGACAAAAGCCGTACTAAGTGAAGAAACACATTTTCAAAAGCACAAGGTCAATTGGACTAAGTGCCCGTTAATCTCTGATTCCCACCTCCAAGACTTCTCCAGAGCAGCACCAGTCCTCTAGAACTTGCTACCCAAAACTATTCGGGCAATCCCTGACACACACAACTTCAGGCATGCTCTAAAAATGCACCTCTTCAAGGAGGCATACCATATCCCCTAAACCAAACCCTCTTTATTCCGTCTGATACTATTGTTTATGTGTATAGCACCCCTCACCTTCCATCTCGCCATACCTTGCACATCTCCTGCCCCTTTACCATCTGTATCACCCCATTATTTGTAGTATGCAAGCTTGTTGGAGCAGGACCCACACCCCTACTGTTTCCATTAATTAATTCATTCTTGTAACTGTGGTTTTGCTTTTATTGCCCCTGTCTTGTAAGCGCTGCGTAATATGTTGGTGCTATATAAATAAAGATTATTATTAGAGATGAGCGAGCACCAAAATGCTCGGGTGCTCATTACTCGAGACGAACTTTTCGCGATGCTCGAGGGTTCGTTTCGAGTAACGAACCCCATTGAAGTCAATGGGCGACCCGAGCATTTTTGTATATCGCCGATGCTCGCTTAGGTTTTCATTTGTGAAAATCTGGGCAATTCAAGAAAGTGATGGGAACGACACAGAAACGGATAGGGCAGGCGAGGGGCTACATCTTAAGCTCCCAGGTCCCACTATTAAGCCACAATAGCGGCAAGAGTGGGCCCCCCCCCCCCCCCCCAACAATTTTTACTTCTGAAAAACCCTCATTAGCAATGCATACCTTAGCTAAGCACCACACTACCTCCAACAAAGCACAATCACTGCCTGCATGACACTCCGCTGCCACTTCTCCTGGGTAACATGCTGCCCAACCCCCTCGCACGACCCAGTGTCCACAGCGCACACCAAAGTGTCCCTGCGCAGACTTCAGCTGCACTCATGCCACACGCTGGCCTCATAGCCACACCACACTCATGTCTATTTATAAGTGCGTCTGCCATGAGGAGGAACCGCAGGCACACACTGCAGAGGGTTGGCACGGCCAGGCAGCGACCCTCTTTAAAAGGGGCGGGGCGATAGCCCACAATGCTGTACAGAAGCAATGAGAAATCCAATCCTGTGCCACCGCCATCAGGAGCTGCAAACGTGGGCATAGCAATGGGGAACCCATGTGCCACACACTATTCATTCTGTCAAGGTGTCTGCATGCCCCAGTCAGACCGGGGTTTTTTATAAATAGTCACAGGCAGGTACAACTCCGCAATGGGAATTCCGGGTGCACCCACAGCATGGGTGGCTCCCTGGAACCCACCAGCTGTACATAAATGTATCCCATTGCAGTGCCCTGGACAGCAGAGCTAATGTCACATTAAATGCAGGTGGTCTTCGGCACACACTGCATGCCCCAGTCACACTGGGGTTTTTTATAAGTAGACACAGGCAGGTAAAGCTCCCTATTGTGAAGTCCCTGTGGACCCACAGCATGGGTGGCTCCCTGGAACCCACTGGCGGTACATAAATAAATCCCATTGCAGTGCCCAGCACAGCTGAGGTAACGTCAGGTTTAATGCAGGTGGTCTTCGGCCCACACTGCATGCCCCAGTCAGACTGGGGTTCTTTAGAAGTGAACACATGCAGTTACAACTCCGTGTGGACCGACAGCATGGGTGGGTCCCAGGAAGCCACCGGCGGTACATAAATAAATCCCATTGCATTGCCCATCACAGCTGAGGTAACGTCCGATTAAATGCAGGTGGTCTTCAGTCCACACTGCATGCCCCAGTCTGACCGGGGTTTTTAATACATAGACACTGGCAGGTACAAATCCCTAATGTGAAGTCCCCGTGGACCCACAGCATGGATGGCTCCCTGGAACCCACCGGCGGTACATAAATATATCCCATTGCATTGCCCATCACAGCTGAGGTAACGTCAGGTTTAATGCAGGTGGGCTTCGGCCCACACTGCATGCCCCAGTCAGAATGGGGTTCTTTAAAAGTGGACACATGCAGTTACAACTCCGTGTGGACCGACAGCATGGGTGGGTCCCAGGAAGCCACCGGCGGTACATAATTATATCCCATTGCATTGCCCATGACAGCTGAGGTAACGTCCGATTAAATGCAGGTGGTCTTCGGCCCACACTGCATGCCCCAGTCTGACCGGGGTTTTTAATACATAGACACTGGCAGGTACAAATCCCTAATGTGAAGTCCCTGTGGAGCCGCAGCATGGGTGGCTCCCTGTAACCCATCGGCGGTACATAAATGTATCCCATTGCAGTGCCCTGCTCAGCAGAGCTAATGTCACATACAATATAGGTGTGCTTCGGCCCATAGTGCATGCCCCAATCAGACTGGTAATATGTACCTTAACAGTAACCGCGTTGGTGGGAATGTGGTGGCGACTGCGGACCTAGTGGCGCGGTTTTATTTAGTTGGTTTTCGGAATGTGGCCAGGATTAAGTGGACCGTGGCGGGGGGATGGTGGGGGGGCTCTCTTGTTGTGTCGGTAAAGGTGAAATTCTTGGACTGCCACCAGACGAACCAATGCAAAGGTATTTGCCAGGAATGTTTTCATTGTTGGAGGAGGAGGGGGATGCTTTTGAGGCACTACGTGTCCTCTCCACGTGTCCGTGGTTATATGCACCTTAACAGTCATCATGTCTTTGGGAAGCCTCCGTTTCCACACCCCAGTGACATAGCATTAGCAGCGGTATAGGTAGAGCCCAGAATTAGTAACATTTCAGCGGTAGCATTAGGGAGAGGCCCCAGTAACATATCACTAGCAGCAGGGGGAGCACAGTATTAGTTCCATTTCAGTAGTAGTAGCAGTCAAGACAGGCCACAGTAACATTCCCGTTGCAGCAGTTTAGGGAGATAACAGTCTCTTTCACATTTCAGTAGTTGCAGTATAGACAAGGCCCCAGTTACATTTATGTTTATGTAGCAAAAGTGTAGGCCAACCCCACACACCTTGCTGTACAGTGCATGAGTGCAGGCAAAGCCCATAAAAATTACTAGGATTACACTGTAGGCGAGGGCCCAAAAAAATTGGTGTACCAACAGTACTAATGTACCTCAGAAAAATTGCCCATGCCCAACCAAGAGGGCAGGTGAAACCCATTAATCGCTTTGGTTACTGTGGCTTAATTTGTAACTAGGCCTGGAGGCAACCCAGTTAAAATAAAAATTGGTTCAGGTGCAAGTTTCAACGCTTTAGTGAGAATTGAAACGTATAAACATTGTTTACTAAAGTAATATGACTGAGCCTTGTGGGCCTAAGAAAAATTGCCCGTTCGGCGTGATTACGTGAGGTTTCAGGAGGAGGAGGAGGAGGATGAATATAATACACAGATTGATGAAGCTAAAAGGTCCCCGTTTTTGATGGTGATAGAGAACGATGCTTCCATCCGCGGGTGCAGCCTACGTATTGTTTAGGTACCGCTGCTGTCCGCTGGTGGAGAAGAGAAATCTGGGAAAATCCAGGCTTTGTTCATCTTTATGAGTGTAAGCCTGTCGGCACTGTCGGTTGACAGGCGGGTACGCTTATCCGTGATGATTCCCCCAGCCGCACTAAACACCCTCTCTGACAAGACGCTAGCCGCAGGACAAGCAAGCACCTCCAGGGCATACAGCGCAAGTTCAGGCCACGTGTCCAGCTTCGACACCTAGTAGTTGTAGGGGGCAGAGGCGTCACGGAGGACGGTCGTGCGATCGGCTACGTACTCCCTCACCATCCTTTCACAGTACTCCCGCCGACTCAGCCTTGACTGGGGAGCCATAAAGCTGTCAAAGGCCTTGGAGAGTGTTTCCCTGTCTGCGCTGTACATGCTGCCTGATCTCCGTGCCTCCCCTGCTACCTGGCCCTTGGAACTGCGCCTTCTGCCACTAGCGCTGTCGGAGGGGAATTTTACCATCAGTTTGTCCGCCAGGGTCCTGTGGTATGGCATCACTCTCGAACCCCTTTCCTCTTCGGGTATGAGAGTGGAAAGGTTCTCCTTATACCGTGGGTCGAGCAGTGTGTACACCCAGTAATCCGTAGTGGCCAGAATGCGTGTAACGCGAGGGTCATGAGAAAGGCATCATAACATGAAGTCCGTCATGTGTGCCAGGGTACCTGTACGCAACACATGGCTGTCCATACTAGGAAGATCACTTTCAGGATCCTCCTCCTCCTCCTCAGGCCATACACGCTGAAAGGATGACAGACAAGCAGCATGGGTACCCTCAGCAGTGGGCCAAGCTGTCTCTTCCCCCTCCTCCTCATGCTCCTCCCCCTCCTCCTCAACGCGCTGAGATATAGACAGGAGGGTGCTCTGACTATCCAGCGACATACTCTCTTCCCCCGCCTCCATTTTCGAGCGCAAAGCGTCTGCCTTTATGCTTTGCAGGGAACTTCTCAAGAGGCATAGCAGAGGAATGGTGACGCTAATGATTGCAGCATCGCCACTCACCATCTGGGTAGACTCCTCAAAGTTTCCAAGGACCTGGCAGATGTCTGCCAACAAGGCCCACTCTTCTGTAAAGAATTGAGGAGGCTGACTCCCACTACGCCGCCCATGTTGGAGTTGGTATTCCACTATAGCTCTACGCTGCTCATAGAGCCTGGCCAACATGTGGAGCGTAGAGTTCCACCGTGTGGGCATGTCGCACAGCAGTCGGTGCACTGGCAGATTAAACCGATGTTGCAGGGTCCGCAGGGTGGCAGCGTCCGTCTTGGACTTGCGGAAATGTGCGCTGAGCCGGCGCACCTTTCCGAGCAGGTCTGAAAAGCGTGGGTAGCTTTTCAGAAACCGCTGAACCACCAAATTAAAGACGTGGGCCAGGCATGGCACGTTCGTGAGACTGCCAAGCTGCAAAGCTGCCACCAGGTAACGGCCGGCGCACCTTTCCAAGCAGGTCTGACAAGCGTGGGTAGCTTTTCAGAAACCGCTGAACCACCAAATTAAAGACGTGGGCCAGGCATGGCACGTGCGTGAGGCTGCCAAGCTGCAAAGCCGCCACCAGGTAACGGCCGTTGTCACGCACGACCATGCCCAGTTGGAGGCTGAGCGGCGAAAGCCAGATTTCGGTCTGTTCTGTCAGACCCTGCAGCAGTTCGTGGGCCGTGTGCCTCTTCTCTCCTAAGCTGAGTAGTTTCAGCACAGCCTGCTGGCGCTTGCCCACCACGCGCGACACCGACTGGTGGCGACGTGCTGCTGCTGACACATTCTGATTGCGAGACAGAGGTTGTGTAGGAGGAGGAGGAGGGTGGTTTAGTGGAGGAAGCATACACCGCCGCAGATACCAGCACCGAGCTGGGGCCCGCAATTCTGGGGGTGGGTAGGACGTGAGCGGTCCCAGGCTCTGACTCGGTCCCAGCCTCCACTAAATTCACCCAATGTGCCGTCAGGGAGATATAGTGGCCCTGCCCGCCTGTGCTTGTCCACGTGTCCGTTGTTAAGTGGACCTTGGCAGTAACCGCGTTGGTGAGGGCGCGTACAATGTTGCGGGAGACGTGGTCGTGCAGGGCTGGGACGGCACATCGGGAAAAGTAGTGGCGACTGGGAACCGAGTAGCGCGGGGCCGCCGCCGCCATCATGTTTGTGAAAGCCTCCGTTTCCACAAGCCTATACAGCAGCATCTCCAGGCTGATCAATTTGGCTATGTGCACGTTTAACGCTTGAGCGTGCGGGTGCGTGGCGGCGTACTTGCGCTCAAACAGTTGCGCTAGCGACAGCTGGACGCTGCGCTGAGACACATTGCTGGATGGGGCCGAGGACAGCGGAGGTGAGGGTGTGGGTGCAGGCCGGGAGACAGTCGTGCCTGTGTCCTGAGAGGGGGGTTGGATCTCAGTGGCAGGTTGGGGCACAGGGGGAGAGGCAGTGGTGCAAACCGGAGGCGGTGAACGGCCTTCGTCCCACCTTGTGGGGTGCTTGGCCATCATATGCCTGCGCATGCTGGTGGTGGTGAGGCTGGTGGTGGTGCACACCACAGTTCGTCGGTCGTCTGCACTCTCAGTGAAAAACTGCCTGACCTTTGAGCACCTCGACCTCTGCAGGGTGGCATGGCGCGAGGGGGCGCTTTGGGAAACAGTTGGTGGATTATTCGGTCTGGCCCTGCTCTACCCCTGGCCACCGCACTGCCTCTTCCAACCTGCCCTGCTGCTGCACTTGCCTCCCCCTCTGAAGACCTGTCCTCAGTAGGCTTAGCAAACCAGGTGGGGTCAGTCACCTCATCGTCCAGCTGCTCTTCCTCCGAATCCTCTGTGCGCTCCTCCCTCGGACTTACTGCCCTTACTACTACCTCACTGATAGACAACTGTGTCTCATCGTCATCGTCCTTCTCACCCACTGAAAGCTCTTGAGACAGTTGCCGGAAGTCCCCAGCCTCATCCCCCGGACCACGGGAACTTTCCAAAGGTTGGGCATCGGTCACAACAAACTCCTCCGGTGGGAGAGGAACCAGTGCTGCCCATTCTGGGCAGGGGCCCGAGAACAGTTCCTGGGAGTCTGCCTGCTCCTCAGAATGTGTCATTGTAATGGAGTGAGGAGGCTGGGAGGAAGGAGGAGCAGCAGCCAGAGGATTCAGAGTTGCAGCAGTGGACGGCGTAGAAGTCTGGGTGGTCAATAGATTGCTGGATGCACTTTCTGCCATCCACGACAGGACCTGCTCACACTGCTCATTTTCTAATAAAGGTCTACCGCGTGGACCCAATAATTGTGAGATGAATCTGGGGACCCCTGAAACTTGCCTCTCTCCTAATCCCGCAGCAGTCGGCTGCGATACACCTGGATCAGGAGCTCGGCCTGTGCCCACACCCTGACTTGGGCCTCCGCATCCTCGCCCGCGTCCATGTCCTCTAGGCCTACCCCTACCCCCCAGCATGGTGTATTACAAGTAGAGCAGAAACAGAACGCTGTAATTAAATGTGCCGCTTATTGGCCTGTGGTTGGAGTCTGACTTCGCTTAAGGAACGCACAGCAGAGCCAGGAAACAATTTTGCGCACGCCTGTAGTGAGATGTAGGTGCGTATCACTCAGCTAATGGAATTCACAGCGCAGAAGCAGTCAAGTCGCCAAAGGGCAGTGGTACGCCTTAAGTATTTGGCTTCCCTTTTTTTAAATGGTGAGCTGAAACAGCAGACAGATACTGTATGCAGCGTATATTATGTTTACTGTTTCCCTCTGGCGCTATCACGGCGGTGATGTAATGGGCACAGCAGAGCCAGGAAACAATTTTGCGCAAGCCTGCTGTAACGCTTAGCTGCGTATTATTTAGGACTACTACCCCCAGCAGACATGCAGTACACTGAAGACGGTCACAGGCAACCCAAATATAGTATTTTTCCCCAATTTTTTTGAAAAAGCCCACTGCCTATATAGACAGTATATCTCTTTCACCTTTCCCTCCTTCCCTGCCTCACCAGTACTGCCACTATACTCTGTACAATGACTGCAGACTGAGGACGCAAAAAATTGTGCATTACTGCTAAAAGCAGCCTCAACAGTACTGCACACGGTCAGATGTGGCCCTAAGAAGGACCGTTGGGGTTCTTGAAGCCTAAAATAACTCCTAACGCTCTTCCTATAGCAGCAGCAGCATCAGCAGCACTTTCCCTGATCTCTGTCAGAATGCATGTGTGGCGAGCTGCGGGCGGGGCAGATTTTAATACTCGGGTGACACCTGATCTCCCCAGCCACTCACTGCAGAGGGGTGGTATAGGGCTGGAACATCACAGGAGGAAGTTGTAATGCCTTCCATGTCTTTCTGTTGGCCAGAAAAGCGCGCTAATGTCTCAGAGATGAAAGTGAAAGTAACTCGAACATCACGTGGTGCTCGTCTCGAGTAACGAGCATCTCGAACACCCTAATACTCGAACGAACATCAAGCTCGGACGAGTACGCTCGCTCATCTCTACTTATTATTAATAATTGGAGTTGCTGCATTGTTACAGTCCCAAGTTGTAAGTGAGCGGTTCTCTTGGAGATGGTATCCTTGCCTAAAAGAACTTGAACTTCAGCTGTATTGACCACCTAGTGATTAGAGACCATACTATAGTTGTGCAAAGTGTTGAATAGACTACATTTTTGTATGCACACAGCCATGGGCAGCAAAGGGAGAATTCTGTGAAAGATAGTGGCCTAGCAGTCGCAAGGTCTCATGGAGGTGTGATAGACATGATGATTAGTTAGTATAAAATGTCTATTGATTTGTATAAACCAAATGTATTATGCTATTGTAATGACTTTTAACTTAATGGAGGGTAATGGCCACGCAATCTCATCATGGTATTTACTAGACAATGGGATGGTGAAGATGTGTGGTGTAATGTTAGCTGAGTACATAAGTTGCACAAGCAGCCTCTAAGAGTTAAAGGTCATAGTGTTATATGTATACTTGTCCAATACTCAGTGTTTACCTAGCCCTCTTCCACCCCCCCATACTGAGGTTAGTTAAATAATGAGTTGACACGCACACAGAAATGCCTTCAGCTAGGACAAAGTCCACGCTACATCAAGACCTGAGGAAGGGTGGGCAGAGAGGCGGGAGATTCTATATGATCAGACAAATGAGAATGCTATATGTTACTGATGTAATTTGTTGCACGCCCATTGTATGTCTTGCAATAAAAGGGGCTGTCTGGGTGTTTCTCTCCAGAGCCATTTTGGATATGAGACTCTCCCGGTTTAGACCAGCATTTGTGTCTGATCTGGTCGATGATGTGTGCACACTATACAATTTGGAAGCTACAAAATACCCCGAAACCTGCTGGAGAAAACCATAATCCAGATCAGAGGCACCTAAACAAGAGGCTAGTGTAACTCCCTGAGTAATGCCTAACTGCGCCAAGCTGTGGCCTTGGTTAGACCTTTAGAAACCTACAGTGGCATAGGCAGTTGAAGTGAGAGATGGCAGCCATCTAGGGAGCAACCTAGCCCACTGTAGGACTCATGGCACATTTTGTGCCCTGGTAAGAGACCACTTCAGAAATTAATAAATTCGAAGTCCCTCATTTATCAAGTGCAACACCCCTCCAAGTGTGAGCTATAACAATTAAGTGTGTTGTCCCGCTTTTTGTTAACTATTACCACTAAGCATGCTGTGCCGCTATGGGGTTCCACTGCCTTAGGTAATCCAATCTTTCTTTTAAAATGATTAAAAATCATTTGAACATCCACAAAGACTATACAGTTTACGGCTTTTAGACCGCATACAGGTTATGATGTATGCTCTGGTAGGGGTACAATTTCATTGCTTTGTCAGACATTTCTTTGACAAATACCAAAAATGATTTGATAAAAGTTAAAAAACGATCAAATACAAGTACATAGATGTGTGGAATATTTAGTTATTAATGCCGGTCGTTTTCATATATTTAGTGTTCATCTGCGTATTTTCAAAACAATGAGTTTCATACTATAAAATGTTAATTTAGCATTTTCATGTACTTCCTCAAAATCAGCTCATGTGACAAAAAGAGTCTAGAAATACTGCACAAGTCAAAATGCTAATTCCTCTTTTCCCTGACAACTTGGGAGCTGCCAATTACTTTTATTTGTTCTGCGATAACACATTATTGAAGATTCGCTCTTGAATATTTATTGCAGTTCAACTGAATATTCTTCCAATACATAACAGTAAGCCTACTTTACATTGTCCATTATTTAGCATGTGTATTTGTGATTGTGGCACTCAAATTATAGATTGATTTGTTACTGTACCCTCTTGTTCAGTTACCATGTTTGTATGCTGGTCACATAAACCATGTGACATATCATAGAGGACCAAGTAAAGAGGAGATGAAGCACTATTACAAGTTATTACTATGAATGAACAGAGTAACATAACTGAAGAATCGAAAAAATAAATTTTCTGTAAAGCCGTATTTACACAGTCGAGAATAACGTGCGAGTTCTGTAATATTACGAGATCGTCGTACCACCTGCATCACATAAAAGTCACTGAGTGGCAGTGCGGGGAGCCCAGAGTGGCTTCCAGCAGTAGAGCTACTACTGTTAATTGTATCCCATATACGCAGCAGTCTGTCAATCACCGTTCTGAAGAGTGGTGTGAGACGGGAGGAGTGCCCTCCTTATGAATGTAGCATAATCCTTATGAATTCTTTCAGCACTCCTATTAGTCAGACAGCAACATTTTTTTTGCTTCTGCAGGCCTGGAGGAGGAGGGGTTCCATTTTAAACCTCCCCAACTCAGAGGCCTCTGATGGGCATTCCACTGCTCCAAATGAGATGAAATTTGGACAAGGCCCACTTCAGACAGTGCACTCGCCACTAATAGAAAACAAATTTCAGCAAAAAGGTCGCTGATAGGTGGTGCTGTAGAAGACCTGCATCAGTGTCAGAGCGGAAGGACAGCATTCCTCGGCATTTTGTAGCAATTAAAGCTGACTCACTATGTTCAGCAGTGGAAGACATGGTTTTGCAAATGGAGAGCATTGTTAAAAAGCAAGGGGGACTTATTGAACATTTGTAGTATGATTTGCATAGCCCTTCCAGAGGCCTCTGATTGATGGAAGTTTAATGAAGCTAACCCTGTATTTTCTATATAATAAGTACCATATACTCAACCTGCCCCACGACTTTAAGGCCTTTTACACTGGCTACAAAATTGCGAGAAACGCTACAAAATGCATGTATGTGAAGCCCATGCTTTCCAATGGATTCTTCCAGGCTACAAAACATCTCTAATGTGAAAGAACCCATTGTAAACCAGGAGCTTCACATAAATGCGTTTTGTAGTGATGTCGCATCGTTACAAAATCTCACGATTTTGTAGCCCATGTGAAAGAGGCCTAAAGACCTACTTTGCAGGTACTGTATTACGCCATGAAGGTTTTGCAAGCAACTCTGTGTAGAAAATCTGTATGTAATGCACTACGTGTGCGTGCACCTTTACAATTGGTTGAGATAATATATCTTCGATCATTTCTCTTCTGCAGCTTCTATGTCTTATTATACAATACAAGCTGCTCGGTTATGTTCAATAGGCACTGTTGTTTTATCAAGCTTTGTATAAATCTGTAGTACAAGCAAACTTAAGAAACTTTGTAATATATCTTAAATAGAAAAAATGCCTCTTTCTCCACTTATTAGCCTCTTCTTTACCTCCCAGTGCCTCCTGTACTGCTCACTCACTCTCATTTAAAAACAGTCTCCAGGCAGATCATCTCACTGAGGGATCAGGTTACAGCTGCTGCCTACAGACCTTTTCAACAGTGGAGGGAAGAGGCTAAAGCAACTTCAGAGTGAGAGACGCAGAGGCACACAGAAACAATGCTGAAGGCTCTAGTAAGCAGGGGTGTAACTATAGGGGATGCAAAAGATGCGGTTGTCTTCAGGCCCAGGAGTGTTAGGGGCCCATAAGGCTTCTCTCTTCCATATAGGGAGCCCAGTACTATGAATAAAGCATTATAGTTGGGGGCCCTGTTACAGGTTTTGCATTGGGGCCCAGAAGCTTCAAGTTACCTCTCTGCTAGTAAGTTGTTTTTTTTTTTAATCTCACCTGAGTGCTTGATTCACTGCTTTTTTACTCAGTTCTGCTGTATATTATCCTCCATGCTGCTCCTGCTCCTAAGGGTATGCTATGGACAAAGGGGGAGCAGGATCTCCTCTTTTTTATGTGGGAAATGTCATAGCAGCTAGTCCGCACCCACCAGACCAGGGAAGATTGACAATTAGTGATTTAGCCTGTAGAGGACAACTGGTTCAAAATGTTTTTATACAAGTCATATAATGGCCAGAAATAATGCTATCCCTCATGTTACACACATGACAGCTAACTCTAAAAAGTCACCTGAATCAACAATCAGGTTTTCAGTGTTCATTCTATTAGATGAGCTTCCTGTTGGGTCAGTCATCTCCCCTTTTCTCTGCTCTTATGAATGTTAACCAAAGTTTATATATTTACAACAAAGTAAAAAAAAGTGTAAATCAAAAGGGATGTTAATTGTACAAGTGTTCAGAAACACAATAATACCAGCTACAGAATGACCTGACAGGGAGCTGGTCTGACGGAATAAGGACTCCTGTGATCAAAAAGCTTGTATTGTATTGTGAGACACGCAATCTGCAAAAGACAAAGGGTCCAAAATTTTTAACTAAAACCAACTGTACAATATATTTAATAAAAAACATGTAATGCAACCCCATCTTACAAGGGTATGTGGATGTCATGGAGGGGATGTCACACTTAGGAACCCACTTTATGAGCCAGAAGAAAGTAAAAGTGCCTTTGGTGCGTCCATATATCATGTAGATAGCCACTGATTTGAACCTCCGGCATGTAATGAAAGAGATATGGCAAGATTTGGCTTTCCCTGGTGATAGAGTAGCGAAGGGTACAGGTTTCACCCAACTTTACGTTAAGATGGTCTTTATCCGATAAAGAGAACCTGCAAAAAGACCAGAAAAAATACTTGCAAAAAAGCATCCCAATTTGGTGGGAGACCTGCCACCCTGGTAAAACTGGTCAGTAATAACCATTAAATCCAAAAGAACACTTTCATTTTTAGATATGCTTGAAAATTCGGGCAGATTACAGATTATTCTCTTTATTTTCTAGGACAGAGACATGATCAAGCTGTGTTTATTGTGCTCTTGCATTCTTTCAGATTTCAGAGAAACAGGTAAATCTCGTTTGCTACTAATATGTATTTATTTAAAGGGGTATTCCAAGAAAAGGGGCCGAAAAAATAAGTGGCCCCCGTGACAGCCACAGTGGGAGTAACCTTCATCCCTGCAGTGGGCCTCTAATATAGGGATCACTTTTACTCCTGGGGCCAGTTTTAGAAATGCTATTACTACTGGGACCATCAATATAGGAGATTCTATTACTACTGAGGCCCCCAATATAGGGGACACTATTACTACTCAGGCCACCAATATAGGGTACACTATTACTACTGGAGCCACCAATATAGGGGATGCTATTACTACTGGGGGCACCAATATAGGGGACGCTATTACTACTTGGACCACCAATATAGGGGACGCTATTACTTATGGGGACAATATTTGGAACACTATTACCACTGGGGCCACCAATATTGGTAATGCTATTACTACTGGGGCCCCCAATATAGGTAACGCTATTACTACAAATTCTTATCCGCTCTTGCTGACAACTTTATCTTTCAAAACGTCAAATTAGCATACAGCTGAACACATTTAACAAGGGGGTAATTCACCCTTGTAGTGGAAGAAACTACCTAAAGGAGAGAGCAACAGAAAGGACACCATTGTAGGCATTTACTACAGGTCAACTGGACAGGAGGAAGATATTGATGAACTCTTTCTGCATCAGAAGGCCAAGCTCTCCAAAAAGCACGAAATAGTGATTATGGGAGATTTTAACTATCCAGACATTTGTTGGGAATCTCTCAGGTAAAAGTAATGGATCCAACAAATTCTTATCTGCTCTTGCTGACAACTTTATCTTCCAAAAGATAGAGGAGAGAACAAGGTGATCTGATATCTTGGACCTAATTCTTATCAACAGGGAGGAAATGATTGAGGAAGTAAGGGTGGCTGGGTCCTTTAGGAGGCAGTGATCATGGTATCCTTGTATTTTGGATAATAAGGGGATGAAAAACTGAGAAGACTCAGACCTGAAGGTTGGATTTCAGAAAGGAAGATTTCAATAAACTCAGAAAGAGGGTAGGAAGAATCCAATGTCTGGATGTTCTTAGGGACAGAAATGTCCAAGAAGGTAGGGAAATATTGCAAAATGAGATTCTCAAAGCACAATCGTTAACATAACAATCCCTAAAATAAGAAAGAATGGGAAGCATTAAAAGAAACCAGGATGGATGAACGCAGAACTTGCACACATGTTAAAAATGAAGAAAAATATGTTTATCAAATGGAAAGAGGGGGGAAAATCTAAAGCAGAATATAATACGGTCTGCAGGAACTATAGGGCAAGTGTCAGAAAAGCTAAAGTTAATAATGAATTGTGGCTTGCAACAGAGGCCAAAAGCAATAAAAAAGGATTTTGGGCGTATGTCAAAAGCAAAAGAAAAGTCAAAGATGCTATTGGATGCTTACAGGATGAAAATGGTGAATTGGTTAAGAATGATGTTAAGAAGGCCGAACTTTAAAAATCCTATTTTGTTTTCTCTCAGAAAGTAGATGGAACGTCAAATGATCTTCCCTGTGCTATTGGGGTTAATAAAAGAATGCAGACTATCTGTAAGCAGAGAGCTGGTGAGGGAACACTTAGATAACTTAAATGAATTGAAGTCTTAAGGTCCAGATGAATTACATCCTAGGATACTAAAGGAAACAGCGGAGGTAATTGTTGAACCACTTTCCATAATCTGTGAAAATTTCTGGAGAACATGCAAAGTCCCAGAAGATTGGAAAAGGCCAAATGTTGTCCCTATCTTCAAAAAGGGGAAGAAGGTGGATTCAGGAAACTACAGGCCTGTGAGCATGACTTCTATACTGGGAAAGATCTTTGAACAAATTATTAAACAGCATGTATGCAAGTACTTGGATGAAAATGGAGTAATTAACCAGAGCCAGCATGGGTTTGTAACAAACAAGTCATGCCAGACTAATTTAATTACCTTCTATGACAGTATCACCGACTGGGTTGATTAAGGAAATGCGGTGGATATAGTTTATCTTGACCTTGATAAAGCATTTGACAAAATATCTCATACCATATGTATTGAAAAAATGACCAAATATGGGATGGACAAGACAAATGATAAGTGGATTCACAACTGGCTGAGTGATCATACTCAAAGAGTGGTCATAAAGGGCTGCACATCCAAATGGAAGAATGTATCAAGTAGGGTACCACAAGGCTCTGTCCTAGGCCCAGTGTTGTTCAATATTTTTATAAATGATCTGGAGGAGGGAATTGATGGGAAACTGATCAAATTTGCTGACGACACAAAGCTAGGAGGGATAGCTAACACCAGGGAAGAGAGAGAGAGAGTTTCAAAAAGATGTAGAAAAGCTTGTACAGTGGGCAGTGACTAACAGAATGGTATTTAACAAGGAGAAATGCTAAGTCCTACATTGGGGCAATAAAAATGAAGAAAGCACATACAGAATGGAAATCCAAAGTAAAAAATATCCAGTATAGCGCTTCGCGGGATGAAGGAAAAATAAAGTATATATTTCTACACCTCATGGTGTAGAAATATATACTTTATTTTTCCTTCATCCCGCGAAGCGCTATACTGGATATTTTTTACTTTGGATTCTCATCTACACTGGGTTCCCTATTATTAGGGACCCCAGACATCCAAGCAGCTCTCCGGTAAGTCGTTTTTCTTTACTTCATTTAATGATCACATTACCATTCAGCACTGAAGGAGCGCTATTTCTGATCCCGACACCATTGTCACATACAGAATGGAAGGAATTGAGCTAAGCAGCATATGTGAAAAAGACTTGGGTATACTAATAGATCATAGACTGAATATGAGTTAACAATGTGATGCAGCAGCCAAAAAGGCAAACACAATTCTGGGATGTATTAAGAGAAGCATAGAGTCTAGATCAAATGAGGTCATTATCCATCTCTACTCTTCCTTAGTCAGACCTCATCTGGAATACTGTGTCCAGTTTTGGGCACCCCACTTTAAAAAAGACATAGACAATCTGGAGCAAGTTCAGAGAAGAGTTACCAAGATGGTGAGCGGTCTGCAAATCATGCCCTATGAGGAACAGTTAAAGGATTTGGGAATGTTTCGCTTGCAAAAAAGAAGACTGAGAGGAGACTTAATAGCTGTCTTCAAATATCTGAAGGGTTGTCACAGTGCAGAGGGATCAGCCTTATTTTCATTTGCACAAGGAAAGACTAGAAGCAATAGGATGAAACTAAAAGGGAGAAGATGCAGATTACATATTAGAAAAAACTTTTTGACAGTGAGGGTGATCAATGAGTGGAACAGGTTACCATGGGAGGTGGGGAGTTTCCTTCAATGGAAGTGTTCAAACAAAGGCTGGACAAATATCTGTCTGGGATAATTTAGTAAATCCTGCACTGAGCACGGGGTTGGACCCGATGACCCTGGAGGTCCCTTCCAACTCTACTATTCTATGATTCTACTGGAGTCACCAATATAGGTAACGCTATTATTACTGGGGCCACCAATATTGGGGGCACTATTACTACTGGAGCCACCAATATAGTGAACACTATTACTACTGGGGCCACCAATATAGGAGAGCCTATTACTATGGGGGCCAATATAGGGGACACTATTACTAATAGGGTCACCAATATAGGAGAGCCTATTACTACAGGGGCCAATATAGGGGACACTATTACTAATGGGGTCACCAATATGGGGGAGCCTATTACTGCTCGGGCCAATATAGGGGACGCTATTACTATCGGGTTCACCAACATAGGGGGTCACTATTACTACACAGAATGGGTTTTGCTCTGGAATTTACAGTAGCTGTAGCAGTAAAGTGGATGAGATTTTGAAAATCTCATCCACAAGCTGTGGAAAAAATCTTCACAAAACCCGTGCGGATATTGACATGTGGTGTGGGATTTATTTTTTATTTTAAATATAATGTAAATCAATAGCCCATCCATTGTTCCAGCATTCCTCCCTGTTTTCTTTTTAAATGGCTCTGTCCTTTTTATAATGACGGAGGTAAAAATCAGAGGTAAATGTTGTGATAAGCCATGCCACTAACCCCTCCTCTGACCACACCTTCTAATCAGCTTTGGGGCTCCACAAAAAACTTTTGTGTTAAAAAGGGCTCCGTGGCTGAAAACCACTGCTTTAAACTAAAAGCCTGCAGAACTTAACACAAAAAAGGGGCATGGTTGCTACAGCCTGAGAAACTTACTATTTAACTGGCATAGGTTTCACATTCCAGTTTCCAGAGTAGCCAGACATGCCAAAAATTTATTAACAGGTATGCGCCTGTTAATAAATTTCAGCTTGCATACCCTGATGTGACTGCCTGTGGTCGCCCCTATGGGGAGTTCAGTAGCTTTCAATCAACAGTGATACAGTACTGATAATAAATCATTATCTCTTTCTAGTGGAGCCTTGGGGCAGTTAGAATGTAATATGTTAAATGTAAAAATATTGAGTTTTGTTAAAAAAAACAAAAACTAAGCTAATGCCACTATCAGAGAATGGTGTTAAAGGATAGAGATCGACTTTAAAAATTAGTCTTCATCCTCTCTTCTGCTTAACTAAATAAGTGCTTTTTCTTGTAGCCAGCAGAATTATGTCTCCCAGAATCATAGAACCACTTAACAATGTCAACATACAAGTGGAAACAGGTAAAAGTGATTATTCAGTCTATTTCATAACAAAAAAAAATTGTTGCAGTAACAGTGTGTCTGTGACACTAGATGACATCAAAGAACTGATGAATTGCAGGTTTTAACATTGTGTTAACAAATTGCAAAAGGAGTGGTTCAATAATATCATATTGTAATAGTTTCTCAAAGGTGAAAGAACAATAATCACATTATTACATCCTGCTGCTGAAATGCATGGACCATCATTAAAATCAATAGTTGCTGCACCTGCAGTTACAAGTGCTGGCCGCTACATAAGGGTCAGAGCAGCAGCTTCTGCTCCATACCCATGTGTGTAGTGGCTCTGACACTGGGTGTCCAATCAGCTGACAGCCCAGTTCCTGCGTGGAAGACTCAACTGATCAACTACTGATGACCTATTCTGAGCATAGGTCATCAATGGTATTGCCATGGAAAACCCCTTTAAGTATTTCTTTGACATTTGAAGTGGTTTCACCTAACCCCTTAGGGTGGATTCAGACGACCGTATGTCGACTCGGTTTTCACGCCGAGCCGATATACAGTGTCCTTGTCTGCAGGGGGGGGGGGAGGGTGGAAGAGCCAGGAGCAGGAACTGAGCTCCCGCCCCTTCCCCGCCCATTGTCACTATTTGCAATAGGATACGGCGAGACGGGGGCGGAGCTAAGTCCGACGCTTCTGTACTAGCAATGTATTACTAATCATAGCGATCACATGCCATGGCAGACTCGAGCACCATTGACTGGCGTCTAGCTGCCGTGGCAACCCATTGGCCCTCTACAACTACATGGCAGAGAGCCCATGACATCACAGAGGGAGCACCCCCCCCCGACTGTGAATGTTTTACATGCCATGCTCAACATTGATTGGTGCATGTAATGGTTTAACAGTGGGGATCTGAGTTCTCACTAATCCCTGATGTTGCTGCAGAAGACCGACTGTCTGTAATGGTCTACTCCCACTGCAGATGGCATGGGCTCAGTTACTGAGCCCATAGCATACGTAGGACATAAGTATACTCCATTTGTGGGAACCCCTTCCCAGCCAGGATGTGAATTTGTGCCCTGGGGTGGGTAGGAGTTAAACAGAACTTGTAATTCCCCACAAAATAAAATTTCTGGAGCAACTATAATGTCACATTGTGTTGCTTCTAAATTGGCAACTGGGTGTTATCATTTGTCTTCTCAATAGGAACATACAAACCGCCCTCACACCACCATCAGAGACTGGCACTTTTCCTTGTAACAGCAAAAAATGCTCTGACACTTATTTTAGAATCTGTTCATTATTTTACATTTGTGTACAGGCGCAGAAATTGATTTATGCTGCTCCGCTGTACTTCAATCTGAAAGTGCTGTAGAAGATACAATTATTTACTGGCTGATTAATGGAACTTTCACTGAAAAGTACAGTAAAGTCCAGGAGAGTTACCAAAAGTAAGTGCTTGTCTCTGTGCTATTGTGACACTGTAAAACACATGATAAACAACTACATCATAAAATTAACCCCTTTCCAATATCTGCTACATATACGGCGCCCTCAGGAATTACTTTCTGCAGCCTGCCATACATAAACAGCATAGGGATGGAGGAAGTTCAGAAGCTGAGTCTGCACCATCCGCAGCAGGTGTCAGCTGTTATAAGAGCAAACTGCTGCAATGGCCAAAATCAGATACAACTTTGATCCTGGCTGTTTAATTCCCTAGATGCCACAGTCAATAGCAACCATAGCATTTAAGCAGTTAGACAGAGATTCCCTTTGTCACCACATCAGCTCCAGTAAGTATTAATATTGAAAGGTCGTTTTAAGAATGACAGAAGAAGAAAATTTGGGAATTCAAGCTGATGCAAACTTTCCAGTCATTGACACGTACTCAATCTAGAAGCTCTTTTAATCTAACATCCCCACAAGGATGGCATTGTCACATGCCAGTACATCATTCAAGAAAACATTCAAGCCATAGAGCCAACTCTGATCAGGTTTCTTATAGTAATAATATATGTATTCTATTGTATATATCTTTTCATATGTGTCTCACATCAGCCTATGCAAACACACACATAATATATATATATATACGGGGACGCCAGCGCAGGGAAGGTAAGTGAATAACTTCTGTATGGCTCATATTTAATGCACGATGTATATTACAAAGTGCATTAATATGGCCATACAGAAGTACTTAACCCCACTTGCTTTCGCGAGACAACCCCTTTAAGGCCTACCACTGGCCTTTGGCCACTTGACTGGTTCTTCGCTGTGAATTCCCGTAGCTCAGTCATACGCACCTAGGTCTCACTACAGGCTTGCGCATAATTGTTTCCTGGCTCTGCTGTGTCCGTTACATGATCGCCGTCATCCCGCCAGAGGGAAACCGTATACATATATACGCTGCATACGGTGTCTGTCTGGTTTTTCACCTCACCATTTTAAAAAATTGAAGCAAAATACTTAAGGCCTACCACTGGCCTTTGGCCACTTGACTGGTTCTTCGCTGTGAATTCCAGTAGCTCAGTCATACGCACCTAGGTCTCACTACAGGCTTGCGCATAATTGTTTCCTGGCTCTGCTGTGCGCTCCGTAAGCGAACTCAGCCTCCAACCACAGGCCAATAAGCGGCACATTTAATTACAGTGTTCTGTTTCTGCTCTACTCGTAATACACCATGCTGAGGGGTGGAGGTAGGCCTAGAGGACGTCGACGCGGGCGAGGACGCGGAGGCCCAAGTCAGGGTGTGGGCACAGCCCGAGCTCCTGGTCCAGGTGTATCGCAGCCGACTGCTGCGGGATTAGGAGAGAGGCAAGTTTTTGGGGTCCCCAGATTCATCTCACAATTAATGGGTCCAAGCGGTAGACCTTTATTAGAAACAGAGCAGTGTGAGCAGGTCCTGTCATGGATGGCAGAAAGTGCATCCAGCAATCTATCGACCACCCAGTCTTCTACACTGTCCACAGCTGCAACTCTGAATCCTCTGGCTGCTGCTCCTCCTTCCTTCCAGCCTCCTCACTCCATGAAAATGACACATTCTGAGGAGCAGGCAGACTCCCAGGAACTGTTCTCGGGGGCCCTGCCGAGATTGGGCAGCAATCGTTCCTCTCCCACCAGAGGAGTTTGTCGTGACCGATGCCCAACCTTTGGAAAGTTCCCGGGGTCCGGGGGATGAGGCTGGGGACTTCCGGCAACTGTCTCAAGAGCTTTCAGTGGGTGAGGAGGAGGATGACGATGAGACACAGTTGTTTATCAGTGAGGTAGTAGTAAGGGCAGTAAGTCCGAGGGAGGAGCGCACAGAGGATTCGGAGGAAGAGCAGCTGGACGATGAGGTGACTGACCCCACCTGGTTTGCTAAGCCTACTGAGGACAGGTCTTCAGAGGGGGAAGCAAGTGCAGCAGCAGGGCAGGTTGGAAGAGGCAGTGCGGTGGCCAGGGGTAGAGGCAGGGCCAGACCAAATAATCCACCAACTGTTTCCCAAAGCGCCCCCTCGCGCCATGCCACCCTGCAGAGGCCGAAGTGCTCAAAGGTGTGGCAGTTTTTCACTGAGAGTGCAGGCGACCGACGAACTGTGGTGTGCAAGGTTTGTCGCGCCAAGATCAGCCGGGGAGCCACCACCACCAGCCTCACCACCACCAGCATGCGCAGGCATATGATGGCCAAGCACCCCACAAGGTGGGACGAAGGCCGTTCACCGCCTCCGGTTTGCACCACTGCCTCTCCCCCTGTGCCCCAACTTGCCACTGAGATCCAACCCCCCTCTCAGGACACAGGCACGACCGTCTCCCAGCCTGCACCCACACCCTCACCTCCGCTATCCTTGGCCCCATCCAGCAATGTCTCTCAGCGCAGCGTCCAGCCGACGCTAGCGCAACTGTTTGAGCGCAAGCGCAAGTACGCCGCTACGCACCCACACGCTCAAGCGTTAAACGTGCACATAGCCAAATTGATCAGCCTGGAGATGCTGCCGTATAGGCTTGTGGAAACGGAGGCTTTCAAAAACATGATGGCGGCGGCCCCGCGCTACTCGGTTACCAGTCGCCACTACTATTCCCGATGTGCCGTCCCAGCCCTGCACGACCACGTCTCCCGCAACATTGTACGCTCCCTCACCAACACGGTTACTGGCAAGGTCCACTTAACAACGGACACGTGGACAAGCACAGGCAGGGCCACTATATCTCCCTGACGGCACATTGGGTGAATATAGTGGAGGCTGGGACCGAGTCAGAGCCTGGCACTGCTCACGTCCTACCCACCCCCAGAATTGCGGGCCCCAGCTCGGTGCTGGTATCTGCGGCGGTGTATGCTTCCTCCATTAAACCACCCTCCTCCTCCTCCTACGCAACCTCTGTCTCGCAATCAAGATGTGTCAGCAGCAGCACGTCGCCAGCAGTCGGTGTCGCGCGGCATGGCAGCACAGCGGTGGGCAAGCGTCAGCAGGCCGTGCTGAAACTACTCAGCTTAGGAGAGAAGAGGCACAGGGCCCACAAACTGCTGCTGGGTCTGACAGAGCAGACCGACCGCTGGCTTTCGTCGCTGAGCCTCCAACCGGGCATGGTCATGTGTGACAACGGCCGCAACCTGGTGGCGGCTCTGCAGCTCGGCAGCCTCACGCACGTGCCATGCCTGGCCCACGTCTTTAATTTGGTGGTTCAGCGGTTTCTGAAAAGCTACCCACGCTTGTCAGACCTGATCGGAAAGGTGCGCCGGGTCAGCGCACATTTCCGCAAGTCCAACATGGATGCTGCCACCCTGGGACCCTACAACATCGGTTTAATCTGCCAGTGCACCGACTGCTTTGCGACGTGCCCACACGGTGGAACTCTACGCTCCACATGTTGGCCAGGCTCTATGAGCAGGGTAGAGCTATAGTGGAATACCAACTCCAACATGGGCAGGAGTCAGCCTCCTCAATTCTTTACAGAACAGTGGGCCTGGTTGGCAGACATCTGCCAGCTCCTTGAAAACTTTGAGGAGTCTACCCAGATGGTGAGCGGTGATGCTGCAATCATTAGCGTCACCATTCCTCTGCTATGCCTCTTGAGAAGTTCCCTGCAAAGCATAAAGGCAGCTGCTTTGCGCTCGGAAACGGAGGCGGGGGAAGACAGTATGTCACTGGATAGTCAGAGCACCCTCATGTCTATATCTCAGCGCGTTTTGGAGGAGGAGGAGGGGGAGGAGCATGAGGAGGAGGGGGAAGAGACAGCTTGGCCCACTGCTGAGGGTACCCATGCTGCTTGCCTGTCATCCTTTCAGCGTGTATGGCCTGAGGAGGAGGAGGAGGAGGAGGATCCTGAAGGTGGTCTTCCTAATGAGGACAGGCATGTGTTGCGTACAGGTACCCTGGCACACATGGCTGACTTCATGTTAGGATGCCTTTCTCGTGACCCTCGCGTTAGACTCATTCTGGCCACTACGGATTACTGGGTGTACACACTGCTCGACCCACGGTATAAGGAGAACCTTTCCACTCTCATACCCGAAGAGGAAAGGGGTTTGAGAGTGATGCTATACCACAGGACCCTGGTGGACAAACTGATGGTAAAATTCCCATCCGACAGCACTAGTGGCAGATGGCGCAGTTCCGAGGGCCAGGTAGCAGGGGAGGCGCAGAGATCAGGCAGCATGTACAGCGCAGGCAGGAGAACACTCTCCAAGGCCTTTGACAGCTTTATGGCTCCCCAGCAAGACTGTGTCACCGCTCCCCAGTCAAGGCTGAGTCGGCGGGAGCACTGTAAAAGGATGGTGAGGGAGTACGTAGCCGATCGCACGACCGTCCTCCGTGACGCCTCTGCTCCGTACAACTACTGGGTGTCGAAGCTGGACACGTGGCCTGAACTCGCACTGTATGCCCTGGAGGTCCTTGCTTGCCCTGCGGCTAGCGTCTTGTCAGAGAGGATGTTTAGTGCGGCTGGGGGAATCATCATGGATAAGCGTACCCGCCTGTCAACTGACAGTGCCGACAGGCTTACACTCATAAAGATGAACAAAGCCTGGATTTCCCCAGACTTCTCTTCTCCACCAGCGGACAGCAGCGGTACCTAAGCAATACGTAGGCTGCACCTGCGGATGGAAGCATCGTTCTCTATCACCATAAAAAACGGGGACCTTTTAGTTTCATCAATCTGTGTATTATATTCATCCTCCTCCTCCTCCTGAAACCTCACGTAATCACGCCGAACGGGCAATTTTTCTTAGGCCCACAAGGCTCAGTCATATTACTTTTGTAAACAATGTTTATACGTTTCAATTCTCATTAAAGCGTTGAAACTTGCACCTGAACCAATTTTTATTTTAACTGGGCTGCCTCCAGGCCTAGTTACAAATTAAGCCACAGTAACCAAAGCGATTAATGGGTTTCACCTGCCCTCTTGGTTGGGCATGGGCAATTTTTCTGAGGTACATTAGTACTGTTGGTACACCAATTTTTTTGGGCCCTCGCCTACAGTGTAATCCTAGTAATTTTTATGGGCTCCGCCTGCACTCATGGTACAGCAAAGTGTGTGGGGTTGGCCTACACTTTTGCTACATAAATGTAACTGGGGCCTTGTCTATACTGCAACTACTGAAATGTGAAAGAGACTGCTATCTCCCTAAACTGCTGCAACGGGAATGTTACTGTGGCCTGTCTTGACTGCTACTACTACTAAAATGGAACTAATACTATGCTCCCCCTATACTGCTGCTTCGGAATTGTTACTGGGGCCTGTCTTGACTGCTACTATTACTGAAATGGAACTAAGACTGTGCTCCCCCTATACCGCTGCTAGTGATATGTTACTGGGGCCTGTCTTGACTGCTACTACTACTGAAATGGAACTAATACTGTGCTCCCCCTATACTGCTGCTAGTGATATGTTACTGGGGCCTGTCCAGACTGCTACTACTACTGAAATGGAACTAATACTGTGCTCCCCCTATACTGCTGCTAGTGGTATGTTACTGGGGCCTGTCCCTAATGCTACCGCTGAAATGTTACAAATTCTGGGCTCTGCCTATACCGCTGCTAATGCTATGTCACTGGGGTGTGGAAACGGAGGCTTCCCAAAGACATGATGGCGGCGAGGCCATTTCCCACCAACGCGGTTACTGTTAAGGTGCATATAACCACGGACACGTGGAGAGGACACGTAGTGCCTCAAAAACATCCCCCTCCTCCTCCAACAATAAAACATTCAAATACCTTTGCATTGGTCCGTCTGGTGGCAGTCCAAGAATTTCACCTTTAACGACACAACAAGAGAGCCCCCCCACCATCTCCCCACCACGGCCCACTTAACCCTTTCCAATCCACTGTCTGACCTCTGAAGACATTATGATTTAAGGGCTGTACAGTTACAATGTTGGAAGACATCTGTCGGGGTTCTCTTACTGTATATTGCCAGCCTCTCTGCTGTCCGAGCCTATCCAACGTGTCACCTCATGCAGTACTAGCTTTAGCCAGCATATAGCGCCATTGTATAACGGCAGATAAAAAGTTCCCCCCCTAGGAAAACCAGAATACAAATTGGATTGGAAAGGGTTAATCCTGGCCACATTCCGAAAACCAACTAAATAAAACTGCGCTACTAGGTCCGCAGTCGCGACCACATTCCCACCAACGCGGTTACTGTTAAGGTACATATTACCAGTCTGACTGGGGCATGCACTGTGGGCCGAAGCCCACCTGTATTGTATCTGATGTTAGCTCTGCTGAGCAGGGCACTGCAATGGGATACATTTATGTACCGCCAATGGGTTCCAGGGAGCCACCCATGCTGTGGGTCCACAGGGACTTTACATTACGGATTTGTACCTGCCAGTGTCTATGTATTAAAAACCCCGGTCAGACTGGGGCATGCAGTGTGGGCCGAAGCCCACCTGCATTTAATTGGACGTTACCTCAGCTGTGCTGGGCAATGCAATGGGATTTATTTATGTACCGCCGGTGGGTTCCAGGGAGCCACCCATGCTTTGGGTCCACACGGACTTCACATTAGGGAGTTGTACCTGCCTGTGTCTACTTATAAAAAAAACCCTGTCTGACTGGGGCATGCAGTGTGGGCCGAAGCCCACCTGCGTTTAATCTGACGTTACCTCAGCCATGCTGGGCAATGCAATGGGATTTATTTATGTAACGCCGGTGGCTTCCTGGGACCCACCCATGCTGTCGGTCCACACGGAGTTGTACCTGCCTGTGTCTACGTAAAAAAAAACCCAGTCTGACTTGGGGCATGCAGTGTGGGCCGAAGCCCACCTGTATTTAATCTGACGTTAGCTCTGCTGTCCAGGGCACTGCAATGGGATTTGTTTATGTACCGCCGGTGGGTTCCAGGGAGCCACGCATGCTTTGGGTCCACACGGACTTCACATTAGGGATTTGTACCTGCCTGTATCTATGTATTAAAAACCCCAGTCAGACTGGGGCATGCAGTGTGGGCCGAAGCCCACCTGCATTTAATCTGACGTTACCTCAGCTGTGCTGGGCAATGCAATGGGATTTATTTATGTAACGCCGGTGGCTTCCTGGGACCCACCTATGCTGTCGGTCCACACGGAGTTGTACCTGCCTGTGTCTACTTATAAAGAACCCCAGTCTGACTGGGGCATGCAGTGTGGGCCGAAGCCCACCTGTATTTAATCTGACGTTAGCTCTGCTGTCCAGGGCACTGCAATGGGATTTGTTTATGTACCGCCGGTGGGTTCCAGGGAGCCACCCATGCTTTGGGTCCACACGGACTTCACATTAGGGATTTGTACCTGCCTGTGTCTATGTATTAAAAACCCCGGTCAGACTGGGGCATGCAGTGTGGGCCGAAGCCCACCTGCATTTAATCTGACGCTACCTCAGCTGTGCTGGGCAATGCAATGGGATTTATTTATGTAACGCCGGTGGCTTCCTGGGACCCACCCATGCTGTCGGTCCACACGGAGTTGTACCTGCCTGTGTCTACTTATAAAGAACCCCAGTCTGACTGGGGCATGCAGTGTGGGCCGAAGCCCACCTGTATTTAATCTGACATTAGCTCTACTATCCGGGGCACTGCATTGGGACAAACTACAGGAGCAATACAGCGCTAATGAGATGTGCACAGCTACGCTAGCATTGGAGTCCGCTGTAGGCACGCGATTGCTGAGGGTTTGTGCAGAGGCCTATGTCCTGGGTGCAGTGAAAGTCCGCTTCCAGCCTAGGATTGCTGAATCTGTGGGCCGAGGCCTATGCCATGGGCGCAGTACAAGTCTGCCATGTTTGGCCGCTCAGATCAATTTTTTGTTCATGTCTTGGGTTTCCTAGGACCCATCTATGCTTTTGGGGCAAACTTAGTTCCCATTGCGGTGTTTGACCTGTCTGGCACAAAGGCACTGACTGACTTGAGTAGGGAGCAGAGCGCTGACAGCTTTCCCCTTGCAGTGTGGATTGAGCTATGCGACACCTTGACAGAATGAATACTGTGTGGCACATGGATTCCCCATTGCTATGCCCGCGTTTGCAGCTCCTGACGGAGGTGGCACAGGATTGGAGTTCTCATTGCTTCTGTACAGCATTGTGGGCTATTGCCACGCCCCTTTTAAAGAGGGCCACTGCCTGGCCCTGCCAACCCTCTGCAGTGTGTGCCTGCGGTTCCTCCTCATGGCAGACGCACTTATAAATAGACATGAGGGTGGTGTGGTTATGAGGCCAGCGTGTGGCATGAAGCCAGCTGAAGGCTGCGCAGAGACACTTTGGTGTGCGCTGTGGACACTGGGTCGTGCGGGGGGGTTGGGCAGCATGTAACCCAGGAGAAGTGGCAGCGGAGTGTTATGCAGGCAGTGATTGGGCTTTGTTGGAGGTAGTGTGGTGCTTAGTTAAGGTATGCCTTGCTAATGAGGGTTTTTCAGAAGTAAAAATTGTTGGGGGGGGGCACTCTTGCCGCTATTGTGGCTTAATAGTGGGACCTGGGAACTTGAGATGCAGCCCAACATGTAGCCCCTTGCCTGCCCTATCCGTTTCTGTGTCGTTCCCATCACTTTCTTGAATTTCCCAGATTTTCACAAATGAAAACCTTAGCGAGCATCGGCGATATACAAAAATGCTCGAGTCGCCCATTGACTTCAATGCGGTTTGTTACTCAAAACGAACCCTCGAGCATCGCGGGAAGTTCGACTCGAGTAACAAGCACACAAGCATTTTGGTGCTCGCTCATCTCTAGTCCCTATCCCTTTGCCAGGCTCCCACCCTCAAAACTTTGGCTACAAGCAGTAAAAGCTTTCTTTCACTCAATACAAGTGCCTAACTCCGCATAAAACCCATTTTGACCCTGTCCTGTCACCTGCCTGTAGTGTACACTACTATAATAGCAGGAGATGGAGGAGGAGCCAGGACAAGTTATGCAAAGCTGTGCCATGTCAGCCAGTAGTACTGAGTGAGTAGATGCTTTTAATGTTGTTGGCTGATATTGTGGATGCGGGGTACACTATTATTAGAAGAAAAGGAGACGTAGATGACTGCATTCAGATGAGACATCACCTGTAAATCACTGGAAGTAACTGTGGTATTATTGTATCTTGACGCCACCAGGAAGCTAGGGGTTTGACAGGGGGAATGCCCCTCTTACACCCCCAGCTCCCGATAGGGTCAAGGCTGCAAGGTCCTAGCAGCAGACAGTGCTGTAACACTGCTGTAACATGGCAGCGTAAACAGCTAATTGTTACGTGTGCTGCTGGGATCTGTGGTACTATGTCCTTCTAGCAGCACAGTCAGGCGGTTGAGGGTTAATTGAGCTGGCTGGGTGTGGTACTTCCTGCTAGCCAATCTCCTGGATCCGTGCTCACATATAAACCCAGCTCCTGTCAGTCTCCGGCTGGGTTCCCTAGGGTGAGTACTCATGTTAGTGCTGTGTCCTGTAACTTGTTATCAGTCATGGTCTGTCCTGTTCCCACTCTGATCTGTGTTTGCAAGTAAGTCTATTGTGTGGCTCTGCTTCCCCAAGATTGTCTGGACACCTGTTGTCCTAGTCTGCAGTACATGCAGCCCCCTTTTCCTTCCCCCTGTTCAGGTGCAGCCTCCAGAAGTCTTATGTCTTACTCTGGGTGTCAGTTGGTGTAACTGGACACTCCCTTATGTCAGCTTGTGTAGCTGACTGTCTGTCCCCCCCCCTGTATGAGGACACATAGACTTGCGGTGAGTTTCATCTGTGTGCCTGTGATCTGAGTGGAGTCTGTCTGGCTCTGTTCCCTGTTCTCTGTCTTGTTCCTGATGCAGCTGGCTGTGTGTCCAGTGCTCTGTTCTGTCCTGTTGCAAGCTTTGTTGAGTGATCTCTGTCTTGCTGGTTCATGTCCGTGTGTACTTTTAAATTCTGTCAGTTTCTTGTCAGTCTGCTGCGTGACCTGCTATCTGTGTCCTGTCCTGTTGCAGCCTTCTGTGTAAACTCTGTCCGGTTCTGTTGGATTCCTGGTTAGTGTAGGGACTAGCGGTATAACCAGGAGCCGTGAAGTGGCCCGCTAGCTTTCAACATCTTGTACAACATGTCAACCAATACCTGGTATTTACATTCAGCTTATCTGTTTCTAGTGGTTGCATGTTGTGTGCTGTGTATCCTGTTCTGTCTTTGTCATGTGGCATGTGTATGCCTCCTGCTCTGTGGTGTGGTTCCTAGGATCAGCTAGGGCCGAGTTCCAAAGACCGCTGGGCTGCCCTTATTGGGGCAATGTTCCCCACTTAGGTAGGGCCATGCCATCCTCCCGGTAGTACAGGGTCAGTTGCCTGAAACCTGTGTGAATCCTGTGTGACCCTGGTGCTACCTGTTTACGTCCATTCTCATCCATTCTCTCTCCCTTTTTGGGTGCGATCGTGTGGGCTCCCGTGCTAAGGTTGCCCACACGATCGTAACACTAATAATGTAAGGCTAAGAAAAGAAGTAACCCTGAGCCTGAGGCAGCAGGCCAGCCAGTAATCAATGCACATGCTACAGTGATGCCTGTGAGCGGACCGCCCGTCCCCGGCTCCCTGCTGGCAGCCGTCTCAGCCCCTGTGCTCCCTGACGGGCGCTCACCACAATGTTGCCGCTGGCCAGCCGCCGTCTCACTGCTGCATTTCAGCACCTGCTGCAGCCTCTCTGCTTCCTGACAGGCGCTCCCCCACTTGGCGCTCCAATATCTTGCTGCTGGCTGCGCATGTGCACTGGCCCCGGAACAGACGGCCGTCCACCGCCTCCTCTTTGCTACGGCCCAGCTGTCAGCTACGTTCTGCCTGTTGCCTCTGTGATGATGGGCGCTCACATCTTGTGGTCCGAAGTTGGAAATCTTTAGTGGCCTTCCAGGACCTACAAGCCGACCAGATGTGCAGCCAATCACGTACAGGGTGTGTCACCCCCCTGTCGATCTTGGCTCCACCAGGACTTCTTGATGGTGTCAAGATGCAATAATACCAGTGACTGCACTATAATCACTATCACTGTTTAGAACTGGTATCTGACCATTATATAGTGACTGTAGGTATACTACAACTGTGCTGCTGTATCTAAGCCCGCCGTTTTAGAAATGAACCAATCGTTAGGAACCTCATTATGGTGCTGTATTTCTGTACTGAGGTTGGCTGTGGTGCTGTATGCAATGTTTCTGGCTGCCTAGCAAATGCATGTCCATGATTAGCATTGGCACAAGCTACTCTAGATAGCAACAACTAGGGACCACAGGTTTTTTTCCCTTTAACTCCTTTTTGAGGGATATTACTTTTGCTGCTACAAAGGCCTAGGGTTACTAGAGTTGCTGCTGATACACCAGAAAACAGTATGCTGAATTGTCTGGATGGCAGTGTGTTTGGTCCACATGCCATCCAACAGCTACTCTAGTGCTACCGCCGTCAAGGTGGCAGCACCTGACCACATTAACATTCACAGGAGCATGGACAGGTAAGTGCATTACAGTGTATTTATCTTATGAGCTTGGTTCTTGTGCTGTTTTTTTGGGTTATATGCTTGATTCTGGTGCAGTATTTATGTATCAAGCTTGGCTTTGGTGCCATATGTAATGTGCTTGGTTCTGTACTTATATACTGAGCGTGATTATGGTGCTGCATTTATGTTATGAGCTTAGTTTTAGTATTGTATTCATGAACCGAGCTTGGTTCTGGTGCTGTATTCATGGTATGGTAGGTGGAGATGCCATAAAAAGGTACTATTACTATCTGGGGGCACAAAGGGGACTAGGCGAGATTAGAGACATAGCTAAATGGTAAAAAAAAAGAATTTGTTTGCCATGTAACACTAAGCTGCATATACCAACACAATACAAAGTATGAAATCTGCGGCAAATCTATAGTGTTTCTGCACCAAGATCTACTATGGATTTGCTGTGGATTTTCCACTGTGAAAAATCTGCAGCATGTGCACATACCCTAACAGGGTTGTCTGGATGACAAAAACTAAATTTTAAATACTTTATTAGAGAATTCTGAGTAACAAAAGAGGGTCCAGACCTGAAGACAAAAGAGATTGTGCAAAGCAAACAATGCCTTAAAATCACAAATGTCATAAGAAGAGATTCTTTTAAGTAGAGTAGCTATAGGTTGCCCATAAAGGGTTAAACTAGTGGGTTCTAAGAACCCCTACTATGCCTATCTCAGAAACAGATTTGGTGATGTGGAGGGGCTGTAAGAAGAATTGCGAGTCATTATCTGTTAGCCAACTACTGTCGGACAAATAGCATTCATGGTCTTGGCAATGCTACTTCCATGAAAGCAGCAGGCAAGCAGGGCTTTCCTCACAAGGCTCCTTCCAAACGCCCTTTTCAGCTGAATGCTAGTTTCAGTATACAGCTCTTACATTTTCGATCGATCAATGAGATCTGTTATTGGCTGCAGCCCCCATAAACCGGAAGGGGCTGCAACTGTAAACACAGACTGGAGCAGGGGACCAAGTACCGGCGCGGAACACAGAAGGAGCTGAGAGAGGCGAGTATATCACTACTTGTTATGTTAGTGCATGGGGACAGGGTTGTCCTGAGAGGTTACAACTGCTTTAAAAGGGGTTGTCTGACTTATTACATTTTAATGTAAAAAAGCTCCATGTGTATAAATCGACAAACAAGTCTATACTCAACTCTCCCAGCCTTCTGCTGTGCGCAGCATTGCAGTTCTAAGTCTCCTGTGATGTATTGTTTACAGGCTGCTGCAGCCAGCACGGACCTCCATGCTTGATTGCTAAGCTCTGTCATAGACTGCAGCAGCCTGTGACATCCCATACAGAATCGTAGAGTTGGAAGTGACCTCCAGGGTTGTCTGGTCCAACCCCCTGCAGGATCGACTAAATCATCCCAAACAGATATTTGTCCAGCCTCTGTTTGAAGACTTCCATTGAAGCATAACTCACCACCTCCCATGGTAACCTGTTTACTCATTGATCACCCTCAGTGTCAGAAAATTTTTCTAATATCTAATCTGCATCTTCTCCCTTTTAGTTTCATCCCATTGCTTCTAGTCTTTCCTTGTACAAATGAGAATAGGGCTGATCCCTCTGCACTGTGACAGCCCTTCAGATATTTGTAGACCGCTATTAAGTCGCCACTCAGCTTTTTTTCGCAAACTAAACATTCCCAGATTTTATAATGTTCCTCATAGGACATGATTTGCAGACCGCTCACCATCTTGGTAGCTCTTCTCTGAACTTGCTCCGGTTTGTCTATGTTTTTTCTAAATTGGGATGCCCAGAACTCGATACAGTATTCCAGATGTCTGACTAATGAAGAGTAGAAAGGGATAATTACTGTTATGGTATACTACCCTTGATATACCAGCCCGGGTTGCCTTGGATCTCACCCACAACCCCTGTCCCTGCCTGCTTGTCTCCACTCCTAGCTAACCCCAGGCGGGCAACTGGGCGGCGGTCCCTACTCTCACTAGGGACTGAGAAGGGACGCTGGCATAACTGATGGAAGGGTAGAATACTGACAGAAAAGGCAGATAAAAAGCAAGCAACACGAACAAACTAATCAGAACCAAGGCAGATGGAAAAACCTGGCAGATGCTAGCAGCTATAGCTGACAAGTTAATAAAGGCAGGAGACCTACAGAAGCAGACTAGCTAACACACTGAGGGAAACCAATAACTGGCAGTGACTGCAAGTCCCTGCCAGACCTTTAAACAAAAGTCTCCGCCCAGGGGCGGAGAGAGGGAGACAGCCCACTCCCAACAGATCATAATGAAAGGGAGCTCGTGCACGGCAGCTGCACTCACAGGTGCGCACGCACACGGCACCGCGCGCCACTAGCACATCGTTGGCCAGGCAGCCGTGCCCCTAGCAGCCAGACAACAAGCCGGGGGAACGTGCCTCGACCGCACACTGCCGCCCCGTGAGGACCAGCAACCGCCGCATGGTAATAATTACCTCATGTGATCTAGACTCTATGTTTCTCTTAGACTGCCTGTCCATAGGCAATGATCCGCCTGCGATTTATCATGCTGTGTGAATCATTCCATAGCATTGCGTCCATGAGCGGAGAATCGTAGAGATTCTCCGCTCGCGGGATTTAAATCGCGGCATGCCGCGATTCTCTGCGGTGAGCCTATCTGTTAGGTAGGCTCACTGCTGAGACCTGTCAGCTCTCTCCCCTCAGCGAAATATCGCTAGCCATATTCCGCCTCGGCCACGGACAGGGGGCCTTAATACATCCCAGAATTGTATTTTCTTTTTTGCTACTGTATCACACTGTTGACTCATGTTCAGTCTGTGATCTATTAGTATACACAAGTCTTTTTCACGTGTGCTGCTTAGCACAATTCCTCCCCTTTTGTATGTGCTTTTCATGTTACTTGCCTAGATGTATTACTTTACATTTCTCCTTGTTAAATACCATTCTGTTAGTCGCCATCCATTGTTCAAGTTTGTCCAGATCTTTTTGAATCCTCTCTCTTCTCTAGTGTTAGCTATCCTTGCTAGCTTTGTGTCGTCAGCAAACTTGATCAGTTTTCCCTCATCTAGTTCATTTATAAAAATTTTGGACAATACTGGGCCCAGGACAGATCCTTGTGGTATCCCACTTGAGACATTCTTCTACTTGGATGTGCAGCCTGTTATGACCACTCTTTAATCATTTCCAATCCACTGTCTGATGTCTAAAGACATTATGATTTAAGGCTGTACAGCTCCGATTGGAAGATGTCCGTCGGGGTTCTCTTACTGTATATTTGCCAGCCTCTCTGCTGTCGGAGCCTATCCAACGTGTTACCTCATGCAGTACTGGCTTTACCTAGCAGATAGCGCCATTGTATAACGGCAGAAAAAGAGTAAGCCCCCTAGGAAAACCAGAATACAAATTAGATTGGAAAGGGTTAAGTCTGATAACTCAGCCAGTTGTGAATCCACCTAACACTTACTTTGTCGATCCCATATTCAAATAGTAATATAGTATGTTAGGCTGAATGAAGACAATGCCCATCTAGTTCCGCCTATTTCCCCCCTCTAGTTGAACCAGAAGAAGGCAAAAAACCCAAGAGGCAGAAGCTATATTTGGTTATTTTTTCAATAAGGATGGTCTGAGATACTTTGTCAAATGCCTTACTAAAGTCAAGATATACTATATCTACTTCATTTTCCTGATTAACCGGGTCAGTGATTCTGTCAGAAGGAAATAAAATTTGTCTGGCATGATTTGTTTGTTACAAACCCATGCTGGCTGTTTAATTACTCCATTCTCATCCAAGTATTTGTGTTTAGCAATTTGTTTAAAGATCTTTCCCAGTACAGAAGTCAGGCTCACAGGCCTGAAGTTTCCCGGGTCCACTTCCTTCCCTCTTTTGAAGATAGGGACAACATTTGCCCTTCTCCAATTGTCTGGGATTTGTCCTGTTCTCCAGGAATTTTCAAAGATTATGGCGAGTAGTTCAGCAATTACATCTGCTGCTTCCTTCAGTACATTGGGGTGCAATTCATCTGGACCTGGAGACTTTAATGCATCTTAGTTAGCCAAGTGTTCCCTCACCATCTCTCTGCTTATAGATAGCCTGCATTCTTTATTTCCTCAATAACACAGGGAAGATCAGCTGATGTTACATTTACTTTCTGAGATAAAACAGATACAAAATAGGAATTTAAAAGTTCGGTCTTCTCAAGATCATTTTTTACCATTTCCCCATTTTCATTCTGTAAACATCCTACAAGATGAAAATGGTGAATTTGTTAAATTGTTTAGTGTCGTAGACTGCAAACAATACATTACAGAAGAAACTGGGAGCTAAGATGCCGGAGACAGCGTGCAATCGGGAGTGGTGAGAGACTTTTTTGTTATATTTACACATGGGAGCGTCTTTACTAAAAAACTGAATAACTTGGACAATCCCTTTAAATGTTGTAATAATTTGTATATATTCTGAACCAGAAGAATGAATTTTCCTAACATTTAAATATCAAAAATTGTAACACTACTAGTCTACAAAGTGTTGTCAATTTTCTTGTTCTTTTATGTCTTTAATCAGGATATCTAAGAAAGGAGATCAAAATTATATTAACATAATTCTTCATATAAATGATGTTGTCCCAGAATTCTACAACATTCCTTTTACTTGTATAGCAAATAGTCCATGGGGGGCAGACAATTCAACTCTTTATTTGAAAGCCTTCAAAACAGGTCTGTATACCTATTAGATATATACAAATTATACAGAATTATGTTATATAAGTAATGCAAAATGTCTAACTACACATTAGCTAATATATATAACCCCAATCACTTCCATTAAATGCAAAATGTTAGCGGGTTTGATGTCAATTTTGGAGCATAATCTGTGACAATATCCTCATCAAATTTAGAACTTATGAAAATCCCCAAACAGTAATAGTTATAGTAAATGTATTATAGTGAGGACTCCTTCCATTGTATTCATCTGTAGAGTATCTGTATACAAAAACAGATTTGATTTCATATGCACCACACATTGAACTACATACCTAATGTGTTTTGGGTAAGTAGTTTTCTTCATTAGGGTCATGGTACCTGGTATAGCTGAGATGTGGTTTAAGAATAGATCCTGAAGCCACAATATCATATGGAATGCCTATTCTGTTAAATGTTTTTTTAGTCAAATATTATCGATGAACTATCCTCAGGATGTGTAATCAATAGCTGATTGACTGGGGTCCGCTACTTGGGACCCCTACTGAACAGCTGTTTGGGCACCTGCTGTCAGCACCACAACACATAGGGTGCGGAGCAGAAGCAGGTCACTGCGATACCTGTGTAGTAGAGGCTGGTGCAGGTAATTAAAATCAATGACAGCTACACCTTCAATTACCAGCACTGGCCCCTACACAGAGTATGGAGCGGAAAACAATCACTCTGACTCCTGTGTGTTGTGGCACTAACAGTGGGCATCTGAACAACCTGAATCGGTATCCCAAGCAGTGGAGCCCAGACAGGTGAAAACTGAATGTGTGATCGTGGGAGGTCCAACTGCTGGAACCTCTAATGATCTCGAGAATGGGGGGACCAGTGTCCCCCCCCCCCCCATTTCACAGTTCATGACCTCTTAGCTAATTTCTGTAGTGTAGGCCCACATGTGCCACAGCAGCTCCATTTGTGTCAATGGCACATGGGAAGATGGAACAATGTCTCTACAGTGCCACCTATTGGAAGGCAGCATTCCTGCAAGTCAATGTCAAACCTTTTAACAAGCCTTGTAACAATGACTGGAGAATATTCTGCCTCTGGATCCTAATTTCTAGTTTGGCTGTTTTTAGCTAATAAAAATGGCTAAAGTAGGCAGTAAAATGCACAAGAACCTGACTAAAAGATTATGGAAACCTTGTGTACATACATGTACTGTATCTTACTAAGTCCCAGCAGAAAAAAAAATTATACACCTATCTGTTTTTTAATTGAACAGAGTTTTCATCAGGCATTTAAAAAGCCTTATACAGATAGTCCCCGACTTGCGAACATTCGACTTACGAATTTCGCTAGATACGAACTATCTGTACAGCACAGTATGATGTAATGCTATGGCATTACATCATACTGTGCAGGGACCGGACAGGCTTCTATCAAGCCTGATAGAAGCCTGTCCGGTCAGATCGCGGTTGCTGGGCAGCCGGGGGCCTTCTGAAAGGCCCTAGGGCTGTCTATGCAGAGCGCCTAGCAAGCCGTGCGCTTGATAGGCACTCTGCATAGGCAGCCCTGGGGCCTTTCAGGAGGTCCCCGGCTGCCTAGCAACCACACAGCGTCCCGCGATCTCATCGTGGGACGCTGTACGGGCCCCCTGAACGTCGGGTGCAGGCTGTTTCTTACAGCGGGCACCCGGCGGCAGCAGTTCCGACGAGCCGCGCCGCTCGTCAGAACTGTTAACACTTTAAATACCGCTGTCAGAGCGGTATTTAAAGTGTTAACAGTTCCGACAAGCGCCACGGCTCGTCGGAACTGCTGCCGCCCGGTGCCCGCTGTAAGAACAGCCGGCATCCGACGTTGTATGGAGCGGGATCCACCCGCGATCCCCTCCATACAACCATTTGTTCGACTTGCGAACAAAACGGACTTGCGAACGGGCTCCCGGAACGGAACCTGTTCGCAAGTCGGGGACTAACTGTACTTGGTTTGCAGGCTCTCCTACATTCAGGTTTTTGGCTTGGGGCAGTCCCAGCACTAATCAGTAGGTCTCTCACGAATGTGAACAAGCTCCACGTCCCTTCCACTCTCTGATTTCAGGGGCTGTGTAGCATAATCACGCCCACTCAATACTACACAGCTATCTCTCATCCTCTCTCGGAGTAGCTGCTGGGCTGGTTACCCTCACTGCTGATAAGTGCAGAAAATTCACCCGGAGTGAATTACAGTCCTCTGTAATAGTAAATTTCTCTGCTTGCATTTCTGTCCTCCAGATCTCCTCCACCATCTCAGTAATAGCTCCGTGGAATATCAGTCAATGCATGTTCACAACAGGCAATGAAGTCTAGGAGAGGAGTCAATCAGTTTACTGTGATTGACAGAATTTGCTAACATTTTAGTCATCCAGCCTGCAATGTCTTGGAAAAAATTACAAGCACAGATATCAAATAATCAGAAATTAACATTTTTTATGACAACCAAATTACAAAAAGTCTTTTCCAAAACCCCATTGATTAAAAGGAAAAAAAAGACTGCAAAGGTGTGTATAGCCTTTAAATGTTGTGTGTGAATTCAGTTTAGAGAAGTTCATACACTACTAAAAATGGGAGCAATCTAAATGTTAATACAACTGCCCATCACCTCATACTACACATTTGTAAGCCCCTGTGAATGAACTAGTGGAGTATATTGACAGTAACTCCAATCACATTCATATTTATAGTTTTTGAAAAGAATTAAGGCTGTAAAGGGGTTATCTGAGATATTAAAGAGCTGGAAAAGTGACATTAAAAAAAAAAAAAAAAAAAAAAATATATATATATATATATATATATATATATAGCCAGTTCCAACCCTTGCTGCTTCAGTACAGCTGCCCTGGGCTTCTTCACTGGGCTTTGTTTACATGCCTGCAGTGGCAATGTGCCCATATGCCCACTATAGCCAAATAGTGAGACTGCTGAAGCCAGTAATTGACTGCAGGAGTTATATGAGTATACGGGCACATCTCTGGTACAGCCACGTAAGCTAGACCTATCAGGGAGAACCAAAGTGGCGATGTTGGAGGGGCAGGGTGTTAAACCAGTGAGTATAGCTTCTTTTTTAATTTCAATGTAATGATATAATTGACTGCATTTGTATCTATAGGGTGGGAGAAGGTGTTCCTTTCCAAAAAAATCTATAAAATTATAAACTCTGCCCTCCATGTGGAGTGCAGACTTCATTTTATTCTTTTTTCCATTTCATCATTTTTCCTGCTCTTAATTTCTTTAAATACCATGTTTTCCTGAAAATAAGACATAGCATGATTCTCCCAAATTTTTGAGGATGCAAAATGATTTATCAGGCTTTTTGAGGATGCTTGAAATATAATCCCTACTCCAAAATTTAGCCCTGCTAACAGTTAATTAAAAAAAGTCAATTTAAATAGTGTCCAGGCAGCTATACATGTAAAAAAGTTAAACCTTTTTGAACAAAAATTAATATAAGACACTGTCTTATTTTCGTTGAAACACGGTATCTTGGACAACTCCTGTAAGGATCATATGAATATACAAAACTGCTCTCATAGATTATATGCAGCTTGTTATTATAATTTCTTCTTTTATTTCAGGATTTTCCAAATGGGCAGTTATCATTCCAGCATGTCTTTTTATTTGTTTACTGATGGTACCTGCATATAAATATTTTATTCCCTTCATGCCATAAATGTTAGTTAAGTGGTGGTAATCCTATTGCCAAGAATGACCATCCACAAATCCTTGTTTTCAGTCCATCATGCTTAATGATCCAACTCCTTCCCTGGGACTACGATTAATTTGTCATTTCTTGAGTCATTCTATTATGCATGCATCATCATTGTTTATCCTATGTACTAATTACCTACTGATTCTATGTGTAAACATGCTTTTACTATGTAATAACCTTCTTATTCTATGTAACATGTTTATCCTACGTAATAACCTATTTTTCTATGTAATATCTGCTTAGGTTTTGGTACATCATGCATATGCTAATGTAATAATAACAATCACAACCTGTATAACATTGTACTTATGCTATATACCAGTAATGGCGAACCTTTTAGAGACCAAGTGCCCAAACTGCAACCCAAAACCCACATAGTTATGGCAAAGTGCCAACATGTCAGGGGTCGGGGCTTATCACGGCGTATGATTTTACCCCAGTCGTTTTAAAAAGGACAGGGCCGCTTCAAAATAGACAGGGTGTGGATTTTGCCTGCTTTTTGGATGCAGAAATATTGCAGAATGTTCTCAGCGGAAATTTCTGTGGAAAATTCAGCAGCATTTCCCCGTCGAAAAAGCAGTCAAAATCTGCACCCTGTCTATTTTGAAGTGGCCCTGCCCATTTCTGCCACATGTAAACATACCCCAGCGGTAATAGTGACCCCCCAGCGATAATAGCGACATCCCACAGTGGCCCCCAGTACGATAGCGACATCCTACAGCAACCCCCAGTACAATAGCAAAATCCCACAGCGGCCCCCAGTATGATAGCGACACCCCACAGCGGTCCCCAGTAATAATAGTGACACCCCACAGCAGCTCCTAGAATAATAGCAACACCCCACAGTGGCCCCCAGTAATAATAGTGACACCCCACAGCAGCCCCCAGAATAATAGCGACATCCCACAGCGGCCCCCAGAATAATAGCGACACCCCACAGCAGCCCCCAGAATAATAGCGACACCCCACAGCAGCCCCCAGAATAATAGCGACACCCCACAGCGGCCCCCAGAATAATTGCGACACCCCACAGCGGCCCCCAGAATAATAGCGACATCCCACACCGACACCCCACAGCAGCCCCAAGTGTAATAGTGACATCCCACAGCAGCCCCCATAATAATAGCGACACCCCACAGTGGCTCCTAGTGTAATAGTGACACCCCACAGCGGCCCCCCCAGTGTAATAGTGACAACCTAAGCAGCCCCCACGTGTAATAGTGATACCCCACAGCGGCCCCCAGTGTAATAGTGACACCCCACAGCAGCCTCACTGTAATAGTGACACGACACAGCGACCCCCAGTGTAATAGTGACACAACACAGCGACTCCCAGTGTAATAGTGACACCCCACGGCGGCCCCCTGTATCATAGTGACATCCCCACCCCCCTTTCCCGGGACCCATATACTTACCCCCTCCTCCTTGTGGAAGCTCTGCTCCTCCTCTGCATGGCGTTGCTGCTGGCACTGATCCCAGGACCCACTGTGACGTCAGTGTGCTGCCAGACCACTCCTCCCCTGCTCTTGCGGAACCAAGTAGTAGAAGACATTGGGGGGGGGGATGATCCCGGTTGCACACTGACGTCACAGTGTGCGCCAGAATCAGCGCTGCTAGCAGCGGCGCTGAGTGAATGCCGGCAGGGAAGCCGCGGCCCCTGCCGGTATTCACAAGTCGTGAGCGGCCGATGGCGGCACGTGCCAGCAGGGAGGGCCCTGCCTGCTGCCTTTGGCATGCATGCCATAGGTTCGCCACCACTGCTATATACCATGCTTATCTTTTGGACTAGTTCTTAGTAATAACCGGTGGCAGTGAAAGTCCAAAACTACAGAAAAGAATTAGATCAAAACTAAAAAGAAACTAATAAAAACTGGTCAACACATTCATGTTGTAATTTTTTATATAGAAATATCTTGTTAAAACAACTGTACAATACGATACTTTTATCCAATATTACATACAATTATATTCATATAAACTTCAACATAAATTATACAAAATATAGAAATCAAAAAGTGCATGTATTAAATCTTTAATCCCTTTTCCCACAAAACAGGCAACATGGGTCAACTGCAGCATGACTCACAATTGGGCTTCTATACAAATATAATAGTGTCTGTTAAAGAATATCTGGTATTATTTACAACAGGGATAATCATAGTAAAAAAATAATGACTGCATGATTATTTTGTATCTAACTTAGTGTAAATGCTCTTTGAAGGCATTTTAGGAATATGCTTTAGCAGATTTCAGAAAGTTCTAGGTGCAGATATGTAGGTTTTGATCAGCCACCCAGAGATCAAAACGATAGATTTGTGAGTCTCACATAAAAAAAGTATTAAAAAAAAACATGGAGTAGAGAAGCAACTTTTTAGAGTTCAACACTTTCATGGTGATGTAGTCCATTTTATTAAAGCTGCCTGTCCACGGGCGATTGTTTACTGCATTATCCGCGGTGATAATCCAGCCACGGGTAACACAGTGAACGCTTTTCATAGCGATTCTCCGCTCGTGGGATTCAAATCGCGGCATGCCGCGATTCTCAATGGTGAGCCTATCAGATAGAGTCACCGCAGAGAACTGACAGGTCTCGACCACACCCCCTCATCCCTTGTGGCGGAATATCGCTAGCGATATTCTGCCTCGCCCGTGGCCAGGGCGCCTAACTGGGCCTGCCTAAACATTTTTGCCTGCTATGTTTCTTACTATATAGTAAAATGTAGACTCACTTTAGAATCACTTTTAAAAATAGCTAAGAAACCTAAAAAAAACCCAAAAACTAATCTCTGATATAATATATTTTCATGAAATGGTAAGTTTTTTTTTTGCTTCCTACTCTTCCACTTTCACACAACCATGAACATTTTAGCACATGCAGGAGCATCGGCTATTGCACCTATAAAATGAACGTTAAATTATGCCATTTCTAAAAGCAGCCTAAAGCTGGTCATACACTGCCATTTTCAGAAACATAAGCTGTCTGAACGTGGCAGTGTAGGTGGGATCCGCAGACTATTTTATGTGTATAAGTTGCTATCAAGGAATCAGGTGTGCTGGATTTCAACATGCCCTATCCTTTGTTAACATGGGAAATAAGCCACTGCTATTCCCCTCTCCCCATTAAAATAAATATGTACACTTGTCTAACCAGAGGGAGTGTATCCCTATGGTGGAGTCCAGAGAAACGGCTAAAGGTTGAACAAATGTTCCTTTGACATTTATTGGAAACTCAACTCTGAGGAAGAGACCCAAGTACTCTTGAGAGCTTGCTAGTTGTCATCATTTTTCAGTTAGAAATTAAAAGGTATCGACCTTCTGAAGACTGACAATTCCTACCTTTTCCATCTACTGGCCAATACTGTTGAAAATTATTTTTTTCCCTAAAGTAGGACTGATGATGCTCCTAAAGATAAGAAGTGGAGATGCACTGATCCATGAATATGGACCAATCTGGAACATCCACTGAACTCACTACTAAGTCATTTGCAAATAACTAAGTTATAGTAGTTTGTTTGACAAAACAAAATGCAAGTTAGTTTACATCGGACAACTCTATTGTAGTATAGTTACTTTCAAGGGATTATAATTCTAACAAGTCTACTTTTAACACACTAGAGCAAATATGCTAAAACAGGAGCAGTAGTGTAGAATAAAAGTCAATCATATATGATGGGGTGACAAATTATAAGCAGTATTCCGGGCATTTTAAACTGATCACCTATCCCATGGACAGGTCATCAGTAGTTAATGGACAGGGGTCTGCCCGTCAGAGCCCCCGTCAATCATCTAATTGTCCGTCCCACTGTCAGTGCAGCAGGCCAGAAGTTGTCATCACTCGTTAGAGTAGGAAGTCAAAGCGCCAGCTTCCCACCAATTGAAGTCAATTGGGGTGCCGCACAGCTCTTACAATTCCTGCTCAGAAACATGGTCAGGACACATCCTGTCGTAAGCAGGAAGTGTAGCAGTTTCGTGCTCCCACTCACTTCAATGGGAGTGAAGCCAGCGCCCTGACTTCCTCCTCTGACCAGTGATGACGATGGCTGGCCCACTGCACTGACAGCAGGCCACACTATCAGAGGATGGGGAGCCTGAGCAGCGGCCCCCTGTCTATCAACTACTGATAACCTATACAGGGAATAGGTCTTCAGTTAAAAAAAAACTCAGAATACCCCTTAAAGATAATGCAAATGTATCATATTTTACAATGTAGACAATAAACAATGTATTTACACATTCTGCCAAAGATAGAGCCAAATTAACATTATTAAAAAACATCTGCATACAGATCAATGACAATTTATAGGTAAAACCACTGTTGACAATTACATTTTTTTAGACTGCAGAAGGAAAATTGCTCATCTGTGGTTGTGACTTCTTGCAGTTGGTGGATGTTAAATAGCTCAATTTGTTCTCGTCCTTAGGAATGAATCAGTTGTGATAGAACTGGCCCAAAACTTTTGTGATTATGTTATGAAGAATCAAATGCATCTATGTACAACACTGTGTTACTGAAATGAATATGACTCCATTTTGTATGCAGTAGCCATCTTGCATGATCCTTCATACATTGTCATTTTCCCTTTAAAATAAGAAACTACAGATATTAAATAGTTGTTCAAAAAGCCTTGAGTGAACATCCGAGGTCGGAGCTACCAGAAGATAATGAAAAGGCCTCCAGAGTGGCCCCCATGTCGAGATGACATGTTCCTAGCTGTTCACATGTGTTCCAAAATATTCTCTCTAAACAACTTATTGTTTACCATTACTGTACTTTTTTGTTCTGAGAAGCTAATCATGTATGATTCTACTGTGCTTGCGTGCGTTTGTTTAGCATTTTAGATTTTAAATTCCTTATCTTGCATATTCATATAGTGTTTATGTGTTATCGACCAATGGTAATAAATGAATTATATTAAATTTGAATTATTGTAATCAAAGCATGTGCCTCTATAAAAACTGCTGTCCCCCAATCAATAGAGATACCTTTTTGATCACGTCCACTGAGTAAAAATAAATGGTCAAAAACTAAAGTAGTAAAACATTAGTTAATAGGGTATTTCTCAGAAATCTCGTCCACACGGGACGGCAAATCTGCCGCGGCAAAGCCGACCGCAGCATGTTCATTTTTTTTTTTACTTCTTCCGCTGCGGCCGCGCTCTCTTCTATGGGAGCGCCGGCCGCAGCGGAAGACCAAGCGGCCAGGCCGTTTCAAAACCCGCGGCTAAGTGCCGCGGGTTTTGAAGCAGTGCTTCTCCCGGCGGAGATCTCGCGGTTTTTCGTTGGGACCACACCGCGAGATTTCCGCCAGGAATCCGCCTCGTGTGAACCCAGCCTTATGCTTCCCTTGGTTGCAGAGAAATTTAAAACTAGTCACACAGGAGCTTGGTAAATTTTTAAAAAGTCTCTATCACATTAATAAATAATACACCAACATACAACCACCCACGTAATATTGTAAAAATCTGCCCTGAAACACATCCCTCCCTGTCATAACACCTGCCAGAAATCTCCACAAGATTTGAAGGTGTCCTGTGGTATCTGGCACCAAGAAGTTTGCAGCAAATCCTTTAAGCACCTCACAATTTTGTCTGAAAACGCACTCAAGCTGGGAGAAAAGGGCCTAACTGTTTTGCCCAAGAACCGTAGAGACAGGCATGGAATGCTATTCTTACAGTTCTATCACCACCTAGTACAGGACTAGAGCCAAACAAGATCAAACTTGTTTGGGTGTTTCAAACAGCAATGGAGATAGAGCAGGTTGAAGTGGCAGCTGCATGTACTAAACTTGAAAGGGAAGGGAGCATTGCGGAATGAAGAGCGACTCCTTTTAAAGGTAATGTTATGACCACAGAGGTGGAAAAAATTCTACTGGTCCTTAAGGTTAAAATCAGTTATGTCATTCAAATTCTGTAAATTATGAGGTGCGGCCTTCATGGATTAAACTTGCTTTTGCTGCACATCCCATAAATGCTTGATTAGACCGAGATCTGGAGATTTTGGAGGCCAAGTCAACAATTTGAACTTTTTGTCATGTTCCTCAATTCAATCCTGAAGAGATTTTGCAGTGTGGCAATACCATTACTATGAAGGGGTATCCTTGGTCTGCAACAATGATTAGGCAAGCACTACCTGTGAATGTAATATCCATGTGAATCCGAGACTCAAAGTCACCCAGTAATACATTGTTCAGAACATCACGCTACCTTTGCCAGCTTGCCTTCTTCCCATTGTGAATCCTATGCCATTTTGTCACAGGTGAGCAATGCACACGCACCTGGCTCCACAGAATGGAAAGGATAATATGATTCTTTAGATCCTGAGACTTCCTTCTATTGTTCTATGATCCAGTCCTGATACTCAGAGGTTTTAATGCAATGGCTGATCAGCGTACAGCTTTCACATAAAGGCTAGGACATTAATTGGTCACGTGTTTGGATTTTGTTATACAAACTAGCCACAGTTTATAGATTGCTGTAATTCAACAGTGGTTGGACCTGAAGCGGAAGCCACACGGTCTTAGAAGCTGACAAGCTAACACAGGATTCCTATTTCAAAGCACCGAGTGCTGCTAAAGAGTGACATGTGCCTCTAGTGAGTTAGTAGTGGATAAAATCGTGAAAAATAGCCGTGACTTGGTCAGAGATATTCTTCGTTCATGCGACTTAGCATTCCGATAGCCTCGATTTTTTTTTTTTAGCACGGCTATCGGTGCACTAAAAGGACGTTCGTGTGAAAGAGTCCTTAAGCCTAGGTAGCTTGTCTATCTAGTTTATCTTCTTCTCGTGATCATTAGATCTCTAATTGTATTATCATTAGCAATAATATTTGTTTGTAAATGTATCTCAAATGTTAACATGTCAAGGGTCAGCTCCTGATTTAGGTGACATAAAATTTGGGAATATCTGGTTTTTAACTAGTTCTGAGCAAATTTATGAGAACAACTTGTGTTTCAAAAGTGATGGCTCCATTTTCGGAGTACGCATCAACATAAAAGTCAATAAATCAATGCACCGTCAGGGTACAAACAGTTCAGTGTGAAGAAATGTATCGCAGATGTCAGATAGTGACCTTGTAAAATACTCCAGCTCAATCTGGTCAGACAATGCAGACTGTACATTTTTTCAGTTCTTCCTCTAAGGACTTCCATATTCTATCAGTGATAAAAGTACTGAACATTGAGCTTTGATCTTCAAGAAGTAGAATTACTGACTGCAGAATGCTGTCCACATAGAGCAATCTGCAGATCCAGAACCGTCACTCCCCTTAGCAGTAAACAGACTGAACCCAATTTGTTTCTGCCAATACAGAACAGGTTCACTATAAATTTCGTGATGTCACCTCTTGATAACACTCACGTTTGAAACGTCACACTGGGCAGAAAAAGCAGGATTTCTCATTTGCTGATGGCCAGCAGGCTTGCTACCTGTAATTCTGCATGTTATATCTTGGACAGACTATTAGCTCTTCTTGGTGTAACTTGTAATCCCAAAGATGCTTGATGCTGGGAGTAAGTGGGCAGAATCAAATCATTGAGTTGATCTTTGCATAAAGTGCTTGATGCTGCCACCTAGTGAATAAAAGAAATGTAAAACAGAATTTCCGGTATTGCGGTTTCTTTGATGTACATTTGGAGGTGAAATGACATGAGCAGGGCACTGGAGAAATCTAAGTCTTTATGAGAAAAGGTTTGCATGGCTTGTGAATGCATTAAATGTTTGCCACATATTATGTGAATAAGAAAGCTTAAATATTCCACTTTGATTTCAACCTAAGAATAACCTGTTTCCTTGACAACTCACGCATTATCTCCTGCTTACGTTATCTCCCAGTCCTTAGACACTCTTGCGATTGCCTGAAGAGGTTGGACTGTTTTCTTGTTCAAATCAGATAGAACATTCTCCTTTGGAATAAACAGCTTTTCTCCCGTTCACTCTCAATTCCTAAACTACTGTAGACCATTCTATATAATAACCTTTTATGTACAGCAAGTCAGAAGGAGTCAGAAATTATTGCCGTTTTATGCCAAGATAATGTGTTCATTGGCGCATACCAGGGCAAATTGGCTTTTGTGGCCGCTGGACTTGCATAGGCTGGATATCCTGTTCTTGAGCAGAATGTGGTCTTGTAAAGCCAGGGTGTAAGATCGCTTGACCCATGAGCACAATAGGGCCATTGCTGACGGATGTCTGTACTTCCAAACTTCGAAATATTTGTGGGCTTTGAGAACATCTGCTGCAGAAAAGAGGAAACAATGGCAAGGTGCTCTGTTTATAAAGAAAAATACCATCTTATTACATGAAAACTCCACTAAGTTACAGGAGTTAAAGGGAGTCTGTCACATTGAACATGCTGTCCAAACTGCAGACATAATGTTATAGAGCAGAAGGAACTGAGTTGATTGATATACAATTTTATGGGGAAAGATTCAGTTTAACCTGTACACTTTATTCACTTAAACCTCAACTCATTCTGAGTTGAACAGTCTAATGGGTGGTCCCATCAGTAATCGAAAGCTAACTGAACGACTGTACATATAGAGGCAGAAGTGATATGTCACTTCTTGATGTGTAAATGCATGGAAACATCTTATTGCCCATTTACAGGGCAAATTGCAGATGCGGATCTGTGCGAAAATCTGCATTAAAAAAAGACACAGATTTTGACGCGAATGTTAGAGGTGAATTTCACGTGTGAACATACCCTAAGTAGTCAAAGCACCTTAGGGAATATTCTGCAACATGCAGCAGAATTCGCCATCACGGAAATCCACACCAAAATCTGTAAGCCCAACATGCTGATCTTTGTGGACAGCAAAATATTACCCCACATACTCTAAAATATGGTAATTTAATTTCCATTGTTCCATCTTTGAACAAATTACATACTAAGGGCTCAGCCAGATGAGCGATTTTTTTAGCGCATGAATAGGCATGTCGCAAATCGCGTGACCGGGCAAAATTTCTAAACGTAGAAGGGCATATCTTCATGCGCCTGAAATTTGCCCAGCTGCTCCAGGAGGAGAGAGAAAAGAAGCCCTGCAGGGCCTCCGGATTTCCCCAGAGCTGGGAGACATGGAGTGGGGCAATGGGTTAATCCTCCATAGCTCCCCTCTCTCTCCCTTGCTATGGGGAAATCCCCCATAAGTCTGCTCCATCTCCCTGCTATGGGGAAATCCACCATAGCTCCCCTCTATTTCCCTGCTATGGGGATATCCCGAGGGATATCTCCATAGCGCAGACAGAGTGGGTTAGGCTTGAAAGAGTGGGCTTGGCTACAGGGATCTCAAAGAAATTCCCTATAGCAAACCATGAAGGGGGCAGAGCTAGAGGGGCGGGTTAAGGGTGGATCAGTCTAGCCCCATCCCTCCTTCCACACTCTCGGGGAAAGCCCTTGGGGGAAGCCCTGTAACTCCGCTCCCTCTATAGGGAATTTCCTTGGGGAGAGAGGGGGAGGGAGTCTCTTACTGGGACAGGAGGAATACCCCACGGTTTACAGCAGGGCATTTAAAAGGTGCTGCCCAGAAGTACTTTTTAAATGTCCCTTTTTAAATTCCTGTTATTCCATGCAGGACTTAATGTAACCCTCGGGGAGTCCACTTATCCCCGTGGGGACTAACAGGAGTTTACAGCGGGACATTTAAAATGTGCTTTCCGGGCAGCACGTTTTAAATGCCCTGCTGTATGCAGTGGGGAATCTATTCCCTGCGCAGGAGTTTCCATTAACTCCTGCTCCCATAGGAGTCAAGGGAAACTCCTGCACAGTGCACAGCACAGACTTTCGTTTTGGTATCGTAGCTAAAATGCTGTCCTATCTTATTTAGGTGTGCTCCATTTAGCGCACCTACATTCTCTCATGTGACCGCTTGTATAGGAACCCATTGGTTCTTTTAGAAGTACTCTTTTTCAGCACACATAAAAATCGTCCTAAGACAGTTGTGTAAATTGGAGCAATGTCAATTTGTTTTCCCCACTTTAAAGAGAATCTGCTACTTTCAATTACTTCATCTTAATCACTTACTAACATGGGCTCACAATACACATTTTTCCATAGTGGTACACTTTCAGAGCCTATCGGAGGCTGGCCAAAGCATTGTGAGAATAGTTAGGAAGGGGAGAAGAGCTTATAGCCCATTTTCTTCAGCCTGATAGACCTATTCTTCTCAGCAAAATTACAATAGTTAGTGCTTGCTTATTTTGCATTACATAAATTAAAAACTTTCGAAATAACTTCTGTATACTTATGAGCTATTAAAAGAAATATAATGTTACCACTCTTGCCACATACTTTGACTGATGTCCACTATCTGACGATCTTCTTGTGCTACATGGGCTTGGCCTCATTGGCTGGATAGGTTGACTGAGAAGTAACCTAAATATTAGAAACATTTGAACTTAATGTCAGATTGTAGCTTAGTAAACTTCCATAAACATAAATAAGCAGGATTGTTGTAAGGGTGTACTGTTATCAGCAGTTCCACACTTTTTTTTCTCGGTTGTATACTTTTTTCTTGCCTTTCAGGTGCCCAACTCTGACTTAAGATGCTTTTAGACGGAACGATTATCGTTCAAAAAATCGTTCAAACAAGCAAAAGTGAACAATAATCGTTTCGTCTGAATGCGAGCCAACGACTGAATGACAAATGAGAATTGTTTATTTTTCGCTCGTCACTTATTTTTATGTAGCCATAAAAAACATTGTTGACTCTTTCTTTCACAGCGTTATGCAGCGCTCGTTCAGTTCTGTCACAGTCGAAGTGACAGACTGATTGATGCTCCTTTGAAAGAACCAACAATGTGTCTGCCTGTCTAAACAGGCTGCCCAAAGCGAACGAACCAGCAGTGACGTCACTCACTTGTTCAAATGGGAATGGGCTCGTCTAAAAGGAGCTTTAGTTCTCACTTCTGAGGAAGAGTGGAGAGTTGGGACATATGACTGGAGGTCAATTTCCAGAAAAAAGATGTGTTTTAAGCATACACAGCATTATTCTGGTCAATATTTTGCATCAGAAGTTGTAAGCAAAAACTAGGAGTGGAACGAACACAGAGAAACTGTATAATGGAAAGATCTTTACCTCTTTCGTATTTTGGACTCACTTCTGGTTTTTCCAAACACTGATGCAAACTACTACTATGTGAAAGCTGACTTGAAGGCGATTTCCAGGGAAATACTACTCATGACATATCCTCAGGATAGGTCATCAATAGTTGATCAGCTGAGGTCCACTGCTCGCACCCCAAGCCAATTAACTGATTGGGCACCCGCTGTCAGATCCGCAGTACATAGGGGTCAGATCAGAAGCTGCTGCTCCGACTCCTGTGCAGTGGCCAGCGCTCGTAATTGAAGGCACACTTTTATTGAAATCAATTGCCATGTTTATGTCTACTATTTTCTATAATTTCAAGTAACATAATCATAGCTGAGGAATCACTAGCCTGCTCTAAACCACATTAGGTGCAAGCTTTAGTTTGCCTACATATGCAAAGTTGTAAAAATATTGAACAGCATTTTGAACCAGACAACGTATTCCAGAATGAAGTGTTATAATACACAAAATACTGTCTCATACAATATTATGGAAAGTACTGGTATATGAATACTCTTACCTGAGTTGTCTGTCATGACTTAAATCTGGTGCTCTGTGATGCTGGCTGTTATGCTGCTGCACACCAGCAGAGGGTGCTCTGTTTACAGTCTGTGACAATGCTGTGGGAGACTTGAGTTGAGAGGTAGGGATTATACTGGCTGAGTGGCCACCGCTCGATATTCCTGACATGCTTCGCAATGGTTGCTGTCCCTGAAACACATTCCAATATGGTACAATCATAACTGCAGATTACAAACAATTAGACAATGTATGATCTTTTTAGTTTGCAAATATTAAATGGGTTGTTGGCCTTAAACAATATGCCTTTGTTTAGCTGATATTTACCCTCAGAGGCTTGTGCAATAATTATTTTTTTACCCACAGCATTAAGGGCTTATGCAAGATATATTTTTATGTTAAAAATAGGAGCCCAAGGAAAATAATAAATAAGCTAATGCTCACCTTTTCTGGCCCCTGCAAGTCCCCCATTGGCTGCTCTGGGTCTCCCTCAAGATGTGTTGATTACAAGCTGCAGCAGCATGTGTATGGAACATCACAGGCTGCTGCAGCCAATTACAGTGCCCAGCGGTCAATCAAATAAACTGCGGTGGACACAAGGATGAGCATCCAGCCAGGCAATAATCTTGCAAGCACTTTGTTCACTCACGCTGTCAGAAGAACTGGACACCGCATGTTCTAGGCATAGAAGATGGAGGGAGGACTCAGGTTATCTTCTGCATAGAGCATGCAACTTCTGAAACCTCTGACAGTGTGGGTATACAAAAGTGCTCTAAGATTAGTGCCCAGCAGCACATTCAGGGTAGGAGTGGGGCAGAGTGGAGCACTATTACTAATTAGGGCCACAGAGTGGAGCACTATTACTAATTAGGGCCATAGAGAGGAGAACTATTACTAATTAGGGCCATAGAGAGGAGAACTATTACTAATTAGGGTCATAGCAGGGATCACTATTACTAATTGCGACGACAAAGTGGGCTCTATTACTAATTGGGGCCATAGAGGGAGAACTATTACTAATTAGGGCTATAGAATGTGCACTGTAACTGAGTGGGGCCACAGATGGGACAATATTATTATTTATTTTAAAGTGTTGTTAATTCCAGTGTGCTGTACAAATGAAGACGGGGGTATAAATACATTCCATATATAAATTGACTAGAATAACAAATATCTACTAAATGACTAAGAGATGAAGCTGCCCATGAGAACAGGAGGCAGTAGGTGAGGGTAGAACATGCAAGATTACTGTAGGCTTTTCTGAAGAGATAGGTTTTCAGGTTCCTTTTTAGTGAGTTGGGCAACAGGGGGGCGCTATTACTTAGTGGAGCCCAAGGGTGGCTGCATTAGTAAGCCACAATATTAGAATAGTAACAGATAGTTGTCAATTCATTCATAGATTTCCAGGTGGAATGATGAATAAGATCATAGCAAAAGTATTTCACAGAGCTGGGGAAGAAAAATATATAATAAATACTTATGAGTTACTGTATGATGGCATCACCTCATGAATATCTGGACACTTAGTTACTTTATATTTTTAATAAGCCCAGGAAAGCCCTTTAGCCCTTTAGTACCGAAGCCTGCGTGCAGTTTAATGACCAATCAAATTTTTTAATCATTGTATTCCAAGAGTCATAACTTTTTTATTTTTCCATCGACATAGCCATACAAGGGCTTATTGTTTTACAGGACAAGTTGTATTTCTTAATGGCATCATTTTGGGTTACATACAGTGTTTTCCTAGAAAATAGAGCCTACCCTGTTTTTTGAGGATTTTCGGGGAGGCTTGAAATATAGCGCGGCCTAACAGTGGGGACTGAGTAAATTGTCAAGCCCGACTATTTCAACCTTTATATTTTGCAGTCATCTGGCTGCAGCATGCAAAAGATTAACAGAAGGAGGAGGCTCCCTCTGTCACCCACTGGAACCTAGTGATGTCATCACACAGTCCCAGTGAGTTGCTATAGCACTTGGAGGCTTGAAGATGGCTTCTGAGTCTGCCATCTATGTAGGCCTCGTTAGGCAACATAGTACACTGTAACACTGAAGTACTGCAGTGTATTATAAGAACGATCAAAAGGTCATGACATTCAATTTGCGTTACAATGCTCCCATTGATTTCAATAGGGCCTCGTAGACCTGTGCATCGTAACGTTTTCTAACCTGCATCTGAAAATGGCTGCAAAATCGCAGCATTTTGTCGACGCTGTGTGTGATAGTGGCCTTAGATGTCTGATGACAGAGTAAGCCCCCACCCTCCCTGGGACCATGTACCTGTCCCAGGCTTCTGATGCTGTGCCGTAAAAAAGGTTCATGCATCAGAGTAAGGACCCTTAAGGATTGCTGTAAAAAGGTATATGGGCAATCGTTAAAGGGGTTGTCTCACGAAAGCAAGTGGGGTTAAGCACTTCTGTATGGCCATATTAATGCACTTTGTAATATACATCGTGCATTAAATATGAGCCATACAGAAGTTATTCACTTACCTTCCCTGCGCTGGCATCCCCGTCTCCATGGCTCCGTCTAATTTCAGCGTCTAATCTCCCGATTAGGCGCGCTTGCGCAGAAGGGTCTTCTCCCATCTCTTCGGTCCGGCACAAGCGGCATTCTGGCTCCGCCCCTTCTACGCGTCATCGTGTAGCTCCGCCCCGTCACATGTGCCGATTCCAGCCTCCTGATTGGCTGGAATCGGCACACTTGACGGGGGCGGAGCTACACGATGATGCGTAGAAGGGGGCGGAGCCAGAATGCCGCACGTGCCAGGCCGAACAGATGGGAGAAGACCCTTCTGCGCAAGCGCGCCTAATCGGGAGATTAGACGCTGAAATTAGACGGAGCCATGGAGACGGGGACGCCAGCGCAGGGAAGGTAAGTGAATAACTTCTGTATGGCTCATATTTAATGCACGATGTATATTACAAAGTGCATTAATATGGCCATACAGAAGTGCTTAACCCCACTTGCTTTCGCGAGACAACCCCTTTAAGGGGTTAAGTTCAGATTCTCACACTTAATAATAATAGTAAAATATTTTAAGAAGATATAGCATTCACAAAATTCTGAGAAAGGAAAACTAAAAGCTACAGTTCTATGTTCCTTGAAATGCCCAATAAAGTATAACTAGATGTGACATGCTACCTTGCAAGATATGACAGTGACATCTGTCAAAGCAGGTGGTATCAGATGCTGGTTTACAACTTGAGAGGTTGGCATCTGCCCTGGAGCTGAAGAAGCAGACATCATATGTTGTTGTTGAGGTATCATGCCAGACTTCAGATGCATTTGTGGTTGCTGAGGATCACTTTGTTGGACATTGCTAAGGCTCAGAGAAACAATTTGAGGCTGGTAAAACATCTGGCGGAAAAGGTCAAAGAGTGTTAATAATGTTTTAATTGGAAAACAATTGATAAATATTATAAAATTATAAACCGTGTGCACATATTGCACTAAGGCTGGGCTCACACGAGCGAAGCTTCACCACGTACTACATGTTTGTGATACGCAATGAATGGAGTCAATGAAACTACATTGATTTTCATTGATACATTCAGATTTGTGAATATTTATTATGTGACATACGTGCACAAAAAGAGCGCAGAATGTTCTCTTTTGCTGCGTATTCCGTGCTGTAGAGCCAATTGTTCTCTATGGGCACGTAATCAACGCTGTACATACCCAATTACATTGCATATGGCCGTCGTTTATACACACAGTTGCAAAGCAACAGAGCCATAAATTTAAACAAAAAAAAAAAAGAAACCGGGAAGCCTGCGAATGACATTGTGCATGAGATACGCTGTTATGTGCAGTACAAAATCGCTGACATGCACGGCAATAGGCTGTCTCAGTGCGAGCTCCACAGCGGTAACACACTGCGTGACTCACGCAGCATCTTACACATATGGTCTTATATCCCGGTAAGAACTTCTACAGTTAAGCCCTCCTGCACACAACAGGGTCGGATGCGGCATGCGCAGTACAGGTTATGCCGCGCCGTCCCAAGGTGATGACGTGTATCCTGCGATCCTTCTACAGTGCTCACTATGGAAGGGCCGCGGGACGAACGGCTTCCATTGACTTTAATGGAAGCCGCCCATGAGGAAATCCGCACAGAATGGAGCATGCTGAGATTTTCCTGCCACAAGCGGAAATTTCCATTCATGTGCAGGAAGCAGCGGTTCTGGGCAGTATTTGCTGCGGAATCCTGGGGTAGCTGCTGGCTCCAGATTCTGGAGATTCTACTACAACTACAATTCTAGGGAACAATTGGTGTTCCAAGTGGTTAATGTCATGCACTGCACAACTACTAAAATATATTGTCTATTACTGAAACTGCTGCTGTTATTAGGATTAATCAATCATATGTGAAAATATTCCCACACAGACAGAAAGGTGCAGAGGAAACAGGCATACCTGTAAATTAGAATCCTGAACCATACTGAGCTGCTCCTGGATTTTTTGTAGTTCTTCTTGTTGCCACCGTATATTGGCCTGGATATTCAGTCTCCTTTGTTCCAGCTGGTTTTTGATGGTTTGGAACATGCCATGTTCAGAAAACTAATAATGTAAAGCACATTTCCATGTTAAAGATGCATATGCTATCAATAGACTCTATGCAATTTAGAGTTTATAAACTTTCACATTCCTTGTCACTGGACTAATTATTTACTGTTATGCTCATCCCTCCCTGATACAAGTGCTATTAATTGCAATGTCTGTGCCCTCCTATCCTGTCTCTGGTATTTATCTAGTGAAAATTAAGTTCACCATGTTTGTACCCTCCCATGTGATCATGTGTATACATTAAATATGTCTTTAGATTAAGATAAAAGCTTGCAATATCCTGTATTTTTGTTAGACATTAAACGGCATCATATCTACAAGATAACTTGGTTTCTCTTACTGAGAACAATCACACTAAACTCTGTGCAATGCAAGACTAGAAACATCTTCTGAAAAGGAGAAGCTCTTTGTAACTGCTCTCCATTCTGCTGACCAAAAGATGAGAATCCGGAACAAAGAACCTTAATTTATTAAAGGGGTTGTGCACTTCTTAACTATTCATGATCTATCCTCCTGTTTGCTGGGCTTCTGAAAGTGAATGCAATGGTAACAGTGACTGCAATACCCAGTCTGGTCCCTCCAATGTGTATGGAGCGGTCAGCTTCTAACTCCATACACACTGGTAGTTACCTGGCAAACAGCAGATCACCAGCCATCCCAAGCGATGGACTCCCACTGATCAACTATTGATGAATAGCTAAGATGTGGACAACCACTAAATATAAGAATTCCCTAAGAGGAGGTATGAAAATGGGCTCACACCCTTAAGGCTCAGACACATGGGCACATCGGCGCCCCTGTTACTGCATGTAGCAGACGGCCGTACCTGAAGACGGACGTCTCTCTGCAGCGCCGGGAGAAATAACATGTGACCGGCTTCATTGGCGGTCATGTGTTCTTTCATCAGCGCTGCAGAGAGACGTCCGTCTTGAGGTACGGCCATCTTCTTCCTGCAGTGAGGGCTCAGTCACACGGGCGCATCGGCGCCTGTGTACGGGTGCCGATGCGCCCGTGTGACTGAGTCCTTACCCGACATGTTTCAGCACATGATTATATTTAAAAACATTTCAGTACTTGACATAAAATGCATCTTGCATTGTGTGCTTGCACTTGATACATACAGAATGCTATTACTTACAGTTGTCCTCTCAGTTCCGGTCACCTACCTGGGAAATAGGGGGTGGATTGCTCTGCTGTGGACTTTCCTGCACCAACTGTTTGACATCACATTGCTGAGCTGGTACGGAGACCTATAACAGTTAAAAAACATTAAAGACTACAATTTTACGAATAAAACATGATGTCAGGAGAGTTCATAATAATCTTATATAGCACACTCTACAATGAAAGGGTGCATGTACAGACAAATCCAGACATTACAGAGTAACCAACTAATTAACAAGTCAAAAAATAGGAGTGAGAGCCCTGCTCACAAGTGATTGCAATCTATGCAGAATTAAGAAGGTAAAACCACTTAAGTTGAATGGTCCAGCCATCTTTTATAAAAATAAGGTAGAACACAAAACTGTATGAGCTGGTCACCAGCCAGTATCTGGGTAGGGACAGATATAATGTGCCTGGTGCTGCATGAAATGTGGGAGCTCCTGTTGGATGAAGGGGATATATTCTAATCAATAATGGGGGAGTAGAAGAAAAATAGTTAAATTAGGGAAGGTAGGCCTGACCTCGCCAGCACAAGAAAAGTCTTGGAGATGGAAGTGGTAGCTTATGGAGGATGTTGGTCCTGTTGGTAAGAGCAAGGGTAGAGTAGTAGATAAAGACAAAGGAGGAAAAATAGGATGATGCAGCACCGGAGATCTGTATGTATGAGTTTAATAAGTTTATATAGTATTGAACAGTCCATCAGTGCAGCGACTGGTACAAGGTAGAGATATCAATGTAGTGGCTGGACAGAGAGACGAGCCTGTCTGTTGGATCCAGGATAGATTAGAGAGCAAGCGCCATGAATAGTCTTTTCCTTATTGTCACTGCAGAGGTTCCAGTCACCGATCTGCATGGGAGGAGGCTGTAGCCGGCTACAAGCTAATCGCCATGTTGTGCTGGGAGTACAACCAAACTCGGTAAAAAGTTTTTACATCTGCATACCATTATCTATTGTTCCTGCTGCTCTATGAAGTGCTCCTTTTTTCTGCCTTAAAGGGAACCTATCATCACTTTTGAGCTCCAAAAAACTAAATTATGGGGTTCAAAGATGATTGAACAGGGAGTCTGTGGAGCTGTGTTCATACGTATCTGATGCCCAGTTTTAGTGTTGTGTCCCGCGAAGTTAGTGCACGCACACAGCACAAATCATTTCAGATGGCTCTGTGTGCTCACTCTTTGATTCCTTTTATATGGGAAGGCATGCACACAGAACCTTGTGCAAACAGGTAAGCTGGTTTAAAAGTACCCTAAAAGCTCCTTTGCACTGGTGAGTGAGATATCGGGCCACGAATCATAGCCCAATAACGCACGTGCCAACACGTGAAAGCCCTGTGGATGCGAGGTGTTTTCATGTGAAAATAGCCTCGCAACACTTTCGGGATGAAGGAAATCTCCTCCGCAGCTGTCACAGCCACAGCAGAGCATAGCAGAGTTCTCCCATTATTTTCAATGGTGCCATCGATACCATCACCAACCCCATTGAAAACAATGGGCGATTTCGCAGAAAGATAGGACATTCTGCGATGGGTTTACCACAATGAGGTGCAATGCGGGAGAACATTGCTAATGTGTATGAATCGATTCAAAAGAATGGGATTCATATTTTTGCGAGATTTGTGCATCTCGCAACGCACAAATCTCACACAATTTTCTCGCCAGTGTGAATGCAGCCTCAGGGTATGTTTACATGTAGTGAAATGCTGCAGATTTTCCACAGCAGTAACACAGAATGCTTTGGATGCGGAATTGCTGCAGAGTGTTCCACTGTGGAAATTCCACAGCATTTCCATTGCATGTAAATATACCCTTCGGCCATTGTCACACAGGCTTAAATGCATTTACATGCGCATTTGCACAATAGGCATTGCATATTTGCAAGCATGCGCATAATTTTACTGTACTTTCTAAGTGCGAATTTTGTGTGCAAAAGAGACGCAATGGGTCCTATTTAGAGATGAGCGAGCATGCTTAGTAAGGGCATTTACTCGAGAGAGCATCGCTTTTTTCGAGTAACTGCTGGCTCATTCGTGAAAATTCGGGGGGGTCGTGGATCTCTCTCACTCGCCCCCCCCCCCCCCCCGAATTTTCACGGACGAGCCAGCAGTTACTCGAAAAAAGCGATTCTCTCTCCAGTAAATGCCCTTACCCAGCATGCTCGCTTATTTCTAGTCCTATTCACTGCGTGAAAATCAGACCTTAAATTAGACAGTCCTTAAATGTACCATATTATGGTGGCCGTGCTGAATGAATATTTGGTGTATATTTAGACTTTCTTGTCTAACTTTATACTATCTATTAGTAATTTTAGTATGCACCTAAAAGTATGCCAAAATATTGGCACAATTTTTGCAGCACAATGTCCCATTTAGACCCCCTTTTCCTCAAAGCCACAGCCCTTTGTCAGACTTGGAAAAAACGTGTCCAAATGTGATTGACCAGCATTCTCCATTTTGATGTGCGTGTGAAGTTTTTAGTTTCATATTCGGCTCTGCTAATGCTTCTACTGCTGTGTTACCACATCCTATTTGACACCCTGAGATGATAGATTCTGTAAGCTTTTCTGTGCTCCTGACTTGGCTTGTCTTGAACTTTGATTTTGCATATTCCTAGTTGTACTTAAATGGGTTTTGACCTCATATTGCTTGACCTGGGTTCTGCCTATTGTGTTGTGCCTTGTTGTCCGCCTGGTTCACTCATTAGGGGAGCTTTAAAATAGAACAATATGGGAAGGGAAGTGAATGGCCAGGTAAAAATATACAGCTAATTAATACATTTGAGACCCTCACTATTAGAAGTGGAAAGAAAGAACAAAGACAAAAAATTCAGAAGGAAAGTAGAGGAGCAAGAGACACCGATCACAAACTAAAATATTTTTATACAAATGCACAGAGCATGGAAAAAAAACAAGGAGAATTGGAGCTCCTAACAGAGAAAGAGAAATATGAAGGATACAACTTATTTATAAGAAACAGACCTAAAAAAGGGGAGGAGGTGTTGTGTTCTATGTTAGGAAAACATTCATCTCCACAGAGATTCAAGCTTCAGAGCATCGTAGCTCTATAGAAAATGTTTGGGTAAGAATACAAGGAGAAAACAACAGAAAGGACACCATTGTAGGCGTTTACTATAAGCTACCTGGACAAGCAGAAAATATTGATGAACTCTTTCTACATCAGATGGCCACGCTCTCAAAAAAGCATGACACAGTGATCATGGGAGATTTTAACTATCCAGATATTTGTTCGGAATCTGGATCAGGTAAAAGTAAAGGATCCAACAAATTCTGATCCGCTCTTGCTGACAACTTTATCTTCCAAAAGATAGAGGAGAGAACAAGGTGATCTGATATCTTGGACCTAATTCTTATCAACAGGGAGGAAATGGTTGAGGAAGTAAGGGTGGCTGGGACCTTAGGAGGCAGTGATCATGACATCCTTGAATTTTGGTAGAAAGAGGAGAAAGAGCTGAAAAGACTCAGACCTCAAGGTTGGATTTCAGAAAGGCAGATTTTAATGAACTCAGGAAGGATAGGAAGAATCCAATGGCTGGATGTTCTTAAGGACAGAAATGTCCAAGAAGGATGGGAAATATTGCAAAATGAGATTCTCAAGCACAATCGTTAACAATCTCTAGAAGAAGGAAGAATGGGAAGCATTTAAAGAGACCAGGATGGATGAAAACAGAACTTGCACACATGTTAAAAATGAATAAAAATATGTTTGTCAAATTGAAAGAGGGGTGATATCTAAAGAAGAATATAATGCAGTCTGCAGAAACTGAAGGGCAAGTGTCAGAAAAGCTAAAGCTAATAATCAATAGAGGCTTGCAACAGAGGCCAAAAGCAATAAAAAAGGATTTGGGGGGTATGTCAAAAGCAAAAGTAACGTTAAAGATGCTATTGGATGCTTACAGGATGAAAATGGTGAATTGGTTAAGAATGATCTTGGGAAGGCCAAACTTTAAAATTCCTATTTTGTATCCTTTTTTTCTCAGAAAATAAGTGTAACATCAACTGATCTTCCCTGTGCTGGTGGGGGAATAAAAGTATGCAGGCTATCTATAAGCAGAGAGATGGTGAGGGAACACATAGCTAACTTAAAGGGGTTGTCTCGCGGCAGCAAGTGGGGTTATACACTTCTGTATGGCCATATTAATGCACTTTGTAATATACATCGTGCATTAAATATGAGCCATACAGAAGTTATTCACTTACCTGCTCCGTTGCTAGCGTCCCCGTCGCAATGGATCCGTCTAATTTCACTGGCTTCTTGCTTTTTTAGACGTGCTTGCGCTGTGCGGTCTTCTGCCTGGTGAATAGGGCCGCTCGTACCGGAGAGCTGGTCACCGCATCCTCATCGTAGCTCCGCCCCATCATGTGTGCCGATTCCAGCCAATCAGGAGGCTGGAATCGGCAATGGAACGCACAGAGCCCATGGTGCACCATGGGAGAAGACCCGCGGTGCACCATGGGAGAAAACCGCAGTGCATCCCTGGGAAAGGACCGGCGGCCATCTTAGGGAAAAGATTTTTTAAACTCCTTATTTCGTCGGATCGGTGAGTAGCAAGCGGTTTAAAAACCGCTTTAATTTGCTATTTTATGCCAGGGGGGTGACAGGGGGAATGGGGTAATGTTAAATTTTGCTGCTTGCCGCGAGACAACCCCTTTAAATGAATTCAAGTTTCAAGGTCCAGATGGCTTACATCCTAGGATACTAAAGAAAGCAGCGGAGGTAATTGCTGAACCACTCGCCATACTCTTTGAAAATTCCTGAACAACAGGAGAAGTCCCAGAAGATTGGAAACGGGCAAATGTTGTCCTATCTTCAAAACAGGGAAGAAGGTGGATCCAAGAAACGACAGGCCTGTGAGCCTGACTTATATACCGAGAAAGATCTTCAAACAAATTATTAAACAGCATGTATGCAAGTACTTGGATAAAAATAGAGTAATTAACCAGAGCCAGCATGGGTTTGTAACAAACAAGTCATGCCAGACTAATCTAATTTCCTTCTATGACAAAATCACTGACTGGGTTGATCAGGGAAATGTGGTGGATATAGTATATCTTGACTTTAGTAAAGCATTTGACAAAGTATGTCATACCATACCTATTGAAAAAATGACCAAATATGTGATTGACAAGGCAACTGTCAGGTGGATTCACAACTGGCTGAGTGATTGTACTCAAAGAGTGGTCATAAATGGCTGCACACCCAAGTGGAAGAATATATCAAGTGGGGTACCACAAGGCTCTGTCCTAGGCCCAGTGTTGTTCAACATTTTTATAAATGATCTGGAGGAGGGAATTGATGGGAGACTGATCAAATTTGCCAGTGACACAAAGCTAGGAGGGATAGCTAACACTAGGGAAGAGAGGGAGAGTATTCAAAAAGATCTAGAAAAGCTTGAACAGTGGTCAGCAACTAACAAAATTGTTATTTAACAAGGACAAATGCAAAGTCCTACATCTGGGCAAGAAAAATGAGAAAAGCACATACAGAATGGGAGGAATTGGGCTAAGCAGCAGCACATGTGAAAAAGACTTGGGTATACTAATAGATCATAGACTGAACATGAGTCAACAATGTGATGCAGCAGCTAAAAAGGCAAACACAATTCTGGGATGAAGTAGGAGAAGCATGAAGAGACTAAATCACGTGAGGTAATTATCCCCCTGTACTCTTCCTTAGTCAGACCTCATCTGGAATACTGTGTCCAGTTGTGGGCACCCCACTTTAAAAAAGACATAGACAAACTAGAGCAAGTTCAAAGTACAGTTACCAAGATGGTGAGCGATCTGAAAATCATGTCCTATGAGGAACAGTTAAAGAATCTGGGAATGTTTAGCTTGCAAAAAAAAAAGGCCTGCGAGGAGACCTAATAGCTGTCTACAAATATCTGAAGGGCTGTCACAGTTCAGGGATCAGCCCTATTCTCATTTGTACAAGGAAAGACTAGAGGCAATGGGATGAAACTGAAAGGGAGGAGACACAAATTAGATATTAGAAAAAACTTTCTGACAGTAAGGGTGATCAATAAGTGGAACAGGTTACTACGGGAGGTGGTAGGTTCTCCTTCAATCAAAGTGTTCAAACAAAGGCTGGACAAATATTTGTCTGAGATGATTTAGTGAATCCTGCACTGAGCAGGGGGTTGGACCCGATGACCCTGGAGGTCCCTTCCAACTCTACCATTCTATGATTCTATGGTTCTGACTCTGCTCTGTACTCATTTCTTGTTCCAAATTTATCCTTCAGCTCTGACATTTCACTCTGACCTTCCGATACTTACCCCTAACTTGCTCACTGGCTTTCCTTCTGGTCTAAACTCTTTGATAATTATGGGTAAATCATGCACAATAATATAAAGCTAGAGTGAGATTAATAATAACCAGATGAAATAATTGATGTACTGCATCAAAGCAAAATTAGGTAAACTTACGAAACAATGATAATTTTACTGGCACACATTCTACTGAACTCTTAGTGACACAGAAACTCCGGCAAATGATGTTACTTAATTATGTAATTCAGAATCTCATTTTTATTTAATCATAATGAAAAATTACTGATTCATACCTGGACTGTGGTGGGCTGGTTCATTCTTTGAAGTGGATCATCATGCTGTATACTAGAAACTCTTTCATATGACTTAACGTCTGAAGTCTGCTTTGAAGGTGTAGCTGTTAAAATAGTAATTTAGCAGTTGAATTTCAAGAAAATCTTTTCGTATAAGTCTATTTTTGGCTGGTGTGTAGCAATTATATTCATTTCACGTTAAAAGTGATTATTCTGGATGAGGCTATTCACTTTAGCTTATAGTGGGGATTGTCTCTATTACAGAAATGCACGTGTAATCTTGGGGTGGTAGACAGCTGTAGTGCCCTTTGTGGTCTACAGATGTGGGGACAGTCACAGGTGTACAAACTTCTGCCTCAAACTGCCCAAAAAACAAGCAGATTTAATATGGGGAACTTTGATTACTGGTGCTGTGCCAGAATTCTGACATAAGTAGCACCTTATTTTGGTGCAAATCAATTTAGACAAATTTACTATTAATAGAGATGAGCGAACGTACTCGGTAAAGCACTACTCGTCCGAGTAATGTGCTTTATCCGAGTACCTCCCCGCTCGTCCTGAAAGATTTGGGGAGCGCCGCGGGGCGGGGAGCTGCAGGGGAGAGCGGGGAGGAACGGAGGGGAGATCTCTCTCTCCTTCTCTCCCGCCCGCTCTCCCCTGCTCCCCGCCGCAACTCACCTGTCAGCAGCGGCGCTCCCCGAATCTTTCAGGACGAGCGGGGAGGTACTCGGATAAAGCACATTACTCGGAGCGAGTAGTGCTTTACCGAGTACGTTCGCTCATCTCTAACTATTAACTTACGCCAAAAAAAAAAAAAAAAGATGTTATGCCTGTTACAAACTTTTCCAGAAAAGGGGATGGGTTTGAGAGGAGTGAGGTCTATAGAGACATTTATGGCATACGACTTGCTAAAAAGTCACAAAATGTGTTGCAATCTCACTCAAATGGCTGTGTGACATACAAAGTAACTTTGCATCTATTGAGATATTTAAAGATGGGACAAATTTATCAACATGCAACATTTGATACATTTGTTGCATCTCTAAACTAGAGAAGGAAAGAAAAACTCACAAAAAGTAGTGTATCAAACATATTTTATGCCTTACTATACAGTTTTGAAAAGTGTCTACAAAAGAGAGTGTAGCTAAGAGGAGTTTTAAAAAGGGACCAGATTATTTAATGGCCTGTTTATGCGTGCAAATGAGCCTCCCTTTGCTGTATGCAGATAACAGCAGGTGGTCTGTTATCTGCATACAGCTCCATTGTTCTCCAGCGGAACAGCAGCTGAAACAATGTTATCAGCACGACCCTGGAGAATCACAGCGTGTGGTCCCTGCTATCAGCTAGCCAGCCAAACAATGTTTTTATGCTGAATTAAAAATCATTGTTCCGCAGAAAAGCAAACAATAGTAGCATTTACACGCAATGATTATGGCTCAAAAGACATTGTTTGAACTAATTTTGAGCAATAATCGTTGTGTGTAAATGGGCCCTAACAACAGACAAAATTTGACTCTCCAGTTATGATAATACAGTCATCTACTAATGTGCAGGGCACATCAGGTTGTATAACATTCTAGTTAATTGTTGATAGCAATCCATATTGCATAGCTCAATACTATACATGCCTACTATTTCTCTTATTTTGGAAATCATCTTTCATTTATAAGGTAACCGTTAGAATGGTTCAGTCATACAGAACATTCCTTTCTACTTAGACTAGAGATCACTTCTCTACTCACATGCAGGTTCTGCAGTTTGAGAAGATTTATGCGAGCTTCTTGAGGAAACAGAGGGGGAACCACTGCAACTGAGTTGTGAGGCACTAACTTCAAGCATGTTAAAATGCTTTTCACTGTCCGCGCTTAGGTCTTTGACCTAAAAGTTTGTTAAAGAAACAAAAAACACTGAATAAAGGCCATACCCCTACCATCTATACATTCATTTCTTTATTCATGATAGTGTGTTAAATACATTTTTCATAATGGTGTAAATTCACTTTATAGTTCTAAAAATGGCAAAAAGATCAGCACAAAGACTTAGGTCTCATGTCCATGGCTAAAATAACATTTAAAATCCGGAGCGGATCACCCGCACGCGTGATCCGCGTTCCATAGTGATGCATTGGACACCTGCAGGTAATTAAATACCTGCGGATGCAATTTTCCCTTGAGGCGCAGATTGCATCTGCGGGAAAACACCTGCAGCATGCTCCATTTTAGTGCAGGTCTCCCGCACGGACAGCTCCTGCAGGCTTCTACTGAAGCCTATGGAAGCCGTCCGGATCCGCGGAACACCCACAGCTGAATTTCTGCTCTGTGGTGCGGGAGAGTGGGAGGGCAGGAGTTCAAAAAGAGAATATAGTGCACAGCGCATGCGCGTGGCACGCTGCCGGCGTGCCGAGCACATCCGCCGGGCTGAAGAAAGAAGATCCGGCCACGACGGAGGGCAGATCCGCAGCGTCCGGACAGGTAAGTAATTCTTCTTTTTAGGCCTCATGTCCGCGGGAAAGGAGGGACCCGCTGCAGGATTCTGCATGAAGAATCCGCGGTGGGCCTGATTTTCCCCGGGGACATGAGGCCTAAGCATTATGCTATAATGGATCCATCTGAGTAGTGACATTATGACTACTAGAATGGACATAAATAACACTTCAGCTGACATCTACTATAGTAAATATACCAGCAACTCCAAAACATGCTTTTTAGGAAAACACATATTACACTAGTTGTTGGCCTGACAGGGGTCATAAACTTTGATTATTTACACCAGCTCCTCTGAGCTGAAGGCACTGGTTATACTTTTTTTGTATTCTGGTCTTGTAAGTTAGTGGTGTGGTTTGGAGAGGAGTTCTGTCAGTGTTTGTGCAGTTATTTGCTCAGTGTCAGTTTTAGTTTCCTTGTCCATTTATTCTGCAATGCTTCTACTGTGTGTGCGTTTTGTCAGGTGTTTCTTGTTCTGAATCTATCCGACTTGGTCTATCCCTGGGGCTTTTCTTCCTCCCTTATTCCATCTAGTGTCATTTCAGGTAAGCACTAGGTTTCTGTTGCAGTGTCGCCTCTCTCAGGGCTGGTGCTCCACTTGTTAGGCAGGTGCAAAAACTTTCAGATCAGAGATAAATCCCTGCCCTTAAAGGTCAGTTGCCTTGGTGCATTTCCCATCTTCTTGTCCCCTCCTAGTCTTTGTGCTCTGTGTAGCCTCCTTGTTGGACTTGGCTTTAAATGACACTAAAAGCATGTCAGTAGTACTGATAGAACGAAGACTACAGCCGTTTGAAATAAGGTTGCAAGTACTGAATTTACAGCTGTCACTTTTCAGTCTGTGTGCAGAGCAGAGAGGAAGAGAGCAGCAAGAGACCAGCAGCAGATAGTGATATGCGATTCTCCTGTCTGTCCAGTGGAGGGTAACTCCCAGGGGAGGTTCATGTTATCCCTCCTCCCCATCAGAGAGCATATTTGCTTTCCAATTGTAACATATGTTACAACTGGAAATATATGCTTTAAATTTTGAAAAAATAAAAACAAAAAAATTACTCATTTAATTGCCACTTCCATAATAACCTATTGGCCCCAGAAAAAATTAATAAAAGATATTCAATAAATTATATTTCCTCAAAATTGGTTTCTATAAAAACTGCAACGCATCCTGAAAAATACAAGCTCTCGTACAGCTACATTTACGAAAAAATAAAAAAGTTATGACCACAGGAATACACAAGGGGCAATGATTTACTTGTTCTTTAGCCTAAAATTAGTAATGTTACTAATATGTTAAAAATGCACTTAAGGCAACTGAGTTCTGCACCAAATATATTAACATGAGACATAAATTAAAATCTATAATAAAATAGTGACTTTTTAAGGGTTTTTCCAAATTTAATGCGACTGTTAGAGGATTGAATAAATGAAACCTACATTAACAATGCACCCTTTCCAATCCAATCTCCCTTCCACCTGCACACTCACCTGCTCTTATTTGTTTTGGGATGGGTTCCTTAGAATTACTCAACAGACACACATAAAAATAAACTGCTGTGATTATTTTATAAGCAATTTTTTGAAAATTGAACTTGAGTTGTAAGTGTTTCACATCAGGAAGATCATTTGTAATAAACCTGTAAATATATGTATATTGATAACACATAAATTTATATAATAAGACTATTCATTTCTAATTTCTCTAATGATAGATATCATTAGAAAAATTAGAAATGAATACAGTGTGCAGGACAGCGCAGCTCCGATGTTGGAGGCTGTTCTGGATATCTATGCATCTTGCATAGTGTAATATAGATATGCAGAACAGCCTCAGACATTGGAGCTGTGCTGTCCTGCCTAGTGCTAGAAACATGTGTCAGACCTCGCCCTTAAATCATGGCTATGCAGGGACATCTAAATATTGGATGAGGTTCAACATTGAATTGGAAAGGGTTAATCCATTTCATTTCAAGTCAAATACCTATTAATATGAATGGGATGCATTTTTCTTTACCTTGACTCTTAGCCTGGGGTCACATGGGGCGGATTTGCCGCGGAATTTCCCTGCATAATTTCACTGCGGCCACTAATCCTGGGATGAGCCAGCCATGTTGATGAGATTTGTCAAAAATCTCGTCCACACAGGGCGTCGAATCCATCGCAGCAATTCGCCACTGCGGCGTGGATTCCCGGGACGCAGCGCATCCATTCTTTTTTTTCTGCTGTGGCCACGCTCTCCTCTATGGGAGAGCCGGCCGCAACAGAAAAGCAAGTGGCTAAGTGCCCTGGGTTTTTTGCTGTGCTTTCCCGGCAGAAATCTCGTGGTTTTTCGCTGCGGCAAAAGCGCCAGATTTCCGCCAAGAATACGAACCGTGTGACCCCAGCCTTAATGTGACATTATATCACAGTGTGCCGTGCTCTCAGGGTAGTTTTTTTATAGTTTGAATTACTTTACAATGGGTTTTGTGGATTAAGATAAGAGAACAATAGCTTTTTAATGGGCTAAGATAACTTTCTGCACTGTGCTATCCCTAGCCAACTAAAATTTGCTACATCTATGCATTAGTATACTATGGAAAGTAATGTGATTCAAAGGGAACCGATCACATCCCTACGGCACCATAAATAAATGTATGTATTTTTATTTTAAATTGAAATGGGGTTTGAGCTTAGAATGGTTTTCAGTAGAGAAGCAGGACTGCAGACAGAAATCGAGGAGCTGTCTGATGGAACAAGGACAGAATGGGATAGGACAGCTTTAATTATGTTGTAATACATGCAAGTAGAGGAAAATTAGTAATAAAAACCAAATGCCAAATCTCATTTATTTACTAAAGTACATGCAATAAAATAAAATAACAGTCTTCAAATATGTCCATAGTGTTTAGCTCTCACGATCTCAGAGTTAATAGACTATGTACTACAAGCATTTCAATCAAGTATTTTTGTTAAACTTTGTAAAGGAATGTCTGGCTTCTCTGTAAAATACAATTAGTACCTTTAGTGCAGATGAGACAAAGGCTTCCGATGAGGTAATCTGCTTATTCATTTTATGTCTTCTTCCCACTCGAACATCCGCATAACTGTTTGCAACAAACATAATAGTTAGTAGACAAGAAGCCTGCAAGCAATATTAACCAAAATCCATTACTAGCTAATAATATTTAATTTATACACAGTATACCACGCAGATTAATACATCAATGCGCACAGATACATTTTAATAATATGTAGTGCCTAAACAACAGTATGTATTCCTGGTGTTGACCTGTCTGCAAGTCCCAGCTGCTGAAAAACACCGCCACAGCATGATGTTGCCACCATTATGCTTCAATGTAGGGATGGTATTGAGTAGATGATGAGCAGTGCCTGGTTTCCTCCAGACAGAACGCTTAAAATGGAGGCTAAAAATTTAAATCTTGGTTTCATCAGACCGGAGAATCTAGTTTCTCACAGCCTCAAAGTCCTTTAAGTGCATTTTGGCAAACTCCATGGTGGGATTTCATGTTTCTTTTATTAAGGAGAGGCTTCTTCTGGCCCCTTTGCCATAAAGCCCAGATTGGTGGAGGGCTGCAGTGATGTTTGACCTTCTGGAAATTTCTCCCATCTAAATACGATCTTTGGAGCTCAGCCAGAGTGACCACTGGGTTCTTGCTCACCTCTCTTACGAATGCCCTTCTCCCCCGATAAGTTTGCTAGGTCAGATAACTCTAGGAAGAGTCCTGGTTGTTCCAAACTTCTTCCATTTAAAAATGTGAAAGAGTCTGAAGACTTCCCAAACGTGTTGTAGCCTATAGATGTAGCAGAGCTGAGATTCACATATAAGCGCACAATGTGATATAAATCATTTTTTGTTCAGCTGCATTTAAACCAGCTAAGTTATGTTTATATAAACTCACTGTCAAAAATGAAATCCTTTCCCTTGAAGAAGTTGTCGGAATCAGATGAAACTTTCTCTGTGCGATTGTAACGTTGATATAAGTGATTACAATATCAGAGCAAAAGTATAATTTATTGTGGAAAACTGAACACTTGAAGGGAGGCTCTAGTATCCTGTTGGTGCCACATGTCTCTGGATGGAGGACAACGAAACAGTTGGAGTGGCTTTTTGGATGATCAGATGATCCTGTCTACTGGTGGTCTGTCGCAGGCATCTTGAGCCCTATCACATATGTACTGGTGCCAACAACTCCTAACAGTCTAAGGTTCTCAGGTTGTAAGACAGTTAACCTTATGCATTCCACCTTTATGTGAAGGACTGTGGATATATCATGGTGACTGAATGTATGCTGTATACTGTATTACTCTGTGTCATGCTGTGCCCAACCCTGTTTGACTGTAGTTCAAATATTAGTACTGTATTATTGTCTGCTGTTTCCAGGATATCAATATGTGGCTAAGGTCCCATGCCATTCAGTGGTTCACGGTGCTGAGTGAGAACAATAATCGGGCCGAGGGCATAGAACAATTCTTGCAGAAGTAGTCTGAGAAAAATGGAATCTCCGAGCAGCCTGTGAAGGATACAGCAGTTGTAGAGGCCCATGTCAATGGTGAAGTGGTTGCAGCAGCTCTAACTCAGCCGTTATAAGATGCTGTTGAGGGGATGAGAGATGAAGGTGCAAGAAGAGAACAACTGTGAGAACAGTGGGATATTGTGTGAGTGGTAGCCTAAAATATCTGTGACGTGATGTTACTGTCTTGGCTATGTGCCGTGTATGTGCTGAGCATGTTGTATTGTGTTTTGTTCCACACTCTTCTGGCACCTTGTGGGTCATATTGGTGATGAGACTAGCTTTTCTGTTCTCTATGGGTTAAAGCCCCCCCCACCGATACAGGGTCCAACTGAAGAAACAGGCAGAATTTCACTCGATACCCAAAAATAATATGCCCGCCTACATATATATACATACACACAAATATACGCACACACACACATATACATAAACATACACACACACATATACATAAACATACACACACACACACGGCATACACAAACTTCTTGGACCTTTGAGGCAGAGTGTGCATTGGGAGATTCAGCCCCTTGGGAACTGTTGCGATGGGTCAGGCGCATCATGCATGATCCAGCAGAGAAGAGAATGCAGCAGCTGACTGGGTGACTAACCAGCCCCGGGTCCCTTGAGATTAAGTAACTGGGAGCCCCATATGGCGCGGCACTATCAGTTATGTCGAATTTACAGATTATTACTTGACTGCTGCCACATCACTGTTGGGCCTGCAAGTGTGGCCCATCAAAAACTGAAGCCCCTCTGCTCACATTTATGAGGTTGCTGCGAGTGAGAAGATGCTGGATGCATGGGCCCTCTACCCCTCCGGTTGCAGTTGCACCTCCTGTGAATGGGACTGTTATGCCCATGAGTGTAGCTGTGAATTCAGCACTGGGATGAGATCGAAGACTTCATGGTACCAGCAGCTTGTCAGTCTGTATTTCTCCCACTACAATTGTCCTTCTTTCCTTTATATAGATTTCTGTGGTTTCCAACTTCAGTGAACTGAAAATCATTTTGGTCTCTACTCTCTACCTCTCTCAAGACGGTTTTTGGAGAGAGAACGAGCAGTATAAAAGGTTGGTGGGGGAGAAGAAGTGACTAATAAGTGGACAAAGGCATTTTTCTCTAGTAAAGGATACATTATATATATATTTTATCTCCGTTTGTACAACAGATTAAGCCAACAGTGGCTTGATCCCAACAGATAAAGCTGTATGCAGCCAGCTCCTAAGCTTCCTCTAGTGGCAGCTGCAGGCAGACAGAATGTCATCACTTAAAACTAGATCTACTATAACAAGAAATGAAAGGGCACATATTGTTGAACCTTAAAATGACATAGTGTTAAAGGTTGGAGATGGAGGGAAAAAGCTGATAGGATGGTGCAACCTTTTTTAGATAGATTAGAATTTCAAAAAAATGTACCTTTATTTGATAAAAACCAGCAAAACAATGTTAAAGGGGGAGATTCAATTACAGAGAAAATATTATGTAGCTTCACTCATACATACTGTACATACTGTACCTCACAACAGAATGTGTGCATACAATAAACTCGGGCTTGGAATTCCACTGATGGTAAGTGATGTAGTAATGAGTCTGTAGCCAGATCCACTGTTGACCTTTGGTAAGAAACCGATAGCAGCAAGACTTTCCTTTTCCAAACTGCATTACTATTGGAAGAAATGAAATATATACTTTTTCAATAAACAAAGCAATAGCCCTCTAATTCAAACAGCTTTAATACTATTGCGTAAAAAACACATTTATATCACAAAATACCACACATTCAACCTGTCATTTTAAAACCTCCTGGCAGGATCCGCCCCCGGTGCCCGGGCCAGTGACCCCGTGTACCTGACTTTGTTCCTCTTTTCTCCGTACTGCGGGAGCTCCACCCGTCACGCCGGTGCACATGCACAGCACAGAGGAAGCCGCGCTGTCGCAAGGGGGTGATGTGGATCCTGCAAACCTTTTGCATGCCACGCACTTAAATTTCCGCTTGTGTGCAGGAAGCAGCGGGTCTCCGTAGGAGGCTATGGGCAGCATTTGCTGCGGAATCCGGGGACAGCCGCGGGCCCCAGATTCCGACAATCAAATCCGACCATCTGCACGAGCCCTAAGAGTGTTACTGGTGAATGTAACACAGAGAATAAATCTTTAAGATGTTCTTTCATAAAACCACAGCTATATACTATGGGTTCCTTCACACATGCAATGTTTTGTAGCATGCAACAACCCGACACAAAAACCTAGCCCAGCGATATGCCCGCGACACACGAGCTTTTGTAGCCCATGTTACTCTATGGAGCCTTCCTCTCTGTTGCATCGCATGAAAACACAATTTTCGTGAGGTGCGATGCAACTTTGACAGTAGGAACTCCTACTGTCAAAGCCAAATCTAAGCCCCAGCTGCAGGGAAAAATTAAAAACAAAACAGATATATCATCTTAGAAGTGCTCTTTGCCGCCGCCACAGCTTTTCCCTGGGTCCCAGCACTGCTTCTCTTCATCATCTTCTGGCCGAGGATTGATAAATCTCCGTCTTCTGGAAGCGCTGGCTGTGATTGGCTGATGTTTAGCCAATCACAGCCAGTGCTCGATAAATAGCTGTGATTAAACCAGTCAACAAGCCCTCACATGGCTATGCTGATGGAAAAAATTTAAAGGGGTTCTGACATGAATAATGTTTTTATGCTTTAACAGCCATTGTTCCCTGGTCTGCCTATAGGACACAGGGAACCCACGATTTAATGGCTGTTAAAGCATAAAAACATAATACTTACCTTGTCTTCAGTTGTTGTTGTCATCAGGGGGGTCATCTCCCAGCAGGCTCTGTTCTTCCTCTTCTTCCTCCACGAGCCGCGCCGCTCCGAGATTACGCGCATGCGCAGTGGAGAGGTGCCCTCTGACAGGAGTTAGGACAGACCGCGTCTCCACTGCGGACGCGCAGAATCTCGGAGTTCAGCCAGGTCGGACGGTCTGCCCACAGCAAGCACTGCTTGTGACGTGCTTACTGTGGGCGGCCCGTCCGTTCACCTCGGAAGTGGCTGACGGATGGAGCAGAGCAGGAAGCAGTCATTTTGACCGCTCCAGCTCTGCTTCCACAAGCCACAGAAGAAGATGCCGGCTGGAGGGGACATGCCTGGTGATCGGTCCTGGCCAGGCAAGGTGAGTACATTTTTTTTTTTTTTAATGTCAGATCCCCTTTAAAGTTGTGGCTATAGGAATGCAAGGATGAAAAAAATCTGAAAAATCAGTTGCCCGTTAAGGTGCAAAACTGGCTTCATCACTAGGGGGTTATTAAAGTGCTTACATTCCCTTCCTCATAGTGGATATAGGGAGAACACAAAGAATGCCTCTCTTGTACAAAGACTGATAGATATACTTTGGTATATTGAAAGGAATGCTTTAGAAACTCTGTTTGTGAATAAAAAAACAAAAAAGGTCCCCATGGTACCGTTTTCCCAAAAATAAGACCTAACATGGAAAATAAGCCCTACCCTGATTTTTCAAGATTTTCGAAGAGGCTTGAAATATAAGCTCTAGCTGTGTTACATAAAAAAGAAAATTAATAATTACCTAGCAGGTACAATCCAGGTGCCTCCCGCTGCTCTCCTGAGTGCTTTTTGCAGTCCTCAGCCACCCACAGAATATCACTTCCTGGTTACGGGATTCATAAATCCTACCTCCAGTAAGCAATGGCCACGATTGATTCTCGAGCGCTGCTCAGGCAATCAATGCAGCGCTCGATGAACCAATGCAATGATTGTGATTGGTTCATCGAGTGCTGCATTGATCGTGTTTTGGCCACAGCTCAGCCAATTCATAAGTCCCGCCTCCAGGAAGCGATGGCTCTGATTGCTTCTCGAGTGCTGCTCAGCCAATTAATGCAGCACTTGATGAACCAATGCGATAGATCTGATTGATTCATCGAATGCTGCATTGTTCGCCGTTGTGCCCAAGGCTCAGCCAATTCATAAATCCCACCTCCACAACGCAATGGCTCCGATTGATTCTTTGACGGCTGCTCAGCCACTAAATGTAACAATTTATGAACCAATCTTCTGTGGTCGGCCAAGGAATGCAAGAAGTGCATCGGAGCTCCGGAGAGCAGTGGGAGAGACCTGGACCAAGCCTGACAGCTAAGTATAATAAGACATCCCCCGAAAATAAGACCTAGTGCCTCTTTTGGGGAAAAAATTTATATAAGACAGGTTCTTAATTTCAGGGAAACATGGTAGTTGCCTGGACAGTGTCCTGAATAATCTGATTTCTGCATCCAACTGGGCCTAGTTGACACTGATACAAGCCAGGCCTGGCTACTGTTAGGCCCCAGCTGTCATGCAAATCCACCAGTGTTAACTCCAACCCCAGCCATTGCAGCACAGGGCGTTAGCTGTACCTTCACTATCTGCAGTGGGTTTCCATTATAAGATACGGCTACCAGCACACTGTGGTATGGGAACCACCAGCTCCTCATGCCGTACTATTTATTACATGTAAAAACTAAAAGTCATGGGATAACAGTAAGTAAATTGATTATGGTGTTACTTCAGGTGACAACTTTGGATCACCAACACCTATATAGGTTGTGAGGTGTTACCTTGTGAGTGAGGTTAAACACTGGCCAGTGTGCTCATGGCACAGCAACAGAAATGATCAGCGTTTAAACGAGGCGTGATAGTGGGTGCTAGACGGATGGGACATTCCATTCCCAAGGTTGTGTGGACATTTAACATTCTTCGGTCCACAATGTCACATATGTATTAGGAAAACATCATTGCAGGCATTACCACTCACAGCTGCTGACAAGTTTTTAAAGGGGTTTTGTCATTCGAAAAAAAAAAAATCAATACTTACCTATTCTTACCAAGGCAGTCTTCTTACAGCATCTTCTCCTCACTGAACATCTCCTGTCCCCTCACCTCACCGCAAGCCGGCTGGATTCTCTTCTTCTTGTTATAAGGTGTCCATTCTCTGCAATCTTCTACCAGCAGGTCAGTGTAGGTTAGTTACATCACTAATGATGTAACGTTCACTGCCTAGGAAGGAATGCCGATCTACTGCCGAGACTGTGCATGCGTGCAGTTCATATACTATTGCAGAGAGACAGCGGGCATGAGCAGTCTCGGCAATAGCTCGGCATTCCCTGCTAGGCAGTGACCGTTATGTCACTAGTGATGTAGCATACATTGCCCTGCAAGAAGGAGACTGCAGAGAATGGATGCTTCGTCACCGGAAGAAGAAGAATCGGCTGGCTGGAGGTGAGGTGACCTGGGGGACTGCAGGAAAAGGTGTGGTAAGAAGACTGACGGGGAAAGGAATAGGCAAGTATAGAATTTTTGTTTTCTAATGACAAAACCCCTTTAATGATCGCAAGGTGGTCTCTGGCTAAAATTGTCTGTGCGAACAGACAAGCAACTGCGTTAGCAATCACACCCACATTCAATGCAGTAGGCCCTAGGTGCATATCATGGATTGGACTGTAAGATTCATGTAATAGAAATCTGACAGAACGTGGATCGGACAGGTGAAAAGGCCGTGTGAACGAGGTCTGAAAGTGGATATGCCAAACACCCTAGCATTTGTGAAATACAAGCAGTCTTGCTCATGACTTATTAGCAACAAATTCCTTCAGATTGATGGTGTAGAGCGCAGTTTGTGAACTCCAGTCCTGAAGTACCCTCAGATCATAACCAGTTGGAGGTACTTAAAGGGGTTGTCCCGCTCCGAAACGGGTTTTTTTTTTTTCAAACCCCCCCCCCCCCCCCCCCCGTTCGGCGCGAGACAACCCTGATGCAGGGGTTAAAAGAGAACACCGGAGAGTACTTACCTGAATCCCCGCGCTCCGGTGACTTCTTACTTACCTGCTGAAGATGGCCGCCGGGATCTTCACCCTCGGTGGACCGCAGGGCTTCTGTGCGGTCCATTGCCGATTCCAGCCTCCTGATTGGCTGGAATCAGCACGTGACGGGGCGGAGCTACAAGGAGCCGGCATCCAGCACGAGCGGCCCAATTGAGGAAAGAAGAAGACCCGGACTGCGCAAGTGCGGCTAATTTGGCCATTAGATGGCGAAAATTAGTCGGCTCCATGGAAACGAGGACGCTAGCAACGGAGCAGGTAAGTGAAAAACTTCTTATAACTTCTGTATGGCTCATAATTAATGCACAATGTACATTACAAAGTGCATTAATATGGCCATACAGAAGTGTATAGACCCACTTGCTGCCGCCTGACAACCCCTTTAAGGACTGGTGCTGAGGACCACTGGTGTAGAAGAGCAAATAAACACATTTTTAATTTCTCTAATTAGAGCACTTACAATGTTCGTGACATTTGGCTAATATCTCTAGGTCATCTACATGATAGTAATCATATCCTGATGTACCAAGAACTTCAAATGGCAAGTATCCTATGATTGGTGGAGCCCTGTATAGAACAGAAAAACAAAATACTTAATGGAATATTCTAAGATATAGATTTATTTACTTTTTCATGTAAAAGATCATAATACAATCGTATTGAAAGTGGTGCCTACAAATCTACTTTTACATAGTGTTTGCACTAAATATTGGTGTCGTGTATGGATGTGCCCTGTTCTGCAATATCTATGGCTAAGCACAAATAAACACATGCCAGTAAATGATGAGACTATCCAACCTCCCCTCTTTGTGTTTTCAAATCTTTTCAGAAAAGATGATTTTCAACATTATTGTTATGCGGCAAAGATTTTTTTTTAATATAAAAGAAAGTCAACTACCTTGTTTTAGCTTTATTTTGGCATCACAAAATTGATACTTAGACCCCGTTTACAAAGCATACTTTTATCTCGTATTCCAATGTGGATTCTGCTCTAAAATCCATACCATTTTAGGATTTAACTAAATTCCTAGAAATCAGATTTTGAATTATGCGTAATTTTTTAAAATTGACAAGTCCACCCTTGTCGTATTTTCGTGTAGAAATCGCAGCCAAACAATCTAAGGATCAGCAACAATGACTAGTGCATCTGTATTCTTTTTTTTTGACTGAGACTATTTACAAGTGCACTTTGACTCGAATATCAGTCCTTTGGTCTATGAACTACTGCAATTATACTCACCTGTGATCCAGAGATAGAAATTTCCATTCAAGACTATGCCTTGATGTAAATTCTTCAAAGGATTCCTCAACAGTACACATTTCCTACAGGTTGAGAAACACACATTAAGGTTTCCTTCAAACATAATTTTTTTGGGGGGTTTATTTTACCCATATAACTTCTTATAAAAAAGTCAGTACTTTTTTAAATGGTATATGCATTTTTAAGAAACATTTTTTTGACCGTCTTTCTTTTTGGTTGACAAATTTTTAACATCTTGTTTTCTGGCATTTTTCATATCCTCTGCCAAAACACCAGGGCAAAAAATGCCAAATTGGCAACCTGCTGTGACTGCAAAAAACCCATAAATCTAAGAAAAAAAAGACAAAAAATATACTGTCTTCAGCGCACTAGCATAATATTTTCTAATGATTTCCAACTACCATTAGCAGGTCACAGCATTTTTGTCCATGAAGATTGAATTTGTAATGCAAAAGTTCCCAGGTAAAAGTATTGCCATGGCCGATCAATCAATTCCTCTGCAGTGATTGTATGTAGTAGTATTACCAGGCAGCCATGCATATTAACGGTAGTGTATTTAATACTAGAATATGTCTGACATAAAAGTAACTGGTCTTATAAAGCTCACAGGAGAATCTCAAGCAAGGGACCCACTCGATGACATGTATATGCCCTAATAGATCATGTGGGCAGGGTAAGTCATCATGAGACAACCTTTTAAAATAATATCATATATTGGCTAAATTGATAATGCAAGATGTAACTTAGGCAAGGGACACAACACCATATTTTGGCGGCCAAAATACAGTGGTGTGTCACTAGCCTTAGGGCTTATTCAGACGTGCGTATATCGGCCGGGTTTTAACGCTCAGACGATATACACTGTCCCTCTCTGCAGCGGGAGGAGGAGCTTTGCCCCTTCTCCGCCCTGTGCCATTATTTGCAATGGGCCTCTCTTCTATGTATTTAGACTTTATAACTGCTGTTGGTTAAGGTTTTTTCAAGGAGTAAACAAGGCGGTCCATCTGCTCACTCACATGACAAAAATTTCTAACTGGGAAACTACAGTTCCCAGAAGCACCTGCACCTCCTACTATTTTTTTTACATGTAAAGCTGCCTGGACACTTATTTACATTGACTTTTTTGTTAACTGTAGCTAGGGCTTAATTTTGGAGTAGGGCTTAGTTCAAGCATCCTCAGAAATCCTGAAAAATCATTCTGCACCCTCGACAAACCTGAAAAATCATGCTAGGGCTTATTTTCGGGGGAAGGTATTATTTTCTGGGAAACAGGATAGCGTCTGGCAGCTCCCACTTCTATGTATTTACAAGTAGCACCACTCTGTGCACTGAAAGGGTTAATTTAGAAGATTAACCCTCTGTCCCTTCCCTGAGCTTTATTTACACAATGTGATGAAGAGAGGGAGCTGGAGCTCAGCAATAATCTCTCACAGACCTGATGAGGCCAATTGAACCTGTGCATATGAAAGTGTTAAGCTGTTATTTGAGGAGGCAAAGTTGAGCTTACTTGATGCAGGTGAGAGAGAGCAGAGACACTGTCTGCTCTGCACATGTTTACCCTGTGTGTTAAAGACAGGGCCAGTGCAATTACATAGAAGTGAAAGCAGGAAGAATTGGGCATGCTCAACCAAAGTGAAAATACCAGAGGTCGTGTCCAAGGCCCCCAATGGTAAACAGAGAGTGGGGATGAGATATTTAGGAGATGACAAGTCAGGACTGGTGCATTTTCAAAAAATGGGTGTATTTGCAAAGATTAATTATTTTACATATAGAACACACAGCAACCAGTCCTTGGGGGCTTACTCTCTTTCTGCCTTTATACAATGGCGCTATCTGCTGGCTAAAGCCAGTACTGCATGAGGCGACACGTTGGATAGGCTTCGACAGCAGAGAGGCTGGTAATATACAGTAAGAGAACCCCGATCGGAGCTGTACAGCCTTAAATTATAATGTCTTCAGACGTCAGACAGTGGATTAGAAAGGGTTAAAGCGATAGTGGAAAAACCTATTCAGATTATGAGTAGAAATCTGAGTATCACCTGCATTCTTAATTGGTAAAAAGAATGTAGGTATATTAAAGTGATTTTGCAGGATAATTCTCAACAATGTACAGACAAAATGCCCCTGAATAGCTTTACAAACCTAAAGCATTTCTGAGTACCCTCCACATCGTGATCCAACAAAACATCATTTTGTACAGTGAGTGAGCATAATACTGGCTGAATTAAAAAGATGTCCTCACTCACTTTTAAGAATTGAGGTGTTGCAAGTCGGACTGTAGCAATAAAGCACAACTGTTTCCCAAGCTGTGCCCGGTACGTTCTTGAAACAGCCCCTTCAAAGCCATTACACGAAGAAAGAGGCACTGAAAAGACAACAAATAATGTATACGACAACAAATACCAAAAAATATACGATATCCAGGTCACATGCTGTAACATGAAAAGCAAACACCGACGCCTGATCAAGGTCGCTCTCAAATCTGCGCTCACAAAACGCTGCATTCAAAACTGCAGGGTTTTACTGCGATTTTACATGTACAATTACACTGTCAGACAAAGCAGGATAAGCGAAGGAAGAGAGAAAGTTGTGCGCCAGAGTTGGGCGCATGAAGCACCAGAAGATTAGCAGCGTTGTAAGCACTAGAGTAAGTCTCACCCCCTGGAGTGCGAATATTATCGTATTGTAATGTTGCTTAGAGTGAAAACCCAGCCCTGTTACCATATGTACTGTCAGTGATAGATACTGCATTAGATCTAGTAGTAAGAGAGGGAGACTGAATGGTTACATGGACATTGTTGCAAGTACCAATTGTACACTTATGAAGAATGTAAATACTGTATGTACAGTTAAGCCCCATTTACATGTAAAGATGATCGCTCAAAATTCGTTCAAAAGATAGGATGATTGATAGTTTTAGCGATCCTTTTGAATAAGCTGCTAATGGGCACTAATGCCCATTAGCATTTATTACCTTCATTTGCATGTAAATGAGCATTCCTTAGCTGTATGCGGAGAACAGCAGGTGGTCTGTTATCTGCATACAGCCCCTTTGTTCTGCTGTAGGTCGGCAGCTGAATACAAGGTTATCAGTGCTCCTGTGGAGAATCACAGCGTGCAGTCCCTGCTATCAGTTGCCCGGCTGAACCGTGGATTTTACATGTAAAGATGATCGCTCAAAATTCGTTCAAAAGATAGGATGATTGATAGTTTTAGCGATCCTTTTGAATAAGCTGCTAATGGGCAATAATGCCCATAAGCAGCTTATTATCTTCATTTGCATGTAAATGAGCATTCCTTAGCTGTATGCGGAGAACAGCAGGTGGTCTGTTATCTGCATACAGCCCCTTTGTTCTGCTGTAGGTCGGCAGCTGAATACAAGGTTATCAGTGCTCCTGTGGAGAATCACAGCGTGCAGTCCCTGCTATCAGTTGCCCGGCTGAACCGTGGATTTTAAACTCAACTAAAAATCATCGTTCGGACAAAAAGCAAACAATGGTAGCATTTACACACAACGATTATCGCTCAAAAGACATAGTTTGAGCGAATTTTGAGCGATTATCGTTGCGTGCAAATGAGGCTTAAGTAAGAAGTTAGGTTGCTGCAAAAACATCCTTGTCTTTGCATGGTGTAATACTGCACCTTATTACCATCCACCCGCACATAACATCACCCAACCACAACATTATCAAATTACAACCAGAACCACATAATAAGTACATAATTGATTTTTGTAATTGGATATAGCCAATATAGCCACATATAAGCTAAAACGTTGTGGCATATATGTAGAATGAAAGCAAGTTACCCAGAACAATAAGCCATGTCAAAAAAATTACGTAATATTTAAATAAATCAACACCAAGTAAATAGCAGAATGCTAAAAACAGAAACTACATTTTGGAATCGCTTAGAATTTTTTGTACCACAAAGGGCTTCATAAGATACATTCAGCTGCGCAAATATGCATCCCTCCCTCCACTGTATTTTGTACATGTAAGAAACATGCTTTAGGCCTCAGAGGTGAAATGAGGGCAATGAATATTACTGCCTAAGAGAGATGTGAAGGAAATGCACTGTGGTTTCTGGAAGGCACACTGAGGAATTTCTGCAGAGGATGACCTATTTGGAAAGACACCAGTGGCATTACAATTGCTGGTGTACGGAACAAAGCAAGGCAAACAAAGTACAGCGAATTATGATTGGATTACTCACTAGCTTTTGTTGATATATTCATAGGAAAAGAATGTTTGAGGACAAGTCCTAACTTTTTAACCATGTAATTAACCTACTACAGCAAAGATTTCTGTCTATACTTCTACTACTTATTACTGAAAGAATTACAAGATCTTTGATTAAGAAATGTATTTCCACAATGGAAGCATTGACTAGAGTCATTTTTTCCAATGATTTCCCACGACCGGTGTATGACCATCGGCGCATGCACACTAATGTATTACAACTTCTGTGTTGTACAAATCCATAATATGACACCCACATACAGTACAGTGTAAATGTTTTAGGCAGGTGTGCAAAAGCTGCAGCAAATTAAGAATGCTTACAAAAATAGAAGTGTTTATTTTTGTCAATTAACAAAATGCAAAGTGACTGAACAAAAAAGGAATCGGAATCAATATTTAATGTGACCACGTTTTCCCTTCAAATAACATCAGTTCTTCTAGGTACACTTGCACACAGTTTTTGAAGGATGCTGGCAGGGGGGATGTTCAAACATCTTGGAGAACTAACCCCAGAACTTCTGTGGCTTGCTCAAATCCTTCTGTCTGTTCATGTAATCCCAGACAGATTTAACGATGTGGAGATCAAGGCTCTGTGGGGGACATATTATCACTTTCAGGACTCCCTATTCTTCTTTACGCTGGCTACATTGGCTATATGTTTGCAGAGTAAATTTGGAGCCAATCAGAGGCCATTTTTGAAAAACATTCTTACTTTACAGCATTTTTTCCACACCTGCCTAGAACGTTTGCACAGCACTGTAGGTCTATTGAGCTTTACTTTTATCTATCCATGCCTCTGATTTCGTATGGAGGTCTTTATATACCAAATCCTGAATTTTGCAGCTCTAATCCGCCGAAAGCATGGTCGTCCATATCATGGGGGAGGGGTGCGGCCGACATCAGGACAAAGAGTTCGATGGTGCATAAAAGGTCCTGATCTACTAGACACCAAGATGTTCTGCACAGAGCCTAGCACCTACAGGGTCCTGGTGTTGGTCAATGTCTGGAAAACGAAAAAAGCAAGAGGAGTCTTGAATTTTAAGTTTATTGGAGTCTGGTCTAACTATAGTAACAGTGTGCTTTAATTCTTTTTACTATTATATATATGTAACCAGTGTAAAGAAGAACAGGGAGTCCTGAAAGTGATGATATGTCCCCCACAGAGCCATAATCTCCGCATCGTTAAATCTGCCTGGGATTACATGAACAGACAGAAGGATTTGAGCAAGCCTACATCCATATATATATATATATATATATATATATATATATATATATATATATATATATATATATATATATATATATATATATACACACACATACACACACACATACATTAGAGATGAGCAAGCATACTCGTTAAGGGACAATACTTGAGCGAGTATTGTCCTTTTCGAGTACCTGCCTACTCGTCAGAAAAGATTCGGGTGCCAGCGGGGGAGAATGGGGGGAATGGGAGGGAGATCTCTCTTCTCCCCCCGCCCCCCGCTCTCCTATGCTCACTCCCGCAACCCACCGCTTACCCCCGCCGGCACCCGAATCTTTTCTGACGAGCAGGCAGGTATGCGAAAAGGACGATACTCGCTCAAGTATTGTCCCTTAACGAGTATGCTCACTCATCTCTAATATACATATATGTACATACACACAGAGTGTTTCACTCTAAGTGCAACCCAATAATTTTCAAACATTTATGTTTGGTACAATGACATCTCACAGGAGTGAATACTGACACCTACTTTGGTTCTCGGTGAGCTCAAAATCATCACAGAAGATGTTGAAAGTGGCCGCCAATGACTTCCAAGCAGATTCGCACCTGGCACTCTATGTTGTTCAAAGCGTGCTGCAATATGTCCACATCAAATGTGGCATTTGCAAGTCTAATTTTATTCTTCAGTGCAGCAATGGTGCATTGTTTATTGGCAAACACTTTACCTTTTAAATGGCCCCATAGAAAAAGTCTGACAGTGTAAGGTCCAGTGGTCTTCGTTGTTACAGACCCTTCAATATGATTGTCCCCAAAGAAAGAACTAATTTTCTCCATGCTCTGGTTGGGCATGTGTCAAACCATCGGTTCCTGTTGGAAGCACCCAGTTTGCAGCTCCTCATCATCCAGCTGCTTGTGTGAATATAGTCAGGTAATATTCGGTGTTGGTATCATTAAAGAATATATGGCCAATGATGCAGCGGCGGAACAATGCGTGTCACACACTGACTTTACAGTCTGCAGTGGTTTTTCATTGATTTCATATGTGTTAGTTGTGGCTCAAGTCCTTGTGTTTTGGCAATTCATGCGGACATGTAATTGGAACCACAATTTGTCTGTGAATCACGTGATGTCCAACAGTTTCTAATATTGCCTAAATTTCACAGGAAACACACCCTATACTCCACCCACTTCACCATATCAGGTGACTGTAGTTTCTAAACAACCATGATGTGGTACGGTTTCACCTTCACTGGCTTAATGGCTCTCCGACATTTTGCCAGGAATTTACCAGTTTCTTGTGATAAACATGAAAGACACTTTTGCAGGGAACGAAGTAACTGTACCATCACATCCTGGACTGTGGCCACTGACCTCTTCAGCTGCCCTCCCTGATGGGAGTCTAACAAAGTTCCCGTTGTTTCCAGTTTTTAGTCTTTCATCAAATGTTGTCTTTTTGGCTACACTGTGACTTCAAAACTTTGCCGATGACATCCATCGAACGAACAGGTCATCCAGTACCATGTGTAGCAGAAAAACACGCTCTTCAGTAGAATACTCCAGGAAAACCATACTCTCAGCAGTGAGAGAACCTTGCAGATGTTACGAGGCCTTATTCATCAAAACTGTCTAATAGTAAGACTGCATTGCTGCCCACAGCAACCAATCAAAGCTCTGCTTTCATTTCTAAAACCTGGCAAAATGAAAATTGATAAGTTGCTATGGGCAACAAGGATAGTTTGACTGTTAGACAGTTTTGATAAATGAACTCCATGTTCTCAGGAAACGTAAACTGCATGCCAGCAGGTGCTTGTTCCCTGTCGAACAATACACCCATGGTGGGCAACAGGATATAAGTCAATCGATCAACATTACACTCCTAAAAATGTGGATTATTTTACCAAAATTGCGAACTGAAATAAAAGTTGTGCTTCGAGGGAAACAGCCTGCATTTATTTTTTGAATATATATATATATATATATATATATATTTTTTTTTTATGCAGTGGATTTGCTTTCATATCTAGGTCTTTATAGTGGCTCCATATAAAAACGGTGCCTTTAGTCAAGATGGTCAGCTTTGCTATGATAACAAATAGTTTTCACTAGTGGCCGGCCCAGAAGTGTATAGGAAAGCAAGATTGAAAAGCATCCAATCAGAAAGTCCCATGTCACAAGGCTATTCTAGCTCTGCCCTACTGCTGAATGATAGCAGTACATAGACAATTAGTCCGGTGATGGAGATGGAACAGAAGAAATGAATGTGCAGCAAGAGGACAGCAGGACAGGAAACAGCGGGAATGGGTGGAGTAAAAGAAGAAACCTGACAGAGCAGCTGTGACACAGAACAGGTGGAATGGAGTGGTTGAATAGACAACTAGGTAGCAGTGAGAAAGAGGACAACATGTGACAGAAGAAGGAGCACAGTGCCCAACAAATGGAAATACAAGGGATGATAGAAGGAAGACAAGAGTGTAGTCTGACAGAGGAGCAACAATGGGAATAAATACAACCATGGAGGTCATTACATTTACTACAAGGCAGAGATCCAAATCTGCACCCACCATAGCCAACATCATATATGTTTCCACCTCAGTCACTGGAGAGGAGCCAAAGGAAACCTAACCCCACCTAACTCTTCAGCTCTCAGATGTTAGTTACTGTGCATAACTGACAGGGAGCCACCATATGCATTCCACAATACAGGAAAATAAGGTACGCAGGGTCACCTTAACTGTGATAACTTTCTGCAACAAGTTGTCCTAATGCGAACAGAGCCATTGGAAGGCTATTAAAAGGCAAATAAAACTTTCTTAACATGTTAGGTTAAATTTTTCTACATCTATACCATTGAGGACAGACTAACCTATTTAGCGTTTCATAATATGCCTACAGTTAAAGAGGGTTGCTCGACTGGATGCTATGTAAAGAAAAACATAATATGAGTGTCCGGCTCGTGGGTTAAAGTTTTCAACCTTCAGGAAGAACAACCTTGCCTAGTATGACGTACTAATGTCATAGTTGATTGTGTTTTTATGGTGAAAATGAAGTTTATTTATGGTGCCTGGTAAGAGAGAATGCATTATGTCCATGAATATGACTTTTGTTGCAACAAGGAGTCACCTTGTGAAATTTTTTATTTTTTTTTTAAGACAAACCCCCTTTAATGATAATAACAATCTGCATGCTACCATACAAGACTGTTATTCTTACTAAAAGCTGAGGCTTATTTCCAATCTAAATTATTTTAGTAATTGAGCCTTATCTATATTTTATTAGCAATAGTATTCTTCATTCCTCGGTGTCATACTTACTACACAGATATTACGTAGGGACTGAATTTTTGGGGGTCTGGCCTGGGATGTTTTTAATTGTCAGATGTTCTGTTTTTTTTTTAGCAAATGCCCTGACAAGTCATATGCATGTCATGATTCAAATGAAAAGTGAATAAATATAGTGTGTAGTAACATGAATAAAAGACAGTCTGAGAAAGATGTAGTACTTACCGCTGCTACATGAATGAAAGTTTCCTATGAACTTTATATATTCATATGTTGGGAATTCTTTGGGATTTAGAGTTCCTCTCAAAAGATGGCAGCAAAATTCAAACTCATTATCAGCTTGAAAAAAAAGAAAAGATATTGGAAAAAAAATCACAAACAAATCATGACATCAAAAATATATTATAAAGGAATGTCCAAGAGTAGAAAAACGTGACTGATTTCTACATCTGTCTGAAGGTTATGTGTGGTATTTAATTCAATGGAGCTGAAATGCAAAACCACACATGACCTGAAGAAAGGTATGCATTGTTTCTGGAAGATAGCAACCATGTATTTCTCAACTCCTTTAAAAATATGAAGAAGAAATGTTGCCCAAGGACAAAGCTTATTGTTACAACTGGCAGAACATGTTAGTTGTTTTCATTCTAAAACTTGGAACATTGTTACTTGTTCTTTATGAATCATTGCAGGTGGAGAAGTACAATTTTGACGTCTGTCAAATGAGGTCATCATGAAGTACGTAATTCTTTAGTTTCAGCACTCTGCAGTTAACTTTATAACACCCAGGAAACAGTGATGTCACCTCCTGTTCCCATGCAAACTACTAAAGGTCTCATACTTCTATAATAAGATCTGGCATTGGAGAACATACTGTCCTAAATACAAATTGTGAAACAAAATGCAATGTGTGTCAAAGTGTTAAAATCTATTTGTACTAAAAAATACTGAGACATTAAGACACCCAATATACAGAAATAATGCTATTATCTGTTTAGGTATGTGCATCAGTCATGTGTCTATGGTTCAGTAAAAATGACATTATTTTAACCCTTTGCAATCCAATTTTGGATTCAGGGTTTCCTAGGGGGCTTTCTCTTTCTGCCATTATACAATGGCATCATCTGCTGGCTAGAGCCAGTACTGCAGTATGTGACATGCTGGAGAGGCCCCTAACAGACCGCCATTAATATACAGTAAGAATACCCTGCCGGACGTCTTCCAATATCGGAGCTGCACAGCCTTCAATTAGAATGTCTTTAGATGTCAGACAGTGGATTGGAAAGGGTTAATTCTGTGGGTCAGTACAATTACAGCGCTACCAAATCTATATAGTTTTTTTAATGTGATACTACTTTTAAAAAATACATTTTAAAAAACTGCTTTTTTTCACCATCTTTTGATCCCCATAACTTTTATTTGTCCATTGATGTGGGTGTGTGAAATCTTGTTTTTTGCGGCGCAGCCTATAGGTTTTTTTTGTGCCATTTTGAGATACACTTGAGTTTTTAATCACTTTTTATTATTTTTTTCTTGGAGACGGGCTGACCAAACAAGCAGAGCCCTTCGGGACATTTAGATCTTGGTCAATTGAGACATTTAAATGCCGCTGTCAGAATTGGGTCTCTTTTCAGTCCCATTCATGACATTGTGCGCACGGGACTCTGGAAAGAGTCAGATGATCTTCAGATGGTGACACTGCAGGAATCAGGGGGTGGGGGATTATAAAAAAATACATCATCCAGTTCCCTGTCACCTTCTCTAAAAGCACCATAACTTAGTCTATGGTGCTGTAGGGATGCAACAGATTTTGTTTAAGGCACATTTAGATGCAATTACATAAAGGTAATTGCATGAGTAATTCTAGTGTGTGATCACTGGGAAAAGCATGGCTGTAATTCACAGCGACACTCCTGACATAATTGAGTTAAGTAATCATATGATAGCACTGAAATAAAATAGGTTTAATTATGTAATATATTACATATGATATATTACATATGATATATTTATCCCCTACATCCAATCCCTTGCCCGAATGTGTCATCTGCACCTCAAGAACATTGCAAGAATCGACACTGAAAAAGCAGCTCGTTTTGCCGGGGAAAGCCACGGACAGCCAGGCATTTCCCTTCCAAGGACTACTGTAGGGAAATTGCAGTATTACATGTAACGGAGGGTTCCCACAGCGTTTTTCACTATGCTGTGGGATTCCATCTGGGGATTGCACCACAGATGCTGAAAGCAGCACTGTGACAGAACCCCTGAATAGAAACTATTCACCTGAAGCAAAACCACATTGGAGTCTGTTTGACAGAGTTTTCTATCGTTTCTGTTATTTTTGAAGTATAGAGTAGCATAGTTGACTATGTTATTCTATACTCCAAGTATAAAGGAAACAAAGGGAATTCTTGTTAAATGGACACCCAAGTGGTGTCTGTTTCACTAATGCAAGTTAACAGTTAAGTTCCTTTCGGTTCGGGGGTTCTGTCATCGTGCCATTTTCGGCAGCTGAGATGGAACCCCATAATGTAATCTCACAGTTTAGTAAAAACACTGTGGGAACACTCCTTAAACTATTCATACTGTTTGGGTCAGCCAGGAGCTGCACCTATGATGTCCATATACCCTACTAGTGCATATAGACAGGAGCTGTCTTCAAGAGACAAAACCTTTGATAGTCCGGCAATACAGGCTTCAACCTTTAATTAACCTAAATATTAGGCACCAGTACACAATCTGTAGACATATTGGCTATTGAATCCTGAGAATTGACGAGCCCTCCTCTAAGAAAGCAGTCAATCTGGACCATAGAAAATGCATTCATATTTATTTACTAGGAAGTCTATTCTGTTTTTTAATGTCGGCACATACATACACCTGTGTGTAACAGCATCCGCAGTTGGTAAAATTAAACTCACCATTCATATAGTTGAAAGATGTAGAATCTGTTACAAGCATATGTGAAGACAGAATTTTATAGATGTCTGAATGTTCTTGTTCTGGTAAAAAATTCAACAGATTTTGATCCAAGATGTCTGACTGTTGAGGAAAAAGGAAAGAGGTGGTTCAGCACATAGTCTAATACATATGACACTAAAGATAATAATAATCTTAAGGCCCATTTACACGAGCAGATAATCGCTCAAACGATAGTTTGAGCAGCAGCTTTGAGCGATTATTTTGCAAATAATTGGTATTTAAGTAGCTTCTCAGCCCGACGCTATTAGCTGAGCTCAGATCCTTTGTTCTCCACGGGGAAACAATGCTATCAGCACTCCCCCGTGGAGAACTAATGATAAAAGTGAGCGATGATTTTTAGGTTGACTTGATTTTAATGATCCACTAAAAGTGCCCAAAATGCGGGTGCCCTGCGCCCATTTACACGCACCGATTAATGCTAAAACGATTGCCGATTAGTGAATTTTTAGCGATAATCATCCAGTGTAAATGGGCCTTTATATAATTTGCCGTTGTGTTTAGCACAACGTTTATTTTTATTTTGTTTTGCAGATTTGTTCTCTTCTATGCAAAACAGAAAAAATATGTTGTTGCCTGGAAATTGTTAATAAGGAGGCTAGCTGATGTACATTTATATCATTTTTTGTTTATTGTTACTACGATAGGTCAGGCCCATTACCCCATACACATTCAAGTAGACTGATATTACATGCACACTTGGCACCAATGGCAGGTTACCCAGTGTTGTAATCTACCACACCGGTCAGATGTTGCAATGTGTGGGTAAAAACATAAAATTACTGTAGAATAAGGCCGGGTTTACACAGCCGTCTGTGCTGGCATGCCACTCGTGAGCACGCTGCCAGTACGCAAAGACATGCGTACATGTTGTGTGCCACCAATCCCCTCACACTATCTTGTAATAAGCGCCAAGATAGAACATGCTGTCATTTTCTTTGTGCAAGTAATACTCGTGCAATGCAGGTGTGAGTCCCCCAATACTAATTAATGGGTTATTGGCATCACAAGTCACATGCAGGAAAATTGCACCATAACAGTGAGCCTCTGTGGGACCGGCATAAGCTGAAGTCTCCTAGAACGGTTTACTTCCAAAATCAAGGCAAAACTGTAACAAAAATTTATTTACACAGGGTCAGCATCAGCACTTGACAAAGCCGGGGAGACCCCGGGACCCACTGTATACAAGGCGGCTCACTGCTTCTTGCTCCATTACATAGTTGTACAGCGGCCTCTTAACTAGAGTTTGTGAACACAACATTGGTGGTTTATATATCAGCTGCCTATCCCTCTGCATACATCAGCAACAAAGTAAGTAAGCACAGGCCTGGGACTATTGCCTGGGATCCTCTGATCAGCTGTTTTCCAGGCCAGTACGCAGGAAGCAGACAGCTCCATTCTTACTGTAGCTTGATATTACAGGCAAAGTTCCCATTCCTTTCAGTGGTAACATGAGCTGCAATACCATGCCTGGCCATTACAGTAAGAACAGAGCTGTCTGCTTCCTGCAGAATTCAGTTCAGCACACAAGTGCACTGGCCCGGTGGATAGCTGATCGGCAGCGGCTTGGGCAATGGACCCCCATCAATCAACTACTGATGACTTATCCTGTGGAGGGCCATCAATAGTTTATAACTGGAAAACCCCTTAAGGTGACAGCAATTGATGATATATTAATGATTATCATGAATGATTTTTCTGTACCAGCTGAACAGGAGCGCTGTGCTTTCCTAATAAAAATAAATAGGTATGGAGTCGTACCAAACATTTATAAAATAAACACATTTCATAAAGTTATTTTGCTGACAAACAATATTTTTCCATGCTAGTAATGGCTGTCTGCTTCCTGTTTTCAGTACCGTATATCTGGTCTCTTTTCCATCTGTTGTAAAAATGCAACTTTCCTTTTTAAGAATGATAAATAAGTAACACCGGGCCTACCTTAAGAGCATGCATAATTCATGTATAAGCCATTTATCTAGGTCTATTTTGATACGAGTGCAAAGATAGTTATTAGTAATGATTGTACTATTACTTACTGGTAAATGCCCAAGTAGCGGTGTGATGCTATCAGAGACATAGATGATACTTCCATCTGTTGTCACCACTATAATAAAGCCATCAAGTGCCTGCAGGAACAAGTCAACAACAGATTGATAAATCTCATATACTAAATTGCATTGTTTAAACCAGAGAACAACAATAGGTGCATTAACTATATACGGTAATGCCACTCTTAGGCCACTCTCAATGGAGGTGTTTTACAGCGTTTTCAGAGTGGCTTGATGCAGAGCTATAAAACTCACTATAAACGATGTGGCAGATGTATGAAGTTAAAACCAGTGTACAAAAGTTGCAATTTTTTATAACAAAGTTTTCCACTTTTGCAGTCTACTCCTGCCCACACAATTTTTTTCAAAAGAGGGCATGGCTTTATGGGAGGGGTCTGGCTGCCCCTGGCTGACATATTTATGTATAATTTACTCCAGAATCTTGTGGAAATATTACAACTTTTTGGAAACACTGGTTTTAATAAATTCCACCCAGTGTGTTTTTTTTCTATGATGACACCTCCCTTTTAAGTTTTCCCTGTTCCTAGGCACCTGGGCACTATGCAGGGAACTGTGACATGGCCCCATTAAACGGAATCGATATTTCTGTGATGCCTTGATATTTATAAGCTTCAGGCTAGCCCTCCAGTGCTGATTGACAGCTTTTCTTCTATACTGAATAAAGCTGCTAAACAGCAGCAGACAGAATCAGCTGGCAGGTCATGAATACGAAGGACCACAGAGCGCATGCACTGATTGTAGAGGACTGCTAGCATTGAGTGTCACTGCAACACAAAAACAAGGATTTTATGACAACTACAAATCGAAACAAAGTAAGTGAAAATCAACTGTCCTACCTCCAGCATTAGCTGGGTGAACTCTTCATTGCTGAGGAATGATGGCTTCCAGTCTGGATGGATATCACTGTCTTCTGTCTCAGTTGAATTTTCTACACCAGAGAACAAAATACAAAAACATGAAAAGTCCTTCGGATTTTCACCAAGCATCTAATCCAGAACTTCAGTGGTAGATATTCCAGTGAAGTGTTCAGCTACAATTGTTAGTTCCGTAGACATTGAATGGAGTGGTAGTAGACATGATCAACTGATGCTCAATTCAAATGGAAGACATGAGCCCCCCACTCTGGTGATTGGTGAAGGAACTAGTGGTTGAACCCCCAGCAATCTAAAAATTATCAATAGAGATGAGCGAACGTGCTCGGCCACGCCCCTTTTTCGCCCGAATACCGCGATTTCCGAGTACTTCCGTACTCGGGCGAAAAAATTCGGGGGGCGCCGTGGCGGCACGGGGGGTAGCAGTGGGGAGTGGGGGGGAGAGGGAGAGAGAGAGGGCTCCCCCCTGTTCCCTGCTGCTACCCCCCCGCACCGCCACGCCTCTCCCCGCCCCCCGGCGCCCCCCGAATCTTTTCCCCCCGAGTACTGACGTACTCGAAAATGGCGGTACTCGGGTGCATAAGTACTCGAAACGAGTACGTTCGCTCATCTCTAATTATCAACTATCCAGTGAATGGGTGATAAATTGTTATTACTGGATTACCCCTTTGAGAAATGAGCGCTCTATGCTCTTTACTAGCTTCACTGTCTTGAAGGTTGCAATTTGGAAAAAAGTAGAAGAAGGCTTCAATTACTGCAGCTGTTTAATTCCTCCTTGCAGAAATAGATTGGTTAAAGATGGAAAAAGATAACAATAGAGAAGCTATCTTGATCTTGTTTTAAAGTCAAGAATTTTGGCTTTAAAACAAGATCGTGATCATATATGTAATTCACCCAATGTTCTAGAAATCCAAATCTTTGCTGACGGTACAATCAACGTATTTATGCATGTTGTACACTCCTGATAAAAGGGACCTTTTATAAATTTTTCACAAAATGCATTGAGCTTGTGTTTATGATAGATTGTCTAATATCCCACCATTGGTTGATTTTGGATCCTTACGCCTGCTGATGATCCATTGCCTTTCTGGACTCTAGCAGACTCTCCCCTACTTGTGGGATATTTATGACGTTTTGTGGTGGAGTTTGATCTTCATCATAATCTAAATCCACTGAGAGCTACTATTACTTTCCATTTTACTCCTTGCCTAAAAGAAAACAGGTTCTAGTGCTTTAACAAAATTACTATTTGAGGAATCCTTCACAAGTCTCATCAACTGGCCTTCACTTTAAAAAGTTTTTCTTTAAAAAGAAAGATGCGTGGAAACGTGTTAGCAAGTAGACCAATTATATTGCTTTAATTAGGAGAAAGAAAATAATCTTGTAGACATGATGCCCTTAAATGGATTGGGCTGTCGACAACATGTTTTGTTACCCACATTAAACTCATCATATATACAATGTTATTTTGTTCCTTTTAGTGAGAGCAATAAGAGTTTTTCTCTAATGATATACAAACGTTTATTGAGATCAATTGAGGATACAGAAAACTACAAGAGCTCAGCCAAAATGAGTAGAAAACCCATTCATTATGAAAAGATGTGACTTTACCATTGTGTTTTTGTAGGAAGCCAATAACTTTTTCCAGCACTGTGGTTTTGTCCATTTTACGGGCATTCTCAGGAAGCATGGAGTTGAGCTCTTTGATGAGTATATTGAACTGGTCCCGCCTCTTTTTCTCAGACCTGTTACGTACAGCCCTGGAAAAACAAATATGTCACTAAAATACAAAGTTATGGGCATTCTGGGATTATAGAAGGAGCATACGATTATGAGGAACAACAGGTACAGCTGGTGTATTGCTATCAGTTTTTTCACAGTTCAGATAAATAAATGGTATTGGGCTGCTTTCACACCTGCGTTACGGCTCAGTTCAGGGTTTCTGCTCCATATTTGGAGAAAAGAAACGGAAATAAAACTGAAAAAAATTGATCCGTTTTTTCCCCCATTGATTTCAATGGAATTTCCAAAAAATGAAAAGCAAACCAAAAGGCTTCAGATCGCTTCTATTTTCTCAGGTTTTCATTTTTGGACTGAAAAATAATGTTGCACACTGCGCTATTTTCCTATGAAAAAACGGAAATCTAAAGTAACAGAAGTCTTTCCATTTTTTTGAAACTCCACTGAAATTAATAAGGGAAAGAAACAGATCAATTTTTTTCTGTTTTATTTCAGTTTCTTTCCTTCAAAAACGGAGCAGAGAGATGGAAACCCTGAAATGAGCCCTAAGACAGGTGTGAGATCAGCCCTACTCGATATATGAAGCATTTTAATCTTACACATGTTGTTCTTACCTCTTTGCCCTATCTTTCTCATCTCCATCCATGAGCTTTGGTACGTGGGTATCCCTGTGGACAGAGAATGGATTTGCTGCTTACAACAGAAAAACAGTCAGGCCTTTTATCTGTAATTTCAAGCAAGTCATGTCTTGGTTTATGATCCTTTGGCAAGTCATTGGGTATCAATATTTATAGGCAAAACTAAGTGATGTTAAATACTCTTGTATAGAAAAGACAAAAGTATTGCAGAAGGGATATCCTTATTGGCTAATCAGGAAATTTATATTCGCAAGCCAATTGGTAATGCTTTTGTGTTTTTCATAAAAGAATATTTATCATCATATAGGTTTTTCTGGCTAAAGGCTCCTGTCCACAGGCCGACAGCTCTCCGCTCTGAGCCTATCTGTCAGATAGGCTTACCGCGGAGAATCGTGGCAATTCGCTGCATGCTGCGATTTAAATCCCAGGGCGGAGAATCGCTATGATTCTCCGCTCGTGGACAGCAGGGCTGCGCTTTCCATAGTAAGTCTATGAAAAGCATTCACTGCGTTTCCCGCAGCCGGATTATCGCCGCAGGGAATGCAGTGAAAATTCACCCGTGGACAGGAGGCCTAACAGTACTACTGTATTTTTGTTATGCATCAAAATAGGCAAAACTCAAATACTGCCTAAAACTACTGATGCAGACATTATTTAGGGAGGAAACAACCTAGTGATATGTAAGTCGTTAAAGGCCCCATTCAGGTGTAATCTTGCAACAGGTTATGACATGGATGTCACACCCACATCTGCAGAAAAATCTGTTCCATTTTAGCATTCTATTGAATGCTATGTAATTCTGCACCGCAGTTCAAAGGGTGCAGATTTTGAAATTCTGGTCATGAAAAAAAGAATTGACATGTCAATTCTTGATGCAGTTTCTGCATGGAAAAAACATGAATAATATGAATCAGCCATTCTAGAGTAAAACTGAATACATCTAATGCTTGAAAAACAAAGGTGGAAGTAAGAGTTTTCAATATTGTATATATCCCCTTTTGAAAAAGAACATGCCTGCAATCATGTAAATTTGTAGAGCCTTTATAAAAAAAAACATAGTCTTATAATTTCTTTTGAAAGTAGCTCAAGTTTCAGAAAACAAAAATAAAAGCAAAAAAAAATAAAAAATTCTTCAAATCATATAATCAATTGAGCTATTAAATACTGAGATTTGACAATATCGCAATACATGGGAACAAGTCATGGGAGACACATTGTATATACTTCTAAGAACATTAGCTGCTTGGAAATATAAAAGCCAGTTGAGTCACGTACTTCTGATAAAGCCACCATAGTTAAGAGCTTTCCGTTGTCAGCCCGGTGAACAGAGTGTTGCATGTCACCTTACAGAATATTTTCAATTTCTTTCATTAGAAATATTCCCCATGTGCCCATCCTCCTTTAGCCATGCTAAACTGGATTAGCCTGCTCTCTGCAAACACTAAAAAGTAGGTCAGTAAAAGAACGCTATTATACAGTGACAATGTGATTGCTGAAGTCTGCTCCCTATCATGTCTTATATGAGCTGACATGTCATGAGTGCAGATGTAATGACTGAAAATTCTCTGCATCACATTACCCCGTAGAAAGGATTTTCTACACCTCTATCAACACGATTGCCAGCTGAATTCCAGGAGATTCTGAATTCCACTTTTCATGCTTCAATGGGCCTTCAAAGCTAACCAGAGGATGTGGAGCTCTTCTTCATTCTTAGCACATTTTTGGAAAACAAACCAGGCACATGTTCTAAAACTTGGCCAACAGTTTTATTTTGGCAGAAATGTCAGGGGTGTACAGGCGCATGTGCGTTCAGCTTAACGGGGTATTCGCATCTCAGCCATTTACACAGGTTATGTCATACACTTATAGAAACAGCATAGTTCGCTGTGCTACATTATTTCCACAACTCTCATTCACTTTTATGGGAGTTACTGAAATGGTCAGGTTGTGCTCCTGAGACCTCTAGTTCTATGGGTCTGCAGGAGCACCCTTCCACAAGTGTGGCATGATTGTGCTGGTTGGGTGTGGAGTTCTCCAGCCAGCCAATCACCACAGGTTTGTTACATATAAATAACATCCTCTGGCTGGAGGGAGCTGGCATCCTCATTCCCCCTGGGGTTTGCATTCATGCATGTAGTTCTATAGGTGTGAACAGTGATGTGTGGCATGTGTCTGTGCAGGGTGCCGGGCAAGTGGTGTGAGCAGTCCTGTTCCGTTATAAAACCCGTAAGAAAAATAATTGTAACCATTCGTCTACATTGTCTTATAGAGCAATTTATAGATGATATAAGATAATTTCTTCAGGCAAGTAATCACAAGACTTACGTAGATAGCAAGTATATCTAGATATTTGGTCCTGGCACCCTTCTCCTTGGGTTATTTTCTATGGACCTTCAATATATAGCCACACAAATCTCTCTGACGAGAACCGAGAGAATCAGATCAGTTTGGTGCATAACAGGGGGCTACTACCGCTGTATTTCAGTTTCTATAATATGACTGAACATTTTTTTAACCCCTTAAGGACCAAGTGCGGTAAATTTATGGCGCTTGGTCCTGGGCTTTAATCTCGCCCGATGTACGGCGCAGAATTAAAGCCTCTACGCCTAACATGAGGCTTTCTCTATTTCCACATTTTTCCTTTCTTTCTTTTTTCACAATTCTCCTCCCCCTCCCCCAAATCTCGTCTCATACCCCACTCTCTCATCCTCCCCCTAGATTATTATAATTATATTCAAAGTTTTTCCTGGTTCTGCCAGACACCACGTCCTGATATATTTCTAGGGCGGGATGGCTGTCGTCTACTAGATTACGTATATTGATATGCAGTTATAATGTTGGTTATTCATAAGAAGAGAATTAAGAAGCAACATTAGTTATATAATTATAAATTGGGCAGGAGGGCAACACCGAAGCTACCGGGAGATATCTAATGCATATTATAAAAGAAAAAAAAGGAACCAGAAGAGTAGTATATGTATACCTCAGTTTTAATTGTACTTCTATTAATCATCAGAAATGCGAATAATGCACCTCTGCTTAACACGAATAGACAATGCTGTAAGTTATATGTTGCGAAAAATTCAATAAAATACTTCTGAACATAAAGGCTCTACTCCTACAATCAAGCAGGAGCAGGTCAGGTCATCAACCGTCAGTCACAGAGAACACAGAGGAGGGAGAAGCAGTTTTCAACTGCTTCTGCATTCTTTCACAGGCACACACAGCTCAATGAGCGCTATGTACTAAGAAGTGCAAAAAGAAAATGACCCAAATCCAATGCCAACCAAAACCATCACAGTATGCGCCCTGCAAATCGAAACCATACATATTATATATATCGAAACGACCGAAACAAAATTTTAAAAAACCCATTCCCATACTTTATTTAGTTTAAATATACTAATTTAAAAAAACTACTATAGAGCCCCCTGCACACGGGCAGAAATTCCGCGGTGGGATTTCCCGCAGAATTTTCGCCCGTGGAAGCTGCCATAGGATTGCCTTAAAAAAATAGACAGCCGCAATTTGTGAAATTTGTGAAATCGCGGCATGCTCTATTTCTGTGCGGGGCTCTGCGAGCCCTGCACAGAAATGTCACTCCCCGGTCGCTTGCTCCGCTCTGCGCACGCACCAGCTGGGCGGCAGCCGGCACATCACAGAGCCGGAGCTGCGGAAGTAGGTGAGTGCCGCGCTGGTCCCTGCAGGGGCTCGGGTCTGGTCCCGCTGCGGGAATTCTCGCAGCGGGATCTGACCCGGCCGTCTGCAGGTGGCCTAATTGTTAAAAAAAATATATCGTTTTTACCCCCAATAAAAAAAAAAAAAGGCAGTGAAAAAGATATTTAAAAAATAGCCCTATATGTCATGGGGAAAGAAAACCGCAGCAAAAATAATATTCCTAGCGGAAGAAAAAAAAATTGCTCAGTAAAACCACCACATGGGTAAAATCCCTAAAAAGTGTCTGGTCCTTAAGGTACAAAACAGCCTGGTCCTTAAGGGGTTAATTGACAGTGACCCTAAAAAGTACATTTCCAACAATTTCCCCCAAATTCTCAGATTTAACTTGCAGCCCAAGTAGGATGAGAAACACGATCTGTTGTAGCTGTTCTCTACCCCTTTGGATTGTAACCCCATACGGTCAGGACTACTTTCCAAATCTATCCTGTAAACAAATCTTTCATTTGTCTGTATAACACTGTCCTTTGTATGTTAAAAATTGTAAAAATCTGTTATCCCAGTATTGTGTAGTGGTATAAATATGTATAGCTTTATGGAAGTTAATGGGGATCAAGTGAAGATTATGTCCCCCTAGGAAAACATCACTTGACACAAACGGTAACACAAATGAAGATAATGACATAAATGTAATTTGACACAAATGTATATGCTCTGTCAATATTTTAGTGCTAAGAATGTATTTATTTATAAACATAGCAAACATAATTACACTTATGTTGCATAATCCTGTACAAAAACACTGCTCCGCAATATGCAGAAGCAGAGTGTTAAATACGTCTTTGCCAGACCAATCTTTCAACATAAATTCTGCAAGATATGTTGGAAGCGAATAACGAAAAACAACCCTTTTCATCTTGACACAAGCCTTACATTTATTCCAGTAAGACTATTTATATTGTGTACGGGCAACAGTTGGGGAAACTACTTGTAATTTTGAATCACTGTGATTGACATGAAATATCCTTTGTTGCCCATATCAACCAAATTAGAGCTCAGCTTTCATTTTACCAGAGCTCATTAATATATTAAAGCTGAGATCTAATTTGTTGTTAAGGGCAACAAAGATCATCTTACTATACAATTCCCCCAACGCCACTGAGATTGATAAATCTCTCCCAACATCACTGAGGCACCAGGGGGACATAATCTTCACTTAATCCATTAATGGAAGTTCCTAATTAGGAAGAAGAGTCTGGATTTTCTAGCACAAACCAGATGAGCAGATACATTTTAAAAGTTACTGATACCAAATTATTTTCGCGCTCTGCATCCACAGATTCAATCAAGCATATCAAGAAAGACAGTTCTCTTACACTTAAAAGGGGTTATTTGGGAAATTTAAAAATTGAGCATGCAGCAGGGGATAGCATAAAACAACAAAATAGGCAAAACTCACCTGGAAAATATTAGTTTCCTGGAGAAGCCCTTCAGCGGACTGCCTGACCTAAGAAGGGCCCTTATAACAAAACTTTGGGGAGTGTTTATACAAAGTAACTCTGTTTCATACTTTGAACACTTTGTATACTGAAATTGATTTTATTCTTAATTCACCTCTCAGAATCAAAAGAATTACCAAAATAGTACTTGTTCATACATGAAAATAACAAGTTTAATGTGTATCTGCTGATTGCAAGTTAGATACTTTTGCAACCCTAGTTCAGCTTGAGTCATTCACCTCATGTGCCCTACGCTTGCTAAGAAAAGAGATGTAGCAAAGTGTGCCAAATTCTAAATTACAATGCACTGGCCTAATTCATTTCTGGAACTATTGCAAAAGAACAAAAATTAAAAACAGCCATAAGAAAAGTACACATTTAATACAGTACTCTTGGAATTTGTCTTGCATTATTTGCAATGACTGTGAAATACCTAAGGATCTGTAATTGTAATGTATACGTGCATACTTGTTATAATTTCTGACATGTCATACGGACAAGCCAAAAGGTATCATCAATGGGGTCCAGGAGCTCATTTGGTGGGTTTGTGCCTGACAAACACTGAGCTGGCATGTGTCCAAGAAGTTAGCAAAACGTATCCACACAGGATGTCCTGTTATGTCTTTATTCACTGGTACATACGACACATGTATTGCCTTAGGCATTATTGTATCTTGTCACCACCCGGAAGCTAGGGGTTTGACAGGGCTTCCACAGACTAACGCCCCTATCATACCGCTAGTTCCGGATTGGTAGAAGTTTTTCAGGTCCTGGAAGTACTAGTAGCGTCGTGATCTTCACCCCGCTGCTCCACAGCTCACACTCACCCCTTCCTGCTCCTCCGTCTCCCCGGCAATGTGCTGTGCTGCTATAGCTCCTCCTCCCACCCCACCCCCCAGCCATCGGCATTGTATTGCGCTGCTGCCTAGCGGTGAATGAACGCCGCCGCCGGCACTCTCCCATGCTTCGCAGTTAGAGGAGATGCAGCCGCTGGCGGCTACTCCACTCCCCTGCCTCCTCTCCCTTCAGCAAGTATCAGTGGCGCCGCTGCTCAGAGGCAGCTGAGGAGTGGAGTAGCACGCAGCGCACGCATCTCAGCGCTACAGCACGGGGTACAACAGCAGCGTTGGAGTGTAGGTTACCCAGGCAAAAAACTGTGTTCCGGCTCGGCCTGATGGCCTTCCGCACAACATTCTCTGCGCTACACCATGGGGGAGCACAGCATGGGTATTGATTGTACCGTGCCCTAAAGGGTTAGGGATTAGTATTCCAGTTAGGCTTAGATTAGAAACTCTAAATGCTTCCATGTTACCGCTGTAACATGGAAGCATTTACGGCAAATAATGTAAGCCTAACTTGAATACAAATGCCTAACCCTCCAGGGCACGGTACAATCAATACCGACACTGGTAGGACCTTCCAGGACCTGAAAAATGTCTACCAATCGGGAGCCAGGGGTGTGATGGGCGTTCCTCCATGTAAGACCTGTCAAACCCCTAGCTTCCTGGTCGTGACAACATACAATAATACCATTGCCTTATTCCTTATCAGTGTGGCTATCCGATGTTGGGTATTTAGGGCAAAGCTGCCTGCCAGGGTTTAAAGCCCAATGTCCATGGGCGGATCGGATTCCGCATGCCGGAGCCCGCAGCGGAATCTGACCTTGCCCGTGGTCAAGGACCCTATGTGCCTATATGGCTCTTCTATTTTCTTCACTGTGGATGTATGCATAAGCTCCGGCGCCCATGTGCAGTAGAGTTTTTTTTTTTTTTTAAACTCCTGCTTTAATTCAATTGCAGACGGGCAGCGGATTGGACAGCTTCTATTGACTCCAATGTAAGCTGTCCGTGCGGGAAATGCACTGAAATTAAGCATGCTGCAATTTGTTTTCTGGACCAAAAGGTCCACAAAACAAATCCACATGCTTTAATTCATGTGCGGACATCCATGCTTCCCTATTGGTGGCTTGATTTGCGGATCTTCCACATGGGTGACCGGTGCAGATTCCGCAAATCAGGTCCACTCATGGACATTGGGCCTAATAAGTAGATAATAGTCCTCAGCCCTGACATACCGGGAGTACAGATTCGCTGAACACTGCTGTTTTTGTATGCACATACTCTACAAAAACAGCTTGGCTGCATTATATTGTTCATCAATTCCACATACAGTCGTCACACCGAATATGGATTTGATTTATATTTCCCTTTGGTCCATTCACTTTGAATTTTGTTAGTTTTGAAAGCATTCCTAGGGCTCCTGCACAACTGGCAAGAGCGATACCGGGCTGTGAGTCACGGCTCGATATTGCTCTCGCAAACCTTTTAAAAACCCCTGGAAGCGAGGCATTTTCATGTGAAAACAGTCTCACATTACTGTGGGGGCTCCCTTCATCCCACTGCTTTTAATGGGGCAGCAGCAGCGCCGGCCCCATTGAAAACAATGGGAGAACATCTCGATCCCCTGCCACTGCTGTGACAGCAGCGGCAGGGGATTCCTTCATCCCTGCGGGGAGTCCCCTCATCACTGAACACCCTGTCGCTGCTGTCACAGTGTTCAGTGATGAGGGGACTCACCAGGGGAATCAAGAAATCCCCTGCCACGGCTGTCAAATTCATTGGTTTCATAATCATGTGCTTTCACCAGATTTTCTCGCGAGTGTGAAGGCACCCTTATTTGCAGCACTTTTTACACACCCGCCTAAAACATTTACACAGTACTGAGCCTTTATTGTTTGGTGTGTCATGCTTCTATTAGCCCCAATGTCCACAGGCAGATTTGATTTGTAGTACCCGCGCGGGAGATACGCAAATCAAGCCACCCATAGCGATGCGTTAGCGTCCGCAGGATAATAAAAGGCGTAGGGATGTGATTTTTACCCGGCGTGCGGATTGCATGTGCGGGAAGAAATCGCAGCATACTCCATCTTCCTGCGAATCCCGCAGGGACGGCTTCCATTGAAGTCAATGGAAGCAGTCTGATGCGCGGCACAACCGCGGATTTGTGGGAAAGCAGGAGATTTAAAAACGAAAAAGAAAGCACTGTGCATGCGCCAGGCTGAAGAAAGAAGATCCGGCCGGCATGGAGGAGACCCCCGTTGGATCCGGAGAGGTAAGAAACTGCCTTTACCTCTCCATGTCCGTGCGTGCAAATGGACATGAGGCCTTATGCTGGTGCATTAATGGCGCGTTCTGGCTGGTGACCCTTAAACATTTGTGTCTTGAGACTAGGTGTAGTGGATCATATATTTTATTGACACATTTACTAACAGTCACATTTGAATGCATACTTTATTTCTCCCTCCTTTAGCGTATATGTCAAGGCTGCATAGCTTATTGTGCCTGGCTCGAAAAATACATGTCACATAATTTTACATCAATAACCAAACACAACTGGCAAACAATTCTGACAGACAGATAAGACAGAACACGTACTGTTACTCATATGCATTTCTGAGCGACTTCCCAGAGTCGTGTTCCAGCGCTTGTCACCTTCTACTCCATTATCCTTCAGCCCAGCAGGCAGCAGTTCCACTATATATAATATGTATCATTCAGTTACTGGCGAGGCTGGCTGCGGGTGGTACCTGTCGACTTGCTCCTTCCTCCTCCTACTACTGGCACCAAATGTAAAGCAGAGGGTCTACACTGGGAATCAGCAAGGATGGCAGGCCATAGCACTTGATCCCTGCACTACAACACTGCCTGCTTCTACTATGATAATAGCAGTGCTGCAGTGATCAGCAACTGAATAGCATAATTATCATAAAAAAATTAAAAAGTGCAAAACAATTAAGTATAATGACAACAAAAACCCAAATCTATACTTTCTTATGGAAGAATAATGCTACACTAAAGTTATGTTCTAGTCCTGTGATAGAAACATCTGTGAATCACACAAGTCACGTTATTTAATGCAACTCTGACAAATGCTCATATCAGTTGCTACAAACGTCTGAAAGGGCATTCTACAGAAATTACAATCACTTGTAGATACCTCTTGCAGGTTCCCCACAGGGACGCCACAGATTTCACTTACTGATGTTGACTCACTAGACAAATTTCTAGCTCATATTGCATGAAGAATCTGCAGCATGCGGGATGTGGATTCTTTTAATACGCCGAACAAGAAATCCCAGGGAAGACATTGCTGTGATGTCCTACAAGGCAGAGCCCCTGGGTCTGGGAGGAATCCCCATCAAGCCATGTGTTTGGAAACTGTTTATTAGGGGATGTTGCAGTTTTTTCCATATATTCAGTGCTTTATTGGTGCTTTTTTCTCTAAATAGAGAAAAGCACATACAGTATACTATAATTAAAAGTGTGGTTATGTCATGGCTTTTGTAGTGCAGTAGTGTTGCTGCATGTGTAAGGCTGCTTTCACATGACCGACAAAATTGCGCCATTTCGCTGTTATGCGATAGCGCAAGAAAACGCATGTATGTGAAACCCATGCTTTCCTATGGGTTCCTTCACATTTTTTCCTTCCTTTTTTCTCTGATGCCATCTTGTGAGGAAAAAAAAATAGCAACATGCTCTATATTGTCACAATTTTGCAATTTTTTTGTGGCCCATGTTTCCCTATGGAGCCTCTGTTTTTGTTACATCACAACGCACAAAATCGCGTGTAAAGTTACTTACTTAAGGCCTCCGGCGATGTCGCCCAATAGAATCTTTTATCCACGGACCTTTCCATGCCCGTTGGCAAAATGGCGGACACAAGTGCAGAAGCTGAGGAGGGCCCGAGAAATTTAAAATCTCGTTGCTCCTGGCTACTAAAGGTAGCAGAGAGCCTGAAGCAGTGACTGAGGGCCGCAATGAGCGGTCTCCGGTCATTTGATCGCCGTTATATATGGATAATGGCGATCACGCAAAAGTTAAAAACAGTTAAACTTCAATGCTCCTTTCGGTTAGGGCCCCGTTGTGCATTCAGACATAATTTTAGGGCTACAATGGGTATGTTACTGAACATGGGACAAAAAGAGGATCCATTTTGCGGTGAAAGTCTTCAGTCATATGTGTGCTATACAAAAAAAAAAAATCGTAATTTTTTCCCTCTGCTTTGCTTAGATTCATTCAAAAGCTGTGAGGTCAAAATATGCAGTAAACCCCTAGATAAATTCGTTTAGGGGGCTAGTTTTTTTTTAAATGGGGTCATTTGTGAGGATTCTCCATCATTTTGGCCACTCAAGGGCTCTACAAGTGAGCAATAGGGCCTAAAACACCTTCAAGCAAAATGTCTGTTCTGGAAGCCACTGGCTGCTCCTTTCGGTTTGAGCCCCGCCGCGCATACGGACATAATATTAGGGCCACAACAGGTATGTTTCTAAACACAGAAAAAACAGGGGTATCTATTTTGAGGTGTAAATCCTCATTTTCATGTGCACTATAGAAAAAATATGTCTTCAAAATGACATATTTACAAAAATATGAAATTTTATTTTTTTCTCCTCTAAATTGCATTAACTCCGGAAAAAAACTGTGGGGTCGAAATATTCATGACTCCCCTCAGTGAACATATTAAGGGGTGTAGTTTTTAAAATTGCATCATTTGTGGAAGTATCTATCATTCTGACACCTATGAGCCTTTACAATCTTGGCTTGGTGCAGGAAAACAAAGTGTTCCTCAAAATGTTGATAAGTAAATAGTTAAAAAAAAAACTAAAGTTTTTCAAATGGGCGCCCAGAATAAAGTAAACGGATGGAAATATATATCTTATCAAAAATCTGTACAGTATGTTTGCACATTATAGTTGAAAATGTGAAAAAAAATAACATTTTTCTTAAAATCTTCCCAATTTTGGCACTTTTAATAAATATACACAAATTCTATTGGTCTATTTTACAACCTAAGGCCTTAGTCACACGGGCATTTTTCCCCGCGATTTGCGGATCGCATGACAGATGCGCATCGGCAAATCGCCTGACCGGGGCCGAAAAATCGCTCGAAAAATCTGCTCCTAGCCGCGTTTCATTAGAATTGGCCCAGTGCAGTGCAGCGCTGTCCAGCGCATTGAATTCAATGGAGGTGGCAATACAGCCGGCGCTGAGCCAATCAGAGGCAGCACTCACTCACCCATTCATGAATTCATGAATGGGTGAGTGAGAGCTGCCTCTGATTGGTGAGGCTGTGATCAATCAGAGGCAGCTCATTCAGCAGGCGGGGATTTTAAATCCCCGGCTGCTGAATACTACTCATAGCAGTTCAAGAGAACTGCCGGCCACGGACAAGGTGAGTATATTTTTTTTTTACTTTTTACACATTTCTGGATGAATTTCAGGGAAGGGCTTATATTTTTAAGCCCTTCCCGAAAATTCATCGTGTGATCGCCGGCAGCCCATTGCTTTCAATGGAGTCGGCTGTATTGCCGGCTCCATTGAATTCAATGGGCAAACATCGTTCTTCTCTGCCACAGCTGTTACAGCTGTGGCAGAGGAGAATGATTTGTCTAGTATATGTTCTCAATGGGGCCAGCGCTGCTGCCGCCGGCCCCATTGAGCGCATATAGAGAAGAGAACAGGAATCGCAGATCGCAGATAGGTGCGATCTGCGATTTCTGTTCTATAATTTATCGGACGAGCGCATAAAAAGCGCTCATGTGTCCGATACCATTGCAAAGCAATGGTTTTATAAAATCGCACATCGCATGCGCATGCGCAGATCGCACGGAAAATCGCCCGTGTGACCGAAGCCTAAATGAAGTACAATATGTGGCGAAAGAACAATGTCAGAATCACTTGGATATGCAAAATCTTTACGGAGTTACTCTATGTTAGTGTGACTACAACTACAGTTTTTTTTCACTGTGAAATTTGCAGCGTTTTTTTTCTCCAGGGGTCTATGGGACTTGTTAATGTTAAAATCGCATAGCGCAAAATCGTGTTTTAGTGGTAAATTGTGATTTTGCCGCGATGCGTTTTTAACATTAGAAAGCCCCATAGACACCTGGGGAAAAAACGCAGCAAATTCGCAAACGCTAGTGGGTAGTCACCCTTAGAGTGACATATGTCAGATTTCCAGAATTTGACTTCATCAGTAAGAGGTTAAACATTCAGGAGCTTTCCCAGCGCCACAGCAGCGAACACATGATGCAGGACAGCATCAGAGCCAATCACAGCCAATCTGCAAAGAGAAGTGGCAGAGGCTGCACAAGTGGCCCAAAGTGATCAGCAGGGCTAACAACTGAGAGGCTTGTGAAAGCCCAGAGCAGATTTGCCACAGATGAGAACGCAAATGGGCCCTGACCAAAAGGATGCGTTTCCACATGGAAGGAGAGGGAGACTCCTAACCCCCATGGTACTTGGTCCCAGGAGAATAATGATGGCGCCATGGCCTGGAAAAAAGACAAAGCTGGAGGACACATTAGACCAGTCGCCAATGCTCCAGTGCGTGCTCACTTTAGGGACAATAACAGACGAATGTGCACTGGGGTATCTCCCCAAAAGGGACTGTAGTAAACCCAGGAGTTTGATGCACTGTTACTTTAATGGATTGTTTATGGTTAATTGAACTAGTAAGCAATGTTATGTGTATATGCTGTGTAAAGGGGTGACAAGGCACTTTAAAATGGCGTTATAACTATAATAGGATAGGCTTTAGGACACTAATGAGACCCAAAGGTGATGGTGGTGTTGCAGGGCTACCTGACCTACGGATCTATCATCTGGCCTCTGTTATAATGCGCCTGTTTGACTGGCATTTTCAAAGAAATTACCAACAATGGGTCAGACTGGAGGAGGATTTGTTGGAAAACGAGGGGAGGAGGTTTTTACCCTTGCTGGCGCAAAGATTAAAACTCAATACTATTGAGATGTCGCCTTTTGCGGTACATTTCCTGAAATTCTGGGACAATTCAGCAATAAAATATGCGCTGTCCAAAAACAGATGGCCGCTGACCCCTTTATTTTGTAACCTGGATTTTCCTCCAGCCATGGAGACTGACAATTTTCCTGGTTGGTAAATAACAAACAATATTAGAATGTATCAGATTTTGAGAAATATGGGGGTGCCAACATACAAGGAGCCAAGAGCGGCACAAGTCAAGAGCGGCTGTCATTGTTCTCCATATATGCAATTAGCACACTTCCTTAAATCTAATTACCCAAATTTCATGACTCCACTTACTCCCTTTGAAACACTGGTTACCAATGAATCGCCCCCACCTAGATGTCTATCTAGGACTTACGAAGAGATTATGGCGGATACCCTTGATTGGGATCCTGCCCTTGTGAAAAAGTGGGAAGGAGATCTTGGATGTGCAATAGAACCCGGGGATTGGGAGAGGGTCTTTTTACTGGCCCACAAGCTGCCCATGGCCTGTAGAAAGAAATTACAAAATAATAACTAGATGGTATAGGTGTCCGGCTCTGCTGCATCGCGTTTTACCCGCGGTCTCCCAGAATTGCTAAAGGTGTGAGGGGGAAATAGGAACCATGCTGCATGTGTGGTGGAATTGTCCTAACATTGCACCCTTTTGGGGTATGATATTCTCCACTAACAAGGAGATTACGAAACGCTCTGTTACTCCCTCTCCACAGATAGCGCTCTTGTTTATGCTACCTGGCTCGGTGTCTACAATCAAAAAGGATCTTCTACGTTGCTTTCTAACAGCCGCACACTCAGTCATACCTAGATACTGGAAAACACAAAAGATCCCGACCGCGGTTAAATGGATACAGGAGGTTAATGAGTTGATGACTATGGAGGAGTTGGTGAAGGGGGACTGACAGGAGAAGTTTATACCCATCCAGTCCCTGGATACATTTCCAGAAATCCCTGGAATGTCGGAGATTGCTTGAAAACTGGCAGGCAGTTGTTTAGGACTTGTACACTGTTGGTGGAGGAGTGGTAACTTTTCATGGCCGTAGACTCATATCTGCCCCTCTATTTATCCTTATATTATGTATCCCTCCTATCCCACTGACGTGTGTAAGGTGTGTGGGTAAGGGTTTTGGTTTCTCCTCTTTTTTCCCTTCTCCCTGTTAGTACGACTACCCAAATTAAAATATTCTAAAAGCTATGATACATAGAAAAACTCAGAGTTGGATTTAGATAAGTACAATTTTTGGTTCATTTAAGGGAGGTTGATACTGTTTGAGATTTAGCAGTCTAGCTAGGAATTTATCACCTCTGGTATCCAATTACTAGATTGCTTTCTGACATAAAGGTGAAATGTTAAATGCTAGATATTTGAAATATTGATTGTCAGTAAAACTGTCTATTTCTGGTTTGTTAAAACAAAAATGGCGTTATGTGAGTGATGGCCTGCATTCTGTGCAGTCCCTGAGACGTACTGTGTCAGGAATTGCGATGGTTAGTTGCAAATCAAGTCTGAAGTGCCCGGTCGTTCGGAAATAGATATACAAGTGTGAATTCTGGTTAAACCATTACCAATTAAGTAACCTATACCCCCTGTATACAGAAGTAAGAAGACAAGTCTTGTTATTAACTGTTTGTTTGCGGTCATCGTTTCCATCTGTCAGCTGCTGCGCCATCACCTAACCTGTCATGTAGGCAAATTACCTGCGACCCGTTTCATAGACTCGGTAAAATAATGATTAGATGGAGAACTGGAATAAATTAAATATTTTGTATCAAAGACATATGTAACTATTTTGATGTCTGGCAAATAAAACATGAGAATATATGAGTAACACAAAACTTTCCAAAGGCTTGAATATACAGCACATTTCTATAAAACGCACGTTACCATGGTGATCGGAATCTCTGCACACAATGATGATGTGGCACGGCTACTTTTATACAAGCCGAATGTTAAAAAGGGTCTACAACCAGAACTTGAAACCAAGTATCTTTTCTGAATGGAGATTAAAGGGGTTGTCCTGCGAAAGCAAGTGGGTCTATACACTTCTGTATGGCCATAATAATGCACTTTGTAATGTACATTGTGCATTAATTATGAGCCATACAGAAGTTATAAGAAGTTATTCACTTACCTGCTCCGTTGCTAGCGTCCTCGTTTCCATGGAGCCGCCTAATTTTCAGCGTCTAATGGCCAAATTAGACGCGCTTGCGCAGTCCGGGTCTTCTTCTTTCCTCAATGGGGCCGCTCGTGCTGGATGCCGGCTCCGTGTAGCTCCGCCCCGTCACGTGCCGATTCCAGCCAATCAGGAGGCTGGAATCGGCAATGGACCGCACAGAAGAGCTGCGGTCCACCGAGGGAGAAGATCCCGGCGGCCATCTTCATCCGGTAAGTAAGAAGTCACCGGAGTGCGGGGATTCAGGTAAGCGCTGTGCGGATTTTTTTTTAGGTCCCTGCATCGGGTTTGTCTCGCGCCAAACGGGGGGCTGTTGAAAAAAAAAAAACCCGTTTCGGCGCGGGACAACCCCTTTAATATGTATTCACTGGACCACTTTATGTGCAGGTAATGATACAAATATGGATGCAGCAGTCATATTGCTAGGTGCACCACAATGTACTATTCTTGTGGACTCGTATCTCACAGATCTGACACAAGTGACTGTCAGTAGATGAAAATACTTAAAGGGGTTGTCCCGAGAAAGCAAGTGGGGGTAAGCACTTCTGTATGGCCATATTAATGCACTTTGTAATATAAATCGTGCATTAAATATGAGCCATACAGAAGTTATTCACTTACCTGCTTCGTTGCTGGCGTCCCTGTCTCCATGGTGCCGTCTAATTTCAGCGTCTAATCTCCCGATTAGACGCACTTGCGCAGAAGGGTCTTCTCCCTTCTCTTGGGTCTCGGCACGAGCGGCGTTCTGGCTCCGCCCCTTTCTACGCGTCATCGCGTAGCTCCGCCCCGTCACGTGTGCCGATTCCAGCCAATCAGGAGGCTGGAATTGGCAATGGACCGCACAGAGCCCACGGTGCACCATGGGAGAAGACCCGCGGTGCATCGTGGGTGAAGATCCCGGCGGCCATCTTGGTAAGGTAAGTAAGACGTCGCCGCAGAGCGGGGATTCGGGTAAGTACTGAACTTTTTTTTTTTTTTTTTCTTAACCCATCCCTTGTGTTTGTCTCGCGCCGAACGGGGGGCCTATTGAAAAAACAAAAAAAGCCGTTTCGGCGCGGGAAAACTCCTTTAAATAAACTGAAAATCAGAGCTCTCTTCCCAGCGCGTTTTGCTGAGTGCGAGCACTGAGGACATATACAATGACATGCGTGCTAGCTGCGTGCCGACAAGCCCCATACACTATGCGCACAAGATAGCACATTCTGCGATCTTTTTTTGCGCGCACATTTTGTGCGTTGTGTGAGAGAGGCACAATTGAGGCCGATTGTCTCGCAATGTGACAGTGCTATAAATCGCATGTATGTGAAGCCCATGTTTCCTATGGGTTCTTTCACATGAGCGAAGTTTTCTAGCCTGCTATATTGCAACAATACATAATCATGGCCTGCTCTATGCGGCCGCGATTTGCGTTTTTTTTTTTGTAGCCCATGTTTTCCTCTGGAGCCTCCTTTATCGCATCGCATAGCATGAACTTGCGATTTTCGTGTGATGCAATTTTAAAATTAGAAAGTTCTATAAATTTTCTCATGATAATATTGTGCGAGAAAAACTTGGGTAGCAGCGACGCAATGCGAGATTTTTTCGCAAGAAAAAGTATCACCAACGCTACAAAATTGCGTGTACAAAGCTGCGATATCGCAGCGATTTTGTAGCGCCGATATTGCTGTCACCCGTGTGGAAGAGGCCTGAAAGTAAACGCAAGATTAGTACTGCATATTATGTGCGCAAAACCCTAAAACATATATCCTTTTTAAATAATCTGTAAAACCAAAATACAAATATGAAATGTAAAAAAAAAAAAAGAAATGTTAAAAAATACGGTGCACTCTAATTAGCCACAAGGCACCAGATAGTGCAGTGGGGATCACCCAAGATCAGGCTGGCCGTTCTTAGGCCGCTTTCACATGGGAAAGGCGACAAAATCGCGCAATTTTCTTGCCATGCAACAGCGAACTAATCACATGTATGTAATGTCCATGCTTTCCAATGGGTTCTTTCACGTTAATGATGTTTTGTAGCCTGCTACATTGCGAGGGGGGGGGGGGGGGGGGGGAAATCGCGACATGCTCTATACAGCCGCGATTTGCAATGTTTTGTAGCCCATGCTTCCCTTGGAAGCCTTGCTTTGTGTTGCATAGTATTGAATGGCTGTGGTTGGTTTATTGAGCTGCAGTGCTCGAGAACCAATCAGAGCCAGCGTTTCCTGGAGGCGGTGTTTTGAACCCCTGACCAGGAAGTGCTGGCTAAAGACTACAGACAAGTGCCGACGACCTGCGGAGGAGAAGTGCGGCAGAGCGGACAGTGCATGTTAGGTAATGTATAGAGTTTTGTTTTTAAATGCAGCCAGGGCTTATTTTTGGGATACGGCTTATATTTCAAATATCTCCCCCAACCGCTACCCCCCCCCCCCCCCCAAAAACAAAATTGTCATCTAAAGAGCACTACAAAGTCGCACGACTTTGTAGCACACCGATAATCGCACAGAACACTGCCGCAACATCTCTGCGATTTTCTTGTGGCGATATTGCTGTTGCACATATAAAAGAGGCCTTAAGCTTGTGTGAATCTGGTCTAAAGTAAAAGAGTGTTAAATGTGATTATTATCTGCGGATAAATGGAGCTAATTATTACAATGTGTGGTAGGTAAAAATAAAATTGTTGCCAAAAGCAACCAATTATCTTACTCTATTAACCCTTTCCAATCCACTGTCTGACGTCTTCCTACATTCTGAGTGAAGCTTGTACAGCTCCAATGTCAGAAGACGTCCGACAGGGTATTCTTACCATCTATTGCCAGCCAACACACACTCTGGTGCACACACACTGGCTTTAGCCAGCAGATGGCACTGTTGTATAACAGCAAAAAGAGAAAGCCTTTTAGGAAACCCTGAATCTAAAATTCCAATATGTGAAAAACGGAGTCCCTCTGGTTGCTACCACAAATAGATTATACTATGGTAACATATATACTAAGTAGTAAATTGCTGCACAGATGAAAAAAGTAGTGGCAACATTGCTCCAGAGATGACAACTGGTTGTAAGCGCCATAATTAAGAGGAAATGCTACTATATTATCCTGTATACAATGGAATTGTACATAATGGTGGATTACAAAAACAACTGTAATTACCCTCCTCTGCACAAATCTGTCACCGTTATCATCCTGCACCCAGAAGAAATGTCAACTTAATCCTATTGTTATAGAACTGCTCAACAAAACTGTAAGTTACTAAAATGCATTAATCCACAACAAGCTGATGATTACAGGACTACTCTTGTGAACAAGTCAGAAAATAATGTAGAACAAGCACAAAGAAAATGATTTAGAGAAAATGTTTGTAAGTGGGTGCTTGTGATGAACCGCCTGCAACCATAAACCACACCCCCTTGCCAAGTATATGTCTGCAGTGGAAGTTATTACAGTATACTATACTATACTATAATATACTATACTATACTATAATCGTTCTAGTGAGGTTAACTGGCACTAGTTGTACAAAGCTGTGCACTATTTGTGATTGTGTGCCGTTCACTGCTGGTTATGCTACTTATGTATGTTTAGAGGCAGATGGGTTGCACTGTTTTTTAGTCATGGGTATGCATGCCGGAAAATGGTATCATATGGGCTCTGTTGAGGGTAGGCAGAAGAGACTGTAGATGGGGCTGATTTGCACGTCTCTGTGAGTTATGGCCTACTTAGGAATAGAGTGTACAGCAAGTGTCAGAGGTGCGACTGGCGACACAGGGCTGATAGCTGCAGAATCCACCAGCCTGGTTGTAACTCTACACCCTGTTGACTTACACCTTTGCAACCTTGCTTAGGGGCCAGGGGAAGACCCTTAATTGGAAGTGTGACTGAAGTGGTTTCTAGTGAAAGAGACTGTACTGTAGACATAGTAAAGCCCTGGGGAATACTGCTGCTTGTGAAAGTGCAGCTCAAGTTAACGTGAGTTGCTCTTGAAGCCTATTGAATGGGGATAGGGGGTGTGGAGAACAGAAGTCCCAGAAGATTGGAGAAGGGCAAATGTTGTACTTATCTTCAAAAAAGGGAAGAAGGTGGTTTCAGGAAACTACAGGCCTGTGAGCCTGACTTCTATACCGGGAAAGATCTTGGAACAAATTATTAAACAGCATGTATGCAAGTACTTGGATAAAAATGGAGTAATTAACCAGAGCCAGCATGGGTTTGTAACAAACAAGTCTTCCCAGACGAATCTCATTTCTTTCTATGACAGAATCACCGACTGGGTTTATCAGGGATATGCAGTGGATATAGTATATCTTGACTTTAGTAAAGCATTTGATAAAGTATCTCATACCATTCTTATTGAAAAAAATGACCCAATATGGGATTGAAAAGGCAACTGTTAGGTGGATTCACAACTGGCTGAATGATCACACTCAAAGAGTTGGTTCAACTGAAAGAATGTCTACTACAAGGCCCAACATTCCTTAACATTTTTATAAATGATCTAGAGAAGGGAATTGATTGAAAATAATCAAGTTTGCAAACGACACTAAGCTAGGAGGATGGCTAACACTGGAAATGAGATGGAGAGCATTCAAAAAGATCTAGACAAGCTTGAACACTGAGCGGCGACTAACAGAATGGTATTTAACAGAGAGAAATGCAAAGTCCTATATCTGGGCAAGAAAAATGGAATAAAAACACATACAGAATGGAAGGAATTGGGCTAAACAGCAGCAGATGTTAAAAGGACTTGGGTATACTAATTGATCACAGACTGAGGGCTCCTTCACACGAGCATGTGCGTTTTTACCTTCGCTCAGCCACATTGTGAATTTACATAAATGGACGATTTTCTGCGATCAAGTCCCGAGCTTAATTAACGTTTTGTCATCCATTCACACAGCTGTGTGCGATGTTTTAGGGAAAAAAATACATCGCAGCCCAGAAATCCCTCGCTCGGCATGACTAATGCCTAAAAAGAGGCACCGATAAGCTTTACGCAGCGTTGAACACTGCTAAACTGCCTCCCCCTCCCTTTTCTTTCCAGCTCCCATAGGAGTCTATGGGAGCTGCCAGCGTATATCGGTCGAAAGATAGATCCAGAACTATCTTTTGACCCAGCGTATAATAGCATGCGTGGATTTCAGTCGCGTAGCTTCTATTTTTTACGGTGCAACAGTTTTAAGCGCCGCAAATCCGCCTATGTGAACGAATGCATTGGAAACTACATTGGAGCGTATATATGCTCGTGTGAATAAAGCCTGAACATGAATCAACAATGTGATACAGTAGCAAAAAAGGCAAACACATTTCTGTGATGTATTAAAGGGGTGGTCTCGCGAAACCAAGTGGGGTTATACACTTCCGTATGGCCATATTAATGCACTTTGTAATGTACATTGTGCATTAAATATGAGCCATACAGAAGTTATTCCACTTACCTGCTCCGTTGCTAGCGTCCCCGTCGCCATGGTTCCGTCTAAATTCGCTGGCAGCTTGCTTTTTTAGACGCGCTTGCGCAGTCCGGTCTTCTCCATTCAGCACGAGCCGCTTCAGTGTGCTCCCCGCTACAGCTCTTCTGCGCATGCGCAGACGAGCTGTCACTGCTCGGGAGCGCGCTGAAGCGGCCATTCTGCACCATCCTCTGTTAGAGGAAGGTGCAGAAACTGGAGCTGCCCAGCGGAGAAGACCAGCCCAGCCCAGCAGCCCCGAGAAGCCTCCCAGGTAAGTGATGGGTCGGGGGGGGCTGCCGCTGCGCCGGGCTGCGCCGGGGGGGGGGGGGGCTGCCGCTGCGCCGGGGGAGCTAGCGCTAGTCCGGGGGGGCTGTCGCTGCGATGGGGGGGGCTGTCGCTAGGCCGGGGGGGCTGCCGCTGCGCCGGGGGAGCTAGCGCTAGGCCGGGGGGGCTGTCGCTGCGATGGGGGGGGCTGTCGCTAGGCCGGGGGGGCTGCCGCTGCGCCGGGGGAGCTAGCGCTAGGCCGGGGGGGCTGTCGCTGCGATGGGGGGGGCTGTCGCTAGGCCGGGGGGGCTGTCGCTGCGCCGGGGGAGCTAGCGCTAGGCCGGGGGGGGCTGTCGCTGCGCCGGGGGAGCTAGCGCTAGGCCGGGGGGGGCTGTCGCTAGGCCGGGGGGGGCTGTCGCTAGGCCGGGGGGGCTGTCGCTAGGCCGGGGGGGCTGTCGCTGCGCCGGGGGAGCTAGCGCTAGGCCGGGGGGGCTGTCGCTGCGATGGGGGGGGCTGTCGCTGCGCCGGGGGAGCTAGCGCTGGGGAGCCGGGGGCTAGCGCCGGTTACCTGCTGTCTGGTCGGCGGCTGCGGGGCGTCTGGTCGGCGGCTGCGATGCGTCCGGTTGCCATGGAGACACAGCTGGCGGCGTCTCGGGAGCGCGCACGTCGGGCTGCAGCGAGCGACTGGGAAAGAGCCGGCGGCCATCTTGAGGAAACTTTTATAACTTGCTGAAACGCTGGAACGGTAAGTACGAACCAGCTAGAAATGTCATTTACAGGGGGGCTTAGTAATGTGTGTTTAATGGGGGGGACTGGGCAAAAAAAAAAATTAACTGCTTCCTCGAGACATCTCCTTTAAGAGAAGCATAGGGTTTAGATCACGTGGGGTTTGACCTAATCTGGAATACTGTTTATAGTTTTGGGTACCCCAATTTAAAAAAATAAAACACATAGACAAACTGGAGCAAGTTCAGAGTAGAGTTATCCGGATGGTGGAAGGTCTACAAACCATGTCCTACGAGGAACAGTTAAACAATCTGTGAATGTTTAGCTTGCAAAAAAGAAGGCTGAGAGGAGACTTAATAGCTGTCTACAAATATCTGAAGGGCTGTCACAGTGCAGAGGGATCAGCCTTATTCTCATTTGCACAAGGAAAGACTAGAAGCGATGGGATGAAACTGAAAGGGAGGAGATACAGATTAGATATTATAAAAGACTTTCTGACAGTGAGGGTGATCAATGAGTGGAACAGGTTACCATGAGAGGTGGTGAGTTCTCCCTCAATGGAAGTGTTCAAACACAGGCTGGACAGATATCTGTCTGGGATGATTTAGTGAATCCTGCACTGAGCAGGGGGTTGGAGGTCCCTTCCAACTCTACCATTCTATGATTTTATGAGTACGGCTTCTTATGTTGTTTTACAAATTTTTAAAAACATTTTCAAGAGATGTAAACCCCATTTAACAAAATGTTACAGGATTAGCAATGACCTGGGAAGGGAAGTGATACAAAACTATATTAAATTCCTAAAAGATCAAGGGGTGACCCTCCCAGCATCCCCCAATCCACCCCCCCCCCTCAAAAAAAAATTGACTGTATGTGTATAATATTTATATAGCAGTCCTGATAGAAGACACTCACCTACCGCCACCACATCTGGTAGGCTGAAGGACCTGCAGTGACATTACTGCTGTAGGAGGAGCCATTGTGCAGTTTGGTAAAAAGTACTGGATACTGAATAAGCTGACAGCAGCCACCAGGACCTGTGATGATCACCTGTGTGGGTGGAGTCAAGGATCACATAACCAAGGGCTGATCACTGTATCCAGGAATCTGCTAAACTGGTGAGGTCTGGAAATCAGCATGGATGTAGTACAACTGTGTGCGTGTGATGTGTGTGAATCAGGATGCATGTAGTAGAGCTGTATGTGTGGGGATCATAATGAATGTACCATGTAGTACAGCTGTGCGGCACATTGCTCCACCAGAAACACTGTTACTATAACATCCTAATAATTAATAGTATATACAGTGATACCTTGGGTTAAGAGTGCCTCAACTTACAAGCTTTTTGACTTTAGAGCAGGCTCTCTCCCGAATTTGTGCTTTGACTTAAGAGCAAAAACTTGGGTTAAGAGCCTTGCTCTCAATGGGGCCGCTGCTGCCATTGAAAGCAATGGCCTGCCGACAACCCCTGCAGGTTTTTTGGGGGGAAGGGCTTTAAATATAAGCCCTTCCCTGAAAATCATCCCTAGCTGTAGTAAAAAATATGTACTCACCTGTCCGCTGCTGCCAGGGCTCAGGCTTGTCTAGCTGCCGCTTGTTCTCCCTGCATTTTTAATCTCTGCCTGCTGAAGAGTTTCAGAGCAGTGGAAGAACAAGCGGCAGCTAGACGCGCCTAAGTCCCGGCAGCGGCAGACAGGTGAGTATATATTTTATTTATTTTTTTACTGCAGCTAGGGATGATTTCAGGGAAGGGCTTATATTTAAAGCCCTTCCCCGAAAAATCACTGCAGGGATGCCGGCGTACTATTGCTTTCAATGGGGCAACACCATCCCCATTTAAATCAGTGGGAGAGCTTTATAATCCGGAATGGATTAATGGCTTTTCCATTCATTTCAATAGGGAAACTGGTTTTCAGATAAGGCCAGGCAAAAATCAAGGCCGACGCTGATGCTAGGAGCATTGACAAATCCGCCAATCGGGAGCTAGGGGCGTGACAGGGGCGTTCCTCCTGTCAAACCCCTAGCCTCCGGTGGCGTCAAGTAACACCAGTACCGGCCAATAAAACGATTACAATACTCCAAAAGATAATATTATGATCAATACTAAAACCATTTGATACAAAATTGCAGCACTAGAATCAACCTCAGTACATAAAGGGATAAACTATATAGTCAAGTCAGCCCTCAGTATAAATTTTGTACTTTTTTATACGACCTGAGCAATGAGAAAGTATGATGGGAATTGTCAGTACACAAACAAGAATGCTTACAGACCATAGAGTGACTACATGGCTTATCAGTACGGATAAACAATGCCAGTGTGACTCACACATGACATCATCTCTAATTAGCGTTATCGTTTTCTTTCTTCCGCATCCAGTCGGGACCAACATGACAAATTGTCCTTGACACAACTTGACTCTTCAGAGGTCACTACACAGATGTCTATCACCGTTTTCTTTTTTATATCCATTATCTCGGTATTAAGATAAACTTTTAACCATGCAATTCACAATACCCCCGAGTAATGAACAACAAGTCGCACTGTCCCCTGTAGCAAATAATGATTTACTGTCCCACAGTAGAAAAAAAGGAGCCATAATGTCCCCTGTAGTAATAAATAACCATAACATCCCCCCAATTGGTAATAAATAGGCCCTTTAGAAGTCGCCATTCCGTCGCCCCTGTAGGAGTCGCCATTCCGTCGCCCCTGTAGGAGTCGCCATACCGTCGCCCCTGTAGGAGTCGCCATACCGTCGCCCCTGTAGGAGTCGCCATACCGTCGCCCCTGTAGGAGTCGCCATACCGTCGCCCCTGTAGGAGTCGCCATACCGTCGCCCCTGTAGAAGTCGCCATACCGTCCACCATTGAGGAGTCGCCATACCGTCGCCCCTGTAGGAGTCGCCATACCGTCACCCCTGTAGGAGCCGCCATACCGTCGCCCCTGTAGGAGTCGCCATTCCGTCACCCCTGTAGGAGTCGCCATTCCGTCGCCCCTGTAGGAGTCGCCATTCCGTCGCCCCTGTAGGAGTCGCCATTCCGTCGCCCCTGTAGGAGTCGCCATTCCCTCGCCCCTGTAGGAGTCGCCATTCCGTCGCCCCTGTAGGAGTCGCCATTCCCTCGCCCCTGTAGGAGTCGCCATTCCCTCGCCCCTGTAGGAGTCGCCATACCGTTCACCATTGAGGAGTCGCCATACCGTCCACCATTGAGGAGTCGCCATACCGTCCAACCTGTAGGAGTCGCCATACCGTCCACCCTGTAGGAGTCGCCATACCGTCCACCCTGTAGGAGTCGCCATACCGTCCACCCTGTAGGAGTCGCCATACCGTCCACCCTGTAGGAGTCGCCATACCGTCCGCCCTGTAAGAGTCGCCATACCGTCCACCCTGTAAGAGTCGCCATACCGGCCACCCTGTAAGAGTCGCCATACCGGCCACCCTGTAAGAGTCGCCATACCGGCCACCCTGTAAGAGTCGCCATACCGGCCACCCTGTAAGAGTCGCCATACCGGCCACCCTGTAAGAGTCGCCATACCGGCCACCCTGTAAGAGTCGCCATACCGGCCACCATGTAAGAGTCGCCATACCGGCCACCCTGTAGGAGTCACCATACTGTCCACCCTGTAGTAGACGCTATACTGATCCCCTTGTAGAAGTCACCATCATGTCTTCCCGCAGGAGCCATAATGTTCCCTGCAGCAGCCATATTGTTCTCTGTAGTAGCCATAATGTCCCCTGTAGTAGCAGCTGATTTGCAAATCTCGTCCACTCTGCTGCTTAGTCTCAGGCTTAACATTTACATCCTGAAGTTTCAGGGTTTGTATGGAGGAAGATCGGGGGTCGATCCCGCTCCATACAATGTCGGTGCTGGCTGTTTCTTACAGCCCGCAACAGCACAGGTGAGCATCGCCACTGACCGGAGCTGCAAACTTTTAAATGCAGCATTTAGATGAGATTGTGTGTTGCCATGCGGTTGCCATGGCGGCCAGGGGCCTTCTGAAAGCCCCTAGGGCTGCCATTGCAGATTGCCATTCAATCCCTCCTATATTAAAAAAACAAAAACATTTTTTGTATCGTTGCGCCCATAAAAGTCTGATCTCTAAAAGTATTGCATTATTTACCCGCACAGTAAACTTCTTGTGTTGCCCTGACACAACTATGTTGCCAGAAAAATAAAAAGGTTGTGGCTGTCAGGAGGTGGCGGCAGAAAATAATTTTAAAAAATAAAATATCTTTGGAAAAAATGAAAAGTAGTACAGCAAAAAAATAAATAACTAAATTTGTTATCATACTTGTTATTCAAGCTTTGGGGAAGTGAGATGACCAGTACGGGATGATATGGACGTTGTGATACCAATTTTGTGTATTTATTTTTGTTGTTTTTATTGTATTTATGGCATTGTGTTGTGTAAGGGGAATTTTTTTTATTATTACTATTTAACGTTTAGATGTCGCAGTCAGTGCAGCAACTGCAGAGTTAAATCGGATAGAGGAGTGATCAGATGAGCAAGTGATCTTCTTCCCACTCCTATTCTGGGATAAAAAAAGACCCCCATATGTGACAATCAGAGAGCAAATATGATCTCTGACGAGGGGGAAATGATTGCATGAACAAAACTCCATGTTATCCTTGCCTTGGGACAGGGGGACAGACAGGAGAATCACAGATCTTCTCTGCAGCCTACTTCTCCCCTTCCCCTATCTACAGAACTAAAACGACAGCCATAAATTCAGTGTTCCATTTTAAAGGCCTGTAGCTCCGGTTGTATCCGGGGTAACAGACGAGATTGTTGTATCATTTTAAAGCCAAAAATTTCAGTAGCACTGATATAACCACACCTACAGCCACTGAAGTAGAACGAGCTTTGTTTGTCCAAAACCCTAATGTCCTTTTCCTGTAGAGCGAACAGAGCTTGTCCTAGACTTAGGGGAGTTAAGGCTTTTTGATCGCCCAAGGAAGACTCCCGAGAGGTTCGAAAGCTCGCATTAACATCATATATTTTTGTTAGCCATTAAAAGGTATCCTGTCTACAAGATGACTTGGTTTCTCTTGCTGAGAATAATCACATTTTGCTCTATGGGCTAACCTGGTATCAATTTTTTTTCTATTAGGCATAATGTGTACAAAAATTTTTTAAATTTATAGTTCTTTATTTTTAAAAGTATTATATTTATGTGATAAAGTACAAGAATGGGTTTTGGCATTTTGCTTCCGGCTTTTTGATAGATCATTATGATATGGCAACGTTTTATGCTAGCGTTGGTGGTGGGACGTTTTCTTTTTAAGATATATTTTTATTGCATTCTGTAATTTTTTACTTATTTTTGTAGCTTTAGTTTTAACATCTATGTCCCCCATAACATCTTAGAAGACGTCTGGGGGACATTCACAGTATATTTTTCATTTCACACTTTTCCACTGTCAGGCCAGCTTCACACAAAAGTTTTCCTATCGCGGAATCCACGATGGGCGTCCGCAGGAAAACGCACGCATTGAAAGGCATGTTGAAAAAAAATTTCCTTTTTCGCTCACTTGCGGATACAACTTGCGTATTCCGCCAGCGGAAGAAAAGAAAAATCGCAAAATGCTCTATTTTGCTACAGACTCCACACAGACGCACTCTATTGATATCCATGGAGGCCGTCTGACCCACAGCTCATATGCAATTAACATTGCGTACGGGCCACGGGTACCTACGGCATCGCTAAGCGACGGCGCGGGAGATGCAAACATTGAAAAAAATAAAAGCTGTACTGCGCAAGACCAACAGTCAGCCACTGCAGTCATCCGCAATACAGAAAAATTCAGGTCCACCGGGTCGCCGGGCAGGCTCACAGCTGGAATCCGCTGTGGGCCTCCCACACACGGAATCCAGTTGGCCCATGTGAAACCGGCCTAACTGGAACATCCATAAGAGCCCCACTTACAGGGAAAAACATCCCAATGTGACAGTAGCCATTGTCAAAGCTCCGTTAAGGCCGTCCGTGTAGAATCTGCAGCAAAATAGAGCATGCTGTGATTTTTTCTTCCGTTTGCGGAATACGCATTTTGTATCCATGAGTGTGAACGAAAAAGCGATTTTACATGCCTTTCAATGCTTTTTCAGGGTTCTGCTAAGACCCTACCGCTCTGATATGCTGGGGGCGCTGGCAATCACTTGAAGGCCGAGTCCTATGCAGGAAACTGCATGGCCACTTCCTGAATTCTCTACATAGCGCTTACTGAGGTCTATGTAGCCTGTATATGAGAAGGCAGAAGTGATTAAAAACCACTTCCGCCTTCTCCTTTGGGTCCTCAGCTGTGTCTGACAGCAGAGAACCTGTCCTGCTCCCGCTAGATTCCAGGAGCTTCAATCCTTGGTCTTTAATGGGTTAATTGCACAATACTGCAGAAATGTAAAAAAAAACAGACAAATTCTAAAACAAATGGCAAATATTATTAGAGTATTAAAATTTTTCTGTGGTGTACAAAACCATGGGCACCGTGCGCGCCAAATACGGAACCTGTAAAACAAACTGAATGCGACCCTTGAGCCATGAAAGCCTAAGGCCTAATGCACATGACCGCATTTGCACGGCGGGATCTGGAGTTCCGGAGCCCGCAGCAAATACAGCCCATAAGATGCCCACGAGCGGAAATCAACTGCGACATTCCGCTCGCGGGGTGGAAATCCCGACATGTCCTATTTCATGGCGAGCCTTTTTTGTGCAACCAAAATGCACATATCCAAACCCATGGAAATAAATTGGTCCTAGTCACTGCGTATCGCATGCATGCATTTTGCACACATAATGCGCAGCGCAAATGCAAAGGCAGAGGCATCACTACAAGCAAGATCCGAACCTGGCCCCCTACCTGTAATCCAGGGGTCTCCTGCTCCCCTCTACGGACCCCTCTGGGTGCAGCCAACAGTCCCAGCTAGATGCCAGCAGTAGGTACCCGGCACATAGTAGTGGCTGTCCCGGCACCGAGTGTCCTGGCTTTCAGCAGTTCTGTATCTGCTGCCATAGTCGGCGCTGATACGGGACGAATAGGTAAAAGTGCCAGAAAACAGAAGGTTCCGACCGACACCCCTCGGTGATAAAATGACCCAGGAAGAGCCCCTCCGCCCCCCGGCTGCCCTCTTACCTGCCAGCGGCGCGGGGCTCCGGACACTGCGCGGTTTGGGCGCTGAGCTTTGCGCGGTGCTGCTCCCCGGTCAGTGTGCTGCTGTCCGCTGAGGCCAGCTGCCGGAGGGGCGAGCAGCAGAGTCTCCGCTCGGGGGCCGGGGATAAGGTGTTGGTGGTGCCAGGGGTCCCTTGGGCTTTACCGCCTGCTGTGCCGCTGTACCTCATGATGCCAGGGGGCACCGCATCCCGGGCGCCGGCGATGTGCGGGATCCTGGGCTGCGCGGAACACTAGCTCTGCTGCCAACCCCTTGCCAGGGACGGCATCTCCACAGAGTGCCCGTCCCTGTGCCAGCCAAGGGCATCACCCCGCAGAGACGGCCGGCTCCTGCTGCTGATGGATGGCAGTCAGCAAACCTCTAAGAGCCGGAAACGGCTTCTGTAAGTTCCAGGCTGTAACCCCTTCGCTGCCGGTGACCTGTGCGCTGAGGACAGTTTAAGGGACCTGTCATATATCGCAGAGCCGCAGCCAGGGACTTCCACACCAAAACCCGCAGATTTAAAGCCATTTTGAATTCTGCATCAAAACCCACAAGTAGCCTGCAGATTTTGGTGTGGAATTTACCACGGCTTGTGCCATATTCCCTCCTGTGTGAAAGCCCCTATTGGCCATTTAAGCCACCTGCACACGAACGGGTCGGATTCCGGAGCCCGCAGTGGAATCCGCCCCTGACTGCGGCCAATGACCCTGCATACCTGTCCTGCGGATGGTCCAGACAGTATGGATTTTAAAAAAATGTTTATTTTTCTTGAGCTGTTGCTAGGCGATGATGCGGAATCCGCAACCTTTCCACAATGTCAAGGGCCAAGGGTTAGACGGCTTCTATTGACTTAAATGGAAGCCATCCGCAGAGAATCCGTGAAAAAAAAGAGCATGCTGCAAATTTGCCTCTGCTTGCGTAAATCACAATTCAATTCCACGAGTTTGCAGAAAAAGCAATTTCCCATAACATGCTGTGAACAGCATTTCATGCGGATCTGCCGTCTGAGCGCCAACCGCGGATTACGCAAATCCACTTGTGTGCAGGCGGACGACAGTCCTATCTACTAATAGGAAAAACCTCTCTAATGTTTCCCTGGTATTTCTGCGCTAGTATCGCACTTTTTTTTAATGTAGTAAACAATAATATATAAGCTTTCCATACTCTGCACTCCCCTTTATGGAAGACCCGCACCAGCCTACATATGACAATGTGCTGCCAGCTATCTGTCACTGCAGAAGGCGCCTGAGCGGTCGTCTGTCGGAAGCCCCTCAGTGGGGTCAATGTGTAATGTGCCCCCTCAGGACCTGCTATATGTGCCATACCTGCTACAGGGAAAGTTTACATCGAATGACCCATAAACTCCTAATTAATTGTCCTCACTGCTTCACCCTATGTCAGGAAGAGATGTCATCTCTCCAGCAGTGAAACAGTTACAGTCTGTAACTTAGGGGAATCCTTCCCACTCTCAAGAGAGACTGGGCTCCCATCACCTACAGTATACAGAGCTATATAGTTACAGATCCTATGAGTATATCAGATCACATGCAGTAATAATAGTGTACAGAATAGGGGGCAGGATTCCTGCCTGGAGGCTCCATTTAGGGCATCAGCAGAGGGGGGCGTGCAGCAGAGCGCAGTGGAGGGCAGAACAACATTAGTATTAAGTGAAGAGCTGTTTGGGAGCCAAAAGAGCCGAGTGAGCTGAGCCAAAAAGAGCCAGAATTCTCATCACTATTACGCAGATCCCGTCAGATGCCAACTTTACTACTGTCATATGGCACTAATGCCATTAGAAGTATAGGTGGGCACCAAGAGGGGTTCTAGTAGGCAGAGTGGGTGGGTGTCTGCTAGCTGTAGAATTGGGTCAGGAATAAGAATAGAAGTGTATGTCTTATAGCAAGGCAGGAGTCTGGTGTAAGTGGTGTCAGCTGGGCTTTGGCTCTCAGCACAAGTACAGGAAATGTTCCACTGACCTACATATTTCTCCAAACATACGTGACCTTTTTTCTGTTGTGTGGGAGGAGGAGGAGATGGGAGAGGATCCAAGGCGAGGAGGAGGCAGCGACTGGAGGAGACGTGCAGCACCACAGCAAATGGAAGCAGAGGAAGCTGTCCTCAGAGACGCTTATGGACAGACAACTAGGGGTGTAACAATATCCACACTGAAATGGGGAATGCTGCAATTTGTTTTCAGCACCAAACGGTCCACAAATCAAATCTGCATGCTTAAATTCCGTTGCGGGTGCCAATGCTTCCCCATGGGCACTGTGAATGTGTGGGTGACCCATGCGGATTCTGCAAATCAAAGCTGCCCGTGGACATTGGACCTAAATCATCCAAACTCAAGTCTGACAAGTTCAAAACTAAATTAAACTATTGAAGTAATGTCCCCCTGTGTGAAGCGGGCAACAGCCCACCTCCAGCAATGACATCAGCGATGACATGGACCTCAATAACGCAGCCTGCTCAATTATAGTTTGAAAATTGACATTAACTGTATCTAATGCTGTGTCCGATGAATGGATTCAGTCGCTTCTGTAAAAGCCAGGCAAAAATCCCTCTAACTCAAAGAGTAGAAAACTGAAGTCTCCACAGGATAGCAAAGATTTTTCAATTGCCCTGTTTAATTATTTCCTAATGTTATCAAAACCACACCGCTAACGATCTTTGACCTCGTTGTCAGGTGCCAAATTGGTAGATATGGATGAGAAGATTGCTAGCAGGATCTATGAATAATACAAAGCACAAAAAAAACGAAATATTTCTTTAACCCTCCATCAGGCGCAGCTGGCCTCACAGGCGCAGCTCAGATGTTTTTGTTCCCATGTCCCCTCCAAGAGTATCATCGAAGTGACAGTGCGGGAAATACAAACAAAAAACGGTGTACTGCGCATGATCGCCTGTGTGAGTACACAGTAATGCGTAGTACACTACGCGGCCGTACGCTGGGGTAACAGCTGGGATCTGTTGCAGGCTTCCGCAATCGGATTCCACATACGGCCGTGTGAGTCCGGCATTCATATCGCTACCTGTAATACGTAATTTACAAGAAGCCCCGGGAACGCTCGCCTTCTTGCAGTTCCAGGTCAGCTAGTTGAGCGCCTTCTGTGTGAGACCACCGCACCTCAGCAAGATTATAAAGGAGAAGGGATACCCGGTTTAATTGACCCATGTGCCCATTCCAACCAGGCCCCCATAATTACCCGTCTTCGGACATACCACACAGTTTACATTATTACTTTTATCTAAGATTTAGAGAATGCCAAAAGGGGCGCGGAGGGGAAAGTCAATTTTTTTTCAGCACAAGTGAGCAATGGGGCCTGAAATTTTTTCAGTTGTGCCCTGAAATCCAACGGGTGTACCCTCCGTTATAGGCCTAGCTATGTGTCCTGTATGTAGATTAGGGCCACAATGGGTATGTTTCTGAACTCGGGACAAACAGGGGTATCCATTTGGGGGTGAAAGTTTTCATTCCTATTAGAGATGAGCGAACGTACTCGTCCGAGCTTGATATTCGTGTGAATATTAGGGTGTTCGGGATGCTCGTTACTCGTAACGAGCACCACGCGGTGTTCCGGTTACTTTCAGTTTCCTCTCTGAGACGTTAGCGCGCTTTTCTGGCCAATTGAAAGACAGGGAAGGCATTACAACTTCCCCCTGTGACGTTCAAGCCCTATACCACCCCCCTGCTGTGAGTGGCTGGGGAGATCTGATGTCACCCGAGTATAAAAGTCGGCCCCTCCCGCGGCTCGCCACACATGCCTTGTGAGTTAGTGAGGGAAAGTGCTGTTCTATTGGAGTTGCTGTAGGGAGAGTGTTTGTAGTGAGTGTAGGCTTCAAGAACCCCAACGGTCCTTCTTAGGGCCACATCTACGTGTGTGCAGGCTGCTGTTAGCAGTGGAGAAATTTTTTTTTTCTTCTCAAAATCGGCAGTGCAGAGCATTGCACCCGGCATTAGGGACAGAAGTGGTGCTTAGGCAGGGAGAGTGTTAGAAGTGAGTGTAGCCTTCAAGAACCTCAACGGTCCTCTCTAGGGCCACATTTAACTGTGTGGAGTACTGTGCAGGCTGCTGTTAGCTGTGTTGCTTTTTTTTTTTTTCTCAAAATCGGCGGTGCAGAGCATTGCACCCTGCATTGATACTACAGGCACAGAATTGTGTAGGCAGGGCCACAACACAGTTATTAGTCATTGAATAGGCACAGTGGGCCTTTCCTTTAAAACAAAAGGGAAAAAAGTATATTTGCCCTGCCTCTGTCAGTCCTAAGGGCTCTGTGTACGTGTGTGCTGCGTGGAGAACGTAAAAAAATCAGACGCAACCAGCTACGGTTGAGTGCAGCCTTGCGCCAATTTCTTTCCTGCCTGGGAAATACCTGCTCTGCCACAGTTAATAACTCTGCAACAGTAAAGTTCTGTGACCCTTTTGCAGGGCCGCAACACAGTTATATTAGTCATTGAATAGGCACAGTGGGCCTTTCCTTTTAAACAAAAGGGAAAAAATTATATTTGCCCTGCCTCTGACAGCCGTCAGGGCTCTGGGTACGTGGGTGCTGCGTGGAGAACGTAAAAAAATCAGACGCAACCAGCTACGGTTGAGTGCAGCCTTGCGCCAATTTCTTTCCTGCCTGGGAAATACCTGCTCTGCCACAGTTAATAACTCTGCAACAGCAAAGTTCTGTGACACTTTTGCAGGGCCGCAACACAGTTATTAAACTTATTATTCATTCACTAGAGGCAGTGGGCCTTTCCTTTTAAACAAAAGGGAAAAAAGTATATTTGCCCTGCCTCTGACAGCCGTCAGGGCTCTGGGTACGTGTGTGCTGCGTGGAGAACGTAAAAAAATCAGACGCAACCAGCTACGGTTGAGAGCAGCCTTGCGCCAATTTCTTTCCTGCCTGGGAAATACCTGCTCTGCCACAGTTAATAACTCTGCAACAGTAAAGTTCTGTGACACTTTTGCAGGGCCGCAACACAGTTATTAAACTTATTATTCATTCACTAGAGGCAGTGGGCCTTTCCTTTTAAACAAAAGGGAAAAAAGTATATTTGCCCTGCCTCTGACAGTCCTAAGGGCTCTGTGTACGTGTGTGCTGCGTGGAGAACGTAAAAAAATCAGACGCAACCAGCTACGGTTGAGTGCAGCCTTGCGCCAATTTCTTTCCTGCCTGGGAAATACCTGCTCTGCCACAGTTAATAACTCTGCAACAGTAAAGTTCTGTGACACTTTTGCAGGGCCGCAACACAGATATTAAACTTATTATTCATTCACTAGAGGCAGTGGGCCTTTCCTTTTAAAAAAAAAGTAAAAAAATTATATTTGGCCTGCAGGCTTGCGCCAATTTATTTCCTGCCTGTGAAATCAAATCACTGGTAATACAGCATGCTGAGGGGTAGGGGTAGGCCTAGAGGACGTGGACGCGGCCGAGGACGCGGAGGGCCAAGTGAGGATGTGGGCACAGGCCGAGCTCCTGATCCAGGTGTGTCGCAGCCGACTGCTGCGCGATTAGGAGAGAGGCACGTTTCTGGCGTCCCCACATTCATCGCCCAATTAATGGGTCCACGCGGGAGACCTTTATTAGAAAATGAGCAGTGTGAGCAGGTCCTGTCCTGGATGGCAGAAAGTGCTTCGAGCAACCTATCGTCCAGCCACAGTTCTGCGCCGTCCACTGCTGCAAATCCGAATCCTCTGTCTGCTGCTCCTCCTTCCTCCCAGCCTCCTCACTCCACTACAATGACACATGCTCAGGAGCGGGAAGACTCCCAGGAACTGTTCTCGGGCCCCTGCTCAGATTGGGCAGCAGTGGTTCCTCTCCCACCAGAGGAGTTTATCGTCACTGATGCACAACCATTGGAAAGTTCCCGGGGTCCGGGGGATGAGGCTGGGGACTTCCGCCAACTGTCTCAAGAACTTTCTGTGGGTGAGGAGGACGATGACGATGAGACACAGTTGTCTTGCAGTGAGGTAGTAGTAAGGGCAGTAAGTCCGAGGGAGGAGCGCACAGAGGATTCGGAGGAAGAGCAGCAGGACGATGAGGTGACTGACCCCACCTGGTGTGCAACGCCTACACAGGACAGGTCTTCAGAGGGGGAGGCACGGGCAGCAGCAGGGCAGGTTGGAAGAGGCAGTGCGGTGGCCAGGGGTAGAGGCAGGGCCAGACCGAATAATCCACCAACTGTTTCCCAAAGCGCACCCTCGCGCCATGCCACCCTGCAGAGGCCGAGGTGCTCTAAGGTCTGGCAGTTTTTCACAGAGACGCCTGATGACCGACGAACAGTGGTGTGCAACCTTTGTCGTGCCAAGATCAGCCGGGGAGCCACCACCACCAGCATGCGCAGACATATGATGGCCAAGCACCCCACAAGGTGGGACGAAGGCCGTTCACCGCCTCCGGTTTGCACCGCTGCCTCTCCCCCTGTGCCCCAACCTGCCACTGAGATACAACCCCCCTCTCAGGACACAGTCACTACCGTCTCATGGCCTGCACCCACACCCTCACCTCCGCTGTCCTCGGCCCCATCCACCAATGTCTCGCACCGCACAGTCCAGCCGTCGCTAGCACAAGTGTTGGAGCGCAAGCGCAAGTACGCCGCCACGCACCCGCACGCTCAATCGTTAACCGTCCACATAGCCAAATTTATCAGCCTGGAGATGCTGCCGTATAGGGTTGTGGAAACGGAGGCTTTCAAAGCTATGATGGTGGCGGCGGCCCCGCGCTACTCAGTTCCCAGTCGCCACTACTTTTCCCGATGTGCCGTCCCAGCCCTGCACGACCACGTCTCCCACAACATTGTACGCGCCCTCACCAATGCGGTTAGTGGCAAGGTCCACTTAACTACGGACATGTGGACAAGCACAGGCGGGCAGGGCCACTACATCTCCCTGACGGCACATTGGGTGAATTTAGTGGAGGCTGGGACAGAGTCAGAGCCTGGGACCGCTCACGTCCTACCCACCCCCAGAATTGCGGGCCACAGCTCGGTGGTGGTATGTTCGGCGGTGTATGCTTCCTCCACTAAAGCACCCTCCTCCTCCTCCTCAACCTCTGTCTCGCAATCTAGATGTGTCAGCAGCAGCAGGACGTCGCCAGCAGTCGGTGTCGCTCAGCGTGGCAGCACAGCGGTGGGCAAGCGTCAGCAGGCCGTGCTGAAACTACTCAGCTTAGGAGATAGGAGGCACACGGCCCACGAACTGCTGCAGGGTCTGACAGAGCAGACCGACCGCTGGCTTGCGCCGCTGAGCCTCCAACCGGGCATGGTCGTGTGTGACAACGGCCGTAACCTGGTGGCGGCTCTGCAGCTCGGCAGCCTCACGCACGTGCCATGCCTGGCCCACGTCTTTAATTTGGTGGTTCAGCGCTTTCTGAAAAGCTACCCACGCTTGTCAGACCTGCTCGTAAAGGTGCGCCGGCTCTGCGCTCATTTCCGCAAGTCCCACACGGACGCTGCCACCCTGCGCACCCTGCAACATCGCTTTAATCTGCCAGTGCACCGACTGCTGTGCGACGTGCCCACACGGTGGAACTCTACGCTCCACATGTTGGCCAGGCTCTATGAGCAGCGTAGAGCTATCGTGGAATACCAACTCCAACATGGGCGGCGCAGTAGGAGTCAGCCTCCTCAATTATTTTCAGAAGAGTGGGCCTGGTTGGCAGACATCTGCAAGGTCCTTGGAAACTTTGAGCAGTCTACCCAGGTGGTGAGCGGCGATGCTGCAATCATTAGCGTCACCATTCCTCTGCTATGCATCTTGAGAAGTTCCCTGCAAACCATAAAGGCAGCCACTTTGCGCTCGGAAACGGAGGCGGGGGAAGTCAGTATGTCGCTGGATAGTCAGAGCACCCTCCTGTCTATATCTCAGCGCATTCAGGAGGAGGAGGAGCATGAGGAGGATGAGGAGGAGGGGGAAGAGACAGCTTGGCCCACTGCTGACGGTGCCCCTGCTGCTTGCCTGTCATCCTTTCAGCGTGTATGGCCTGAGGATGAGGAGGAGGAGGATCCTGAAAGTGATCTTCCTAGTGAAGACAGCCATGTGTTGCGTACGGGTACCCTGGCACACATGGCTGACTTCATGTTAGGATGCCTTTCTCGTGACCCTCGCGTTGCACGCATTCTGGCCACTACGGATTACTGGGTGTACACACTGCTCGACCCACGCTATAAGGAGAACCTTCCCAGTCTCATTCCCGAAGAGGAAAGGGGTTCGAGAGTGTTGCTATACCACAGGACCCTGGCGGACAAGCTGATGGTAAAATTCCCATCCGACAGCGCTAGTGGCAGAAGGCGCAGTTCCGAGGGCCAGGTAGCAGGGGAGGTGCGGAGATCGAGCAGCATGTACAGCCCAGGCAGTGCAACAGTCTTTAAGGGCCTGGACAGCTTTATGGCTCCCCACCAAGACTGTGTCACCGCTCCCCAGTCAAGGCTGAGTCGGCGGGAGCACTGTAAAAGGATGGTGAGGGAGTACGTAGCGGATCGCACGACCGTCCTCCGTGACGCCTCTGCCACCTACAACTACTGGGTGTCGAAGCTGGACACGTGGCCTGAACTAGCGCTGTATGCCCTGGAGGTGCTTGGTTGTCCTGCGGCTAGCGTCTGGTCAGAGAGGGTGTTTAGTGCGGCTGGGGGAATCATCACAGATAAGCGTACCCGCCTGTCAACCGACAGTGCCGACAGGCTAACACTCATCAAGATGAAAAAAGCCTGGATTTCCCCAGACTTCTCTTCTCCACCAGCGGACAGCAGCGATACGTAAGCAATATGTAGGCTGCACCCGCGGATGGAAGCTACGTTCTCTCTCACCATCCAAAACGGGGACATTTCTGCTTCATCAATCTGCGTCTAATATTCCTCCTCCTCCTCCTGCTCCTCCTCCTGAAACCTCACGTAATCACGCTGAACGGGCAATTTTTCTTAGGGCCACAAGGCTCACTCATCTAATTTTTCTAAACAATTTGTATATGTTTCAATGCTCTGAAAAGCGTTGAAACTTTAACTTGAACCAATTTTTCGTTAAACTGGGCTGCCTCCAGGCCTAGTTACCACTTAAGCCACATTAACCAAAGCGATTAATGGGTTTCACCTGCCATCTTGGTTGGGCATGGCCAATTTTTACTGAGGTACATTAGTACTGTTGGTACACCAATTTTTTGGGGCCCTCACCTACAGTGTAATCATAGCAATTTGTATGTTCTTCGCCTGCACTCATGGTACAGAAGTGTGTGTGGGGTTGGCCTACACTTTAGCTACATAAATGTAACTTGGGCCTTGGCTATACTGCAGCTACTGAAATGGAACTAAGACTGCGCTCCCACTATACTGCTGCTTCGGAATTGTTACTGGGGCCTGTCTTGAGTGCTACTATTGCTGACATGGAACGAAGACTGCGCTCCCGCTATACTGCTGCTTCGGAATTGTTACTGGCGCCTGTCTTGAGTGCTACTATTACTGACATGGAACGAAGACTGCGCTCCCGCTATACTGCTGCTTCGGAATTGTTACTGGGGCCTGTCTTGAGTGCTACTATTGCTGACATGGAACGAAGACTGCGCTCCCGCTATACTGCTGCTTCGGAATTGTTACTGGGGCCTGTCTTGAGTGCTACTATTACTGACATGGAACGAAGACTGCGCTCCCACTATACTGCTGCTTCGGAATTGTTACTGGGGCCTGTCTTGAGTGCTACTATTGCTGACATGGAACGAAGACTGCGCTCCCGCTATACTGCTGCTTCGGAATTGTTACTGGGGCCTGTCTTGAGTGCTACTATTGCTGACATGGAACGAAGACTGCGCTCCCGCTATACTGCTGCTAGTGATATGTTACTGGGGCCTGTCCTAATGCTATGGCTGAAATGTTACGAATTATGGGCTCTGCCTATACCGCTGCTAATGGTATGTCTCTGGGGTGTGGAAACAGAGGCTTCCCAAAGACATGATGGCGGCGAGGCCATTTCCCACCAACGCGGTTACTGTTAAGGTGCATATAACCACGGACACGTGGAGAGGACACGTAGTGCCTCAAAAACATCCCCCTCCTCCTCCAACAGGGAAAACATTCTTGCCAAATGCCTTTGCATTGGTTCGTCTGGTGGCAGTCCAAGAATTTCACCTTTACCGACACTACAAGAGAGCCCCCCCACCATCCCCCCGCCACGGCCCACTTAATCCTGGCCACATTCCGAAAACCAACAAAATAAAACCGCGCTACTAGGTCCGCAGTCACCACCACATTACCACCAACGCGGTTACTGTTAAGGTGCATATAACCACGGACACGTGGAGAGGACACGTAGTGCCTCAAAAACATCCCCCCGCCACGGCCCACTTAATCCGGGCCACATTCCGAAAACCAACAAAATAAAACCGCGCTACTAGGTCCGCAGTCACCACCACATTACCACCAACGCGGTTACTGTTAAGGTGCATATTACCAGTCTGACTGGGGCATGCAGACACCTTTACAGAATGAATAGTGTGTGGCACATAGGTTCCCCATTGCTATGCCCACGTGTGCAGCTCCTGATGGCGGTGGCACAGGATTGGACTTCTCATTGCTTCTGTACAGCATTGTGGGCTATCGCCCCACCACTTTTAAAGAGGGTCGCTGCCTAGCCGTGCCAACCCCTCTGCAGTGTGTGCCTGCGGTTCCTCCTCATGGCAGACGCACTTATAAATAGACATGAGGGTGGTGTGGCATGAGGGCAGCTGAAGGCTGCGCAGGGACAGTTTGTTGTGCGCTGTGGACACTGCGTCGTGCGGGGGGGGGGGGGGGGGGGGTTGGGCAGCATGTAACCCAGGAGAAGTGGCAGCGGAGTGTCATCCAGGCAGTGATTGTGCTTTGTTGGAGGTAGTGTGGTGCTTAGCTAAGGCATGCCATGCTAATGAGGGCTTTTCAGAAGTAAAAGTTTTTGGGAGGGGGGGGGGCCCACTCTTGCCGCTATTGGGGCTTAATAGTGGGACCTGTGAACTTGAGATGCAGCCCAACATGTAGCCCCTCGCCTGCCCTATCCGTTGCTGTGTCGTTCCCATCACTTTCTTGAATTGCCCAGATTTTCACACATGAAAACCTTAGCGAGCATCGGCGAAATACAAAAATGCTCGGGTCGCCCATTGACTTCAATGGGGTTCGTTACTGGAAACGAACCCTCGAGCATCGCGAAAAGTTCGTCCCGAGTAACGAGCACCCAAGCATTTTGGTGCTCGCTCATCTCTAATTCCTATGTATACTGTACAAAAAAAACAGTTTTTATAATGACAGAATTGCCAAAAAAATGAAAATCATAATTTTTTCCTACTGCTTTGCTTAGATTCATTCAAAAACTGGGGTAAAATATGTAGTACACCCCTAGATGAATTCGTTAAGCGGTCTAGTTTTCAGAATGGGGTCATTTGTGGGGGTTCTTTATCGTTTTGGCTGCTCTACAAATGTGCAATAGGGCCTAAAACACCTTCAAGCAAAATGTCTGTTCTGAAAGCCAGGCTGCTGCTTTCGGTTTGGGCCCCGTTGTGCATAGAGACATAATATTAAGGCCACAATGGGTATGTTTCTGAACGCAGGACAAACAGGGGTATCTATTTCAGGGTGAAAGTCTTTACTCCTATGTAAGCTGTACAAAAAAAACTATTTTTAAAATGACACAATTTGCAAAAAAAAAGATAATCATAATTTTTTCCTTCTGTTTTGCTTAGGTTCATTCAAAAACTGTGGGGGCAAAATACACAGTAGACCCCTATATTAATTCATTCAGGGATCCAGTTTTCAAAATGGGGTCATTTGTGGGGGTTCTCTATCGTTTTGGTCGCTCAAGGGCTCTACCAGTGTACTATGGGGCCTAAAATGCCTTCAAGCAAAATGTCTGTTCTGAAAGCCACTGGTTACTCCTTTCATTTGGGGCCCTATTAGGCATACATACATAAGATTAGGGCCACAATGGGTAGGTTTCTGAACACAGGACAAACAGGGGTATCCAAAGGTGTAAATCCTCATTTTCCTGTGCACTATAGAAAAAGAACCTGCCTTTAAAATGACATATTTGCAGAAATATGAAATTTTATTTTTTCTCCTCTAAATTGCATTAATTCCGGAAAAAAAAACTGTGGGGTAAAAATACTCATGACACCCCTCAGTGAATACATTAAGGGGTGCAGTTTTTAAAATGGGGTCATTTGTGGTGGTATCTATCATTCTGACACCTACAAGCCTATAGTATCAGCTATATCCCGCTATGAATTCCTGATAACTGATCGCTGATCTTTCAGCATGCTGAAAGATCAGCTATCAGCGACGGCTTAACGAAAACTGTACAAAGTTTGGCTCCGTCACTAAGGGGTTAATAGCCCCCAGTTTTAGAACAGGCACTATGCATTCAGTTATTTAGTGATCTCTGATAATCCACCTAACTTCAGTCAGCCAGATAGCATATGCAGCTGCTCACCCGTGAAAACCCATTTCATGAAGCTCCCAATGTGTATTTTTGTGATTAATATCACTTTCAGAAGCAGTTTGGAACTCTGTAGTGAGTGATGCAACAGAGGATAGACCACTTTTATGCGCTACATGCTTCATCACTTGACTACGCGTTTTTATGCTGGTAAAAAGACGGAAAATGACAGAAACCTTTTGGAACAGAGACCAAAGTGGTTATTTCATGCATTAACCCTTTCCAATCCACTGTCTGACGTCTGGAGACATTCTGATTGAAGGCTATACAGCTCCGATGTCAGAAGACGTCTGGCAGGGTATTCTTACTGTATATTAGTGGCCGCTCTGTTATCGGGGGGCCTCTCCAGCATGCCCCATACCGCAGTACTGACTCTAGCCAGCAGATGGCACCATTGTATAATGGCAGAAAGAGAAAGCCCCCCTAGGAACCCCTGAATCCAAAATTGGATCGCAAAGGGTTAAAGCTAATGGTTCTGTCCAGGTTTTCATTTCAGTGCTATTTTCTGTATTTTAGACAGAACCCCAAGGCAGAGAGTGGGGCTGAGGCATAAGGAAAATGTGAACTGAGCCTTACATGACCATCAGTGACCAAGAGAGCTAAAATGTTGCTTATTAGGCTATGGGTAAATACATTTAATATTCACTGGACTTATTGTAGGCTACTTCCTTCAGGATCTTTTGAGCATGGGCACAATTACCAGGGTAATAGACATAGCAGCTGCTATGGGCCTAACAAAAAAGGGATACCACGTCCACTTAGGCATGATCACTATATATATGGGAGTGGGTTTTACTTTTGCATTATTTTTATTTTGCTTTGACCTTACTGCATTAGGCCTGATGTCCACAGGCGGGTTGGATTTCACATGCAGGGGCCCGCAGCAGAATCAGACCCTGCCCGCGTCCAAGGGCCCTGCTTACCCTTCCGGGTCTTCTGTTTTCTGTACTGCAAATGTGCGCAGAAGTGCCGTCCGGCATGCCAGTACATTTTTTTTTTCAAACTCCTGCTTTCCCGCATAATCCACAGCCCATCCGCAGTGTAAATGATAGCCCTAATGAAATGGAGCATGCTGCAATTTGATTTCCGCATCCAAAGATCCATAAATCAAATCTGCAAATTTTAATTCAGGTGAGGATGCCCATGTTTCCCCATGGGTGGCTTGAACTGCGAATTTTCTGAATTTGGTCATCGTGGAGCAGGGGCATAATAAGTAATCATGGGGCCCCATATCAACTTCTGAGATGGAGCCTCATAATTACTTATTAAGCCCCTGCTATTGAGTCATTGACTTGAGGAGGATTGCACACATCTGTGGACTTTATACAGTGATGCATCATCTTCTTGTGTTGGTTTAGTGGCCATCATGCTTTCAACCTCTAACAAGGAGTGAAAGAGATTGGATTCATGCACTTGTCAAGCTAGTTTCTTGAGTGAAAGAGCACATTGTAGTGCCATTCAGAGCCAGAAACAATGGGAATATGTTGCCATATCGCATGTGGTTAGCTTATGCTAATATTCTCCAGAGAATTCTGTAACATACATCTTATTAACCCTCATTTGGTTAAAATAACAGTACTTTTGTGTTGCCTGACCAGTTTTATCGGTCAGAATCATATTAACAAGCTCTACATCTTGAGATAGAGCTGCAGAGGAAATACATAAAATACAGCACATCACACTTTATATAGTATTCTATAGCAATCATCATGAAATCATCGCCTTATAAAATCTTGTAAGATAATTTTGAATAACAGTAAAAACTTCAGTAAACACTATGTGGGCATTGCAGATTCTTTATGGCTGTTTTTTTGTTGAAATAATTGCAAATGAGAAGGGACATACATAGAGCTTATATGGCCTGATAGCAAAATTCAGAATCCACCCGCTCAAAAAAAAAAAGAAAAAAAATGATATATAAATTGAAATATACTTATTCAGACGACCGTATATCGGCTGGGTTTTTACGCCCAGCCGATATACGGCGTCTCTCTCTGCAGGGGGAGGAGGCTGGAAAAGCCAAGAGCAGTGCTCTGAGCTCCCGCCTCCTCTCTGCCTCCTCTCCACCCCCTGCACTATTTTCAATAAGCAGAGGCGGGACGGGGCGGAGCTAATTCCTGCCACATAGCCCTGCCCCCGTCCCGCCTCCTCTCATTGCAAATATGGCAGAGGGGCGGAGAGGGGGTGGAGAGGAGACAGAGAGGAGGCGGGAGCTCAGAGCACTGTTCCCGGCTCTTTCAGCGTCCTCCCTCTGCAGAGAGAGACGCCGTATATCGGCCGGCGTGAATACCCGGCCGATATAGGGTCATCTGAATGCGCCCTAAGACAAATGTTACAACACAGCGAGCTCTAATAAAGCATCTTAGCTGTAGCATACTTCCAAATAATGCAATCACTAAATAATAGTCAGTTCTACAAAGGGATTATAGTGCAGTTACCTTCAGTGATCACAAGTGGTGTCTTTTTTTTCCTCCCCTTCTCTATCTGTGCCCGGACTGCCATAAGGACTTTTTCCAGCTATCACTCTTCTCTGTACACTTTTTCTATCCTGCTACTTAATGTCCCTCTCAGTAGCCCCCCATAGTAATAGTGGTCCTTTGCCCTCTCTGTGACTTCACAAATAGTGCACCCTCTGTGGCTGCACAAAATAATAATGCTCCTTCTGTGGCCCGACAAAGTAATATTGATCCTCTCTATGGCCCCTTGAAACTATAGTGCCCCCCTTTCTGGGTTTTAAAAATTGTAGTGCCCCCTCTGAAGTCCCTCAAAGTGATAGTGCCCCTCTGTGACACCAACAATGGACTAATTCATCCTCTGCAGCCATTGTCTCTGAAAGCTCCATCAAGTAGCAGATCTTCACATTACAACAAACTTACATTACAGTCAAACAGCGCTTGGCTCTGTACAGTGTAGAACCCTACTTCTCCCCCTGTCTCCGGCACTTACTATACTGAGCATGAAACAGGACAAGGAGTCAGACTCTGCACTGTACATAGCCAAGTGGCATCCAGCTGTAATGTGATTCAAAGGGGGCCTGGCAAAATATCCGGTGGGATTGGGGCAGGACCATTAGGTCCCAGGCACCCCAACTCCACTGGTCCCATACCAACAATGTTTACCCTTCTTGGTGGCAGACGAATATACAAGCACCAGTTCTTACAATGTGCATATCGTGAAAACCGCTCTACTTTTTGCTGCATTTTTTTTATAGTGATGCTTCATCTTGAATCCAAATTAATAGATTAAGGGTGAATTCACACAGGCATGACCATGTTGTGTGTATAAAAACCATGCGCAAAAACATCCTCTGTGTGCTCTCTGATGTCCATGGGGCCTCACACATTGGACAGCCTCTTTCCATCTGTGCAAACAGACAAGAACAGTTCATGCTGTGATTTTTTTTCATTGGTCTGTGAAAAATGCATGTGAAAAATCGCATTTGTTAATAACCTCATTGGCCATTTTGGCTAGATCAGTAGGTACCCCAAAATAATGGCATTAAAAATACAACTTGCTTCACAAAAAAAAAGGAGAGAGATTAATAGAGAGTATTATAGGTTTATACTTTAATTAGCTTTTTCTATTACGTATTGCTGCATTCATAATGACCCATAGGGCCCCGTGTCCACGAGCGTGATTCCGCCGGCGGTAAATCGCCGGCGAATCACGCCGTCTGAAGATTTCCATAGCGTTGCTATGAAAAGCACAGCCCCCCTGTCCACGAGCGGAGAATCAAAAAGTCACATTTACCCCCAAATGGTACCAATAGAAATAACTAATCCTGCAATAGACAATACCTCTTCTTTGGCGGAAAAACTGAAGTGTTATGGTACTTGGAATGTGGCGATGCAAATACAATTTCTTTTTAAGGGCTCATTCACACAACTGTATTTGCACATGCAAAATCTGTGCACACTAAACAGAGAATAGAACTCATTGATTTCAAGGGGTTCATTTGGATAAGTGTGTTTTGCATGCACATTTTGTGCTCATGCAAAATAAAGGTTCTGATTTACTTCTCTGCAATTTAGTGCAGCGAAACTACCATAGAAGTCTATTGCAGATGTGCAATTACGCAAAGGGAGGGGTGAAACACTGGGCCAAACACAGGAAAAGAAAACAACGTTCCATTATTAGGCTTTAATAGTCATTCAATTTTAGAGATGAGCGAACCTACTCAGCCATGCCTCTTTTTCGCCCGAGCGCTGCGATTTTCGAGTACTTCTGTATTCGGGCAAAAAGATTCGGGGGTGCCGTGGGTGAGTGGGGGGTTGCAGCGGGGAGTGGGGGGGAGAGGGAGAGAGAGAGGGCTCCCCCCGTTCGCCGCTGCTACCCCCCGCTCCACCACGCCTCCCCCCGTCCCCCGGCGCCCCCCGAATCTTTTCACCCGAGTACTGAAGTACTCGAAAATCGCAGTGCTCAATAGAGTAATTACTCAAAACGACAGGTGCACGTGACACACACTTTCCATTAAATTGAATCAATTTAATGGAAAGTGTGTGTCATGTGCACCTGTGAACTGGCTGTGCGCACACACAAATTATAGTGTGCATGTGCAGACATACACGCAAAACCCCCATTATACCCCTCTTCAAACCTCATTCATGTGCAAACGCACAAGCGCATTTGCACAAGAGGAAAACTTCCAGCATACTCTAAAAAAAAAAAAATTAATCCCGGACAATATTGTGCAGCCTTAGTTGTTAAGCGCGACTGGCGATTGTAGTGACTTCTCTCATGGTTTTGCAGAGCGCATTGAGCGAATTACATTTCATTGCCTTACAGGTTGTCAAGTGTTGATAACAGGGTCATATCTTCATTTCTTTCAATTAACCTCCTTGTCACTTTCACTGTACTTGCGTATTAGTGCTGGGAGCGTGTTCTTTAACAAGTGAAAATAGCTATTTGGCCAATGTATTTTTAAGTTAATGAGTGTCTTTTGTGCATTTAGCTGCTTCAGTTATGATTCTAGAAATAGTAAAGAAACCTCACTGACATGGATATTTGGGAGTTCCCAATCAGTACATTTCAATGTAACTAGGTTTTGGATTCTTCTGTGCAAAAGAAACGTTATTGGGGAAATATTAATGGATTTGCAATATTTTATCTTAAAATGTATTATTTAGAATCAAACAGATATATTTGAGTTTTTATGATAGAGCGCAGAGTAGAGATGAGCGAACGTGTTCTTCCGAGCTTGATATTCGTGCGAATATTAGGGTGTTCGGGATGTTCGTTATTCGTAACGAACACCATGCGGTGTTCTGGTTATTTTCACTTCCTTCCCTGAGACGTTAGCGCGCTTTTCTGGCCAATTGAAAGACAGGGAAGGCATTACAACTTCCCCCTGTGACGTTCAAGCCCTATACCACCCCCCTGCTGTGAGTGGCTGGGAAGATCAGGTGTCACCCGAACATAAAAGTCGGCCCCTCCCGCGGTTCGCCTCAGATGCGGTGTGAGTTAGATGAGGGACAGTGCTGTTTGTACCGGAGCTGCTGTAGGGAAAGAATTGGTAGTTAGTGTAGGCTTCAAGACCCCCCAAAGGTCCTTATTAGGGCCACTGATAGCTGTGTGTTGGCTGCTGTTAGCAGTGGCAAATTTTTTTTTCTCAAAATCGCCTCTGCAGACCGTTGCACCTGGCATTAGGGACAGAAGTGCTGCATAGGCAGGGAGAGTGTTAGGAGTGAGTGTAGCCTTCAAGAACCTCAACGGTCCTTTCTAGGGCCATATTTATCCGTGTGCAGTACTGTCCAGGCTGCTGTTAGCTGTGCTGCATTTTTTTTTGCTTCTCAAAATCGCCTCTGCAGACCATTGCACCCTCCATTGATACTGCAGGGAAAGAATTGTATAGGCAGGGCGACAACACAGTTGTTATTCATTGAATATACGCAGTGCTGCCTTTTGGTGGAAAAAAACTGAAAACAAATCTATTTGTCCAGCCTCTGTCCGTCCTAAGGGCGGTGGACACGTGTGAGCTGCGTGAACAACATTGCTAAATCAGACGCACCCAGCTACGCTTTACTGCTGGCTTCGCCATTTGCTTTCCTTAATTGGGAAAAAAATACCTGCTCTCCAAGAGTTATAATAACTCTGCTACCCTCACGTTCTGTGACACATAAGCAGGGACACAGCACAGTTATTAAACTTCTCATGTTCATTGAATATACGCAGTGCTGCCTTTTGGTGGAAAAAAACTGAAAACAAATCTATTTGTCCAGCCTCTGTCCGTCCTAAGGGCGGTGGACACGTGTGAGCTGCGTGAACAACATTGCTAAATCAGACGCACCCAGCTACGCTTTACTGCTGGCTTCGCCATTTGCTTTCCTTAATTGGGAAAAAAATACCTGCTCTCCAAGAGTTATAATAACTCTGCTACCCTCACGTTCTGTGACACATAAGCAGGGACACAGCACAGTTATTAAACTTCTCATGTTCATTGAATATACGCAGTGCTGCCTTTTGGTGGAAAAAAACTGAAAACAAATCTATTTGTCCAGCCTCTGTCCGTCCTAAGGGCGGTGGACACGTGTGAGCTGCGTGAACAACATTGCTAAATCAGACGCACCCAGCTACGCTTTACTGCTGGCTTCGCCATTTGCTTTCCTTAATTGGGAAAAAAATACCTGCTCTCCAAGAGTTATAATAACTCTGCTACCTTCACGTTCTGTGACACATTAGCAGGGACACAGCACAGTTATTAAACTTAGATAATTCATTCACTAGAGGCAGTGGGGCCTTTCGTTTTCCAAAAAGGGCAAAAATTATATTTGGCCTGCAGTCTTGCGCCAATCTATTTCCTGCCTGTGAAATCAAATCACTAGTAATACAGCATGCTGAGGGGTAGGGGTAGGCCTAGAGGACGTAGACGCGGCCGAGGACGCGGAGGGCCAAGTCAGGGTGTGGGCACAGCCCGAGCTCCTGATCCCGGTGTGTCGCAGCCGACTGCTGCGCGATTAGGAGAGAGGCACGTTTCTGGCGTCCCCACATTCATCGCCCAATTAATGGGTCCACGCGGGGACGGTTATTAGAAAATGAGCAGTGTGAGCAGGTCCTGTCCTGGATGGCAGAAAGTGCTTCGAGCAACCTATCGTCTACCCGCAGTTCTGCGCCGTCCACTGCTGCCAATCCGAATCCTCTGTCTGCTGCTCCTCCTTCCTCCCAGCCTCCTCACTCCACTACAATAACACCTGCTCAGGAGCGGGAACACTCCCAGGAACTGTTCTCGGGCCCCTGCTTAGATTGGGCAGCAGCGGTTCCTCTCCCACCAGAGGAGTTTATCGTCACTGATGCCCAACCATTCGAAAGTTCCCGGGGTCCGGGGGAAGAGGCTGGGGACTTCCGCCAACTGTCTCAACAACTTTCTGTGGGTGAGGAGGACGATGACGATCAGACACAGTTGTCTTGCAGTGAGGTAGTAGTAAGGGCAGTAAGTCCGAGGGAGGAGCGCACAGAGGATTCGGAGGAAGAGCAGCAGGACGATGAGGTGACTGACCCCACCTGGTGTGCAACGCTTACTCAGGAGGACAGGTCTTCAGAGGGGGAGTCAAGGGCATCAGCAGGGCAGGTTGCAAGAGGCAGTGCAGTGGCCAGGGGTAGAGGCAGGGCCAGACCGAATAATCCACCAAGTGTTTCCCAAAGCGCCCCCTCGCGCCATGCCACCCTGCAGAGGCCGAGGTGCTCTAAGGTCTGGCAGTTTTTCACAGAGACGCCTGACGACCGACGAACAGTGGTGTGCAACCTTTGTTGCGCAAAGCTCAGCCGGGGAGCCAACACCAACAGCCTCACCACCACCACCATGCGCAGACATATGATGGCCAAGCAACCCACAAGGTCGGACGAAGGCCGTTCACCGCCTCCGGTTTGCACCCCTGCCTCTCCCCCTGTGCCCCAACCTGCCACTGAGATGCAACCCCCCTCTCAGGACACAGGCACTACCGCCTCATGGCCTGCACCCACACCCTCATCTCCGCTGTCCTCGGCCCCATCCAGCAGTGTAGTTCAGCGCACCGTTCAGCCGTCGCTTGCGCAAGTGTTCGAGCGCAAGCGCAAGTACCCTGCCACGCACCCGCACGCTCAAACGTTAACCGTCCGCATAGCAAAATTCATCAGCCTTGAGATGCTGCCGTATAGGGTTGTGGAAACTGAGTCCTTCAAAAGTATCATGGAGGCGGCGGCCCCGCGCTACTCAGTTCCCAGTCGCCACTACTTTTCCCGATGTGCCGTCCCAGCCCTGCACGACCACGTCTCCCGCAACATTGTGCGCGCCCTCACCAACGCGGTTACTGCCACGGTCCACTTAACTACGGACACGTGGACAAGCACAGGCGGGCAGGGCCACTACATCTCCCTGACGGCACATTGGGTGAATTTAGTGGAGGCTGGGACAGAGTCAGAGCCTGGGACCGCTCACGTCCTACCCACCCCCAGAATTGCGGGCCCCAGCTCGGTGCTGGTATCTGCGGAGGTGTATGCTTCCTCCACTAAAGCACCCTCCTCCTCCTCCTCCTCCTCCTCTGTCTCGCAATCAAGATGTGTTAGCAGCAGCATGTCGCCAGCAGTCGGTGTCGCGCGGTGTGGCAGCACAGCGGTGGGCAAGCGTCAGCAGGCCGTGCTGAAACTACTCAGCTTAGGCGATAAGAGGCACACGGCCCACGAACTGCTGCAGGGTCTGACAGAGCAGACCGACCGCTGGCTTGCGCCGCTGAGCCTCCAACCGGGCATGGTCGTGTGTGACAACGGGCGTAACCTGGTGGCGGCTCTGCAGCTCGGCAGCCTCACGCACGTGCCATGCCTGGCCCACGTCTTTAATTTGGTGGTTCAGCGCTTTCTGAAAAGCTACCCACGCTTGTCAGACCTGCTCGTAAAGGCGCGCCGGCTCTGCGCACATTTCCGCAAGTCCCACACGGACGCTGCCACCCTGCGCACCCTGCAACATCACTTTAAGCTGCCAGTGCACCGACTGCTGTGCGACGTGCCCACACGGTGGAACTCTACGCTCCACATGTTGGCCAGGCTCTATGAACAACGTAGAGCTATAGTCGAATACCAACTCCAACATGGGCGGCGCAGTGGGAGTCAGCCTCCTCAATTCCTTTCAGAAGAGTGGGCCTGGTTGGCAGACATCTGCCATGTCCTTGGTAATTTTGAGGAGTCTACCCAGGTGGTGAGCGGCGATGCTACAATCATTAGCGTCACCATTCCTCTGCTATGCATCTTGAGAAATTCCCTGCAAACCATAAAGGCAGCTGCTTTGCGCTCGGAAACGGGGGCGGGGGAAGACAGTATGCCGCTGGATAGTCAGGGCACCCTCCTGTCTATTTCTCAGCGCGTACAGGAGGAGGAGGAGGAGCATGAGGAGGATGAGGAGGAGGGGGAAGAGACAGCTTGGCCCGCTGCTGACGGTACACCGGCTGATTGCCTGTCATCCTTTCAGCGTGTATGGCCTGAGGAGGAGGAGGAGGAGGAGGATCCTGATAGTGATCTTCCTAGTGAAGACAGCCATGTGTTGCGTACAGGTACCCTGGCACACATGGCTGACTTCATGTTAGGATGCCTTTCTCGTGACCCTCGCGTTGCACGCATTCTGGCCACGACGGATTACTGGGTGTACACACTGCTCGATCCACGGTATAAGGAGAACCTGCCCACTCTGATTCCCGAAGAGGAAAGGGGTTCGAGAGTGTTGCTATACCACAGGACCCTTGCGGACAAGCTGATGGTAAAATTCCCAGCCGACAGCGCTAGTGGCAGAAGGCGCAGTACCGAGGGCAAGGTAGCAGGGGATGTGAGTAGATCGAGCAGCATGTACATCCCAGGCAGTGCAACAGTCTTTAAGGGCCTGGCCAGCTTTATGGCTCCCCACCAAGACTGTGTCACCGCTCCCCAGTCACGGCTGAGTCGGCGGGAGCACTGTAAAAGGATGGTGAGGGAGTACGTAGCGGATCGCACGACCATCCTTGGTGACGCCTCTGCCCCCTACAACTACTGGGTGTCGAAGCTGGACATGTGGCCTGAACTAGCGCTGTATGCCCTGGAGGTGCTTGCTTGTCCTGCGGCTAGCGTCTTGTCGGAGAGGGTGTTTAGTGCGGCTGGGGGAATCATCACAGATAAGCGTAGCCGCTTGTCAACCGACAGTGCCGACAGGCTAACACTCATCAAGATGAACAAAGGCTGGATTTCCCCAGACTTCTGTTCTCCACCAGCGGACAGCAGCGATACGTAAGCAATACGTAGGCTGCACCCGCGGATGGAAGCTACGTTCTCTCTCACCATCCAAAACGGGGACATTTCTGCTTCATCAATCTGTGTCTAATATTCCTCCTCCTCCTCCTGCTCCTCCTCCTGAAACCTCACGTAATCACGCTGAACGGGCAATTTTTCTTAGGGCCACAAGGCTCACTCAAATAATTTTTCTGAACAATTTTTATAAGTTTCAATGCGCTTAAAAGCATTGGAACTTTAACTTGAACCAATTTTTCGTTACACTGGGCTGCCTCCAGGCCTAGTTACCACTTAAGCCACATTAACCAAAGCGATTAATGGGTTTCACCTGCCCTCTTGGCTGGCCATGGCCAATTTTTGGGATGTACATTAGTACTGTTTATACAGCAATTTTTGTGGGCCCTCGCCTACAGTGTAATCAAATTAATTTTTAGCCCACCTGCATTACAGCTGACGTTACGTCAGCTGTGTTGGGCAATGCAATCGGATATTTTTATGTACCGCCGGTGGGTTCCTGGGAGCCACCCATGCTGTAGGTGCACACTGAGTTTTTAATACATCTGTACACTTCTAAAGAACCCGTCTGACTGGGGCATGCAGTGTGGGCCGAAGCCCACCTGTATTACGCACGACATTACTACCTCAGCTGTGTTGGGCAATGCAATGGGATATTTCTATGTACCGCCGGTGGCTTCCTGGCACCCACCCAGGCAGTGGGTCCACAGGGAGTTTAACCTACATGTGTCCACTTGTAAAGAACCCCAGTCTGACTGGGGCATGCAGTGTGGGCCGAAACCCACCTGCATTAACCCTTTCCAGTCCACTGTGTGACCTGTGAAGACATTAGGGTTTAAGGCTGTACAGCTCCGTTGTTGGTAGACGTCCGTCGGGGTTCTCTTACTGTATATTGCCAGCCTCTCTGCTGTCGGAGCCTATCCTACGTGTCAGCTCATGCAGTACTGGCTTTAGCCAGCATATAGCGCCGTTGTATAACAGCAGAAAAAGAGTAAGCCCCCTAGGAAAACCATATACAAATTGGATTGGAAAGGGTTAAGCACAACATTACTACCTCAGCTGTGTTGGGCAATGCAATGGGATATTTCTATGTACCGCCGGTGGCTTCCTGGCACCCACCCATGCTGTAGGTGCACACGGAGTTTTTACTACATCTGTACACTTATAAAGAACCCCAGTCAGACTGGGGCATGCAGTGTGGGCCGAAGCCCACCTGCATTAAGCACGACATTACTACCTCAGCTGTGTTGGGCAATGCAATGGGATATTTCTGTGTACCGCCGGTGGGTTCCAGGGAGCCACCCATGCTGTGGGTCGACAGGGACTTCACAATAGGGAGTTGTACCTGCCTGTGTCTATGAATTAAAAAGCCCGGTCTGACTGGGGCATGCAGACACCTTGACAGAATGAATAGTGTGTGGCACATAGGTTCCCCATTGCTATGCCCACGTGTGCAGCTCCTGATGGCGGTGGCACAGGATTCTATTTCTCATTGCTTCTGTACAGCATTGTGGGCTATCGCTCCGCCACTTTTAAAGAGGGTCGCTGCCTAGCCGTGCCAACCTCTGCAGTGTGTGCCTGCGGTCCCTCGTCATGGCAGACGCAATTCTAAATAGACATGAGCGTGGTGTGGCATGAGGGCAGCTGAAGGCTGCCCAGGGACACTTTGGTGTGCGCTGTGGGGGGGAGGGGGGGGCGGTTGGGCAGCATGTAACCCAGGAGAAGTGTCAGTGGAGTGTCATGCAGGCAGTGATTGTGCTTTGTTGGAGGTAGTGTGGTGCTTAGCAAAGGTATGCCATGCTAATGAGGGCTTTTCAGAAGTAAAAGTTGTTGGGAGGGGGGGGGGCCCACTCTTGCCGGTATTGTGGCTTAATAGTGGGACCTGGGAACTTGAGATGCAGCCCAACATGTAGCCCCTCACCTGCCCTATCCGTTTCTGTGTCGTTCCCATCACTTTGTTGAATTGCCCAGATTTTCACACATGAAAACCTTAGCGAGCATCGGCGAAATACAAAAATGCTCTGGTCGCCCATTGACTTCAATGGGGTTCGTTGTTCGAAACGAACCCTCGAGCATCCCGGGAAGTTCGTTCCGAATAACGAACACCCGAACATTTTGGTGTTCGCTCATCTCTAGCGCAGAGCATATACAATGTAAAACCTAAAAAAAATAAGAAAAAATGGAAACAATGTCTTGACACCAGTATTGACAATTTGGCAGTGACAACTGATCATTAGGTAGAGTACACAAATATATTTAAGTGTATACACAGGAGCATAGGAGGACATCCATGGCAACCAGACCTGATCAGTCGTTTGACCTTCATAGCATTAACCTTCTCACAAATCATAAAACAGTATTATTGATCCTGGATACTACAACTTGGTATTGGAATATTGGGGGCTTCCACTTTGAAGCGATATGGATCCAGGTACTTAACAAAAAAGAGAATACATAATTATAGGCTTGTCATTTAGTAGACGCAGATTCAGGCAAGTTTGCCCTCTTCAGCAAGTGTGAAAATTCTAGACCAAAAGTTAGCCACCAGGGGTCATTATCACAAAAGAGCCTTGTGTGATGCAGAGTGTTAGGGCAGCAGAAATGCAGTCCTAAGCTCTCATTCACGACCTAAGGGGAAGGTTGTAAATTCGACTCCTGTATGGTCCAGGTAGCCGGCTCAAGGTTTACTTTCATCCAGGGGCGTACCTAAGGGCTCAGGGGCCCGGGTGCAAAAGTTCAGCACGGGCTCCCACCCCCCCTCCCTGGGCCTCCACCCCACACTCCCCTGTACCCATACCTAGATCGTGCTGCATACATGATCTGCCCCTTGGTGTAATCTTTCCAAACATGACGCATTTCCTGAACATGAAAATTTGTTTGTAGCCCCGCAGGCCACTCTCACACACACTGCTTTTTACAGCTATTAGCACAGCGCACCAAGTGTCGTACTAACCGTGGTACAACACTCCCATAGATTTTAATGAGGTTACTCAAATCTGCGCTCGAACATGGTGTTTCTAATGCTGTGATTTTCGAGAGCTGTCTGTTCTATTTTTGCGTTTTCGTAGTTTTTAACACATCTCATCACCTATCACAATGATGGGGTGCATTAAAAAACGCTGTCAAATACTGTAACCTCTGTTCAAAAACGCTGCTCGAAATTCCGGTAAAAATGCCACAATTTCAAGCTGCGTTTTCCGAACACGCGTGAGAGCGGCCTTAGGGGGAGTCATGCTTTGTTGCACTTTAGAACCACAATAAAGAAAAAGACATAAAAAACCTGCATGCAGAATTCAAAGACCGCATACGGTATTAAGGAGCTTCGGACACTATTAAAAACTGCATGCGGTTTAGATGAGTTTTTTTAATTGTATGTAAAGTGTGCAAATAAATACAGCAAATCCAGGGAGATGTATAACTTATACCAGCGATAGATATATAGATAGATAAATGACAGACAGACAGACAGACATATAGATAGTATATAGATAGCAGATAGATAGTATATAGATAGATATGAGATAAATAGATAGATAGATATGAGATAGATAGTATATATATGAGATAGATAGATAGTATATAGAAAGCAGATAGATAGTATATAGATAGCAGATAGATAGATAGTATATAGATAGCTAGTATATAGATAGATAGATAGTATATAGATAGCAGATAGATAGTATATAGATAGCAGATAGATAGTATATAGATATCAGACAGATAGATAGAATATAGATATACAGTATATAGATAGCAGATCGATGGATAGTATATGGATATGAGATAGATAGATAGATAGAATATAGATAGATATGGGATAGATAGTATATAGATAGATAGTATATAGATATGAGATAGATAGATAGATATGAGATAGATAGTAAATAGATAGCAGATAGATAGATATGAGATAGATAGATAGTATATAGATAGCTGATAGATAGATAGTATATAGATAGATAGATAGTATATAGATAGCAGATAGATAGAATTTAGATATATAGTATATAGATAGCAGATAGATAGTATATAGAGAGCAGATAGATAGATAGATGGTATATAGATAGATAGATAATATATAGATAGCAGATAGATAGATAGTATATAGATAGATAGTATATAGATAGCAGATAGATAGTATATAGATAGCTAATAGATAGATAGTAGATAGATAGATAGTATATAGATAGCAGATAGATAGATAGATAGAATTTAGATATATAGTATATAGATAGCAGATAGATAGTATATAGATAGCAGATAGATAGATAGTATATAGATAGATAGTATATAGATAGATAGTATATAAATAGCGGATAGATAGATAGTATATAGATAGATAGATAGTACATAGATAGCAGATAGATAGATAGATAGATAGAATATAGATATATAGTATATAGATAGCAGATAGATAGTATATAGATATGAGATAAATAGATAGTATATAGATAGATAGATAGATAGTATATAGATATAAAATTCCTCAGCTCAAACTCAGTTTCACAGCTGACATGACCTCTGCAACCCTTATTCTACAGTCCAGCCAGATACCTACAGGCACCAGCCGACACAAGCAGACCTCAGCCAACCACAGTTTATTTTATATATATATATATATATATATATATATATATATATATATATATATATATATATATTATACACATATATACATATTATACATAAATATATAAATACATACAGTATATATTATGTATAACACCTACCAAACTTTTTACTGAACAACTGATCGACAAGTTTTCTCAGCTTCGTTATTAGAGATGAGCGAACGTACTCGTCCGAGCTTGATACTCGTTCGAGTATTAGCGTGTTCGAGATGCTCGTTACTAGAGGCGAGCACCACGCGATGTTCGAGTTACTTTCACTTTCATCTCTGAGACGTTAGCGCGCTTTTCTGGCCAATAGAAAGACAGGGAAGGCATTACAACTCCCCCCTGCGACGTTCAAGTCCTATACCACCCCCCTGCAGTGAGTGGCTGGCGAGATCAGGTGTCACCCGAGTATTTAAATCGGCCCCTCCCGCGGCTCGCCACAGATGCATTCTGACAGAGATCAGGGACAGTGCTGCTGGTGCCGGAGCTGCTATAGGGAGAGCGTTAGGAGTGATTTTAGGCTTCAAGAACCCCAACGGTCCTTCTTAGGGCCACATCTGACCGTGTGCAGTACTGTTGAGGCTGCTTTTAGCAGTGTTGCACAATTTTTTTTTTTGTATATCGGCCGTGCAGAGCATTGCGTCCGCAGTCTGCAGTCATTGTACAGAGTATAGGGCCAGTACTGGTGAGGCAGGGAAAGAGATATTCAGGCTATATAGGCAGTGGGCTTTTTCCAAAAAATTGGGGAAAAATACTATATTTGGGCTGCCTGTGACCGTCTTCAGTTTACTGCGTGTCTGCTACGGGTAGTAGTCCTAATTAATACGCAGCTAAGCGTTACAGCAGGCTTGCGCAAAATTGTTTCCTGGATCTGCTGTCTCTGTTACATCAGCGCCGTCATCCCGCCAGAGGGAAACAGTATACATAATATTATACGCTGCCTACAGTATCTATCTGCTGGGGTAGTAGTCCTAATTAATACGCAGCTAAGCGTTACAGCAGCCTTGCGCAAAATTGTTTCCTGGATCAGCTGTCTCTGTTACATCAGCGCCGTCATCCCACCAGAGGGAAACAGTATACATAATATTATACGCTGCCTACAGTATCTATCTGCTGGGGGTAGTAGTCCTAATTAATACGCAGCTAAGCGTTACAGCAGCCTTGAGCAAAATTGTTTCCTGGATCTGCTGTCTCTGTTACATCAGCACCGTCATCCCGGCAGAGGGAAACAGTATACATAATATTATACGCTGCCTACAGTATCTATCTGCTGGGGGTAGTAGTCCTAATTAATACGCAGCTAAGCGTTACAGCAGCCTTGCGCAAAATTGTTTCCTGGATCTGCTGTCTCTGTTACATCAGCGCCGTCATCCCGCCAGAGGGAAACAGTATACATAATATTATACGCTGCCTACAGTATCTATCTGCTGGGGGTAGTAGTCCTAATTATTACACAGCTAAGCGTTACAGCAGCCTTGCGCAAAATTGTTTCCTGGATCTGCTGTCTCTGTTACATCAGCACCGTTCCGTAAGGGAAGTCAGCCTCCAACCACAGGCCAATAAGCGGTACATTTAATTACAGCGTTCTGTTTCTGCACTACTGGTAATACAGCATGCTGAGGGGTAGGGGTAGGCCTAGAGGACAAGGACGCGGGCGAGGACGCGGAGGCCCAAGTCAGGGTGTGGGCACAGGCCGAGCTCCTGATCCAGGTGTATCGCAGCCGACTGCTGCGGGATTAGGAGAGAGGCACGTTTCTGGCGTCCCCACATTCATCTCACAATTAATGGGTCCACGCGGTAGACCTTTATTAGAAAATGAGCAGTGTGAGCAGGTCCTGTAGGGATGGCAGAAAGTGCATCCAGCAATCTATCGACCACCCAGAATTCTGCGCCGTCCACTGCTGCAACTCTGAATCCTCTGGCTGCTGCTCCTCCTTCCTCCCAGCCTCCTCACTCCATTACAATGACACATTCTGAGGAGCAGGCAGACTCCCAGGAACTGTTCCCGGGCCCCTGCCCAGAATGGCCAGCAATGGTTCCTCTCCCACCGGAGGAGTTTGTCGTGACCGATGCCCAACCTTTGGAAAGTTCCCGGGGTCCAGGGGATGAGGCTGGGGACTTCCGGCAACTGTCTCAAGAGCTTTCAGTGGGTGAGGAGGACGATGACGATGAGACACAGTTGTCTATCACTCAGGTAGTAGTAATTGGAGTAAGTCCGAGGGAGGAGCGCACAGAGGATTCGGAGGAAGAGCAGCAGGACGATGAGGTGACTGACCCCACCTGGTTTGCTACGCCTACTGAGGACAGGTCTTCAGAGTGGGAGGCAAGTGCAGCAGCAGGGCAGGTTGGAAGAGGCAGTGCGGTGGCCAGGGGTAGAGGCAGGGCCAGCACGAATAATCCACCAACTGTTTCCCAAAGCTCCCCCTCGCGCCATGCCACCCTGCAGAGGCCGAGGTGCTCAAAGGTCTGGCAGTTTTTCACTGAGAGTGCAGACGACCGACGAACAGTGGTGTGCAACCTTTGTCACGCTAAGATCAGCCGGGGAGCCACCACCACTAGCATGCGCAGACATATGATGGCCAAGCACCCCACAAGGTGGGACAAAGGCTGTTCACCGCCTCCGGTTTGCACCGCTGCCTCTCCCCCTGTGCCCCAGCCTGCCACTGAGATCGAACCCCCCTCTCAGGACACAGGCACTACCGTCTCCTGGCCTGCACCCACACCCTCACCTCCGCTGTGCTCGGCCCCATCCACCAATGTCTCTCAGCGCACCGTCCAGCCGTCGCTAGCGCATGTGTTGGAGCGCAAGCGCAAGTACGCCGCCACGCACCCGCACGCTCAAGCGTTAAACGAGCACATAGCCAAATTTATCAGCCTGGAGATGCTGCCGTATAGGGTTGTGGAAACGGAGGCTTTCAAAGGTATGATGGCGGCGGCGGCCCCGCGCTACTCAGTTCCCAGTATCATGAATAGGTGATTGGCTGGGGTCCTCTGTTTGGGACCCTAGCTGATCAGCTGTTGTCCAGGTGGTTTTCAGTGCGCTGGAAGCAGATAACTCCATACACATTGCAGTGGCCCAGGTTGGTAATGCAGGCACTGTTCCCATTTCTTTAAAGGTGTACAGAGCTATCTGCTTCCTGCGATGACACACAGACAGTCGCTGGGAAAACAGCTGATTGCCAGGGGTTCCAAGCAACAGAACATGCCTGCATATCAACTATTGATGACCTATCCTGAGGACAGATCATCAATAGTGTAGAAGTGACAACCCCTTTAACATAAAAATTTGATTTATATAATAATAGGTCCTTTTCTGATAACACGTTCCCTTTAATGTATGCCTTATGCTGCGTTCGGATGTCACAATTATTGTTCAAAAATTGTTCAAATGAGCAAAAGTGACTGATAATCGTTCGGCTTAAACTCGAGCCAACGACCGAACGACGAATGAGAATCGTGTACTTTTCATTCATCGCTTGGTTTCAGCAGGACTAAAAATCATTGTTGGCTGTTACATTTATTGTTGCGTTTAAACACACCCCGCACATGTGAAACACTGAATGTGAAGTGAATGAGAAGTGAACAATTCTCAACAATGATCTACCTGTGTAAACATAGAAGACATAAGGAATTAAGAGGATTTATGGAAAATAGTAAAAATAGAGAGGAGATGGTGGTGTCACAAACTCTGTATACAAAAAAAAATTAGGAAAAGAAATAAAGTATGAGTAAGCCAGAAACTAAATAAAGTAATGGTATTCTTGTCTTAAAAAATATGCAAAATGCCTGAAATCACAAGAATATACTCCATATCCTGAAAGTGCAAATAAACATGCAATTAAAAAAACATATATAATAAAAACAAGCATTTACTTCCTGTCATTACTAAATCATACGCATCACACAAAAATCGCAAAGCACAAACTTTGATTTTTGTGCGATGTGTTTTTAACATTAGAAAGTCTCATTGACATTCGCATTAAAAAAAATGCACCGATATTGCGTGAGAAAAAAACGAGCAACAAAAATGCAAGTGTGGAACAGCCCTTCGACTACCAGTGCATACTAATCGTAGCATGCATCAGGTCGTCAGGAGAAAGTTTAGTACCGTGTTAGCCAGTAGAGCAAATGTGATTGTTTCCAGCAAGAGAAACCAAGTAATCTTGTAGGTATGATAACTTTTATAGCTAACAAAAATACATGGTGTTATAGTGAGCTTTCAAACCTACTTAGGGTTCTTCTTCAAGCAAATTAGGATAGATTCGAAGAAATATAATGTATATATGTCTTCGGATCTATCCTATTTCACCTGAGGAAGGACCCTAAGTAGGTTTAAAAGCTTGCTATAACACCATGTATTTTTGTTAGCTATAAAAGGTATCATATCTACAAGATTACTTGGTTTCTTACTGAGAACAGCCAAATTCAGGAGGTCAGATAAGCAGTGTGTTTGTCCAGGATCGAAGGGTTGCTTTAAAGGGGTTGTCCTGCAAAATAAAGTAAAGGTAAACACTTCTGTATGGCCATATACATGCACTTTGTAATATACATAGTGCATTAAATATTGGCCATACAGAAGTTATATTCTTACCTAAAGGGCCCCCCCCCCCCCCCCCCGTGCTGGCGTCCCCGTCTCCATGGTGCCGGCCGAATCCTTCTCCCGGCTCGATTAGACGCGCTTGCGCAGTCTGCCTCTTCTGTCCCATTGAAGGGGCCACTCCAGCGTGCTCGCGCCGCACAGCTGGTCTAAATCGAGCCCGGAGAAGGATTCGGTTGGCGCCATGGAGACGGGGACGCCAGCACAGGGGGGGGGACCCCCTGTAGGTAAGTATATAACTTCTGTATGGCCAATATTTAATGCACGATGTATATTACAAAGTGCATGTATATGGCCATACAGAAGTGTTTACCTTTACTTTATTTTGTGGGACAACCCCTTTAACAAACCAGTAATTAGCCAATCAGATTTATTACAAAACTGATTATAATGGATTATGTAAAAACAAAGCAATAATGCCAGTAAACAGAGGTGAGATGAGTTGTTAGGGATACAATCAAATAAAATGAAAGACTGGAATGTTTACATTTTTGAATTGTCATTAATTGATAACAACAAAGCATGTAAGAGCTTTGTTTTGACGTGTCCTCTACTTATCCCTTAGACAAGTTTCATATGAGTGTATTAAGGGTGTGCATTTATGCTCCCATAATACATATGAGTGTCTCGGAACGACCGCTGGGCTACTGATCCAAACTCAGAGGATCATAGATCTCTATTATCTTCAGAGTTAACCCTTTCCAATCCAGTTTGACCTCTGAAGACATTATGATTTTAAGGCTGTACAGCTCCGATGTTGGTAGACATCCATCAGTGTTCTCTTACTGTATATTGCCAGCCTCTCTGCTGTCGAAGCCTATCAAATGTGTCACCTCATGCAGTACTGGCTTTAGCCAGCAGATAGCGCCGTTGTATAACATCAGAAAAAGATCAAGCCCCTAGGAAAACCAGTATACAAATTGGATTGGAAGGGGTTAAGATCAGTATACCTGTCATTGCGCTGGGACACTCAACAGTATTGGAGGTGCAATAGTGGTGGAAAAGTGCTCTAATTTTTATGCGTTTTTTTTTGTTACATGCGGATGGGGTCTTGTAAACCCCATCCACTTGTACTGTGAAGTGCTACTGATTAAATGTGCAAAATCCAAACTGCAAATCTATGAAGCTGCATAATCTGATAGTATTGTGGTTTAAGGCAGCGTGATTGATAGATCTGCATTCTGAAGGTTCCCATATACTAGTTCATTCAGCTAACAGCTGTTTCTCCCAACTCCCCCATATACATGAACGTGTGGCCAAGTATGCATGCGTTTTCAATGGGGAGGCCAAAGGACCTGCAGCGGTAGATAGAGGATGGACACAGTGCTGAAATTATCAGTGCTAGTGCATCCAAGTGAAGTACCAATGTCTGAGACCACCAAAACACACTCAGCATATAGTATTTTGAGACTCTGGCGCCTCTGAGATTCTGGCACCATTTTGCATACCGGAAGTGGAGACTTGGGGTTTATGTATAGTGAAGACGTAACTATGCGCCAGAGGATAGTCAGGCTACCTTTTAATTCTCAAGTATCAAAGCGCTTGGAATCGGTTATTTTTAACTTCCACTCAGAGTGTGAATTCTGGAGGTACTGTCCAAGATAACATTGTCACACGTGTGAGGTCATGGGTCTAGAAGAGGACAAAATATAGTAACATACAATATTTAGCATACCATGCTTTTTTCCGAGTAATTCTTCCACTTGTTTTCTTAGTTCAGTAATCCTTGCGTTCCACTTCTCTAAAAACAGATTAACATAATAGAAAATAAACTGCTGTAAATAGAATGCGGTTTGCAGAGAGGACAAGTTTTTACAGAAAGAAGTGGCCATGCATAGTTAGGGTCCTCTTACACAAGATGGCTGCTGGGTGCTTAAGTGTCTGACCGTAGTCCCAGTGATAACCGCTGTGAATGGAGGCAGAGCAGGCAAGGGTTCGCTTCCACCCGCCTCCATTCACAATAAACAGGCAGTCCTTTATAGATGAAAGACTGCCTGTTTACATAGGCTGATCTTCGCTTGATTTTTATGCCTGCACAAACTCAAAGACAAATGATAAGTGAGAGAATTATTGTTTGTTGTCATTTACATTATGTCTATTATCCCTCAATCCAGCGATAATCTGAATGATAATCGTTCCATGTGAAAGGGTCTTTACTGTCCGTCAATTCAGAATGGGATAAACAGAAACAGATGAGTTCACATGTTTCCATACTTCCCATTCACTTTAATAGAGTGACTGCACATGAATTGGCATATATGCACTAGTAATAGAGATCAGCCACCCTAATTCTGATGACCAGTGGAGTTCCCAGAAGGCAGACCACTAATCAGACATTTTTTTTATGTTTATGGTTTGAAACTCCATTTAAAGCATCAAAGGTACTTTTTTAAAGCTAATCTGTCATTCGGCTATGCTCCCCCATAAACAGGAGAATAGTATGGCCGGAGTATTTTTTGCTATAGGAGAATATAAGTTTTTTAACATTTTGCACCTACTTATGCTGCCGTGCTACTTTATTTTAGAATTGATGTGTTATTTCACTCTTTTCCTCATTAAAAATAATAACAGTTATATAATACATTGTATATACCCTAAAATGGTACCAATAAGAACCACAGCTCGCTCTGCAATGAACAAGCAATCATATAGCTCTGTAGGCATTTTAGGCAGTTTTTCCTTCTGCAGACTGTATTTGTAATTGTGAATTTCTTCTGAACTGGTAGGTGTAGACTAGCTGCTATGAGGTCTTTATACACACACAGAAGAGATCGTGTTCCCCATCTCTTTGTAAGGACACAAAACAACCGCAGCATGGAGGACATGAATCCTCCATGACAGCACGTGGGTGAGATAAAACACTTACCAAATCCTCCAGCAGCAGCGTTTGTGTGTGTGTCTCTCTGTCTCACATTACAGCTACTTTATCCCCTCCCTTCACCTCTCTAGAGATCTCTATAGGCAACAGCTCTAATAATACACATTTTAGAAGTAAACCGTATGATCAGAGAAGAAGGGACTTACAAGTGCAGAAAAGCATTTTTCTCTAGCACAATATATATGACATAGTTTCCTAGATTAGCTTGTACTATTGATTTATGCAAAGTTTAAATGACAATGACTATTTAAAGGGGACCTGTCACCTGCAAATAGCACCATAAATGTATTCTTAAACTCACCTGCTCTCATTATTCGATGCTGTCACCCGGTGAAGTCTGTGCACCACACATAAATCGGACTCTTTTGAGATTGCGGTGCATGCACGCTCCCATGTAAGTCTATGGGAGAGCATGCACATGGAAATCTGAAAAGATCCAAATTTTTGTGCACCCTGCGAACTTCACCAGGATCTAAAGAGCGGGTGAGTATAAAATTACATGAAGCAGCTCCCAGTCAGCTCCCTGAACAGCAACATAACTTAGTTTATGGTGCTATTCACACTGCTGCTTCTCTTTAGGGCCGCATGCACATGGGTGGATTTGAATTGCGGAACCGGAGGGGGTGACCGCCTCCGGATTCTGCAGTGAATACCGCCCATATTATGCAATGCAAAAGTGACTCTTCATGCACACGAGCAGAAGCCAATTGCGGTTTCTGCAGACGGATTTAAAAAAGAAAAAAAAATCGCAGCATGATCCATTTTCCTGTAGATTCCTCACGGATGGCTTCCACTGAAGTCAATGGAAGCCGTCTGACCTGCAGGCCGTCCGCAATTTCAATTGCGGACGGGCAGCGGATTCCGCAGGAAGAGCAGGAGTTAAATAAAAATCTGCGTCGAGTTGTGCGGACCATCCGCAGTACAGAAATGAAGAGGAAAATCCTGGTACGCACCAATGTTGGCTGGGCACAGGATCGGATTCCGCTGCAGGCTCCTGCATGCGGAATCTGGCGCACCCGTCTGAATGTGACGTAAAACTCAGAAAGAGCTTACTGCCCTGGTTTAGACCTCTTTCAGACAAGCACTGTTTTTGCGCATTAGAGGCGCGTGAAAAAAACGCTTCTGTAAGAACCAATGATTTCCTATAGGAGCGTTCACATGAGAGAATTTTAGGCGCATGAAATTAGAGAACCAAACAATGATAGGACATTCCACTGCAAGGCCGAATCTAAGATCCGTGATGCGCGAAAAGATAGGACCTGACCTATTTTTGGTGCGTGCTTTCCATAGACTCCTATGGGAACTGGATAACACGCACTTCGGATTGTGTGAACCGGCTAATTCGAATAGCTGGAATTAACCCATTCACACAATCTTTAGCGCAGTATAGCTGCGATCTTTTCACGCGCCTATACTGCGCTTAAACAGCACTTGTGTGAACGAGGCCTTAGAGACAGTTTAGCTGCTACATTATCTAATGGGTTAAAAGGTCAGGAACAGCGATTTCCCTGATCTCAATCAATGTGCAGCAGTCAATCATGGCTGACCTCCCACTGATGACAGTGTCACCAGGACCTAATGTATGTGAAGATTCAAGTAATACCTTCTGCTGGCAGCGTACATGTAAACGAAAATGCATAAAGGAGGTAATAGAATACTATTAACAGAATGGCTGCTATTACTATTCAATGAAAAGCCATCGGAACCCCCCACTGCTTCATTCAAAGCATAGGGGATGGCTGGATTACATAATCTGTCTGTATTCTGTGAATGAAGTTCTCATTGCAGATGGTTTAACCCCTTCAGTGGCGGGTTTCTTACCCCCCTGTCAGACCCACCAGGGCAGGTTTTTAAATGGGCCAATCATTTAATTTCAACTAATTTTCCAGTCTCGTTCCAAGAGCCATGACTTTTTCATTTTTACATTGACACGGCCATGTGAGGGCTTGTTTTTTGCGGGACAAGTTGTACTTTTTGATGGCATCATTTTTGGGTATATATAATGTATTGCATAACTTTTGTAAAAAAATTTGTAAGGAGATTGGGGGGAAAAAAAATTCTGCCATTTGTTTTTTGGATTTCATTTTTACGGCGTTCAGCGTGCAGAATAAATAATGTGATAACTTTCTCTGAGTCGGCACGATCCTGGCGATACCAAGTTTATACAGTTTTTTTATGTTTTGCTATTTTTGTACATTTAAAACATTTTTGTTTTCTTAAATGTTTGCTTTTGTGTCGCCACATTCCAAGAGCCGTATTAATTTTATTTTTCCATTGCCAGAGCTCTAGAAGGCCTTGTTTTTTGCGGGATGAACTCTAGTCTTCATTTATCTGTTTTTTAGGAACATGTAAAATTTTGATCACTTTTCAGGGCTACATCACTGTGGGCAGTGGAGCTCGTCCCGCAAAAATTCTAGGTGTGCCACTGAAGTGGTTAACTGACATGGGAATAGCATTTAGAACAGCTTATGAGAAAACAGACTTCAATATAAGCTGCTGATGGAACCTAATTTTCCTACAGTGTTGCACACTTATAATCAGACTGTAATTAGTTCTATTGCTGTTCAGTAAATATTTATGTATTTTTTCAGATCCTACTGATTTTCCACAATAAGACCTTTATTTATGGTGGAGACACCTTACCAAAATTGAATTCTCTTGTTTTCCTTTTGCATTGCACAGATTGCTCAATTCTTGGCTGAATTTCTGTGCACTTCGGCTTCTTATGTGCTGGCTCATACTCCCTCATTGAAAAAAATAAATTAAACATAAAAATGAACCGTAAATCTAAGGCTGGATTCACACGAACGTATATCGGTTCAGTTTTCACACTGAGCCAATATACGTCGTCCTCATCTGCAGGGGGAGGAGGATGGAAGAGCCAGGAGCAGGAACTGAGCTCCCGCCCCCTCTCTGCCTCCTCTCCACCCCTCTCCGCCCCTCTGCACTATTTCCAATGAAAGGAGGTGGGATGGAGGCGCGGCTAAGTTCCGAGAATTAGCCCCGCCCCTGTTCTGCCTCTCCCCATTGCAAATAGTGCAGAGGGGCGGAGAGGAGGCAGAGAGAGGGCGGGAGGTCAGTTCCTGCTCCTGGCTCTTCCATCCTCCTACCCCCCCCCCCCTGCAGATGAGGACGACGTATATCTGCTCGGCATGAAAACCGAGCCGATATACGTTCGTGTGAATGCAGCCCACAACATGTACACAGTAGACTAAAACACCCATCTAAGTTCATACCACGTTTAAACTTTTGTCCCCAGGCTCTGTCACAAGTTCCCAGCTGTACAGCCGAAAAATATCATCCAGACAGAAGCCTTCATGGAACCATTTAATTACTAAAACGGAAATTAATAAGGTTTCCATTTGATGTGGGTTACATTGGTTTTTGGCATTTGTGTCAGGGAGACCTGCATAGAAGAACATGATATTCTCTCGAGCACAAATGAACAGAAACCTGTTCAAACTGAGACCTTATTGTTCTCTTTTTGAGCAATGGAAGTCTATAGTTCCATGTAGTATTCCGCCTGGATGTGGCTTTAGAAAATCCAGATGGAAACCTGTGATGAACGCGGGGATGGAGGCCTAAATGTGGTGTGAACAGGACTTAAGGTTCATAGCACATATGTGCAGAGAGCCTAAACCAAATGAGAAATATTTGCAGATGAATACAAGGCAACCATATATACACTACAGCTCATTAATTTCAATACACCACCTACATTGCCAGCAAAATATAGTTTATGATGGATATGGCTCTATGTAGGCTAATAAATAAGTCCTGTGATCACTGCTAAGGGTGGATACTTTGATTTAAAAAATGTAAGGAAATCAAGGCTCAAGTACAAAGTAGGTTTTTTTGGCTTATTCGTGGTATATTGAAATGAATGAACTGCAGTGTAGGTTATAATATACTTTGTAAACTCCGATACTTTAGTATAATTTAACCCCTTAATGACGCAGTCCCTTTTTTTTCCATTTTCGTTTTTTCCTCCACCCTTTTAAAACATCGTAACTCCTTTATTTATCCATTGACGTCGCTGTGAGCACTTGTTTTTTGCGGGACGAGTTGTATTTTTCAATGGTGCTATTTAATGTACCATATAATGTACTGAAAAACTTTTTAAAAATTCTAAGCGGAGTAGAATGAAAAAAAAAAAGGGACATTCCGCCATCTTTCACTGCGTCTTGTTTCTACGACGCACAAACTGCCACAAAAATAACATGATAACTTTATTTTATGGGTCAGTATGATTGCTATGACATCAAACTTGTATAGTTTATAGTTTGTTTTTTTTGCTGCACCACTTGTATTTTTTTTAAAGACATTTCTGGTGTTCTTTCCTTCTTTTTTTTTTTCAGACGACGTTAACCATGCCGGGTAAATAATGCGCTACTGTGATAGAATTTTTTTTTTATGATTTAGATTTTTCTATTATAGATATGGCAAAAGGGGGGGGGGGATTTAAACTTTTACTATGTAGGATGCTTAAGCAATTCGGCTCATTAGCCATTGTGACAAATCCCCAGTTAACTTGCATTCCTGGTTCTGACCCTTTCCTGTTTTTGACCATTCTAACTTATGTGTTCCCCGACCTCTGCTCTGTATTTTGGACTCTGCTATTGTCTGACCTGACATTTTGGCTTAGACTTCTTTTACACACCTGTGCTACCTGCCCTGTGTATAGCTTGTTTCCTCACTATGACTCTATTCAAACCTACAGGTACCGTGCCACATAACCGGGACTATCTGTGTGTGGTTTGGGGACCATGCAGCAAAGCCGATATCCCTATTGGAGGAGTTAAGCATGAAAACCGAGATTGCACAGGTGCTCGACCTCAGAAAACCCAAAGCCAAACCGGTGTGTGGCAAGGTGGATCCACATCATCTGCCTGCCATTTAGCACTGGGAGTTTGTGTATAGAGAGGAATTATGAGTACATTGGACCCAAGGATGCATGCATATACTGGTGTTGTACAGGGGCGTAACTATAGAGGATGTAAGGGATGCGGTTGCACCCGGGCCCTGGAGCCTTAAGGGGCCCATAAGGCCTCTCTTCTCCATATAGGGAACCCAGTACTATGAGTAAAGCATTATAGTTGGGTGCCCTGTTACAAGTTTTGCATCGGGGCCCGGGAGCTTCAAATTACGCCTCTGATCACAAGTTTTATTAACTGGATTAAATCATTGATATCAGTAGATGAGAGAAGATGAAATAATCCAGAGCCCGGGAAACCAGCCGGATCTTATATGATAATAGACGCTGATGGATCTGAGCTCAGCGCCTGTAGATGTCATTGCTGGATGATGGTTTAGGTGGATTTGTAGCTGAAAAAAAGGAAAAAATGGATGTATTAGATAAATAATAGCAGTAATTAAAAGAAAGCAAATGGTTTAAAACACATCTTATCTAGCAGGAGAATTGGGACCTGACCTCAGATGTCAGTGATTCGGGGAGCAAAACCACTAAACCCAGATTATGCTGCTATTGTCTTAAATCCAGATATTGTAAAGGCATACAGGAGCGTAATAGAGACATTATTATATAGGAGATCAGTACCTGGTTCTCTGGGTCTTGTCTTGTCTGGCAAACCTCCTTCCTGCTCTTGATCTGGAGGTTTTGGCTTCTTGGATGAGATTAGAAGAAAGAAACAAGATAAGAAACTGAACTGTAAAATGTTTTCCAAGCAGCCCAAATATGCAAATATATTCTAAAGATAAATAGTTAGTAACTAGTAATAAACACCTATTAGAAACTCATAGGCAAAATGTAATGTTTTAATTTCACCTTCTGTGTAAGAGAAGCTGTAAGAGTTACTTAGCACTATCCCAATCATATGTATCAGGTTGGGTGGGAGAAAAACCTGATACATATGAGACATGAGATATTAACATGTGGATGAGGCAGTTTACATACCGAATAGTGATGAGCGAGCATACTCGTTAAGGGCAATTGCTCGAGCGAGCATTGCCCTTAGCGAGTACCTGCCCGCTCGAGAGAAAAGGTTCGGCTGTAGGTGCGCGTGACAGGTGAGTTGCGGCAGTGAGCAGGGGGGAGCGGGGTGGAGAGAGGGAGAGAGAGATCTCCCCTCCGTTCCTCCCCACTCTCCCCCGCCACTCCCTGCCCGCAGCCGGTAGCTGAACCTTGTCTCTCAAGCGGGCAGGTACTCGCTAAGGGCAATGCTCACTCGAGCAATTGCTCTTAGCGAGTATGCTCGCTCATCACTAATACCAAACCATTAAATATTATTCTTATTATCAAATTAATGTAATTTTTGCAATTGCCCAACATACCTTCTATATTAGTTCCTTTCGGTCTTCAAGATCTCTGGTTGCTGTCATACAGGATCTTCCAAAAGACAAAGCGCGTCCTTGATGGTATTCTATAAAGAGTGATAATTAGAATGAATTATAAATGACATATAACATGTCTATTTTGCATATTTACTAGAAGAATACATTGAATGGGATTATTTTAAGATAAACAATGATATTTAAGACAGAATAAACTAAGAAAATGATCATAAAGTTTCCAGTGCTGGTCAGTGCCGGGCCAGGAGAGACAGCCTGTGATTATCCAGGTAACCACATGTCATTGGAAACCTCTCCTGTAAACCTCCTTTGTGTATGATGTTACTCTACAACTTTAATTATGAATAGCATATATACTTACATTTGGTAGGGCGCTTGCGTTTTATGGAACAGCCAGCAGTGAGTCTCATCCTGGTTTTTGGCTGGCTTGTTCCAGATACTGATTTTCTAGTTGGACCGCAGTTCTCTCTGGCCGCCCGTGTCGATGGAGTTTGACTAGTGGATGGACTAGTCGCTGTTCTTATCTTGGCTAAGCAGTGGACCCCCACATATTTCACAATATGTTCTCTCTTTAGCTGTGAAGGATCCATATCAACAGAGAAGAACGGTGATTAGTAGGCAGGTATTGGCCAAGAAGATGAATTACTAGAGGAAGAACTTAGTTTTATACTATAACAACATACAGCTATGACCCCTGCGCTGCAAATCAAACATGCAGCCTAATATGGGATGGGGGTTGGGGTGAATTTTTTGTTATGGAGCCCTCTCTCTTTACAATTACATAGCAATAAAATATCACTTTACCTTTCTAGACACCATTCGCATATGTACTTGAATATTTAATTGTTCAAGTAATTGTAGTACTTTGTCACTGGTGGTAGCTCTGGATGGACACGGGTGACCTTTTCTGCATAGTACATCCAGAGTTCTTCATGGTTATCTTTCTGGACTCCAGCAATGAGCCAGCAGGCTGCATGACACATTTCATGCGCTAAAGTGTCTCTCAAACGGTCTAAAGATAAAAGTATACACAGTAATAAGAACACAATGTATCACAAGTATCATTAATGTAAACTCCAAAGCAGCTCCATAATGGGTAGAGCGATTGTGGAACTTACCAGCAGAGTTACAGATGTTCTCATTTAGCTCAATCACAGAGTAACAGATCCCATTGTTATTTACATTATAACATGTACCAGCTGTTTTCGTCATACTTGCACTCCAGATGCCTAGTACGGAATTAGAAAGCTAAAGAAGCAGGTGAAAAAAAAACCCATTAAACCTTCATTTCCATCACCACAGAGCTAAATGCAATCACATCACCCCAGAGAGCCCAAATACCTATGTTGTGACTTGTTTCCTATCTGTTATTTCCAGCCATTCAAAACTGAAGCTACATGATCACTTAATAGTTTTAATTCAAGTGGTGATTAACCCCTTAAGGACACGGCCTATTTTGGCGTTGCGGACCAAGCGATTTTTGGTATTTTTCCATCTCCATTTTTCAAAAGCCATAACTTTTTTATTTTTCCGTCGACGCGGCCGTATAAGGGCTTGTTTTTTGCGTGGCGAGCTGTAGTTTTTATCAATGCCACTTTTGAGTACATTGACTATATTGTAAAACTTTTATTATTTTTTTTATGATAACAGGGAGAGAAAACGCATCAATTCTGACATAGATTTTTTACAGCGTTAATCATGCAGCATAAATGACACACTAAATTTTTTCTGTGGGTCGGTACGGTTACAACGATACCAAAAGTCTTATATTTTTATAAGGTTTTTACACTTTTTTGCAATAAAAAGCCTATAAGGGCTTATCTTTTGCGAGACGAGCTGTAGTTTTTATTGGTACCTTTTTGGGGAATGTATGGCTTTTTTGATCACTTTTATTGCATTTTTTGTGAGGCAAAATGCTAAAAATTAGCATTTTGTCTCTGTTTTTTAGCGGTTTTTTTAACGCTTTTTTTCGTACAAACTAAAAAGCGTGTGTTCAACTTTTTGTACACGTCGTTACGGACGTGTCAATATCCAATATGTGGGGTTTTAAATTTTTTTTACCTTTTTTTATGCTAATATTAGAAAAAGCATAAAAAAGGGTTTTTTTTACCTTTTTTTTTACATTTTTCTTTTTTTTACATTTTTATTTTCTTTTTTTTTTTACACAATTTGTCCCTCTGAGGGACTTGCAGCACTGTGCCTATGATCGCTGTGATAAGGCATGGCAGAGCTACTGCTCTGCCATGCCTTATCGCTTATACAGCGATCATAGGCATAGGCAATACAGGACGCCAATGTCTGGCATCCTGTTGCCAGGGTGACAGGCCGGGCTCTCGCGATGACATCGCGAGAGCCGGCCGGAGACACAGAGGGAGCGCGCTGCCTCTGTGAACTCTTTCCCTGCCGCAATCTACTTAGATCGCGGCAGGTAAGGGGTTAACAGCGGGGGCGCATCTTCGATGCCCCCCCGCTGTTGCAGCGGGATGCCGGCTGTGACTGACAGCCGGCTCCCGCTGCGGGATAGTTCGGGATCATATGTGATCTCGCACTATCCCCAGGACGTACCGGTACGTCCTTTTGCGGGAAGTACCAGGCTCCCAGGACGTACCGGTACGTCCTGGGGAGGGAAGGGGTTAAAGTTAATTTAAAAAACCTTTTTCATCCCCAAATCATGACCATAAAGTTAAAACTTAATCTCATTAAGGGGCCTAGCTATAGGGTGCAGAGGAGATAGCAGGCCCAACCTGGCCCTGGTGCCTAAGAGGGCACAACACCATTTTGCCACCTCAGACGACACCAGGATTATAACTGGCACATGCTAGGTGAGAGACTCTAATGCAGATTTTGCATTAGGGCTCCAGAGCTCCAAGTTCTACATCCGACCACACTTGAAGCTGATTTGGAGCCCCCAATTGCTGCTAGGGATAAATCCATAAATCTCACAAATTATGACTATATGACTAGAGTTAAAAATAAGAAGATGGACAGCAAGATGAGTAATCCATAGACTAAATACTGTATAATGTACCTTGTTCTGAAACACGGTTTGATTGTAAAGATTGAATAGTCGCTCTGCTAGCTCCTGTTTGGTCCCCTGGAAGTTTGTGACGTATGGGGATGTCGCTGCGGTAATTTCATGAAGAAAGCAGTCCTTGATGTTACAAGTCGGTCTGCTGGAAAGAATAAGAAATCATGTATCAATCAGTCCTCGTTCATTTCAAAAATAAATCACAAATAAGGGACAATTAGATTAAGAGGTGGACCTGCCATAGGGGTAATATTGGAAAGAGGTGGAGCTGCTCTAGGGGCAATATCAGTAAAAGGTGGACCTACCATAGGGTCATGCAGCAGCAGAAATAGGTACGGGCAGGTGGAGGCAGGAAAGTGTACCTTCCTCAAAACTAATTGCAGGAACATGAAACTTCAAATAACTTACCTTTCTTCTGAGCTGGGTTCATCTCCATGTTCAAATACTTCATTATCTGCATAGAAATATAAAGTAGTGAAAATCTCCCATTATGATACAATTAGTACAGAAAGGTTTATATTAACGAGAGCTTACGATTCAGAAAGACAAATGTATTATAGTGTGCACAGCTAATAATGTCTATTGGAAGGGCAGCTACCTACAAGACTCATCAATAACAGGTTATCTGCCAGTATGATGGACCAGTGTATGAGGTTATTAATGGAAAGCTGTAATACTGATGAGCGGGTGGATGCACTTGTACCCACTGGTGTCTATATGGGGACTGAACTCTCACACATGTACGGTGCATACCACCATCAGAAGTATTGTCAGGTCTACGTGTAGTTCTATCCTAACCAGGGAAACTTTTTGACACTGCAGTGAAATTTGCCTCATCAGAACCCTAGAAGAACATTTTAGCTTTTCTCCATTTGGACACCCTAAAGATGATCTAATATTAGATGTGTCTTAGTGACTAACTCCATGTTATGTTCCAGGCAAAAGAGATAATTAATTATGCCTGGATTTAGCACAAGAATCACCATGGGAATATAATATTTTGAGCTCATATTGGTGTCCGATACAGTTTAAAATATATAAAGCCTAATTGATCTTTTATTGAAGTCATCTCTAAAGATCCAGAAAACAGTTTTTGGAACTGACCAGTGATATGGGTTGTTGGTATTCTGGTGCAGTCATCAATCACAATGGGAGATCTGCACTGCTTGCCATCAACTGCTTCTATATCAGAAGTCTTGAATCCTGTGAGTAATACATAAGAGTAGAAAGGAGTGAGCAATGTACTATATCCAATACCAGAAACCTGGGATGTAGCTATAAAACTTAGCTGATTACTCCTTACTTTTGCGAATTGATTCCTCGCTTGTAAAATCATCTTCATCATCAGAAATAACAATGACATGGTTGGATCTGTGAAAACAAATATACATACATCAGTGGATAAAGTGTAATAGTGAAGCCTCACAAGTCTTATTAACTGGGTGAAATCATTGATGAAGATGAAGGTGAAGAAATCCAGAACCCGGGAACCAGCAGGACCTTATATGATGATAGACACTGATGGACCTGAGCTCAGCGCCTGTAGATGTCATTTATCTCACCTGTCATTGCTACATGATGGAATAGGTGAATCTGTGTATGATAAAGAGGAAAAAATGATATTATTAGCTAAATAATGGCAATAATCAAAAAAAGCTAATTGTTTTAAGACACATCTTATCTACCAGGACAATTTGGACCTGACTTCAGATGTCAGTGATCCGGGGAGCGAAACTACTAAACACGGATTATGCTGCTATTGTTTTACATCAAGATATTGTAAAGACATACAGCAGCGTAATAGAGACCTTATTATATATGAGATCGGTACCTGGTTTTCTGGGTGTAACCCAGCTTGGGAAACCTCCTTCCTGGTCTTTATTTGAAAGCTTCCTTTTTTTACTGGGAGGAGACTAGAAGACAAGAAGAAGATGATAAAGAAGATGAGGTGTTTAACATTAAAACTAGTATTAACTAAATATTTGCAACTAATAAAATGTCATGTTTTGACCTTGTTTTCCCTGTAATAGGAGCTGTAAGAGTTACTTCTTATTGGGGATCAGGTTATACATCAGGTTGGGTATATAATATGTAAGGCCGAAAAAAAAAAAAAATATCCATTCAGTTCAGCCTATTTTACCCCCAATGTTGAATCAGAGGATGGCAAAAAAAAACCCCAAGGAGGTAGAAGCCAATTTTTTCTATTTAAGGGGAAAAAATCCCGTACTCTAATCTGACAATCAGAATAATCCCTGGATCAACAACCCTTTGTAGGGAACTATAGCATGGCTCTATACAAGTAAAGCAAGTCGGCTGCAGTTCTCTGCACAGCTAGGTGGCCAGGAGTGCCGTCATACAGAAAGAACTTAGAAGGTGATGCAGCTCTGTGTCCTCTTCACTCTCAGAATTGGTGGGTGTCTGAGAGTTCAATCCTCCACCTACTATAATGTGATGCATATTTTAGGAATATGCCATCACTTTTTAGGAAAGGAAAACTCCTTTAATTTAAGTAATATCTATGGAGCATGTGCGAGATTGTTGCACAGTTTATGACAAAAAAACAGGGACAAGCTTTACATAAATCTCTCTGCATATTGTGATTGAATTATTAAATACTCCACAAATACAGCGGCACCACAATAGATGACCCCACCAGGGGAGAGCAGCAGAACTTCACACTACGTTGCACGCTCTGTGTAAAGATCCGGACAGCAGGATCCAAAAATATCAGTCCATATATTGTATGACAGAGCAGCAGTATCAGGGGGGTTAGTTATGCATATACTCACAAGAGGATCATAAGATCAAAAGTGCTTTAATTCAAAAAATGCGTTCCACAGCACTGCAACGTTTCGACCGTTCTCCGGTCTTCTGATTGAACTATTACATACATAAGGACTAACTACTTCTAGATTTTTCATGCAATGTATCAGCTTCTCTAAATGTAGTATTAGCAAAAATGTAGTATTATTGCAAAAAATAAAGGATAATGCAAATATAAAAAAAACCTTTCCCTGTATTTGTAATAAAAAAAATCTAAATCAAAATGCCTAAAATCATATTTGGTATTGCAGCATCCATAACAGTCTGATTCATCAAAGTAATGCATTATTCATCCCGAATGGGGAATGTTATAAAAAATAAAAAAAATTATACAACACCAGAATTACATTTTTTGGTCACTCTGTCTCTAAGAGAAGATGAAATAAAAAGCGATCAAAAAGTTATATGCACTTCAAAATGGTACCAGTCCATCTCGCAAAAAAGAGCCCTCATACAGTTATATCAATAGAAAACTATAAAAGTTATGGCAATGAGAATATGGCAAAAGTAGTATAGCAAAAAAACCAAAACTATATAGATTTCTTATCGTCAAAATCATACTGACACAAAGAATAAAGTTATCATGTGATTTTTGCTGCAAAACAAGACGCATCTGAAAAATGGTGGAATTGCATTTTTTATTGCATTTCACAACACTTTTTAGAATTTTTAAAAAAGTTTTGCAGTATATTATGTCGTACATTAAATGGTGGAATTGAAAAATACAACAACGTATCCTGCAAAAAACAACTACTACTTCAATGGGAAAATAAGAGTTATGATGTTTTGAAAGTGAGGAAGAAAAAACTAAAATGAACCTGGATAAGACTAAAGAGAAGTGACGGCTCACCTGATGGAAATCTTCCTCCCCGCTACTGTCGTCAGACCATACAAGATATCTTGGACGCTTTGTCGCCATCTCTGTAGACATATAAGAGCGCGATCCTCTCTATAGAACTCCTTCAACAACCCTCAATGGAATTATCCGTTACAGGGCATTTACAACCTCCCGCTGCATTGTGACATCATACTACTGACATCACAAGTTGTGTGACAGTTACGTTTTGTGACATCATCAGTCATGTAACATTAATATTGTAAAGTCATTGGTCAAATGGTGAGCAATGTATACTACCAATACAAGCTACTATTGTGCTTTAGCACTATTCTTGTAATTAATAGACATCACACCATCTATTATATGTATATTAGAGATGAGCGAGCACCAAAATGCTCGGGTGCTCGTTACTCGAGACGAAATTTTCGCGATGCTCGAGGGTTCGATTCGAGTAACGAACCGCATTGAAGTCAATGGGCGACCCGAGCATTTTTGTATATCGCCGATGCTCGCTAAGGTTTTCGTTTGTGAAAATCTGGGCAATTCAAGAAAGTGATGGGAACGACACAGCAACGGATAGGGTAGGCGAGGGGCTACATGTTGGGCTGCATCTCAAGTTCACAGGTCCCACTATTAAGCCACAATAGTGGCAAGAGTGGGCCCCCCTCCCAACAACTTTTACTTCTAAAAAGCCCTCATTAGCAATGCATACCTTAGCTAAGCACCACACTACCTCCAACAAAGCACAATCACTGCCTGCATGACACTCCGCTGCCACTTCTCCTGGGTTACATGCTGCCAAATCCCCCCCTCCACGACCCAGTGTCCACAGCGCACACCAAACTGTCCCTGCCCAGCCCTCAGCTGCCCTCATGCTACGCCACCCTCATGTCTATTTATAAGTGCGTCTGCCAGAGGAACCGCAGGCACACACTGCAGAGGGTTGGCACGGCTAGGCAGCGACCCTCTTTAAAAGGGGCGGGGCAATAGCCCACAATGCTGTATAGAAGCAATGAGAAATCCAATCCTGTGCCACCTCCATCTGGAGCTGCACACATCGGCATAGCAAATTTGGAACCTATGTGCCACACACTATTCATTCTGTCAAGGTGTCTGCATGACCCAGTCAGACCGCGTTTTTTTATAAATAGTCACAGGCAGATACAACTCCGCAATGGGAATTCCGTGTGCACCCACAGCATGGGTGGCTCCCTAGAACCCACCGGCTGTACATAAATAAAATCCCATTGCATTGCCCATCACAGCTGTAGTAACATCAGGTTAAATGCAGGTGGGCTTCGGCCCACACTGCATGCCCCAGTCAGACTGGGGTTCTTTAGAAGTGGACACATGCAGTTACAACTCCCTGTGGACCCACAGCATGGGTGGGTGCCAGGAAGCCACCGGCGGTACATAAATATATCCCATTGCAGTGCCCAACACAGCTGATGTAATGTCGTGCTTAATGCAGGTGGGCTTCGGCCCACACTGCATGCCCCAGTCAGACTGGGGTTCTTTAGAAGTGGACACATGCAGTTACAACTCCCTGTGGACCCACAGCATGGGTGGCTCCCTGGAACCCACCGGCGGTACATAAATATATCCCATTGCAGTGCCCAACACAGCTGATGTAATGTCGTGCTTAATGCAGGTGGGCTTCGGCCCACACTGCATGCCCCAGTCAGACTGGGGTTCTTTACAAGTGGACACATGCAGTTACAACTCACTGTGGACCCACAGCATGGGTGGGTGCCAGGAAGCCACCGGCGGTACATAAATATATCCCATTGCAGTGCCCAACACAGCTGATGTAATGTCGTACTTAATGCAGGTGGGCTTCGGCCCACACTGCATGCCCCAGTCAGACTGGGGTTCTTTAGAAGTGGACACATGCAGTTACAACTCCCTGTGGACCCACAGCATGGGTGGGTGCCAGGAAGCCACCGGCGGTACAAAAATATATCCCATTGCAGTGCCCAACACAGCTGATGTAATGTCGTGCTTAATGCAGGTGGGCTTCGGCCCACACTGCATGCCCCAGTCAGACTGGGGTTCTTTAGAAGTGGACACATGCAGTTACAACTCCCTGTGGACCCACAGCATGGGTGGGTGCCAGGAAGCCACCGGCGGTACATAAATATATCCCATTGCAGTGCCCAACACAGCTGATGTAATGTCGTGCTTAATGCAGGTGGGCTTCGGCCCACACTGCATGCCCCAGTCAGACTGGGGTTCTTTAGAAGTGGACACATGCAGTTACAACTCCCTGTGGACCCACAGCATGGGTGGGTGCCAGGAAGCCACCGGCGGTACAAAAATATATCCCATTGCAGTGCCCAACACAGCTGATGTAATGTCGTGCTTAATGCAGGTGGGCTTCGGCCCACACTGCATGCCCCAGTCAGACTGGGGTTCTTTAGAAGTGGACACATGCAGTTACAACTCCCTGTGGACCCACAGCATGGGTGGGTGCCAGGAAGCCACCGGCGGTACATAAATATATCCCATTGCAGTGCCCAACACAGCTGATGTAATGTCGTGCTTAATGCAGGTGGGCTTCGGCCCACACTGCATGCCCCAGTCAGACTGGGGTTCTTTAGAAGTGGACAGATGCAGTTACAACTCCCTGTGGACCCACAGCATGGGTGGCTCCCTGGAACCCACCGGCGGTACATAAATATATCCCATTGCAGTGCCCAACACAGCTGATGTAATGTCGTACTTAATGCAGGTGGGCTTCGGCCCACACTGCATGCCCCAGTCAGACTGGGGTTCTTTAGAAGTGGACACATGCAGTTACAACTCCCTGTGGACCCACAGCATGGGTGGGTGCCAGGAAGCCACCGGCGGTACAAAAATATATCCCATTGCAGTGCCCAACACAGCTGATGTAATGTTGTGCTTAATGCAGGTGGGCTTCGGCCCACACTGCATGCCCCAGTCAGACTGGGGTTCTTTAGAAGTGGACACATGCAGTTACAACTCCCTGTGGACCCACAGCATGGGTGGGTTCCAGGAAGCCACCGGCGGTACATAAATATATCCCATTGCAGTGCCCAACACAGCTGAGGTAGTAATGTCGTGCTTAATGCAGGTGGGCTTCGGCCCACACTGCATGCCCCAGTCAGACTGGGGTTCTTTAGAAGTGGACAGATGCAGTTACAACTCCCTGTGGACCCACAGCATGGGTGGCTCCCTGGAACCCACCGGCGGTACATAAATATATCCCATTGCAGTGCCCAACACAGCTGATGTAATGTCGTGCTTAATGCAGGTAGGCCTCGGCCCACACTGCATGCCCCAGTCAGACTGGGGTTCTTTAGAAGTGGACACATGCAGTTACAACTCCCTGTGGACCCACAGCATGGGTGGGTGCCAGGAAGCCACCGGTGGTACATAAATATATCCCATTGCAGTGCGCAACACAGCTAAAGTAATGTCGTGCTTAATGCAGGTTGGCCTCGGCCCACACTGCATGCCCCAGTCAGACTGGGGTTCTTTAGAAGTGGACATATGCAGTTACAACTCCCTGTGGACCCACAGCATGGGTGGGTGCCAGGAAGCCACCGGTGGTACATAAATATATCCCATTGCAGTGCCCAGCACAGCTGAGGTAATGTTGTGCTTAATGCAGGTGAGGTAAAAATTCATTTGATTACACTGTAGGCGAGGGCCCCCAAAAATTGGTGTATCAACAGTACTAATGTACCTCAGAAAAATTGCCCATGCCCAACCAAGAGGGCAGCTGAAACCCATTAATCGCTTTGGTTAATGTGGCTTAATTGGTAACTAACTAGGCCTGGAGGCAGCCCAGTTAAAATAAAAATTGGTTCAGGTGAAAGTTTCAACGCTTTAATGAGCATTGAAACGTAAAAAAATTGTTTACAAAAATTATATGACTGAGCCTAGTGGGCCTAAGAAAAATTGCCCGTTCGGCGTGATTATGTGAGGTTTCAGGAGGAGGAGCAGGAGGAGGAGGAGGAATATTGTACACAGATTGATGAACCAAAAAGGTCACCTTTTTGGATGGTGATAGAGAACGATGCTTCCATCCGCGGGTGCAGCCTACGTATTGTTTAGGTATCGCTGCTGTCCGCTGGTGGAGAAGAGAAGTCTGGGGAAATCCAGGCTTTGTTCATCTTGATGAGTGTAAGCCTGTCGGCACTCTCGGTTGACAGGTGGGTACGCTTATCCGTGATGATTCCCCCAGCCACACTAAACACCCTCTCTGACAAGACGCTAGCCGCAGGACAAGCAAGCACCTCCAGGGCATACAGCGCGAGTTCAGGCCACGTGTCCAGCTTCGACACCCAGTAGTTGTAGGGGGCAGAGGCGTCACCGAGGACGAACGTGCGATCGGCTACGTAGTCCCTCACCATCCTTTCACAGGGCTCCCGCCAACTCAGCCTTGACTGGGGACTGGTGACACAGTATTGCTGGGGAGCCATAAAGCTGGCAAAGGCCTTGGATAATGTTCCCCTGCCTGCGCTGTACATGCTGCCTGATCTCTGCGCCTCCCCTGCTACCTGGACCTCGGAACTGCGCCTTCGGCCACTAGCGCTGTCGGATGGGAAGTTTACCAACAGTTTGTCCACCAGCGCCCTGTGGTATAGCATCATTCTGGAACCCCTTTCGTCTTCGGGAATGAGAGTGGAAAGGCTCTCCTTATACCGTGGGTCGAGCAGTGTGTACACCCAGTAATCTGTAGTGGCCAGAATGCGTGTAACGCGAGGGTCACGAGAAAGGCATCCTAACATGAAGTCAGCCATGTGTGCCAGGGTACCTGTACGCAACATCACTTTCAGGATCCTCCTCCTCCTCCTCTGGCCATACACGCTGTAAGGATGACAGGCAAGCAGCATCTGTCCCCTCAGCAGTGGGCCAAGCTGTCTCTTCCCCCTCCTCCTCATGCTCCTCCCCCTCTTCCTCAACGCGCTGAGATATAGACATGAGGTTGCTCTGACTATCCAGCGACATACTGTCTTCCCCCGCCCCCGTTTCCGAGTGCAAAGCGTCTGCCTTTATGCTTTGCAGGGAACTTCTCAAGAGGCATAGCAGAGGAATGGTGACGCTAATGATTGCAGCATCCCCGCTCAGCATCTGGGTAGACTCCTCAAATTTTCCAAGGACCTGGCAGATGGCTGCCAACCAGGCCCACTCTTCTGTAAATAATTGAGGAGGCTGACTCCCACTACGCCGCCCATGTTGGAGTTGGTATTCCACAATAGCTCTACGCTGCTCATAGAGCCTGGCCAACATGTGGAGCGTAGAGTTCCACCGTGTGGGCACGTCGCACAGCAGTCGGTGCAGTGGCAGATTAAACCGATGTTGCAGGGTCCGCAGGGTGGCAGCGTGCGTGTGGGATTTGCGGAAATGTGCGCAGAGCTGCTGCACCTTTCCGAGCAGGTATGACAAGTGTGGGTAGCTTTTCAGAAAGCGCTGAACCACCAAATTAAAGACTTGGGACAGGCATGGCACGTGCATCAGGCTGCCGAGCTGCAGAGCCGCCACCAGGTTACGGTCGTTGTCACACACGACCATGCCCGGTTGGAGGCTCAGCGGCGTAAGCCAGCGGTCGGTCTGCTCTGTCAGACCCTGCAGCAGTTCGTGGGCCGTGTGCCTCTTATCTCCTAAGCTGAGTAGTTTCAGCATGGCCTGCTGACGCTTGCCCACCGCTGTACTGCAACGCCGCATGACATCGACTGCTGGCGACGTGCTGCTGCTGACACATCTTGATTGCGAGACAGAGGTTGCGTAGGAGGAGGAGGAGGGTGGTTGAGTGGAGGAAGCATACACCGTCGCAGATACCACCACCAAACTGGGGCACGCAATTCGGGGGGTGGGTAGGACGTCAGCGGTCCCAGGCTCTGACTCTGTCCCAGCCTCCACTAAATTCACCCAATGTGCCGTCAGGGAGATATAGTGGCCCTGCCCGCCTGTGCTTGTCCACGTCTCTGTTGTTAAGTGGACCTTGGCAGTAAGCGCGTTGGTGAGGGCGCGTACAATGTTGCGGGGGACGTGGTCGTGCAGGGCTGGGACGGCACATCGGGAAAAGTAGTGGCGACTGGGAACCGAGTAGCGCGGGGCCGCCGCCGCCATCATGCTTTTGAAAGCCTCCATTTCCACAAGCCTATAAGGCAGCATCTCCAGGCTGATCAATTTGGCAATGTGCACGGTTAACGCTTGAGCGTGCGAGTGCGTGGCGGCGTACTTGCGCTCGGGGTCAAACACTGGCGCTAGCGACGTCTGGACGCTGCACTGAGAGACATTGCTGGATGGGGCCGATGACAGCGGAGGTGAGGGTGTGGGTGCAGGCCAGGAGACGGTAGTGCCTGTGTCCTCGGAGGGGGGTTGGATCTCAGTGGCAGGTTGGGGCACAGGGGGAGAGGCAGTGGTGCAAACCGGAGGCGGTGAACGGGCATCGTCCCACCTTGTGGGGTGCTTGGCCATCATATGCCTGCGCATGCTGGTGGTGGTGCCTCCCCAGCTGATCTTGGCACGACAAAGGTTGAACACCACTGTTCGTCGGTCGTCAGGCGTCTCTGTGAAAAACTGCCACACCGTAGAGCACCTTGACCTCTGCAGGGTGGCATGGCGCGAGGGGGCGGTTTGAGAAACAGTTGGTGGATTATTCGGTCTGGCCCTGCCTCTACCCCTGGCCAATGCACTGGCTCGGCCTGTGCCCACACCCTGACTTGGGCCTCGGTGTCCTCGCCCGCGTCCACGTCCTCTAGGCCTACCCCTATCCCTCAGCATGCTGTATTACCAGTAGTGCAGAAACAGAACGCTGTTATTTAATGTGCCGCTTATTGGCCTGTGGTTGGAGGCTGACTTCGTTTACGAAACGCCAGGAAATAATTTGGCGCACGCCTGCTGTAACACTTAGCTGCCTGCGTATTTATTTGTAGAACTACTACACCCAGCACACACGGACCCAGAACACTGAGCAGCACAGTGAGAGGCAGGCCAAATAGATTTTTTGCCCAATATTTTTTAGAAAAGGCCCACTGCGTATATTCAATCAATAATATATGTCTTCTGTCCCTGGAGTATTTCACAGAACTGCAGAGTGTTGCACTGTTATTAACTGCAACAGAGCGGTGATTTCAGAGCCAGGAAATAAATTGGCGCACGCCTGCTGTAACACTTAGCTGCCTGGGTATTTATTTGTAGAACTACTACACCCAGCACACACGGACCCAGAACACTGAGCGGCACAGTGACAGGCAGGCCAAATAGATTTTTTGCCCAATATTTTTTAGAAAAGGCCCACTGCGTATATTCAATCAATAATATATGTCTTCTGTCCCTGCCTACACAATTCTGTCCCTGTAGTATTACTGCAGGGCGCAATGCTCTGCACGGCCGATATAGAAAAAAAAGGTGCAACACTGCAAAAAGGAGCCTCCACAGTACTGTACACGGTTAGATGTGGCGCTAAGAAGGACCGTTGGGGTTCTTGAAGCCTACAATCACTCCTAACACTCTCCCTGCCTAACCACCACTTCTGTCCCTGTAGTATTACTGCAGGGCGCAATGCTCTGTACGGCCGATATATAAAAAAAAAAAAAAGGTGCAACACTGCAAAAAGCAGCCTCCACAGTACTGCACACGGTTAGATGTGGCCCTAAGAAGGACCGTTGGGGTTCTTGAAGCCTACAATCACTCCTAACACTCTCCCTGCCTAACCACCACTTCTGTCCCTGTAGTATTACTGCAGGGCGCAATGCTCTACACGGCCGATATAGCCAAAAAAAAATAAATTGTGCAACACTGCAAAAAAGCAGCCTCCACAGTACTGCACACGGTTAGATGTGGCCCTAAGAAGGACCGTTGGGGTTCTTGAAGCCTACACTAACTCCTAACACTCTCCCTACAGCAGCTCCAACACAATAGCACTTTCCCTCAGCTAAGTCACAAAGCATCTGAGACGAGCCGCGGGAGGGGCCGATTTTTATACTCGGGTGACACCTGATCTCGCCAGCCACTCACTGCAGGGGGGTGGTATAGGGCTTGAACGTCGCAGGGGGAAGTTGTAATGCCTTCCCTGTCTTTCAATTGGCCAGAAAAGCGCGCTAACGTTTTAGAGATGAAAGTGAAAGTAACTCGAACATCGCGTGGTGCTCGTTACGAGTAACGAGCATCCCGAACACGCTAATACTCGAACGAGTATCAAGCTCGGACGAGTACGTTCGCTCATCTCTAATGTATATACATATGGATTACAATCTTTTGTAGATTTTGTCTTTTTAACTTATATTTATAGTGATTTATTCCATTGTTTTAATTTTAAGCTTATTTGAATAAATTAATGTTTTATATGAATTTAATTTTAACAAATACTCCAGTTTTAATTGCACTGAGGCATTCGTTTCCAATGCATTCGTTCACACTGGCGAATATACGGCCTGTAAAAACGTCTCACTGTAAAAAGTGGAACATACATGACCGAAATACGCGCCGACCAGTACAGTGTGTAAAAAGATAGTTCTGGTTCTATCTTTTGACTGATATACAGCGGCGGCTCCCATAAACTCCTATGGGAATTGGAGAAAAAAAGGGAGGGGGAGGCATTTTAGCAGCGTCCAATGCTGCGAAAAGCTTACAAGTGCCTCTATTTAGGCAATTGAAGGCAATCCGAGGATTTATAAGGAGCGAGGGTTTTCTGAAGTGCAACGTTTTTTTTCGCTTAAAACGTCGCACCCAGTTGTGTGAATGATCAGGAAAACGCTAATTATCTCTGGCTATGATCGCAGAAAAATGTCCATTCATGCGAATATATGGCGAGGACAAGAGAATGTAAAAATGCATACGTTTGTGTGAAAGAGCTCTCACTGTGAATGGAAGCGAATGGCTGGAACGATCTTGACTTAGGTTGGACCATTCTCACAATTGATTCACACAAGAAAAGAAGGAAGCTAAACTCATCTGCTTTAGGCCTCTTTCCCACGAGCGTAGGCGTTTTTATGTGCACCCACCAGCTCCGTAAAAACACGTGGAACAGGCGCACAAACCTAACATTTGTGCGCCCATTAAGATGGCACAGGCCGGGCGCATATCTGGTTGCCTCTCCTTCCATCCCGCTTGCCGGCTCACCTCCTCTCTCCTTCCCTCCGCCTGTTTCCAATGGAAGTGGACGGGATGGGGCGGAGCTAAGCAACCATCCTTTTCCGCTCCTTGTCTGCAGCCAGGAATAGGAGGGGGCAGAGCTTAGCTCTGCATTTGCCTTTTTTGTAAAAAAAAAAAATTTTTAAATCTCACATATTTGGTACCATATCTTTAATTACCTGTACACTAAATTAAACATACTATTTATCCTGCAAGGCAAAAAAAGAAATCAAAACCCTAAAAAACAAAGGTAAAATGTTTATATTGTTCTTTTTGCCTTCCAAAAACGCAATGAAAGTGATCAAAAAAGCCGTGTGTATCCCTAATTGGTACAAATAAAAACTACAGCTCATCTCAGAAAAAACAAGCTCTCACGGAGCATTAAAGTTATTTAACTTTTAATACAACTATGTAGAAAAAAATAATTCCAAAATCTCCGTTTACATAATTCTGATTTTGCTGTAAAAAAAAGGGGCTCTTTTTAAAACTGATGCTCCATATGGTAATTAGGTCCAAATATTCTGTTCGAACTGGCTGGGGTTTTCTCTGTAAACACACCTAGACTTCGCTTCATTGATGAGGATGATGTGCCTACATCATCCCCAAGACCTCCAATACTTGAGCTGTGCATGCGCAGTTGGTTGTGCCCTGGTGTAGGTAGATATTAGAGATGAGCAAGCACCAAAATGCTCGGGTGCTCGTTACTCGGGATGAACTTTTCGCGATGCTCGAGGGTTCGTTTCGAGTAACGAACCCCATTGAAGAAAATGGGCGACCCGAGCATTTTTGTATTTCGCCGATGCTCGCTAAGGTTTCCTTGTGTGAAAATCTGGGCAATTCAAGAAAGTGATGGGAACGACACAGCAACGGATAGGGCAGGCGAGGGGCTACATGTTGGGCTGCATCTCAAGTTCACAGGTCCCACTATTAAGCCACAATAGCGGCAAGAGTGGGCCCCCCCCCTCCCAACAACTTTTACTTCTGAAAAGCCCTCATTAGCATGGCATACCTTTGCTAAGCACCACACTACCTCCAACAAAGCACAATCACTGCCTGCATGACACTCCACTGCCACTTCTCCTGGGTTACATGCTGCCCAACCGACCCCCCCACAGCGCACACCAAACTGTCCCTGCGCAGCCTTCAGCTGCCCTCATGCCACACCACCCTTATGTCTATTTAGAAGTGCATCTGCCATGAGGAGGAACCGCAGGCACACACTGCAGAGGGTTGGCACGGCTAGGCAGCGACCCTCTTTAAAAGGGGCGGGGCGATAGCCCACAATGCTGTACAGAAGCAATGAGAAATAGAATCCTGTGCCACCGCCATCAGGAGCTGCACACGTGGGCATAGCAATGGGGAACCTATGTGCCACACACTATTCATTCTGTCAAGGTGTCTCTGCATACCCCAGTTAGACCGGGATTTTTAATTCATAGACACAGGCAGGTACAACTCCCTATTGTGAAGTCCCTGTCGACCGACAGCATGGGTGGCTCCCTGGAACCCACCGGCGATACACAAAAATATCCCATTGCATTGCCCAACACAGCTGAGGTAGTAATGTCGTGCTTAATGCAGGTGGGCTTCGGCCCACACTGCATGCCCCAGTCAGACTGGGGTTCTTTACAAGTGGAAACAGATGCATTTATAATTCCCTGTGGACCCACAGCATGGGTGGGTGCCAGGAAGCCACCGGCGGTACATAGAAATATCCCATTGCATTGCCCAACACAGCTGAGGTAGTAATGTCGTGCTTAATGCAGGTGGGCTTCGGCCCACACTGCATGCCCCAGTCAGACTGGGGTTCTTTACAAGTGGACACATGTAGGTTAAACTCCGTGTGCACCTACAGCATGGGTGGCTCCCTGGAACCCACCGGCGATACACAAAAATATCCCATTGCATTGCCCAACACAGCTGAGGTAGTCATGTCGTGCTTAATGCAGGTGGGCTTCAGCCCACACTGCATGCCCCAGTCAGACTGGGGTTCTTTAGAAGTGGACACATGCAGTTACAACTCCGTGTGGACCCACAGCATGGGTGGGTGCCAGGAAGCCACCGGCGGTACATAAATATATCCCATTGCATTGCCCATCACAGCTGAGGTAATGTCATGTTTAATGCAAGTGGGCTTCGGCCCACACTGCATGCCCCAGTCAGACTGGGGGTTTTTAGAAGTGGACACATGTAGTTACAACTCCGTGTGGACCCACGGCATGGGTGGCTCCCTGGAACCCACCGGCGGTACATAAATATATCCCATTGCAGTGCCCAACACAGCTGATGTAACGTCAGCTGTAATGCAGGTGGGCAAAAAATTAATTGGATTACACTGTAGGCGAGGGCCCACAAAAATTGGTGTACCAACAGTACTAATGTACCTCAGAAAAATTGCCCATGCCCAACCAAGAGGGCAGGTGAAACCTATTAATCGCTTTGGTTAATGTAATGTGGCTTAAGTGGTAACTAGGCCTGGCTTTTAAGAGCATTGAAACGTATAAAAATTGTTTAGAAAAATTAGATGAGTGAGCCTTGTGGCCCTAAGAAAAATTGCCCGTTCGGCGTGATTACGTGAGGTTTCAGGAGGAGGAGCAGGAGGAGGAGGAGGAGGAATATTATACACAGATTGATGAAGCAGAAATGTCCCCGTTTTGGATGGTGAGAGAGAACGATGCTTCCATCCGCGGGTGCATAATACGTATTGCTTAGGTATCGCTGCTGTCCGCTGGTGCAGAAGAGAAGTCTGGGGAAATCCAGGCTTTGTTCATCTTGATGAGTGTAAGCCTGTCGGCACTGTCGGTTGACAGGTGGGTACGCTTATCCGTGATGATTCCCCCAGCCGCACTAAACACCCTCTCTGACCAGACGCTAGCCGCAGGACAACCAAGCACCTCCAGGGCATACAGCGCGAGTTCAGGCCACGTGTCCAGCTTCGACACCCAGTAGTTGTAGGGGGCAGAGGCGTCACGGAGGACGGTCGTGCGATCGGCTACGTACTCCCTCACCATCTTTTTACAGTGCTCCCGCCGACTCAGCCGTGACTGGGGAGCGGTGACACAGTCTTGCTGGGGAGCCATAAAGCTGGCAAAGGCCTTGGAGAATGTTCCTCTTCCTGCGCTGTACATGCTGCATGATCTCTGCGCCTCCCCTGCTACCTGGCCCTCGGAACTGCGCCTTCTGCCACTAGCGCTGTCGGATGGGAAGTTTAATATCAGTTTGTCCACCAGCGCCCTGTGGTATTGCATCATTCTGGAACCCCTTTCGTCTTCGGGAATGAGAGTGCAAAGGCTCTCCTTATACCGTGGGTCGAGCAGTGTGTACACCCAGTAATCCGTAGTGGCCAGAATGCGTGTAACGCGAGGGTCACGAGAAAGGCATCCTAACATGAAGTCAGCCATGTGTGCCAGGGTACCTGTACGCAACACATGGCTGTCTTCACTAGGAAGATCACATGCAGGATCCTCCTCCTCCTCCTCTTCCTCCTCCTCAGGCCATACACGCTGAAAGGATGACAGGCAAGCAGCATGGGTACCGTCAGCAGTGGGCCAAGCTGTCTCTTCCCCCTCCTCCTCATCCTCCTCATGCTCCTCCTCCTCCTCCTGAACGCGCTGAGATATAGACAGGAGGGTGCTCTGACTATCCAGCGACATACTGTCTTCCCCCGGCTCTGTTTCCGAGCGCAAAACGTCTGCCTTTATGCTTTGCAGGGAACTTCTCAAGATGCATAGCAGAGGAATGGTGACGCTAATGATTGCAGCATCGCCGCTCACCACCTGGGTAGACTCCTCAAATTTTCCAAGGACCTGGCAGATGGCTGCCAACCAGGGCCACTCTTCTGTAAATAATTGAGGAGGCTGACTCACACTGCGCCGCGCAAGTTGGAGTTGGTATTCCACTATAGCTCTACGCTGCTCATAGAGTCTGGCCAACATGTGGAGCGTAGAGTTCCACTGTGTGGGCACGTCGCACAGCAGTCGGTGCACTGGCAGATTAAACCGATGTTGCAGTGTCCGCAGGGTGGCAGCGTGCGTGTGGGATTTGCGGAAATGTGCGCAGAGCTGGCGCACCTTTCCGAGCAGATATGACAAGTGGGGGTAGCTTTTCAGAAAGCGCTGAACCACCAAATTAAACACATGGGCCAGGCATGGCACGTGCGTGAGGCTGCCGAGCTGCAGAGCCGCCACCAGCTTACGTCCGTTGTCACACACGACCATGCCCGGTTGGAGGCTCAGCGGCGCAAGCCAGCGGTCGGTCTGCTCTGTCAGACCCTGCAGCAGTTCGTGGGCCGTGTGCCTCTTCTCTCCTAAGCTGAGTAGTTTCAGCACGGCCTGCTGACGCTTGCCCACCGCTGTGCTGCCACGCCGCGTTACACGGACTGCTGGCGACGTGCTGCTGACACATCTTGATTGCGAGACGGAGGTTGCGTTGGAGGAGGAGGAGGAAGGTGCTTTAGTGGAGGAAGCATACACCGCCGCAGATACCACCACCGAGCTGTGGCCCGCAATTCTGGGGGTGGGTAGGACGTGAGCGGTCCCAGGCTCTGACTCTGTCCCAGCCTCCACTAAATTCACCCAATGTGCCGTCAGGGAGATATAGTGGCCCTGCCCACCTGTGCTTGTCCACGTGTCTGTTGTTAAGTGGACCTTGGCAGTAACCGCGTTGGTGAGGGCGCGTACAATGTTGCGGGAGACGTGGTCGTGCAGGCCTGGGACGGCACATCGGGAAAAGTAGTGGCAACTGGGAACTGAGTAGCACGGGGCCGCCGCCGCCATCATGCTTTTGAAAGCCTCCGTTTCCACAAGCCTATACGGCAGCATCTCTAGGCTGATCAATTTTGCAATGTGCACGTTTAACGCTTGAGCGTGCGGGTGCGTGGCGTCGTACTTGCGCTTGCGCTCAAACTGTGGCGCTAGCGACGTCTGGACGCTACGCTGAGAGACATTGCTGGATGGGGCCGAGTACAGCGGAGGTGAGGGTGTGGGTGCAGGCCAGGAGACGGTAGTGCCTGTGTCCTCAGAGGGGGGTTGGATCTCAGTGGCAGGTTGGGGCACAGGGGGAGAGGCAGTGGTGCAAACCGGAGGCGGTGAACGGGCATCGTCCCACCTTGTGGGGTGCTTGGCCATCATATGCCTGCGCATGCTGTTGGTGGTGCCTCCCCAGCTGATTTTGGCGCGACAAAGGTTGCACACCACTGTTCGTCGGTCGTCAGGCGTCTCTGTGAAAAACTGCCACACCGTAGAGCACCTTGACCTGTGCAGGGTGGCATGGCGCGAGGGGGCGCTTTGGGAAACAGTTGGTGGATTATTCGGTCTGGCCCTGCCTCTACCCCTGGCCACCACACTGGCTCGGCCTGTGCCCACACCCTGACTTGGGCCTCCGCGTCCTCGCCCCCGCGTCCACGTCCTATAGGCCTACCCCTACCCCTCAGCATGGTGTATTACCAGTGATTTGATTTCCCAGGCAGGAAAAAAAGTGGCGCAAGCCTGCAGCCAAAATAGAATTTTTTCCCTTGTTTTTCAAAGGACAAGCCACACTGCGTGTATTCAATGAATACTACTAAGTTTAATAACTGTGTTGTGGCCCTGCAAATGTGTCAGAGAACTGCAGTGATGCAAAGTTATTGGCTCCAGCAGATCAGGGATTTCCCATGCAGGAAAAAAATTGGCGCAAGCCTGCAGTAAAACGTAGCTGGCTGCGTCTGATTTTTTTTTAACGTTCTGCACGCAGCACACACGTACCCAGAGCCCTGAGGACTGTCAGAGGCAGGCGAAATACAATTTTTTCCCTTGTTTTTCAAAGGACAAGCCACACTGCGTGTATTCAATGAATACTACTACGTTTAATAACTGTGTTGTGGCCCTGCAAATGTGTCAGAGAACTGCAGTTATGCAAAGTTATTGGCTCCAGCAGATCAGGGATTTCCCATGCAGGAAAAAAATTGGCGCAAGCCTGCAGTAAAACGTAGCTGGCTGCGTCTGATTTTTTTTAACGTTCTGCACGCAGCACACACGTACCCAGAGCCCTGAGGACTGTCAGAGGCAGGCGAAATACAATTTTTTCCCTTGTTTTTCAAAGGACAAGCCACACTGCGTGTATTCAATGAATACTACTAAGTTTACTAACTGTGTTGTGGCCCTGCAAATGTGTCAGAGAACTGCAGTGATGCAAAGTTATTGGCTCCAGCAGATCAGGGATTTCCCATGCAGGAAAAAAATTGGCGCAAGCCTGCAGTAAAACGTAGCTGGCTGCGTCTGATTTTTTTTAACGTTCTGCACGCAGCACACACGTACCCAGAGCCCTGAGGACTGTCAGAGGCAGGCGAAATACAATTTTTTCCCTTGTTTTTCAAAGGACAAGCCACACTGCGTGTATTCAATGAATACTACTAAGTTTAATAACTGTGTTGTGGCCCTGCAAATGTGTCAGAGAACTGCAGTGATGCAAAGTTATTGGCTCCAGCAGATCAGGGATTTCCCATGCAGGAAAAAAATTGGCGCAAGCCTGCAGTAAAACGTAGCTGGCTGCGTCTGATTTTTTTTTAACGTTCTGCACGCAGCACACACGTACCCAGAGCCCTGAGGACTGTCAGAGGCAGGCGAAATACAATTTTTTCCCTTGTTTTTCAAAGGACAAGCCACACTGCGTGTATTCAATGAATACTACTAAGTTTAATAACTGTGTTGTGGCCCTGCAAATGTGTCAGAGAACTGCAGTGATGCAAAGTTATTGGCTCCAGCAGATCAGGGATTTCCCATGCAGGAAAAAAATTGGCGCAAGCCTGCAGTAAAACGTAGCTGGCTGCGTCTGATTTTTTTTAACGTTCTGCACGCAGCACACACGTACCCAGAGCCCTGAGGACTGTCAGAGGCAGGCGAAATACAATTTTTTCCCTTGTTTTTCAAAGGACAAGCCACATTGCGTGTATTCAATGAATACTACTAAGTTTAATAACTGTGTTGTGGCCCTGCAAATGTGTCTGAGAACTGCAGTGATGCAAAGTTATTGGCTCCAGCAGATCAGGGATTTCCCATGCAGGAAAAAAATTGGCGCAAGCCTGCAGTAAAACGTAGCTGGCTGCGTCTGATTTTTTTTAACGTTCTGCACGCAGCACACACGTACCCAGAGCCCTGAGGACTGCCAGAGGCAGGCGAAATACAATTTTTTCCCTTGTTTTTTAAAGGACAAGCCACACTGCGTGTATTCAATGAATACTACTAAGTTTAATAACTGTGTTGTGGCCCTGCAAATGTGTCAGAGAACTGCAGTGATGCAAAGTTATTGGCTCCAGCAGATCAGGGATTTCCCATGCAGGAAAAAAATTGGCGCAAGCCTGCAGTAAAACGTAGCTGGCTGCGTCTGATTTTTTTTAACGTTCTGCACGCAGCACACACGTACCCAGAGCCCTGAGGACTGTCAGAGGCAGGCGAAATACAATTTTTTCCCTTGTTTTTCAAAGGACAAGCCACACTGCGTGTATTCAATGAATACTACTAAGTTTAATAACTGTGTTGTGGCCCTGCAAATGTGTCAGAGAACTGCAGTGATGCAAAGCTATTGGCTCCAGCAGATCAGGGATTTCCCATGCAGGAAAAAAATTGGCGCAAGCCTGCAGTAAAACGTAGCTGGCTGCGTCTGATTTTTTTAACGTTCTGCACGCAGCACACACGTACCCAGAGCCCTGAGGACTGTCAGAGGCAGGCGAAATACAATTTTTTCCCTTGTTTTTCAAAGGACAAGCCACACTGCGTCTATTCAATGAATAATGTATGTCTTCTGGCCCTGCCTACACAATTCTATCCCTGTAGTATTAATGCCGGGTGCAATGGTCTGCACAGCCGGTTTTGAGAAAAAAAAAAAAAAATGCAACACTGCTAACAGCAGCCTGGACAGTACTGCACACGGATAGATGTGGCCCTAGAAAGGACCGTTGGGGTTCTTGAAGCCTACACTCACTGCTAACACTCTCCCTGCCTAACCACCACTTCTGTCCCTATTGCAGGGTGCAATGCTCTGCAGAACCAATTTTGAAAAAAAAAAAAAATACAGTGCTAACACAGTACTGCACACTATTAGATGTGGCCCTGAGAAGGACCGTTGGGGTTCTTGAAGCCTACACTAACTCCTAACGCTCTCCCTACAGCAGCTCCAGCACGATACCACTGTCCCTCAGCTAACTCACAAGGCATGTGTGGCGAGCTGCGGGAGGGGCCGACTTTTATACTCGGGTGACATCTGATCGCCCCAGCCACTCACAGCAGGGGGGTGGTATAGGGCTTGAACGTCACAGGGGGAAGTTGTAATGCCTTCCCTGTCTTTCAATTGGCCAGAAAAGCGCGCTAACGTCTCAGAGAGGAAACTGAAAGTAACCGGAACACCGTGTGGTACTCGTTACGAGTAACGAGCATCCCGAACGCCCTAATATTCGCACGAATATCAAGCTCGGACGAGTATGTTCGCTCATCTCTAGTAGATATGTCTTCTTTCAATGAACATGCTCCCAGGTTGTGTGGCACAAGTGTAAGTTCCCTCATAGTGGAGCAGTAACACAGATTTGAATGTGGCCTAACATTATGGGGGCTTTTTGTGCTGAAAAATCCCTCTGACTCGCTGGCTACTATGAGTTGCCCTTGAGTCTAATATGCTGGCCACTACCTGTTGCCAAGTAATTAATGACTATAAGAACAAAGATAATAAGACAGAGAACAGGAAGTGAATTAGAATGGTGATGACTCATGCTGCTCATGGATGTCTATGGAGAGAAGAGGGGGGAGTGAGCTGCAGGAGGGATAGAGATTCACACAGACACTTACTGCAGCTACTATTAAGGTTTATTTTTTGTTTAACTCTGTAAGGACAGTGACACACCACCATATTTTAGCCGTGTTTTTGTGTCCATAATAAGGACCTCTCTCCCAACATGACTACGGGTCTGTGTGTTATTGGCAGGGTACAGAATCTTCAGTTTTCTCCATGTACAGTGTATAGAACACAGCAAAATATCTAGACTCCTACAAGTGTCTTAGAGAAAACTGAACAGTAGCTATACGGTATAGCCGGAAAAGAGTAAAACATACAGGATTCTATAATACAAGAGAGGAGACAATAAAGTAAAAGGAAAAAAATTATACATGAGATTATGATAAATTTAAACCATCGGTAAGATTATAAAACAGAATACGCATAAAAATTTATTTTTTTTTGCAAATGCAAGTTTATTGGAAAAATGACTGTACACGTTGTAACCACAAGGATAGATATAGTAGAAATGTACACTCATGTATGTAATCTGTGAAAATGCAAATAAAAAGAGTTTACAAAAAAAACATACAGGATTCAAGTCATAGAATGGCCCAATGGGGTGTAACATCGCTCATGTATACACACAGCAACTTATTTTGAAAAGTTGAGATAAACTTTCAAATCACAGAAAATACCCCACTTATGCAGAGGTACAAACACCAATTCCAGGATGGGTGTTACCAGGTGTAAAATACTGGTGGAACACAGACTCACACACCTACTATTTTCATGGTGGGGGGGAGGGCAGCTATTTATCATACTGCACGCTCATATAGGGTGCCAGTCACCATGCAGGTTTACAGCCTATTGTTTAGGGCTCCTTCACACTGGCAGGGGGCGATATCAGGTCGTGATTCCCGCCCCCATATTGCACTTGTTACCATGTGAAAGCCCAAGGAAATCCCCGCTGCAGTTGTCACAGCTGCGGCAGAGGATCGCAGAGTTCTGCCATTGTTTTCAGCAGGGCCTTCCCCATTTAAAACAATGGGCGATCTTGCAGAATGATAGGACAAGTAACGTCACCACAGGCTCCCCCAGAATCCTACGACTAGTCAGCTTTTTCCTAAAATAATAATCATGAGGTATCTGTTGGTATTTTGGCCAAACTACACAAACTACCAACCCGCATTAAGAGTCTCCTTTGTCTTGTGAGTCCCGATATTAAAGGGGTTATGCTTGGCCAGAGTTTTGTTCGAAAACTTCTTCATCCTTCCACGTTCTCTCCCTGCTGCCGTCTCTCTGGTCCTCGCTGGTCTTCACTTCCCGCTGCAGGCAACTGGCGATGGCGTCCCTGAAAAATGGGCCACATAACTGATATAGCCAATCACTGCCTCCCTGCAGCCTGGTTAATAGCTGCGGCGCTCATGTGACCCAGGGTCGGGTCGTCATCACTTCCCATGTGGCTCACACTATAGGAAACTGCAGTCTGCTGTGCTTTCCTATGCAGTTAAAAAAAGTACATGGACTTTCATTGATCTGTTCACATTAGCGCATAGATATGTGCGAGAAATAGATCACAGCATGCTCTATTTCTTCGTGTACAGATAGTTCCCGACTTATGACGTTCGATTTACGAACTTTGCAAGTTGCGAACAATGTGTCCTGCACAGTATGATGTAATGCAATGGCATTACATCATTCTGTGCAGGGAATGGACAGGCTTCTATTAAGCCTGTCCAGTCAGATCGTGGGACGCTGTGCGGTTGCTAGGCAGCCAGGGGCCTTCTGAAAGGCCCTAGGGCTGCCTATGCAGAGCGCCTATCAAGTCGTGTGCTTGATAGGCGCTCTGCATAGGCAGCCCTGGGGCCTTTTAGAAGACCCCTGGCTGCCTAGCTACCGCACAGCATCCCGCGATCTCATCGTCGGACACTGTACGTGACCCCTGAACGTTGGGTGGCTGCTGTTTCTTACAGCCGGCACCCGGCGGCAGCAGTTCCGACGTGCTGCTCAGCGGTATTTACAGTGTTAACAGTACAGATGAGCAGTGCGGCGCATCGGAACTGCTGCCACCGGGTGCTGGCTGTAAGAACAGCCTGCACCCGACGTTGTATGGAGCTGGAACTACCCGCGATCCCCTCCATACAACCATTTGTTCAGACATACAAAAAAATGTACTTGCGAACAAGCTACTGGATGGTTATACAAAGGCCCAATCATCCAACTGCCTACAACAGGCTTGGGGATCCGGGTCCTTCTGTATGGGTTTCCCAACCGCAGCACAGCAAGCTGCACAAGACATCACTGTCATCACCATAGAGGAGGGCAGGGTTTAGGAAACTCCTGTAGTCCCCAACTAGTGGTTAGCCTGGGTGGTCCTCCGCTGTAGCATCCAACCTACAGGTCCAAGCAGGATGTCAAGACCCCCCGAATTCAGTGACAAAGTGGGAACCTTGTGAGCAAGAGAAAGAGCGAGGTCTGGAACTGAAACTCTGTGAACTCCAATGATAATCCAATCCTGCAGGTATCAGGACATATGTCTCCAGTTATGTCATTTTTTTGCTCACAGATGCAGATCTAATATTGCCACATACAGCTCCAATCTACAGAGCGGCTGCCTGGTTTGTTCTGTGTTATATAATACGTTATTATTTGCTGGCACCAGATAGCCAAGTTGCCACATATTCCTGACTTACAGCTCTCTGGGTACCATTGCCGTTCCTCAGTATTTCTATACTAAATTAGAAGACAAAACTGACAAAATGCCATATTAACAGGACCAATAGAAAATGCAGGGGTTAAACAGGTAATTTATCCAAGTAGTAATATATCCAAGTTCAAGAATGTACAGTATGACAAATTGTATCTCACCCCAGAGAACAACATGGCAGCAGCTATAAATGGCGCTAGATGGATAAGGATGATAAATATAAGGGAAGGTTTTAAGTATCCATTGGACACCATAATATATGAGCCTGGAAGGTGAGATGATGGGAGTGCGGCTTCCCTGTACATTTACTGCTGTGTGAACCATTGTGACAGGTGCCACCAGCAACAGCCAATAGGATCGCAGGATTTGCTTTCAAGCCGAGCAAGAAAACAACAGTTGGTGCCAGTCAGCGATTGCTCTTTCAGAGTTCAGATTGCCTCCCTATTGCTCCCACTAAAGAGATTTCAGCGACTTTAGGAACATTTTTCTTCTACTGAGACCCGGATCAACATCATTGTGATGGAGTATTCACCGCCCGTTGTCCGTGAGGAGGGGTAAGAACCGAATCTCACACATGGAATTGCTGGTTTATATAATCTGAGTTGGTGATAACCGATCAATGCTTATTAATAGCAAATTGTAGCAGTGGGTTTAATCAGAATTTGAAATAACTTGGATGATTATTAATAAATATGGATAGTTTGGGTGGTTATTAATATGAAGATATTTGGGTCAGTGAATATATGTGAAGATATGGTGGTTTTGATTAACATGGATATTTGGGTGATGATGGATTAATATGGACACGAGTATGTATTTATAATGCAATGTATCTCATATTGTACCGTTTATTTGTATTATTGTATATATTTGCACTTTATCTGTATTTATTTGTATTTGTATATGAATCTAAGATGAATCTTCTTGTATTATTCACAATATACTGTATGTGCATTTCACTTTACATACATGTGTATGTCCTCCCAAAGTTAGTTGCCACTCTATTATTACGAATTCTGGTGCAGAGGGTCAGCTCTTTTTTCTACAGGAAAGATTTTAAAAATCTGCAGTTCTGGGATGTTCTTTATTTTTATTTTTAATAGTGTTTACTGTGCAGTATAAATAATATGCTAAATTAATTCTGCAGGCTGGTACGATTATGTCAATACCAAACTGATATAGTTTTTATTTTCGCGATTTAAAAAAAAAATACATATATATTTTTTTTTTTGGTGCATTTGCCAAAGACGCGAAACATTTTTTTTTGTCAACGGTGCTGTGTAATGGGGTTTTTTTGCAGGATGAGTTGTTCCTTTTAATGGTACCATTTCTTTTTTTGTAAGGTGAGATAGACAAATTAGCTATTTTCACAATGTTTTAACTTTTTGGCCATACATTATGCGGGTTAAATAATGTACTAACTTTTTTCTCTGGGGTCATTACTTACGCAGCGATACATAATAAAGGGGAAAGGTGGGGTTTTGACATTCTTTTTATTACTTTCTTTTAATACTTTTTAAAAAATTTTATTTTTCTCCCACTAGGGGACTTGAATGTCACCATATTTTATCATTTCTAGAATACACTACTATGCTTTAGTATAGAAGTGTTTTACAAAGCCTATAAAGATCAGCCAGAGGCAGTGCCTCATACGTCACCATGTCTTGCAGACCCGGAGATCATAGTGAAGCCTCCGCGTACTCTTGAGGACACAGACTTTGGAAACAGATGGGTGACCAGTCGTTTTACTTAACTTTAACAGATTACAACTTAGCAGTACATGGCTCAGTGGTGCAACAGGGAGAATTCACGGGGATGCAGGAGAAACCACAGTCTAAGTTATCTGTAGGTCCTGGCTCAGGGTACACTCTTACTTCTCAAGCTCTCTCTCTCTCTGCCGGTCCACACTTACTGGCTACTCCACACTGCATGACTTCCAAAACACTTTAGCTGTTCTCACAGACAAGAGGCCATGCTCTCGGCCTCCTCCATCTTCTGTATCTGTGGGCTGAAGGTGCCCACATACAGCTGCCTTGTCTCCTTCCTTCTTCTTCCCACCAGAAGATCACCACTTTGAAATCCTTGCATACAACATGTGACCACAAAACAGTTCCACTTTCAGACACCCTGACATTAACCCCTTCAGTGCTACAAATCTTGCACCACATCACTCAAACAACATCAAAAGACACTGACCAGAGATAAATCCATTCATACTAGATAGGAGGGGCCCCTGTTGTACTGGGCCACTATAACTCCAGTTCCCAATGTACCAGGTGTCAGGTTGTTATCCAACAGCTGAGCATCAGCTATCTCTGGCACAGGAGACCCGCACCAGGCTCCCAATACAGCCACTGTCTAAAGATGGCACATCAGAATAAAGCCCCTAATGGCCGCCATCAAAATGCGTATTTGTGGTTGTTAAAGGGTTAAAACAGGTAATATTGGAGGAACTATATGGAGGAGATGTAGGGCAAGGAACACCATTGTCCTTGAGCTATTGGGAGCAGGGGCGTAACTATGGGGGATACAGAGGATTCGGTTGTACCTGGTCCCAGGAACCTTAAGGGGCCCATCAGTCCACTTTTCTCCATATAGGGAGCCCAGTACTATGAAGAATGCATTATAGTTGGGGGCCCTGTTACAGGTTTTGCATGGGGGCCCAGAAGCTTCAAGTTACGCCTCTGATTGGGAATGCTGCATTTTTTTCAAGATCATATATCGGACTGGTGACGCTGGCATCCCTTTACTGCCTGGACTATTTTACTGAGCGCTGCTTTCTTCTCTTGGAATTGTATCTGGGAATAACTACAGAGATATTTGGGTGACGAGGAATAAATATGGCGCTGTGTTAATAACTGTTTTATTGTAGTTTAATGAACAATATTAACATTTTCTTTCTTCTTTCCTGTGTAGAAGAGAAGACGTGAGCTCCTAGTAAGCTATGACATTCATTATAGGGGTCAGTTACCATACAGGGAGGGATGGGACATATACACATAATGTAACGACAGGTCTGTAGGGACTGCACTGGGATCTATATATATAATTTAATTACAATGGACACAGAAACTATGAAGTGTTTGTCCTTATAACCCCTTATTATTTACCCTGTTAAAGGGGTTGTCCCGCGCCGAAACGGGTTTTTTTTTTTTCAACCCCCCCCCCCCCCCCCCGGTCGGCGCGAGACAACCCCAATGCAGGGAGGTAAAGAAAGCTTACCGGAGCGCTTACCTTAATCCCCGCGCTCCGGTGACTTCAATACTTACCTGCTGAAGATGGCCGCCGGGATCCTCTGTCTCCGTGGACCGCAGCTCTTCTGTGCGGTCCATTGCCGATTCCAGCCTCCTGGCTCCATAGAAGACAGGAGAAGACCCGGACTGCGCAAGCGCGGCTAATTTGGCCATCGGAGGGCGAAAATTAGTCGGCACCATGGAGACGAGGACGCCAGCAACGGAGCAGGTAAGTATAAAACTTTTGATAACTTCTGTATGGCTCATAATTAATGCACAATGTATATTACAAAGTGCATTAATATGGCCATACAGAAGTGTATAGACCCACTTGCTGCCGCGGGACAACCCCTTTAAGGATCATGGACGGCGTAGTGAGGATTCTGCGTATGCTGTTCCAAAGAGACGACAGAGGACGGAAGATGAAACAAGATCCTAGCCCATGTGAGGAGGACCCCCGGAAGAGGAGGAGGAATGACCCAGCCCAACAGCAGGAGGAAATGACAGCATTCTTCCGCGTTCTTAGTAAGACGCACTGGGGGACATTCAGAAATGGTTTTCTGCCAGTTTCTGGCATAAAAAAAACTTGTAATTATTTACACATGTGAGGATTTCTACAAAAAGTTTGCATTTTTGTGCTATCTGCACTGCTGTCCATGACTTTTTTTTAAAAAAGGAACATAGCTCATTGGGAAGGGGTGTGGCCTAACGGACACATTTATGTATAAGTTATGCCGGAAACTGGCATAAATTATACCAGAAATGAATGCCAGATTGGATGTTGTGAATAGAGATGAGCGAGCATACTCGTCCGAGCTTGATGCTTGTTCGAGTATTAGGGCGCTCGAGATGCTCGTTACTCGAGACGAGCACCACGCGGTGCTCGTCTCGATTAAACGAGCACTGACCATTGAATTCAATGGAGCCGGCAATACAGCCGGCTCCATTGAAAGCAATGTGCTTCCGGCGATCGCACAATAAATTTTCGGGAAGGGCTTAAATATATAAGCCGTTCCCTGCAATTCATCCAGAAATGTGTAAAAATAAAAAAAATATATATACTCACCTGGTCCTGGCAGATGGAGTTCAGCCACGGCCAGCTGGCAGTTCTTCTGAACTGCTCTCTGTAGTATTCAGCAGCCGGGGATTTAAAATCCCCGCCTGCTGAATGAGCTGCCTCTGATTGGTCACAGCCTGACCAATCAGAGGCAGCTCTCACTCACACCCATTCATGAATTCATGAATGGGTGAGTGAGTGCTGCCTCTGATTGGCTCAGCGCAGCTCTCAGCTGAATGACAGCGGAGCTGAGCCAATCAGTGGCAGTACTCACTCACCCATTGCGGAAGCAATATTTCACCTTGACCGTGGACAGAGCGCCTTACTTGTTAGTAGTCACAGCCTCTAATTGTCCTTCTCCTCCCTCCACTATCTCCTGGCAATGGTTCTCGTCTACTTCAGGAGAGCTGGACTGCGTACCAAGGAGTATAGAAACAACTTCTTCCCAGCTCTGTGAGTTGCTTTATTATAACAGATCTGTATTTACAGGCTGATGTATAAATATAAAACTAAATACTAAAATAAGTAACAGGAGAATAAAAGTAAAATATGGAGAAGACTCCAGGATCCTATTACTATAACTAGTGTTCATTCGCTCGCCCCTTTTCTCCAGTTCTCTCTTCTTCTGACTTGTTAAACATTCAGTTTAATTTTTTTCTTCCAGGTTTTTAGCCAACCAAATGGAAGAGGAATTCTGCTTTTGATGGGAGCTCTTCCCCTGGGCCTTAGGACCCACCTGGATGGAGAACAGACAACAGCTCTTCAAGCAACGAAACCAGCTGCTCATCCGTATGGGATTCAGAACTTGGGTGGACCGGACCACTTGTGATCTCGTTAGTAGCAATAATATAAAATACTCCAGTCTTTAGTGAAGAGTTTGTGGTGATAATGATATTCATACTCTGTTTAATTCTAGGTCATGGCAGAATCCCCTTCTCATTGGGCATGGACAAAAGAGTGGCAGAACCATCATAGCTGGGCTCTTCACATGTTCAGGAGAAGACTTCACCATCAGCGGCCCACAGTTCAACCATCCAACTTGCTCCTTCAGTAAGTTTGTTCGCCAGAATCCATCAATGATGAAGATCTCTACACCGATCTCGACATTAGTGGCAACCGATGACCTGTATCCTTTGTATAGTCCCACACATGCACGCAGACACTGTCTCATATATTGATGACTCATATTCATATATGTGCACATGCACACACGCGCACACAGTCACTGTAGATAGTCACATGCAGTCACTGTAGGTAGTCACACACCCTCACCATGCATACATTTTATAGTGTTATCCTCCCTTAGAATGCCCGGAGGAAGGGCAGTATAGCAGCCATGGTTTCCCTACAGGTTTCCTCCACAGGGGTTTTTTCCTGTCCTGTGTGTTGCTGTACCCTCTTTTTGAGTGATGGGAGGTAACAACCAAAACACATATAATGAAATAAATGTTACGTTATTTAACTTACTATAATTGGTCTGAGTAATTTTTCTCTATTTCTGTGTATGATAGTAAAATCTCATTTACAGGGGTCCTGTGTATTAATACCCACATATAGCGTCGATGTGCCGTCAGTATGTGATTGGTGCTGGGCAGGCCACTGGGATTCTCACTGGTCATTGGAATGAAGTGGCTGCTGTACTTGGTGGGTCACAGCAATCTTTTCATTGTCACCAAAGCAAGATCTGCATGTGAAATAAAAAGGATATGAGAGTAAGAAGATATGATATGTCGACAATTCTGCTTTTTGTTTCCTCTGAAAGGACATCACACTGTGTATACTTCATAGAAAGATTGTGACCGACTGCTATGCTTTGTACCTCCTGTGGAATAAAGTATTCAGTTACTGCTGTTGTCTGCCTCAGTTATTGCACCATCATCGAGTACGTGGGCTGTGGACACGTCAGCTCTATGCTGTTTGCTCCTGGAGGTAGCCAACAACCTCGAGCTGTCATGTGGGGCTGCGGGAAGCCCCCCCCCCATCATGCGATTGGCGCTATCCAGCAGATAGCGTCGATAGCATTAAAGTATAAAAAAGTTAAAGATTCGGCTTCGTTAATGGATCGGATCCATGAGGTCAGCTGGGCATACTGACGCCCCTCCTCTGCAATGTCCTGCGGTAAACTAATCCTCCAGGATCTAATTCCGGTCTTCTGCGCATGTACGCCAGGCGTCATTACATCAGCCGCATGCGCAGCCGGCCGGGAGCCCCAGCAAATTTGAAATCTCCTGGCTCCTAGCTACTGAAGGTAGCTAGGAGGCAGGAGATGCCAATGGGAACTGCGGTGACCGGTCCCAGGGCCCGTGATTGCCAGTATCCAATTGGAGGCTGTGGTATGCTGTTACTGGTCATGTGATTGCCATTATCCAATGGATAACCAATTTATGGATAATGGCGATCACATAAAAGTTTGAAAAAAGTTGAAGTTTCATCTCTCCTCACCAATGCGATCGGTGAGAAGAGATGAAACTTCTTACTGGAGGCCTCCCCATTTTAACCCCGATGCAATACTCCTCCATGGACCTTAACCGGCTTCTGCACATACGCTCACCGGCAAAATGGCAGACACATGTGCAGTAGCCTAGGAGCCCAGGAAATTTAAAATTTCCTACCAAAAATGCTCGGGTGATAGCTCTAGTTGCTGGGCTGCACCTGCGCTTGAAGATTAAGCCTGGCAATTGTGAGAAAAAAGTGAGTTCTAGCACTCATGTAATAGCACCCTAATGAATTCATGAATGGGTGTGAGTGAGAGCTGCCTCTGATTGGCTCAGCGCAGGGACCAATCAGGGGCAGCTCTCACTCACACCCATTCACACCCACTGCCGGTCGGCCGCGCTGAACTCCGTCTGCCGGGACAAGGTGAGTATATATATTTTTTTTATTTTTACACATTTCTGGATGAATTGCAGGGAAGGGCTTATATATTTAAGCCCTTCCCGACAATTCATCGTGAGATCACCCGCAGCGCATTGCTTTCAATGGAGTCAGCTGTATTGCCGGCTCCATTGAATTCAATGCGCTGGACAGCTCTGGCCCGTTTCTATTGAAACGCGGCTAGGAGCAGTTTTTTCGGTCGATTTTTCGGCCCTGGTCACGCGATTTGCGGACGCACATACGTCATGCGATCCGCAAATCGCGGCAAAAAACGCCCGTGTGACTAAGGCCTAAGGGTATATTCACACATGTGGGTTTAAGTGCGGATCCGCACCTAAATCAACAACAAAATTCGCACCATTGAAGGTATGAAATTTGCTGCGAATCTACATCAAAATCTGCATCAATGGTGCGACTTTTGATGCAGAATCAAGGCTTAAACACGAATGTGCTTTAGTCGCGTTAGGCGGCCAGGATAATCATGGCTGTATAAGAGGATAAAACAAAACCATTGATTTCATTAGTGGTATTTTCGCTCATTAATAGTACAGGCAAGAAAAGATAGGACTTGCCCTAGCTCCTTAGCACAGAGTTTGAAAAGTTCGAGAAGAAAGAAAAACGTGGTGGCGAGTGGAGTTGCACATATAGCATCAGTTTTTGCCCTTAGACACATGCTTTAGTGTGGATTTTCAGCTGCTGAAAATCTGAACCAAACCCGCTACATGTGATTTAATATACCTTCAAGGAGTATTCTAGCTACATTCAGATACCTCCTTGCCACAGTACTTTAGCAGAGATGGTGGAGTGAGGGGCATTTTAAGAAGTAATGGGTGCGTAGTAGTCAGACCAACACTATTTTAACATTTGTCACTTATCTAGTGAATAGATGATAAATGTTTGGGGATGGATTACATCATTGTATAATTATAATTATTATAGAAAATAAGTGAAAATCAAGTGCTGTACAGCATAATGAAGTGTTCATCCCTGGGGACATACTACACCGAATCTAATGATAAGATATTATAAATCCTCATTCACTGGCCATGTGTCTAGATACACAAATTCATGCAAGCTATTGACTATCAATTGTTATATGGAAGTATACTTGCTATATGGGGGCTTCTGAGGCTTTGTGGGAGCATAGGCACTGTCTGGTCATCATGTGATACTAAGAAAAGATACACTACCGTTCAAAAGTTTGGGGTCACCCAAACAATTTTGTGTTTTCCATGAAAAGTCACACTTATTCACCACCATGCGTTGTGAAATGAATAGAAAATAGAGTCAAGACATTGACAAGGTCAGAAATAATGATTTGTATTTGAAATAACATTGTTTTTACATCAAACTTTGCTTTCGTCAAAGAATCCTCCTTTTGCAGCAATTACAGCATTGCACACCTTTGACATTCTAGCTGTTAATTTGTTGAGGTAAGCTTGTGAAATTGCACCCCACGCTTCTAGAAGCATCTCCCACAAGTTGGATTGGTTGGATGGGCACTTTTGGCGTACCATACGGTCAAGCTGCTCCCACAACAGCTCAATGGGATTCAGATCTGGTGACTGCGCTGGCCACTCCATTACCGATAGAATACCAGCTGCCTGCTTCTGCTGTAAATAGTTCTTGCACAATTTGGAGGTGTGTTTAGGGTCATTGTCCTGTTGTAGGATGAAATTGGTTCCAATCAAGCGCTGTCCACTGGGTATGGCATGGCGTTGCAAAATGGAGTGATAGCCTTCCTTATTCAGAATCCCTTTTACCCTGTACAAATCTCCCACCTTACCAGCACCAAAGCAACCCCAGACCATCACATTACCTCCACCATGCTTAACAGATGGCGTCAGGCATTCTTCCAGCATCTTTTCATTTGTTCTGCGTCTCACAAACGTTCTTCTTTGTGATCCAAACACCTCAAACTTGGATTCATCCGTCCACAACACTTTTTTCCAGTCTTCCTCTGTCCAATGTCTGTGTTCTTTTGCCCATCTTAATCTTTTTCTTTTATTGGCCAGTCTCAGATATGGCTTTTTCTTTGCCACTCTGCCCTGAAGCCCAAAATCCCGCAGCCGCCTCTTCACTGTAGATGTTGACACTGGTGTTTTGCGGGTACTATTTAATGAAGATGCCAGTTGGGTACCTGTGAGGCGTCTGTTTCTCAAACTAGAGACTCTAATGTGCTTATCTTCTTGCTTAGTTGTGCAACGCGGCCTCCCACTTCTTTTTCTACTCTGGTTAGAGCCTGTTTGTGCTGTCCTCTGAAGGGAGTAGTACACACCATTGTAGGAAATCTTCAATTTCTTAGCAATTTCTCGCATGGAATAGCCTTCATTTCTAAGAACAAGAATAGACTGTCGAGTTTCAGATGAAAGTTCTCTTTTTCTGGCCATTTTGAGCGTTTAATTGACCCCACAAATGTGATGCTCCAGAAACTCAATCTGCTCACAGGAAGGTCAGTTTTGTAGCTTCTGTAACGAGCTAGACTGTTTTCAGATGTGTGAACATGATTGCACAAGGGTTTTCTAATCATCAATTAGCCTTCTGAGCCAATGAGCAAACACATTGTACCATTAGAACACTGGAGTGATAGTTGCTGGAAATGGGCCTCTATTCACCTTTGTAGATATTGCACAAAAAAACAGGCATTTGCAGCTAGAATAGTCATTTACCACATTAGCAATGTATAGAGTGCATTTGTTTAAAGTTAGGACTAGTTTAAAGTTATCTTCATTGAAAAGTACAGTGCTTTTCCTTCAAAAATAAGGACATTTCAATGTGACCCCAAACTTTTGAATGGTAGTGTATATTGAATGTACTCTGATATATCTATAGTTGCAATAAAAATTATTCAACCCCCATTGCAAATTAGGTTTACTTGGCAAATGTACAAACTTTCGGCTGTTTGCAAAGAACAACTAAACAACAACAATTTAAATAGCTTAACACAACTAAGATAACAAATGGTTTCTCCACACTAAGTACAAAGGGCTACTTTTAATGAATACTGCAGTCATAGAATCATTCAATTTCTTCATAACAAGTGTCTTTAGCACTTAGTAGACCAATGGCCACAGTACTGGAAAAGATCTGTTTTCATCTCTCTACCAAAGAAAGGCGACTCACAGAATTGCTCCAACTACCGAACAATAGCCCTCATTCCACATGCAAGCAAGATCCTCCTCAAAATTATACAGGAAAGACTGATGTGCAGGCAGGATTCCGGTGAGGATGCGGAACTCGCTACCATATTGCAAACCCGCGATGGACCATGGAAAAAGCTCAAGAATACCAAAAGAATATCTACATGTGCTTTATTGACTACATCAAACCTTTTGATTGTTTCAACCATGACAAGCTATGGTAGGCCCTGCAAGAGCTGGGAGTATTGGCATATCTAGTCAGGCTGATAAAATCACTTTATACCAATCAAGAAGCCACTGTGAGAACACAGTATGGGGACACAGATTGGTTTGGGATCGGCAAAGGCATCCGACAGGGCTGCATCCTCTCACCCTTCTTGTTTAACCTATATGCGGAAGTGATCATACGAAAAATGGACCTAGACAAATTGGAAATTTGGGGTGAGATTAGGTGACAAAAACATCAACAATCTCTGTGATGTGGATGACACAACTCTGCTTGCAGAAAAAGAAGCAGGTCTGAAGCAGCTGATATGTAAGATTAAAACTGAAAGTGAAAAAATGGGCCTCTACCTGAATTTAAAGAAGAATAAAATTAGGACAGCTGCAAAAAATGATCAAATTCAAATCAAAATTGACAATGAAGCCGTAGAATGCGTGCAAGACTTCATCTTCCTTGGTTCAAAAATTGACAAGTTTAGAGAATTTATGCCGGAGATAAAATGTAGGATAGCATTGGGGCGGAGCGCAATGCTAAACATGGACAAAATCTGGAAAAGTAGGTATATCAGCATAGCAACTAAATGCAGTATAGTGCAAACAAACGTTTTCACTATAGCCATGTATTGATGGGAATGCTCGACTGCAAAAAAAAGCTGATAAAAGGAGGATTGATGCATTTGAGCTGTGGTCCTGCGAAAGCTGCTGCGTATACCCTGGATGGCAAGAGTAACAAACAGAGTGGAAAGAGTTAAAGTTGAAGTTGGCTTCCCGTGACAAAAGAACATGCTTTATTCAGTGCTTAGTGCCGAAAAACATCAGAGCAAAGGACGCGTTTCAAAGCAATGTGGGTCTTGATCAGCTTAGAAAGAGCAACAGAGTAGTCCTGAATTGTATAAGAACCGATATATCACTTGAGGGAAGATGGCCCGGCTCAGACACACATATTTCAGCCATGTAAAGCGAGCAGGGTTGCTAGAAAAATCTATTATGCTTGGACAGATCGGTGTCAAAAGAAGGCCTGGCCGCCAAAGAACATGATGGCTGATACTGTCAGAGCCGATACTGGCATGGACATCACGCAACTGAAAGAAGCAGTGCAAAACTGAAAAACATGAGGAAGCTCACCTTTAGGCCGCCTGCAGACGAGCGGGTCGGATCCGGCAGCGAGAAATCTCGCCGCGCGATCCGACCCCAGAGCCTGCAGGGGCGAGCGCGTACTCACCCGCGCCTGGCGGCCCCGGCTCTTTGATGTGCCGGCTGCCGCGCAGCCGGCGCATGCGCAGACCGGAGCCGGCGGCCAGGTGAGTGCGTGCTCCGCACAAAATTAGAACATGCCGCGGTTTGTTTGCCGCGCGAGATTTCGCGCGGCCAAACCGCGGCCGTCTGCATAGGAGTGCGTATTGTAATGCACTCCTATGCAGACTTTCAGCGGCGGAAATCCCGCGGGAAATCCCGCGGCGGGATTTCCGCTCGTCTGCAGGCAGCCTTAGGGGCATCGAGGGTCGTGAATGACTAAACGGCTAATAGCAACAACCAAAATTTGCTATATAATCTATGTTATGTGTAGATGTTGATGCAGATTTTGGTGTGGATGTTGATGTCCGGTTTAGAGGGCACCCTAAGGCCTCATGTCCACGGGGAAAATCAGGCCCGCTCCGGATTCTCCATGGAGAATCTGCAGCGGGTCCCTCCTGCCCCGCGGACATGAGGGCTGAAAATAAGAATAAATGAGAATAAACTCACCTCCCATCCGCTCCGTTTCTTCTCTTCGCCGCGGCGTCATCTTCTCTGCGTCGCAGCCGGATCTTTTTTCTTTGGCTCCGCGGATGCGCATGATGACGTCGGTGACGTGCCCTGCGCATGTGCCGTCCCGAAGAAAAAAGATCCGGCCGCGACGGAGAGAAGATGGCGCCGCGGCGAAGAGAAGAAACGGAGCGTGTGAGTAAATCCCGATTTTTGTCTCCCGCGGATCCGGACGGCTTCCATAGGCTTCAATAGAAGCCCGCGGGAGCCGTCCCCACGGGAGACCCGCATGAAAATGGAGCATGGTCCGGATTTTTTCATGCTCCATTTTTTTTTAAATCCCTTTTATTGACCATCAGCGGGTATTTATCTACCCCGCGGGTGGTCAATGCATCCCTATGGGGTGCGGATCCGCGGGCAGGAGAAGAGTTAAAATCCGCTGCGGATTTTAATTCTTATTTTGCCCGTGGACATGAGCCCTTAGTCAGTCAAGATTGATGAACTTAAGGAGTTCCTCATTGGTTTTTTTACACCTCTCCTGCCAGATGTTGCTCAAAAGGATTTGATTATTGACCAGTCGCATAGGTAGGTTGTTGAAACCAAAGTTCCTTTCTGCTTCCACTCCAAGGGATATTATAGCCAATATACCCTTTTTTCATATAAAAGAGAAATTAATGGAGGTGGCACCACTGTTCCCAGCAGTACCAGAACGCTTTAAGAAGATTTTGTTGTTCACAGATTTTTCCGGAGCTACATTATCACACAGAAGAGCATTTGTATTTCACACTAAAGTACCTTGTGAACACGTCATTCAGTATAAACAAGGTTTCCCAATGAAACTTCTTATCATTAAAAAATGGATCTAAATACCTTGCAGAATCCCCAAGAATAGAACCTACTTCCGTGGGATGAGGCTGACTGTCAAGGAAACGCAGCTCTCATCGGTTTATGAGTATTGGGCAAAAGTTTTGTATGGCTGGAATCATTCTAAATGACTTTCATTCTAAGCCCCAGGGTTTGTTTTGGTGTGGTATTATTGCATTGCTATACATTGGTTCCTTTCTTAGGACCGTTTAAAATTTTCATGGGTTGTTTATCCACAAATTGCCATCCCTGGCACATAATACTCTGGTGTGAGAAATCCTATTCCCTCTGAGAAGTATAGTGATTTATACACTATTTAAACGATTTACATTTATATTGACTTTCTTACCCCAAGTTATAGAGTGTAATGTTTGGTTTTCTGCCTTTGTACTGTTTTTAATGTTGTTCCGAGATGACTCACTGTATTCTCTTACAGTCCTTATTTCATAACCTAAGTAGTACTTCTAGTATATGGGTCTAAGGGCAACTCATAGCTTGAAATTACTTTTATGTTTTACCACGGCACAATCACTGCTTTTGTCGCTTTTTAAACAATCCATGAAATGGAAAGGGACATGTGACTCAATTGTGGACACTTTTTGTGTTCAATAGATGATCTTTCTAGGCTGTCTCATAAATGCTTTCCTTATATTTTCACTTCCCTAGCAATACAAAAGACAGGGAGTGTTTCTATAGCTATTAAGGATACTATTGTGTTTTCTCTCACAAAAGAGGTCATTGATGGTCAGGGTCATTTTAATTTGTTCTATTCGATACAGCATACATTCATTAAGAAGGTTATCTCCATTACTAACTGAACATAAGAAAGATCTCTTATACTAGTAGGCGAATTTAATAAAACACATTAGTCTTCAATGGACTCATCCACCCAAGTACTTACTAGTCACCCCACATCACTCTCTTTAACGAGCACAATCTCTTTAATATGTGGAGGATACAACATCAGACTGATTGTGATTATACCTTCTTTTCTCACCCCCATAAGATGTACAACAGAATTGATTTCTTCCTTATAGATAAGAGTCTCCTCAATAACGTTACTTCCACAAATATTGGTGCCATAACGTGCTCTGACCATGCACCTTATGCAATGATAATCTCCTTCTCACTAGGATAAAACAATTTTACATTTATAGTTACTGTATATACTCGAGTATAAGCCTAGTTTTTCAGCACGTTTTTGTGCTGAAAAAGCCTCTCTCGGCTTATACTCGAGTCAGGCAAAGCTTAAAAAAAACCTCCATACTCATCTCCACAGCGTCTGTGTCTGCGGCGGTGTGCGGCAGGCTGCTTGAATTCTCTCTGCTGTCATCCCCCGTCATCCTCTTTGCTCGGCTCTGTCATCCCCTGCCGTCAGCGCTGTGTAAGTAAGAGCAGTGATTGGATCGCGCGTCAGCCAATCACAGCCGGCGCTTGATCATTCACAGCCAATCAAGCTGCTTTAGAATTCTCCCCGCTGTCATCTCCCTGCTCGGCTTTCAAATCCTCTGCCGTCAGTGCTGTGTAGGTAAGCGCTGTGATTGACTGGCGCTCAATCCAATCACAGTGCTTACTTACACAGCACTGACAGAGCCAAGCAGAGAGGACGACGGGGGATGGCAGCGGGGAGAATTCAAGTAGCTTGTCACACAGACACAGATGCCTGCTGGGAGGTGAGTATGGAGGGTTTTTTTTAACCTAGTATATACTCGAGTATAGCTCAGCTTATACTCGAGTCAAGAAGTTTTCTCAGTTTTTTGTGGTGAAACTTATTGTCTCGGCTTATACTCGGGTCAGCTAATACTCGAGTACATACGGTATTTATTTTTTAAATTATTATATTGACATTAAAATAAAGTACTGAAATGGGTTTGCCAGTTTGTTTTGGACATTTTGATATATAATTTGTATCATTTTGCATTACAGGGCGGACATGGCAATGGTTTAGATTAGCGTCATATATATATAAATTCTTTTTGTTTGTTTGTTTTACGCTGTCATTTTATTTTACTTATTTTTGTAACTTTTTTTAACATCCATGTCACCAATGACATCATATTAGACCACTGGGGGATATTCACATTGTATTTTTTTTTCACATTTTTCCACAGTGACTAGAGCATCCATAAGTGTCCCAGTTACAGGAAAAAACAGTCACTACACTAGTCACTGTAGTCTAGGGTCTGCTATGACCCTGCAGCTCTGACATGCTGGGGATCGTTGGGTCCCGTGTAAGAAACTAGACCCTGCATTCTCTATATCAGTGCTCCCCAACCCTTTTTTTGCATCTGAGACCGGCTTCAAGCACGACCATTTTTCCATGGCCCCGCAGGGTGGGGCAGGGGCATGGCTTTGGTCATATGGGGGTGGGGTATCAGTGGCTTTAGTAGTAATGCTATTACTACTGGGGCCGATATAGGGGACACTATTAGTAATAGTGACACCCCACAGTGGCCCGCAGTAGTAATAGTGACACCCCACAGCAGCCCCAGTAGTAATAGTGACACCCCACAGCAGTCCCCAGTAGTAATAGTGACACCCCACAGCGGCCCCCAGTAGTAATAGTGACATCTCACAGCAGCCCCCAGTAGTAATAGTGACATCCCACAGTGGCCCGCAGTAGTAATAGTGACACCCACAGCAGCCCCAGTAGTAATAGTGACACCCAACAGCAGTCCCCAGTAGTAATAGTGACACCCCACAGAGTCCCCCAATAGTAATATTGACATCCCACAGTGGCCCCCAGTAGTAATAGTGACATCCCTCAGCGGTCCCCAGTGTAATAGTGACATCCCACAGCAGCCCCCTGTAGTAAAAGTGACATCCCACAGCGGCCCCAGTAGTAATAGTGATACCCTACAGCAGCCCGCATTATAATAGTGACACCCCACAGCGGCCCCCAGTAGTAATAGTGACACCCCACAGCGGCCCCCAGTAGTAATAGTGAAATCCCACAGCAGCCCCAAGTAGTAATAGTGACATCCCACAGCAGCCCCCAGTAGTGATAGTGACACCCCACAGTGGCCCCTAATATTAATAGTGACACCCCACAGTGGACCCCAGTATAATAGTGACATCCCATAGTGGCCCCAGTATAATAGTGACACTCCACAGCAGCTCCCAGTATAATAGTGACATCCACAGCGGCCCCCAGCAGTGGCAGTGCCCCCTGAGACCCATATACATACCCCCCACCTCGTGGCGGCGCCGCTGCTCCTCTGCCTAGCACGCCGCTAGCAGCAATGATCCCAGTGAACACTGTGACATCAGTGTGCTGCCGGATGCCTCCTCCCTTGCTCTTGCGGAACCAAGTAGTAGAAGACGTTAGGGGGGAGGAGGATCCCGGCTGCACACTGACGTTACAGTGTGGCTGAGATCAGTGCCGCTAGTGAATACTGGCAGGGGAGCCGCGGCCCTTGCCAGTATTCACCACTAAAGGGGTGAGCGGCCGACCCCTGCTATATATAGCATTCACTAAGTGCTATGTAACCTGTAAAAGAGAATGCAGAAGTAATTAAAAATGCCTGTCTCTTCTCCTCTGGGTTATCGGCTGTGTCCGACTGTTCCCAACCTGCTCCTGCTGGATTGCTGGAGCAGCAGCTTTATTCCTATGGTGTATATTTACTATCGGCCAGGATTAAAACCCAGGACCAAGCACCTATATCTCTCTTTTCCCAGGGCAAAGAAGTTCTGTGTGTAAAGGTCAGCGCAGAAGCAAATGGCAACCATTTTTGGGGATAAGAAGGGAGTTCTGCTAGTGTACTACTTCCCAAAGGGTTCAATCATCAATGGCACATATTACTGTTCGTTATTGACACACCTAAAGGGACAACGGTTTGGGAGTGTTTTGGAGACAACTAATGCTGCAAATGAGTGGTTTGACCAGCAATCGGAAGAATTCTATTTGCAGGGACTTAAAAAGCTGCAGGAGAGATGTTGCATTGACATCCTAGGGGATACTGTATGTACAATAGTGTGGCTGCTTCAGCTTCCTAGCTCAATTTTTTTCTGGGTAAGGGTGACTACCCACTACAGGTTCTTTTTCACTGCGAAATTCGCAGCGTTTTTTTTTCTGCAGGGGTCTATAGGACTTGTAATGTTAAAAATCGCAATTGCGCAAAATTGCAATTTACCACGAAATCGCGATTTTGCGCGATCGTGATTTTAACATTACAAGTCCCATAGACCCCTGCAGAAAAAAAAGCTGCGAATTTCACAGTGAGAAAAAACTGTAGTGGGTAGGCACCCTAAGGCTCAATACTTATCAGCACCCCCTTGTAGTATATATAAATGAGACAACCATTTTTCAACTTTCAAAAGGGATGGTTATTACCTTGTTGAGAGACTAGATTTTTGAAAATTAATCATCCAGCCTTGTTTGCGGAGGTGGTTAATTATTTGGTTTAGGTGTATGTCCATAGCTTCAGGGGTATTAGCCACCACTAGGAAATCATCAAGATAAGACATTTTTATTCTCATTTCTCTTATGGGCTACCATTTCCACCACAACCACCTTAGTAAATTTTCTAAAAGCGGTGGAAATGCCAAAAGGTTGGCACACAAAGTAGAAGATTTCTGTATCCAATCTGTCTGCAAATCTAAGGTACTTTTGGTATATTGCATCGATGGGGATGTAGAAGTACGTAACTTTTATGTCAATTGTATACAACATAAATTTAGGCAATTAGCAGAATTATGGATCTAATAATTTCCCATTTTATATCTGAATTTATTAAATCATTTTTGACTAGATTAATTATAGTTCTAAAGAAGCTAACAGGTCTACCTCACAAGGGGAATAAAAGCCTCTTCCCTGGGTACCAGAATAAGCACACCCATAGACATCAGGTCCCGGACACCATTCTCCAATCTTTAATAGAGTAGTGGGGAGTGAATGGGTTTTTCAAAACTTTGTGGGAGGAATTGTTGTTAATTCTATTTTGCATCCCAAAGATATTGTTTGTAACACCCAAGGATTCTTATTCACCCCTCTCCTGCAATCCTTGTCTTACCCCCACTGGTCTTGAGCCATTGTTTGGACTCTGATTTTGGATTGAGGAAGTTCCTACCATTAACAACCTTTTAGATAGGACAATCCCCCCCTCAATTTACCTTTTCCATTCTGCTCCTTAGGTTGAAACCTGGGTTTATGAAAGGAAGGGATATTTATAATTTTATGTCCTCCAGAAAGACTTTGTCTGCAGCTTTCTTCGGAATTTTATTGTACTCAGGGTCGAACACATATTGATCCTGAAAGGTGATCAAACAGTTTATTCCTTGAGGTTGCACCTCCAGACTCCAATTTTAACCACAGTGCCTGTCTAGCACACTGTAGCCCCAAACCGTACAGTCTCAGCAGAGGCAACTGCCAGGAACCCAGTGGCTATCTTGGGTAATAACAAAAAACCATCTTAAACTGAAGGCCCCCTAGAGAAGACATAATTGACTGTCTGATTAAGCAGTATGAACATGGAGCAAGCAACTGAGGTAGCAGCAGCAACATTTGTTGCAAGAGTGTATGAGTTGGTTTCCCAGGATTTCTTTAATAATTAGAGATGAGCGAACATACTCGGTAAGGCCGATTTCGCAATCGAGCACCGTGATTTTCGAGTACTTCACTACTCGGGTGAAAAGTACTCGGGGGCGCTGTGGGTGAGCGGGGGGTTGCAGAGGGGAGTGGGGGGGGGGAGGGAGAGAGAGCTCCCCCCTGTTCCGCGCTGCTACCCCCCGCTCCACCACGCCACGCCCCGCCCCACAGCGCCCCCGAGTACTTTTCACCCGACTAGTGAAGTACTCGAAAATCGCGGTGCTCAAGTGCGAAATCGGCCTTACCGAGTACGTTCGCTCATCTCTATTAATAATGCATTGGTTTTCCTATCCATTGGCTCTCTTGAGTTGTGAGGGGTCTTCAAATGGCTGGGAGGTTTTAACAACCACTTTTGCTACTTGTATATTAATTTAAGGGATCTCCTCTCATATCTTGACATCCTCCAGATTGAAAAAAAAATCAATCTTCAAATTCTCGATAGATAGACAGTCTTTTCTCCACCTTACCCCATTCATACACTTTAATGTTTTATTTACAGGAAGAACCATTCTATGACAGGCTGAACATCTCATCCAAGATGGAGCCAAGTTATTGACCTCTTTCACTCTCATAGCGGAACTCCTCAAAGCAATGAGAGACACTATGTCATTAGAGAAAAAATAAGATTTCTTGTTCTCATCAGGGCAGGAGGCTACACCAACCTCTACCTAATTTAGCCTAAAGAAAATTGCTCTCCATCCAGCGCTTTAATGCAGTGTAGACAGCTAGTTAACTGAGTCAAGACTATTTGACCAAGGGTTCAGTTAGCTATACTAAAAAGTTTGCTGCCCTTTCTGCAGATCTAGATTTAAGTGGAGGGGTATTGTCTCCTCATTTACTTACTTAGTCTAGACAGTCAGTAAACTGGGTTACTAGCATCTGACTGCAGGTCTAGTGAGTTAAACTAGCAAATCTGCTGACCTCTTTGCAGATCTAGATTTAACCTGAGGGGTATCGTTCCCCTAATCCTTATCTTTTTCTCTGAGCGCTGAGACACTGGTCTATACAGCAGGATAATGGTGTTATAGAATAATAAACCATCTCTACGTTACCGATACTATCAAATCGGGTAGACCAATGGTAGCTACACACCAATAGTAGCTGCTAAGAGGGTGTATAAATACCAAATTTACACCTGCCAATCAGGAGAGCCAATATCAGAATTATTTTGAGACTCCTATAAAATCTATCTTGAGCCGCCCCAGAAAATTCTTTTGCAACTATCAAAAATCAAGATACACCAGCAATTATTCTCTCGCATAAACAACTAACTACCGAGATATATCTACATTGATTCATATATCTGTCAAACCTTCCACATTGATGGACATATGTATTCTAAATTGACCACCCGGTTCTTGAAAAGTCGTGGGTCCGACTGAAATGCATTGAACCATTCATTTTGAATCAATCACTGAATATCTCGATTCAGTCAGTGATTACATCAACTCACTAAGGTCTAGAATTTTTTGGCTAATTATATATGAATATTAGAAGATGGTTGGTCAAGTCTATCAACCAAACCAGTAAATGAAAACACTAAATTGGGACAATATCTCATACTGAGGGGTGATTCTAACCTATTTACACTACAAAATCTCAGATATAGGGGAGACACAACTAGGGAGATTGACAACGCCCTATCCCCCCATGTATATATTGTCCCTCTAATGGGAAGTTCCTATGGCACAAAAACTGCGTAGCCATACCTGAGACGTACAAACTGAGTCTAAAATCACACTTCCTTTATGTGGTAACACCGTGACCTATACCAGCACGTGTGTTCTGTTCATTGTTGTTTTGTCTTTGTCTTATTTTCTCATCAGTGGATGAGTGTCTTGAGCCCAAAGTGTGTTTTTTTTTAAGTAAAAGTAATAAAATATTATAGTTTTAAGGGATCTTCTGTGATTTCAGTATGATGCAAGGTTTCCCCATTGAAGATAATCAGAGAAACTCCGTGATCCAGTCATGGTGGAGGTTTGCTACTTCCCTGACGTGATGCAAGGCAATTTTGAGATTGAAAGAAAAGCTCCTTGCATCCGCGGGGAAAATCGCATGTTGGTGAGTGCAAGATAGGTCCGTGATTCACAACCTCCTGCAACCCTTTCTGTCAACGTGTTGTTTACCTCCACATGATCCCCTTTCATTGGATAGATCTCCTTGATCACATCATTCTCAGTCCCAGTTCCACAAAGTTGACATATTTTGTAATATTGGGCCCAGTTAGTTTAGCACTTCTGAGCATTCTCTTTCGAAGTCATTCAGATCATTCAATTTTTTTTAAGTCCCTGCCAAATAGCCACAGTTTTTAGTATAAATATTCCAAGGAATTAAGTCACGAATGAACAAAGAAATAAGGGAGGCTCAGCTCCTAGAAAACTATTTATTGGTTGCAGGGTAATACATTACATTGGATTAGTCTTAGTAAAGTACAATAAATACAGGCATGAAAGGCAAAATGTAGACAGTTCATTCCTAAGATACTCAGAATGCTGTTCCTTTCATAATATAACTTAATACAGCTTTAGGCTAGTTTTACGCAGTTTTTTTTTGCAAAAATGCAGCTCTTTATGGTGTTTTGACTCAGTGATAGTTTTTTTATGACAAAAAATACTGCGACCAGATGTTTGGTGAAGGTCAATATTAAAAAACAAAGCGGTAAAATTTGTGTTTTTTATACAGCCAGTTTTTCTCACTTTTACTGCATTTTTCTGCCTCCATGGTATTTTGTTTTTGCAAATCACAGCATGCACTAGTTATGGCAGGTTTTCCCACAGTTGTCTCTAGGGAAAAAAAACACCAATTAAAAAAAAAAACACATGTATGAATAAAAAATGGCAATTAAAAAAAAAACATAAGCATCAGTCAAAAACACATGCGATTTTTCTGGTGTTTTTTTCCAACTCAGAAAATGCCTGAAACTAGCCTTAAAGAGTTATTCCCATCTGATACGTAAATGCCAGATAGGTGTGCGGCCCACCTCTCCAAGTAGGTGAGGCTGGATATATGATATATGTGTTAGGGCGCCCACCCACTGGCGTTTGCGTTTTCCGCGGGAAAAAAACGCAGCGTTTTCGGCGCGTTTTCCGTGATTTTTCCGCGCGTTTTTTGCGGCGTTTTCGCGGCTTTTCCGTTAATTTCCATTGACATTCATGGGTGCATTACGAGAAAAATAAGGACACATATGCAACTGAAAGTTCCTATGTTAAAAACGCAAACGCAACGCAAAAAAAACGCCAGTGGACAGGAACACATGTTATCTCTATGCCTGTGCAGGAAAAACGCAAAACGCAAAACGCAGGTAAAAAAACGCCAGTGGGTGGGCGCCCTAAGATGGGAATGCCCCTTTAATGAATAGAAGTCAATTTGTAATATATGCAGAAGACATGCAATGTATTTTATTAGTGGGCCATTTTCAAATTTCAGTAAACTGTTTGTCCGTATTCAATAAGTCACATTCTCTCATATCTGTTTCCTCTGAAGGTCTCCTAGAAAATAAAGCATAAAGATCAGATAATGTATCTACAAACTCACTCATGTTATCCCACTTGATCAGCTGGCTGCAGGGAGCAGGCTCTGAGGGATATTGATGGGCGAGCTCTAGATTTTGGTCTACTGACCGGCGTGTTGAGGATCTTCAAAGTTTATGGCGGCCCCACATGGCTACGGCACAGTCCGTGTTTCACCCTAAATAGGTGTGTCTCCTACTGCCACCTGCTCCTGGAACCAGCAGGTGTAATAGAAACAGTTTCTTAACTTGTCTTTTACCCTTTGTGGTAGTAGTTGAATGAAGCTCCCCCAAGTTTCAAAAAAGGCTTGTACCATCTTTTCTTTAAAGAGTGATGTTTCTGCCCATTCCATTTGGAACAGGAATGCTAGTTTGTCCAGGAACAGTCTAAATGGGGGCCCTGTTGGTTGTATCCATGTCTGTAAGATGGCTTTTAGTCCTGCTGCTGCTATAAAGTGTAGTAGTTTTCTAACACCTCTAGAGCAGTGATATGTTTCTGGATCTAAATAGCCGAACACAGCCCATGTCGGCTCTTGTGGGCAAAAATTTGTCAGGTGTGTTTTTGTGTACTCGCCTATTCGTGTCCAGAAGTCCTGTATTGAGGGGCATGTCCATAAGCTGTGGTATAGGTTTGCGTTGGGTGCCTGACATTTAAAGCAGTTTGCAGTATCGTAGATTCCTATGTGGAATCCCCTACTTGGGGTTATATACGACCTGTGAGCGATTTGCAATCTCATCTCCAGGAACCTAGCCGATGGTAGGTACCTGTGTGCCGAGGTCAGAGATTTAGTTATCAGTGTTGGTGCGAAATCGGGGTTGTCCATGGCCCACTTTCCAACCCCCGGGTCAGTGTCATCCTGCTCTCTCATGTTTCTTATTGCCCTGTACAACTTGGAGATCATGCCCCATGGACCTGTTTTCCTGGTCATCCATGTATCGCCTGTTTGTACCCAATCAGGTTCTCGGAATCGTGGTATTAGTTCTGTAATGTAATGTCTGACTTGTAGGTATGAAAATAGTGGAATTTGGAGTTCAGGATATTTTTGTTTCATTTCGTCGTGTGTTAAAACTCGTCGTTCCCTTATGTGTAATAGTTTATCTATTGTGTGTATTCCTTGGGCCTCCCATTCCACAAATTTGTTCTGGGGGTTACCGTCTTGGAAGTTGGGATTGTTCATTAGTGACAAGTATGGTGATGCTTGCGGCGATGTTTGACTATCTTTACGCAGTTTGTTCCCTGTCTTCCAGGCAGTTAGTATCAGGGGATTCTTTTTAATTTTTTTCTGGGAGTTCCGCATATGTGTGATGGAGAATGTTCTGGAGTCGTATTGGGCCAGCCATTTCCTGTTCAAGTATTTGTTTGTGAATTATGACTTAGAATGAATCCAGTCATGAATGATTCGTGTCTCTGCTGCTAAATTGTAGTCTCGGATGTTTGGTAGGTTGGTTCCTCCGTTCTCTCTATGTTTATGCAATACTTTGAGTGCGATGCGCGGTCTTCTTCCCCCCCATATAAAATTCCTATATAGGTAGTTTATTTTTTTTAATGTCTTTTTGTTTTAAAAATATGGGCAGTGAGTGTAAGATATATAGTAGGCGTGGGAATTCTATCATTTTTAGTAGGCTTATCCTCCCCAAAAAGGAAAGTCCACCTGTATTTAATCTGACGTTAGCTCTACTATCCGGGGCACTGCATTGGGACAAACTACAGGAGCAATACAGCGCTAATGAGACATGCACAGCTACGCTAGCATTGGAGTCCGCTGTGGGCCCGCGATTGCTGAGGGTTTGTGCAGAGACCTATGTCCTGGGTGCAGTGAAAGTCCGCTTCCTGCCTACGATTGCTGAAGCTGTGGGCCGAGGCCTATGTCGTGGGCACGGTGCAAGTCTGCCATGTTTGGCCACTCAGATTTATTAATTGTTCATGTCTTGGGTTTCCTAGGACCCGCCTATGCTGTTGGTGCCCACTTAGATCCCATCGCGGTGTTTGGCCTTTCTGGCACAAAGACACTGACTGACTTGGGTAGAGGGCAGAGTGCAGATGGCTTTCCCCTTGTGGTGTCGATTAAGCTATGCGACACCTTGACAGAATGAATACTATGTGGGCACATGGGTTCCCCATTGCTATGCCCACGTTTGCAGCTCTTGATGGAGATGGCACAGGATTGGATTTCTTATTGCTTTTGTACAGCATTGTGGGCTATCTTCCTGCCCCTTTTAAAGAGGGTCGCTGCCTGGCCCTGCCAACCCTCTGCAGTGTGTGCCTGCGGTTCCTCCTCATGGCAGACGCACTTATAAATAGACATGAGGGTGGTGTGGCATGAGGCCTGCGTGTGGCTATGAGGGCAGCTGAAGGCTGCGCAGGGACACTTTTGTGTGCGCTGCGGACGCAGGGTCGTGTGGGGGGGTTGGGTAGCATGTAACCCAGGAGAAGAGGCAGCGGTGTGTCCCGCAGGCAGTGCTTGTGGTTAGTTGGAGGTAGTGTGGTGCTTAGCTAAAGTGTGCCTTGCTAATGAGGGTTTGTCCGAAGTAAAAATTGTTAGGGGGGGGGGGGGGGCCACTCTTGCCGCTATTGTGGCTTAATAGTGGGACCTGGGAACCTGAGATGCAACCCAGCATGTTGCCCCTCGCCTGCCCTATCCGTATCTGTGTCGTTTCCATCACTTTCTTGGGTTTTCCAGATTTTCACAAATGAAAACCTTAGCGGAGCATGGGTCATATACAAACATGCTCGGGTTGCCCATTGACTTCAATGGGGTTCGTTAACTCCAAACGAACTCTCGAGCGTCGCGGAAAGTTCGACTCGAGCAACGAGCACCCGAGCATTTTGGTGCTCGCTCATCTCTACTCTTTACTACTGATTAGTAAACTTAGCAGTTGCAGTGAAGTCGGTCTCTAGGAATCTGGCACACTGTCTGAAATTATTAATTGGTAATCTATAAGTGTTCATAAGGTTTACATATGTACAGAAGATCAAATTAAGTAAAAAAAAAGATAATAAAAAGTTCTTTTTACTAATACATTTCTAAGACAAAGTCCATATTTAGTCAGCTGTCTGGCTACACATTTGCATGAGTGAGGGTTAATCACAGCTTTTACTTCTTCAGGCCCTGCAATCTTCTTTACAAAAATATCAGAATATATGTCAAATAAGGCCACTCTCACACAGGCTGTTTTTTTACAGTTTTCAGCACAGCGCTTCAAATGCCGGACTAAAGGCCATGAAATGCCTCCATTGATTTCAATGAAACTTCTCAAACGAGCATTTCTAATGCTGCAATTTTTTAAATGCTATCCGCTCTATTTTAGTGCATTCTCAGCAAGAGAAACCAAGTAATCTTGTAGGTATGAAACCTTTGAATGGCTAACAAAATTCATGATGTTATAGCAAACTTTTGAACTTACTCAGGGTTCTTCCTCAGGCTTAAAGGGGTTGTCCCGAGGCAGCAAGTGGGTCTATACACTTCTGCATGGCCATAATAATGCACTTTGTAATGTACATTGTGCATTAATTATGAGCCATGCAGAAGTTATAAAAAGTTTTATACTTACCTGCTCCGTTGCTAGCGTCCTCGTCTCCATGGTGCCGACTAATTTTCGGCCTCCGATGGCCAAATTAGCCGCGCTTGCGCAGTCCGGGTCTTCTGCAGTCTTCTATGGGGCTCCGTGTAGCTCCGTGTAGCTCCGCCCCGTCACGTGCCGATTCCAGCCAATCAGGAGGCTGGAATCGGCAATGGACCGCACAGAAGAGCTGCGGTCCACGGAGGAAGAGGCCATCTTCAGCGGTGAGTAGAGAAGTCACCGGAGCGCGGGGATTAAGGTAAGCGCTCCGGTGAGCTTTCTTTACCTCCCTGCATCGGGGTTGTCTCGCGCCGAACGGGGGGGGGGTTGAAAAAAAAAAAAAACCCGTTTCGGCGCGGGACAACCCCTTTAAATGGAACAGATTTGAAGAAGTGTGTGTGTATATATATATATATATATATATATATATATATATATATATATATATATATATATACATATAAAAAGGAACAGACATGGTGTGATTAATTTGCACTTAAAAACAATACCAGAACAGGATGAGCAGAGGAGTAAATACTTAATTATTCCACTGAAAAGGGATATGAAAGTTTTATGGTCTTTTTAAATTGATGTCAGGGGATCACCAGGCCAGTGTGTATCTGTGTTATAGATTTCTCATAATTACTCACGCATGAACCTTCTTGAGGAATTTACGAAAGTGTCAAAGATGGTATAAACTTGTATTCCCAAGTTCTTCTATTACGTAGTGATTTGAAATTGCCTTGTAATATAATAACTAGAGATGAGCGAGCACCAAAATGCTCGGGTGCTCGTTATTCGGGACGAACTTTTCGCGATGCTCGAGGGTTCGTTTCGAGTAACGAACCCCATTGAAGTCAATGGGCGACCCGAGCATTTTTGTATTTCGCCGATGCTCGCTAAGGTTTCCTTGTGTGAAAATCTGGGCAATTCAAGAAAGTGATGGGAACGACACAGCAACGGATAGGGCAGGCGAGGGGCTACATGTTGGGCTGCATCTCAAGTTCACAGGTCCCACTATTAAGCCACAATAGCGGCAAGAGTGGGCCCCCCCCCCCTCCCAAAAACTTTTACTTCTGAAAAGCCCTCATTAGCATGGCATACCTTAGCTAAGCACCACACTACCTCCAACAAAGCACAATCACTGCCTGCATGACACTCCGCTGCCACTTCTCCTGGGTTACATGCTGCCCAACCGCCCCCCCTCCCCCCCACAGCGCACACCAAAGTGTCCCTGCGCAGCCTTCAGCTGCCCTAATGCCTCACCACCCTCATGTCTATTTAGAAGTGCGTCTGCCATGAGGAGGAACCGCAGGCACACACTGCAGAGGTTGGCACGGCTAGGCAGCGACCCTCTTTAAAAGTGGCGGGGCGATAGCCCACAATGCTGTACAGAAGCAATGAGAAATAGAATCCTGTGCCACCGCCATCAGGAGCTGCACACGTGGGCATAGTAATGGGGAACCTATGTGTCACACACTATTCATTCTGTCAAGGTGTCTCTGCATGCCCCAGTCAGACTGGTAATATGTACCTTAACAGTAACCGCGTTGGTGGTAATGTGGTGGTGACTGCGGACCTAGTAGCGCGGTTTTATTTTGTTGGTTTTCGGAATGTGGCCAGGATTAAGTGGGCCGTGGCGGGGGGATGGTGGGGGGTCTCTCTTGTAGTGTCGGTAAAGGTGAAATTCTTGGACTGCCACCAGACGAACCAATGCAAAGGCATTTGCCAAGAATGTTTGTTTTCCCTGTTGGAGGAGGAGGGGGATGTTTTTGAAGCACTACGTGTCCTCTACACGTGTCCGTGGTTATATGCACCTTAACAGTAACCGCGTTGGTGGTAATGTGGTGGTGACTGCGTACCTAGTAGCGCGGTTTTATTTTGTTGGTTTTCGGAATGTGGCCAGGATTAAGTGGGCCGTGGCGGGGGGATGGTGGGGGGTCTCTCTTGTAGTGTCGGTAAAGGTGAAATTCTTGGACTGCCACCAGACAAACCAATGCAAAGGCATTTGCCAAGAATGTTTGTTTTCCCTGTTGGAGGAGGAGGGGGATGTTTTTGAGGCACTACGTGTCCTCTACACGTGTCCGTGGTTATATGCACCTTTACAGTAACCGCGTTGGTGGGAAATGGCCTCGCCGCCATCATGTCTTTGGGAAGCCTCTGTTTCCACACCCCAGAGACATACCATTAGCAGCGGTATAGGCAGAGCCCAGAATTCGTAACATTTCAGCCGTAGCATTTAGGACAGGCCCCACTAACATATCACTAGCAGCATTATAGCGGGAGCGCAGTCTTTGTTCCATGTCAGCAATAGTAGCACTCAAGACAGGCCCCACTAACATATCACTAGCAGCATTCTAGCGGGAGCGCAGTCTTCGTTCCATGTCAGCAATAGTAGCACTCAAGACAGGCCCCAGTAACAATTCCGAAGCAGCAGTATAGTGGGAGCGCAGTCTTCGTTCCATTTCAGTAGCTGCAGTATAGCCAAGGCCCAAGTTACATTTATGTAGCTAAAGTGTAGGCCAACCCCACACACACTTCTGTACCATGAGTGCAGGTGAAGAACATACAAATTGCTATGATTACACTGTAGGTGAGGGCCCAGTTTAATGAAAAATTGGTTCAAGTTAAAGTTTCAACGCTTTTAAGAGCATTGAAACATATAAAAATTGTTTCGAAAAATTAGATGAGTGAGCCTTGTGGCCCTAAGAAAAATTGCCCGTTCAGCGTGATTACCTGAGGTTTCAGGAGGAGGAGCAGGAGGAGGAGGAGGAATATTAGACACAGATTGATGAAGCAGAAATGTCCCCGTTTTGGATGGTGAGAGAGAACGTAGCTTCCATCCGCGGATGCAGCCTACGTATTGCTTAGGTATCGCTGCTGTCCGCTGGTGGAGAAGAGAAGTCTGGGGAAATCCAGGCTTTGTTCATCTTGATGAGTGTTAGCCTGTCGGCACTGTCGGTTGACAGGCGGGTACGCTTATCTGTGATGATTCCCCCAGCCGCACTAAACACCCTCTCCGACAAGACGGTAGCCGCAGGACAAGCAAGCACCTCCAGGGCATACAGCGCTAGTTCAGGCCACGTGTCCAGCTTCGACACCCAGTAGTTGTAGGGGGCAGAGGCGTCACCGAGGATGGTCGTGCGATCGGCTACGTACTCCCTCACCATCCTTTTACAGTGCTTCCGCCGACTCAGCCTTGACTGGGAGCGGTGACACACTCTTGCTGGGGAGCCATAAAGCTGGCCAGGCCCTTAAAGACTGTTGCACTGTCTGGGCTGTACATGCTGCTCGATCTACGCACCTCCCCTGCTACCTGGCCCTCGGAACTGCGCCTTCTGCCACTAGCGCTGTCGGATGGGAATTTTACCATCAGCTTGTCCGCCAGGGTCCTGTGGTATTGCAACACTCTCGAACCCCTTTCCTCTTCGGGAATGAGACTGGGAAGGTTCTCCTTATAGCGTGGGTCGAGCAGTGTGTACACCCAGTAATCCGTAGTGGCCAGAATGCGTTGAATGCGAGGGTCACGAGAAAGGCATCATAACATGAAGTCAGCCATGTGTGCCAGGGTACCTGTACGCAACACATGGCTGTCCGCACTAGGAAGATCACTTTCAGGATCCTCCTCCTCCTCCTCAGGCCATACACGCTGAAAGGATGACAGGCAAGCAGCATGGGTACCGTCAGCAGTGGGCCAAGCTGTCTCTTCCCCCTCCTCCTCATCCTCCTCATCCTCCTCCTCCTCCTCCTGAACGCGCTGAGATATAGACAGGAGGGTGCTCTGACTATCCAGCGACATACTGTCTTCCCCCGGCTCTGTTTCCGAGTGCAAAGCGGCTGCCTTTATGATTTGCAGGGAACTTCTCAAGATGCATAGCAGAGGAATGGTGACGCTAATGATTGCAGCATCACCGCTCACCACCTGGGTAGACTGATTAAAGTTTCGAAGGACCTGGCAGATGTCTGCCAACCAGGCCCACTCTTCTGAAAAGAATTGAGGAGGCTGACTCCCACTGCGCCGCCCATGTTGGAGTTGGTATTCCACTATAGCTCTACGCTGCTCATAGAGCCTAGCCAACATGTGGAGCGTAGAGTTCCACCGTGTGGGCACGTCGCACAGCAGTCGGTGCACTGGCAGATTAAACCGATGTTGCAGGGTGTGCAGGGTGGCAGCGTCCGTGTGGGACTTGCGGAAATGTGCGCAGAGCCGGCGCACCTTTACGAGCAGGTCTGACCAGCATGGGTAGCTTTTCAGAAAGCGCTAAACCACCAAATTAAAGACGTGGGCCAGGCATGGCACGTGCATGAGGCTGCCGAGCTGCAGAGCCGCCACCAGGTTACGGCCGTTGTCACACACGACCATGCCCGGTTGGAGGCTCAGCGGCGCAAGCCAACGGTCCGTCTGCTCTGTCAGACCCTGCAGCAATTCGTGGGCCCTGTGCCTCCTATCTCCTAAGCTGAGTAGTTTCAGCACGGCCTGCTGATGCTTGCCCACCGCTGTGCTGCCACGCCGCGCGACACCGACTGCTGGCGACGTCCTGCTGCTGCTGACACATCTAGATTGCGAGACAGAGGTTGAGGAGGAAGAGGAGGGTGGTTTAGTGGAGGAAGCATACACCGCCGCAGATACCACCACCGAGCTGGGGCCCGCAATTCTGGGGGCGGGTAGGACGTGAGCGGTCCCAGGCTGTGACTCTGTCCCAGCCTCCACTAAATTCACCCAATGTGCCGTCAGGGAGATGTAGTGGCCCTGCCCGCCTGTGCTTGTCCACGTGTCCGTAGTTAAGTGGACCTTGCCACTAACCGCATTGGTGAGGGCGCGTACAATGTTGCGGGAGACGTGGTCGTGCAGGGCTGGGACGGCACATCGGGAAAAGTAGTGGCGACTGGGAACTGAGTAGCGCGGGGCCGCCGCCGCCATCATAGCTTTGAAGGACTCCGTTTCCACAACCCTATACAGCAGCATCTCAAGGCTGATAAATTTGGCTATGTGGACGGTTAACGATTGAGCGTGCGGGTGCGTGGTGGCGTACTTGCGCTTGCGCTCCAACACTTGCGCTAGCGACGGCTGGACTGTGCGGTGCGAGACATTGCTGGATGGGGCTGAGGACAGCGGAGGTGAGGGTGTGGGTGCAGGCCAGGAGACGGTTGTGCCTGTGTCCTGAGAGGGAGATTGGATCTCAGTGGCAGGTTGGGGCACAGGGGGAGAGGCAGCGGTGCAAACCGGAGGCGGTGAACGGTCTTCGTCCCACCTTGTGGGGTGCTTGGCCATCATATGTCTGCGCATGCTGGTGGTGGTGAGGCTGTTGGTGGTGGCTCCCCGGCTGATCTTGGCGCGACAAAGGTTGCACACCACTGTTCGTCGGTCGTCAGGCGTCTCTGTGAAAAACTGCCAGACCTTAGAGCACCTCGGCCTCTGCAGGGTGGCATGGCGCGAGGGTGTGCTTTGGGAAACACTTGGTGGATTATTCGGTCTGGCCCTGCCTCTACCCCTGGCCACCGCACTGCCTCTTGCAACCTGCCCTGCTGATGCCCTTGCCTCCCCCTCTGAAGACCTGTCCTGAGTAGGCGTTGCACACCAGGTGGGGTCAGTCACCTCATCGTCCTGCTGCTCTTCCTCCGAATCCTCTGTGCGCTGCTCCCTTGGACTTACTGCCCTTACTACTACCTCACTGCAAGACAACTGTGTCTCATCGTCATCGTCCTCCTCACCCACAGAAACTTCTTGAGACAGTTGGCGGAAGTCCCCAGCCTCTTCCCCCGGACCCCGGGAACTTTTGAATGGTTGGGCATCAGTGACGATAAACTCCTCTGGTGGGAGAGGAACCACTGCTGCCCAATCTAAGCAGGGGCCCGAGAACAGTTCCTGGGAGTGTTCCCGCTCCTGAGCAGGTGTCATTGTAGTGGAGTGAGGAGGCTTGGAGGAAGGAGGAGCAGCAGACAGAGGATTCGGATTTGCAGCAGTGGACGGCGCAGAACTGTGGCTGGACGATAGGTTGCTCGAAGCACTTTCTGCCATCCAGGACAGGACCTGCTCACACTGCTCATTTTCTAATAAAGGTCTCCCGCGTGGACCCATTAATTGGGCGATGAATGTGGGGACGCCAGAAACGTGCCTCTCTCCTAATCGCGCAGCAGTCGGCTGCGACACACCTGGATCAGGAGCTCGGCCTGTGCCCACACCCTCACTTGGGCCTACGCGTCCTCGGCCACGTCCACGTCCACGTCCTCTAGGCTTACCCCTACCCCTCAGCATGCTGTATTACCAGTGATTTGATTTCCCAGGCAGGAAATAAATTGGCGCAAGCCTGCAGTCCAAATATAATTTCTTTTCCTTTTTTGCAAAGGGAAGCACCCACTGCGTATATTCAATGAACAAGAAGTTTAATATCTGTGGTGTGGCCCTCAAAAAGTGTCACACAACTATAGTGTAGCAGAGTTATTAACTCTAGCAGAGCAGGTATTTGCCAGTCAGGAAAGACAATGGCGCAAGGCTGCACTCAACCGTAGCTGGTTGCGTCTGATTTTTGTACGTTGTCCACGCAGCACACACGTACACGGAGACCTTAGGACTGACACAGGCAGGCCAAATATAATTTCTTTTCCTTTTTTGCAAAGGGAAGCACCCACTGCGTATATTCAATGAACAAGAAGTTTAATATCTGTGGTGTGGCCCTCAAAAAGTGTCACACAACTATAGTGTAGCAGAGTTATTAACTCTAGCAGAGCAGGTATTTGCCAGTCAGGAAAGACAAAGGCGCAAGCCTGCAGTAAACCGTAGCTGGTTGCGTCTGATTTTTGTACGTTGTCCACGCAGCACACACGTACACGGAGACGTTAGGACTGACACAGGCAGGCCAAATATAATTTCTTTTACTTTATTGCAAAGGGAAGGACCCACTGCGTATATTCAATGAACAATAACTTTTAGAACTGTAGTGTGGCCCTGAAAAAGTGACACACAACTTTAGTGTAGCAGAGTTATTAACTCTAGCAGAGCAGGTATTTGCCAGTCAGGAAAGACAAAGGCGCAAGCCTGCAGTAAACCGTAGCTGGTTGCGTCTGATTTTTGTACGTTGTCCACGCAGCACACACGTACACGGAGACCTTAGGACTGACACAGGCAGGCCAAATATAATTTCTTTTCCTTTTTTGCAAAGGGAAGCACCCACTGCGTATATTCAATGAACAAGAAGTTTAATATCTGTGGTGTGGCCCTCAAAAAGTGTCACACAACTATAGTGTAGCAGAGTTATTAACTCTAGCAGAGCAGGTATTTGCCAGTCAGGAAAGACAATGGCGCAAGCCTGCAGTAAACCGTAGCTGGTTGCGTCTGATTTTTGTACGTTGTCCACGCAGCACACACGTACACGGAGACCTTAGGACTGACACAGGCTGGCCAAATATACTTTTTTGTCCTTTTTAGCAAAGGGAAGACCCCACTGCGTATATATAAAAAACAAGAAGTTTAATATCTGTGGTGTGGCCCTCAAAAAGTGTCACACAACTATAGTGTAGCAGAGTTATTAACTCTAGCAGAGCAGGTATTTGCCAGTCAGGAAAGACAATGGCGCAAGCCTGCAGTAAACCGTAGCTGGTTGCGTCTGATTTTTGTACGTTGTCCCCGCAGCACACACGTACACGGAGACCTTAGGACTGACACAGGCTGGCCAAATATACTTTTTTTGTCCTTTTTAGCAAAGGGAAGGACCCACTGAGTATATTTAATGAACAATAACTGTGTTGTGGCCCTGCCTACACAATTCTGTCCCTGTAGTATCAATGGAGGGTGCAATGCTCTGCACAGACGATTTTCAGAAGAAAAAAAAAATGCAACACTGCTAACAGCAGCCAGCACAGTACTGCACACGCTTAAATTTGGCCCTAGAAAGGACCGTTGAGGTTCTTGAAGGCTACACTCACTTCTAACACTCTCCCTGCCTATACACCACTTCTGTCCCTAATACCGGGTGTAATGCTCTGCACTGCCGATTTTGAGAAAAAAAAAAACACTGCTAGCAGCAGCCTGCACACAGGTAGATGTGGCCCTGAGAAGGACCGTTGGGGTTCTTGAAGCCTACACTGACTCCTAACGCTCTCCCTACAGCAGCACCAGCACGATACCACTTTCCCTCAGCTAAGTCACAAGGCATGTGTGGCGAGCCGCGGGAGGGGCCGACTTTTATACTCGGGTGACATCAGATCTCCCCAGCCACTCACAGCAGGGGGGTGGTATAGGGCTTGAACGTCACAGGGGGAAGTTGTAATGCCTTCCCTGTCTTTCAATTGGCCAGAAAAGCGCGCTAACGTCTCAGAGAGGAAACTGAAAGTAACCGGAACACCGTGTGGTGCTCGTTAAGAGTAACGAGCATCCCGAACACCCTAATATTCGCACGAATATCAAGCTCGGACGAGTACGTTCGCTCATCTCTAATAATAACCTTCATATGTTTTATGTTGTGTCCGTGACCAGAAAATTTTTAACATACCTCATCACCCATTGCAATGATAGGATACGCTAAAAAACTAGGTCGAAAACTGTTGAACACATGTGAAAACACTGCTTGAAAACGCTGTAAAACATGGCGTTTTTACAGCTGCCTGTGTGAGAGCAGCGTAAGTCAGTTTGAATGGAAGGTAAACAAGATTCAACAGAAACTATGGTTTCTCTCCCAGTTGTGTGAGTGGTTGTCAATCAGTATATTGCACCTGTACAGTGCTCCTCTACATAACAATTTGCCTGTCTACATGCTGCATAGTAACATAGTATGTTAGGCTGAATGAAGACAATGTCCGTCTAGTTCAGCCTATTTCCACCCTCAAGTTGATCCAGAGGAAGGCAAAACCCCAAGAGGCAGAAGCCAATTAGCCCTTTTGGGGGAAAATTCCTTCCCGACTCTATAATGGCAATCAGAATAATCCCTGAATCAACCTTCGATAGTTCCTACCTGACTGTAAGACCCAGAACTACAAACCCACTGATCACCTAATTTCTATATCCTGTAATATCCTTCCGATCTAGAAAGACATCTAGTCCCCTCTTAAACTCCTCTAGGGATTTTGCCATCACCACATCCCCAGGCAGAGAGTTCCAGTCTCAGTGCTCTTACAGTAAAGAACCCCCTTCTGTGTTGGTGATGAAACCTGCTTTCTTCTAGACGTAGCAGATGCCCTCTTGTTACAGTCACAGTCCTGGATATAAACAGATCATGGGAGAGATTCTTGTATTGTTCCCTCATGTATTTATACATAGTTATTTGGTCGCCCCTTAGCCTTCTTTTTTCCAGGGTAAATAATCCCAATTTGGATAGCCTCTCTGGGTATTCCAGTCCTGTCATTCCATGTATTAGTTTAGTTGCCCTTCTTTGAACCCCCTCAAGCACTGCAACATCCTTCCTGAGCACTGGTGTCCAGAACTGTATACAGTATTCCATGTGAGGCCTGACAGGTGCCTTATAGAGTGGAAGAATAATGCTGCGGTATGTGCTGTCTATACCTGCCATTGTATTATCAGTATACCAACAAGTATATCAAAAATTACTACAATAAATTTATACTAAAAGCTGAACACTCAGAAAACTTCCTAAAATGCCATATATAACAACGGAACATATCAGAGATCAGCTGCTGCAAATCGTGCACAGGGAGATTGTGCAGATGGAAACATTAAGGCTGGGCTAACATGACCGAGTGGGATTTCGGAGTGAGCCCGGCCGGTGACCTTACGTATGTCTTTAAGGCCTCATGTCCACGTATATGAACAGACCCTATGTGTGCAAAAAAGTACAGTACAATGTGCAGACATGCACACAAATCAGCCCCGTTCATAGCGCAAATACGTTGTGCTGATGCATGCTTAATTGCGCATACATTCATGTGAAGGAGTTCTAAAGGTGCATTTAGACGGAACAATTATTGTTTAAAAAAATTGCTAGATAATCCAAATTTGAACAATAATTGTTCAGTGTAAACATAGCCAATGATTAAATGATATTTAGTTCGCTTGTTCATTTGATGCAAGCATGAAAATCATTGTTGGCTCGTTCCCTAATTGTTCGATTTAAATACGGATCGTTCAGGTGTTTTCATTCACTGGCACAGTGAATGTGACTGACTGAACGATTCAGCAAGTGAACGATTTATCTGCTATAGGCCTCTTTCACAAAAGGGATGCGTTTTAGGCCGGCAACCAAAAAACACATGGATAGGAAAAATCTGCTGAAATTTGCATTTTCTTGTCCATGCACATAGCCGGGTATGGCGTAAAGACACCGCAGACCGGAATTCCTTTGGCCAGCATAAATGCTCAGCATGGCTTCTATTAGTTAAATAAAGCCAGCTGTCATGTTTTAGCAGCGCTAACCGCTGCTAAACTCCCTCCCCTCCCTTTTTTGGCAGCTCCCATAGGAGTCTTTGGCAGCCACCTGCTGATTGCGGACGAAAGATAGGGCAAGACCTATCTTTTCCAACCTATTAAAACATCAGCCGACGTATTCGGCCGCCAATGTCCTGTTATCGCAGCCGTGAGTATTTTACGCGGCTAATCGGCTATCTAAGTAAATGCATTGGAATCCGATGCCTGTGATAGCTGCGATTTTTAATCGTGGCTAAATTAGCCGCATAAAAATGCTCTTGTGAAAGAGGCCTTAGGGCTCCTGCACACTAGCGAGAGCGATATGAGCTGTCTATCCCCTTACCTCGCCCTCGCCGGCTCTCTACCTCTCTCCTCCCCTCCGACTGTTTGCAATGGTAGGGGGCAGGACAGGGCTGGAACTAAGCTCTGTCCCCTCCTATTGCTGGCTGCGAAAAAGGGATGGGGAGGGAGCTTGTTCCGTCCCCGCTCGGCCCCCTCCCATTGCAAACAGTCGGAGGGGAGGAGAAAGGCGGAGAGCCAGGGAGGGGACGGGAAGGGGATAGACAGCTCAGATGGTAGCGTATATCGGCCGTGCAAACGGAGGCAGATATATGGTCCTGTGAATAAGCCCTTAAATGAAGAAAAAAATCTGGCCTGCAAAGGTGTCCATCGTCTTTAACTACATGCACATGATAGTCATTCTATTTATAAGGGAATTTATCAAATTACTGTATGTTGATTCTGTTCTCGCCTCTTACAATTTTGCTACAATGCCTTGTGCAGTCTACTTTGTGCTTTCACTGCCTGACCTAGTGACCTAGTTTTAATCACTGAGTTGAGAAACTGAGATGTTATCCATTTTATATCCAACTCCAAATTTAGTTGCTATATATTTGTAGTAAATGGCATCTATTACGTGTTATATTTATAATTCATATCTCTTACTGTGAAATTGACTTACCTCCACCTAACACTGAGTTCTCTAACTCAAGTAGCAGCAAAACAACATCTGTAATTCAAAGAATTCAGCAATAATCAAAATTTACATGGTGACTTTCACAATTTTTTTACAATAAGGGCTCAGTCAGATGGGCGCTGTTTTTGCACACCTATGTGCGCAAGAAAAAAAAAAGATCCATGCATGTTTAAAATGCGTGTGACCGAAGCTCCATGACAATTGTTTTGAATGCTGCAGTAGCGCTGGCCCCATTGAAAGCAATGGGATGCAGGCAACCACCGTATAGGTGTGTGCAAAAAACACTCATCTGACTTCGCCGTAAACATAGAAGGAAGGAACATTTTATACATAACAGGCACCACGGAGCTCTGTCCTATTTATAGTGCAGCTAATCTTATACTAACTAAGGCCGGCGGCACATGGCAGAGCCAGATCCACATGTGGGAACCCGCAGCGGAATCCGTCCCAGACAGCGTTGACGTCCACGCGAACCTATCTCTTTTTCTCTTCATCTGTACTGCAGATGGACCTGGCAGCTCGATCTCGGACATGCACAGTAAAGATTCTGTTTTTCACATGTATTTCCTCACAACGTGTAATCCGCAACCTTTCCACAGTCTTAATTGCGGACGGGGCGCGGGTCAGATGGCTATCATTGATTTCAATGGAAGCAGTCCGTGTGGAATCCACGCAAAAATAGAGCATGATGTGATTGCTTTCCACAAGTGTGCAAGAAAAAACATTTTTCCATAGGTTTTTTTTATATCAAAACCACGTTGCATCATTTCGTGGAAAAGGATCGTAGAGTATGTCCCATTATTTTCAATGGGAGACCTCGCATCGCACTCGGCCCCATTGAAAACAATTGGCTATGCGATGTGAGGGCACGCCCAAAGATAGGAAGTGCCGTGATTTATTTCCCGCATAACATCGCGGTCCCAATTTTAGCAGGTTTTTTTGTCTATTTAAAACTGCAGAGCAGTGCCGATGCTGATAAAGTTCCTGATCCGGGCATAAAATGTGGTGTTTCCTTTAATTTCTTTTTTGAAAGGCCAAAATAAAGTGTTGTTTGACTGTACCCAGCTGCATCTGCAAAGTGGAATATCACCATCCAGCTCTTGTTTTTTCTTATTATTGATCTTTTATCTTATTGGATCAGTTAAAAAAATGTGTGGAAGTTTTTGCCAAAATTTATGATGTATTCATGTATCTTCTTAACCATTTACATCAGTTCTTATTTTAAAAAATTGAATCAATTTTTTGCTTTCAGCTTATCTTTAAAAAGAAGCCGAATATGGAAAAAAGGGGGTATTTGTATTGCAGGTGGATGTTGGCGGATGCATTTCTGACGCCAATGTGCTGCAGAGTGTCAGAGGAGATTCTACAAAAAAAAGTTTTGCGCGGTGTTAGGCAGTAGAGCAAAATATGATTGTTCTGAGTAAGAGAAGCCAAGTAATCTTGTAGATATGGTACCTCTTAATAACTAACAAAAATACATGATGTTATAGCGAGCTTCTGAACTTACTCAGGGTTCTTTCCCAACCTAGACCACAGCTACACACTAGCATATTTAAATAGCGGAATTCAGAGCAGGTGTCTGCCTCTGGGTTCCGCAGCAAATACCTGCCATAGCTACCTATGGAAAAGTGCTTTTTTCTGCACACGAGCGTAAATCATTTGTAATTTTCCGCTCACGGAGGAAAAATCGCAGCATGCTCAACTTTAGTGTGGTGTCCGCACAGAAGGCTTCCATTGAGGTCAATAGAAGCCGTCCGACCCGTGGTGCGTCTGCAGTTAACATTGCGGACAAGTCATGGATTCTGATCCATCATATAGTGACGGCGCGGGGAAATCTGTATGCACATGTCCGACAGCGAGCCATCCGGACCATTCGCAGGACAGCTAAAAAGAAAAGACAGGTACGTGTGGTCACCGGACGGGCACAGGATCAGATTCCCGATGCGGAATCCCGCATCCGGAATCTGACCCGGTTGTGTGCAGCCAGTTTAGATGGAATAGGTCCATATGCATATAAAAAGGCACAGACATGGTGTGATTAATTTGCACTTAAAACAATACCAGAACAGGATGTGAATAGGAGTAAATACTTAAAGGGGTTGTCCTGCGAAAGCAAGTGGGGTTAAGCACTTCAGTATGGCCATATTAATGCACTTTGTAATATACATCGTGCATTAAATATTGGCCATACAGAAGTTATACACTTACCCCCTCCGGTGTTGGCGTCCCCGTCTCCATGGCACCGACCGAAGCCTTCTTTTCCCTCGATTAGACGCGCTTGCGCAGTCTGCTCTTCTGTTCTGTTGAATGGGGCCGCTCCGGCGTGCTCACGCCGCACAGGTCTTGAGAGCATCAACTAGTACTCCCACTTATACTTATTCTTCTGTGATGCTGAAATTTGAAATTCCCTTTTAGTATAGTAACTTTCATATGTTCTATGTTGTGTCCGTGAGTAGAAATTTGTGTGGCGGTGAGATCTCATCCTCGCTCTAAGTTTTCGTTCTGTTTCTCCAACATAAAGGCCCCCAACAGGACATTTACTGCACAGGATTAGGTACACAACATCTGGCGTGGAACATATGAATGTCCCCGGGATCTTATAATCCTGCTGTGTGTTGGGGATCTGTATCCTGTCGGCAGTCTGTACATGTGAGCAGGTCTTACAGCTCCTTATATTACAGGGATAAGTTCATTTTTGTGTGTCAGAGAGCAATGGACTCCTGAATATAAAGTTCCCCAAATTTGAAGGCTGCCAGTAACATAGGAGGGGAGGGTCCAGGAATATGGCTTTCAGATGGTCATCCTTGTGTAGTGTATGATGGAGTTTCTTTGTAGTTTTCTTTAGTAGCTGTGAATTGTAGGTCACTATTAGAGGTACAGAGCCACGTGTGGCGCAGTGTTAAGGCAGCAGAAATGCAATCCTAAGCTCTCACTCACCACCTGAAAGTTGCAGGTTCATATAGCCGGCTCAAGGTTGACTCAGCCTTCAATCCTTCTAAGGTCGGTAAAATAAGTACCCAGCTTGCTTCCCAGATGACTGGGGAAGGCAGTCCAAACCACCCTGCAAAAACAGTCTGCCAAGAAAACGTCACAATGTTACGTCACTCTAGGAGTTGGTGCTTGCAGCAGGCGACTTTACCTTTACTAGGCACACGTTTTCTTCCTTCTCTGTGTATTGGAGTACTTGATTTCTGATTTGGTCATCAATTGAAGTGGGATGGTAGCCCTGATTTTAAAATATCCTTTTAATATGGTATACATGAGGACATTCTGTGAGCGATAGTGTCAGGGCTCGCACCCATGACCTCTTGCATTCCATTTGGCAGCTCTCTCCACTAGGCTATTTAGAATTTTGACAGTTCCCTTGCTGAAAACCTAGCCTTCTTCTGTATTTTCTAGTTTCTGCTTCCTGGTCCTGACCCTGCGCCTGATTGCACTTCCTATATAAGCCTAGCCCTGCCACTCCTTCAGTGCATGATGATTGAGCTCCCAGCCTGTAATCAAGCTCCAATGCCACTACAACCGTGACCACTAGCTAACGACCCAGCTTCCACTTGACTACGCTTCCTGCCTCATCATCTGTACTGCAACTGTGACCACTTGCTAACGACCCGTCTTTCTCCCGACTACTCTACAGTCTGGCTCGGTTACTACACCTGGGCTCCAATCCAGTGCCAGTAAGACCTTACAGATAGAGTTGAACTAAGAGATAAGCCATTATGCTTTTTTCACATGTACATTTTAATTTGGCTATTTGGGGTATAAACATGGAGCTGAGCAGCTATATAGTATGCCCAACATTAGTGCGTACACCGAATCAACCATGTGCATGGCATGGTGAGCAGTGTTGTTGAACTGTATTATGAATTGTAAACTTATCTGCTGAACGTCATTGAATATGTGCAGATGATATCTGCCCAACATTAGTGCGTACACCGAATCAACCATGTGCATGGCATGGTGAGCATTGTTGTTGAACTGTATTATGAATTGTAAACTTATCTGCTGAACGTCATTGAATATGTGCAGATGACAATTCCTAGCTTCCATGCCTGCCCTGTGAGAGTCCGTAATGGATTGTCAAAAGCAGAACATGGCATTCCGTCAAAGTATTTCTCCTGGAGATACCCCTTGTCACCCTGAGGTAATTATAAACTCTTTTTCTTAATATGGGTGGTTGTGCAGTCACTATATGCACATGTTATAATTCTTAAAATGACCAGCACTTGATGATAACTCCATTTACAGCAATGTAGTGTTGTGTTCTTCAGGAGGGCAGTAATCTTTATTTGCATTCATTTATTTTTAATAGCATTAGTTTTTTTGATTCTTCTATAGACGCTGTTATATAAGGATTTGGTTTATTCAAGATTCAAAAAATATTTTATTAGACAGCAAGTTAGTTGAAATAGACATGATGAATACAGGTTAATGGGCTCAACCTATACATCATATTACCTACCCCCTAGGCCCTACCCTACTGAACAAACTCAATTTAACACATCATGAAACAAAAGGTAAAAGATAAAGAAAACCAAGAAGGGAGTAAAAAAGGGTGAGAGAGGGGGACGGATGTGTAGGGGGCTGCTAGATATCTTCGCCCCTTCTCAATCAAGTTATTGTAAATCGCTGTAGGCCATGTGTGCCGAGATGATCCAATCATTAAATCTCTGAGATGTTTGAATTTGCACCCATGGTTGCCAGATGGCACAGAACCTGGGATATTTGTTTTCATCTTCAGCTCTCATTTCCTCATATCTCATGAGAATGTTCATGGATTCTGCCCTCGACACCCATAATGTTGGGAAAATCTGTCGGGCCGCCACAACAGAGAAGCTCAACAGCCCTTTCTTTGCTTCGGAAATGGCTCCCGGAAACATTGATAGGAGGACAGTTTTTTTGGAGTTAAAGCAACAGAGGAATCGCATGCTAAGTTGTAGAGGGACATAATATTGCCCCATAGGCTGGCTACTGGAGGACATTCCCACCATAGGTCGATCATGTTGCCTACCTCAGGGGAGCATCTCCAATATAGGCAGGAGTGCTGGCTACACATTTTATGTAGTTTCCCAGGGTTCTATACCATTAGAGTCCCCCATCTCTCAACTCAGCAGCGCCTTGTAAATCCCTGGAATAGTGTCTAGAAGGGTCTGCAGATTCACACAGAGCCTCGAATGGGGTGAGGGATCTGGTGAGGTTCTCCATGGGTGTCAGGAAGCCAACAAACTTCTTAACCAAAAGTATTGTAGTGAGGCCCCAGCGGGAGTCACAAATTCTTTAAAGCAGTCCCTAAGGGCTCTCAATCCTGTTTGTGAGTAAACATCTCTCAGGCAGGGAGTAGAGAATCCGGGGAAAGATAGCAGAGAGGAGCACTGCAGTGTAATCTTAAATTGAGGATTACCTACCAAAGAGGTGAGAGGGCCTGGGGAGGTAACTAGTTTAAATGAATCAGGGAATCCTGCCCAGATTTGCAGTATATGCTCAAGGAGTGGTGAGGATACTCGTATATCGTCATGGAAGCTTCTCGGGATCCAGAATACTCCCTGTAAACAATTTGGTTGCTGGTTATATTCTATTTCTACCCAAATTTTGTTAGGGCGATGGTGTAGAAGGTTGAGTACACAGTTACTAATACACGCTCTATAGTATAAGTCTCTCACTCGTTAGGCTATCATGTTTTAAACTTGGTGTACGCCCCCACCATACAAATCTAGAGAACAGATGGTGGATCCTCATTAAATAGGACCTGTTTAGTTTCACGGGTAGGGTCTGGCATAGATACAGAAAGCGTGGCAAGATACCCATCTTAACCCGTTCCCTCCCCATGACGTAAGGGTACGTCATGGGAGCGGGCTACTTCACGCAAAATGACGTACCCTTACATCATAGGGATAGTGCAAGATCATGACAGATCTCACGTTATCCGGCAGCAGGAGCTGGCTGTCACTGATAGCCGGCCTCCCGCTGCAACAGCGGGGGTGTATCGGAGATGCGCCCCCCCCCCCCCGCTGTTAACCTCTTTCCTGCCGCGATCTAAGTAAATCCCTCTGTGAATTCAGCCGACTCTCGCAATCTTATCACAGAGAGCCTGGCTGCTTGCTATGGCAACAGGACGCCAGATAACGGCGTCCTGTATTGCCATTGCCTATGATCACTGTAATAAGCAATTAGGTATTGTAGGAGAGAAGTCCTGCAATGCCTTATCGCAGCGATCATCGGTGGTATGGTGTAAGTCCCTCAGTAGGACACAGATGGTGTAAAAAAAAAATCAAAATAATGTGCAAAAATTAAAAATGTGAAAAAAAATGTAAAAAAACACCCTATTTATGCTTTTTCTCATATTAGCATTAAAAAACTAAACAAAGAAACGCATATTTGGTATCGTCGTATCCGTAAAGACCCATACAATAAATTGAACACACTTTTTATCCTGCACGGCAAAAAGCGTTTAAAAAAAACCTAAAAAACTGAGGCAAAATGCTAATTTATAGCATTTTGCTCCCAAAAAAACACAATAAAAATATGTACCCCAAAATGGTACCAATAAAAACTACGGCTCGTCTTGCAAAAAATAAGACCTCTCAGAGCTTCGTACATTGAAAAATAAAACAGTTATAGGACTTTGAATGCAGCGATTTAGAAAAAAAAAGATTTCCAAAAAAAGGGTTTTTATTACAGAAAAGTGGGAAAACCTAAAAAAATGAAGAATTTTGTTATCGTTGTAACTATACTGGCCCGCAGAATAAAATGTATTGTGTCATTTATTATGCATAATTAACGCTTTAAAAAGAACCCCAAAAAATCTATGACAGAATTGATGCGTTTCCTTTCCCTATGATCATAAAAAAAATAAAAGTTTTACAATATAAAAATGGCGCTGATAAAAACTACAGTTCGCCATGCAAAAAACAAGCCCTTATATGGCCGTGTCGACGGAAAAATTAAAAAGTTATGGAAATCTACCAAAAATAGTTTGGTACTCAACGCCAAAATAGGCCATGTCCTTAAGGGGTCAATGGCGTTAACCCTGCCAAACCATGATAGATATAGTGGGCTCCACCTTTTCAGATCCCTCTCCATGGCCGACAGGAATGGTTTAAAATTTAGGGACAAAGCCTGCGAGGGGTCTGCTAGCACGTTTATCCCCAAGTATTTGATGGAGGTATGATACCATCTAAAGGGGATCTCCCTTTCCAGGGATGACACCTCGCTCTGCAGCAATGTGATATTTAGGATCTCTGATTTTGTTAGATTAACTTTGAAATTACTGACCCTCCCATATTCCCGAAATTCTTGTTGTAACATCAGGAGTCCCTTCCTTGGATGTGACAGATATACAAGCAAATCATCCTCAAAAAGTGATATCTTAAACTCGGAAGTGCCCACTATTACCCCTTTAATAGAGTTATTTTGTCTGATCGCATTAGCTAAGGACTCCATGACAAGAACGTACAGAGTGGAAGAAAGGGGACATCCCTGGCATGTTCCATTGTGGATCTGGAAGGGTTTGGAGAGAGATCTGTTGACCCTAACCCATGCAGTGGGTACTGTATAAAGTGCCATTATCCAGTCCTGTCTCCAGGGGCCTATCCCGATTCCTTCTAGTAATGCAGCTAGGAACTCCCATCTCACCCTATCAAATGCCTTCTCTGCATCAACCGTCAGAAGGCATAAGGGGGACTTTGTTCTGAGGGCCCGAGCTATCAGAGACAGGGACTTGATGGTATTATCCCTGGCCTCCCTCCCTGGGAAGCCTACCTGGTCCTTGTAGATCAGAGATGGTAGGTGTGCCTACAAGCACGTTGCTATCATATTGGAGAAGAACTTCACATCAATATTTATAAGCAATAGTGTTCTACAGTTGCCGCAGGCCGAGGTGCCTTTTCAGGGTTTGGGAATGACTACTATGTCCGCTTAAATGGCGTGTTGGGGGAAAGGGCATCCTCCTGAGACCGTGTTAAAGGAATGCAACAGCAATGGCAAACTGTCTTCCTGGAACGTTTTGTAGAATCTTGTGGTAAAGCCATCTGGGCCAGGGCTTTTACCAGGTTTCGGATTTTTTTTACAGACTCTGATAGCTTGGATGCCAAGAAATCTATATCCAGGTCCTGGGATGTGTTCTGTAGTAGGGCTGGGTGCATACTTGTGAACATATGCGTCTAGTTCCCTTCTGGAAGAGGGCGCTGAGTGATCCTCATCCCCTCTCAGCGTATATAGCTTCACATAAAAGTCACAGAACTCTTCCAACATATCTGCTGTAGACTGAACCACCCCACCTCTTTGAGACTGAAGTCGATATACATGGTTTAAAGGAGACCTAGGGTGTATGTTTCTAGTCAGCGTCTGTTCACATTTATGACCGTATTTAAAAAAAAACCCTCTTTGTACCCTATCCCGCAGCCCCAAAGATCGTTTATCTAGGGACGACAACATTTAACGCTGTATGTAGGAGATTTCAGCTCTTAATGTATCTGCGGGATGTTTTTTGGTGGCAGACTCCTTCGTGTTTAATTCCTTTTAAAAAGTAAAGAAACTTTCCATTGCCATATTCTGAGACCCATAACTCTTTTTTTTTCTATTGTCAATCGGGCTATGTGAGGACACATTTTTTTGTGGAGCAAGCCGTAGGTTTTATAAGTATTTTGGGGTACATATATCTTTTGTTGACCTTTTATTCTATTTTTTTACGTGGAGTTAGGGAAAGGAAAAAACAGCAATTCTGACATTCTTTACTCTGTTTTTATCATCTTCACTGTGCAGGATTAATATGTGATACTACCACGTTTCCCTGAAAATAAGACCTACCCCGATAAGAAGCCCTATACTGATTTTCGGAGGGGGCTTGAAATATAAGCCCTCCCCCCAAAAGAAGCCTTAGCTACACCAGGTGAAAAAAAAACAGCAATACTCACCTAGTCGTCGGCTTTTGGGTCCCTCGCACTGGTCTCCGGTGCTGTGACAGGCTGCAGTGTAATCCTCAGTGTTGACAGATCACTGAGGATTCTGGTAACGGGGCTCTAAATACCCCACCTCTAGCAAGCTAGTGCTGTGATTGGATCACAAGTGCCGTGGCTCAGCCAATCAGAGCCAACACTCAATCATTCACAGCCATTTAGCGAATGACATCACTGAATGGCTGTGATTTGGCTCATCGAGCGCCAGCACTGATTGGCTGAGCAACCGCGCTCGTGATCCAGTCACAGCACTAGCTTGCTGGTTGCTGGGTATTCAAAGTCTCGTTACAAGGAAGAGGGCGTTCTGTCAGGGCTGAGGACCCTGCCGCAGCGCCGGAGACCAGCGCAAAGGACCCAGATGCCACCGGCTAGGTGAGTATAAGACACCCCCTGAAAATAAGACACTGTGCCTCTTTTGGAGACTTTTCAGAGCATGGCCAATACTAAATATGTGAAAATATTTTTTTCATTAAGATTTTATTATGGGAAAAATAGGAAAGTTTCTTTTAACTCTTTACATTTTTTTTTACTGTTTTACAAATATGTATCAAACCTTTTAATACTTTCTTTTTCAGTCCCCGCAGGGGACTTGAACTTGCAGTCTCTTGATCGCTTATGCTATATAGTTCAGTCTTGCACTAATTTTAAAATTAGCCTATTAGGCCCTTTCAAAAAGGCCTTCTTATCACTTCAGGGAAGTAATGGAGGATCAGCAAGTGCTTCCCATTGTTTTCAAAGCCAGAATTCAGGCATCTCTAGGTTGCGTATAGGCTGCGAAATTCTGAACTAAAATAGATCATGCTGCGATTTTTGTTCCGTTCACGGAATACGCAATTCTTACCCCCATGTGTGAAGGACAGTTTGAAAATACATTCCTTTCAATGCCCGCGTTGAAATGCCATCTGAGCGGATGCCGATCACAGAATCTGCAATTCAAATCTGTTCGTGTGAATCCGGCCTCAGTCTTGGTAATCACAATACTACTTGAACAATCACTTAGAAATTTACAATTAATCATAACAAGTATAGTAAGGCTGGGTTCACACAGGGCAGATTCCTGCCGGAAATCCCGTGGTTTTGCCGCAGCAAAAAACGCGAGATTTCCGCCAGGAGAACCGCTGCGGAACAACCTGCGGCGGCTTTGAAGCGGCTCGGCCGCTCGCTCTTCCGCTGCGGCTGGCGCTCCCATAGAGAAGAGCGCGGCCGCAGCGGAAATAAAAAAAAAAATAGACATGCTGCATTCGGCAAAGCCGCGGTTGCGGTCGCTGCAGCCGTGGTTTCTGCCTGATTTACCGCAGTGGATTGGCCGTCCCGTGTGGACGAGATTTCTGAGAAATCTCATCCACATGGCTGGCTACTCCCGAGATTAGCGGCCACATGCGGATTAGCCGCGGCGAAATTCCGCACGGAATTTCTGCGGCAAATCCGCCCCGTGTGAACCCAGCCTAAGGAAAATTTATATTCAAAATATTTTTGGGGTGGCTACATTGAGTTTCAGCTCAGCAGTAAATGAAAATGGCAACATATTTACAGCACCTCAATAAGGGCTTTTAATAGAGATGAGCGAACGTACTCGTCCGAGCTTGATATTCGTGCGAATATTAGGGTGTTCGGGATGCTCGTTACTCGTAACGAGTACCACGCGGTGTTTCGGTTACTTTCAGTTTCCTCTCTGAGACGTTAGCGCGCTTTTCTGGCCAATTGAAAGACAGGGAAGGCATTACAACTTCCCCCTGTGACGTTCAAGCCCTATACCACCCCCCTGCTGTGAGTGGCTGGGGAGATCTGATGTCACCCGAGTATAAAAATCGGCCCCTCCCGCGGCTCGGCTCAGATGCCTTGTGAGTTAGCTGAGGGAAAGTGGTATTGTGCTGGAGCTGCTGTAGGGAGAGCGTTAGGAGTCAGTGTAGGCTTCAAGAACCCCAACGGTCCTTCTCAGGGCCACATCTAATAGTGTGCAGTACTGTGTTAGCACTGTATTTTTTTTTTTTTTTTTCAAAATTGGATCTGCAGAGCATTGCGCCCTGCAATAGGGACAGAAGTGGTGGTTAGGCAGGGAGAGTGTTAGCAGTGAGTGTAGGCTTCAAGAACCCCAACGGTCCTTTCTAGGGCCACATCTATCCGTGTGCAGTACTGTCCAGGCTGCTGTTAGCAGTGTTGCATATTTTTTTTTCTTCTCAAAATCGGCTGTGCAGACCATTGCACCCGGCATTAATACTACAGGGATAGAATTGTGTAGGCAGGGCCAGAAGACATACATTATTCATTGAATAGACGCAGTGTGGCTTTTCCTTTGAAAAACAAGGGAAAAAATTCTATTTCGCCTGCCTCTGACAGTCCTCAGGGCTCTGGGTACGTGTGTGCTGCGTGCAGAACGTTAAAAAAAATCAGACGCAGCCAGCTACGTTTTACTGCAGGCTTGCGCCAATTTTTTTCCTGCATGGGAAATCCCTGATCTGCTGTAGCGAATAACTTTGCATCACTGCAGTTCTGTGACACATTTGCAGGGCCACAACACAGTTATTAAACTTAGTAGTATTCATTGAATACACACAGTGTGGCTTGTCCTTTGAAAAACAAGGGAAAAAATTCTATTTTGGCTGCAGGCTTGCACCAATTTCTTTCCTGGCTTGGAAATCACTGGTAATACAGCATGCTGAGGGGTAGGGGTAGGCCTAGAGGACGTGGACGCGGCCGAGGACGCGTAGGCCCAAGTGAGGGTGTGGGCACAGGCCGAGCTCCTGATCCAGGTGTGTCGCAGCCGACTGCTGCGCGATTAGGAGAGAGGCACATTTCTGGCGTCCCCACATTCATCGCCCAATTAATGGGTCCACGCGGGAGACCTTTATTAGAAAATGAGCAGTGTGAGCAGTTCCTGTCGTGGATGGCAGAAAGTGCTTCGAGCAAGCTATCATCCACCCAGAGTTCTGCGCCGTCCAGTGCTGCAAATCCGAATCCTCTGTCTGCTGCTCCTCCTTCCTCCCAGCCTCCTCACTCCACTACAATGACACATGCTCAGGAGCGGGAAGACTCCCAGGAACTGTTCTCGGGCCCCTGCTCAGATTGGGCAGCAGTGGTTCCTCTCCCACCAGAGGAGTTTATCGTCACTCATGCACAACCATTGGAAAGTTCCCGGGGTCCGGGGGATGAGGCTGGGGACTTCCGGCAACTGTCTCAAGACCTTTCAGTGGGTGAGGAGGACGATGACGATGAGACACAGTTGTCTTGCAGTGAGGTAGTAGTAAGGGCAGTAAGTCCGAGGGAGGAGCGCACAGAGGATTCGGAGGAAGAGCAGCAGGACGATGAGGTGACTGACCCCACCTGGTGTGCAACGCCTACTCAGGACAGGTCTTCAGAGGGGCAGGCAAGGGCAGCAGCAGGGCAGGTTGCAAGAGGCAGTGCGGTGGCCAGGGGTAGAGGCAGGGCCAGAGCGAATAATCCACCAACTGTTTCCCAAAGCGCACCATCGCGCCATGCCACCCTGCAGAGGCCAAGGTGCTCTAAGGTCTGGCAGTTTTTCACAGAGACGCCAGACAACCGACGAACAGTGGTGTGCAACCTTTGTCGCGCCAAGATCAGCCGGGGAGCCACCACCAACAGCCTCACCACCACCAGCATGCACAGACATATGATGGCCAAGCACCCCACAAGGTGGGACGAAGGCCTTTCACTGCCTCCGGTTTGCACCGCTGCCTCTCCCCCTGTGCCCCAACCTGCCACTAAGATCCAACCCCGCTCTGAGGACACAGGCACTACCGTCTCCTGGCCTGCACCCACACCCTCACCTCCGCTGTCCTCGGCCCCATCCAGCAATGTCTCGCACCGCACCGTCCAGCCGTCGCTAGCGCAAGTGTTTGAGCGCAAGCGCAAGTACGCCACCACGCACCCGCACGCTCAAGCGTTAACCGTCCAGATAGCCAAATTTATCAGCGTTGAGATGCTGCCGTATAGGCTTGTGGAAACGGAGTCCTTCAAAAGTATGATGGCGGTGGCGGCCCCGCGCTACTCAGTTCCCAGTCGCCACTACTTTTCCCGATGTGCCGCCCCAGCCCTGCACGACCACGTCTCCCGCAACATTGTACGCGCCCTCACCAACGCGGACACTGTGGTAAATTGGTATGGGATTCGAGGACTACAATGGCCAAGGTTGCTGCAGATCGTGACGGAAATTAGCAGGTGGACCCCCTGGCGAGTTATCCTGGTCGTGCACGCCGGGGGGAACGACCTAGGAAAAATAAAACTAGGCGATTTACTCGCTCTAATAAAACAGGACTTGCTCCGTTTTCGAGAGTGCTTCCAAGAATCCGTGCTCGTATGGTCGGATATTATCGCCAGGAGATGTTGGAGGGGGGCAAAGAACCCCGAGGCGATCGAAAACGTAAGGAAATTGATCAACCAGAGGATTTCGAAATTCGTGCAATCCTTGGGAGGGATTGCTGTACGCCATTGGGAGTTGGAGGATAGAGAGAGAGGTGCGCTGTGAGATGATGGAATACACCTAAGCGAGGTGGGATTGGACACATTCCTGTCCGGACTGCAGGATGGCGTGGAGGCTGCCTTAGTTCGGGTCCGTGGGGTGGGGCGGAATGCGCCGTAGGGATACGGCACATCCCGTATGGCCTTGAACTTTCCATGCTGGAGAAGAGGAGGGTTTACAAGCCCAAGGAAAGCGGGCTTACAAACGTCCTGTGGAATAGTTAAAGCTAAAATCAGTTTAAATTAAGCGGGTTGTAGCATGGGAAGGGTTTATGGAGTTAAAATAGTTAAATTAAAATAGTAGAGGTTAAATATTTAATAAAAGCTGTGGCCTACCCCACATTTACACACAAGAAGTCTCCGGGTAAGTTTTTGTTATTAGTTATGGGAGCGTCAGTCAGGTTGATGCCCCCAGTCTCTTATGCAGCACAGTGAATAACGAGGCTGCATGGGACTGGGGGCGGAGCTTAAAGGGAATAGCGAGCTAGATGGGGGGGAGGAGCTAGGTACGGAAGAAGAAGGAGAAGACAGGAAGAAGACCAAGAGAGAAGAAGCGTGGAGGAAGGAGGACGGAGCCGAGCAAGACGCCCACCCACCCACCCGTGAGATGGGTGAGGAAAGACTTTATAGGACTTTTATACGTTCGGAAGTTGTCACAGCTGTGGTTGGCCTTGAACTTTCCATGCTGGAGAAGAGGAGGGTTTACAAGCCCAAGGAAAGCGGGCTTACAAACGTCCTGTGGAATAGTTAAAGCTAAAATCAGTTTAAATTAAGCGGGTTGTAGCATGGGAAGGGTTTATGGAGTTAAAATAGTTAAATTTAAATAGTAGAGGTTAAATATTTAATAAAAGCTGTGGCCTACCCCACATTTACACACAAGAAGTCTCCGGGTAAGTTTTTGTTATTAGTTAAGGGAGCGTCAGTCAGGTTGATGCCCCCAGTCAGATGTGTCAGCAGCAGCAGCACGTCGCCAGCAGTCGGTGTCGCGCGGCGTGGCAGCACAGTGGTGGGCAAGCGTCAGCAGGCCGTGCTGAAACTACTCAGCTTAGGAGATAAGAGGCACACGGCCCACGAACTGCTGCAGGGTCTGACAGAGCAGACCGACCGCTGGCTTGCGCCGCTGAGCCTCCAACCGGGCATGGTCGTGTGTGACAACGGCCGTAACCTGGTGGCGGCTCTGCAGCTCGGCAGCCTCACGCACGTGCCATGCCTGGCCCACGTCTTTAATTTGGTGGTTCAGCGCTTTCTGAAAAGCTACCCACGCTTGTCAGACCTGCTCGTAAAGGTGCGCCGGCTCTGCGCACATTTCCGCAAGTCCCACACGGACGCTGCCACCCTGCGGACCCTGCAACATCGGTTTAATCTGCCAGTGCACCGACTGCTGTGCGACGTGCCCACACGGTGGAACTCTACGCTCCACATGTTGGCCAGGCTCTATGAGCAGCGTAGAGCTATAGTGGAATACCAACTCCAACATGGGCGGCGCAGTGGGAGTCAGCCTCCTCAATTATATTCAGAAGTGTGGGCCTGGTTGGCAGACATCTGCCAGGTCCTTGGAAAGTTTGAGGAGTCTACCCAGGTGGTGAGCAGCGATGCTGCAATCATTAGCGTCACCATTCCTCTGCTATGCCTCTTGAGAAGTTCCCTGCAAAGCATAAAGGCAGACGCTTTGGAATCAGAAACGGAGGCGGGGGAAGACAGTATGTCGCTGGATAGTCAGAGCAACCTCATGTCTATATCTCAGCGCGTTGAGGAGGAGGGGTAGGAGCATGAGGAGGAGGGGGAAGAGACAGCTTGGCCCACTGCTGAGGGGACAGATGCTGCTTGCCTGTCATCCTTTCAGCGTGTATGGCCAGAGGAGGAGGAGGAGGAGGAGGAGGGGAGGAGCATGAGGAGGAGGGGGAAGAGACAGCTTGGCCCACTGCTGAGGGTACAGATGCAGCTTGCCTGTCATTCTTTCAGCGTGTATGGCCAGAGGAGGAGGAGGAGGATCCTGAAAGTGATCTTCCTAGTGAGGACAGCCATGTGTTGCGTACAGGTACCCTGGCACACATGGCTGACTTCATGTTAGGATGCCTTTCTCGTGACCCTCGCGTTACACGCATTCTGGCCACTACGGATTACTGGGTGTACACACTGCTCGACCCACGGTATAAGGAGAGCCTTTCCACTCTCATTCCCGAAGAGGAAAGGGGTTCGAGAATGATGCTATACCACAGGGCGCTGGTGGACAAACTGATGGTAAACTTCCCATCCGACAGCGCTAGTGGCCGAAGGCGCATTTCCGCAGCCCAGGTAGCAGGGGAGGCGCAGAGATCAGGCAGCATATACAGCGCTGGCAGGGGAACACTCTCTAAGGCCTTTGACAGCTTTGTGGCTCCCCAGCAAGACTGTGTCACCGGTCCCCAGTCAAGGCTGAGTTGGCGGGAGCACTGTAAAAGGATGGTGAGGGAGTACGTAGCCGATTGCACGACCGTCCTCGGTGACGCCTCTGCCCCCTACAACTACTGGGTGTTGAAGCTGGACACGTGGCCTGAACTAGCGCTGTATGCCCTGGAGGTGCTTGCTTGTCCTGCGGCTAGCGTATTGTCAGAGAGTGTGTTTAGTGTGGCTGGGGGAATCATCACGGATAAGCGTACCCACCTGTCAACCGACAGTGCCGACAGGCTTACACTCATCAAGATGAACAAAGCCTGGATTTCCCCAGACTTCTCTTCTCCACCAGCGGACAGCAGCGATACCTAAGCAATACGTAGGCTGCACCCGCGGATGGAAGCATCGTTCTCTATCACCATCCAAAACGGAGACATTTTTGCTTCATCAATCTGTGTATAATATTCATCCTCCTCCTCCTGCTCCTCCTCCTGAAACCTGACGTAATCACGCCGAACGTGCAATTTTTCTTAGGCCCACAAGGCTCAGTCATATAATTTTTCTAAACAATTTTTATACGTTTCAATGCTCATTAAAGCGTTGAAACTTTCACCTCAACCAATTTTTATTTTAACTGGGCTGCCTCCAGGCCTAGTTAGTTACCAATTAAGCCACATAAACCAAAGCGATTAATGGGTTTCACCTGCCCTCTCGGTTGGGCATGGGCAATTTTTCTCAGGTACATTAGTACTGTTGGTACACCAATTTTTGTGGGCCCTCACCTACAGTGTAATCCAATTAATTTTTTGCCCACCTGCATTACAGCTGACGTAACATCAGCTGTGATGGGCAATGCAATGGGACATATTTATGTACCGCCGGTGGGTTCCAGGGAGCCACCCATGCTGTGGGTCCACAGGGAGTTGTAACTACATGTGTCCACTTCTAAAGAACCCCAGTCTGACTGGGGCATGCAGTGTGGGCCGAAGCCCACCTGCATTAAACATGACATTATTACCTCAGCTATGATGGGCAATGCAATGGGATATTTTTATGTACCGCCGGTGGGTTCCAGGGAGCCACCCATGCTGTGGGTCCACACGGAGTTGTAAATGCATCTGTGTCCACTTCTAAAGAACCCCAGTCTGACTGGGGCATGCAGTGTGGGCCGAAGCCCACCTGCATTTCATCTGACGTTAGCTTTGCTGTCCAGGGCACTGCAATGGGATACATTTATGTACAGCGGGTGGGTTCCAGGGAGCCACCCATGCTGTGGGTGCACACGGAATTCCCTTTGCGGAGTTGGGGATACCCAGTTGTATCTGCCTGTGACTATTTATAAAAAACCACGGTCTGACTGGGACATGCAGACACCTTGACAGAATGAATAGTGTGTGGCACATAGGTTCCCCATTGCTATGCCCACGTGTGCAGCTCCTGATGGCGGTGGCACAGGATTATATTTCTCATTGCTTCTGTACAGCATTGTGGGCTATCGCCCCGCCCCTTTTAAAGAGGGTCGCTGCCTAGCCGTGCCAACCCTCTGCAGTGTGTGCCTGCGGTTCCTCTGGCAGACGCACTTATAAATAGACATGAGTGTGGCGTGGCATGAGGGCAGCTGAAGGCTGTGCAGGGACAATTTGGTGTGCGCTGTAGACACTGGGTCGTGCAGGGGGGGGGGTTGGGCAGCATGTAGGCAGTGATTGTGGTTTGTTGGAGGTAGTGTGGTGCTTAGCTAAGGTATGCATTGCTAATGAGGGCTTTTCAGAAGTAAAAGTTTTTTGGGGGGGGGCCCACTCTTGCTGCTATTGTGGCTTAAAGGGGTTGTCCCGCGGCAGCAAGTGGGTCTATACACTTCTGTATGGCCATATTAATGCACTTTGTAATGTACATTGTGCTTTAATTATGAGCCATACAGAAGTAATCAAAAGTTTTTCACTTACCTGTTCCGTTGCTGGCGTCCTCGTCTCCATGGTTGCCGTCTAATTTTCGCCGTCTAATGGCCAAATTAGACGCGCTTGCGCAGTCCGGGTCTACTTCTCTTCTCAATGGGGCTCGGTGTAGCTCCGTGTAGCTCCGCCCCGTCACGTGCCGATTCCAGCCAATCAGGAGGCTGGAATCGGCAATGGACCGCACAGAAGAGCTGCGGTCCACGGAGGTAGAAGATCCCGGCGGCCATCTTCACCGGGTAAGTAAAGTAAGAAGTCACCGGAGCGCGGGGATTAAGGTAAGCGCTCTCCGGTGTTCTTTTTTAACCCCTGCATCGGGGTTGTCTCGCGCCGAACGGGGGGGGGGGGGGGGGGGGGTTGAAAAAAAAAAAACCTGTTTCGGCGCGGGACAACCCCTTTAGTAGTGGGACCTGTGAACTTGAGATGCAGGCCAACATGTAGCCCCTCACCTGCCCTATCCGTTGCTGTGTCGTTCCCATCACTTTCTTGAATTGCCCCGATTTTCACAAATGAAAACCTTAGCGAGCATCGGCGATATACAAAAATGCTCGGGTCGCCCATTGACTTCAATGGGGTTCGTTAGTGGAAATGAACCCTCGAGCATCGCGAAAAGTTCGTCTCGAGTAACGAGCACCCGAGCATTTTGGTGCGCGCTCATCTCTAGGCCTCACACATTGGACAGCCTCTTTCCATCTGTGCAAAGACAAGAACAGTTCATGCTGTGATTTTTTTTTTCATTGGTCTGTGAAAAATGCATGTGAAAAATCGCATTTGTTAATAACCTCATTGGCCATTTTGGCTAGATCAGTAGGTACCCCAAAATAGTGGCATTAAAAATACAACTTGCTCCACAAAAAAAAAGGAGAGAGATTAATAGAGATTATTATAGGTTTATACTTTAATTAGCTTTTTCTATTACGTATTGCTGCATTCATAATGACCCATAGGGCCTCGTGTCCACTAGCGTGATTCCGCCGGCAGTAAATCGCCGGCGAATCACGCCGTCTGAAGATTTCCACAGTGTTGCTATGAAAAACACAGCCCCCCTGTCCACGAGCGGAGAATCAAAAAGTCACATTTACCCCCAAATGGTACCAATAGAAATAACTAATCCTGCAATAGACAATACCTCTTCTTTGGCGGAAAAACTGAAGTGTTATGGTACTTGGAATGTGGCGATGCAAATACAATTTCTTTTTAAGGGCTCATTCACACAACTGTATTTGCACATGCAAAATCTGTGCACACTAAACAGAGAATAGAACTCATTGATTTCAAGGGGTTCATTTGGATAAGTGTGTTTTGCATGCACATTTTGTGCTCATGCAAAATAAAGGTTCTGCTTTACTTCTCTGCAATTTAGTGCAGCGAAACTACCATAGAAGTCTATTGCAGATGTGCAATTACGCAAAGGGAGGGGTGAAACACTGGGCCAAACACAGGAAAAGAAAACAACGTTCCATTATTAGGCTTTAATAGTCATTCAATTTTAGAGATGAGCGAACCTACTCGGCCATGCCTCTTTTTCGCCCGAGCGCTGCGATTTTCGAGTACTTCCGTATTCGGGCAAAAAGATTCGGGGGTGCCGTGGGTGAGTGGGGGGTTGCAGCGGGGAGTGGGGGGGAGAGGGAGAGAGAGAGGGCTCCCCCCGTTCCCCGCTGCTACCCTCCGCTCCACCACGCCTCCCCCCGTCCCCCGGCGCCCCCCGAATCTTTTCACCCGAGTACTGAAGTACTCAAAAATCGCAGTGCTCAATCGAGTAATTACTCAAAACGACAGGTGCGCGTGACACACACTTTCCATTAAATTGAATCAATTTAATGGAAAGTGTGTGTCACGCGCACCTGTGAACTGGCTGTGCGCACACACAAATTATAGTGTGCATGTGCAGACATACACGCAAAACCCCCATTATACCCCTCTTCAAACCTCATTCATGTGCAAACGCACAAGCGCATTTGCACAAGAGGAAAACTTCCAGCATACTCTAAAAAAAAAAAAATTAATCCCGGACAATATTGTGCAGCCTTAGTTGTTAAACGCGACTGGCAATTGTAGTGACTTCTCTCATGGTTTTGCAGAGCGCATTGAGCGAATTACATTTCATTGCCTTACAGGTTGTCAAATGTTGATAACAGGGTCATATCTTCATTTCTTTCAATTAACCTCCTTGTCACTTTCACTGTACTTGCGTATTAGTGCTGGGAGCGTGTTCTTTAACAAGTGAAAATAGCTATTTGGCCAATGTATTTTTAAGTTAATGAGTGTCTTTTGTGCATTTAGCTGCTTCAGTTATGATTCTAGAAATAGTAAAGAAACCTCACTGACATGGATATTTGGGAGTTCCCAATCAGTACATTTCAATGTAACTAGGTTTTGGATTCTTCTGTGCAAAAGAAACGTTATTGGGGAAATAATAATGGATTTGCAATATTTTATCTTAAAATGTATTAGAATCAAACAGATACATTTGAGTTATTATGATAGAGTGCAGAGCATATACAATGTAAAACCTAAAAAAAATAAGAAAAAATGGAAACAATGTCTTGACACCAGTATTGACAATTTGGCAGTGACAACTGATCATTAGGTAGAGTACACAAATATATTTAAGTGTATACACAGGAGCATAGGAGGACATCCATGGCAACCAGACCTGATCAGTCGTTTGACCTTCATAGCATTAACCTTCTCACAAATCATAAAACAGTATTATTGATCCTGGATACTACAACTTGGTATTGGAATATTGGGGGCTTCCACTTTAAAGCAATACGGATCCAGGTACTTAACAAAAAAGAGAATACATAATTATAGGCTTGTCATTTAGTAGACGCAGATTCAGGCAAGTTTGCCCTCTTCAGCAAGTGTGAAAATTCTAGACCAAAAGTTAGCCACCAGGGGTCATTATCACAAAAGAGCCTTGTGTGATGCAGAGTGTTAGGGCAGCAGAAATGCAGTCCTAAGCTCTCATTCACGACCTAAGGGGAAGGTTGTAAATTCGACTCCTGTATGGTCCAGGTAGCCGGCTCAAGGTTTACTTTCATCCAGGGGCGTACCTAAGGGCTCAGGGGCCCGGGTGCAAAAGTTCAGCACGGGCTCCCACCCCCCCTCCCTGGGCCTCCACCCCACACTCCCCTGTACCCATACCTAGATCGTGCTGCATACATGATCTGCCCCTTGGTGTAATCTTTCCAAACATGACGCATTTCCTGAACATGAAAATTTGTTTGTAGCCCCGCAGGCCACTCTCACACACACTGCTTTTTACAGCTATTAGCACAGCGCACCGAGTGTCGTACTAACCGCGGTACAACACTCCCATAGATTTTAATGAGGTTACTCAAATCTGCGCTCGAACATGGTGTTTCTAATGCTGTGATTTTCGAGAGCTGTCTGTTCTATTTTTGCGTTTTCGTAGTTTTTAACACATCTCATCACCTATCACAATGATGGGGTGCATTAAAAAACGCTGTCAAATACTGTAACCTCTGTTCAAAAACGCTGCTCGAAATTCCGGTAAAAATGCCACAATTTCAAGCTGCGTTTTCCGAACACGCGTGAGAGCGGCCTTAGGGGGAGTCATGCTTTTGTTGCACTTTAGAACCACAATAAAGAAAAAGACATAAAAAACCTGCATGCAGAATTGAAAGACCGCATACGGTATTAAGGAGCTTCGGACACTATTAAAAACTGCATGCGGTTTAGATGAGTTTTTTAATTGTATGTAAAGTGTGCAAATAAATACAGCAAATCCAGGGAGATGTATAACTTATACCAGCGATAGATATATAGATAGTAGAGATGAGCGAACGTACTCGTCCGAGCTTGATGCTCGGGCGAATATTAGGGTGTTCAGGATGCTCGTTACTCTTAACGAGCACCACGCGATGTTCGGGTTACTTTCACTTTCATCTCTGAGACGTTAGCGCGCTTTTCTGGCCAATTGAAAGACAGGGAAGGCATTACAACTTCCCCCTGTGACGTTCAAGCCCTATACCACCCCCCTGCTGTGAGTGGCTGGCGAGATCAGATGTCACCCGAGTATAAAAATCGGCCCCTCCCGCGGCTCGCCTCAGATGCGTTGTGAGTTAGCTGAGGGAAAGTGCTGTTGTGTTGGAGCTGCTGTAGGGAGAGTGTTAGTAGTGAGTGTAGGCTTCAAGAACCCCAACGGTCCTTCTTAGGGCCACATCTATCCGTGTGCAGTAGTGTGGAGGCTGCTGTTAGGAGTGTTGCACCTTTTTTTTTTTTTTACAAAATCGGCTGTGCAGAGCATTGCGCCCTGCAGTAATACTACAGGGACAGAAGTGGTGGTTAGGCAGGGAGAGTGTTAGGAGTGAGTGTAGGCTTCAAGAACCCCAACGGTCCTTCTTAGGGCCACATTTAACCGTGTGCAGTACTGTGCAGGCTGCTGTTAGCAGTGTTGCATTTTTTTTTTTTTTCTAAATCGGCTGTGCAGAGCATTGCGCCCTGCAGTAATACTACAGGGACAGAATTGTGTAGGCAGGGACAGAAGACATATATTATTGATTGAATATAGTCAGTGGGCCTTTTCTTTAAAAAAAAGGGAAACATTCTATTTGGCCTGCCGTTGACAGTCCTCAGCGTTCTGGGTACGTGTGTGGTGGGTGGAGAACGTAAAGAAATCATACGCAGCCAGCTACGTTTAACAGCAGGCTTGCGCCAATTTATTTCCTGCCTGGGAAAAATCACCGCTCTGCTGCACTTCATATAACACTGCAGTTCTGTGGAACACATTTCTTATCTGATTGAATATAGTCAGTGGGCCTTTTCTTTAAAAAAAAAGGGAAACATTCTATTTGGCCTGCCTCAGACAGTCCTCAGCGTTCTGGGTACGTGTGTGGTGGGTGGAGAACGTAAAGAAATCATACGCAGCCAGCTACGTTTAACAGCAGGCTTGCGCCAATTTATTTCCTGCCTGGGAAATCAAATCACTGGTAATACAGCATGCTGAGGGGTAGGGGTAGGCCTAGAGGACGTGGACGCGGCCGAGGACGCGGAGGGCCAAGTGAGGGTGTGGGCACGGGCCGAACTCCTGATCCAGGTGTATCGCAGCCGACAGCTGCGCGATTACGAGAGAGGCACATTTCTGGCGTCCCCACATTCATCGCACAATTAATGGGTCCACGCGGGAGACCTTTATTAGAAAATGAGCAGTGTGAGCAGGTCCTGTCGTGGATGGCAGAAAGTGCTTCCAGCAACCTATCGTCCACCCACAGTTCTGCGCCGTCCACTGCTGCAAAACCGAATCCTCTGTCTGCTGCTCCTCCTTCCTCCCAGCCTCCTCACTCCACGAAAATGACACATGCTCAGGAGCGGGAAGACTCCCAGGAACTGTTCTCGGGCCCCTGCTTAGATTGGGCAGCAGTGGTTCCTCTCCCACCAGAGGAGTTTATCGTCACTGATGCCCAACCATTGGAAAGTTCCCGGGGTCCGGGGGATGAGGCTGGGGACTTCCGGCAACTGTCTCAAGACCTTTCAGTGGGTGAGGAGGACGATGACGATGAGACACAGTTGTCTATCGGTGAGTTAGTAGTAAGGGCAGTAAGTCCGAGGGAGGAGCGCACAGAGGATTCTGAGGAAGAGCAGCAGGAGGACCATGAGGTGACTGACCCCACCTAGTTTGCAACGCCTACTCAGGACAGGTCTTCAGAGGGGGAGGCAAGGGCAGCAGCAGGGCAGGTTGCAAGAGGCAGTGCGGTGGCCAGGGGTAGAGGCAGGGCCAGACCGAATAATCCACCAACTGTTTCCCAAAGCGCACCCTCGCGCCATGCCACCCTGCAGAGGCCAAGGTGCTCTAAGGTCTGGCAGTTTTTCACAGAGACGCCTGACGACCGACGAACAGTGGTGTGCAACCTTTGTCGCGCCAAGATCAGCCGGGGAGCCACCACCAACAGCCTCACCACCACCAGCATGCGCAGACATATGATGGCCAAGCACCCCACAAGGTGGGACGAAGACCGTTCACCGCCTCCGGTTTGCACCGCTGCCTCTCCCCCTGTGCCCCAACCTGCCACTGAGATCCAATCTCCCTCTCAGGACACAGGCACAACCGTCTCCTGGCCTGCACCCACACCCTCACCTCCGCTGTCCTCAGCCCCATCCACCAACCGTCCACATAGCCAAATTTATCAGCCTTGAGATGCTGTCGTATAGGGTTGTGGAAACGGAGTCCTTCAAAAGTATGATAGCGGCGGCGGCCCCGCGCTACTCAGTTCCCAGTCGCCACTACTTTTCCCGATGTGCCGTCCCAGCCCTGCACGATCACGTCTCCCGCAACATTGTACGCGCCCTCACCAACGCGGATACTGCCAAGGTCCACTTAACAACGGACACGTGGACAAGCACAGGCGGGCAGGGCCACTACATCTCCCTGAAGGCACATTGGGTGAATTTAGTGGAGGCTGGGACAGAGTCAGAGCCTGGGACCGCTCACGTCCTACCCACCCCCAGAATTGCGGGCCCCAGCTCGGTGGTGGTATCTGCGGCGGTGTATGCTTCCTCCACTAAAGCACCCTCCTCCTCCTCCAACGCAATCTCTGTCTCGCAATCAAGATGTGTCAGCAGCAGCAGCGCATCGCCAGCAGTCGGTGTCGCGCGTCGTGGCAGCACAGCGGTGGGCAAGCGTCAGCAGGCCGTGCTAACTACTCAGCTTAGGAGAGAAGAGGCACACGGCCCACGAACTGCTGCAGGGTCTAACAGAGCAGACCGACCGTTGGCTTGCGCCGCTGAGCCTCCAACCGGGCATGGTCGTGTGTGACAACGGCCGTAACCTGGTGGCGGCTCTGCAGCTCGGCAGCCTCACGCACGTGCCATGCCTGGCCCACGTCTTTAATTTGGTGGTTCAGCGCTTTCTGAAAAGCTACCCACGCTTGTCAGACCTGCTCGTAAAGGTGCGCCGGCTCTGCGCACATTTCCGCAAGTCCCACACGGACGCTGCCACCCTGCGGACCCTGCAACATCGGTTTACCCTGCCAGTGCACCGACTGCTGTGCGACGTGCCCACACGGTGGAACTCTACGCTCCACATGTTGGCCAGGCTCTATGAGCAGCGTAGAGCTATTGTGGAATACCAACTCCAACATGGGCGGCGCAGTGGGAGTCAGCCTCCTCAATTCTTTTCAGAAGAGTGGGCCTGGTTGGCAGACATCTGCCAGGTCCTTCGAAACTTTGATCAGTCTACCCAGGTGGTGAGCGGCGACGCTGCAATCATTAGCGTCACCATTCCTCTGCTATACATTTTGAGAAGTTCCCTGCAAAGCATAAAGGCAGACGCTTTGCGCTCGGAAACAGAGACGGGGGAAGACAGTATTTTGCTGGATAGTCAGAGCACCCTCCTGTCTATATCTCAGCGCGTTCAGGAGGAGGAGGAGGAGCATGAGGAGGATGACGAGAAGGGGGAAGAGACAGCTTGGCCCACTGCTGACGGTACCCATGCTGCTTGCCTGTCATCCTTTCAGCGTGTATAGCCTGAGGAGGAGGAGGAGGAGGAGGATCCTGAAAGTGATCTTCCTAGTGAAGACAGCCATGTGTTGCGTACAGGTACCCTGGCACACATGGCTGACTTCATGTTAGGATGCCTTTCTCGTGACCCTCGCGTTACACGCATTCTGGCCACTACGGATTACTGGGTGTACACACTGCTCGACCCACGGTATAAGGAGAACCTTTCCACTCTCATTCCCGAAGAGAAAAGGGGTTCGACAGTGTTGCTATACCACAGGACCCTGGCGGACAAGCTGATGGTAAAATTCCCATCCGACAGCGCTAGTGGCAGAAGGCGCAGTTCCGAGGGCCAGGTAGCAGGGGAGGTGCGGAGATCGAGCAGCATGTACAGCACAGGCAGTGCAACAGTCTTTAAGGCCCTGGACAGCTTTATGGCTCCCCAGCAAGACTGTATCACCGCTCCCCAGTCAAGGCTGAGTCGGCGGGAGCACTGTAAAAGGATGGTGAGGGAGTACGTAGTCGATCGCACGACCGTCCTCCCTGACGCCTCTGCCACCTACAACTACTGGGTGTCGAAGCTGGACACGTGGCCTGAACTCGCGCTGTATGCCCTGGAGGTGCTTGCTTGTCCTGCAGCTAGCGTCTTGTCAGAGAGGGTGTTTAGTGCGGCTGGGGGAATCATCACAGATAAGCGTACCTGCCTGTCAACCGACAGTGCCGACAGGCTTACACTCATAAAGATGAACAAAGCCTGGATTTCCCCAGATTTTTCTTCTCCACCAGCGGACAGCAGCGATACCTAAACAATACGTAGGCTGCACCCGCGGATGGAAGCATCGTTCTCTCTCACCATCCAAAACGGGGACATTTCTGCTTCATCAATCTGTGTATAATATTCCTGCTCCTCCTCCTGAAGCTCACGTAATCACGCCGAACGGGCAATTTTTCTTAGGCCCACAAGGCTCAGTCATATAATTTTTCTAAACAATTTTTATACGTTTCAATGCTCTTAAAAGCGTTGAAACTTTAACTTGAACCAATTTTTCGTTAAACTGGGCTGCCTCCAGGCCTAGTTACCACTTAAGCCACAATAACCAAAGCGATTAATGGGTTTCACCTGCCATCTTGGTTGGGCATGGCCAATTTTTTCTGAGGTACGTTACTACTGTTGGTACACCAATTTTTTTGGGCCCTCACCTACAGTGTAATCATAGTAATTTCTATGTTCTTCGCCTGCACTCATGGTACAGAAAGGTGTGTGGGGTTGGCCTACACTTTAGCTACATAAATGTAACTGGGGCCTTGTCTATACTGCAGCTACTGAAATGGGAAAGAGACTGTTATCTCCCTAAACTGCTGCAATAGGAAAGGTTACTGGGGCCTGTCTTGAGTGCTACTATTACTGAAATGGAACTAAGACTGCGCTCCCCCTATACTGCTGCTAGTGATATGTTAGTGGGGCCTGTCCCTAATGCTACCGCTGAAATGTTAATAATTCTGGGCTCTGCCTATACCGCTGCTAATGGTATGTCACTGGGGTGTGGAAACAGAGGCTTCACAAAGACATGATGGCGGCGAGGCCATTTCCCACCAACGCTGTTACTGTTAAGGTGCATATAACCACGGACACGTGTAGAGGACACATAGTGCCTCCAAAACATCCCCCTCCTCCTCCAACAATGAAAACATTCTTGGCAAATACCTTTGCATTGGTCCGTCTGGTGGCAGTCCAAGAATTTCACCTTTCACGACACAACAAGAGAGCACCACCACCATCCCCCCGCCACGGCCCAGTTAATCCTGGCCACATTCCGAGAACCAACTACATAAAACCGCGCTACCAGGTCCGCAGTCACCACCACATTACCACCAACGAGGTTACTGTTAAGGTACATATTACCAGTCAGACTGGGGCATGCAGTGTGGGCCGAAGCCCACCTGTATTAAGCACGACATTACTACCTCAGCTGTGTTGGGCAATGCAATGGGATATTTTTATGTACCGCCGGTGGGTTCCAGGGAGCCACCCATGCTGTGGGTCCACAGGGAATTATAAATGCATCTGTTTCCACTTCTAAAGAACCCCAGTCCGACTGGGGCATGCAGTGTGGGCCGAAGCCCACCTGCATTAAGCACGACATTACTACCTCAGCTGTGTTGGGCAATACAATGGGATATTTTTATGTACCGCCGGTGGGTTCCAGGGAGCCACCCATGCTGTGGGTCCACAGGGAATTATAAATGCATCTGTTTCCACTTCTAAAGAACCCCAGTCAGACTGGGGCATGCAGTGTGGGCCGAAGCCCACCTGCATTAAGCACGACATTACTACCTCAGCTGTGTTGGGCAATGCAATGGGATATTTTTATGTACCGCCGGTGGCTTCCTGGCACCCACCCATGCTGTGGGTCCACAGGGAATTATAAATGCATCTGTTTCCACTTCTAAAGAACCCCAGTCTGACTGGGGCATGCAGTGTGGGCCGAAGCCCACCTGTATTAAGCCGACATTACTACCTCAGCTGTGTTGGGCAATGCAATGGGATATTTTTATGTACCGCCGGTGGATTCCAGGGAGCCACCCATGCTGTGGGTCCACAGGGAATTATAAATGCATCTGTTTCCACTTCTAAAGAACCCCAGTCAGACTGGGGCATGCAGTGTGGGCCGAAGTCCACCTGCATTAAGCACGACATTACTACCTCAGCTGTGTTGGGCAATGCAATGGGATATTTTTATGTACCGCCGGTGGGTTCCAGGGAGCCACCCATGCTGTGGGTCCACAGGGAATTATAAATGCATCTGTTTCCACTTCTAAAGAACCCCAGTCAGACTGGGGCATGCATTGTTGGCCGAAGCCCACCTGCATTAAGCACGACATTACTACCTCAGCTGTGTTGGGCAATGCAATGGGATATTTTTATGTACCGCCGGTGGCTTCCTGGCACCCACCCATGCTGTGGGTCCACAGGGAATTATAAATGCATCTGTTTACACTTCTAAAGAACCCCAGTCTGACTGGGGCATGCAGTGTGGGCCGAAGCCCACCTGTATTAAGCACGACATTACTACCTCAGCTGTGTTGGGCAATGCAATGGGATGTTTTTATGTACCGCCGGTGGGTTCCAGGGAGCCACCCATGCTGTGGGTCCACAGGGAATTATAAATGCAACTGTTTCCACTTCTAAAGAACCCCAGTCAGACTGGGGCATGCAGTGTGGGCCGAAGCCCACCGGCATTAAGCACGACATTACTACCTCAGCTGTGTTGGGCAATGCAATGGGATATTTTTATGTACCGCCGGTGGGTTCCAGGGAGCCACCCATGCTGTCGGTCCACAGGGACTTCACAATAGGGAGTTGTACCTGCCTGTGACTATTTATAAAAAACCGCGGTCTGACTGGGGCATGCAGACACCTTGACAGAATGAATAGTGTGTGGCACATAGGTTCCCCATTGCTATGCCCACGTGTGTAGCTCCTGATGGCGGTGGCACAGGATTATATTTCTCATTGCTTCTGTACAGCATTGTGGGCTATCGCCCCGCCCCTTTTAAAGAGGGTCGCTGCCTAGCCGTGCCAACCCTCTGCAGTGTGTGCCTGCGGTTCCTCCTCATGGCAGACGCACTTATAAATAGACATGAGGGTGGTGTGGCATGAGGGCAGCTGAAGGCTGCGCAGGGACACTTTGGTGTGCGCTGTGGGGGGGGGGGGGTTGGGCAGCATGTAACCCAGGAGAAGTGGCAGCGGAGTGTCATGCAGGCAGTGATTGTGCTTTGTTGGAGGTAGTGTGGTGCTTAGCTAAGGTATGCATTGCTAATGAGGGCTTTTCAGAAGTAAAAGTTGTTGGGAGGGGGGGCCCACTCTTGCCGCTATTGTGGCTTAATAGTGGGACCTGTGAACTTGAGATGCAGCCCAACATGTAGCCCCTCGCCTGCCCAATCCGTTGCTGTGTCGTTCCCATCACTTTCTTGAATTGCCCAGATTTTCACACATGAAAACCTTAGCGAGCATCGGCGAAATACAAAAATGCTCGGGTCGCCCATTGACTTCAATGGGGTTCGTTATTCGAAACGAACCCCCGAGCATCGCGATAATTTCGTCCCGAGTAACGAGCACCCGAGCATTTTGGTGCTCGCTCATCTCTAATAGATAGATATGAGACAGACAGACAGACATATAGATAGTATATAGATAACAGATAGATAGTATATAGATATGAGATAAATAGATAGATATGAGATAGATAGTATATATATGAGATAGATAGATAGATAGTATATAGATAGCAGATAGATAGTATATAGATAGATAGTATATAGATAGATAGATAGTATATAGATAGCTAGTATATAGATAGCAGATAGATAGTATATAGATAGCAGATAGATAGTATATAGATAGCAGACAGATAGATAGAATATAGATATACAGTATATAGATAGCAGATTGATGGATAGTATATGGCTATGAGATAGATAGATATATAGATAGATATGGGATAGATAGTATATAGATAGATAGTATATAGATATGAGATAGATAGATAGATAGTAAATAGATAGCAGATAGATATGAGATAGATAGATAGTATATAGATAGCTGATAGATAGATAGTATATAGATAGATAGATAGTATATAGATAGCAGATAGATAGAATTTAGATATATAGTATATAGATAGCAGATAGATAGTATATAGATAGCAGATAGATAGATAGTATATAGATAGATAGATAATATATAGATAGCAGATAGATAGATAGTATATAGATAGATAGTATATAGATAGCAGATAGATAGTATATAGATAGCAGATAGATAGATAGTATATAGATAGCTAATAGATAGATAGTAGATAGATAGATAGTATATAGATAGCAGATAGATAGATAGATAGAATTTAGATATATAGTATATAGATAGCAGATAGATAGTATATAGATAGCAGATAGATAGATAGTATATAGATAGATAATATATAGATAGCAGATAGCTAGATAGTATATAGATAGATAGATAGATAGTATATAGATATGAGATAAATAGATAGTATATAGATAGATATGGGATAGATAGATAGTATATAGATATAAAATTCCTCAGCTCAAACTCAGCTTCACAGCTGACATGACCTCTGCAACCCTTATTCTACAGTCCAGCCAGATACCTACAGGCACCAGCCGACACAAGCAAACTTTTTACTGAACAACTGATCGACAAGTTTTCTCAGCTTCATTATTAGAGATGAGCGAACATACTCGTCCGAGCTTGATACTCGTTCGAGTATTAGCGTGTTCGAAATGCTCGTTACTAGAGGCAAGCACCACGCGATGTTCGAGTTACTTTCACTTTCATCTCTGAGACGTTAGCGCGCTTTTCTGGCCAATAGAAAGACAGGGAAGGCATTACAATTTCCCCCTGCAACGTTCAAGCCCTATACCACCCCCCTGCAGTGAGTGGCTGGCGAGATCAGGTGTCACCCGAGTATTTAAATCGGCCCCTCCCGCGGCTCGCCACAGATGCATTCTGACAGAGATCAGGGACAGTGCTGCTGGTGCCGGAGCTGCTATAGGGAGAGCGTTAGGAGTGATTTTAGGCTTCAAGAACCCCAACGGTCCTTCTTAGGGCCACATCTGACCGTGTGCAGTACTGTTGAGGCTGCTTTTAGCAGTGTTGCACAATTTTTTTTTTTTGTATATCGGCCGTGCAGAGCATTGCGTCCGCAGTCTGCAGTCATTGTACAGAGTATAGGGCCAGTACTGGTGAGGCAGGGAAAGAGATATTCAGGCTATATAGGCAGTGGGCTTTTTCCAAAAAATTGGGGAAAAATACTATATTTGGGCTGCCTGTGACCGTCTTCAGTTTACTGCGTGTCTGCTGCGGGTAGTAGTCCTAATTAATACGCAGCTAAGCGTTACAGCAGGCTTGCGCAAAATTGTTTCCTGGATCTGCTGTCTCTGTTACATCAGCGCCGTCATCCCGCCAGAGGGAAACAGTATACATAATATTATACGCTGCCTACAGTATCTATCTGCTGGGGGTAGTAGTCCTAATTAATACGCAGCTAAGCGTTACAGCAGCCTTGCGCAAAATTGTTTCCTGGATCTGCTGTCTCTGTTACATCAGCGCCGTCATCCCGCCAGAGGGAAACAGTATACATAATATTATACGCTGCCTACAGTATCTATCTGCTGGGGGTAGTAGTCCTAATTAATACGCAGCTAAGCGTTACAGCAGCCTTGCGCAAAACTGTTTCCTGGATCTGCTGTCTCTGTTACATCAGCGCCGTCATCCCGCCAGAGGGAAACAGTATACATAATATTATACGCTGCCTACAGTATCTATCTGCTGGGGGTAGTAGTCCTAATTAATACGCAGCTAAGCGTTACAGCAGCCTTGCGCAAAATTGTTTCCTGGATCTGCTGTGTGTTCCGTAAGGGAAGTCAGCCTCCAACCACAGGCCAATAAGCGGAACATTTAATTACAGCGTTCTGTTTCTGCACTACTGGTAATACAGCATGCTGAGGGGTAGGGGTAGGCCTAGAGGACGTGGACGCGGGCGAGGACGCGGAGGCCCAAGTCAGGGTGTGGGCACAGGTCGAGCTCCTGATCCAGGTGTATCGCAGCCGACTGCTGCGGGATTAGGAGAGAGGCACGTTTCTGGCGTCCCCACATTCATCTCACAATTAATGGGTCCACGCGGTAGACCTTTATTAGAAAATGAGCAGTGTGAGCAGCTCCTGTCGTGGATGGCAGAAAGTGCATCCAGCAATCTATCGACCACCCAGAATTCTGCGCCGTCCACTGCTGCAACTCTGAATCCTCTGTCTGCTGCTCCTCCTTCCTCCCAGCCTCCTCACTCCATTACAATGACACATTCTGAGGAGCAGGCAGACTCCCTGGAACTGTTCCCGGGCCCCGGCCCAGAATGGCCAGCAATGGTTCCTCTCCCACCGGAGGAGTTTGTCGTGACCGATGCCCAACCTTTGGAAAGTTCCCGGGGTCCGGGGGATGAGGCTGGGGACTTCCGGCAACTGTCTCAAGAGCTTTCAGTGGGTGAGGAGGACGATGACGATGAGACACAGTTGTCTATCACTCAGGTAGTAGTAATTGGAGTAAGTCCGAGGGAGGAGCGCACAGAGGATTCGGAGGAAGAGCAGCAGGACGATGAGGTGACTGACCCCACCTGGTTTGCTACGCCTACTGAGGACAGGTCTTCAGAGGGGGAGGCAAGTGCAGTAGCAGGGCAGGTTGGAAGAGGCAGTGCGGTGGCCAGGGGTAGAGGCAGGGCCAGACCGAATAATCCACCAACTGTTTCCCAAAGCGCCCCCTCGCGCCATGCCACCCTGCAGAGGCCGAGGTGCTCAAAGGTCTGGCAGTTTTTCACTGAGAGTGCAGACGACCGACGAACAGTGGTGTGCAACCTTTGTCACGCCAAGATCAGCCGGGGAGCCACCACCACCAGCATGCGCAGACATATGATGGCCAAGCACCCCACAAGGTGGGACAAAGGCTGTTCACCGCCTCCGGTTTGCACCGCTGCCTCTCCCCCTGTGCCCCAACCTGTCACTGAGATCGAACCCCCCTCTCAGGACACAGGCACTTCCGTCTCCTTGCCTGCACCCACACCCTCACCTCCGCTGTGCTCGGCCCCATCCACCAATGTCTCTCAGCGCACCGTCCAGCCGTCGCTACCGCAAGTGTTGGAGCGCAAGCGCAAGTACGCCGCCATGCACCCGCACGCTCAAGCGTTAAGCGTCCACATAGCCAAATTTATCAGCCTGGAGATGCTGCCGTATAGGGTTGTGGAAATGGAGGCTTTCAAAGGTATGATGGCGGCGGCGGCCCCGCGCTACTCAGTTCCCAGTATCATGAATAGGTGATTGGCTGGGGTCCACTGTTTGGGACCCTAGCTGATCAGCTGTTGTCCAGGTGGTTTTCAGTGCGCTGGAAGCAGATTACTCCATACACATTGCAGTGGTCCAGGTTGGTAATGCAGGCACTGTTCCCACTGCGTTAAAGGTGTACAGAGCTATCTGCTTCCTGCGATGACACACAGACAGTCGCTGGGAAAACAGCTGATTGCCAGGGGTTCCAAGCAACAGAACTTGCCTGCATATCAACTATTGATGACCTATCCTGAGGATAGATCATCAATAGTGTAGAAGTGACAACCGCTTTAACATAAAAATTTGATTTATATAATAATAGGTCCTTTTCTGATAACACGTTCCCTTTAATGTATGCCTTATGCTGCGTTCGGATGTCACAATTATTGTTCAAAAATTGTTCAAATGAGCAAAAGTGACTGATAATCGTTCGGCTTAAACTCGAGCCAAAGACCGAACGACGAATGAGAATCGTGTACTTTTCATGCATCGTTTGGTTTCAGCAGGACTAAAAATCATTGTTGGCTGTTACATTTATTGTTGCGTTTAAACACACCCCACACATGTGAAACACTGAATGTGAAGTGAATGAGAAGTGAACAATTCTCAACAATGATCTACCTGTGTAAACATAGAAGACATAAGGAATTAAGAGGATTTATGGAAAATAGTAAAAATAGAGAGGAGATGGTGGTGTCACAAACTCTGTATACAAAAAAAAATTAGGAAAAGAAATAAAGTATGAGTAAGCCAGAAACTAAATAAAATAATGGTATTCTTGTCTTAAAAAATATGCAAAATGCCTGAAATCACAAGAATATACTCCATATCCTGAAAGTGCAAATAAACATGCAATTAAAAAAACATATATAATAAAAACAAGCATTTACTTCCTGTCATTACTAAATCATACGCATCACACAAAAATCGCAAAGCACAAACTTTGATTTTTGTGCGATGTGTTTTTAACATTAGAAAGTCTCATTGACATTCACATTTAAAAAAATGCACCGATATTGCGTGAAAAAAAAACGAGCAACAAAAATGCAAGTGTGGAACAGCCCTTCGACTACCAGTGCATACTAATCGTAGCATGCATCAGGTCGTCAGGAGAAAGTTTAGTACCGTGTTAGCCAGTAGAGCAAATGTGATTGTTTCCAGCAAGAGAAACCAAGTAATTTTGTAGGTATGATAACTTTTAATAGCTAACAAAAATACATGATGTAATAGCGCACTTTCAAATCTACTTAGGGTTCTTCTTCAAGCAGAGTAGGATAGAGCTGAAGAAATATAATGTATATATGCCTTCGGATCTATCCTATTTCACCTGAGGAAGGACCCTAAGTAGGTTCAAAAGCTTGCTATAACACCATGCATTTTTGTTAGCTATTAAAAGTTATCATATCTACAGGATTACTTGGTTTCTCTTACTGAGAACAGCCAAATTCAGGTAGTCAGATAAGCGGTGTGTTTGTCCAGGATCGTAGGGTTGCTTTAACAATCAGATTTATTACAAAACTGATTATAATGGATCATGTAAAAACAAAGCAATAATGCCAGTAAACGGAGGTGAGATGAGTTGTTAGGGATACAATCAAATAAAATGAAAGACTGGAATGTTTACATTTTTGAATTGTCATTTATTGATAACAACAAAGCATGTAAGAGCTTTGTTTTGACGTGTCCTCTACTTATCAAGTTAGACAAGTTTCATACGAGTGTATTAAGGGTGTGCATTTATGCGCCCATAATACATATAATACATTATATAATACATACAGTATATAATATAATACATATAATACATACAGTATACTGGTCATTGCGCCGGACACTCAACAGTATTGGAGGCGCAATAGTAGTGGAAAAGTGCTCTAATTTCTATGCGTTTTTTTTCGTTACATGCGGATGGAGTCTTGTAAACCCCATCCACTTGTACTGTGAAGTGCTACTGATTAAATGTGCAAAATCCACACTGCAAATCTATGAAGCTGCATAATCTGATAGTATTGTGGTTTAAGGCAGCGTGATTGATAGATCTGCATTCTGAAGGTTCCCATATACTAGTTCATTCAGCTAACAGCTGTTTCTCCCAACTCCCCCATATACATGAACGTGTGGCCAAGTATGCATGCGTTTTCAATGGGGAGGCCAAAGGACCTGCAGGGGTAGATAGAGGATGGACACAGTGCTGATATTATCAGTGCTAGTGCATCCAAGAGAAGTACCAATGTCTGAGACCACCAAAACACACTCAGCATATGGTATTTTGAGACTCTGGCGCCTCTGAGATTCTGGCACCATTTTGCATACCGAAAGAGGAGACTTGGGGTTTATGTATAGTGAAGACTTAACTATGCGCCAGAGGATAGTCAGGCTACTTTTTAATTCTCAAGTATCAAAGCGCTTGGAATCGGTTATTTTTAACTTCCACTCAGAGTGTGAATTCTGGAGGTACTGTCCAAGATAACATTGTCACACGTGTGAGGTCATGGGTCTAGAAGAGGACAAAATATAGTAACATACAATATTTAGCATACCATGCTTTTTTCCGAGTAATTCTTCCACTTGTTTTCTTAGTTCAGTAATCCTTGCGTTCCACTTCTCTAAAAACAGATTAACATAATAGAAAATAAACTGCTGTAAATAGAATGCGGTTTGCAGAGAGGACAAGTTTTTACAGAAAGAAGTGGCCATGCATAGTTAGGGTCCTCTTACACAAGATGGCTGCTGGGTGCTTAAGTGTCTGACCGTAGTCCCAGTGATAACCGCTGTGAATGGAGGCAGAGCAGGCAAGGGTTCGCTTCCACCCGCCTCCATTCACAATAAACAGGCAGTCCTTTATAGATGAATGACTGCCTGTTTACATAGGCTGATCTTCGCTTGATTTTTATGCCTGCACAAACTCAAAGACAAATGATAAGTGAGAGAATTATTGTTTGTTGTCATTTACATTATGTCCATTATCCCTCAATCCAACGATAATCTGAATGATAATCATTCCATGTGAAAGGGTCTTTACTGTCCGTCAATTCAGAATGGGATAAACAGAAACAGACGAGTTCACATGTTTCCATACTTCCCATTCACTTTAATAGAGTGACTGCACATGAATTGGCATATATGCACTAGTAATAGAGATCAGCCACCCTAATTCTGATGACCAGTGGAGTTCCCAGAAGGCAGACAACTAATCAGACTTTTTTTATGTTTATGGTTTGAAAATCCATTTAAAGCATCAAAGGTACTTTTTTAAAGCTAATCTGTCATTCGGCTTTGCTCCCCCATAAACAGGAGAATAGTATGGCGAGAAGTTTCCTCTCCTATTAGCCAAAAGAGCACAATAATTACTAGAAACAGCGAATTTGGGTCATTGTCGTCCTGTGTACATGTGGCGACCGACAGAATTGATGTGTTATAATGAAGAGAAATCGTCCCCAGCAGCACACATAAGTTCCCAATTAGGGCAGGACCACAGAAATGCAATAGCCGTGGCGGACCATGAACAAAGTCCACAAAGTCAAACCAAAATAAAGTAGCACGGCAGCATAAGTAGGTGGAAAAAGTTTTTAAAAATTTTATTCTCCCATAGTAAAAAATGGCAGCTACGTTTCGACCTATTGGTCTTTGACCAATAGGTCAAAATGTAGCTGCCATTTTTTTCTATAGGAAAATATAAGTTTTTTAACATTTTGCACCTACTTATGCTGCCCTGCTACTTTATTTTAGAATTGATGTGTTATTTCACTCTTTTCCTTGTCAAAAATAATAACAGTTATATAATATATTGTATATACCCTAAAATGGTACCAATAAGAACTACAGCTCGGTTTGCAGTGAACAAACATAGCTCTGTAGGCATTTTAGGTAGTTTTTCCTTCTGCAGACCGTATTTGTAATTGTGAATTTCTTCTGAGCTGGTAGGTGTAGACTAGCTGCTATGAGGTCTTTATACACAAACAGAAGAGGAGATCGTGTTCCCCATCTCTTTGTAAGAACACAAAACAACCGCAGCATGGAGGACATGAATCCTCCATGACAGCACGTGGGTGAGATAAAACACTTACCAAATCCTCCAGCAGCAGCGTTTGTATGTGTGTCTCTCTCTCTCTCACACTACAGCTACTTTATCCCCTCCCTTAACCTCTCTAGAGATCTCTATAGGCAACAGCTCTAATAATACAAATTTTAGAAGTAAACTGTATGATCAGAGAAGAAGGGACTTACAAGTGCAGAAAAGCATTTTTCTCTAGCACAATATATATGACATAGTTTCCTAGATTAGCTTGTACTATTGATTTATGCAAAGTTTAAATGACAATGACTATTTAAAGGGGACCTGTCACCTGCAAATAGCACCATAAATGTATTTTTAAACTCACCTTCTCTCCTTATTCGATGCTGTCACCCGGTGAAGTCTGTGCACCACACATAAATCGGACTCTTTTGAGATTGCGGTGCATGCACTCTCCCATGTAAGTCTATGGGAGAGCATGCGCATGGAAATCTGAAAAGATCCAAATTTTTGTGCACCCTGTAAACTTCACCAGGATCTGGAGAGCGGCTGAATATAATATTACATGAAGCAGCTCCCAGTCAGCTCCCTGGACAGCAACATAAAACTTAGTTTATGGTGCTATTCACAGGTGATAGCTTCTCTTTAGGGCCGCATGCACATGGGTGGATTTGAATTGCGGAACCGGAGGGGGTGACCGCCTCCGGATTCTGCAGTGAATACCGCCCATATTATGCAATGCAAAAGTGACTCTTCATGCACACGAGCAGAAGCCAATTGCGGTTTCTGCTGACGGAATTAAAAAAGAAAAAAAAATTGCAGCATGATCCATTTTCCTGTAGATTCCTCACGGATGGCTTCCACTGAAGTCAATGGAAGCCGTCTGACCTGCAGCCCGTCTGCAATTTCAATTGCGGACGGGCAGCGGATTCCGCAGGAAGAGCAGGAGTTAAATAAAAATCTGCGTCGAGATGTGCGGACCATCTGCAGTACAGAAATGAAGAGGAAAATCCTGGTACGCACAGATGCCGGCTGGGCACAGGATCGGATTCCGCTGCAGGCTCCTGCATGCGGAATCTGGCGCACCCGTCTGAATGTGACGTAAAACTCAGAAAGAGCTTACTGCCCTGGTTTAGACCTCTTTCAGACAAGCGCTGTTTTTGCGCATTAGAGGCGCGTGAAAAAAGCGCCTCTGTAAGAATCAATGATTTCCTATAGGAGTGTTCACATGAGAGAATTTTAGGCGCATGAAATTAGAGAACCAAACAATGATAGGACATTCCACTGCAAGGCCAAATCTATGTCCGTGGTGCGCGAAAAGATAGGACCTGACCTATCTTTGGTGCGTGCTTTCCATAGACTCCTATGGGAACTGGATAACACGCACTTCGGATTGTGTGAACCGGCTAATTCGAATAGCTGGAATTAACCCGTTCACACAATCTTTAGCGCAGTATAGCTGCGATCTTTTCACGCTCCTATACTGCGCTTAAACAGCACTTGTGTGAACGAGGCCTTAGAGACTATTTAACTGCTACATTATCTAATGGGTTAAAAGGTCAGGAACAGCGATTTCCCTGATCTCAATCAATGTGCATCAGTCAATCATGGCTGGCCTCCCACTGATGACAGTGTCACCAGGACCTAATGTATGTCAAGATGCAAGTAATACCTTCTGCTGGCAGCGTACATGTAAACCAAAATGCATAAAGGAGGTAATAGAATACTATTAACAGAATGGCTGCTATTACTATTCAATGAAAAGCCATCGGAACCCCCCACAGCTTCATTCAAATCATAGGGGATGGCTGGATTACATAATCTGTCTGTATTCTGTGAATGAAGTTCTCATTGCAGATGGTTTAACCCCTTCAGTGGCAGGTTTCTTACCACACTGTCAGGGTGCGGGCAGACGAGCGCATAAACGGCGCGTTTTTGCGGCCAAACGTATATACGTGACCATCTGAGGCAATGGTTTCAAATGTATTCGTTCACATGGGCGATTTTACGGCGCGTAAAAGCGGCAACCCGAAAAAAAACGGAACATATGCGACCGAAATACGCGCCAACGCATATTCGATGGCCGAAAAGACCGTTTGCAAAGTAGGAACAAACGAAAATACGCTTTCTAGCTCTGGTCGTGATCGGTGAAAAACGTTCTCTCAGGCGATTATACGTTGCGCTCGTGCGAACGTAAATACGCCTACGCTCGTCTGCCCGCACTCTCAGACCCACCAGGGCAGGTTTTTTAAATGGGCCAATCATTTAATTTCAACTAATTTTCCAGTCTCGTTCCAAGAGCCATGACTTTTTCATTTTTACATTGATACGGCCATGTGAGGGCTTGTTTTTGGCAGGACAAGTTGTACTTTTTGATGGCATCATTTTTGGGTATATATAATGTATTGCATAACTTTTTTAAAAAAATTTGTAAGGAGATTGGGGGGAAAAAAATTCTGCCATTTGTTTTTTGGATTTCATTTTTACGGCGTTCAGCGTGCAGAATAAATAATGTGATAACTTTCTCTGAGTCGGCACGATCCTGGCGATACCAAGTTTATACAGTTTTTTTATGTTTTGCTATTTTTGTACATTTAAAACATTTTTGTTTTCTTAAATGTTTGCTTTTGTGTCGCCACATTCCAAGAGCCGTATTAATTTTATTTTTCCATTGCCAGAGCTCTAGAAGGCCTTGTTTTTTGCGGGATGAACTCTAGTCTTCATTTATCTGTTTTTTAGGAACATGTAAAATTTTGATCACTTTTCAGGGCTACATCACTGTGGGCAGTGGAGCTCGTCCCGCAAAAATTCCAGGTGTGCCACTGAAGTGGTTAACTGACATGGGAATAGCATTTAGAACAGCTTATGAGAACACAGACTTCAATATAAGCTGCTGATGGAACCTAATTTTCCTACAGCGTTGCACACTTATAATCAGACTGTAATTAGTTCTATTGCTGTTCAGTAAATTTTTATGTATTTTTTCAGATCCTACTGATTTTCCACAATAAGACCTTTATTTATGGTGGAGACACCTTACCAAAATTGAATTCTCTTGTTTTCCTTTTGCATTGCACAGATTGCTCAATTCTTGGCTGAATTTCTGTGCACTTCGGCTTCTTATGTGCTGGCTCATACTCCCTCTCTGAAAAAAATAAATTAAACATAAAAATGAACCGTAAATCTAAGGCTGGATTCACACGAACGTATATCGGCTCGGTTTTCACAGCGAGCCGATATATGTCGTCCTCATCTGCAGGGGGAGGAGGATGGAAGAGCCAGGAGCAGGAACTGAGCTCCCGCCCCCTCTCTGCCTCCTCTCCACCCCTCTGCACTATTTCCAATGAAAGGAGGCGGGATGGAGACGGGGCTAAGTTCTGAGAATTAGCCCTGCCCCTGTTCCGCCTCTCCCCATTGCAAATAGTGCAGAGGGGCAGAGAGGTAGCAGAGAGGGGGCGGGAGGTCAGTTCCTGGCTCTTCCATCCTCCTACCCCCCCCCCCCCCCTGCAGATGAGGACGACGTATATCTGCTCGGCGTGAAAACCGAGCCGATATACGTTCATGTGAATGCAGCCCACAACATGTACACAGTGGACTAACACACCCATCTAAGTTCATACCACGTTTAAACTTTTGTCCCCAGGCTCTGTCACAAGTTCCCAGCTGTACAGCCGAAAAATATCATCCAGACAGAAGCCTTCATGGAACCATTTAATTACTAAAACGGAAATTAATAACGTTTCCATTTGATGTGGGTTACATTGGTTTTTGGCATTTGTGTCAGGGAGACCTGCATAGAAGAACATGATATTCTCTCGAGCACAAATGAACGGAAACCTGTTCAAACTGAGACCTTATTGTTCTCTTTTTGAGCAATGGAAGTCTCTAGTTCCATGTAGTATTCCGCCTGGATGTGGTTTTAGAAAATCCAGATGGAAACCTGTGATGAACGCGGGGATGGAGGCCTAAATGTGGTGTGAACAGGACCTAAGGTTCATAGCACATATGTGCAGAGAGCCTAAACCAAATGAGAAACATTTGCAGATGAATACAAGGCAATCATATATACACTACAGCTCATTAATTTCAATACACCACCTACATTGCCAGCAAAATATAGTTTATGATGGATATGGCTCTATGTAGGCTAATAAATAAGTCCTGTGATCACTGCTAAGGGTGGATACTTTGATTTAAAAAATGTAAGGAAATCAAGGCTCAAGTACAAAGTAGGTTTATTTGGCTTATTCGTGGTATATTGCAATGAATGATCTCCAGTGTAGGTTATAATATACTTTGTAAACTCCGATACTTTAGTATAATTTAACCCCTTAATGACGCGGTCCCTTTTTTTCCATTTTCATTTTTTCCTCCACCCTTTTAAAGCATCGTAACTCGTTTATTTATCCATTGACGTCGCTGTGAGCGCTTGTTTTTTGCTGGACGAGTTGTATTTTTCAATGGTGCTATTTAATGTACCATATAATGTACTTAAAAACTTTTTAAAAATTCTAAGCGAGGTAGAATGAAAAAAAAAAAAAGGGACATTCCGCCATCTTTCACTGCGTCTTGTTTCTAGGATGCACAAACTGCCACAAAAATAACATGCTAACTTTATTTTATGGGTCAGTATGATTGCTATGACATCAAACTTGTATAGTTTATAGTTGTTTTTTTTGCTGCATCACTTGTATTTTTTTTAAAGACATTTAATTTTTTTAAATTATTTTATGCCGCCATCTTCTGCGCGCAATAACTTTTTTATTTTTCCGTCGACGTAGTTGTGCGGGGGCTCATTTTCTGCGGGATGTCCTGTAGTTTACATTAGTACCAGTGCATTTCTGGTGTTCTTTCCTTCTTTCTTTTTTTTCAGACGACGTTAACCATGCCGGGTAAATAATGCGCTACTTTGATAGATATTTTTCTTTTATGATTTAGATTTTTTTTATTATAGATATGGCAAAAGGGGGGTGATTTAAACTTTTACTATGTAGGATGCTTAAGCAATTCGGCTCATTAGCCATTGTGACAAATCCCAGTTAACTTGCATTCCTGGTTCTGACCCTTGCCTGTTTTTGACCATTCTAACTTATGTGTTCCCCGACCTCTGCTCTGTATTTTGGACTCTGCTATTGTCTGCCCTGACATTTTGGCTTAGACTTCTTTTACACACCTGTGCTACCTGCCCTGTGTATAGCTTGTTTCCTCACTATGACTCTATTCAAACCTACAGGTACCGTGCCACATAACCGGGACTATCTGTGTGTGGTTTGGGGACCATGCAGCAAAGCCAATGTCCCTATTGGAGGAGTTAAGCATATAAACCGGGGTTGCACAGGTGCTCGACCTCAGAAAACCCAAAGCCAAACCGGTGTGTGGCAAGTTGGATCCACATCATCTGCCTGCCATTTAGCACTGGGAGTTTGTGTATAGAGAGGAATTATGAGTACATTGGACCCAAGGATGCATGCATATACTGGTGTTGTACAGGGGTGTAACTATAGAGGATGCAGGTGATGCGGTTGCACCCGGGCCCTGGAGCCTTAAGGGGCCCATAAGGCCTCTCTTCTCCATATAGGGAACCCAGTACTATGAGTAAAGCATTATAGTTGGGGGCCCTGTTAGAAGTTTTGCATCGGGGCCCGGGAGCTTCAAGTTACGCCTCTGGTGTTGTATAAAATGACTTCAGGGTTGTCTAGTAAATGCACAGTAATATGTATGAATATACATGGAATGTAGTGTAGAGTGAAGTTGCAAGATGTTGGTTAATTGTTATGATGGGAGGACAGTGACCAGGCGGAAGCGTCACAAGTTTTTTGGATGACACAATAAAACTTTCTAATATTGTAAATTGTCCACAACCACAACGCCCGCTCAATGCAGAACAACAGAACCTAATGCCCACAAGATCATTAGGCTAGGGCCTTGAGAGAGTCATTGCCATTTCTCCTGGTTAGCTACCCTCCATTACTCCCATGGCTTCCTGTGCCGCAGGGATGCACTATCATTACTCTTTTGGAGTAATAATCACCATGCTCTCCTTTCTGAGCCTGCGTCTCCCACCACACCAATCTGCTACTGGTCTGCGGTGCCATGGCACTCCTTTGCTCCCATGCACTGGTGCTCTACATGCTGGGCCGCCCGATCATCAGCGGCTATTCTCCTGACCCTGGACCTATGGTGTGGTCTCCAGTTGCAGGGATTTCTTCTCTCTTCCTGGGTTCCCTGGTCCCTGCTGCTGTCACTAATAACTTAGTAAAATAGTATGTGAGGCTGACAAAATACATGTCTGTCCAGTTCAGCTATTATCCTGCATTGTTGATCTAGAGGAAGGCAAAAAGCTCCATGAGGTAGAAGCCAATTTTCCTCATATTAAGAAAAAAATTCCTTCCCAACTCTAATCTGTCAGTTGGAATAATCCCTGGTAGAGATGAGCGAGCACCAAAATGCTCGGGTGCTCGTTACTCGAGACGAATTTTTCGCGATGCTCGAGGGTTCGTTTCGAGTAACGAACCCCATTGAAGTCAATGGGCGACCCGAGCATTTTTGTATATCGCCGATGCTCGCTAAGGTTTTCGTTTGTGAAAATCTGGGCAATTCAAGAAAGTGATGGGAACGACACAGCAACGGATAGGGCAGGCGAGGGGCTACATGTTGGGCTGCATCTCAAGTTCCCAGGTCCCACTATTAAGCCACAATAGCGGCAAGAGTGGGCCCCCCCCAAAAAAAAACTTTAACATCTGAAAAGCCCTCATTAGCAATGCATACCTTAGCTAAGCACCACACTACCTCCAACAAAGCACAATCACTGCCTGCATGACACTCCGCTGCCACTTCTCCTGGGTTACATGCTGCCAAATCCCCCCCCCCCCACGACCCAGTGTCCACAGCGCACACCAAACTGTCCCTGCCCAGCCTTCAGCTGCCCTCATGCCACGCCACCCTCATGTCTATTTATGAGTGCGTCTGCCACAGGAAAAGCAGGCACACACTGCAGAGGGTTGGCACGGCTAGGCAGCGACCCTCTTTAAAAGGGGCAGGGCGATAGCCCGCAATGCTGTACATAAGCAATGAGAAATCCAATCCTGTGCCACCTCCATCAGGAGCTGCACACGTGGGCATAGCAATGGGGAACCTATGTGCCACACACTATTCATTCTGTCAAGGTGTCTGCATGCCCCAGTCAGACCGCGGTTTTTTATAAATAGTCACAGCCAGGTACAACTCCGCAATGGGAATTCCGTGTGCACCCACAGCATGGGTGGCTCCCTAGAACCCACCGGCTGTACAGAAATAAATCCCATTGCATTGCCCATCACAGCTGAGGTGGTAATGTCATGTTTAATGCAGGTGGGCTTCGGCCCACACTGCATGCCCCAGTCAGACTGGGGTTCTTTAGAAGTGGAAACAGATGCATTTACAACTCCCTGTGGACCCACAGCATGGGTGGGTGCCAGGAAGCCACCGGCGGTACATAAATATATCCCATTGCATTGCCCAACACAGCTGAGGTAGTAATGTCATGTTTAATGCAGGTGGGCTTCGGCCCACACTGCATGCCCCAGTCAGACTGGGGTTCTTTAGAAGTGGAAACAGATGCATTTACAACTCCCTGTGGACCCACAGCATGGGTGGCTCCCTGGAACCCACCGGCGGTACATAAATATATCCCATTGCATTGCCCAACACAGCTGAGGTAGTAATGTCATGTTTAATGCAGGTGGGCTTCGGCCCACACTGCATGCCCCAGTCAGACTTGGGTTCTTTAGAAGTGGAAACAGATGCATTTACAACTCCCTGTGGACCCACAGCGTGGGTGGGTGCCAGGAAGCCACCGGCGGTACATAAATACATCCCATTGCAGTGCCCAACACAGCTGATGTAACGTCAGCTGTAATGCAGGTGGGCTAAAAGTTAATTTGATTACACTGTAGGCGAGGGCCCCCAAAAATTGCTGTATCAACAGTACTAATGTACCTCAGAAAAATTGCCCATGCCCAACCAAGAGGGCAGGTGAAACCCATTAATCACTTTGGTTAATGTGGCTTAATTGGTAACTAGGCCAGGAGGCAGCCCAGTTAAAATAAAAATTGGTTGAGGTGAAAGTTTCAACGCTTTAATGAGCATTGAAACGTATAAAAATTGTTTAGAAAAATTATATGACTGAGCCTTGTGGGCCCAAGAAAAATTGCCCGTTCGGCGTGATTATGTGAGGTTTCAGGAGGAGGAGCAGGAGAAGGAGGAGGATTATTATACACAGAATGAAGAAGCGAAAAGGTCCCCGTTTTTGAAGGGGATACAGAACGATGCTTCCATCCTCGGGTGCAGCCTACGTATTGCTTAGGTATCGCTGCTGTTCGCTGGTGGAGAAGAGAAGTCTGGGGAAATTCAGGCTTTGTTCATCTTGATGAGTGTTAGCCTGTCGGCACTGTCGGTTGACAGGCGGGTACTCTTATCTGTGATGATTCCCCCAGCCGCACTAAACACCCTCTCTGACAAGACGCTAGCTGCAGGACAAGCAAGCACCTCCAGGGCATACAGCGCGAGTTCAGGCCACGTGTCCAGCTTCGACACCCAGTAGTTGTAGGGGGCAGAGGCGTCACGGAGGACGGTCGTGCGATCGGCTATGTACTCCCTCACCATCCTTTTACAGTGCTCCCGCCGACTCAGCCGTGACTGGGGAGCGGTGACACAGTCTTGCTGGGGAGCCATAAAGCAGTCAAGGGCCTTAAAGAGTGTTGCCCTGCCTGTGCTGTACATGCTGCCTGATCTCCGCGCCTCCCCTGATACCTGGCCCTCGGAACTGCGCCTTCGGCCACTAGCGCTGTCGGATGGGAATTTTACCATCAGTTTGTCCGCCAGGGTCCTGTGGTATAGCAACACTCTCGAACCCCTTTCCTCTTTGGGTATGAGAGTGGAGAGGTTCTCCTTATACCGTGGGTCGAGCAGTGTGTACACCCAGTAATCCGTAGTGGCCAGAATGCGTGTAACGCGAGGGTCACGAGAAAGGCATCCTAACATGAAGTCAGCCATGTGTGCCAGGGTACCTGTACGCAACACATGACTGTCCTCATTAGGAAGATCACTTTCAGGATCCTCCTCCTCCTCCTCAGGCCATACACGCTGAAAGGATGACAGGCCAGCAGCATGTGTACCCTCACCAGTGGGCCAAGCTGTCTCTTCCCCCTCCTCCTCATCTTCCTCCTCCTCCTCCTCCAACTCACCGCGCTGAGATATAGACAGGAGGGTGCTCTGACTATCCAGCGACATACTGTCTTCCCCCGGCTCTGTTTCCGAGCGCAAAGCATCTGCCTTTATGCTTTGCAGGGAACTTCTCAAGAGGCATAGCAGAGGAATGGTGACGCTAATGATTGCAGCATCACCGCTCACCACCTGGGTAGACTCCTCAAACTTTCCAAGGACCTGGCAGATGTCTGCCAACCAGGCCCACTCTTCTCAAAAGAATTGAGGAGGCTGACTCCCACTGCGCCGCCCATGTTGGAGTTGGTATTCCACTATAGCTCTACGCTGCTCAAAGAGCCTGGCCAACATGTGGAGCATAGAGTTCCACCGTGTGGGCACGTTGCACAGCAGTCGGTGCACTGGCAGATTAAACCGATGTTGCAGGGTCCGCAGGGTGGCAGCGTCCGTGTGGGACTTGCGGAAATGTGCGCAGAGCCGGCGCACCTTTCCGAGCAGGTCTGACAAGCGTGGGTAGCTTTTCAGAAAGCGCTGAACCACCAAATTAAAGACGTGGGCCAGGCATGGCACGTGCGTGAGGCTGCCGAGCTGCAGAGCTGCCACCAGGTTACGGCCGTTGTCACACACGACCATGCCCGGTTGGAGGCTCAGCGGCGCAAGCCAGCGGTCGGTCTGCTCTGTCAGACCCTGCAGCAGTTCGTGGGCCGTGTGCCTCTTATCTCCTAAGCTGAGTAGTTTCAGCACGGCCTGCTGACGCTTGCCCACCGCTGTGCTGCCACGACGCGCGACACCGACTGCTGGCGTCGTGCTGCTGCTGACACATCTTGATTGCGAGACAGAGCTTGCGTTGGAGGAGGAGGAGGGTGCTTTAGTGGAGGAAGCATACACCGCCGCAGATACCACCACCAAGCTGGGGCCCGCAATTCTGGGGGTGGGAAGGACGTGAGCGGTCCCAGGCTCTGACTCTGTCCCAGCCTCCACTAAATTCACCCAATGTGCCGTCAGGGAGATATAGTGGCCCTGCCCGCCTGTGCTTGTCCACGTGTCCATTGTTAAGTGGACCTTGGCAGTAACCGCGTTGGTGAGGGCACGTACAATGTTGCGGGAGACGTGATCGTGCAGGGCTGGGACGGCACATCGGGAAAAATAGTGGCGACTGGGAACTGAGTATTGTGGGGCCGCCGCCGCCATCATACTTTTGAAGGACTCCGTTTCCACAACCCTATACGGCAGCATCTCCAGGCTGATAAATTTGAGCGTGCGGGAGCGTGGCGGCGTACTTGCGCTTGCGCTCAAACACTTGCGCTAGCGACGGCTGGACGTTGCGCTGAGAGACATTGGTGGATGGGGCCGAGGACAGCGGAGGTGAGGGTGTGGGTGCAGGCCAGGAGACGGTAGTGCCTGTGTCCTCAGAGCGGGTTTGGATCTCAGTGGCAGGTTGGGGCACAGGGGGAGAGGCAGCGGTGCAAACCGGAGGCGGTGAACGGCCTTCGTCCCACCTTGTGGGGTGCTTGGCCATCATATGTCTGCGCATGCTGGTGGTGGTGAGGCTGGTGGTGGTGGCTCCCCGGCTGATCTTGGCACGACAAAGGTTGCACACCACTGTTCGTCGGTCGTCTGCACTCTCAGGGAAAAACTGCCAGACCTTTGAGTACCTCGGCCTCTGCAGGGTGGCATGGCGCGAGGGGGCGCTTTGGGAAACAGTTGGTGGATTATTCGGTCTGGCCCTGCCTCTACCCCTGGCCACCGCACTGCCTCTTGCAAGCTGCCCTGCTGCTGCCCTTGCCTTCCCCCTCTGAAGACCTGTCCTCAGTAGGCGTAGCAAACCAGGTGGGGTCAGTCACCTCATCATCCTGCTGCTCTGCCTCCGAATCCTCTGTGCGCTCCTCCCTCGGACTTAATGCCCTTACTACTACCTCGCTGATAGACAACTGTGTCTCATCGTCATCGTCCTCCTCACCCACTGAAAGGTCTTGAGACAGTTGGCGGAAGTCCCCAGCCTCATCCCCCGGACCCCGGGAACTTTCCAATGGTTGGGCATCAGTCACGATAAACTCCTCTGGTGGGAGAGGAACCACTGCTGCCCAATCTGAGCAGGGGCCCGAGAACAGTTTCTGGGAGTCTGCCCGCTCCTCAGAATGTCTCATTTTCATGGAGTGAGGAGGCTGGGAGGAAGGAGGAGCAGCAGCCAGAGGATTCTGAGTTGCAGCAGTGGACAGCGAAGAACTGTGGGTGGACAATAGGTTGCTGGAAGCACTTTCTGCCATCCACGACAGGACCTGCTCACACTGCTCATTTTCTAATAAAAGTCTACCGTGTGGACCCATTAAATGTGCTATGAATGTGGGGACGCCACAAACGTGCCTCTCTCCTAATCCCGCAGCAGTCGGCTGCGATACACCTGGATCAGGAGCTCGGCCTGTGCCCACACCCAGACTAGGGCCTCCGCGTCCTCGGACGCGCCCACGTCCTCTAGGCCTACCCCTACCCCTCAGCATGCTGTATTACCAGGAATGCAGAAACACAACGCTGTAATTAAATGTGCCGCTTATTGGCCTGTGGTTGGAGGCTGAGTTCGCTTACGGAATGCCAGGAAATAATTTGGCGCAAGCCTTCTGTAACACTTAGCTGGCTGCGTATGATTTTGGAGAACTACTACCCCCAGCAGACACGGACCCAGAACACTGAGCACAGTGACAGGCAGGCCGAATAAATTTTTTTCCAATATTTTTTTGAAAAGGACCACACTGCGTTCATTCAATCAATAATATATGTCTTCTGGCCCTGCCTACACACTTCTGTCCCTGATGTGTGTGTCACGGAACTGCAGTGTTGCACTGTTATTAACTGCAACAGAGCGGTGAATTCAGAGCTAGGAAATAATTTGGCGCAAGCCTGCTGGAACACTTAGCTGGCTGCGTATTTATTTGGAGAACTACTACCCCCAGCAGACACGGACCCAGAACACTGAGCACAGTGACAGGCAGGCCAAATAGATTTTTTTCCAATATTTTTTGGAAAAGGACCACACTGCGTATATTCAATCTATAATATATGTCTTCTGGCCCTGCCTACACACTTCTGTCCCTGATGTGTGGGTCACGGAACTGCAGTGTTGCACTGTTATTAACTGCAACAGAGCGGTGATTTCAGAGCCAGGAAATAATTTGGCGCAAGTCTGCTGTAACACTTAGCTGGCTGCGTATTTATTTGGAGAACTACTACCCCCAGCAGACACGGACCCAGAACACTGAGCACAGTGACAGGCAGGCCAAATAGATTTTTTTCCAATATTTTTTGGAAAAGGACCACACTGCGTATATTCAATCTATAATATATGTCTTCTGGCCCTGCCTACACACTTCTGTCCCTTATGTGTGTGTCACGGAACTGCAGTGTTGCACTGTTATTAACTGCAACAGAGCGGTGATTTCAGAGCTAGGAAATAATTTGGTGCAAGCCTGCTGTAACACTTAGCTGGCTGCGTATTTATTTGGAGAACTACTACCCCCAGCAGACACGGACCCAGAACACTGAGCACAGTGACAGGCAGGCCAAATAGATTTTTTTCCAATATTTTTTGGAAAAGGACCACACTGCGTATATTCAATCTATAATATATGTCTTCTGGCCCTGCCTACACACTTCTGTCCCTTATGTGTGTGTCACGGAACTGCAGTGTTGCACTGTTATTAACTGCAACAGAGCGGTGATTTCAGAGCTAGGAAATAATTTGGTGCAAGCCTGCTGTAACACTTAGCTGGCTGCGTATTTATTTGGAGAACTACTACCCCCAGCAGACACGGACCCACAACACTGAGCACAGTGACAGGCAGGCCAAATAGATTTTTTTCCAATATTTTTTGGAAAAGGACCACACTGCGTATATTCAATCTATAATATATGTCTTCTGGCCCTGCCTACACACTTCTGTCCCTGGAGTATTACTGCAGGGCGCAATGCTCTGCACGGCCGATATACCAAAAAAAAAAAAAGTGCAACACTGCTAAAAGCAGCCTCCACACTACTGCACACGGTTAGATGTGGCCCTAAGAAGGACCGTTGGGGTTCTTGAAGCCTACAATAACTCCTAACGCTATCCCTGCCTAACCACCACTTCTGTCCCTGGACTATTACTGCAGGGCGCAATGCTCTGCACGGCCGATATACCAAAAAAAAAAATGTGCAACACTGCTAAAAGCAGCCTCCACACTACTGCACACAGTTAGATGTGGCCCTAAGAAGGACCGTTGGGGTTCTTGAAGCCTACACTAACTCCTAACACTCTCCCTACAGCAGCTCCAACACGATACCACAGTCGCTGATCTCTGTCACAACGCATCTGAGGCGAGCCGCAGGAGGGGCCGATTTTTATACTCGGGTGACACCTGATCTCCCCAGCCATTCACTGCAGGGGGGTGGTATAGGGCTTGAACGTCGCAGGGGGAAGTTGTAATGCCTTCCCTGTCTTTCAATTGGCCAGAAAAGCGCGCTAACGTCTCAGAGATGAAAGTGAAAGTAACCCGAACATCGCGTGGTACTCGTTACGAGTAACGAGCATCTCGAACATGCTAATACTCGAACGAGTATCAAGCTCGGACGAGTACGTTCGCTCATCTCTAATCCT